>NC_136072.1:58441407-59751407 GCF_964261635.1 Lissotriton helveticus | reverse complement strand
ATCACTCATGACATCACTGATGACATCTCAAATGACATCACTGATGACATCATCCAGTGAATGTGTATCTTTCTGAAAAATAAATATTTTTTATATATGTATATCTAAAGGTTGATGGAAGAATAAATGGGTAAATAAATGTCTAAATGGATGTTTTATTTTGTGTAAAATTGATTGGTTAACTGACTTATTAAATGTATCTTAGTGAATACATATATTAGCGAGTAATGTTTAAATATTTAAATATCTGTATCTGTGTCTCACTTTGTGTATAAGTTGCTGCATGGGTTGGTGAGTAGCTACATGAGTGTGTATATGGGTTATCAGTTTTTTTTTGAGTATCAGTATCAGTGTCTGTATGGTTCGGTGGGGGATATTACTTAGAGCACAGATGCATGAATGAGTGACTCACTATTTGCATGTATTTTGAAGACAGCATGTGTGCAAGACTGTATGGATGGATGATTGTGTGTATGGGTGGGTTAGTGAGTATGTGTTTTTATAATTGATTGTTTAAGAGATTAAATATGTTTCCGTTTCTGTAGAAGTATGTGTAGTGGTGTGTATATAGCAGTATAATCAAGTAAATGGTTTGTTGATAGTTTATTTGCATGTGTGAATTTGTGTGTGAGTAACTATATGGATGAGTATTAGTGTGTAACAGGATGTATAGGTGTATGAGTACATATGATGAGTAAGTACATGCATGAGTGACTATATAGAACTGTTGGTGAATGAGTGGATGTGTATGTAGATGTTGGAATTACCTAATAAGTTGTTGTAATTGGTATTGGTTTCTCCTTTTTTAAGAAAATGTTAGTTTCTATTTTTGAATGTGTATGTCAAAGGTTATTTTATGCTGATAGGAGGTCTGCCACTTTTTCACAAGGATGTTGTCATCAGTGATGTCATTTGAGATGTCATCAGTGATGTCATGAGTGATGTCACTGACCATGTCATGAGTGATGTAATATGTGACGTCATCAGCAGTGCATTGCACGCGCAAGTTATAGTGAGTCCAACTAACTATAACGTGGGAATTTCAATGGTTTTATGCGAGTAAAATTTCCATCTAACTATAACTGGTGTGAAACCTATGGTTTTTTCAGTGAATATATATATATACATATATATATATATATATATATATGCACAAACAAATCCGCTTCTTAACGCTGCCAGCCGGTTGTGAAAGAAAAACAGGATACGGACACCAATATTTTCGTGGAAAATCTGATCTTGTTTATTCCAGCAGTTATGACGCATTTCGGTTACCTCTGTAACCTTGCTCACATGCAGAAACGCCGTCCATAAGTTATTTAAATACCCACAGTGCTTAGTGAAAAAAAGTGTGCTAACTCTATGGTAGTTTCTTAGTCACATGGTTTCAATGGACATGGAAAACATACTGTTACAACTGCGCTTTGCTTAACCTTTGTTCACCAATTTGTTTGCTAATCAGTTAGAACATTATTTTTCATTATAAATTTAAAACTGTTGTCTTGTTTGCACTAATTTGTCCATTTCATGTGTTATACAGTAAATGTATAAAGTGTTAGAAACCTGAGTGCTGATATACAAGATATTTGACCGCATAAATGCAAGACTGATATCATTGAGGTTTCTAACATCGATATGGCTAATTTTCAAGGGTGTATTTTTTCAATGAATTGTAAGAAAAGTACAGGACACAATAAATAGCAAGAAATTGTCATTCACTGTTAAATATGTAATGCTAAAACAATAAATAAATCTCAATAATTTAAAAATCGTTCATTAATAATTGCATGTGCAAAGTAGGCAAAACTGTCCCCCTATTGCCAATTTTTGATTTTTTCTGAATAAATTCATACCATATTCTGTATACAATAAAAATTAAATCTATAAATATGTGCAAATTTAGCAATGTTGTAATCATGTAAACAATTAGATAGTATCCTGTCTCTGGGGGCAATGCTGTGTAATGCGCTAACTCATATATATATATATATATATATATATATATATATATAATATATGTATATACGTATATATTACTTACTGGCAGTCGGCAGTAAGTAGTTATAGTTAGAACCTAGTTTCCATAGGAAAAGCATTTTTCGATTTGCTAATAACTTTGGCAAAATTCTCCCCAAAAATGTTTCATCCAGGTCAGCTGCTATCCTGAAAGTTTGGGGGTGATTTGTCAAGTGGGGGCTGAGAAAAAAGGGAGGTCCCAAAAAGTGTTTTCTCTATGTTAATTTCCATGGGAAATTTTACCCAAGGCTACAGCCCGAACTGCTGAAGGGAATTACATGAAATTTGGCAAAAATGTAGCTCTTGGTTTAGAAAGCGGCCTCTTTTTTTAAATGGTGTAAATCCGTTCAGTAATTGCTGAGAAATTAAAAAATAAGAGTAAAAACAATTTCCCATATCAAACTTTAGGCAACGCTACAGCCCGAACTGCTGAACGGAATTACACCAAATTTGCCAAAAAGGTACTGCTTGGCTTAGAGGCCACGCCCCTGTTTACACCTCTCTGCAACGCAGCTCTTTTTTTTGGGGGGGGGGTTCAAACTGCTTTATTGCGTCTTTCATACAGTACACAGCTTTGTGCCTACAACCCTGGGGCCGGCAGCATGTCAGGTTTAACAATAATGTAGTATTTAACCGATTGACACAGCCTCGTTACCGGCAACCCGGGGGTCCGGTGGCGTTCGACATGGATATGTGTTACTCGTCATGTATCTGTGGCAAATATATCTGACATGGCATTGCAGTAGAACTCTTTTTAGTTTCACGAAAATAAACATACTTAACCTTTCTATAACTTATACAATGATCACTGCATCACAACATTCTCCCTCCTTCCGTGTTTTATTTATTGTGTTGTTATTCCCAGACATGGTGTTTCCTTGTACCAACGTGCCTGTCTGACATTCGTCAGTTTACTCTGCGTCTGTCAATGGCCTCTCTTTTAGATATTCAACTAGGTACATCCAGTAGTCTTTGGGTCTAGAACCTGCAGGCAGTTCCTCCTCATAAGTGACTAGTGTGTCTTTACAGTATGTGAGGTCTACCAACCATTTCCTCTGGGTGGGGCATTTTGTGCTGTTCCAGTGTAGCGAGATTCTCCGTTTAGCCATTAGTAGCGCTATCACACAGTATTTACGTTTTCTCGCTCGTATATTCGGAACTAGGCCTAGTAGGCATTCCCTTACCGAACAATCTATGGGTGTGTCTAACATTACACTTAGTGCTTCCGTCACATCTCTCCAATAGTCAGCAATTTTGGGGCAATGCCAAGCTAAATGTATGAAATCAGCACCTTCCATTTTACACCTTTTGCATCTAGAGTCTGCACTTAAACCATATCTATGTAATCTGTGTGTTGTGTAGTACATTTGATGCAAGTACCATTCAGGGTGAGCATATCAGTTAGCATACATGCCGTGGTCCATTCTTCCATGGATAGCGGTTCAGGCATTACATCGTTCCCTTTATGCCTCATTTTGTCAGTGTTACCCGCAATGTCCTCTTGTAACCTAGCGTATAGCCTAGAGACTATGTGTGCCGCTGTAGGCGCCGTTAACAGATATTGTAGTGATAGCATTTGTTGAGGTTCCTCGGGGTACATAGTGTATAGTTCTTTCATCGCTCTCTGTAATCAGTAATACGTGAAATTGAACAATAGTGTCGGGTTACTAACATAACTCAATGAGTCCAACGTCTTAAACCGCCCCTCCTCATGAAGATCACCCATTTTATCTATTCCTGCTCGTTGCAGTAGTTCCATGCCCACTATCTCTTGTGTTACCGAGAGCTCCGGGTGATGTGCCAATGGCATGTCAGGTGCATATAATGGAAGCTTGCTCGCCTTTTTGCCCATCAGGTACCATGCTGTGTTGGTGGCGTCTGTTGTATTTATGTCACGTGTGTGCAATGGTGGACGTTTATGTGGTATTGCTGATAAGGAAATGGGGTGGGCATCTCCTGTCTCAATTGCTATGTGCGACATGAACGGTATTTCATGATACCAGAAGTGTGCAGATAGAGATCCGGTACCTTGAAGCCTCCCTGTGAATAAGGCAGCGTTAACGTTTGTAATTCCAGCCTAGCTTGTTTGCCTGCCCAGATGAGGTTCAGAACCAATTTGTTTATATTCCGGAAGACTTCTGCAGGTGGTTTAATGGGAATGTTGCTGAATAAATAAAGGAATTTGGGTAGAAGTACCATTTTGACTATGGCAGTTCTATCTGCTAATGAAAGTGGCAATTTTTTCCATCTGTTAATTTTCCCTTCCAGCTCCGAAATGACCCTCCCATAGTTTGTACGAATGACCAGTTCAGGGTCTCGGTGATACCAGATGCCCAAGTATCTCGTGGGTTCTTCCTGCCATTCCAGCGGGTATTCTAATGGGAATGGAGTGGTACTGTCCGATAATGCCAATATTTGAGACTTGGCCCAGTTGATTTGCAGACCAGACTTCTGGTCAAATTTAATGTATTCCCGCATCAAGGGGTTGAGGTTTTGGGCGGGGTCTTTTACATATAGCACCATATCGTCCGCATATAGGGATATGTGCAGGGGTTGTGTTGGGAACTGGAGCGCCGAGTAATGATGATGTTGTCTAATCTTGCATGCTATTGGTTCCAGTACCAACGCAAACAGCAGTGGAGACAGGGGGCATCCCTGTCTGGTCCCTCTGCCGATCACCAGGGGAGTGCCACAGGGCTCATGCCTAAGCCCCACACTGTTTAATGTGTATGTGGCCCCCCTGGCTGACATAGTGAGGTCCTTTGGGTTCACCCCGGTGTCCTAGGCCGATGACACCCAACTTCTATTCCCCTTCAAAACCTTAACACCTGCCCTGAAAAAATCCTTCGCTGATGGCATGAGGGCGGTCTCAAGGTGGATGACTGAGAACTGCCTTCAATGCAATGTGGCTAAAACTGAGGTACTATTGTTTGGGGCAGCAGCGTCAGAATGGTCTAATGAGTGGTGGCCTTCAGAACTGGGTCCAGTCCCCATCCCAAAACAGACCGTGAAAAACCTGGGAGTATTATTTGATCAAACTCTGACATTTAAAGACCATGTCAACCAGGTTGCCGGCACGTGCTTTAGGGCCATTGGCCTGCTGCGAAGAGTGTTTCCCTACCTTACTGACAACCACAGGAAAACTCTAGTTCAGGCGCTAGTTATTAGTAGATTGGACTACTGCAATGGCCTCCTCTTATCCACCAATGAAGGCCAGCTAAAGAAATTGCAAGTAGTCCAAAACACGGCAGCGAGGCTAGTCCTCAAAATGCCATCTAGGACCCCTTCCCGCCCACTTCTGGCGGAACTCCACTGGCTGCCCGTGCGGCAACGCACCCAGTTCAAAACGCTTTGCATAATTCACAAATGTCTGTCAGGAAATGGCCCAAAATACCTTACAAAAGCCTTCCTACCCTATGCCCCAGGCCGCTCATTGCGATCTAGTAACTTGCAACTACTACAGGTTCCCAAAATAAAGAAATGCCGACAAGGAGGACATGCTCTGGAGTATGCTGGGCCAGCTCTGTGGAACTCCCTCCCCCTCACATTAAAACAAATAACTAATCACCTGTCCTTCCGTAAATCCCTCAAAACATACCTCTTTAACAGTACTTAAATCCCCCTCCATCTCGCAGCAATTTTTTTCTTTTTTTCGTAACTGATTTGGCACATTACTTGCTTCCCTCTGTAAGGCAAAGCGCGGAGATACCCCTTTGGGGGTTTATTCATGCGCTATAGAAGCATATAAAATAAAATAAATAAAATATGGGGTCTGAGACATAACCATTTACCCATATTCGTGCTGAGAGGTCCGTGTACATTATTGATATCCATTGTGTAAACATTATCGGAAAACCCATGCATCTCAGTACTGCATGCAAATACTCCCATTCAATTGTATCGAAGGCCTTCGCGGCGTCTAACAGGATCGCCGCGGCTTTGGTTTCAGGTGATAAGTAATGGGATAGTGCAAACAGTGTTCTCGTATTGTGTGTCGTGGATCTCTCAGGTATAAAACCTGACTGATCTGGCCTAACTAGTAACGGCATCAAAGGCTTAAGACGTGTGGCTAGCAAGCACGCAATGATCTTGGTGTCTACGTTAATAAGTGATAATGGCCTATATGAGTCGCATACTACTGGGTCTTTTCCCGGCTTTAGTAGTGCTATCAGCATCGCTTCACGAAGAGACGCCGGGAGGATTTGCTTTTCATGTGCCTCCCCATACATTTCCACCAGGTGTGGGGCCAGCAGATCTGCAAACGCCTTGTAAAACTCACCAGTGAAGCCATCTGGCCCTGGTGCTTTGCCGTTAGGGAGGGTCTTGATGATATCAGTCACTTCCTCAACCGTGACAGGGCTGGATAAGTATTCTCTATGTCTATCTGATAACCATGCGATTTCCACATCCGCCATATAATCTTGCATGGTGTCAGGCGCCACACGTAGGCGTGATTCATACAGTTGGCCATAAGTCTGTCTGAATTCCTCCAATATCCCCTTCATGTCATATCTGTTAGTTCCCTTTGAGTCTCGCACGGTGTGGATGTGCTGTGGGGCATGACCTGCACATATCTTTTGAGCTAGTGTCCTTCCAGGCCTAACTCCCTCTCCGTATTCTCTAGCCGTACACGGTTTTGAGACGTATGTGAGTTCGGCAGTGGCATAATCCTGATGTTCAGTCAGGATTGTTTTTATATCCCCTAGTATGGCAGTGTCCTGTGTGTGTTCGTAGCGGCGCTCCAGTTCGCTCAATTTAGATTCCCTAATTCATAATTGCTGTCTAATGTCTTTCAGAATTCCAGCTGTGGTGCTAATACACTTTCCCCTTATCGTTGCTTTAAATGCTTCCCACAATAGCCCTTTGTCCTCAGTCGTTGGAGCATTGAGTTCAAAGTACTCTACTATGGCTTTGTGTATGGTTTCTGTGTATGCTGTGTCAAGAAGTGCCGTGGCATTGAATCTCCAGGTGAAGTGTGGCGGTACGTAATTAGGCAATTGCAGTGACAGTAGTACTGGGCTGTGGTCTGAGAGTGTGCGTGGTAGGTGCTTAATATCGGTCGTTCATAAGGATACCTCACTCGACCCCAACCAGTAGTCGAGTCTCGACCAACTATTATGTGCAGCAGAAATGTGTGTGGCTTCTGTGTGGCACGGGTTACGTGTCCTCCAAATGTCGCTTAGTCGTAACTCTGCTATAGCATCTTGTAGCTCAGTTCTTGCCCATTTGTGTGGTTCTACAGTGTTAGGTGACCTGTCCAACCCATCTCGCAGGGCTATATTAAAATCTCCACCCCACACCAAATGTGTTACATTTAGATCAGTTATAGTGTGCCACAGCTTAGTAAAGAATCAGGGGTCATCCGTGTTCAGTCCATACGTGTTTATTAAAGCTACGTTTTGGTTTCTTAGAAGACCAAGCACTATGACATATCTACCTTCTGGATCTTTGAATACTTTCGATACCCTGAAATTAACACCTCTGCGTATGAGAATGCTTACACCTCGTGCGTATGATGAATAATTGGAGCTGTGTACCGCTTCTGCCCATCTACTACCCATGGTTGTCGGTGCATTTGCTGCAATGTGCGTCTCCTGAAGAAATGCAATATCTATTCGGTGCCTAGTGAAATATGCAAATATTTGATGAATTTTCCTGGGGTTACTCATGCCACTTACGTTCCAAGTGATAAGGTTCAGGCTAGCTTCTTTTATTACTTCAGTATGGAACTCGATTACATCTCATCCTCTCGGCGCTCTTCACCATATATATTTTGCAATTTGGCCTCATATCAACGACAAGAAAATCCACCATTACATACAGGCAATGTAATTCGGAGTTTTCAATGCTTCCCAGATACAGTGATTTGTAGTAAACATCCCCAACTGTTCCGCTCCTCCCCCCACACACTTCAGCAACCCAATCCTGCCAAAGCCATATCCCTGAACAAGTTAAACTATAGAACCAATATGTGTCGGGGGACACCCGTGTAGGGGGTCCACCAGGTGCACACTTCTCCACCCACATAGTGGATGTGGAGGGGTAGACTGTTTCAATTAACAAACGTGATCATAGTGCTAATAGTCTGTGCTCTTTTTACACTTTCGCCATCTTGCACTATATGTCCAGGCCTCATAGTCTGTCAATTAAAATAACCTTGCACGCACTCCTAGATTACTGTTGCCCTTCTCATTATATGCCAATGTGGTTGCACTAATAGAACCCACCTCTGCTGCCATGTGGATCAAAGGTAGTACATAACGCGTCAAGACCACATGGTTGCATATTAGCAAAGTGAAGTGTTCGTGAATCTGGGCTACATAGTTCGCCCTGTTCGCCAGTGTTTCTAAGCTTTCTTATTCAATGATGAAACTACTTTCCCTGCCATAAATAGAAGTACCTTCAACTCTTTCATCACTGAGCAGCGGGTCACAGGTCCCTACAACTGTACAGTGGTGTAGTCTTAGGCTGGCGATATCATCAAGAAGCCACCTCTCCCCCTCAGTCTATGGTGGAGTAGCTCTCTTATCAGGCACACATTGCTCGCCAATTAATCTACTACAGGTCACATGATAGTACCATCTGTCTCTCATGTTCTGATGTTAGTGTATGCGACCCCGGGACCGTGCATCTTGGTTCATCCAATGTGCAAATCATCCCGCCTTCCAACAGCACAGATTGTCTTTGTCTTATTGTTGTGTGATCGTTACATCTCAGTGAAAGACAAAAAAAAAAACAGAAAAAACCTGCCATAGGTCCGTTCGCCCAATTATAATCCCTGAGCACAGCATACCATCAAGGCATTATAATACCTGTTACGAGGCCCATACAAAGGAAGACAACAAAGTCCGTGCCCCGCTGAATCAATACTGGAACACTATTACCTTATCAGGGCCACTCAGCTCTCGTCTTCTGGTTGCTCTTCACGTCCTGACGTCCGTCTCCGCCTGTCTAGTTTTTTTATATATTCATGAGCCTCCTGTGGTGTGTTCAGAACAGTAGACCTCCCCGCATGAGTCACCTTGAGTTTTGCAGGATAGAGCATGGAATATTCCACACCCAGATCTCTTAGTTTCTTTTTAGCCGACTGGTATTCTTTGCGGGCCAACTGAACAGCCATGGTGTGATCCGGGTAGAAATCCAGTTTGTTTCCCTGGTGGGTGATGTCTCCTTTTTCCCGTGCACGTCTGAGGACCGTATCTCTGTCCCTGTAGTTCAGCAGACGTGCTATGATGATGCGTGGAGGGCTCCCGGCTTCGGTCGTGGCGCCAGGGAGCGATGGGCCCTTTCCACCAAAAACACCGGCGAGAATTCCTCCGCTCCAAAGAGCTCTTTAAGGAGATTTTCCACGGAAGGCCTGCTATGCGAATATTGTTGCGGCGGGACCTCGCTTCCAAATCGTCCGTTTTATTACGTAGCGCTTCCAGCGTTTTCTCCATGGTGGCGCAAGTCTTGGTGTTGGTATTTAAGACATCTTCCACCGCCGATATCCTCGTTTCTGCCTCTACTAGTCTTTCCCCATGTTTGTCCATCTTGGCGGCCATGTTGTCAACTCTTTGCGTAAGAGTATCCAACTTCCCGTTCATTTCTTGCAGGCTTCGTTGTATGGCACGCAGCACACCCTCCATGCCGGCTCCCTCATCGGCATCATGGTCCCCTTCCGTCTCCGATCCTCCAGCCGTCCCTTTAGTCTGTTTTTTACTTCAAATTGTAGCTTCATTTGCTGCTTCTTCGGCTTGCCCATCGCGCCTGCTGTATTGGGTAGGCCGCGGCTTACACGCGGTATACTGTGAACGGCGTGCGCCCTTCTGGTCGTAGTGGTCATCCGTTGGTGGCTGGGCTTTAAGAACGCGGGATGCGGTTATATTGGCACCAATAGTAGGGTCAGTGGTAGTTGAGGCAATCTCCTACAGCATCACGGCCCTCAGAGATAGAACCGGCAAATAGCTGTGCGCGTTCATATAGCCTCAACAGCAATGTTGATAGTCATCTTTGGCAGCGCAATCATACATCACTGCTCAACTAGCGCGTTCTCATACACCTCCTCTTGTGGGCATTACATCCATCTTGTGCCTATCCGCATGTTGTAGGGCATGAGCAGGCCGTCAGGTGCAGGTAGTGTTCAATTATATTCAGGGATGTCCCTTACTGCTTTGTATCATCTATGCAGTGCCACCGTGTTTGTAGGTCTATTCCTGCGCCATACTATTCATGCAAAACCCTTTCACCTACCGCCGATGTGTGTTAGTCAGATCGCTGAGCAGTACATCCCATGAGCTTATCTGGAGTGGCTGCTGCCCTAAAGACATCGATCCAGCAAGAACCAAGTTCTCCGCATGGACCCGTGCTCTGCAATTCTTCCGTCTTCGCTGTTCGTTTCTTCTTTCTTTTCTTTCCCTCCTTCTTCCTCCTCCCCCGGAGCAATACGCAGAAAACCAGCCCTCTGTGTGTATACTGCGGCAGTCAGCTCCAATCAGCACAGCTGAGGTTGGCTACTAGCGTGGGGCTTGTAGGCTGTTAGGGGTCATCACACCCAGTGAACAAATATAGCAAAATAGTGTTTTGGTGACCGTTATATGTCGGAAGCGCGGTTAGTTTTTCTGCGTTCCACCAGGGCCGCCATTTTGCACTTTGTCAGCGCTCCGTGCACATCGCATAGTACTCACAGTTCCCCGCTCACACTGTCGGGAGGCAATTGCCCAACTCCGCAGGACTTCCAATTACTTCAAAGTCCCAAGTGAGCATTTGAGGGCAAATTTCAACGTCCTGGGATGCTCGTCTTGGTTTTCGCCTCACTTCGCGGCCGCCGCCATTTTGAAAGGCCGTCCGCAGCCCACGTTGTTTCGCCTCGTAATTTATTATTTAGGCAGTTTCAGGCACCAGGAACAGCCGCTTGTTAGTCCATAGATGTTCCGACAGCTGAACTAGCAAAGTCTGTCCATTTTGTCTTCAGTAGCACTGCGGTATTCACAGCAACAGCCTCCTGTCCGGCGGAGCTGCCTCAGGAGCGAGCCATCCCGCAGTGCGCCCTCTAGCTCCCCCTGCAACGCAGCTTTTTGGCGCTTACTGTAGGTACCTGGTAGGCTAGTTGACCCTCAGGGACCCTCAGGACTCAAGGGGAATAAATCTCCCAATTTACAACGCGCCAGGGGGTACATTTGCACAGTGGTGCAGGGTGGGGGCGGGACCTGACATACCAAGTGTGCAAATGCACCCCTGGCACATTGTAAATTGGACGATTAAGTCCCCTTGAATCCTGAGGGTCCCTGGGGGCCAACTAGCCCACCAGCTACCTCCAGTAAGCGCCAAAGAGCTGCGTTGCAGAGAGATGTAGAAAGGGGTGTGGCCTCTGAACACCTCTCTGCAACGCAGCTCCCTGGCACATACTGGAGGTACCTGGTGGGCTAGTTGGCCCCCAGGGACCCTCAGGATTCAAGGGGACTTAAACCCCTAACGTAAAATGCGCCACAGGAGGCATTTGCACACTTGTCACATCAGGCCCCGCCCCCTCCCTGCAACACTGTGCAAACAGCCCATGACCCATTTTAAGTTGGGGGATTAAGAATAAACTTGTGGACTGATGATTTACCCTCCTGAGTGCTGTGATTTCTGGTGAAGTAAACGGAAAAAGTGAGCAGAGAATATATATATATATATATATATATACACATATAATACATATATACAAATACGTATATGTATCTATATTATGTTCACTGAAAAAACAAAGGTTAAAGTATATATTTATATATATATATATATATTTATATATATATATTTATATATATATATATATATATTTACTGAAAAAACAAAGGTTAAAGTAACATTATAGTTAGCAACCTCCCTCCCCGAGCTGTGTTCGGGCCATGGGGCCCCAAGCCCCGGGGCCGGCACTATGAAAGGTGGGTGTTCTCATGCTCACCCAGGGCAACCACCATATACTTGTTGGTGGCCGCAGGTAGATCCTCAGTACCCCCACAGCCCCAGTCAGCTACCCACATTCAGCGGGAGCCGGCACTGCTCCCAGCTGGAGGGAGCAGCTAATGATGCTGCTCCATCCTGGTGGGAGCAATAGCTTGATCGGTCTCCCTGCCCACATCACAGCATTTTTAGGTTCCTGACAGCTGGAAGCAGAGTGTGTTTGCTTGGTGGAAGATTAAAAAAATGCTCCTGCCAAGCTGTAGCAAACACAGGTTTCCCTTCCCACCCAAGTTCAGGCAAGGAAACAGCTATGTCCCATGGGTGGCCTCCCAGGACATAGCCAGTGAGCTGGCCCCAAGGGATGGGGTCCCTAGGTTTATTACTGGCACAGGGAGTGGTGATATGTGGCTAATCCCTTTTCAGTAGTTTAGTAGCCCCAGGAAGGGGTCCCTGGTGCCTTTAGAGGCTCAGGGAGGGGGGCACACAGCTATCTCCCCTTTATTATTAAACTTGGCCCTGGGGGATGGGCTCCTTGGGACATCTGGAGGTTCAGGAAGAAGGGCTGCATGGTCCCCCTCCCCTTTCATGCAAATATTGGCCCTGGGGATGTTATGTGACTGCCACATTGTGACTTGTTCCATTGTGAATTTCAACTGGACTGATGACAGTCTGGTTTTCTTAGCCATTGCATCTTGTTCTGATTACAACGGCCATGTTGAAAGATAAATTGTGCCCACTTGCTATTGCTTTTCTTTAGTTATTGCCTTTGGTTTGATAATCTCCATTTATCCTCACAGCTAAAGAGCTTAACTTTCTGTTAGAATACGTTATTGTGGATGATTGGTGCTTTAAATGTATGTAACTAAGCAAAATGTTCACGCACATCCTAATCCATACAGATTGTTTTGCATGCTGCTTGTACGCAGTAGCAGCCAAGCTGTGGAACTCCCTGACTTTCCCAGATCCGTAGCCTGGACCGCCTGCTGGACTTTAGGAAAGCTAATAAAACTTTTCTCTTCCCCTCTGCCCAGCCGCTTTCCGTCGTTCTGCATGCTCCTTGCGCCTACTTGTTTTGTTCCTTAGCCCCCAGGTTCTCTCTGACGCTGGCAGTGCCGGAAAGTCTCTTTGCTGAGGCAGCTGTGCGCTATATAAACTCAGGTAACAACATAACATACTGTTTATTTAAAGCACTATCCCCCAGATTCATCATTGTCCCGTTTTACGAGTCCTTAATAGCGATTATTAAGGAATCGCTATTAAGGACTTGCAAAACGGGATTCATGTAGAAATCGCAATTTTATTTGCGATTCCTACAGCTTCCTTATTTGCAAATTGCTAATCGCAAATAAGGAATGACTCCCCATTCATTCCTATGGGCCTAAAGGCCCATAGGAATGAATGGGGAGTCATTCCTTATTTGCGATTAGCAATTTCTTAATCGTAAATAAGCATGCGATTTCAAGGGTGCCAGGGGTGTCCAAAGGACACCCTGTAGCACCCCTAAAATGTCAATGTAGACTGATGTTGCGCACACACATGTCCAAAGGACATGTGTGTGTGTAACATACAACTTAGAAAAATGCACTAAAGTTTTTGCTATTTTCCACGAAGTCAGACTTTGCGGTAAATAGCGGCCAAAAATAGCGAATTCGCTATTTAAAAATGGTTAATGAATTGCATTTAAGGAATCTCAAATGGAGATTCCTTAAATGCAATTCCTCGCAATTTAGCGATTTCGCAATTAGCGATTTTTGCATTTGGGATGATGGATCCCAAATGCAAAAATTGCACTCGCAAAGGGCCAGATTCTCAGAATCTGGCCCTTTGCGAGCCCATTTTTCAATGATGAACCTGGCTGTTATAGATCTCTTCGGATCTGGTTTGTGCTATATAAAATAATAAAATAAATAAATGGTGATTGCTGAAACTGAATGAGAACAATATGAGGCTCAGGTGTTTAATATCATATAAGTAGCCCCTGGGGCTGGTATCATTTACCTTTCTTTGTTGCAAAGAAGTCCACCAAGCTCTGGGCCTCCTCCTGGATTCTTGCTTCTAGGCTTTTCTTCCCGAGTCCGAGATTCCTCAGAGTCGTGAGGCCGAAGCGTCTCTGCTGCTTCCAGTTGTGTCCAGAGGAAAAGAGAACTCCTAAGTAATCAATTGTATGTTAGCTTTTAGTTATTTATATCTTCAACGTAACATATGTATTTAATTTTTTAGTCTGGCTAAATAATGCTTTGGTCCTCTCTGCTAAGGTAATGCAGGTACAAGTAGAAGTATTCTGTGCAAAAAGCTGCAAGAGTGACTTAGGTTTTTGAGCTTCAATTATCAGACTCTCCCTCTCTCGCTCTCTCTGCAACTCGTTCAACTCTTGCTTCTGCCTTTACTATTATTGTTAGGTCTGGCTAAATAATTCTCTGCTCCTCCCTGCTAATGTAAGGCATGTACAGGTAGAGGTACAGTATACAAAAGGCTGAAAGAGAGACTGGTTTGTCAATGACTTTTTCATTTTTGAGCTACAAATATAATTCTCTCTCTCTCTCTCTCTCTCTCTCTGGCACTCATTCAGCTCTTGTTGCTGCCTTTACTAACTGCAGAAAATACAATTTGAAGATAGGGTCGCTGACACAGAGTGGGATCTACAGTTGTCTTCCTCTCTTGCACATCCAGTAGCACTGTATCTGCAGCATAGGATACACTGTGGATGCACTCTGTTTTAGTTTGATGTATAGTTTGCCAGCTCTTAGTTTCCGATTGCTGCACATGTATGCCCACACCACTGCGCAGGGCCCATTCTCTTTCGAAAGCTAGCTCAGTGCCAGGCTACCCACTTGTGTGATAGTGCACTCTACAAATCTGCATAACATAACAGTGCACATAGGTAGATTTACAGGGTACCACCACTGCAGGCGCTGTCCAGTAGCACAAACGTTAGGGTCTAGACAGAGAGAGCACAGATTGGTATCCCACTGGAGATGGAAGGCTGCTGAGAAGGTTTCCTGACAGGCAGGTCACTATATACACTCTGCCCGAGTGGCGGCAACACTGTATTGTGTAAATAATGCACAATGTTCACCAGCTGCCCACCCTGAAAGCCCTAGTTCTTCGTCGTCTGTGGTAATATTGCTCCACAGTCCATCCGTTATTCCTTCCATCCGTCCATCCATCCACTTACACAATGTATACCCAATTCACAAAGCTTTACTCCATGAGTAGAAATAGGTCAAGAGTAAGACAAAGAAATCTGTTAACATCCGCTAAGTAAATTGTTACAGCAGTCATGAATATCTACACAAAGCTTGTATTTCATCCATTCATAATCCAATCAATGGCACCTCTTGCTCTCTGACCCCTGCCTGCTTTTTAATACTCTTTAAATCTGTATGAATGGCTAATTGATTTACACCTTTTAGGTTGGAAAAGGCTGTACAGATCACACATTCCAATACTTGTATCCTCTTGTTCTTCAAGAATGGTAAATTGAGGGTCATTAAACTAAATCTAAAAAAATTCTATTATTTACAGAGCTTAGAAATGACTGATGTCCGGTATGATGCACTACATTAAAACAACTTATTCGCTGCTTAATTATGCTGTTGTGAAGCAAGAGCTACCTACCCCTGCCCCTTGCCATCTCATGAAAAGTTGGGGTTGTAGGGCGTCCAACAAGCTCTTCGGAGTGGGAGATTAGACCATCTCTTAAAGCCTGGCATCCATTCAGCACAACCACTGGCTTAGGCCCCAGCCACAGAGTGAAAACATTCCCATAGGTCTTCGCAAGCTGGGGGTGGAAAGTAATCATGCAGGTATTGAATAGAACAGCAAACAAGAAGAAAGCAAGTACTAACCCTACCAAATAAATATCTGATCTCTTGGGGGAAGGTAACTATTATCCATTTCAGACTCTGGTCAGCCTGGGCAAAGCATTTTACCCATGTACAAAATAAGTTACTCTATGTAGGGTAGTAAAACTGGCCTACCATCCATGAAGATAGTGGCTCACCCAAACCACCTCCCATCCTAGGCATTATTTGCCATCTGAGAATTGAAGGTACTGTTAGCCAAACATTAAATCTAAAATTGTCTTAACTGAGTACTATAAATGATTAGGTGTAAAACGACCAAGTTTAAAGGTGGACAGATTACATTTCATGCATCCAAATGACTGTCCTAAAATAAACTCCCCTTCTCTTTTTTACTTTGCTCATTGAAAATCTCCCTTTACACACTGAGGATCAAAGTCTATGTCCTCCATCTTTCATGGATGGAATTATCTGCATCATTAATAAAGGGTCGTACATCTATCAACAATCACTTGATTTTAGAAATATCTTTTGGTGTAAAATTAATAAAGAGTTTTCTGTGAGTAATCGTGTGTGATTCGAGGCCTAGACATTTTTTATCCATGTATTTTCAAGAATAGAACATGCATACCAATGAAAGAAGCTGTGCAAATCACATATTCTCTAGCCTGCATTATAATTTGGTCTCAATGGGAGCTACCCACACACATGCATTTCTCTTACATTGTCCAGACTCTTTTGTAAATCCTCTCATTTACCTGTTTAAAGACTTTGCTCTGGAAATAGCATACAGGAGTTTATTGAAGTGATGGCCTCTCACATCAAGTTCACTAGACTGCCTAAAAGAATGACAGTGCCAGGTTCAAGCGCTACATAAATACACAGTAGGCAATTACCAGGGACTTGGTACAAACACAATGTCTTGTGGGAACTATGAAGATAGACATGTCCCTCAGCTACATGCTCTGCACTAGCAACCTTCACACCCCGTCTTTGGGTATGAAAGAATATTTAATGTGTGATTATATTGGAGATGGGCACTCTCGCGCAGTACCCAACATTATACAAATCACCTGCAGAAAAACGAACAGTTTAGGCCACCCCACTGGTATCATTATCTTTATGCTACTATGTTTGTTTGTGTGATGGGGCAATATGTGCTTTATAGGATCAATGTGGACATCACCATGGTCATTCGATAAACAACATTCAAATTCAAATTCAAAATTACTTTATTCAGTTTCAATCAAGAATCAAGAAAAGCCATAAAAGTGCATACATAGAAGCCGAATACATTGATAAGAATTGATACAAATTTAAAAAGACAAGTATGTCTCGATAAAAAAACTTAATATAAAGACATATTATTGAAATCCATATGAATTATTAGGTATAGATTGAAAGCACAGTGTAAAACAGAGTAAAAAGTACAGCAGTATTCTATTATAGGTTAGTCCTGTGGCTAATACAGAATTTCAGGAATTTAACAATATTTGTCACCAAGCATTCTGAGTCTGAGTTGTAATACGGTAAGGGCAGGACGACATTGACGTACGCCTAACATTTTTTAAATTGGGATTAACCAGAGCTTTCTTGGTTCTATATAAAATTTACAGAAAAAGACCACATGAATTAAAGATTGGGTTGAGACATCATCGCAGGGGCAAGGTGGCAATAGCTTCGACCAATCATTAATTTTGGGAAAGGTTATCAATCGGTGAAAAATATTAAACCTAAAGCGAGTCAACAGAAACCTTTCGTAGCCACTGTGGCTAGAAGATTGGATCAGCAGTGAGTGTTGGACCGAGCTTTTGTTGACTTCAGAGACCAGACGCAAATCTTCTAGATGAGTCAGGCATTGTTTTTTCAACCTTTTTCTCGATAGCTCTGTGAAAAAAAGGGGAATATAACAATATCTTTCTAGGCCCAAATTGTACAAGAACTTCTTAACATATAGAAGCCAACCGATCTTAACTGAATTTTCAAGTGCAAGACAGTCTATTAATAGGCTTTGAGTAAAAACTAACTTCGTAGATGGTCAAAGGCGGTGCCACAATAGAATATCTGCATTTTTATGATATCAGTAATGTATGGCAACCAAAGGTCGAGGTACCTTGCGGAACAGTGAGGAGGAACCTCAGAAAACGGTTCTCCACTTTTTGGAGAGCTTCCACCTGTACGTAGCCCTACACCCTTGCTCCATAGATGGCGATACTAATACATTTCGCCTGGTAGAGTTGAATCATCTCAGCCAGAGTCCTTTAACCTAGCCTCTCTGTAAAACTTACTAGTGCTGAAGTGAAGCTTAAAAATATTAGATTTCTGGCCTTTATAGCTTTTCTACATGTGCATTTATCATCAATTAAAACTCCAAGATAGGGATACGTATTCGTATTCTCCACCTCGGTATTGTTGATGAAGATGTCTCTCCTTTTCTTAAGCCTTGGCCCTGCGTTCATTATAAAGGTTTTTTTAATGTTAAATTTTAAATCTAGATTAGACATATAGGTGTTATATCTGTTAAGTAAACGTTGGAGTTCCAGGGGAGTGCGTGCAATAATCACTGCGTCGTCTGCATAGAGGAGGGCGGGTATCGGGCGATTTTGAAGAAGGGAAAGGTCCTGGCACCCCTCCAACATGGCTGCTTCTAGACCATTTGTATCAGGTGTAAAAAGGAAGGGGACCAGGATGCAGCCCTGCTTGACACCCATCTCAACTCTAAACGGCCCTGTCAAATCCCCTCCCGCTCCAAACCTCACCCTGGCCGTGGCATTTGAGTACATTTCACGCAGGAAATTAACTAAGGAGAGGTCATCGCCCATTTCTGTTAAAATGCCCCACAGTTTTGAATGGCTTACGCAATCCAAAGCTGATGTTGAGTCTACGTAGGTCATATGCATTCTCCCACCCTTCGCATTCACATATTTGCCCATTAATAATGTCAGGTTTAAAACTTGCTCAGTGGTACCCAAACCCTCCCTGAACCCGTATTGAAGATCTGAAAATATCTTGTTATCATCAGCCCATTGTTGAAGGCGCTCAGGTTTAAAACTTGCTCAGTGGTACCCATACCCTCCCTGAACCCGTATTGAAGATCTGACAATATCTTGTTTTTGTCAGCCCATTTTTGAAGGCGCTCTTGTGGGAACTATGAAGATAGACATGTGCAACAGCTACATGCTCTGCACTACCAACCTTTGCAGCTTTTTGCCTGCAGAAAAAAGAACTCAGTAATGGCTATTCGCATTGTATTAGTGAGAAACCTGTTAGGCTAAGCCCGACACACGATTTGTTGCTTTTTCTTTTGAACTCCTAGAGTTACGTTGCTCGTTTAGATATGGAGGGTGATCGGTCTTATTGTGACACTTCCAGGCGTACACGTTGGTTTACAACCATTACAACGAAACTTTTACCATGCAGTGCTGTTACAACGCTGGTTTTACTACGCATACCATTACAACGCATTACACTGGGGGGGGCTCTAGGATAGGGAATAAGTTTAATTTACTATCCAACACCTTCCCTACTATCCACGGGGACTGGAGTTGGAATAGTAAATTAAACTATTCACAATCCAGCACCCCCAAGTGTAATGCGTTGTAATGGTATGCGTAGTAAAACCTGCGTTGTAACAGCATGCGTGGTAAAAGCATGCGTTGTAATGTCATACATTCGTACACGTTAGTCCCCTTGTTTGTTTTTGTGTTTTTCCTCCCACTTACGTTTTACGTGAGGCAGCCGAGCATGCGCTTTTTAAGCAGTCCTCAGGTGCACGCCCGCGACCTTATGGACGGCGTCTGTCAGGCTTATGAGGAGCACGTAGAGACTTTGGCCGTCGTTCCCGGATCCACATTAATTGGAGGTAACTTTAGCAGACTACATATTGTAGACGGTGTCATACTGTGGGTCTGTTTTTGTGTGTGGGGGTGTTGTTGACTACTTAGAGACCTCACCCTCCTCCTTTTGGGAGTATCGGTGCACGGTAGTAATGGTATTCTGTATGGAGTCCGGTAGAATACAGGCGCTAGGGGGCTGATTTTATACATGTCCATTGTTGTCCTCAACGGAGCAGTTGTTTTCTTTTCTGCATGTTGCCTCCGGCATTAGACTCGCGTACCCACCTATAGTATTTCACAGGCCAGATCCCATTTTTAGGTGTAGCGTGTGTGGGCATAGTTACTTATTTAATTATATACATTTGGTCCGCTGGCCTACAATCTCTGTGGATAGGTGATGCACATTGAGATTGCTCATGTTGTTTTCCGTGTGTGATTTATTTTGCAGGCAGATATATTGATGCGAATTGCTACACGGATCCTGACCACGCTAATTAATGTATGTGTGGTGTGCCTCTTATGAGGCATGTATATTCTCTCTTTCTCCACCACATTTGTGAGTGGCTTTTTTGGCCATTGGTATGCTGCATGTCACTTTGGTGACACAGCTTTTATAATTATTGTTCTTTTTGTTGTTACTCAGTTAGAGACATTTATTTGCCTGTGCAGACGGAGTGCTGACCCCTCCCTCGTTGGGGGCGGTCCCTGTGATACCTTCTACTCTCTTGGCTTTGAGCCTTAGGTATTTATTTATTTACGTGCCAGTTTGGGTGTATTCCCTCACTTTTGTTAGGACTTTCGCACACCCTCCCCTTTTGGGCTATTGAGTGATAAGTTGTTTGGTGATCGTGTTTCTCTTTTTGTGTACTATTCTATCTAGTTGCTTGATAGGAGCAAGCACAGTGCTTTACCTTGAGGGGGTGGGTCCCCCCCTGTGTAGATCCGTGCATGTGGGAGATCCCACCATGTTGATACCACTTCTATTCTTATGTTCTGTATATTTCACCATTAAATTCCTTTTCTTGTTTTTGAGTTTTTTGGTTTGACTCCTTACGGGCACTGGTGGCACTGCATCTTCACGTATGGGTGAGAGTGTTTTTTAGCAGCAGCTGTATTAAATTATATTGTATATATTTGTGAGGATTACTCAGTATGTGTTTGTTATTTTTATAGTACCCATGTCCTGATGAAGCCTAAATCATCTGGCTGAAACGCGACCGCGACTGGGTCGACACCTTGTCCCTGAAAGGAGTCCCCATTATATTTCAACTAAATTTGAGTGCCTTATTTTGCACAGTAATAATCACAGGTTGTGTAGAGAAGTTAGTTCTCAGGTGCACTGTGTGGGACTACCTACTGTTTATGTAGTTCACTCGAAGTTAGGAGTGGATACAAGTGCAAGTTGTGTATTTCTTCCTTTTTTAGGGTACATAGATTTATACATAGATATTATTTTTGATAGATTGAAATATTTGTACAGTTTATGTTTGTGATATGTATATTGTGTATATGTTGGAATGTTGTATATAGACTGTGTGTTTTGTATTATTATTATCTGAGCCACTCTTGCTGTTCCCATATATGTTAAAATGAATTAGTACAGACAAATGCTATTAGTAATTTGCAGGCAACAAGATAATGAATCATTTCTTGTATGCAATTAAAAAGTTCCATTAATCCCTTTAGTACCTTTTTGTTCTACTTTTTCATCCTTGGTTGTTCCCTGCTCAGGTACGGGAGGGTTATGTGGGCAGAACCCCTAACCATTGTTTCTAGTGCAGAAAAAAAGAACAGTTTATGTCAGCCCACTGGTATCATTATCTTTATGTTACTATGTTTGTTTGTGTGGCAGGGCAATGTGTGCTTTACAGGATCAATATGGACATCACCATGGTCATTCGATGGGCAACATAGAAACAGGCATAGCAATGTGTGCTTAACTGTGACAATGATGTGGAAGCTGGTTTGATAATGCTTGCTGTCTGCCAGGGTGTACCTGAACACCAAATTATTGCACATTTTGAGTAGCTTGAGGGTAAATCTCCTGCTAGAGCATGTAAAACCTGTAATTTCTACCACCAACTCTGACACTAAAAGCAGCTCTTTCTAGGAATAGCACATCTCCTGTCTGAGTAGCATCACTGCACTTGGAGCATCTGTGGCACACTTGAGCCCCATCATTTACAAGTTGACTGGCACTGAATATCACCCACTAGAGCCCAGCAATATGCAAAAAGTAGAGTATACTATCTGAGCAACAGATACATAATGGATTTACCCAGACATTTGATGGCAGCACAAGGCATGGAATGTGGCATTCTAGAAATACCCAACAGATTTTGGTGGGTTAATAACTGCAACATCAGCAACAATATTACATGCATCAGGCACCATGTTTCCTCTGGCTGAGGTGTTTGTGTTTTTAGTATTTTGTGTTTGGCTTCTGTATGTATTTTCTGACAGGTACAGACATGATCTGCTGCAGATAATAATGAGCATGGGACCGAGGCAGACCTGGCTGTAAGGATGAACAGATTGCATCCTGAATCTGACTGCCACTGAGGCTAAGGCCTATCTCTTTGCCTCAGCCCTCTTTGCTTATGTAATGCAAGCTCTCCTGCTTACCAGAACTGGTAAACAAGGAGGTGCAAGAGCTGCTCCTCTCCATAAAATCAGGCTCTCCAAGTGACCCCTGGCCCCCTGCCATCATGCATCTAGCCCCTAAGAAGATTTTTGAAAAGCTGACGCCCCTTATCAACCAAACAGTGACAACGGGATCATATCCGGCTCGGTGGAAACAAGTGGCCATTAGGCCCTTACTAAAAAAAAAAAAACCTGAACCCGGAGGTCTTAAAGAACTACCGCTCGATTGCAGGATTACCTATGGTGGCGAAGGTCATTGCAAAATCAATGAACAAAGTGCTGAGTGATTATCTAAACACTAACAAGCTATTAGATTCAACCCAACATGGCTTTCGCACCTGCCACTCCACCGAATCGGCTTTGATTGTTGCAACCGAGGAAATTCGGCGGGTGGTTGACGAAGGGGGTAGGGCGGCCCTCATACTCCTAGACCTATCGGCAGCATTTGACACCGTGAATCACACGGTGTTAGTGCAGTGGCTGAAGGATCTAGGGGTTGAGGATACTGCCCTGTCCTTGCTCGCCTCCTTTTTGGAAGGGAGAGAACAAAGGCTGGTTTGGGATGGACTGGAGTCCAAGAGTTTCCATTTTCCTTGCGGGGTCCCACAGGGATCTTCCCTATCCCCCACACTTTTTAACATATATATCACCCCATTAGCAAGGCTCATCAGAAGACATGGGTTTGTGCTGGTATCCTACGCTGATGACTCACAGCTTGTTATTTCCATCTGCAAACAGACTGAGGTCACAGCTGCTAAATTCCATGCTTGCTTATCTGAGATCATTGTCTGGAAGAACCACAATTTTTTGAAGATCAACACAGACAAAACGGAGGTGATAGAGTTTGGAGGGGGATCCCCCATATGGAACAACTCATGGTGGCCAGTCGAGGCTGGGAAATGCCCTGTCCCGGTCTCAAAGGTTAGGAACTTGGGGGTCATTTTTGATGACAAGTTAAACTTCTCAGCCCAGGTTAATAGTTTGACATCGTCCTGCTTCTTCCTCCTAAAAACCTTAAGAAAGATTTTTCCATTCATCTCGCAGGATCTACAGAAAACAGAGATGGTGAGCCTCTTTCTCTCCAAATTAGATTACTACAACGCCCTGTTTATGGGCATAGGCAGAATACAGATGGGAAAACTCCAGTCCCTTCAGAATGCGGCAGCCAGGTTGCTTCTGAAAATACCGAGGGGCTGCCCTACCTCATCAGGTATTAAATCATTGGGATGTACGTTGTTACAACGCATGCTGGATAGTGAATAGTTTAATTTACTATTCCAACTCCAGTCCCCGTGGTTACTAGGGAAGGTGTTGGATAGTAAATTAAACTATTACCTATCCTAGAGCACCCCCAGCGCAATTCATTGTAATGACTTGCGTTGAAAAACCTGCGTGGTAAAAGTTGCGTCGTAAAGGATGTTTCCCAAATCATTGCATTGGTTACCAGTGCAGCAGCGGGTTGATTTCAAGGCCTTGTGCCTGGTTCATAAGGCACTCTATCGAGGGGGTGCCGATGAAGTTTCCAAATTATTCATGCCTTATGTTCCCCCACGCCTTCTGCGATCCACCAATCTAGGACTTCTTAAAACCATCAGGGTCAAAAGAGCCAGATGGGGAGGTAGGACATTATCCAACAGGGCAGCACATCTGTGTAACAGACTACCTCAGGACATGAGATTCCAACCAGACAGGAGGCTGTTTAGGAAGAACCTGAAGACACTGCTTTTTGTAACTTAGGCTGGCACAAGTTGTGGCTTTTAGGATTGGGATTTACACACACTAGCGCCAAGACGCCACGGCAATCGAGCGCTTTACAAACATTAAAAATAGAAATAAATAGAAAAATAAAATAATAATCAATTAACACTTGGGCCGTTATACTAGTAAGCTGAGTCAAGCCTAATGGAATAAACACCCCAACAGTGTTGGTGTTAAAAGATCACATGGCAAAAGTAACAGGGACATTCGGGCCGGCACATATAAAAGTGGTTACATAGAGTTTCTGCAATAGGCAGCTGTTTGTCTTGAGCCAACAACTATTGGAAAACATGGACTAATGAATCTCTGAGGATATCCCATGGCTGATCCTTCACACCTCAATGCATGTCCTCATACTCTGCTAATGAACTGACTCACTTTTGATGTACAAGGAGGGTCACCACTGAGTGCCAGAAAGCACTAGCTAACAGCCAAGATCCTCTGTTTCTTGCAAAGAGCCTCCCAGGAGCCATCCTTGAGAGTTTCACCGAGATACCTTTGTTGTAAATGGTGAGTGCAGTTGAGTTTAGGAAACGTTTACACTTGGGGGACTAAAACCTGCGCCGCAGGAACCGTTTCTGAACCTTTGCATCTGAGCACATATCCGTAAGAACCATCACTTACTACTCTCTGTGGTCACAGAGAAACCCGGTGGAACCAGAGATTGATGAACTCCTTTAGGTCTTGCAATAAAGTGGTTTATTTTTTAAGTAAAAATGGGAGAAAAATAAGGTGACACAGAGCATTGACAAGCTATCAAAATCATTTGTCATCTTCAAAAGACCTTTAGGAGTTTGAGGCAATTTTGTACTAAAACTGGGCATAGACTAGTTTAGGGAAAGACCTAAAAATGCACCCACAGGAAACCATACAGCATTAAAAGTATCGTTATAATTGAGCAACATTATTTTGGTGGATGGAAGAGCAGTAAAAGAAACATTCCAATCGAAAGGATGTGTGTACGTTTGTTTATGTGCATGTGTTGTGTGCATGTTTATATCTATCTATCTATCTATCTATCTATCTATCTATCTATCTATCTATCTATCTATCTATCTATCTATCTATCTATCTATCTATCTGTCTATCATTATATATATAAACACATTCCCTTTTCCTGGGCTCCTATCCAGTGCTTGTAATGTATGCCTCAGGACCTGATGACTCATTTATATTGTAAAGGGCAAGTTACATTTAACTTGACCACTTGGGTAAAAAAAGGAATAATTGCTGTGGGTGTTTTTAGAGAAAAGGTGACCACAGACCTGCCAATAAGATAATGTGAATATTGTCCAGTTAGTCTTTTACATAACACACCGGGTTATCACCTCCATGGTGGATCATTTTCTGTTCGTCACTTTCCTTTTATTATTTGACCTCTCCAAAGGGCGTGCATATGAACTGGAAACAGAACAGTCTCTCTGGGCTCTGCTCCAGTGCTTGGTGGCTGTGCCAGAGGACCCGATTGCTCAAGGGTGTCTATTTGCCTTGTTAAATGCATTTTAAGTTTAAATTACTTGACACATACATAGAGTGTTGATTGTGGATGTTGTAAGGTAAATTACTTTGCGCAAGGAACATTGTCCTTGAAAGCAGAATGTGAAATTAGCTCAAATGACAGCATATGGATAAGTATGTCAGAGCTGTATTCCAAACAGACCTCACTCACCAGCTTTCCCCATCAACCGACTCCCTGCCGAAAATTGCCTCCACTTTCCATTACATCTTATTCTTGAACATGTCTTCACTTTTTTTAATCCACAAAACAGAGATACCACCACACTACTAAAATACATCAAACAATATATTACATGCAACAAGAGCTCCATTTTCTTTTTTTAAAAATGTGAACATATTCTTTCAGATAGTTGGGGTTCTGACTTTTTCTAGCACTCCAGCTTCTTCCATTGCTTTCTTGATTAATTTTTATCATTTAAGTTCACAATCCTTGACAAAGAGTATCCGTCCTTATGCTTCAGTCATCTAAGAATATCATCAACCTTTCAAAAACATACATTTTTGTAATAGTTATTCTGTCTATGAACATGTTCAAAGACAAACTCCAGTCTTTCATGAGCCACTATGATAGATCAACCCACCTGCAAATGTTTCATAGGCCCAGGTATCATGGTGTGTGTTTGTGTAAAGAACACTATAAACTATACATTCAGCTGGGAAACATTTGCACACTCAACAGAAGCAACAACCACCCGGTGTACAGTACCTGCATGAGGACCTCGTGGTGAAGCACAAATTTCAGGGTCCAGAGATTTCCAATGATGGGCAGCGGAGTCGGTCCTGGAGGGTATCTTCTCCTCAACCACTGAAGCTTGAAGTAATGTGCAATGAAGAGAGTAAGAAACAGAGCAATCAACAGCTCAGTGATTGACAGCATGGTAGGTGCCTGTCTCTGCTTCTAGCAGATCTCCTAAACAGTGCTCTTAGTATAATGTATTCCTAGTTCTTTATGAATCCTATATCTATTTCTCTAGCTGATCCTGTCCTCTTTTCTCTCTCGTTATGTCTTTCTCGCTCTAGCTCTTCCTTTCTCTCTCTTTGTCCCCCTAGGTACACTGAGTCTATAGAATGTCTTTATCTGATCTGAATGTCTGTTTTCCTTTCTTCCCTTTTTCTTCTAACCCTATATTTAACTCAACTTCACCTCCTTTCTCTTCCTTTATCTACTTTTAATTCCTCTTTTCTTTTTGCCTTTCCTCCTTTATGTCCAGCCTTAATATCTATGTTCTTCAGTATGCATGCATCTCTCTCCTCTCTCCGATTTCAGTAAAGGTCCCCTTCTCACTCGCATTCTTTCTCACGTTCTCGCCCCTTTTATACTTTGTCTAAGAACCGCAGAGGAGGCGTATGTTCTCGAAGTGTACAAGATAAGAGATTGCTGTTTGTGTAACATGCATGCTTATCAACTGCAAGTTTGAATATTTGCTCTTTCATTACTGCTCTGCTGTTGTTTGACCTCTTGTAAGTGCATGCACATGTACTGCCAATAAACACATCTCTTTTCCTGGGCTCTTGTCCAGTGCTTGGAATTTATGCCACAGGACCTGATGACTCATTTATATTGTAAAGGGCCAATTCAATTACATTTATATTGACCCCTCTGGTAAAAATATTTAATAATTATTGTGGGTATTTTTAAAGAAAAGGTGACCACAGACATGTTAATAGGATAATGTGAATATTCTCCAGTTAGTCTTTTACATAACACACCAGGTTATCACCTCTATGGTGGATCATTTTCTGTTTGTGACTATCCTTTTATTATTTCACCTCTCCAAAGGGCGTGCATATGAACTGGGAACAGAACAGTCTCTCTGGGCTCTGCTCCAGTGCTTGGTGCTGACTGCTCAAGGGTATCCATTTGCCTTGTTAAATGCATTTAATTTGAATTACTCTTTAGACACTAACATAGATTGTTGATTGTGGATGTTTTAAGATAAATTACTATGTGCAAGGAACATTGTAATTGAAAGCTGAATGTGAAATTAGCTAAAATGACAGCATTTGTATAAATATGTCAGAGCTGTAGTCCAAACAGACCTTATTCACCAGCTTTCCTCATCAACTGACTCACTACCTGTAGAAAATTGCCTCCACGTTCCATTACATCACATTGTTGAACATAAACCTTCCAGGACATTACACGTATTCCCCTTTTATTTTAATCCACAATACAGAGATACCACCATACTACTAAAATATATAAAATAATATAATACGTGCAATAAAAATTCCCTTTTCTTTTAAAAAGTTTTTGAACATATTCTTTCAGATAGTTGGTGTTCTGACGTTTTCTACCACTCCAGCTTCTTCCGTTGCTTTCTTGATGATTTTCATCAGTTAAGTTTCCCATCCTCGACAAAGGGTATTTCCTCTTTTTGCTTCATTCATTCAAGAATATCTTCAACTTTTCCAAAACATATATTTTTGTAATGGCTAATCTGTCTCTAAACACTATTTAGCATAAAAGAAACCCCGCATAGGGATTTCCTATTTATCGTAACCTCTTGGTTTTACATCTAAAATGTCCAGATTATTGCATTCTATATCCAAAAATTGTTCGTTTTTCCCAGATATTATTGCAATCTTGATTATGAGTCGAAGAACATTCTTACCTTCACACATTCACACCTACAGCTTCACACAGGTTGCCAAATACGCTGCGACACAATTGTAAAATAACTTGACTGCAACTTTCATTGTCCTGATACTTTTTTGTAACCTATATGAGTGACCTGCAACACTTCATACAGTTATCAGTTTTCTGCATTTGTTTCATATACCTTTTGGGCACGGCAATCTCTGAAACTGGCCATATGTCCGTGCTGGACATGCCTATAGCATGTTCCCTTAATCCTTCTATCACTCTATTTACTTCCCTTTTATTTCCCACTCTTCAAAGCTTAAACATGTGCCTGTGCTTTCTCACTTGAATTATTCTTTACCTCTGAAATGTTCCAATCTTTTAGATGTCATTAATACTTCACACAAACATGGCTCATCTTTTAGCCAAAGTTCCTCCCTTAACTCCTCCTCCTTCCAGTTGAGAAGAAATGATGGTGCTGTGGGTTCAACAGATGCAGGGCCAGTCCTTCTCACCCAGACAAGAGGGCAGCGGGTCAGCACAGCAGGGTAGCAGTCATTCAGAGCAACAGTGGCCAATGGGTCAGTAGTTTCAGCTGCACAGCAATCATTCTTCCTGGCAGAGTATCTACAGGTCTAGAAGTGTACTCAAGAGTTGGTGTTTGGGATCCAATATTTATACCTGGGCCTTCCTTTGAAGTTGGAGAAGCTTCCAGAGGTTTCCCTTTGAAGTGCACAGGCCTTCTGCATTCCCTGTCCTTGCTCCAGACTAACTACAGGGGGAATGCAGCTCTTTGTGTGGAGGCAGGATACAACCTATTCAAATGTAGGTAGGACTATGCCCAGTTTAGACGTCCTATCCTGTCAATGATGGCCCATCCAGACACACCTTAAGTCTCTATTGTGTGTGGCTGACTAAAAGGTATACACAATGCCCAACTGTCAGCTACACCCAGTCATGTGATGCAGAGGCATGCTGCAGGCATTAAATGGCTAAGGCAGGAAAATACCAACTTTGTAAAAGTGCCATTTTCAAATTTGCAATTTAAAATCCAACTTTACCATTACAGAGAATTTTTCATCACATTTTCAAAGACACCAACCATGAACTGGTTACCTGCTCCCATTTGGAAATAATCACGTATTAGATGTAATAATAGTTAACTTCAATGTTAGCCTACGGGAGAGGTACACCTTCACTCGGAGTCTAATGGTTGCCCGCAGAAGGGAAGTTAAATGCCACAATAACCATGTCTCAAAAAAATTAAAAGTAAGGAAAAAGAAACACTTGACTCAACTGGAGGTTTTATTTCGAGTTTGGGTAACAACACAGTGTTCAAAATTGGTATTTATTGCGGCAGTCCAAACGTACCTGTAAGAAGCGTGGTTTATTGGTTGAACATATGAAATGGATCTCTTTTAATGTTGTGTGTCCCGAGGAGAACCCTTAAAGAAATGTGCCAGGGTTTGAAACACGTTGACAGCTTCTTTTTCCAGACAAATAAGTGTTCAATACATGGGCTACAACTGTATGCGCACAACTAAGAATTGTTGAAAAGTGCAGAAAAGAATATTTCATGTGGGCACAGTAGGGTCACTATTTGGTGACTGCTCCTGCCAAGTCATTTGTGTTTCCCTAGTTAGGTAGTAGTCAGGGGCAACATAGTGTTCTTGCAGATGTAACTGTACAGAACCACAGCTCTGATTTTTTTTTTGTTTTGTTATGTGGAGTATATGTTTTATTTATATGTGATGTAATGTTCATGTTTGTCTGTATATGTTTTTTGCATGTTGAAATCTTTTGATTCCTGTGTATGGTAAAAAACATTGAAATTCTAAATAAGCAATTACGGTTTCAATAAGTTTCTCAAAAAAACATACTTTGTACAAAATAAAAAAACTGATTTTTTTCAATCGATCATAGAAATTGATTTGAGTGATCAGAAAATGAATGGGTGATTGAATTATAATCAGTATACTCATTGTTTCTGATATGTTGTATTTAAGGCCCAGCCTTACTGATTTATGGCCAAACCCTTTCTTGGTATGTTACTTTCTAAAAGTTGCATTTTCAAAATTGCAATACAAAATCCAACTTCACCATGACAGAGGATTTTTCATTACAATTCCAAAGACACCAACCATAAAATGGATACCCTCTCACATTTAGGAATGTTCACGTATTAAATGTAATAATGTTACTCCTATCTTAGCCTGTGGGAGAGGTAGGCCTTGCAGTAGTGAAAAACAAATTTAAGGGCCTTTCACTACCAGAACATGTAAAACTAAAAAGCACATGTCCCACGTTTTAGAAACATTGTACCCTGATCTCTGGGCTGACCAAAGCCTAGATGTGACTTACATGTTTTTAAAACAAAGGTTTGGGGCTGGTAAAAGGTTTCCTTTGCCAAGTGGACAACACAGTTTAAAACTGCAGACACAGGCTGAAGTGGCAGCACTGAGATATGGTTGAAGGGCTACTTAAGTGGGTAGGACAATCAGTGAAGAAAGATCACTAGTAGCAATTACTTTACAGGCCCTGAGCATAGTTAGTGCCACTTACCTAGGGACATACAAGTAAATTAATTGGGCAAATGGGTAATAAGCCAATTCTGCATTGTTGTAATTAGAGAACACAGGCACACCAGCACTGGTTAGCTGTGGTGAAGTGCACCGAGTCCTAAATTCACCAAACAAATTAAGGCAGAAAGCAGGAGGACTGAAGGCAAAAAGTAAGGTGGAATACCACACCAAGGATGCCAGGTCAAACACTGGGTATGTCCCAAGTCAGTGCACAAATATTAATCCTTCAGAAGTGAAATGGTGTGCCAGTCATCAAATATGATCCAGGTAAGTAGACAATATTGATAGATCAGAAGTGTAATGGTTTGCCAATCACCAAATAAGATCTGATTCAGCCCACATTTTTAGTTTAGAAAATCATGGACTAATATTTCTATATTAGTGTGCCTTCAAACATAGGCAATTAAAGTCAACAGGACCTCGAACAGTGTCTATCTCGTGTGCCTCTGTGACATGCTAATTATGACAAATACCCAACCTGGCATGGGTGGAGTTGCACAGAATAACTTGTGGGCGTGTGAAACACTTTCTGTAAATGCACCAATTCAATGTTTGCATATACAACATAAGCCTTAATATTCATTAAGCAACAATGAGGTAATAATGTACTGTTTGTAGCAAATACGGCAGAATCATTTACAAAGCATCCTAAAGTCTCAAGATGTCTGTCAAATATTGCTCAGCAATCCCGGTAACATTCACTCATAACGTCATACCATTTCAGACTGCCTCAGGCAAATTAAAAAAGTGTCCCATTCCTTGTGACAGCCAAGATTTGAGTCTTTCCCATTATCACAAACTGTTGGGTGAGGCTAAAGTGGTAGGATGGTAACAGGGTGGGTGTTGTGTATTAGGTGACCAATATAATGGGGAGGGATTTGTGATGTTTGTAGAAACTAGAACTAATTTTGAAATAGGGTCTGATCAAATCCTGTTTAATGGCAGCATGAAGCAGGCTGCACACCAAGACCACAAAAAGTGGCTCCAATGGCAGTAATTTGGTAACTCACAAAGAGTAGTAAATTGATTCCTAGTCTGTCCAAAACCCTTGGGGCCTGATTTATATTTTGGCAGATGGGTTACTCCGACACAACGGTGATGGTAATCCTGTCCACTGAAAGATAAATCCTATAATATCCTTAGGAATTTATATTTTGACGGACGGGATATCAGTCACTGCTGTAACGGAGTAACCTGTCCACAGGAATATGAATCAGCCCCAAAGATACTGGCCCTAAAGATATTCGAAAAGGGGGAGATTATCTTGATTTTCAGTGTATAATGAATTGGGTGAAACACTAGCTTAGCATAAAACTGTGATAAAGTAATGCAAGATTACATTTTACCCAGGTTAAGACTATGCACAAAGATATCCATAATTGCTGGGCAAAATATATATGCCAATTTAAAAGACCACTTTTGATGTCACAGCATGGAGGCTGAATGTTTTCAGATACTATGGTGTGAAGAAATACAGTTTATTATATGGCATGGTTGCACAACCTCAGCATTTAATAAATTCATAGACCTGTCTTGGGCCCAGCGGGCTTGTTTGTTATGTTATGTTATGTTAAGTGGGATTTGTAAAGCGCGCTGACACCGTGGGTTTCCTAGCGCTGTAGGACAGAGGTGGGGCTGAGGTTGGAGGAAGCGGAGTTTAGCAGGGTGGGGGAAAGAGGAAGGTTTTGAGTAGTTTCCTGAAATGAAGGAGGGAGCTACTGGATTTGATGGTCAGGGGGAGAGGATTCCAAAATTTGGGGGCCAGGAGAGCGAACCGACGGCCACCGAATTTGTTGGTTTTGGTTTTGGGGACAGCAAGCAGGTTGAGGTGAGCTGAGCGGAGGTTGCGAGTTGGACGGTGTGGGTTGACGAGTGCTGTCAGGAAGGCGGGGCTGGTACAGTGGAGAGATTTGAATGTGAGGCAGCCAAGCTTGAAAGCCGCCCTTTGTTCTATAGGTAGCCAGTGCAGTTTGTGTAGCAGGGGTTTAGCCGACTGCCATTTGGGGGTTTTGTAGATGAGACGGGCTGCTTGGTTCTGCACGACCTGGAGGCGATGTAGTAGTGATTTTGGGAGTCCGTGAGACAGGGAATTGGAGAAGTCCAGGCGGGATAGTACCAGGGAGATGATGACCTGGACCAGAGCGGCTGGTGGTAGTAGATGACTGACTTTGCGGATTTTACGAAGCTGGAACGTACATGATGAGATCACGGTGCCAACTTGAGGTCTGAGGGAGAGTTCGGCATCGATGGTCACACCGAGACTTTTTACTGATCTCGCAGGGATCGGGGGGGGGGGCTAGTTTGTTAGGCCAGAACTGCGAGCCCCAGTGGGAGGAGCTGGATCCGGGGAGAAGGAGCTCAGTTTTCCCAGGATTTAATTTTAGTTTATTGCAGTTCATCCACTCCTGGATGTGTATCATGGCGGAATGGAAATTGTCCACAGCGTTCGAGGAGTTGAGTGGAAAGATGATCTGCAGATCGTCAGCGTAGTTGTACACTGTGATGTCCCAGTTTTGAAGCGAATGGATCAGGGGCCGAAGGTAGAGGTTGAATAGTAGGGGTGACAGGGAGGAACCCTGAGGGACTCCAAAGGTCGTGGGCGTTTTGGGCGCTGTGTAGGGGCCCAAGCGGACGGCTTGTGTTCTGCCGGTCTAAAAGGACTGAGTCCATTTGAGGGCAAGACCCTGGATGCCGGCCTGCTCGACACGGTGAAGAAGGATGTTGTGGTCAACCGTGTCGAACGCGGCCGACAGATCCAGGAGTACGAGGACCTGGGGGATCCCTGTATCAGCGTTCCTCCTCAGCGTGTCAAGGACAGCTAGAATGACGGCCTCGGTAGAGTGGGCTGGCCTAAAGCCGGCCTGGTTAGGCTCCAGGTGGCAGGAGGTCTCGATGAAGTTGGAGAGACACCGGGTGACGTGGGCCTCCATTAGTTTGGAAAAGTATGGCAAGAGCGATATGGCACGGTAGTTGGAGAGTTCCGCCGGGTCCGCACCAGGTTTCTTCAGGAGCGGCACTAAGATGGCCTCTTTGAAGGTGCTGGGGACAATACCAGTGCTGAGGGAGCCATTCAGCAGAAGTAAAATGCAGTCAGGTAAATTGAGACAGACGTTCCGTAGGACCGAGGGGGGGCAGCAGTCATTCGGAGAGCCTGATTTTACCCAGGTCGCAAATTCACCTAGTGAGTTGGGGTTGAGGGTGGGGAAGTGGGTGAAGATCGATGAGTTCGATGAGTTGTTCAAAGGACTGTCTAGGGTGAGTGTCTGAGGGAGGGGGGGATGGAGTCCTTGATTTTAATGATTTTCTCAATAAAAAAAAGATTGAGAGCATGGCAGGTCTCTTGGGTGGGGGTCTGACCAGGGAGAGCTCTGTCGTCTGAGGTGAGTTTGTTCATGATTTTGAAGACCTCCTTTGATTTATTGTCTGCGGACGAGATTCTGTTTGAAAAATGTCCGATTTAGCTGAGGAAATTGCATTTTTGTATTCTCTGCGAGCTATAGTATATTGTAGTCTGTCTGGTTCGGAGTAATTGCGTCTCCATGTCCGTTCCATCTGGCGCACCTTCAGTTTATGTTTCTTAAGGTCGTCAGAGAACCATCTGTGGGAGTTGTGGTGTCTGGTAGGGGGAAATTTGGTAAGGGGGCAAAGTGGTCGCTGGCCGATTTTAGCCAGGTGCCAATGTCGCTTTCCATCGTGTCGATATTGGTTAGCGGATTGATGGCTGGCTGGGTGTCGGATAAGGTCGGGAGGACACCTTGGGAGTCATGAGAGCTCCATTTGCGTGAGAGGCCGCCAGCCATCAGAGGGGCGGAGGTCCTGCCAATGACAGTGAGTGTGGTTTCGACTAGGTGGTGGTCTGACCAGACGCAGGGGGAGACAGATGGCTGGGAAAGTGTTAAGTTTTGGGTCCAGATCTGGTCCAGGATGTGGCCCTTGATGTGGGTGGGCAAGGAGATATGTTGGATCATGTTAAGGCTATTGAGGGCTTCAAAGAGTTCTGTGGCGTGGGGCCCGGCGTTGGCGTCGTTGAACCAGTAATTAAGGTCGCCAAAGAGAGCTAGTCTGGAATGCGATGTAAGTAGATCGGACAGCTGTTCGATCAAGGTGACAGCGAAGGATGGCATAGAGTGTGGGGGCCGATATAGGAGAAGGAGTGGTAGGGCTCCTGCATCCGTTTTTAGGCTGATGATTAGGTTGTCTACTTCCGGGAGGGTAAGGGAAGATGTGGAGATAAAGTTGAGGTGTTTTGATATTATGGCTGCCACCCCACCCCCAGGGCGATTTCCAGAGCGATCAGCATGGAGGATGTAGTAGTCTGGGGGGAGGGCCGCCAGAATGTCAGGGAGAGAATCTGTAGTCAGCCAGGTTTCTGTGAGCAGAAGTACGTCTGGCTTCTCATTAGACAGAAGGATATAGATGTCGGCTTGGTGTTTTACCAGGGAACGGGTGTTCAGATACAGCACCCGGATGACCGGTTTAGCGGGGGGAGTGCTCCGACTGGGGGGGCGAAGGTCTGAGCGCGCAAGGCCAGCTGTAGTGATGCGTCTGATGGTGGTGGGAGAGGGTGAGCGGTGAGGGAGTTGCAGTTCTCTGAGGGAGTCGGCCGAGTATGAGATGAGATAGCCGGCATGACTGGCCCCTGGGCCCGGCCTGGCGCGGACGGGCACAGACGGGCTTGCCTTTGGCGCGCTGGCGGCGCGCACGCTTCGCTCATCTGCTGCGCGTCCGAGGAATGCACATTGATGTAGGGTGAGAGGAGGGGCGTGGCCTTACGTCCGTGGGCGTGGCCTGTGGGCTTGTGGAGTGAAGTCGGCGATGATTTTCCCAACCCGCGGCAGCGCTTACATCCACTGCGCGGGGAAATTCAGCAAGACTTTAGGGGAAAGGTGCGCAGAAGTGCATGAGCAGCCAGGTAAAAACAGAGTGCAAAATACATTTTTTTTTTTTAATAACGAGCGTCTCTCCCGGCTTCCGCTTCAGGAGTGTCAATATCCTCTAGCACGGGCTTGCATTCAGCGCGGCTTATATTGGTTTAAAAAGGGGCGTGGCCTCACGCCCGTGGGCGTGGCCTGTGGGCTTGTGGAGTGATGGCGGCGATGATTTTCCCAACCCGCGGCAGCCCTTACATCCGCTGCGTGGGGAAATTCAGCAAGACTTTAGGGGAAAGGTGCCCAGAAGTGAGTGAGCAGCCAGGTAAAAACAGAGTGCAAAATACAATTTTTTTTAAAATAACGAGCGTCTCTCCCGGCTTCCGCCTCAGGAGTGTCAATATCCTCTAGCGCGCGGTTTGTAGAACCTCATCTCAGCCCTAGGTAGCTGAGGGTTCGAGCAGTCAGGCTTTATCAAAGGTGAAAGATAAAAGCATGTAAGTACCAAAACAATAAAATAATAAAGGAAACACAACATAAATGAAATCCAACATTTATCTATAAGAAAGTATAAAAATTATCTTTATGAATTTTTAGACATCAAAATGAACAAAATCCAGTAGAGGCTTCTGGAGGTATCAATTATTAAGGAAATCATAAATCACTGCTTTTTCACTCCAATTACAAACAAGCATTGGCAACTAATGCAGTTAGATGTTACTTTAAAAACTTTGGAAAACGTTTGCAAAGTTGGGATTTGGTTACTACAGCCCACTTTTGGTGAACAGCTCCAGCAGGTGGCAAGTAACAGGGGCCAGTAATGCTTAGCAGGACAGTTACCTCTAGCCACAGGCATCAATGAAGTGGTTCTGATGGAAGCCATATGGGATGCTCAAGGTGCTGAGAATCCTGTGGAGGCTGATCCCGTTAACGGGGACCTTCATGGGGCTATTCCTTGGTCTCCAAACATGGTGGAGTGACTTTAACCGCAAAGTTGATGTCCCTTGAAGTTCAGGTGTAGTACAGCCAAAAAACACTTGCCATTATCCTACTGGTCTCCGGTTACAGCAAAACCAGCTGTTCCTTTAACTAAGGCTAGTGTCCATCTTGGGTGATCAAACTGCACGCTGACGACTCTCTTAGGTCCAGCAGGCTTGGGTACAACTTTGCAGTGTTGTGTCTCGGACTCCCTGGCTTTGCATCAGCTGTCAGTTGTGATGAAGCACTTGTAGCTACCAACTCGCCAAAGCAGCTTCTTCAGCTTTTGAGGCCCAGGAGCCGTAACAGGAATTCAGCCAATTGACTTGGAGTTGACCTCTTCTGTCTGAGGCATTTGGACAACGTTCTTGGAGCAGGCCACCACAGGCACAGTCGTCTCTGCTAGCCTAAGGATCAGCAGGTGCAATCTGGGTTCAAGGAACAGCAGAGCAGTCTTTCGTCACACCTTTCTCCAGTGCAGACATAATCTGAGGTCGGGCTAATAGGGGTGCCACTCTTATGCCCACAACTTGCCAGAGGGGATGTGGTGACTACTAGCCAATGGGCTACCAGGTTCCCTCCCACCTGATGATAGACCCACTCGATGGCTGGGACAAGGTGAAGCCAAATTTGGAGGTTAAGCTAAGGGGGATTGGGGCTTTGTACATGTTAGTTTACCAATATGTATTGCTTGCTTAATGAATCTGTAAACCATGGAAGGGATGGGAGGATGGCTGGTACAAGTTTGTTTACTGTAATCTCCTGCAGTTTTGTTTAAAAAACAACAATAAAAAGTGTTATAAAAAAATTACAATAAATTCAACATGTGCATCAAGTTGGGGTTTAACCCGTTCCATGATCCCGTCGGCCAACGGCTGATGGGAGCACTCTCTCCCCACTAAGATAAGGTCAAAACAACAAAAACCCAATGCTGGTTTAATTGACTCAAATGTGCACATGCAAGGTAAGAAAACGTCGAGAAGCTTTGAATCATCAAGATGGGACTGCAACAATGAAACGTCAGTGGCTGAGGTTACAGGTATTAAAGTTATGAGTACACAGCAAAGAAAAGCAGCGCCTGAATATGGTGGGCTAGTTTTAGACCTTTTATGGTAATGTTGCGAAGTTAGTACAGAGCCCAACTTCGGCTCCCAAAAGTACATCCTTGTTGTTACGTGGGGCAAACTTTGGAAATAATGAGGCGAGTCCACCAGTTATGGCCTCCAAGCTAATTTTAGCTTCACATGCTGGCAATCAACACTGCTCGGTGTAACATTGCAGCCCGGCCCTAGGGCGGAGGCCGAGACACTCATGGCAGTCTTGCTCCTGCATATGCTGTGGTGTGCGTCTTGAACATGGTGTCATTGCAGGGCTACTGAGGGTCCCAGGTCTTGCTCTGATATTATTTGACAACACTTCGGCCGCACAGGGCAGTGCTGAGGGTCTCCTTTGCTGTGGCTGGGAATCTGGTGTAGCTGTTCATGAGAGGGGGCCATACTGAAAAAGAGGTCTTGAAGTGCAAGGCTCTGTTCACCAAGGAAGTTCTGAGTGCCAGTCACTTCACCCCTGGTGCAGATAATGGGGCTTGTAAAAGTGTGAAGAGGCTCAAAGGATAAATCCCCATCCTCGCTTTTTAGCAGCGCTCACTATCACCCATGTCCGTTCTTATGAGGCATAGTTCTGGAGAGGTAGAACGGTGGGGGGGTTTGCAAACAAGCTGTTTATGAGGTCTTTGCTGTCCAAAAAGCATGTGGTGTACAGGCGCAAGCCAACATGTCCTTGGAGTCACTCTGGAGGGGTCTTAGGCTTCCTTTTGCAGAGCAAAGGTCACCAGGCAGCAGGGCAGCAGATTCTGGGAACTGTCAATCACAGCAGAGTGGCAATCCTTCTATTACATAAACCCTTACTCCAGCAGAGTTTCTTGCCAATCCAGTCATATACTAATGTGGTAGAGCCAGAGCCCTCATACTTATATTCCAAAATTTCTTTGATGTAGGGTTGACATCAAAGAGGCCTTCAGAAGTGTGCATGGATCCCTTTTACTCCAGTCCTGGCTCCAGACTACCGGTGGGGAGTAGATTAGCCGTAAGTGTGAACCACCTCTCTATCTCCCAGCCCAGGAATGCTATCATTATGTAGAATAATGCAGCAGTGTCCCCTGGCACCCAATCCCTCCTGTTTATGTGGCTGTCTAGACAGTATGCAAAAAAGTGTAGTTGTCACCCTGGCCAGACATGGATTGGAAGCAGGCTGCTGGTGCACAGAGCAAGTTAGGAGCAGAGAAATGTCCACTTTCCAAAAGTGGTATTTCTAAAATAGTATTGATAAATCCAGATTTACCATTAAAGAGAGGTTATCATTACTTTTCCAACCATACCAAACATGACAGAGCTATTCCTTTCTGATCAGGAATTATCACTTAAAAGTATTTAAGGGAATTCCTAATACTGGCCTATGGAATGAATAGGCTTCTCTGTAGTGAAAAATGATTTTAGCTGTTTGTCACTGCCAGGATAAGTACAACTTGAAAGTACATATCCTGCCTTTTAGTTACTAATCACCCTGCCGCTAAGGTCACTTAGGGCCTACCTTAGGGGAGACTTAGGTGTAGGTTAAAGAGGAATTTAAGGCTTGGCAAGTTGCAGTGCCAGTAAACATTATACATAGGTCTTGCAATGATAGGCCTGAGACAGGTTTGAAAGTCTACTTGACTGGGTGGCACTACCAGTACAATTATGTATATGTCAATGTCACCATGTTTTAGGGGAGAAGCACCTGCAATTCAGCACTGGTCATCTGTGGTAACGTCCCCAGAGTCCTAAGTCCAACAATAAAGGTACAGCAAAAAAGGGGAGGCAAAAGGAGAAAAGTTGGGGGGAGGCCACCCTAAAGGTGAAAAGTCCAACACTGGGAGACATGTTTTATTTTGTCACACTCTTGGTGGCACAATAAGTAGTGCAGCCCATGAGGGACACTTTGACTTCCAGGCCCTGGTTACCCCTGGTTCCATATACTGGGAGCTTATAAGTAAGCTTGTGTATGCCAATTTGGTATCACCCAATCTAACATATACTTTCAAGGGTCAGAGCACTGGCATAGAGGACTAGCTAGCAGGTCTCAGTGCACTCTCAGAGTGACACACCAACATCATCAGTCCAAAACCTTGGGGTGATCATGTAAAAAAAGTAATTCCTTCATATACAGACATTCCCAATAGTGGGACTAGAAACAGGTGACACCTATCCTGAGAAATTAAGCAAAACATATTGTCACATACTCCCCTAAGAACTGTATACTGAATTTGCATTCTAGGTCAAATAAGGGAAATACATATTTTTGATTAATTGCCCGCCCTGTCCTTACTACTTCCCAAAAGGTGCATATTGATCCCCTGTTTGTAGCTAGGTGGTCCATCCCTGTTTACATGGCGACAAGATGCAAGCGGGTAGTTCACCACTTCATAAATCTATATCTACAAACTCACCTACAAATTCACCGATTGCTATACATCTTCACCATGACTCCAAAGACAGTCTTCTGAATTGCACCTAAAGGTTTCTCCAAGCTCGCCATGTTAACAAAGCTGTTCTTTTGTTCCTTGGTTACTCTTCTGAAGTTTACCATTTCTGAACTCTGCTGACCATCTCCCCTTTCAAACTCTGCTGAACCTCTATATATTTGTGTTCTCCTGAACATTTCCTGCTCTAAACTCTGCTGAACTTGTTTGTCCCCAACCTTGTCTTATATGTATAAACTCTGCTGCACTCCTTCCTCTCCAACATTATCTCATGAAAAAAACTCAGCTGAACTTGAACCTTGTAGAACTCCACTGCACTTCTGCCTCTTCAAACGCTGCTGAACCTCTCCTTGTTTGTCTTCTCCTGAATGTGCCCCTCTTTAAACTCTGGTGAACTTGTCAACCTTGCGTCATTGATGCAAAGTCTGTTGAGTTTCAGATTATGCACCTGCCTCGCAGCCAGCTCTTAATGAGCTGCTAATGGCACATTCTCCTCTTGGCCTCCCCCTAGTCTCAGGAGGGACATAGAGGTACCGACGGAGAGTGCGGGGCCTCCTAGTCCTTAGCTTTGTCCAGGCGAGGTGAGGTCTTTTCCCCTGTCAAATTAGATCGTCCTACATCTACTGACAAGGAGGACTAGATATACACGGTTGGTACAGGTTGTATCGTTACCAACTATTATTATTTAATTCATTTTGTTTAATTGTTCACGTTTACAACAGTTGCAACTCAGTAAGAGCAGAGGCCCTGATGAAAGCCGGAGATGGATTGCCCATAAGGCAGAAACATGTTTGCCCTTTTTTGACAGTTATTTGGTCACACTGTCACTAGTTTTTAATTAGGGGTTGTACCCTGATATGTATTAAAGTAGTGTTTTTGAGGACACACCATTCTATTTTAAGTCACCAAGTTTTGTTTATGTTGCACTGTTTTCCCATACTCAATTTCTAACCATCAGAAATCAGCCATCATAGGGTGATTCATAGTTTTGTGTGGACCAGATCAGGTACCATTAATGTGCGGCCTGAGGTCTCGATGATCAAGGGACTGGCCTTTTCACAGTGGAACAGCCAGATGATAGGACTGATCACTGAGTCTGTTTGATGGTTATCCACGTTCAGATGGTAATGGATCTTGTTGACCAACTCTATTTTGAATCTAGTTTCTGATGTGTTTCCCACACCGTAAGTGATTTTTGATATTTGCTTTAAAAGATACCTGTATGAATAGGACAGTGATCGTGAATTAAGCGTGACAGAATACCATCATGGCTGAATGACTTCATGTCTGCTCCCCACTACCACAATAATGACAATATAGCCAACTGTTATTCACCACCCCTCCACATCTTTCTATTGTGTCACAGTCCCTGCAATGCATTAGTAAAGCCCCACTCCAGAGTCACATATCTCTCCTTATCTCTCTTTTTTCTTTGGGAACATGCCTCACTCCTTGTGTCAACAGCTTCCATGTAATTGTATATCCAAACTTCTGCTGCATATTATCTGAGCAGCACAGACGGTGACAGGAATGATGGGGGGAGGGGTAGGGGCAGACACCACAACACCAGAAGGTCGGCTGGACAAAGGAACATGGTGGTGGGAGAAGCACATGAGGGAGCCAGCTGAAACACACACACTCACGTAGAGTGTTTAAACTCAAAGAAAAATAGTACCTAAAAAAAGAGCAGTGGAAGGACACAAGTAATGAGTTCATGCTCAAAGGGAGGGACAAACGCACAAAGAGGAGGGTAGCCTATAGTAGCTGACCAATACAAAGTAATCAAATGCGACTGACAATGAAGCCAACCAATAGTAAGCAGAGAGAGGCCTTAAATCCGCTGTTAGAAAACATTTAGTAATTGACTTGCAAGAGACAGCACCTGCTGTGTCTTAGATGAGATTTAAAAATGTATTTGAGCTAAAACATGTAACACTCCACTCAATAAGGTTCTACATTCGGCCATCAGAAATTTGCACAGTCTCCATTGGCTTGCTACAACCATGATTTTGCCACCAAGATTGTTTGCTTTCTGCCAAAATTATGACCATGACACCTAAATACCTCTCTGACATCTTTGGGGGGGGGGGGGGGGGGGGGGGGGTGAGGGGGAGCTTTTGGAGAAAACAACATAACAGCCGTTCTGTAATGCAGCCTTGATATGACAGGCAGACTACTAGCATTGTAATTCTTCAAAGATACTGCTCACACATTTTTGACAGAGGTGATGACAAGAATGTAAAAAGCATCAAAATCTAAATCTGGGAGGCCAGCAACACTGCTGAGTTAGCATAGGCGGTGCCTCTACCACCCAAACTACATGTGGGACAGAGGATCATTCTTTAAATAGTGCCTCTAATATCTTTGCTAGCTAAATGGCTTAACCATTTGAGCTTTTATCTCTGGCATGTAACGTCACTCGTAGTTCACAAGTTTAAATCCAACCCAGCCATTTGTCATAAAAATGAGTTACGACGGGTGATATTTAGAGCCCTCAGAAATAGAAAAAAATGTAGTGCAATGATCTCTGGAGCAAATCTTTAGTTGGCAGGCACTGCACCTTGCAAAAAATGTGCTGAGGTGCCCTTTCAGCAAATGTGGTGGTCTGCATTTCGGGTGGACCTTCGTATTTATATCAGACGTCCAAGAGTAGTCCAGTCAGTTCTACAGTTGGAAACCGTGGGTCACTAGCCTGTCAGAGTTCTCAAATCATCCACTCAAGTTAGAGAAGAAGGCATGACTTACTAATTCTCTTTTCAGTCCCTCCCAAACAAACAAAAAACTCCCAGGGTATTAAAGTCATTATATTTTAGTTTTTCAGAAAAATCCTGCTTTTGGAGTTTGTTTTTGAAAAGCCAAGCCCAGAGACCTCATGTTATAACTCTTCCTTGTTTCAGGTCTGACACACACAGAAGATGCAATTCTTAGAAAGGGCCTTTATGCTAGTGGTTATGCAAATATTCATGAAATTGTTTTAGGTCTTCATGAATGTTGGGTGGGTCTCTCTAGAAAGAAACCTGAAGATCATGCATTAGATTATATTCAAACCAATATTTTTGGCTTATCAAATATGAATATGTGATGTTCCATCGTGATCTTCACCCTGCGATACCTTTACAACACAGGCATTACAACACAAGTCGTTACAACGACTTGCGCCGGAGGGCACTGGACTTAGGAATAGTATGATTTACTATTCCAACTCCAGCCTACGTTACAGTAGGGAAGGTGTTGGAATAGTAAATTAGCTTGGAGCGCCATCCTGCGCAAGTCATTGTTATGACTTGGGTTGTAATGCCTACGTTGTAAATGGTTTGCGGTGTGAAGACCGCGATGTAACCGATGTTGACCATCGAATATATATAGATTACCAAATGCAATATGCATTTTGTTTTGTGAAACACCAGACATAACATGTAAGTCTACCATGTTCCTTGTTAAAAGTCAACTGGTGTTCCAATAGGCCTTTTAGCAGGTGTTGCTAGATTTCTGAATTAGTGTGCACAGGCATGAAAATTGTTAAATAGTACCTCACTGATAAGGGGAACATAGCAGGTTTCTGGGGTTACTTGCTGCCTGTGATAATTTTTTAGTTTAAATGAAATGCACCCTGCTTGTTCTGTGAGGACACATTAGAAGGTTTTCCAAATGTTTATTGCCATTGAATCTTATAGCGCTAACCCCTCAGGCGCTAGGACGCTTGAGGGGTTAGCGCTAGGACGCCTGAGGGTAACTATCGCGCTTTACAAATCCTCTTTCTTTCTATTCTATATGTTTGCTGAGTTCAAAGTATATATTCCACAACACCTGCCCATGTCAGCCATGGACCTGTCTGCCTCGCTATCCTGTGAGTCAAGTGCTTAAAGGTATACTTAGTTCGAAGTCGAGGGCGCATGGTAGAGAGACCCAGGGCCTCCTGACAGACATACCCCACTGATAACAATGGAGGCTCAGTGGTGAAACAGGTCACTGTACCCTCCGCGGTGCGGGGGGACCCTCAAGCTCCAGGGGCCATCTCAGCACAATACTTTGACTGGAGAGCTCCTGATTGAGTCTGGAAGGGGCCCCTCCACGTACCTTGAAGGGTGGCCCCCTCAAGTTTCTTTATGCCAGTGTGAGGGCTCTGCAACTTCTGACTGCCCTTGGACTCCCCCAATTGGATTTCTCATAAGAATGTTTTCAGTATCAATGACTATAGAATCCCATACTACATTGTATTCATAAATGTAGCAATAGGAACCTCAAAGTGAATCAGTAAATCCCATTTGTACAAAAAATGTCTTATGGTAACTGCCTCATCAACCCCTTCCTTTGACTCACACGCCCTGACACTTCCATTCAAAAGATTTACTCTTCTGTTGGACTTGCTCATTCAATAAGGCTATTATTTTACCAAGCCCGGTATGATTTTGAAAAGCTGAAAACACTGGCCAGCACCCCACTATGAAAAGTGTTCCTGCGTTACTGACTTGAAGTCCAATCAACATTATTATAGACCAGGACATCCACCCTCCACCTCACTGTATCCTTTGTTGTTACTCTCTCCCATCCTCATTGCAGTGTTTGGAGGGCTCTTTTGGTGCTTGGTTTGTGCGATTTTTAGGCCACAGAGGTTTTGTGAGTGATGGAAACAGGACAAATTAAATTTAGAATAGTAAGGACTAAGTGAGTACATAGAATAGATAATGTGATTTCCCAGTTCTGAAACAAAATATTTTATGTCTTGGCTCAGGGTTCACCTCACGTGTGCAAAGGCACCAGAGACCAGGAATGCCAAGGCTTCCAGCCCTCAATTATGGCTGCATTTTGCCACCAAATCTGTATGCAGGGATACCACTATATAGCTTGCTCTTTTGTCCATATCATTCTTCCCACATCACAATAACACACGTGGACTGTAATGAGCATGACTAGGACTTGGAGTAATGATTACTTTTGGTATGTAATTAAGCTGTCTACAAAATCTACTCAGTTTTTCACTATAGTTCCTGATTTTCAAAACTCCGGCAATCTCTGCAAACTCTTAAAAGCACCAGGCCCATTTGATCTGGAACTTTTTAGAGACTAACTCCGAGAGTCCTTTGTAGCAGCATTAAAGTGTGAAGGGGAGAAAATCATTAATAAACAGTCAAATTAAAGTAACTCCTCTCAATACATAATAACCAGAGGACTCTTGAGGAAGGTTGTTTGAATTTATTGCAAAGTCAGACACACCTCAACACTAGAGTGTAGAAATACAAAGGAAATAGCCTAACACTGAATCTACGCACCCCGTTCAGATGGTGCAGCATGAACAAAATTATTAGCTTGAGAAGCTTAATACAGTCAATCAAGAAGCAAGAGTCTAAGGGCCCGATGTAGGTAAATCCCATTTACCGATTTTGAAATACCGAATCTTACCGATTCGGTATTTTAAAATCGGTAAATGGGATGTAGGTCCCAACATCTGGATTCGTTACCGAATCCTTAACAATTCATTAATTACCGATTGGGTAAATACCGAATCGGTAATGCCCATTCTTTCCTATGGGCTTTGAAGCCCATAGGAATGATTAGGCATTACCGATTCGGTATTTACCCAATCGGTATTTAAGGAATTCACAAGGGTGCAGGGGGTGTCACTTTGACACCCTCTAGCACCCCCAAAACGGCCATGTGTGCAATGTGGCACACAGACATGCCCTAAGGGCACGTCTGTCTGTCACATGGCACATGTGTACATGCACAGATGTGCATGTACACAGGAATCGTTTTTTTACCATGGATTTGTATTCCATGGTAAAATACCGATTCTGTAAGCCATGTGCAGCCGGAACATAGGCTACCTACATCACATTTTCGGTAATTTTACCGAATCGTTATCATTACCGAATCGGTAAATATTACCGACTCGGTAAATTTACCTATTCGGTAATGATAACGAATCGGTAAAATTACCGAAAATGTGCCCCTACATCTCCATGGCCCTTTACCGATCGGAAACGGCCGAAAATCGGTATTTTCGGCCGATTCCGATCGGTAAAGGGCTACCTACATCGGGCCCTAAATTCCCCTGCATCGAGGGTTGATGAAAAAAGAGCTTTAAATCTGCCCTACTCTATTGCTAAGGTGACATTCCCAAGTTAATGAGGAAGCATCCTGAATAGAAATAAAAGGTGTCAGTCGTGGAGGCTTCCTAAGAAGTCTCTCCACACTTGACATGGGTCAAGTAGCTGGAAGCCACTATTGCAAAGAAAGAGCTTGTTCTGAGATGCTCCCTCTCTGAAGGCAAGAAAGAAGTGGGCACTTTCCCTAATTCCAACAATCAGTAATCCACAGGTAGCTCTCCCATGATGCACGGCTTCCACATATTCCATAATGGGTACAGTCAAGATTGCACTTTTCCACGATTTTCTGCAACAATTTTTCCTTGATTCCCATGCCTTCTCTCGTGAGAAACCAACGTCTCTCCTTTATCGCCTTCGAGTCATACGATTGTAACTTCTTCTCTTTCACCTACCTGCTAAAACAACAACATCACTTTGCCTAAGACAATGCTCCTCCACCTGCAATGCAAAACGTGATAAAGAACAGCCTCCACAGTGCCCATGAAATTCAGAACATTAATCCTTAAGCAAAAGTTGTCTGAGGTTGAATTTCAGGTCTACAACGTTGGCTAACATAAGAATGCATCATTTAGACATTATGAGTTCACATAACTACATTACATTTTGACTAATACATCTACCTAATTAGGGAAATATTATCATAAAAACACTTTTAGTACGTAAGTAGTGTCATACGTCACAACACAGTATGTTCATTTTAACGTTTTCTGCTAGATATGTTTATTTTCCTACCTTAATTCTTCATACTACTTGTCAGAGAACTAAAGTGTTATGTCACACATCAACGCACTTCACAATATTAACACCTCACATTTACACGAAAAAAGATTATATGCAAGTGGCCTCTACACGTGATTGTGATGCACTCCTACAATGGATTAATGAAAAGAACAGAATCTCCGCTCCATCACTATTGTGAACTCTAAGGTGTCCGGTAAAAGTTGTTTTCTAAACTCCTCTGAATCATTGCTTTTTAATACCCTTTTGAACGTGCCGGCTATGCTCCCCTGAAAACTTCACTCTCTTCACACATTGTAGATCAAATCCTGACAAAACTGCTCCATCCTTCAGAGCTTGGTAAATTGAGTAGTATTAAAGTGGGTATTAGAAACATCAGTTATTTTCGGAACTATGAAATGGCAGCAGTGTGTCATGAAGTGACATAAATTATTATTACTAACATTTTAAGAGCTGTGAGAGTTGAATGCTGGACTAATCATCTGGAATTAGAGGCACGTTTGGGGATGATATATATCAAATAGTGTGGGGTTTTACAGAGTAACCTGATAACTTGATGAGTTTTTGTGGTATATATTACAAATTGAGATTCATGTGTACTGTGTATGAGATTTCATTTAGAGTCCAGGTGTCGCTGCGCTTATCTGGTGGTTAGACCTGAGTTTCCTGAACGTGAATTTGTCTGCCGGCTATGAGCCATCCCACCTGTGACCTGTCAATTAGTAACCCCAGGCCTAGGTCTCAAAGTCTGCCCTCCCTTTCTGCCCTGGCTCCATTCTCATTACAGGGTGGTATGCAGCCCTTTGTTTGTGGATAGGACACAGCTTATTCAGCTGTAAGTGAGTCTGGGCTCAGATCCACCCTCTTATCCTGCCAGAGATCGCCCATTAAGACACATCTAAGCTCCAATTGTGTGCGTCTATCTAGGAGGAATACACAGAGCCCAACTGCTAACTACACCCCGCCCTGTGATCAGAAACAGGCTACAGACACCAAATGGTTAAAGTAAGAAAATACCAACTTTCTAAGAGTGGCATTTTCAGACCTGTAATTTAATATCCAACTTTACCATAAGTATGGATATTAAATTGAGATTCTAGAGACATCAAACTTGAATCAGTTATATCTTACCATTTGGAAATTATACTTAGAAAAATTTATGAGATAATCCCAATGTTGTCTTATGTGGGATATAAGCCTTGCAGTAGTGAAAAATGAAATTAAGAGTTTTTAACTACTAGGACAGGTCAAACTTAAAAGCAGACGTCTTGCTTTTTAAGTACATTAGACCCCACCCTCTGGGCTGTCTAAGACCTACCGTAGGGGTGGCTTATATTTATTAAAAAAGAAGGTTTGAGAAAGTTTATTTTACAGGTTGCTATGGCAGTATAAACTGCACACATAGGCTCTGTACTGGCAGGCCTCAGACATGATTAAAGGGCTGCTTAAATGGAAGACGCAATAAATACTGCAGGCCCACTAGTAGCCTTTAGATTACAGGCACTGGGAAGTACCACTTTACTAGGAACGTGTAAATAAATTAAATATGCCACATTGAGTATAAGCAAAACTTACCATGTTTAGAGGACTGTGGGCATGCACTTTAGCACTGGTTAGCAGTGGTAAATTGCACAGAGTCCTAAGCCAAACAAAAACAAATTGACCGAAAAATAGGAGGAGGTAGGGAAAAGTTTTGGTAGTGACCCTGCAGAAAGGGCCATTTTCAAACAGGGAGTTAACATTGATGTTTTGAGATTTTGCTAATTAGGGCTGATTGTTGCTCATTCCTAAGTGCACAGGAATGAGCACACTGGTCAGGGAAAGCTTCCACAGATCTAAAGTCTGCTATGGTATGAGTGATGTTCCTTATCTGGTGCAGTCGCAAAAAAGAGAAAAGTAATATATAGGTTAGTGCACTGACACCACCAAAGATGGGCAAAAGCACAAGTCAAAATTGTTTGGTAATTGATTTTAAAAAGTGTGAAGAGCAACACAATCCATGCTGTTAGATTTGAAAGTTTAAATAAATTTGCTGAAAAACTGAAATGAGCAGATGTAGACAGTATAGAATGCTTTGTGCCAATCCCTGGTCACATAGACATTCTAAAAGAGTTCTGAATATGTTCATACACAGTACTGAACAGTCATGGCCCTCAACGTTTTTTAACAGGTACAGCATTGAGGTTTGAGTTGCTCAACACCCCATAAGTGGACATTCAAAGCCTTTTGTAAGAGGTTCGCACCTGTGTGCCAGTCTACAGCATAGTTACTTAGGCTGTAGCTCGGTTGCTCCAATAACAATGACATCCTAGGTAACACCTACTTCCAAATATATGCAAAACCAAAGAATACTCCACAAATAGCAGGTCTCCAAGTGACTGCAGCATACATTTCAGGACACTAATTGGTGTCTCACTTTAGTACGGATGGTGGCAGATCTTGCATAGTCACTATCTCATCCACATATTGATCCACCAGCATATTGATGTCATAGAGTTAAGCACCCTCTCCTCTTCTCAATCGGTGACATACATTTCATTCATGCCATAAAAGAACATGTTCTGTGAGCGATTAAAAATTGTACTAGCCTTCCCTGTTGTTCTGGAGAAAGAATCTTGCGCTTGCTGCCTTTTGAGAGGGAAGCTTGCTTCTATTACTACTATGATATACCTGTTGTGTGAGGAAGCAAAGCATGCATTGCTACTGCCGGAAATGTATGTGACCTATGATGAGGAAAGTGTGTGCTATGTTTGCATACTTGTCCTTTGAAGGAGATAATCTTGCACCGTATGCACCCAAGGTGTAAATGTTCTAAAAATAAGTTTTTTTCCATGGTTGCTTCCTCATTTTATGAGGAAACAAATATGTTGAATCCACTTGCATAGCATGCCCAATCAATAGTTTTACAATATTTAATGTGAGATACTGAGAGATATAGTCCCAGGGAAGGAGTCTGTCTCTGCAAGGGTAAAATTAAAGTGCTGAAACATGTTGATAGATAAGAGAAGAAGTGTCCATTCCTAAAGCCTTCCTGTTTTCAATCTAGTGACAAGGAATACAAGTAAAACTATTCTTAACTCTCCCAAATACAAGTGTTATCAAGGGAAAAATAATTCTTGACATAATGGACATAACCTCATTTAAACTATAGAACCCATCATCTGGGGACTGCACTATGACTGGACACAAACATGACAATAATATTTTGAGGTCTAATTACCTTGTTAAAAATATCAAAGTCTTTAATATTGACTTATGAATTATTGTAAAATATTATATCTGTTTTTATTTGTTTTGTAATATTTTTTTCAGTTTTATAACTATAAGTTATTATTTTTGTTTTGATTATTTGGAGGTAACATTTACTTTTTAGGATTGGAAATATATTAAAAGAATTATATTGTACTTAAACTTTATTTATTGGCAGCTTGATTGTACGAAAATGTGGTGTGAAGTGTTTTAAAATGTTATCTCATAATATTTTATAAATGTTTTATCAATGAATAAACTTTGATTGAAAAATTTGAATATTATTTGAGTAATTAATGGTCTATGTACGTTGTGTACATTTGTTGTAAATGAAATGTAATATGTTTTAATAATAAACATAGTATACTTTTTTGTGTATACTATTTAGTGACTTTTTTAATTTTTGGGAAAAAAGGTTAAAGGGTATTAGCTACATTTTTGGGTTTGTAATTGGGTTTGTAGGGTAGTAGTGTGGTTTTTCAAAATATATATTTGTCATGATTTATATTTGTTATCAGATTTTTAAATCATTAATTTTTTTTAAAATACGCATATTATTTAAAATATGTTTTAGGCAAATTCTATAAGTAGTTAGTTACTTTGTAAAATGATTAACTATACATGTCAATATTGTATTATTATTGTTATTATAAAAACAATAATACTAATTATTATCATTATTATTATTGTTTGGATTTTGTTGATACATTCTAATAATTTTTCCCCTTTTTTATTTTTGGTGGGTCATTTGGTTTGTAGGGAGATAGTGTAGAAGTGTTTTGAAATCTACTTTTTTTACAATTGTGTTATAAATAAGTGAGGTAAGTGTTTTAAAATGTTATATTAACTGAACCTACATTTGTTTTATAGTTTTTCTTTTTTAATTGATGTACATTTTTCATATAATATGACTCTTTAGCTATAAAACCAATTGTTATGTTTTGTCTATTTATTTATAATGTATATAGTGTATTTGCCTATTTTTTACTATTAATGTATTTTAAAATAATATCTGTATTGATTTATATTTTCTATGAATATTTAATGTATTGTGTTTGTTGAGTTTTGGGTGGTAATATTTTTACATTTTTATTATATGTTTGTTAATGTTAAATGCACTTTTTTTAAGGTCTAATCATTTTCTGCTGTTGTTCAGGGACAACATTTCCCTACTATTGTTCAGGTGCACAACATTAATATTGTTAGAAAAATATTCTGGGCCTCAAATAGCATGTGAGAAATATTGTGATATCTTGAATAGTATAGGACAGAATATTGCAGGTAGACCTTTCCATCTCCTACAAACAAGTCGAACTTTATTGCATTTCTTGTGTCCTTATTTATTGAAGCCTCAAAGGAGCTTGCCACAATGCCAGCCATAGGCGTAGTTCACGAATGGATATCCATTCTGATACCCACAAAGGCAACAGTAAAGTTCTAAGTTAAATTCCCAGTTTGGAAAATATAACACTAGCACATTCTTAATAATCATGAAGATATTGCTGAATGTTGGAATCCATCCAGGCGATCTAAAAGAATACTTAAATTTGTCCATGGTGCAGGAGATGTTCAGCCTGAGGCCCGCGCAATGATGTATCTTTGCAGGTTTGTAAATGGTTAGTATCAAAGAAAATATTCTCCTAATCATTGCTTGTAATAATATTGCTTAGGTTGGGCTAAGTTTGCCTGTTTTGAGTTTTGCGATTGTATCGGAATGGTATCTCCTTTCATTTCATATATTATAAAGGATTGCTGAATAAAATTATGAGTAGAAAGCTATACTTTGATCTTAAACCCTTCCAAAGTAGACATTTCAGGAGAGACAGGAACACTGTTCTTATGGTAAAAAATGAGACTTGGTTATTCAAATTTAAGGGGGCTACCCCAACCACATTTTCCCCTCTATGTAGATCCTACCTGGTATAATGGAGCACATGCATTTGCCCTGCTTTTGCACATGCACCAATGTATAATGGAGGCGTCTCAACTTATTTGCAAACCATTGTACAAGATTAATGCTTTGGTTTTGTTTTTCAAAGATTAGCAAAGTCAAACATCTTTACTTTCTGCTTGTAAGATACTGTTCCAAATTTTAGTGGCAGCCCTGGAGCCGCTGATATTTAAATGGCAGTTGGTGGTTTTAAATTCTTTACCAATCTGACTTTTATCATGATTCTTTCATTCATGACATGTATATATGCATAGAACCAGATCATAGAAACTTGGTGCATGTGCAAAAGCAGGGCAAATGCATGTGCACCATTTTTGCTGCTTGAATGATACAAAACCTAGAAAATGGCAAACATGAATCAAACATATTTCACATATTTTGGGGATTTTTTTCTTTTTAATGTGGATGAATTACATTTCCTCAAACACTCAAAAAACACCTTTACAGTCCTATTTGACATTTTTACTGACTTCATCCCGTTGAAAGGAGCGGAGACCTGCAAGTCCACACTTTTGAATAACTTTACCCTCATAAATTGTGGATAGCCAAAAGTGGTAACGTTATTCAAAAGTGTAAGAGTAATTTTACATGTGTAGATTTAGTCAAGTATAAAGTTACCTTTGTGAATGTCTTGATACTTACATTGTTTTGGATGTCTGTTGTAAGAAGATGCACGTGATACCCAAAAGTTTGACATCAGGTGTGGGTCTGTGCTTTTTACTTTCATCTCTACAACAGGCCTGTCACTATCCTTGTCTTTTCAGTTATAAAAGATTATAGTGCAGATTGATTCACAAAGGCATGTAAGAGCAAGTAAAAGAGTGTATTAGGATGGCCTCCATCTCTATCTGAAGTAAGGCTGTTCGGTAGGTGTTAGGGTATGGCTCACATAAGCAACGGGAGCCCATTGCCCACAGCTTTGAAATTGTGAGAGGACAGTACCTAAACCAATGAGACTCCCCAATGACGCCGAGGGTGGGCATGAGGTGGCCTTCACGCTTGATGACTACATTCAGTATTCTCACTTTGATGCAAATTCGCACTGTGTGTGCTGCTTTGGCTTCTTGACAACAACAATTCGGAAGGCCCAAGGGGTGGGCCAGCGACTCTTTCTATGTGCTGGCATATTCCATGTGTTGTAGTTCTTTTTCCACCTTGGGGCAGAGATGGAGCCACTCACTGGTGGCGGCGGGCTACAGGTTCGATCGATTTGTCTACGTGGAGCTTGACAGCTGGGGCCTAGAGGCATGCAATGACTGTGAACCGCGGGGGAAACCCTTGCATCAGACTGTCAGTCTCACTGACATGGATGTTGAATGCAAAACATACTAGACTAAGTTTTTCAGCCATCCGGCACCTGTCTCAAAATGGGCTGTGATGGCATTCTTGAGAGTCGTGTATGTGTGGGAGGCCTGCTTCTACTAAGGTTTTAGTGATCTTGTGTATGCCCACCCCTTCTTCTTAGGTGGAAAAGCAGTGGGTGTTTCCTAGTGTTTCCTGTTTCCTAGTGCCTAGTGATAGAAAGTAGGTCTCCAGGCATTTGACCCATGCTTTGCACCTCGCAGCCTTCGTCGACTCTGAAGCCCGACTGGCTGTCATGAAGCACATGGTTACTTGCTATAAAGTCTGTTAGCACAGAGTTGAAGTACTTCTCCAAGACCTTAGAATAGAAAGGCAACAAGGAAATGGGCCTATAGTTGGATGCGATCGCAGGATCTGCTGTGGGTTTTTTCAGAAGAGGAATAATTTTGGCCCTATTCCAACAGCTGGGTACTGTTCCATGACCAGGTCATGAGTTAAGAACTGAGTTGCCTGCCGGATTTAAAGTTTCCGCAATTTTCTGCATCTCTTTATTTAGATGCAATTGTTCAGATTATGTGGGTTAATTGATATTAGTACATTGAAATGTTGATAGCTGCTTTGCAATTGGGGAGGAGCGGGCTTTAAACCCTGTTATAGGCCCTGGCCCTCTGCTGTCAACTGTTCAATGCCATATTCCATATTTTCAGACTCTGCCTCTCCCCCGCATAGCCTCAGGTTATGTGGGTTACACAGGGGAATGAGAGAACCAGAGGCTGAAGAGAAGGATGCACACAAGCCCTCCCATACCCCCCACCAAGGGAGTGGAGAGTTTTGCTCAAATTCTATTTTCCCTTGGCCCTGAAAATACAGAAAAACAATTTGGCAGAGCGCAAGGAGAAAAAGAGGCTGTCTAAAGTTCAGTTCACAGTTTTTGCTGTGTGTGCGCCTTAGCAACAATCAAGCATAAACTTAGCAAGTTCTGCGTAATGGTTCTCAAGCTACAGAGGTGCAAAGTGTTGTAAATCCCCTCCTTTTCTCAGAATGCTGTTTTTCTCAATAGGACATTCTGTAAAAGGTTCTGATAGCCTTCTAGCCTCTGGTAGCAGTCTATACCATCGGAAAAAAAATCCCCTCCCTTGTTATTGGACCTACCCTCGTCTTCAGACTGTGACACTTGAGTGGGCCATTAAAAAAGCCGGATAGCTCACTGCATAGGGTTATACCTTTTGTTAAAGGCCCATAACCTGAGGTATAGAGAGAGAGAGAGTCTTTAACAACAAATATAGCCCAAGGTAGAAGGTCTATTTAAAATTCCACACACTGAAGGTAGAATGTTCCGAATTAAAAAGGCATAACAGAAAGACAAACATTGAAATGTTATGGCGGAAGGCATATACCAGCCATTATAAGGCCTGGAGCTACTCCAGTGTCTTCAATGAAACTCTTAACAATGTTCGAATGGCCAGTATATGCTGCTTGCTACTGTTGGCTACAAGGTTAGATTAGAATTTGCAATATTACCTCCTAAGAGCCTCAATTATAATATGAGGAAATATGTATTAAAAGTCAGACAGAGTAAAATGATTGTATGATGTTACGTGTCAATTGTGCTCTATTAGATTAGTTTTTCAGCATGTTAAAGAACAGCTTATCAAAATGCATGCAGAAATACATAAAAATTTACTCTAGTCTTTATAGACCACTGCCGAGGGCTATACTGGTTGTTAAAGACACTGAACACTAGTTAAAGGCCTGAGCCATTGGTCAGAGCCTATAATGAGGGAGAGAGCCTTTAAGAACCTTTAAGAGCCGGTATAGCTCTGATGCTGAATGACTATGAGGCTATTTGAACATTCCACACTCTAAGGATAGAATGTTCTAAATCAAAAAGGCAAAAACAAGAACACAAACATTGGAATGTTGGCGCTCTTGGTGTATATCAGGCATTATAAGCCTAGAGCTACTCCATTGTCTTCAGTGGTGCTCTCAACAGTCCAATGTTCTAATATAGCCTTTGTAGGACTTGGCCCTTTCCCCAGAATTTTTCGTTTTTTATTCCTTTAATTTAGGGTGCCCCCTATTGTAACAAAAGGGTATAGGCCTCGTGTAGTGAAGAAAGCCCTGTGTATGTCAAACTAATGTTAAGGTGCAGGTGCTTACTTCCCCTAACATGGCCGCCACTGACCCCTGCTACTGCAGCGTGGTCTTTGTGGGCGCATTCTAGTAGTCAGGAGCTGGCTAGAACCCTCAAACAATGTATCCATACTAGCCTGCCAGCCTGTCCGTAGCCATAATGGTGGAACCTCCTAGAACTTCCTGGAACCTTCTGGAACAGGTGAGGTGGCACCAACTGCCACTGCCAACTGGGACTAAATAAGGAAAGGGAGGGAAACTTTCCTGTCAGACTGAGGGAGCACAGACCTGGGGGAGAACCTACGCAGGAGCTTTAGGCAGTGGGGCCTAGACAGGGACCTATGACACTGGTAGAGACAGGGTCTAGGTGCTGCCTATCAAGTGTTGAGGGATCCTGAATTTGCCACCCCTGACCTGGCCGGCGGAAGGGGAACCCCAGGTCTGCTTGAAGGGAACTGGCGGAGGAGACTTGATATCAACCATCAACTTCAACACCCCCCCCCCTCCTTCAAGGAACCCAGAGACTGCAATTTACAAGGGCACAAGAAATATAAAGCGCCAAGAAGAAACCAAATCACCACAGGACTTTTGAGAAATCAACCAGGTATTGGCGCTGTGTAGCTCCCCGCGCTCCCTGACGCCACCTGGGACCCCCTTTTGCTGGATTGCCACTGTTGTGTGAACTGTCCTGTCTGATCTGCTGGTTTGCTTCCAACTAAAATAAACTGCCTGCTGGCTAAGCGCTCTTATTCCCTGGCGCTAGCACCCTGCACTACCTGTCCTGAGGAAAGTGCCCCACTGAAGTGAATGCTAAGCGCTATCTCTGCGTAGCGCTAGCCTCCTGAACTGCTAGCCTGACTGAATTGCCTGAGGCTCAAGCACTGTAACTGCCTGCAGAAGCGCTAGTACCCTGAAACACTATGACTGCCTGAAGTGCTGTCCTGCATCATTTGAACTGGCTAATTTACTTCAGCTTGCTGAACTGGACAGAGCGCTGTGTCCCAGGCGCTATCCCTTCGATCACCTGCTGAAGAGCTGTGCCTCCTTGAGAAGCGCTTATGTCCTGCAGACTGTTGGGCCCTGAAGCGCTATACTCTTAAAGCGCCACGAAGCTCCTGGGCGCTATTCCTGCCTGAAGCGCTTTTGCCCTGATGAGCGCTGACTGCCTGAGATGGCTGTTGTGCCTTCAAGCGCTGTAGCCTCCCCTGTCTGGCCCACAAACCACAGGAGGGCTTAGAAGGAGCTCAAGAGCCCCCTCCCTCATCCTGACTGGCAGGAATCCATGCAAGGGCTCCCCAAGGAGCCAAAGAGACAGGTAATCCCCAGGGAGGTGGGCGGAAGGCCGGAGAAGGCCCCGAGTTCGCCCCTCCCCAGGGGAAAGTTGAAGTTGGGCCCTGCTGGCCCTGAGAACCTGTGTGACTGGGAACACTGTCAATGAGTCCCGTGGGTCCTAATTATTTATAGAAGGCCCTCCCTTTTTGACATGGGCAATAGCCCTTAATGACAGGATAAGAAACCCCAAAATTCCTCATTTCGTGACTGGACTGAGGAGGAAGTAGTCCCTAGCTGTGGAATTACTTCAGTCAGATTGCTTCTCGGCAGGGACTGAGTTTCACAAGGAGAAATCCCCCTGCGGGTTCATTGATTTATCCATGCCTAATGAAATGTTTTGCATTTTGAAGGGGTGGTTACCTGACAGAATGGTTGCTTAACTTCTGATATGGTTATTCTTCCCTAGAGAAATGTTGATGCATTGCCTACCAGTGTAAAATGAAATGCTGATTAGGAAGTAATGAAAGGTTATGCCTTTATTGTATGTGTTGCATTGGTGAATTGCTCCCTTTACTCTAACCCAATGGGATGTTTACCTAAGGGGATGCCTAATCTTGCTCAGGAAATGTTGTGCCTTTTTATGGGATACTTACTTGATGAAATGTCCTAACTTCTGCCTAAGGAACTGTTTATTTCTAGCTGAAGAGAGGCTACTCTAGTTTAAGGAAATGTTTTCCCTAGCATTGGGCTGTTTTAGAGGTCCCAAGGCACATAGTTTATAGGCCTCAATTCGTAAAAGGTTAACCCCTGATTAGAGGATGTAATATAATGCCTACAGTACCAGGAGGAAGAGCATTAGCTTGGGCTAGGCCCAAACCCAGGGATTATTCATAATCCGCCTAGTGTCCTGTTCAGCCTAGGCCTTATGAAAGGTTTACCTGTTAGTAAATGTTTACTTCTGCTCAGAAAAGTGGTTACTAGCATAATGAGATGTTCACCCTTGCTGGGTGCCTTGTTTTAGAATGCTTTAGGAGATGGTTAATCCTGCACAAGGGGTTGTTTATTCCTAATGAATGTTTTTCTCCCACTTAGTACTGTATTTACGGGAAGCCTACAGTTATTTATTTACATGTTTTCTGCTGTAAAACACTCACCCTTGCTTGGTAAGAAGTGGGTAAAATGCCTACAGATCTAATATGATGTAATGTCATTTAGTTGCCTTTTGTGATGTATTCCTTACAGGTGCTGACAAGAAGCAAGGCTACGGTCAGGCCTGTGGTTTTCTAGTACTTGATATTATCTAATATTTAGTATTTAACTTATATTTAATATTTATTCACCTAGTATTTATTGCCAAGTGTTGAAATACAGGTACTCTGAAAGAAAACTAAAAAGTAAATTGATACTGTAATTTTTGATTACCCTGACTCTGCTCTATATAAAAGTTATCTAATTTTTATACAAACTAACTGGAGTGGTTTCACTCATTGCGTGCCCATTTTTACTGTCTCAGTGGTTGCGTGTGCTGTATGGTCGCTTTACACATAAGCTTTCGGATGCCTACCCGCTCGTGCCATGCTACCCTCGGGGAGCTGGTGATCCCAGTTCCAACAGCCTTATAGCCACCATAGCCAGATATACCGCCCATTAAAGGCCTGTTCCACTGTTAAAGGACTGATCCGACGTCTAGGACCTTTAACAAGGTAGTAGGACATTAATGCAGGTATAGCCCAGCTACGGAGGGCTATAAGGCTATTAGAACATTTCACCACTAGAGAGCAGAATGCTTTCACAAATAAAACAAAGGCCTCACAAAGCTCGAGGGGATTTAAATCCCTTTAGGCTCTATGAGGCCTTTGTTGACAGTAACACTGCTTGAAGGACAACATTGAAATTTTGGAGCTCCTGGCTTCTACCAGCCATTAGAATCCCGGAGCACTCCATTGTTTTCAATGGAACTCCCAACAATCCAGTGTTCTAATATAGCCTTATAGCCAGCTGTAGAAGACTATACCTGCCATTAAAGGCCCAATCCAGCGTTAAAGGCCCGAGCCAAAGACGAGGTACTTTAACAAGGGAGCAGGATTTTAATGCTGGTATAGCCTTGCTACGGAGGGTTCTAAGGCTATTAGAACATTCCATCACTATAGGGCAGAATGTTCAAACATAAAAACAAAGGCTGCACGGAGCCCAAGGGTATTAAGTTGAAATGTTGGAGCTCCAGCTTGTATTCCATTAGAAACCGAGAGCACTCTATTGTCTTCAACAGAGATCCCAACATCCCAATGTCTCTGTAAACACTCATGCAGTAAAATTAAACCTGCTATTATGAGTTGAGTGGGAACATGTGGCATTAGCACCTAAAATTACTTTTTTCCCCAGAGCAAGTGGTGAACATAAATCATAGCTGAAACAAAGTCAAGAATTTTAAATCATAGGTCAAAATGAATGCAAATGAATAAAAACACGTTTAATGAAATCAATGATAAAAATGACCTATTATTTTTATTTTATCAGTGCAAAGAATGCATTTTAAAATTGATGTAAGCACACATAATTAGTCATCCACACAATTTGAAGTGATAAAAAGTATTAAATACAAGAAAGAAATTTGTTATTTTTACCATCATGTATTTACATAGAAGAAAAAATGTAAATATGATTCTTTTTAAAGTTCGAATTCTCTTAATTTTCTTTGCTTAGTCACAAAGTTATTTGTTTAAATACAATTTGATGATCACACAAAGTCTATTACTGTTTCCTGGGATAAAGTCCTAACACACTATGAACACGCCAAAGGAACACACGAGCAAATGTTGACTACAAATATCATTTATACACCACACCAATTAAAATTATTGGGAGTCTATCTTCTAAGGACACCTATGAGGACTCCTTTTTGCATGTATACTTTCTTTTCCCTGCATATCAGCCATATGAGTAGACCTTCTTTTAGACCTGATGGAGAGACCTCTTGTGAGGTTGTGGAAAAGGTGGAAGGTGGTGGTGGTGAATTGCTGCTTGTGCTTGGAGAATGGATACAGCTAAAATTACTCTCCTGGCGACTATGAGTATGTCCATCAGCAATCATGCTTTTGAAGTCTCTCACAGTATGTATTATTTGGCTAATAGCACATTGCATCAGCTCTCTTTTCAGTAAGGTATACAAAACGTTACCTATTACTTGGCCTTATGTTGCATGACAACTGTATGCAATAGCATCTTGTTCGGTTCTTGCCTCTCCAAATGACTTATACTGTCACACAGACTCTCCATTTGCTTCCTCATTGTGATTTGTGCATTTGAGGAGTCTCTAGAATGTTATTGTAAAGAAACATGAGTATCCTCCATGGCAGCAATTCTTTAAAACAGTCGACCAAAGTGTGTACAACAGAAGTGATGGTTACAGGTGGTGGAATTTCATCTGACACACTCTGTATTGGTTCCTTTGCTGATGGGCACCACTCTATGTCTTCCCTTTCCTTTGGCAAAAACCAGGTGATGGATGGAATGCTGAAATTAATCAAAGGCACTAGCAATCTCTTGAGGTTGCATCCCAATCCATAATTTTTCACCTACCATGCCACTGAAGTATGGACCCAGCCATATGCAGATCAGCCTTGACGCCACTCCTGATGGGAACAGTCCAGCCTGAACAGCTAGGCCAGGTCCTCCTTTAACTGAACACAAACAGCCTAGGACTAGTTTTGCCCTAGTTATAGCTCCTCAGCCAGGCATAGCTTGGTTCCAGGGGCACAGTGAGCCCGGGACCCACATCTGGGCATACCCAGTGCACTTAGGGCTCAAATGCAAAAATAACAAGGAGATGGATTAAACACTTGCATTAATCTCAGCTCTGGCAATTCATTTGGCCTGCACCCCACTCCATCATTTTTCTTCCACCGTGCCACCTGAGATTGAACCCCCCCCATATGAAAATCAGCCTTGATCCCACTCTTCATGGGGCAGTTCAGTCTGAACTGCTAGGTCTATCATGTACCAGTACACTATCAATCTAGGACCGGTTATGCCCTAATTAGGACTCTTCAGCTGGGTTTAACTTGAGTCCGGTGGCACAGAGAGTCTCAGCCACTGACAATGACTTGGAGCCCCATCCCAATCCATCGTTTTTCGCCCACCATGCCACCTCAGTTTGGATCCAGCCATATACAAATCAACCTTGAACCTGCTCCTCATGGGAACAGCCAGCCTGAACTTCCTTTAGCAGTCTCACACTATGATCTTCCTCTTCACATTCAGACATGGGCACATCTAACAGACTTTGAGGAATGAGTGCTGGCAAAGGTGATAAGGTAGTAGTCACTGTGGCAGTTGAAGTTGTCTCTGGAGTTCGAGTAGTGGTCAATATTCCAGAATCAAGCTGGCTGTGTGTTACTGTGCCAGTTGCAGTAGAAGGATAGATTGGCCGTAGCCACAGTGCTTGAGATCACAGATGGTGTTGTTGTTGGTTGGCTTATAGGTACTGTTGTCGTAGCAACTGTGGCATATACTTCCTTGACATACTTTGCTTTTCGGGGTATTTAGGTAGTGTTGGTGGTGCGAAACTTGTAGAGGGCAGTTCTGTGCACAAGGGTAATAACTTCTTTACTATCTTGCTAAAATCTCTGAATATCCCATGCCATTAATATTAACATTGATCCTTTTGTCTCAGGATATTCTATTTCATTTGTAATTCTTTCTGAAGTTTTCAAAAACATCAATCATGAAATTGTAACACACCATAAGTCCTATGGAAATACATATGTGGTAAGGGTGTATGGAACTTAACATGATTCATCTACAGCTCCAGCTTCTGCTCCACCTGCTATTCCCTCAGTGCTGATTATGTTTATAATACTCCTCTCAGGAAGTTGCCTTGAGCTCTGGAGCAGGTCTCCCACCAGTGTCCAAGCTCTACTGTCTGTCCTTCAATATCAGGTCATGAACTCAACATTTTCGCGGTCTCTGAACATTTTTTGCATTATTCAGCCCTCTGGTTTACAGACACAAAATTGCCTTTATCCGGTATTTGCTTCCATAAATTTTATCTGTTTTTTGGTACTGTTTTTTGAGACCAAATGCTCCAAAAGAAGAGCCTCTTCTTTGACTACTCCACAAGCAAATGCCATTCAATGTCATTGAATTTATATTTTCAGATTCTCTCCAGACCCTTGCTTGAAAGTTGAATAGGCTTAAGAGGTGGATGGTTGCTTTGTTGGATTATGATGGATTGTAAATCCACAAAGTGGATGGGTGTCAAGTGGATGCGTGTCAAGTTACCACTCACCTGAAAACCAGGTTGTTCGATTTGAGAGATCCGATGACTGGTCCCTACACCCCCCAAAGCCTGGGCCTGCCCAGTTGCACTCAACAACACCAAGGCAGAGACAGACTTCCAGGAGAATGGGGAAATAGGGATAAAATAATAAAAAAGAAACAAAACACTGCTGCCTTCTTCTGTAACACTGCGATCAGCCTCTGTGTGTTACTGGCGACAGGAAACGTGAATTTGAATATCAAAATATAACAAACAATAGAGTGCTATAAGATTCCCCTGTGGTCAGATTTGTATACACTTGTTATACAATGCAATATTGGATACTATACCTTTTCCACTATGGAACAAACTTTACTCAAAAGAAGTTACTTCTCACTCTTTCTTCTGATGTATGCTTTAAACACTGAAACTCATTTTTCATTTGTCTGCAGTAAAATAAACAACACATAGATTACAATTCCCATCACTGTACTCTTGGCATTATAATATGCTTTGAACGGATCACTGACATAATATCGAGGGACATAATATCGACTAGCAAAAATATCGGCGACAAAATATCGACAGACAGAATATCGAGTTTGTATCTACAAACAGGTAAGTACAAAAATATTGAGTAAAAAATATCGTTTACAAAAATATAGTTTATAAAAATATCGACTTTATTAAAAACAATGGTAAATTAAATTAATATTAAAAATTAAAAACTAAAATATACTTAAAAATACTTAAATTACCTTATAATAATTAGATAATTAAGAAAAGTTATAAAAAAATGTTTACAATCATATTTGTTAAAACATATATATATAGTAACATAATATAATTAAATAATATCCAATATTATTACCGTACGATAGCGGTAGTGTAAAAATTACTATTCCCACTCCAAAAAGTGCAACAGTAGGGAAAGCGTTGGATAGCGTAGGGGTAAAAATTACTATTCCCACTCCAGTGAGTGCAACAGTAGGGAAAGCGTTGGATAGCGTAGGGGTAAAAATTACTATTCCCACTCCAGTGAGTGCAACAGTAGGGAAAGCGTTGGATAGCGTAGGGGTAAAAATTACTATTCCCACTCCAGTGAGTGCAACAGTAGGGAAAGCGTTGGATAGCGTAGGAGTAAAAATTACTATTCCCACTCCAGTGGGTGCAACAGTAGGGAAAGCGTTGGATAGCGTAGGGGTAAAAATTACTATTCCAACTCCAAAGAGTGCAACAGTAGGGAAAGCATTGGATAGCGTAGGGGTAAAAATTACTATTCCCACTCCAAAGAGTGCAACAGTAGGGAAAGCGTTGGATAGCGTAGGGGTAAAAATTACTATTCCCACTTCAGTGAGTGCAACAGTAGGGAAAGCGTTGGATAGCGTAGGGGTAAAAATTACTATTCCCACTCCAGTGAGTGCAACAGTAGGGAAAGCGTTGGATAGCATAGGGGTAAAAATTACTATTCCCACTCCAGTGGGTGCAACAGTAGGGAAAGCGTTGGAAAGCGTAGGGGTAACAATTACTATTCCAACTCCAAAGAGTGCAACAGTAGGGAAAGCGTTGGATAGCGTAGGGGTAAAAATGACTATTCCCACTCCAAAGAGTGCAACAGTAGGGAAAGCGTTGGATAGCGTAGGGGTAAAAATCACTATTCCCACTCCAAAGAGTGCAACAGTAGGGAAAGCGTTGGATAGCGTAGGGGTAAAAATTACGATTCCAACTCCAAAGAGTGCAACAGTAGGGAAAGCATTGGATACCGTAGGGGTTAAAATTACTATTCCCACTCCAGAGAGTGCAACAGTAGGGAAAGTGTTGGATAGCGTAGGGGTAACAATTACTATTCCAACTCCAGAGAGTGCAACAGTAGGGAAAGCGTTGGATAGCGTAGGGGTTAAAATTACTATTCCCACTCCAAAGAGTGCAACAGTAGGGAAAGCATTGGATACCGTAGGGGTTAAAATTACTATTCCCACTCCAAAGAGTGCAACAGTAGGGAAAGCATTGGATAGCGTAGGGGTTAAATTTACTATTCCCACTACAGAGAGTGCAACAGTAGGGAAAGTAAATACTTCATATATTATTTAAAAATATATAAATTAATATCTATAAAACAATAATTAAAAGTAATTACCCATTTAATATAATATAATAATTAATCAATTAAAATTACAATTAGTTACCTATTAATACAAATTAACAATTAATTAATTAACAATTTAAAATTAATTAACAATTAATTCAAATTAAATACAATTGAATAAATTAAATTATTTAATTAATTATAAATAAATTACTTCCCACCCTATTCCCCTATAAACCCACAACCCGCTACAGAAAATGAATTAGTAAAATTAACATAATTAGCAATTAAATAATTAAATATAATTAATTGGCAATTAAAATTTAATTAATTACCCATAAAAAATTAATTAACAATCAATTCTAAATAAATACAAATAAATAACTTTACATATTTAATTAATTATAAATAAACTACTTCCCACCCTGTTCCCCTATAAACCCACAACCCGCTACAGAAAATGAATTAGTAAAATTAACATGATTAACAATTAATCAATTAATTAAAATTAATTGCCAAATAAAATGTAATTAATTACCAAATATAAATAATTAAAAATTAATTAAAAATGATTACCAATAAATAAATTTACATATTTATTTAATTATAATTAAATTACTTCCCACCCTATTCCCCTATAAACCCACAACCCGTTACGGAATTAAATTACGCAAAAATTAATAAAACAAAATTCACTAATTAAAATAATTTATAACATAAATACACACTTTTCACACATATAATAACATAAAAAACACTATAAAAAATTCGATATTATTAAAAATTCGATAATTTTAATAACCTATATTATATACTTCGATATTTTAACTTTCTATATTTTTAACATTCGATATTACATTACTTACCTTCAAAACGATATTTTTGATGTCTATATTCTGTCCATTCGATATTTTGTCCAGCCTATATTTTGTACTCCATATTATGCCCATTCGATATTTTGTAGTTGATATTATGTCTGTTTACCGCTTTGAACACTTTAGATGTTAGGTTATGGGGGTGTGAGGAGCACTCCAATGATTGTCCTTTCTACAAATTAATCCACCGGTGCTGCGGCTAATAAGGGTAGTCACTCCTTGTTAGAAACTATGGGTTATTTTGGGTTTACACACCTGTGTAGACGCGCACTGTTCACTTGGTGATATACACCTTCAAAGTTTGAAAACAAACTATTCAAATATACCAAAAAAAAATTGATTGTTTTAGTACATACTTTTATCCATTTGCTTCTTTTACACACTTTCCTCAGTGCTAATTATTTCAACATGTTAGTGCAACATTCACTTTTACATTTGATAATGCATTTACAATATACATTTCAATGTTATATAATCATTTTTTAGCACAGTATCACTGTTCTGCCCAATGCATTTCGGTACTCCGTGGTACCTTCATCAGGGGCCAATCTGTGTGTACTGTCACTGCGCTTGAAGTACGCACGTTCCTGAACAATATCCTACTGTCGATAAGCTGTGACGCTGTCGAAGTATTTTTATCCTCTGTACTTTAAATGTTCAATCTGAAAATATTCGTCTAACTGCTCACTCGATACCGCTGTACTCCAAACACTTTAGACACATCCTTACACTGAGAAAATACTTATTTCTCCTTTGTAAACTCTTTTGTAACTCTGGGGGCCATATTATCAAGAAAGGGCGATACATTATCGCCGCATTTAATGACAGGAAACTGCAGCTAAAGTGGCAATAATGGGTTTGATAATATGTCCTTGTGAATTCCCATAGCAGCCCATGTTCTGGTGTTAACTTGGGCTGCTATGGAATTCACAAGGGCATATTATCAAGCCCATTATCGCCGCTTTAGCGGTAGTTTCCTGCCGATAAAAGCGGCAATAATGTATCGCCCTTTCTTTATAATATGGCCCTGGATACCTAGACAGTCATCGCAACCAAGCGTTCTTTTTTTTTCAATTAGTTCAACAACAAAAATGCAGAATGCAGAAAGTGATGCATAATGTCTCTGCCCAATCACTTGAACCACGTGTTCTTTTCCACCAATGAAGAATAGTGGTTTTTTTAGCCTTCAATGTCAATGAGATTTCCTTTTAAAAAGTGCAATGCCAAAGAGAGGTTATTTCCGCAAATAAGCTAAAGCAGAATACCCGAAATATCTGCAGTCTTCCTGTTAGTTGCGCGCGCGCGCTATGGAAATTCATAACTTGATATTTATTCTTTCATTTTCAGGGCCCAGCATCCTGTCCGTCGCCTGGAGACCGTGGAATGCTGGACCATGAAGATGAAGAACGTCCTTAGAGCCTTGTTCTGCTTCAGGTAAGTAGGAACAGAATGAGAGCAAGACTGTCTTGTTGTTTCTGTTCCTCTTTTATTGCTCTCAACTGGGTGGGGCGCATGAGGGGTTTTCACGTGTGCTCATTGCCAACTGCCAAAATGAACTCCACTAATAGGCAAGGCTGAGCGCTAGAATAGCGCTTGCCGCCATTATGGCGGTTGCGCCGATCCCCGGGGACAAGGTGGTGGGGGTGTGGGAGCACTCCCACCTCCCGTGATGGGCGCATAGGCGGTGTACAGGGGGAGGTGAACCGGAAGCACGACGAGGGCGCCCAATGTTTGGGGTAGGGCTGGTTTAGACCGGCCTGTCCGGCGCCTGCCCTTAAAAGAGGGTGCGGGGAGCAGAACAGTCTCTTGGTCTTTTGCTCCCCGCAGGCACAGCACCCGGGCCACCAGCGGCCCGTAATTTGTTCTCCCCTTTTCTTTCCTCTACAGGTTGCGTTTTGGTAGCCGTGGAGCGAGAAGGGGTTGGAGCCCAAGTCTGGCATGTGGCATATGCCATGACATATGCCACAGTATGCCACATGTTGTGTCTATGTTGTTTGAGGTATAATTGTGTTATAAACGCCCTTGAAGTGCTAGTGAAATATTTTTAAGATATATCTTCCATCTGGATTAAATTTAAAAAAAACATAATTTAAAAATCGATTTTTCCCAGCTGGGGTTTGAACCCTTGTCAAAAAACACTCATAGACCCTGTAAACTGCCCCTGTACCATCCGTTCTGTATAGATGTTCTCAGCCCAAAGCCATTGTGTCTTGCAAAAAGGGTGATGTCCCTTTTCTGTTTCCATGCTGGTTTTCTTACAGCATGCCACAAATCTACACTTGATTTTCGTTATTTATAAACAAAGAGCCCTTCCTTCCTCCCATTCTGGCACTTGGCCCATGCATTTAGTTTTCTTACACAACCATTCCCAAAGTCTCATTCCACAAATTAAGGGATTTATTTCATAGCAAACCTGGCCCCCCCTTCCACGTGCCAGTGCATGTCACAAATCTCTGACATGCACTGGCTTGACTAAAAAGGACACAAATCTCACAGACACTGCTAGGGGTGATTTATAAAAGGGAATCCTTTATTTGGGTAAAATAGAAAAGAATTTAAAAATCGATTTTCCCCAGCTGGGGTTTGAACCCTTGTCAAAAAACACTCATAGACCCTGTGAACTGCCCCTGTACCATCTGTTCTGCAAGACTTTCTCAGCCCAAAGCCTTTGTGTCTTTCAAAAAGGGTGATGTCCCTTTTCTGTTTCCATGCTGGTTTTCTTACAGCATGCCACAAATCTACACTTGATTTTCGTTATTTATAAACAAAGAGCCCTTCCTTCCTCCCATTCTTGCACTTGGCCCATGCATTTAGTTTTCTTACACAACCATTCCCAAAGTCTCATTCCACAAATTAAGGGATTTATTTCATAGCAAACCTTCCCCCCCTCCACGTGCCAGTGCATGTCACAAATCTCTGACATGCACTGGCTTGACTAAAAAGGACACAAATCTCACAGACACTGCTAGGGGTGATTTACAAAAGGGAAGCTTTCATTTGGGTAAAATAGAAAAAAAAATAGAAAAGAATTTAAGAATGGAATTTCCCCAGCTGGGGTTTGAACCTTTGTCGAAAACCTCTCATAGACCCTGTGAACTGCCCCTGTACCATCTGTTCTGCATACATTTTCTCAGCCCAAAGCCTTTGTGTCTTGGAAAAAGGGTGATGTCCCTTTTCTGTTTCCATGCTGGTTTTCTTCCAGCATGCCACAAATCTACACTTGATTTTCGATATTTATAAACAAAGAGCCCTTCCTTCCTCCCATTCTGGCACTTGGCCCATGCATTTAGATTTCTTACACAACCATCCCCAAACTCTCATTCCACAAATTAAGGGATTTCTTTCATAGCAAACCTTGCCCCTCTTCCACATGCCACAGCATGTAAAAAATGTCTGACGTGCACTGGCTAGACTAAAAAGGCCACAAATCTCCCTAGACACTATTTTGGGGGATTTAAAAAAGGGACATCTTTCATTTCGATAAAGTAGAAAAATTAAGGGAAATATTAAAAAAACAAATTTCTCCTGGTGGGATTAGAACCCTTGTAAAAACATATGCTTTTCCCTCAGTAATGACCAGTGCACCATATATAACCATGATTAAGTATACTACACACAATCGTTTTTACACCACACTTTTCCTTCTTCCCATGTGCCACATCATGTCACACATTTTTTACATGGATTGGCATTACTTAGGGGGATCTTGAGAGCCAACGAACAAGATCACCTCACTGCAGTGAGGCTCTGATAGCCCAGGACCATAAACCGCCAGAATCCTCCTTCCTAAAGTAGCGAAAACTGCCTTTAAACACGTTATGCCCAACGTGGCTCACCAGGGAGCTGATGAGAAGAGTGCAGACCCGCTGAAACAATCTAAGTGATCAATCGCAGCGCATCCCTGTTTTGCAGCCTATGGCTGTTTATGATGGCGGCTACGTGATTGAGCTAACCGGGTCTGCATCGCCTTGCCCTGCTGTATGGATTTGCTGCGGAGAGACCCCGGCTGTACCACCGACAGGAACCAGGAGCTGCCCAACGCAGAGCTACACTACGGGGAGAGGGCCGCCCGCTGAGTGAGATCGGGACCAGCTGAGGTAGGCTTGCTCCGACGCTAAGGCTGAGCCAGGCTGAGCCCACGCTGCTTCCCCTGAGCTACCTTGGGCCTCGGCTGAGGTGAAGGGCCACTTTAATATGAGTTGCGAGATTGCTGATGCGGCTGGCTCCCCGATCCTGATTTGCACACTCACCTGGGGCCTGAAGGGGGCAAGAGGAGAACCCTGTTCAGACGCGCTGCTAGAAGGATGCTGATAGACCTATGCGACCTGTACAGCACCGGGAGGTGTCGCATGGAATGGTGAGGCCTTGATCCTGGGGCGCAGAGCAGCCTTGCTGCCTTGTAATACTCGGTAAGACAGGCTGAAGTGGACATTACCTGCAAAGTCTCAAGCACAACACGCTGCTTTTTGTGGGCCGGGCCCTCTTCAGCAACACAAGAATCAGGGCGGAGGGTGAAGAGTTGGGCCGTGGCAGAGCCAGGGCTCACATAAATAACTGCACAAAGGCACAAACTGGCCTGTATAACCGCCCGAAGGCACAAACTGGCGCCTGTTGACCTGAGTGGGATCTGCACACCCTGAGGGACAAGCAGAGCTACCCGCTGCATCCTGATCTTCCTGAGAGGCATACCGTGCCCGTCCATACCACGTAGAGGGGAAAATCATGGGTCCAACGGATGGCAAACAGGCCAAAATCCAACTCCCGGCCTGGAAAAGCACTACTACCCCACAAGATACAGATATAAAAGAACTTCTCCTCATGATGTGCCAAAGCCTCACTTCTATTGAGTCTAAAATGGACACCATGAATATGCACATGGACTACATCACACAAACATTGGAGAAGCATGATGGCCGCATTACCAAAACGTAACAGCTGATATCCACCCTCAAAGACTCTTCCTCTGACTGCTGTGAACATCTCCAAGAGATGGATAAACTGTTAAAAATTATTTCTGCAAAGACTGAAGATTTGGAGGGGCGTTCACTCAGGAACAACGTGCTTATAGTGGTGATCCAGGAGTCTACCACTGCTGGCTGCATGGTGGACTGTGTAGAATGACTGTTGCTTGGGATCTTTTGCGCGGAGGCAATCTTCAGAGTTCTAGTGGTGGAGAGAGCCCATCGCTCACTTGCAGCCAGACCGCCATGGGGCGCGCCTCTGTGGCCCATACTGGTGCGGTTACTCAATTACAAAGACCACAACACGGTGCTGAGACTAGCAAGGGAAAAGCAAGAACTGGTTTACGAAGTGAACAAGCACTCGATCTACCCAGACTTCAGCACGACAGTACAAGAAGCGTGCAGGAAGTTCCTACTATTCAAGCGGAAACTCCAACAAACCAACATACAGTACTTGATGCTCTACCACACCAGACTGCGAATCCCCTACCATGGGATGGCACACATCTTTAACACCCTGCAACAAGTGTAAGATTTCTTAAAAACTGTTAAGAGACGGTCACTGTTAGACCTGTCTGCTTCTGGGGATACTCTAACCATTATTATTTATTTTTGTCCCCCTTAGCCTCCCAGAGTTTCTATTTTTATTTTTTTACATATGTCCATCAGGATTTTTCAATGCTGTCAGGGGGCTAGATGTTCCTTGGCTATGACGCCATTTTTCCCTCATAACCTGTGAGGCCTAGTCAGGCCCCTTGAAAATCTAGGGATCTCCAGAAACCTAAAATGGTGTCCACCAACTGCCATAACGGACACTACTGGAGGACAGGCCCATAGGCTAACATAGGGAACTTTCTAGAATCAACCAGAGACTTCTGCAGGTCTCAGGCCACCCTATATAAGGCCAGTGACCAGCAGCCATTTTGTGCTGACCCCAGAGTAGAGGAGTGAGGCAGTGGTGAGAGGAGGTGGACACACTGAGAGCAGCTAGTTTGTCTCTGAGGCTGACAGTTTCTTCAGAGGGTTGTTCCCCCTTCAACCTTTGACCGATCCCTCTCAATCCAACAATTGCTGATAAGAACATTAAGCTACTTGAGGAAGAAGACCCTTCTATATTGGAGCCCCAGTGAATCCTCTCAGGACACCCTTAACTGAGGGTATCCCTGACTTCCCATACTCAGCGCTGCGCTTACCGGTGTTGTGGAGCAGCTGTGGTGAAGGCGGGTGTCTGTGGCACCATAGCGACCTGAAGCGCGAGGGCGCCGTGTGTGCACATCCTTCCTGAGGAGCCGGTGTGGGAAGTGACTGAGGAGGAGCAGCGGCGCTGATACAATCGGCTGTGGGACCCCGGGGGCATCGGCCGCGTCAATCGGAGAAGGAAGCGCTTCCGCGCATGTCTTGAGCGCGAACGCTTCTGTGGAGGCAGGAGGGGCCTAGGGTCGGGCAGGTCCAGAAGAACAGCGTCCTTCCTGAGAGCGGCCGTGCAGAGGCGGGAGAAGAGCGAGCGCTTCCGCGCATGCCCGGTGGAGTAGTGCCGCCTGAGGAAAGCCGGTCGCGTCAACAGAGGAGCGCCGCGTCGGAGCTCCAGGTGAACGAACCCCTCGGAGGAGGCAGAAGCGCCACAGCGGACGTTGCGGTAGGGAGCCTTGGGGCCGGGAAAGCCTTCCCTGTCTTCCCCCATCAGCCGACTGCTGCCAGGCTCCATCGCGCGAAGAGGACACACCCGCGACACGCCTACAAACCTCCAAGTAAGCCGGGTAGTGTGGGAGCGGGAGGCGGCAGCACCGAGTGCCGAGGAAGCAGGACAGTGGGGCTACGACCTAAGCAATTGACTGAACAGTCCAGGGAAGCCTGACTTGAGGAAGCGGGCTAGTGAACTGCCTAAACCAGATTAAAGTACCCAATAATTGGCTCAGAGGAGAGAGGAGGAAGCTGTGCAGGGAACCACAGGGTTCCTGGGTAAAAGCCCTTACAGAATTTTGGTAACTGAGGGAGTAGATCCTCTACCAGATAGGTGTGCCTGTAAATTAACTAGAGGGGAGCCTTGCTAATACTATTGTGTCTTCCTTTTAGTTACATAACTGGTGGGTTATGCTGTGAAGATCTACAACCAGGACACTCTGTGAGTTGAGCAGTTAATTAAGAGCTGTGGGGTAATGTACTTGCTTATGAGTTATCTAAAAATGTACTGAACTGTCAGACTGCATTTTCCCTTCTGTAAACATATAGTAGTGAAGTGTATTGTGACCTGAATAACTACAGACCTTAAAGGTACCCTTGATTCTCAAATTCTGACCAGGAAAAATATTGAAGTGTGATCTGAATTTCATGTACAAGGTGTAATTTGATTGTCTTTTATCTCTGACTAAAAGGTATAACGAGAAAAGCATATTATTTTTATAAAAGGTAACGGTATTTTTCCAAACATTGGTGTTGTGTCTTTTATTTTAGTGGTTCATAACTGTGATACTGTGAGTGAGACTTGTAAGCACTTAACCAACGCCTTGAGTTAGCTGTAGCCACTACTGTGCCAAGCTACCTTATGTAGACTTGGAAAACCTAGGTCCAACATAATTGGTGTTTCAGCGGTGGGATCACGGATTTGTGCTTACACTCACTTAGTAGTAACGCAGTGCCAACCACGGGACCCCACCTGGAGTTTTCTCCCTGCGGCCCTCCTAATCTAATTTTTGTTTTTTCTAAATTTATTTCTGGTGGTGGGTGGAGGTTAACCTCAGGTCACTTCGTGGTTTTCTCCTGTGAGTAATTTTATACCATGGCAAAGCTGGAGGTGAATCTTAAAGAGCTGGAAGCCAATACTGTAGCCCAACTCAGGGATTGGTGTCAGCAGAACGGGGTATTTTTTAATAAAGGTGCCAAGAAAGGAGAGTTGCTGACAAGCATAAGGGCATGGTTAGAAGCTCGTCTAAGGGAGGAACCAGAAACGGAAGTGGGTGATGGGGACACTGTTACTGAGGCTGCATTGCTGAACCAAATGGGGAGAGGGAATCTTCTGACAGGTCCCAGGATACCCTCAAGGGCAAGCAGCAGCGTTTCAGACAGGGGCTTAACCGAAGCCGAGCTGGAAGATAGGAGGGAGGAGAGGAGGTTGAAAATAGAACTAGCCAGGATGGACATGGAAAGGGAGGATAAGAGGTTGGCGCATGAGCGGACCATCAAAGAGATGGATTTACAAGCCCTAAACCGAGGATCCCCCAAATCAGAGAATGGTGGCAGCGATACCCAGACCAACATCAAAGAACCCAGACCTTACCTACCAAAAGATATTATGGCATGCTATGTACCCAGTGATGACATTGCCAAATGGCTAGCCGCCTACGAGGTCTCACTGAGGGCCCATGGGATCTTGGAAGTCCACTGGGGGGGTGGGTTATATAAATACATGCCCCACACTGGCAGGGATACCTTGTTGGCCCTAGAACGTAGTGAACAGACCTACTACCCGGCTATGAAGTCAGCGCTGTTAAGAAAGTTTGGGTTGACCCCTGAGAAGTATAGGCAAAAGTTCCGGGGCAGCCACAAACTAGGCACGCAGAACTGGGTAGATTTTTTGGATTACGCCAGGAAGGCCCTGGAGGGTTGGGTGAGAGGCAGCGAGGTAGGGGACTATGAGGGTTTATATGACCTCATACTCAAGGAACACCTACTCGAGAAATGTCTTCCCGAACTACGACAGCATCTGGTGGACAGCAAGCTGGCCAGCCCCAGGAAGCTTGCTGAGGAGGCGGACATCTGGGTTAGTACCCGGGTGTCGACTAAGGGGACTGGAGGGGATTCCCAGAAGCATGGACAGGGCGCCCCCCAGAAGAAAGAGGGAGGGGAAACTAAGAGGGAGTTCTCTAAAGGGCCACAAAACACTTCGCAAGGAAGGGGCAGAGGATTCATCCCTAGGAATAACCCCCCTCGCAACCCTACCCCTGGCCAAAGCCAGCAGCCAAGGGTTGTTCATTGTTTTGAGTGTGGTGGTGTGGGACACTATAAAGGAGATGTGAGATGCCCAAAAAGACCACCCCCTCCCACTGGAGGAAAAGCCCCGGGAATAACTAGTGTAGTGCTCGGGGAGGAGATGCCTTTGGGTAACGGAGGGGAGCGGGCAGGTGTCACTTTAGTGTCCCTGGGAGATAAGGAGATGGTTCCAAAGACCCAACTGCCCTCTAATACTACTAAGTATGAGCAGTGGGTCACCATCAATGGCCGTAGAGGGGAGGCTCTGAGGGATACAGGAGCCAGCATGACTATGGTAAGGAGTCAGCTGGTGTCTCCAGAGCAGGTCATCCCAGATGTACTCCATCCCGCCGTAATGGCTGACGGCAGATTGGGCCACTACCCTGTGGCTGAGGTTCCCTTTGAGTGGGGAGGGGTTGCAGGTCCACTTCGAGTTGCCGTAAGCCCTGCCGTGCCTGTTGACTGCCTGTTAGGGAATGATATGGAGCACAATGCTTGGAGGAGGGTGGAGTACCAGACTCACTCTGAGATGCTGGGACCCCCTGACTGGACTTGTGTCAGCACAAGGTCCGCGACTGCCCGAAGGGGGAGTTCACTGACGCTGGAGCCTGGAACAATGGCCCAGCCGGCTGCCAGAGAGGAGAAGGACAGGAGGCCGGAGGACCCTGCCTCGACATCTCCACCTCGTGAGACCGCCGGGCCACCAGAGGAGGTGGATCTGGAGTCCACAGGGGAGAATGTTGCTTCCCTGGAGAACCTACCCATCCCTACAGAATGGCATGTGGAGGGAGGTCCTTCCCGGGAAGAGTTCTGCAAAGCTCAGAAGGAGTGTCCTACTCTCGAGGGGCTGCGGCAACAGGCCAAAGCCCAGGCAGCAGGGAACATTGTAGGGAGCTACCAGATTTACTGGGAGGATGGACTCCTCTACAGTGAGCCCAAGACACCTGGACATGGTTCAACCAGGGCCTTAGTGGTCCCTCAATGCTTTAGAGCCTTTTTACTGGAACTGGCTCATGAGATACCATTGGCAGGACACCTAGGACAGGACAAGACCTTTGCCCGGCTTGTCCCCCATTTCTACTGGCCTCGAATGAAAGTGGCGTCGGATACATATTGTCGGACGTGTGTGTCTTGCCAAGCCAGTGGGAAAACTGGGGTGAAGCTAAAAGCTCCCCTGGAACCACTACCTGTCGTTAGCACCCCCTTTGAGAGGGTGGGCATCGACATTGTAGGGCCATTGGATCCACCAACTTCAGCTGGACACCGGTTCATACTGGTTTTGGTGGATCATGCCACACGGTACCCAGAGGCAATACCTCTGAGGACCATCACTGCACCTGCAGTGGCAAGGGCCCTGATGGGGATCTTCACCCGAGTGGGTTTCCCCAAGGAGGTTGTGTCCGACAGGGGGACTAACTTCCTTTCAGCATACATGCGGGCTATGTGGAAGGAGTGTGGCGTTACCTATCGGTTTACCACTCTTTATCACCCACAAACCAATGGTCTTGTGGAAAGGTTTAACAAAACCTTGAAAGGTATGATACGGAGTCTACCTGAGAGCCTGCGGAGGAAATGGGACATCCTCCTACCCTGTCTCTTGTTTTCCTACAGGGAAGTGCCACAGAAGGGAGTGGGCTTCAGCCCCTTCGAACTTTTGTACGGGCACCCTGTAAGGGGACCTCTCAGCCTGGTGAAAGACGGATGGGAACAGACTCCCAGGAAGCTTCCCCAGGACGTGGTGAGCTACATGCTGGCCTTCCGGAGCCAAATGGCTAAGTTGTGGAAGCAGGCTTCAGACAACTTGGAGGCCAGTCAAGCAGTTATGAAAGAGTGGTATGACCACAACGCTCACCCAGTGGAACTGGAGCCTGGACAGAAAGTGTGGGTAATGGAACCTGGAGAGCTAAATGCCCTCCAGGACCATTGGACAGGCCCCTTTGAGGTTTTGGAGAAAAAGGGGAAGTCCACCTATTTGGTGGATCTTAAGACCCCGAGGCAGCCCCACAGGGTGCTGCATGCCAATCGCCTCAAGCCACATCATGAGAGGCCCGAGGTTGTCTTAATGCTGGTAACCGATGGAGCAGAGGAAGAAGAAAGTGAACCTCTCCCTGATCTTCTCTCGTCCCAAGAAAAAGATGGGTCAGTGGAGGGAGTGATTTTCTCGCCATCCTTGACTCCTGAACAGCAAAGTGATTGCCGCCAGATCCTGGAGCAATTTTCTCCCCTGTTCTCCCTTGTCCCAGGTAGGACCCACCTGTGTACCCATGACGTGGACACAGGAGACAGCCCACCTGTGAAATCTAAAATCTACCGGCTGTCGGACAAGGTGAAGGCCAACATCAAAAGTGAAGTCGCCAAGATGCTGGAGCTAGGGGTGAATGAACCTTCTGGTAGCCCTTGGTCTAGCCCGGTGGTTTTGGTACCAAAAGCTGCCCCACCAGGCACCACACCTGAATTGAGATTCTGTGTGGACTACCGAGGCTTGAATTCAGTAACCAAAACTGACGCACATCCCATCCCACGGGCGGATGAGCTTATTGACCGGCTGGGAGCTGCTCAATACTTAAGTACCTTTGACCTAACTTCAGGGTACTGGCAGATTTCCCTTACTGAGGAGGCGAAGGAAAGGTCAGCCTTCTCTACACCTCAGGGACACTACCAATTTCGTGTGATGCCCTTTGGGCTCAAGAATGCCCCTGCCACTTTTCAGCGGCTGGTGAACAGGGTCCTTTCGGGAATGGAAGCTTTTTCTGCTGCATACCTGGACGACATTGCTGTCTTCAGTAGCAGCTGGGAGGACCATTTGCAGCACCTGCAAGCTGTTCTTCATGCCCTGCAACAGGCTGGCTTGACCATCAAGGCCAGCAAGTGTCAGATCGGACAGGGGTCGGTGGTGTACCTAGGTCACTTGGTGGGCAGAGGGACGGTGCAGCCCCTCCAGGCAAAGATTGAGACCATCATCGCCTGGGAGCCCCCCAAGACTCAAACAGAGGTCCGAGCCTTCCTGGGCCTCACTGGATACTACCGTCGCTTCGTGAAGGGGTATGGCACTATTGTGGCACCCCTCACTGAACTTACTTCCAAGAAGCAACCCCGACGGGTAGTCTGGACGGAGGCTTGCCAGCGAGCCTTCATGACCTTGAAACAAGCATTGTGTTCCGCTCCCATTCTCAAGGCCCCTGATTTTGCTAGAGAATTCATTGTCCAAACAGATGCGTCAGAACATGGCATTGGGGCAGTGTTATCGCAGCTAAATGATGAGGGCTTGGATCAACCAGTGGTCTTCCTGTCCAGGAGGCTACTCCCCAGGGAAAGGAGATGGAGTACAATTGAGAGAGAAGCCTTTGCGGTGGTTTGGGCTCTGAAGAAGTTGCGGCCATACTTGTTTGGCTCGCACTTCCTAGTTCAGACTGACCACCGCCCCCTTCGTTGGCTGATGCAAATGAAGGGGGAGAATCCCAAGTTGCTGAGGTGGTCCATCTCCCTACAGGGAATGGACTTTAGGGTGGAACATCGACCTGGGACGGACCATGCCAATGCAGACGGTCTATCCAGGTACTTCCGCCTTAGTGATGAGGACTCCCAAGGGGTTGGGTAGTTCTCCCTACTTTCAGCTGGGGGGGACGCGTGTTAGACCTGTCTGCTTCTGGGGATACTCTAACCATTATTATTTATTTTTGTCCCCCTTAGCCTCCCAGAGTTTCTATTTTTATTTTTTTACATATGTCCATCAGGATTTTTCAATGCTGTCATGGGGCTAGATGTTCCTTGGCTATGACGCCATTTTTCCCTCATAACCTGTGAGGCCTAGTCAGGCCCCTTGAAAATCTAGGGATCTCCAGAAACCTAAAATGGTGTCCACCAACTGCCATAACGGACACTACTGGAGGACAGGCCCATAGGCTAACATAGGGAACTTTCTAGAATCAACCAGAGACTTCTGCAGGTCTCAGGCCACCCTATATAAGGCCAGTGACCAGCAGCCATTTTGTGCTGACCCCAGAGTAGAGGAGTGAGGCAGTGGTGAGAGGAGGTGGACACACTGAGAGCAGCTAGTTTGTCTCTGAGGCTGACAGTTTCTTCAGAGGGTTGTTCCCCCTTCAACCTTTGACCGATCCCTCTCAATCCAACAATTGCTGATAAGAACATTAAGCTACTTGAGGAAGAAGACCCTTCTATATTGGAGCCCCAGTGAATCCTCTCAGGACACCCTTAATTGAGGGTATCCCTGACTTCCCATACTCAGCGCTGCGCTTACCGGTGTTGTGGAGCAGCTGTGGTGAAGGCGGGTGTCTGTGGCACCATAGCGACCTGAAGCGCGAGGGCGCCGTGTGTGCACATCCTTCCTGAGGAGCCGGTGTGGGAAGTGACTGAGGAGGAGCAGCGGCGCTGATACAATCGGCTGTGGGACCCCGGGGGCATCGGCCGCGTCAATCGGAGAAGGAAGCGCTTCCGCGCATGTCTTGAGCGCGAACGCTTCTGTGGAGGCAGGAGGGGCCTAGGGTCGGGCAGGTCCAGAAGAACAGCGTCCTTCCTGAGAGCGGCCGTGCAGAGGCGGGAGAAGAGCGAGCGCTTCCGCGCATGCCCGGTGGAGTAGTGCCGCCTGAGGAAAGCCGGTCGCGTCAACAGAGGAGCGCCGCGTCGGAGCTCCAGGTGAACGAACCCCTCGGAGGAGGCAGAAGCGCCACAGCGGACGTTGCGGTAGGGAGCCTTGGGGCCGGGAAAGCCTTCCCTGTCTTCCCCCATCAGCCGACTGCTGCCAGGCTCCATCGCGCGAAGAGGACACACCCGCGACACGCCTACAAACCTCCAAGTAAGCCGGGTAGTGTGGGAGCGGGAGGCGGCAGCACCGAGTGCCGAGGAAGCAGGACAGTGGGGCTACGACCTAAGCAATTGACTGAACAGTCCAGGGAAGCCTGACTTGAGGAAGCGGGCTAGTGAACTGCCTAAACCAGATTAAAGTACCCAATAATTGGCTCAGAGGAGAGAGGAGGAAGCTGTGCAGGGAACCACAGGGTTCCTGGGTAAAAGCCCTTACAGAATTTTGGTAACTGAGGGAGTAGATCCTCTACCAGATAGGTGTGCCTGTAAATTAACTAGAGGGGAGCCTTGCTAATACTATTGTGTCTTCCTTTTAGTTACATAACTGGTGGGTTATGCTGTGAAGATCTACAACCAGGACACTCTGTGAGTTGAGCAGTTAATTAAGAGCTGTGGGGTAATGTACTTGCTTATGAGTTATCTAAAAATGTACTGAACTGTCAGACTGCATTTTCCCTTCTGTAAACATATAGTAGTGAAGTGTATTGTGACCTGAATAACTACAGACCTTAAAGGTACCCTTGATTCTCAAATTCTGACCAGGAAAAATATTGAAGTGTGATCTGAATTTCATGTACAAGGTGTAATTTGATTGTCTTTTATCTCTGACTAAAAGGTATAACGAGAAAAGCATATTATTTTTATAAAAGGTAACGGTATTTTTCCAAACATTGGTGTTGTGTCTTTTATTTTAGTGGTTCATAACTGTGATACCGTGAGTGAGACTTGTAAGCACTTAACCAACGCCTTGAGTTAGCTGTAGCCACTACTGTGCCAAGCTACCTTATGTAGACTTGGAAAACCTAGGTCCAACAGTCACCCATAACTCGGGATGGTGATCCCGGCTCCCGACGGACGCCACCTGCTCCTGAAGAAGACTAAGGCCAGGTCATTGTATGGAATTGGTCACCTGCATCACTGGTAGGACTATGCATTCCTTGTTTCATTGCCAATCGGTTTGAAAATATGCGCCGGCCCTCGGGGAATGGCTAAACACGGACCCTGATGGAGCCTGCATGGGTGGTACTGCCGGGACTAATGAAATTGCCAAGCAATAACGACTTCCCGGGCATCCTCGCTCCTGCGAGGTGCGCTGACAGACTCTCTGGTGCTTTCCCCTCGTGGGAATTATTGAAGTTATGTTACTAATTGACTCATATGTTAGTATACTGCTTTTACCAGTCTTAGCTCTTACACCTCTTGCATGTTACTAACTTGTCAGTAATGAGTCTATTCTCCTGGAGGTGCCAACATCTATCCTTGCAAAATACTTCAGGCAGAACACATAATGGGGGGTTTGGGAGGGATACTATTTACCTACAGATTTGGGCTGCAGGTATGGGTGGGGGGCAGTCTTACTTTTGATACACACAGCTGTGCTGCACAGTTAAATACTGAGCACATACAATTACAAAAGCATAGAGAACGATCCATACAAACTCACCATGGCAGAACACATTGACCCCTCCGGTCCCAGAGAGGACAAGACAGATATAGCGGAACCTAGAGCAGACAAGACCCACGTGTACACTTCCTGAGATGGAACATTTGAGGATTCCAAGCCCCTCGCAAATGCAGACAGATCCTAGGATACTTAGAAAGACACCAAGTGCAGGTGGCTATGTTGCAATAAACACACTTGGACCGTAAAGCAGCACCCACCTTTGGAAAGAAATGAGCAGCACACAGCTGCTTCTCCTCCTACTCGACATACGCTAGAGGCACAGAATCCTCATCAAAGATAGCATAAGATACTGCCCTCTAGGGACACTACAAGATACACAGGGCAGATTCATCGTGATGTGGGGAAGATTAGAGGGACACACAGTAACCCTTGTTAGTTGCTACACCCCCAACATTGATGATGCCAGCTACTTTGACATGGTATGGGGTCGCATATTAGCAATAGGTTCCACTTTCATTATATGGGGAGCTGATTTCAACTTAGCACTAGACTCTCTTTCCGATTGCTCACATGGCACCTCATCCTCACATCCGCAGGCAACCAAACACCTCACGGGCATCATGACATATCACCAGCTATTTGACCCCTGGAGGTCCCTCCATCCATCATGAGGGGAGGGCACCTTCTATTCTAGTGTGCACTCCAGCTGGTCCTGAATTGACCGATGGTTACTGTCGAAGGGACTTAACACTTGGATCCAGGCTGTGACGCACTTGGCGCAAACCTCCCTAGACCATTCCCCCCTGCTCATGAGACTAAATCCGCCGGACAATGAATCTCCATATCGTTCCTGGCGACTCCAGCCCACAACCTTGCTAGATAGAGCCTTCTGTGAAGAAATACAGCAGGAAATTCTTCAATTCTTCCCTCGCAATAAAAACAGTGTCTCAACACTTGCATGTGTATGGGAAAGCTTCAAGTCACCATTTGGGGGCTATGTATAGCCAAAAGCAGAGGGATCCTACGTTCCATCAGGGGAACACTAAATAGACTATAAAGAGACATCAAAAAAACAGAGGAGCTCCTAACTTCTGCCCCTAGCCCAAAGAGAAGGGTTCAGCTTAAAGATCTGCTAATTGAATATTCCAATAAGGCGGAACGTGTATCTAAATTCCAATCTAAATATCATGTGGCCAGATCATTCGGCGAAGGCAGGCAGCCCGGCAGAACTCTGTCCAAGGAAACCAGACCCCCTAGATTCGCTAATCAGATTTTGTAAATAATGGACGAGGAAAGCACTAGGCATATCGAATCGTATGAGATCCTTAATATTTTGACTGCCGACTATGCAAAACTCTCACGCATAGAAAAGTACCTCCTGACATAGCGTCCTACTTAAAGGACACTGCTCTTGGGTGGACCAACAACTCTCGCAGAGAGTTTCTGTCTGACGCTATAGCGGAGGACGAAATCCGGGCCGCAATAATGGGCCTGCATTCCGTCAAGGCCCTGGGACCACAACATTCGCATTACTACACGACATTGACCCGGAGATCAGCGCAGGAGAAATGGGATTACATGTTCATAATATTGGGTAGAATGGGCATTCCCCAGCCATTCCTGGCATGGATAAAGCTGCTGTATGTCTGGCCTAAGGCCATTACACAGATTAACGGTCTATACTCCAATCCAACCCCCATTATGCGAGTCACACGCCAGGGCTACACTCTGTCCCCTTTGCTTTTTGCTATTGCCATCGAACCCATCGCAGCCAAGGTACGGCAACATCATGGAGAGCATGCTATACCAGACCCCTCACATCAGATACTAATATCATTATATGCGGACAATGTCACCCTTTATTTACGGGACCCACAGATTAGCCTCAAACTGATCTTAAGAGCGTTTATCAGATTTGGTTTCCTCTCCGGGGTAGGGATCAACTGGAGTAAATTCCAGATTTTCCAGCTCACGCCCAGTACTGTTCAGTTCTCATTCAAATTGTGCAAAATGGAAATAACATATCTAGGCGTGATAATAACAAGAAATAAATAAGAAATGCTTCGCGCTAACTGTGGCACTGCGCTTGAAACCATCACTAACTGGGTGTCTCGATGGATCGCAATGCCATTCTCATTGGCTGGCAGATTGGCCTTGATGAAAATACCTAAATTATAGTATTACCTTATTGTATTGTATATTCAATAATGTACACTTTAACCCGGGATGCCCCTTCTTCGATAACCTCCGATCATTACTCATCAGACTAGCATGGGGCGAGAAACAATCCAGAGTGGGATGGCGGACCATGACGCAACCATGCCTCAATGGGGGTTTTGAGGCCCCAGTTATGGAGCTATATTTTCAGGCTGCTCAATCCCACTACACAATAAATTGGCTCCATCCGCCCCCCTTTATGCCACACCTGGCCATTGAGCAGGGATATATGTCTCCTACGCCTGTGACCTACTTTTTGGGAACACGCGTGCCTAACTGCTGTTGTGTGTCATAACACTATAAGATACCATAAAGTTCTATGTATGGGCAGTATACTACAGAACACTTGCTTTTTGAGAGCTGCTTGTGCTCAATCGTTTATTGCCCCATGATAGTTGTATAATACCCAAAGTTAGATTATCCTTCCACCAGTCAGTGCTTAAATAGAGCCAGTGGTTGCCGGTGTGGGGCAGTAGCACTTATTGTTGGGGACCAGCACTTATTTTGTTTTGCATCTGTTGCTTCAAGATGGCAAAAGAGGGAAAAAAGTGGAAAGATAGAGAAAGAGAAAAATTAGAATGTCACAAAGGGAGGAAGCAGGATAGGCAAGAGTGAAATAAATGGGCAGGTATATGTGTGTCAGTGGAGTTAAGGTGCATCATGAGTTTTGAGACAATCAGCTTTGGAATTTCACGCACCAACTTTTAATTGCACGGCCCACGGGCTTCTCATAAAAGTTGCAGGTACCAGCACTAGTATTTTACGAATTATGCGCTGCTACTAGTGCTCTCCTTAGGCTTTTCTGTGCATCACCATGTATCATCATCATGCAGCTGAAGTAAACACCAATTGTGTTCGGTAGTCATGCTTAATTACTCTAACTGCGCACCCATGTCTTATCATATGCGTACGTTTATGTCTGTATACTTGCTAAGCAATTAGCAAACCAAAGCTTTTCTTCATCCTATAGTGGTTTTGCCAACTGTAAGTCATGTTTGTTTTATCTACCAACATACACTTCATGCGTCTTTATTTCACTCTTGCAGGTTCCATTTCATATCTGCTTTCTCTCTTCTGTCTTTCTCTTCCTTCCTTGGGTTTTGACCATTCTCTTTGGGCCAAAACCCAATTAAAAATATTTTCCCTTTCACCAAAAAGAGAGTCGCTTTATGCCCCACCTCGTGCCACAGACTTACAATAAGCACCAATGAGCACATTTCAGTGTTCGTTTGACAAAGTGTCTTTGATAGGATCACATTTAGGACATTGACATATTATACAGTAACGTCATGGTGATTTGGAAGGTTTTGGACAGTGATCTTAAGGCCCCACAGACCTTGATCCAGGCACATGCTTTAGGCTTACTTTGTCTTAATGGCACAATGTGGAGTGGCTATGTCAGAATCCAGAAACCACTGCCTCTTTCTTTCTTCTCTCCTCTCTTGCTTCTTCCTGCTCTCTTTTCCATTTTCCTCTTGACACCGTGAGGGTGACATATTTGCACCCCGGTTTTAGGAACAGTGTCCTCATTGATTTTGGATTATCAGTGGGTGCATGAACACTAGACCATATTTAGCTCCTGGTCCCCCTTTCTTTTGTTTTGAGCGAAAATCCTGTTTCTGTCAGCAATTCTCCAGAATGGGTGACACAACCGGCATATGAAAGGTCGCACTTTTCACTGCTTAAGCAGGTAAAAGTGGTAGTTGATGTGGTAGATTATTCCATTGTATGGCAATATATTCGAAAACAACCTCACAAAATAACTGGAGCTAAACAGGGGTGTCACATGGCATAGAGGAAGGCCTATCAATGAATTACCCTAATACTTGAAATAGAAAAGATAATGCAGTTTTTTTAATTTAAAGATTTACAAAGTGCGCAGCTACCCAACAGGGTTTCCCGGCGCCGACAGCGGAACAAGTGAGATCGAAGCTCAGTTGGCATTAGGCCTGGCTAAAAAGAAAAGCCTTGAGCTTTTTACAGAAGGCAAAGAGGGATTGACAATTCCTGAGTTCTAGCAGAAGAGAGTTCCACAATTTTGGTCATAGGAAAGAAAACGAACGGCCACCCATACGGGCCAGCGTTACTCTAGGGACTGAGAAAAGAAAAAGATTAGCAGATCTTAGATTGCGAGAAGGTCTATAGGGCTTGACAAGATATGGTATGTATGCGGGGGCCAGGCCGTGCTGAGCTCTAAACATGTAGCAGAGAGCCTTAAATTCTATACGCTTGCCAACCCTGAGCCAGTGGAGTTGATAGAGCAAAGGGGAGACAGAGGCGTGGCAAGGCAACCTATAAAGTAGGCGGGCAGCTGCATTCTGAATGAGCTGGAGACGGCGTACAGAGGTCTTGTCCCCACCATGATGCAATACATTACCCTAATCGAGCCTGGAGATCACCAAAGACTGCAGTACAGTCCTCAGAGCAGCAGGTGGTATTAGGCAGAGAATTTTCTTTAACCTCTTGAGGACCACAAAGCAGGCCGAGGTAACTCCCGAGACCTGAGCAGTGCGAGAGAGCTTGCTATCGATGGAAAATCCCAGGTTCTTAACCTTAGGAACCGGGGTGGGTAAAGGTCCCAAAGATACAGGCCAGTGGTTGTCTCCCCAAAGCTCAGGATTGTTCCCCAGGATGAGCACCCCCGTTGTAGAACCATTTAGCCTGAAAGCTTTGCTGGACATTCACAAGGAGATGTTACACAGACCATGTTTAAGTGAAGAAGGATCTTGATATTGAGCAGATGATAAAGAAAAGATAATCTGCGTATCGTCAACGTATAAAAAGATGGTCAACCTAGATGTTTCCGCAATGTCTGCCAAAGGGCGAACATAAAGTTTAAAAAGTGGAGGACTCAGGATCGAACCCTGCGGAACTCAAGATGGCAAGGCAACAGAGTTAGATTTCAGGGTGTGAGAAAAGACTTGAAAGGAGTGATCCTCCAAAAAATAAATCAGTCACTGCAAGGCTACACCTACAATACCAGAGCTTACGCGGCGCTACATCAGAATGGAATGGGATACCGTATCAAAAGCAGCGCTGAAATCCAAAAGGATGAGCGCTGCTTAGCCACCACAATCAAACTGCTGCCTAAGGTCCTCCATGACCCCCAACAGAGCTTATTCAGTACTGTGACCAGGACGAAAGCCAGACTGAGATGGATGAAATAGCTTATGTTTCGCCAAATGAGCAGAAAGTGGAGAGTTAATGTGTTTTCCAATATTTAGAAAAAGTGGAGAGAAGAGATATAGGCCTGAAGTTAGACCAGCAGAGGAGATCTAAACCAGTCTTTTTCAACAGTGGAAGCACGAGAGTGTGCTTCCAGTTGCGAGGCAACTGGCCCAGATTTAGGGAGGAATTGAGGAGCTGAGCATCACCTCAAGGGAAGGCTCATCCAGGCATCTGAGCTTGGAAGGAGGGAGAGGATCAAGTGAGGAGCCAGACTTGATGTTTCCAATTAGATTCATCAAAGGAATTCAATCAATTGGGAGTTAAGCCTTAACTTGACAAGATTCATCAGATGCAAAATCAGGGGGAACAGTCACAGCATGGTCAGAAAGTTGAGTAGTAGTGGGAAAGATGAAAGATGAAGTTGTCATGAGAATAGGAATCCAACTTAAGCTCACGATGAATAGTCACAACTTTATTATGAAAAAACTGTGCGAGTTCATTGCAATGGTGTAGTGGAAGTGAGGGGGATGGCAAGAACATATTGGATGCAGAAAGTTTGGACACACCTTTAAATCGGGTTTTTGGGCGGAAGTAATGTTATCCATATAGAAGGATGCAGGAGCAGGAGGGGCGCTAGAGGGAGCACATCTGTATGGCCGCACTCGCGTGAGGCTCCCGAGGTCCAGAATAATTATCCTGCAATTATCCTCCTAACGACTTTAGGTGTGCGTTCGAAAAGCGAGTGATCCGTACCTTGGTGCCTGAAGGACACTCATTACATCTTTGCAGTGGAACGGCTGCGGTATACGCAGGCAGGAGCCGACTGTAATCTGACCGGCTGCAGAGGGACAGGCTGGCAGAAGTGCATGGCGGCAGGAGAGGCTGGGATAGCCCGTGGGTTGAAAAGCGGAAGCTGGGCCCCGTTGATGTGCGAGAAGAGCGGAGGAGCCCGTGATCCTTTGTGGAGTTGTGCCCTGTTTGGCCGGTGCTGACGCGGGACGGCGTCCTGGGTGCAGCGCACCGTGGGGGCCAATTTTTTTAATGGTGCGGCGAGCCAGAACATCGGCGGACGACCCTACAGACTGGGAGGCGGCGGCGGCACTGAGGGTGGTCGCGGCACAAAACGTGGCAACGTACATATTGGTGAGGGGCGGGGGCCAAGTAACGGGGGCTCATCCTTGTGTGCAGTTGGGGGCCGCAAGACTTGCTGAGTAGCCTGCAGCGGAGGAGGGCGAATGTGAGGCTGCATTGGGCGGTGGCGGAGGCCTCCTGACCCTGCCAGATTTGGTCCGGCTCCTCAGTACCCAACACTGCTGTGGGAGTGCCTAACATTGAAGGCCCGGGACTCCCGCCCGATCGGAAATGCAGCCAGGATCCAGCCGGGTGAGGGAAAGCAGCGGAGAGCAATGAGCGGGGCCAGGAACGATCTGCCCTGGGGCTGTGCGCTTGATGCCCGGCGCTGAGACCAGAGGTCCCCTCCGGTCGAGGTGAGGGCGGCAAGACTGGGCCACCATTGCGCCACGATTGGCGAGAGACGCTGATGCTGCCTGGGGACAGCCACTGAGGACTGGGCCATTGTGGGGGAGTCCTCCCCCTCCCCCCCGTGCCTGCCGCCTCAGTGACCACCATAGGAAGCAGAGCCTCCCGGGCGGTGCAGGCAGGGTGCTGAAGGTTACGCTAATTTTTCATTTGGGAACACTGCAGTGGTGCCACTGCGCCCCTGGTATTGCCCTATAGACCGACTAGCAACACACAGCCTGGCCGTCTGCCAGGGAAGAACGCTAGAAGAGACCCCAGGGTGGCGCCCCTATGAGCCGGGCACAGCATCACCAAGTTGATGTGGCTAGGTGGTTGGGCCTCCTCCCCTCAGGAACAGTGGGTGGCAGTGGTGTCCCGGAAGCTCGCTTACTGGTTGACGGCATTCGTAGAATTCGCCATGCAAGGCGGTGACACGTCTTGAGTGAGTGTACACACACAACGTAAAAGCTGCGCAGAACTCCCTGTTTCGCACGTAGTGAAACGCCCAAGGACACGATGGGCAAGCCAGACGCCAGGCAGCCGAAACTCACCTTCGAGACCGCTAAATCCAGCTCCAGAAGCAGGCAGCCTGACACGGGAGCAACAGGGGGAGAACAAGCTACTGGATCGCAAGGTGCGGACATGGAGCACATATTGCAAGAAATGCGACAGGGGTTTGTGACCGTTGTAGACAAGGTGGACCGCATGTCGTCTAGGATGGATGCAATTGCGCACAAATTGGACGCACACGAGGAACGAATAGTGGAAGTAGAAAGGCGTATCTCGGACAATGATGACATTACAGCTGGACACTCGACTCAATTAGCTCGCATGGATAACATCTTGAGGATTATAGCAGCCAAGAATGAGGATTTAGAAGCGCGCAGTCGGCACACAAACATACGCGTTGTGGGGATTAAGGAATCCACAAACACTGACAAAATGGAGGAATATGTAGAGAAGATGCTACTTTGGGCTGTGGGGCAAGATGCCTTCTCCCCGCAATTCAATGTTGAGCGGGCACATAGGTCGTTGAGCCCGCGACCTGTCCCGGGAGCAGCACCCCGACCCATCATTGCACGGCTACTTACCTATCGTGATAGGGATGTGGCCCTACGGGCAGCCAGAAATATACAAACATTGACCTACGAGGGAAATGCATTTTCAATTTATCCTGATTTCACCCCCATGGTACAAGAAGAATGCAGAAAGTTCATAGACGTCAAGAAAAAACTTTTAGAGGCGCAGATAGACTATGCCTTGCTATATCCAGCTCGTCTGCGTGTGACGCATCAGGGCAAACAGAAATTTTTCACCAATCCTGCCCATGTGGAGGAATGCCTACGATCAATGAAACGGCAAAACCGAGATCGAGAGAGCCGCAATGGGTCGCAGAGGTCATCACCGGCCAGAGAAGACGAACATCCGCACTGAGTGGACGAGGGCCGCACCGCTAGAATCAAAGAACAGGTGGCAAGTATGGGAATGACAAAGCCTAATGACACTGGGACGTAAGTTCGGATGTGCACCAGTTGTTGGCAATTATTGGACTCCGGACCACCTCTCCCGGAGTGGAGGATCCCTGGTGTTTCATCGCGGGGGTCCTTCATGGGAAAGGAGAACTTGTGAAGCCCTCTAGAGTAGGTCCCCGGAGGGTATCACCCACTAATGTTTGGTAGTGTTCTGGGTTTTGTGGAACTAAATTTTGTATGTTCCTATTGGGTAGGGAAGGGGGGGATGGACGAAGGGTGCTGGCAAGATTGGGTTGCTTCAGTGGGAGGGGGGAAGATGGAGGGGGGATCACGGGGGATAGTTTGAGAGTTTATCGTCTTCGAATTGTGTGGTCCAACGAATAGAGGTTCAGAGGTACAAGTGGATCAAGAGAACTATGGTATTATGAGACTGACAGGTGGGAGGCTGGCAGGGTGGTGGCCCGACCTTGTTCCCCATTGCTTAAGATGTGGATTGGTAGAAATGGGGCGGGTAACACTAACCTTAATATACTATCTTGGAATGTGAGAGCCCTGGGGGATCCCCGTAAGAAGAGACAGGTTTTATCATACTTGGATCGTCACCACATACACATTGCTATGCTACAGGAGACTCACTGCCAGCGTAATAGGCCAATTACTTTTGTAAGTAAGTGGGCGGAAACTAGGCTTTTTTGTCCTACTCGAGCTACGCCCGTGGGACTGCCATACTGGTCAAGAGGCAGGTACCATTCCAAATGGCAGGCTCCTTATGCGATGAAGATGGAAGATATTGTATGGCATGGGGTAGACTGGGGACACAATCTGTCCTACTAGTGTGTTGCTATGGTCCAAATGTGGATGACCCCAGGTTTTTTGATGGCCTATGGGCCAAGATTTTTGAAATAGAGGTCACACACGTAGTCTGGGGAGGTGATTTTAATGTCATGTACAATCCCAGTGCAGATAAATCCCACTCGGCGCCACATCACTACACTAGAGCGCAGGCTGCGGTCAAGGACATAAGGAGGCTTATTGTTTGATAGATGCTTGGAGGCATAGACACCCACTGGAACGGGAGGGTACACACTTCACAGCACAGGCACACTCATGGTCCAGACTGGACTATTTTTTAGTATCTAGAGAACTTGCACCATCAATAATCGACACAAGGCATCTTGCTAGAACATACTCTGATCATGCGCCGGTGTTACTAGCGCTCTCATCCTCGGACTTTAATGTGCAGCGGAGCCCGTGGAGATTGAATCCCTCCATTTTATTAGACACAGTCTTCCAAGAAGAACTTGGAGAGGAAATACTTGACTTTTTTGCACGGAACAAGGACTCAGTGAAAAGCGTAGAATTGATTTGGGGGGCCTTTAAAGTAACAATACGGGGATACTGTATAGGGAAAGGTGCGGGGGTGCTTAAAGATATTCAGGCCACGATCAGGGCTCTTGATAGGGAGCTTAAACGGCTAGAAGCGGAACTCACGGTAGCCTCCACAGTAGAAGCACAAATAGCCTTTCGGGAAAAAATGTCCCTGTACATGGAAGAAGCGTAGAGGGAGGCGAAATTCAAAAGTAAGTACTGGGTGGCCAGAAATTATAGAGAAGGAGACAGGCCTGGAAAAATTCTGGCGCAAAAGGTGAAAAAACCACGTTGTGCCAACGCTGTCACGGAAATACAGGATTCGCGGGCGTCACTCATCACGGCACGCACAATATACTTAAAACGTTCTTGGAACAATATAGCGCTCTGTATACCACAACGGGCGCCTGGGTTGAGCAGCTGGATGACTTCCTAGAGGATGTGGCATTGGGATGGCTGAGCGACACGCAGAGGACTTTCTTATGTGCGCCCTTCGAGCTGGATGAGGTACGGGAAGACATCATGAGCATGCAGTCGGGCAAGGCCACAGGCACCGATGGAATTCCAGTGGAATTCTATAAAACATATATAGACATCATGGCTCCGGTGCTTTGGTAAGTTTATGAGGACGCGTTAGAGGTGGGGCTCTTGCCGCGGTCGATGAGGGAGGCGCTGATAATGTCTTTGCCAAAGCCCGGCAAACCCCTTGGCCTTTGTGACTCCTATAGGCCACTTCGGATGCTCAACTGTGATACGAAAATTTTAGCTAAGCTGATAGCAACAAGATTGAGTCTGCTGATGGAACATTTGATCCTCCCAGACCAGTCGGGGTTTGTGCCTGGCAGGGCAACCTCTCATAACTTAAGGATGCTATTTGTGATCCTGCACACCACCTCCCCTGACCTCCCTACGGCTGCTATTTTTTGGGACGCTACTAAGGCGTTTGATTTGCTTGATTGGGGATACCTATTCGGGATGATGAAGCGGATGGGCTTCCCACCCTTGTTTCTAGCCCGGATTGAACTACTTTATACCAAACCAATGGCCAAGGTTTTGATCAACGGACACACTTCCCAAACGTTTGAGATAACAAGGGGGACCAGACAGGGGTGTCCCCTATCGCCGCTGCTATTCGCACTGACGGTGGAACCTCTTGTGGCAAAATTGAGGCAGAGTCACAATGATAAGGCTTTGTGGTGCTTTCAGCGCCAGATACTCATCTCACTATATGTGGATGATATTACCTTATATATCCGTGACCCACGTCAGAATTTGAACCCGGTACTCTGGGAATTCATAGTCTTTGGAAGCATGTCCGCTACACAGATTAACTGGACCAAATCTAGTTTTTTCCCACTCATGACGGCGGTGGAACGTTTTGAAATGGACTACCCCTTGGAATGGTGTGCTGATGAGCTTAAATACTTAGGAGTCAAAGTTACAAGGAATAGGGAGGAATTGATGAGGGCAAATTATGGGACTATTATGTCCAAGATCGGAGACTGTGTGACGAGATGAGTGGCGCTTCCCCTGTCTATGGCAGGACGAGCTTCATTAATTAAAATGGTGATATTCCCGCAAGTGCTATATTTATTTCTGAATATACCCTACTACCCGGGCTCCTACTACTTCAAAACCCTGAAATCTGAATTAATACGCCTAGTGTGGGGAGGTAAACAGCCTCGACTACAATGGGAAGTGTTAACTAGACCTTATTCCCAAGGGGGCTTCGGGATACCTGATTTGGAGTTATACTTTATAGCGGCACAGGCACACTTCGTGTGGTTTTGGATTAAACAACCTCGCTACATGCCACAAGTAGGGCCGGAACATTGGCTGGCCCACCCTGTCCTGCTAGATGGGGCAATATACAGCAAAATCGGTCTCAGAGAAAGGCAACCGAATGCACGTTATAATTCACTTAAGGCGTGGCACAAGATGACAGAGATGTTGGGAGTGCCATTGGCATATTCAGCACTGATGCCCCTCACCTATCACCCGGATATCCCGCTACTGCAAGAGGAGGTATTTAGGAAATTCAGGGCCAAGTATGGACTGGTTAATTGGGGGGATATGTACCATGACAGTGAGTTCCGTGCTCTAGCACATATGTGTCCGGAAGAGATGCAGACGCCGTTAGATGTGTTTCTATATATTAGATTAAGGCAGGGGGTGAAAGCTATCACCCTAACGTTTCCGTACGAGCCAGCACGACTGACGCCATTGCATGCTGTGCTGGAAAGGCCCAAACCCATGCGCCTAGTTTCACTGATTTACAACATAGTGCATGTGCAAACAGAGAGATCTGCAGCTCAGGCGCGGCTGAAATGGGACGCAGAATTAGGGAGACACTTGACAGACTCACAATGGGAGACCTGCTGCCTGCACACTGAGAGGGTTTCAGCGAGCAGCAGACTCCGCATCATACATTATAAATTCCGCCATAGATTATATTATACACCTGCTAAGATGCACAGATTTAAGCTGAGGGAGGACGATCGCTGTGACAGATGTCGCGCCCCTGGGGCGGATTTTTTGCATCTGGCATGGGACTGTCCGAACATTTGGAAATATTGGAATGAGGTTTTTGAGGCATTGCAGCACATGATAGATGAGACACTGATGCCGGACCCCTTAATGGCATTGTTGGGGTTTGTTACTCCGGTAAAGGCAGAACACAGGCGGTTTGTAGCTATGGCACTACTCATGGCAAAATGAAGGGTGGCCTGCAGATGGGGGATGGGCCGGGCGCATAAATTTAAGACATGGCTTGATGATTTAACTACCTGTCAAGAACGACTTGCCACATATGCGGAATTGTTACCGGTGGCTTCCAGGCCGAATGACATATGGGCCCCCCTCACATGTTATCTCATTGCTAGAGAGACTGCTGAATTGGGTAACGGAGATTCGATCGCCACAGACGTGGGGTAATGAGGATTTGATGTTGCATGCGCATGAGGTGTAGGGGGTGTGGTTTTTAAATCTACAGACTTTGCGGCCTCCTGGTTTGTTGCCACTGACAGGTTGTTGGTATTCGGGTTTGGTGCTGTGAGAGGGGTGGATGTCAACTCTGACGGCCTTGTTTGTTTCTCCCTCCTGAGCAATTGTATATTTCAGAAGATGTAGGGGTGGATGAGGGGGGGCTGAAGTCCATATGCGGTTACCCCACTGATGTGATATGATGGTTAAACTGCACATGTACCATGTTCGTATTGTATTGAGAACTATTGTGCCGGACATTTGGACCAATAGGATATTGCATTGTGAGATACATATAGAAGACGATTGTATCTTGTTTTAACAAAATTACAATAAAAAGAATATTTAAAAAAAAAGATGCACGAGCAGATCTGCAAAGAGCATGATATTTTTCTGTGTGCCTCCACATAAGTGGCGTTGGTCTCTGGAGCATAATGCTTCCTCCACAGCCTCTCTTAAACTTTAGGGGAAGCACTCTAGATTGGTATTTAGGAGAAAGGGGAAGAATGGAATCGATAGCCTCAGACAACCAGTGATCAACAAGTAGCTGGTCCTAGTCCAGTTGAGATGAAATGGAAGGAACAGTCTGCCAAAGCAGCGCATTTACTACCTTCATATCAAGTAGAGACCAGTTCCGAGTTTTCTTTGGCAAGGCGGGAGGGCGAAGCGAATAAGCCAAGAAGAAATCAATAAAGAAAGGAATGGCAAGGTGATCAGACCAGCCGAGCTGAATGGGAGGAGCTGTGGACACAACAGGAAAATTAAACAAAATAGGGTCCAAAAGATGGCCTGCTACATGGGAAGGAGAGGAATTGATGATTGAAAGATTCAGAGTCAACAGATTGTCCAAAAGAGTTTGAGCAGATTTATTACTAGGATTATCAAAATGAAAATTCAAGTCCCCACAGAAAATTTGTCACACGAAGAACAAGAGGGAAAAGTTATTCGGTCAGAAGGGAACCCCACTTTTTAGATGGGCCAGGGGGATGGTAAATGAGGGCACCAGAAAAGGTAAGATTTGAAGAGAATGGGATACAGAAAAGTAGGGCTTCACAGTTGGGAATCGTGAGTGCCTCAATTTTGCAGCTATAGATTCTTTTTTAAATAATTGCAATTCCTCCACCAGTTTTCAGAGGTCTATTTATACCTAATAGACCAAAATTCTGTGGTAGTGCCGCAATCACATCTGGTATGGACCTGTCGTGGAGCTAGGTCTGTGTTAAAAAAACACATCTGGATCCATGTCAACTAGGAAGTGAAATGGTACAACTGGTGTTTGGGAAGGGAGCGACAATTGAGACTAAAACAGCAGAAAACCCTAGATGAATGTGAGCCAGAATTGTCAACTCTGGAAAGGTGGGAAGTCTCTCCTTCGAAAGAAGGGTGGGGGCCAGGGCGGGAATAAGTGGGGAAGATATTATCAAATAAAAAATGAGAGCAGAACCTGATGCTGGTATCAGGGGCAAGAACCTGACGAACATCATTAGGTCCCTGGTCCAGTCCGGACGCGGAAGGGCGCATACGGGCTAGCCTTAGGCGCAGCCGCCATGGCATGGGTTTAATAGGAAAAATCCGGACATGCCCTGAGTCGCAAATCTGGCTGGTTCGGGAATGCCCTCCACCCAATCAGCACACAGCCGTGGCGAAACGGGGCGGAACCATGAAGAAAGAAAAATTCCCCAGCGTGTGGAGGTGAGAGCCCATCAAGTAAAAATACAAAAGTAAACGGTAATTAGCCACCAGTTAAAAAGTTAAAAAGACAACGTCATAAAATCAAACATTGGGATAGCATATAGCAACAGCGCAACTGACCTCACTCATGTTATTAGATGCAAAATACTTTAGGCAAAATACAGAAGGAAGAGGTGTGGCGCCGCGGCCAGGGTGACTGACGCTGGAATCTGGGGATCAGGGTTCGATCCCCGGCTCTGGCGGCAGGTTAGCCCAGCACCATGTGACTCTGGGCAATAGCTCGCTTAATCTTCCCGACGGCCCCCAGCGCCTAGAGACCCTTACGGGTGATTGTGCGCTTTACAAATGTGGACTTTACTTTACTAAGAAGCTGCTTGGTTGTTATCCAGGGTTCTAGACTGACCAGTAGAATGTTTCGAATGCACTTTTCTTACATAATTGAAAACATTTAGCAATCCTATTATAGAGAACATACAGAGAAAAATGAATAGATATTTTGTGGCGAACAGTCTTGAAAAGTAAAAGTGTTTTTGATGTATGCGGTTGTGGATATACATCCCTGTTGGATCAACTGGAAGTTTTGAGTCCACGTTGGGCTGTAAGGATCTTTGGTGACTTTTACCCTGTTTCTCTTTGGAATATTCTGTTCTTTTGGACTAATCTAACAAAGAAAGAGGAAACAAAATGGTGACTTCCACAGTTACATGGGTAGCTCATATATGATTGGAGCATGTGACATGGGAGGTACAGGGAAACGTGGATAATGTAGTTTGTGTTTTACTTTATTGAGATTGGCTGCTGAAATTAGTAGTAAAGAAATGAGAAGCATATTCCTCACCTCCGTGTCCTTAATAGAATTCTTGATGCGTCGGCTATAAAAAATTTCATCCACCCTTGCTTTTAATGCTTTATAAATAAATAACCCTCCTTCTCTTTCATTCTGAGACCAGCCCCATAAATATGTTTCTCACAAACTCTTTCTGTATAGCTTCTGCCACAATTTTTTATGTATTTTGCATGTCTCAAAAACACTTTTACTTTTCAAGACTGTTAGCCACAAAATATCAGACATAATAACATTGTGAGCTTGGCCCGAAAGCTGTTTGCACGACAAGTATTTGTTTGAAGGCCATTGCTCCAAGAATTTGAGAACAACATTCACGCCCCAAATGGTTGTATACTTGGGTCTCGGAGGGTTGACCATACGGATACTTTTTATCCATTTGCAGACTAGAGGTTGGTCATCTAATAGTTTACCCTCTACTGCGAGGAGTCCTGCGGAGATGGCTGATCTGAAGTTATGAACTGTTTGGTATACTAAACCTGAAGATCCTAGTTCTGATAGAAATGTTATTACTATACAATGTTGTGCCCCCACGGGATCAACACTCCATGTGTTGCACCAAGCACACCATCTCCTCTGAGCTAAAGAATATATTTTATGGGTGTTATCTGGCCAGGCCCGCCTGATGAAGGATGCAGCTTGCTATGAAATGCCTTGGGTATGCTATTTTTGCCTGAAACCATCCAGCCATCAGCTTGAGTTGACTTGATAGATTCAATGGGTGAGGAATACCTTCTGGGTCTAGGAGGAGATCTGGCTGAACTGGGAGTAGAACTGGAGGCGCACTCGCTAGAGTTAGAGCTACTGGGAACCAAGGTTGCGCTCTCCAGTAAGGTGTCACCAAAATAAATTCTGCTCCTTGCCAACTGATCTGTGACAGAACACAGGGAATCATGAGGAATGGGGGAAAGGCATAGCCTCGGAACTGATCCTAGTCCTGGATAAATTAATCTGTCGCCTGGGCATCTGGATCTCTGCGCAAGCTCAAAAAATGTGCCCGTTGCGGATTGAGTCATGATGCAAACAGATCTATTTCACACGGGCCCCACAATCTGTTCAGAGCTTGGAAAACTGAGCAACTCAGTTTCCAGTCGCTGAAATCTTGTAGGTGTCTGGAGTTCCAGTCGGCTATGGTGTTCCTCTTGCGTAGTAGATGCTCCACTATGAGGGAGATGCGATGATCGAGTCAGAAGGGACAGAAGTCCTTGGCAATCTCGTCTTGTTGACGTAGCGGACTGCTGTAATGTTGTCCATTCTCAGTAAGAATTAATAGTCTGTCTTTGTCGGGGAGAGACTTCTGATAGCGAAAGAGCCTGCCAGGAGTTCCAGGCAATTTATGTGGAGCCTGAGCTCCTCCTCCGACCACCAATCCCCTGTTGACATCGTCCCACACCTCACTTCCCAACTCAACCGGCTGGCCTCCAATTCGATCCCTATTTTTAGCGAGGTGCTGAAAATGGCTCGACCATTCTAGCATTCCATGTGGTCCAACCACCATGTTATCTCTGTTCTGGCTTTGCCCATCAGTGGGACTTGTTCTGTGTAAGATAGACCCTTCCAGAAGAGTAGGTGTAAGAAATAAGTCAAAAAAGTATAAAAAATAATAGATTTATTGAAGAGGAACACAGTATCACTTATGCTCCCAACAGCAACTGCCAAACTTCTCCGCTTGGAACACAGAACATACATGCTCCATAGCAACAGGGATTTCAATGGAAAACAATATGCAAAAGCATGTTAAAGAAACAGTACAACCATAAACAATATGACATATGCAACAGTAGGATTTTAATATCTGAAGGGGTTCTGTAATGGAGGGGGCCTTGAAATATGGCTTGTATCGATGAGGCCAGGAGTCTCATGATTCTGGCAATCTACCTCAATGATACAGTCTGTTTGCACAACGCAGACCTCAATTCCCTCTTGATATTGCAAGTCTTTTGGGTTGGAAGGAGCAATTGTGCTCGGGCTGATTTTATCTGGAAACCCAGAAATGACATTTGCTGGACTGGCGACAGGACTGACTTCTGGGAGTTGATCAGGAATCCCAGCTTCTGAAGAAGTTGTATAGTCCATGATAGATGAGTCCTGGGTGTCTGAAGGTCCTGGGCCATCAACAGGAGGTTGTCTAGTCAATTAGACATACTCCTCAAGCCCTCAGTGCTTCTACGACTGGTCTCATCAATTTAGTGAAACACCAAAGGCCTATGAGAGACCGAATGGAAGGGATTTGAATTTCATGCACTGTCCTTGTCATTTGATCTGTAGAAACCATCAGTGAGGTGGGAATATGGGGATGGAGAGGTAGGCAGCCTCCAGGATCAGACTGACCATCCAGTAGCATTTCTGTAGAATATCTCTTAGCAAGAGAATTTCTTCCATTTTGAAATGTCAGTACAATATCCAGACATTGAAATCTTTGAGGTTTAGGTCTAGTAGTGACCTCTGCCCTTCTTTTCAAACAGAAAGATGGCTCTCATGAACCCTTTGGGGTGTGGAGTTGTCAGGCATATTGCCCCTTTGTCTAGGAGAGTTTGAATACAAAAACTTGTTGTGTTTGGAAAAAATACATTTGTCTAGGGGGGCCAGACTGAGTTGGAGATTCTTAAAATTCCAGTTTGAAGCCCTGATTGGTCTCCAGTACACATGGGTCCATGGATATGCATTTACAGTTGTGGTGAATAGCGACACTCTTCCTCCAAATATCACTTCTGGGAAGGGAATAACTCATACCAGTAAATCTTGTGTCCTTGATTGCATTCTATTGTCCGTGTCCGGATCTGTGGCAGAATCTGGGGTGGTCGACCTCTGGGTTGAGTGGGATAGAATGTGGGATCTGGTTGGTCTCCATATCAACCACCTTTGCTGTAGGCATAGTAGCTTTGTTGAGAGGTTTGGTGGGTTCCACAGCCTAGCACACCCTCCATGGCAACCAGCCCTGACAAAAAGGTCTCTCCAGAATACTCTTTTTAGCGACATTTGGACCTTGTATATAGTCGAGTAGGTGGCACAAAATCTGGACTGTTCCTTAACAAAGGAGCCCCCGAATAATAGGCTGTCGGCCATTGGGCTGGCTTACGCATTGGATAGATCATTGAGTTTAGAATCTATTCTCATCAGGATAGATCTCCGGCGGGCCATAGACATGGTGCTGTTAGCGTTTCCTAACATGCAGACTGCTTACTGAGCCCAGCCAATCAGATCGTCAGTACTTACTGGGGAGTTGGACTCTTTGACTTAGTATGCTAAGTCTAAGATCTTAGTCAAGATTCCTGTCAGGTCAAGTAGTTTATCATGGCACATCTGACATGAGCGATCCAGGCCCTTTTTTAGATCCCTTGCGTATTTTTTCATAAAAGTGACCATGATAGGATCTACCTCTGGCATGTCTACAACCTTACCCGCCAGGTCTGGGCGGGGGCACTCCATGTGGAGGCATGCATGTACCTCTTTATCAAAGCTTCGCCATAAATGGGTATGAAGGTATTCCGCAACCCCTGGAGGGGGAACCCACCCTACCGGAGGCAGCCCACCCTCATGCGACAAACGGGCTGCTTACTTTACTGAGAAATCAAGGCTTATCAAAATTGAAGCTGCTTCTGCCATCCTCCGGGTCTATTCCACCCCTTGACCTTTTATAAAACCGCAAACCTATCAGTCTGGTCACCAAGGGCAATGCATCATGGGGCACCTTTACCCCTTTCAGTGAAAAAGACATCAACAAGATTCTTCAGAATATCAACCCTTCTAACCATTTCAGCAACCCCCTGCCCCTGGCCATCTTCAAAGAAATCAAGAAAGTTCTCATTCCTACCTGAACAAGGATTGTAAATGCTTCACTGTCACAAAGTATGATCCCAGATTGTCTAAAAGCAGCTCAGGTATCACTGATACTAAAAAAACGAACGCAGATAATGCTGAACTCAATAACTTACGCCCTATCTCCAACATCCCTACCCTAGCCAAACTCAAAGAAAAATGCCTACAAACCCAACTTTGTGCTCACATTGAGAGTTTCAAACTCCTGAACCAGCATCAATTTGGCTTTCAGAAGGGGCACAGCACTGAATCGGCTCTCATTCACGTTATGGATGACATTTTAAAAATTCTTGACCAAAAGGAATTCTGCCTCCTAATCCTCCTCGACCTTTACTCCGTATTTCCTATCCATTCTAAAGAACAAGATGGGCTTTGGTAGGGCATTACAATGGTTCTCGTCCTTCCTCCCCCATAGATCACAAAGAGTTAAGGCAAACCACTCTCTCTCCCAGACCTCCCCAGTTCTCATGGGTGTACCCCAAGGGTCCTCCCTATCTCCTATACTATTCAACCTTTTCCTGGAACCATTAGCAAACCCACTAAATTTCATGAACATTCTCTTATATATGAATGCGGTTGATACACAACTCTACTTGAAAATCTACCCCCCAGATAACATCATCTCACTCAACTCTACCCTATCGTATATTCAAAATTGGTTAACTGAGAACCATCTCCTGCTCAACATCTCAAAAACTGAATTCCTTCGCATCTCTCCTCCGAACCACATCCCCAAACTAGACCATTGGATGAATCACCTCACGGCATTCAACTGCACCCCCCTCATTATAGGCTCAGCCAAGTCTCGCAGAATCACCCTGGACTAGCACCTGAACATGAATAATCATATCAGCAACATGTAGAGGAACAAATCACTTGATGAGGACACTTAGAAATATCAAACCATTCCTTCCACAAACGGTTTTCAAGCAGGTAGTTCAAACGCTCATCTTACCGAGATCAGACTATGGCAGCGCTATGCTCTGTGGCCTTCCCAAATACAAGATGGCTCCACTAAGGGCATCACTGAACGTTGCGGCCAGACTGGTTACTGGATTCTAAACGAAATGTGCACATATCCCCAGTCCTAAAATCTCTTAAGTGGTTACCATTTGAAGCTCGAATCCAGTTCAAGATTGCCGCTCTGGCGCACCAAGCCCTACACTTCAAAACTCCCTGGTACCTAACGCAAAAACTTGAATTATCCTGCGGGGGAGAGCCTCAAGAAGCACTAACACTTTCCTCTTGAAACCTCAAATCTTTAGGAAAAAGAGAACTTGCCTGAGAGCCTTCTCCGGTGCCGCCCCAAAGATATGGAACTCTCTGCCACCGGAAATACGCAGAATCTCCTCAGCGGTTGCTTTCAAACGGGAAGTCAAAAGATTCTTAATAAACAAATTCCTACCTTAATTGGGTTAAGGTCACCTGCACTAGATCATTGATCATACAACCATTGGACCATCTTTGGATGATGCTCTTCTTAATCTTATAGTGTGCCCCCCGTTTAGTCCGCTATGTACCTGCTTACTGTATTACGCTACTTCTTGTGATTATGTGATTATTCTTGCTTTTATTCCTACTTAAGGTCGCTAATGTATGTATTACCCTCCTTCCATCCTCATCCTTCTTGTAAAGCACTCAAATATCCTTCGGGATCCTGTTCGCGCTATATAAAACTTCATAAATAAATAAAAATAAATAAATTGACTCCCTGGGATGAATTACTTCATTAGGCTCGAATTGGAGCACCCGAGGGGTATGGACTAGAGCCCATTTCCTCTTAGTGGGTCTTGTCTTCTCACCCTCATCACTGTCTTCAGTGTTTGAAGAGCAGTCTAAGTCTAGGGCCTCTGCGTACTGTGAGATGTGAGACTGAGCGGACTCTTCCTGTGGGATGGCGCTATAATAGTAATCAGTGTCTCTCTTGTGCCTTAGCTGTTCAAAAGCATCTCCATGTACCTCTGGCTTTGATTTACTCTTGACTTTGCTCTTTTTTGATGGGCCCACCTCATTGTTGGCCAGAGGAAGTTGGGGTTGCCAGCCTTGTTGGCATGCAAACTGACACAGCTGCCCGTGAAGGGTCCTAGTGCCCGTACTAGGGCCTTATTCACAGATTACTGTACAGCGCAGTCCAGTGCATCCACAAAATCCAGCTGTAGCTGGTCATCACCTTGTTCATAGTAGATGTCTTCCTCCACCATATAGGGATCCCATTGTACAATTCTCTCTGCATGCATACTCAATTTACTGGGAGTTAAGAGAGTAAGGGGGGAGTAGAAAACACCCTGCCAGGCCAAAGATTGTGCCTTAATTTAAATGTGAAGGGAGCTGCCTGCACCAAAAAACCCACTGTATTCAGAGCCTATGCAAATGAATAAAGCCCTGCACACACTTGTGAGAAAGGGCTTAGGGGGAGCATTCACCCACCCCTGCCACCACATACAGAGACGGGTCACGTTGTATGTAGAAAAAGCCAGCAAACGCGCTGATCAATATCCCTGAGTGTCGCATTCGATTTCTGCACGTGCGTGTTGTGTGGTCCTTGTTCACAAGTAAAAGATGCTGCACACATCAGCGAGACGTACGCTGTCCACTACCTGCTCCACTGAGGCAGCAAGCAGCATAGGAGTCTGACCGCCGTAAGTATTCAAAAAATAAAGGCAGTGACCCAGCAATGTAGCGCACGCAGTGGGTGATTGGTAACCTTACCACTCCTGCCCTCATAGAACTGCAACATGTAGAAAGCATGACATTCACAGCAAACAGAGGTATGAAATACCTATAATTACGGCATAACAAGCATATAGAAAAGAAACATTCTATGTGATAGAGATATGAGATATCTATAATTACGGCAGTACAAGCCTAAATAATTAAACTGCTCTTATCTGGCTGCGAAGCAGCAAAGAAAGAGGACACAAAATGGTGACGTCTACAGTTATATGGGTAGCTCATATATAATGGAGCATGTGACATGGGAGGTACAGGAAAACATGGGTTATGTAGTTTGTGTTTTACTTTATTGTGAATGGCTGCTGAAATTAGTAGTAAAGAAATGAGAAGCACAATCGGAGCCTCCGGTCATGACATAGAATTTGTGGCATGTAAAAACAAAATTACATAGAAATAGAAGAGGGTTGGAAACACTCCTTCCATGACAAAATGGCTTTGGGCCAAAATATTCTTTTAGGACAATAGATGGTACTGTGGTAGCTCTTACTGGGTATGAGTGCTTTTCAACAAATGTTCAAACCCCAGCTGTGATTTTTTTTTTTTTTTTATTATTTTCCATTTTTTTCTATTTTACCCAAATGAAAGATGTCCCATGTAAATCACCCATGTCAGTGTCTCTGAGATCTGTGGCCTTTTTAGTCAAGCCAGTGCATGTCAGACATTTGTGACATGCTGTGGCATGTAGAAGGAGGGCAAGGTTTGCTATGAAAGAAATCTCTTAATGTGTGGAATGAGGCTTTGGGAATGGTTGTGTAAGAAAAATAAATGCATGGGCCAAGTGCCAGAGTGAGAGAAAGGAAGGGGTCTTTGTTTATAAATAACGAAAATCAAGTGTAGATTTGTGGCATGTAAAAGCAACATGACCTGAAAATGGAATAAGGACAGCACCCTTTTTCCATGACACAAAAGCTTTGGGCATAGCAAATGCATGTAGAATAGATGGTACAATGGTAGCTAACAAGGGCTATGAGTGCTTTTTGACAAGGGTCCAAACCACAGCTGGGGAAATTCAATTTTTCTTTTTACAACCAGATTTTATTGAGTTTTTAAGACATCATTGACATACATAAACATTATTCATATCATATCCAGTATACTTTACGCAAGATTATTAATCTCTGGTGTATTTAATTTAACACCCCTATTAACATAAAAGTCTCCCCTTGAGTTGCGCTGAAGTGGTCATAATGTAATCCCTAGGTATTGTTGGGTTCTCATGAGTTAGTCTTTTAGTTTCATTGTGATGTGGTGCCTATTGTCCCTGTTCCGGGTGCTCACCTCTCTCTCTTTCCCGTTCCGGCGTCGCCAGCTGACAGAAGCCCTTCCCACTATTATCTTGTCTATCTGCCGTCAGTTCACTCACTAGGTTTTCCCATGCCCTAGACCTATCAATTTTACCTATCCCTCGACTGGCCTCCCTGAGCAGTAGTCTACCTTCTGCTCCCACCCACTTTTTGTGTTCTTTTTCCCAGGAAGCAATCCGCCCCCGATTCCTGGCTATCTCTCTTTTGGCCAGAACATAGGCCAGGTCTTCAAACCTCCCATTCGCCTTGTTTTTGGCCGTATGTGGGAACCATCCCAGCAGGAAGTGGTCCGGAGCTTGTGGGAGCTCTTTGGCAATGAGATCACGCACCATCTCCTCCCAAAAGGATTGTAGTGTGGGGCAGCACCATAACATATGAATTATATGTGCCTCCCTCTCTCCACATCTTGGGCATGAAGCTGTCTCCGTCCCAAAATATCTCCTAATGCGGGATGGGGTGTGGTACACTCTATGCAGCATGTAAAAATTGATTAATTTAAATCGTGCGGGGTGCGCTCTAGGATCTTGTCACACACCACCTCTGGGATCTGCTTCCCCTGGTCTTCTTCCCACTGTAATCACAAGATCTCTAACGACCTTTGCATGTCTTGCCTGATTACCTTGTAGAGGCAGGAGACTGTCTTGATCCTCCCCGCTGATAGCGCAAAATATCTACATCAGGCTACTGCTCGGGGCTCCATGCCTCCCACTCCCCAGTGTTTTCTAATTCTTCTGGTAAGGACCCCATGCTTCAGGAACTGGCCTCCCGGTAAGTCATATGCTGCTTGTAATACTTAAAATGGGAGCAGTGCAGAATCTTGGTATATGTCCCCTTTCACTTTCAGGCCTGCCCCTTTCCAGTCCTCCAACCCCGTCCAGTGCTCTCCCTGTGGCCAACATCTTAGTCCTGTGATAAGAAGGTCCGGGGTGTAGGGAATCTTGGCGCCTACCCGACTCAGGTATCTAGCCCAGCAGCGCACCACCACCCCGGTTTCCATTGTGTTTTCTTATGCGCTCTGTCGCACCCATAGCAGGATCATCGCTAGGGCTGTGGCATCCGGTACAGCCGGGTACCGTTTCCTCTCTGGAGTATGTTCCGCCAGCAGCCATTGGATCAGCCAGCACAACTGGGCACCTATATAATATCAGTCAGGGACGGCTAGGCCTCCCTTCATCCTGGGATGCTTGATTCCTGTTCAGGGAAAACATGGCTTAGCAGTTCGAGCTGGACTGTTCCCATGAGGCACAGGGTCAAGACTGATTTGCATATGGGCATGTCTGAACGTGGGTGGTGTGATGAACAAAATAACGATGGATTAAACACAGATCTGTGACTGGGGGTGAATGTTTTGCCATTGTGCAAAATTCTGTCCATCAATTGTTGTTTTTACATTTGTTCCTCCACTGTGGAGCGCTGTAAGGAGGTCAACGGTACTTTTCTGCGTTCCGCTCCCCAGATAAATGACGTGATCAGTGAGTCAAGGTCTTTGAATATTGCTCTTGGGATCCACACCGGGAGATCCCCGAAGTAATACAATAGTCACGGGAGTGCTACCATCTTTAATATTGCTACCCGTCAAGTTACAGATAACGGCAACTTTCCCCAGAATCCCATCGCAGACTTCACTGATCTTATCACTCTACCCACGTTACCCTCTAGTAACTCTGCTGAGCTGTGATATATTTTGACTCCAAGGTACCTCAGGCAGCTGGGCTCCCATTTCAATTTCTCTAGTTCAGTGAGAAGTGGCAAAAGGGCATTGTGCATCACAGGATATAAGCTGGATTTCCACCAGTTAACTTTGAGGCCAGATATGGTACCGATCCTGGCTAGCATGCCCAGCGCCCCTCTCAATTCACCTGCTGTGTCACTGACAAACAGCAAGAGGTTGTCTGCATACAGGGCTATGAAATGTTATACCGCTCCTGTCCCCAGGCCGTTATAGTCCTGCCCACTCCTTGCCCTGCACTCCAGGGGCATCCCTGCCTCATACCCCTCTCCACCCCCTGTCTCGGTTAGAAGGTCCTCCCTGTGCGCACCTGGGCCGCGGGGGATGTGTACAGTAGTCGCACCCATGCCAGAAAGCTTCGGCTATCAAAGGCCGAGACGCCTACGGGCATTTGTTCGCGCTCTATAAATGTCAAAAATAAATAAATAAATAAATTCTCTATGTCTCCCGTGAGCACCGCCGCTTCCTGCCTGTCGTACTCGTTGGAGCCCATGACAGCTAGGAGTAGTCTGATATTTATGGCGGTATTCCAACCCGGGATAAATCCTGCTTGGTCTGCATGGACCAATTTGGGTATGTGGAGGAGAAGGAGCATTGCCAAGACCTTGCTTAGGATTTTGTAATCCATGTTTAGCATGGATAAAGGTTTAGAGGCTGTATAGTTGTGTGGCTCTTTCCCTGGAAGAGGTACTGGAATTATGAGGGCCTCAGTAGTGCTCTCCGGTAGTATGCCTGCTTCCCAAGCATCTTGGTACACTGTGACCAGTTGGGGGGCCAGCTCCTCCAGATAGGTTGCATTGAATTCTGCCGGTAGGCCGTCCGTGCCCAGGATCTTATTCCTTGCCATGCCCTTGATGGTGGCTCGTACCTCATGCTGTGTAATGTCCGCTCCTAGCTCTTCTGCCTCCTCGGGGTTCAGCCTCATCATCTGCAGGCCTGCGAGGTATTCCCTTTCTTACGCATGTTCACCTTCTTGCGACCTTCGGCATAGCTTTACATAGTAGTGGACGAAGACCTCATTAATCTTCGCTTGCATATAGTGCCTGATCCCTTCCTCATCCTCTATTTCCACCAGCGGCAGGCTCCTGCTCACCGAGTTTGGCAACCACACCAGGAGTGATCCCGATTTGTCCTGCTCTGCATGGGTGCTCTCTAGATAGTTCTTATAGTCGAAGCATCTAAGTCTCTCTGTCTTGCCACCTTCTCCTTGGCCTCTAAAACTGCATGCTGAAGGCCAGGGTGTTCTGGTCTTGTACATTCCAGTCCCCTAAGGGTTGTCTCTGCTCCCTCTTCTTCTCCCAGGATGACGCGCCTAACCCCGGTGGTACGTGTTATACATTGGCCCCCCAGGACCACCTTAAAAGCGCCCCACTTTGCATTCGGCGAAGAGGCCCTCCCCGCATTGGCCTCAAAGTAGTGCGCTATCTCCCCCCTAATCTCTTCTCAGAAGACCTGGTCTTGCAGGGTGTCCAGGCAGAGCCTCCATGTGGGGATCATTGATACAGGCTGCCTTCATCTCAGGAACAGGACCATTGGGTTGTCGTCTGATATCGTGAATGCAAGATATTCTGCAGCAACAACATGGCGTTGGATTTCTGCTGCACATAAGAAAGTGTTGTGTCACGCAGGTGCCTCATGCACCGCAGAGAAATAGGAGTAGTCTCTATCTTGGGGGTGTAAGGTCCTCGAGGCATCTATCCGTCCCCAACTCTGTCTCCTGGTGGTGAACGCATGCAAGATTCGCGCTGCTTGGGAATTTCACAGTGGAGGGTGAGATCTATCTAGGAGCGTGTTGTCCACACTATTAAAGTCGCCTCCTACTAGGGTATTGCCCATCAGATATTGCATCAGGCAGTGATTCAGTCTTGCAAAGAAGGCTGGTTGTTCTGCATGGGGTGTATATGCTAATTATACTTATTTCTCTGTCCTCTAATCACCCTTCTTACGTCTGAAAGTGCCACACTCTGTGCCTCTGAGTCACTGGACCCTTGCTCCGAGCCAGAATATGCTGCAGTCTCTCTGCTCCTAGGGGGTGCTGGGCTTCTCCCTGTACCACTGATCAATGCCACCATGTGGATCGTGTTTCGGCACGCAAGCTGTGCCTTTTCTTGCGTGGGGTCTACAGTCTTTCTCAAGGCTCGCCGGCCTCGGTGCTGTTCTCTCCCGGTAGGATCCTCTCTGTCTTTGTACCTCCCGGTAAAAATCTGGGAAGTGGTCCCTGTCCCTGTAATGGAGGAGCTGCGCTATCACCACACGCGGTGGCGCTCCTGGTACAGGTGGTTTCGCAGGGACTCCATGCGCCCTCTCCAGGGCGAAGAAGCTCGATAGGCCGTCTGGCGCTACTCCCTCTTGCAGCCATCTTTCCTGGTAGTCTATCATGTTGTGGCCTTCTATTTTTTCCGTTAGACCTATGTTTCTAAGGTTGCTTCCTCGCAAAATATTCGGCTTGGAATTCCAATGTGCAAACGCCGCTAATCGTTGCTTCATTATGACTATGTCCGGCAGAGTCTCGGATAATTGGCCATCGTTTGTCTTAACGCGGTCTGCCAACATTTTGTGATCTTCTCTGAGCAGGTCCAAATCTAGACCCAGCAAGTCGATTTTGGTTGCCAGGCGCTCGCTAGAGGAGGTGATGGCCTGTAGAATGTCCTCCAGCGAAGGATCTCCAGAGTTCTCTGCCTGTGGTTGGCTCTTCCCCCTCTCCTTCATTGATTTTTCGGTTGGGGCCTCTTATCTGTCCTTTTTTTGGGGAATCTTCCCCATCGTGTCCTCTTGATCTGTGGTGCTTCTGGTGCAGCGTGTGCTCATAGGACGCTCCAGGAAGTGCGCGTTGCACGTGGGTTCTCTTCTTCTGGTGAGCGCTCTACGTTCTGTTATGTAGTCTGACTCGCACTTAGGCTAGTCGCATCTGTTTATGCCTAATGTTCCCGCCACTCTTCACCAGGCCTTTCCAGTGCACTTTGTTTTCAGTGTGGGCCTGAGTCCACTCTCCTCAATGTCTGCCAAGGGTCTCCAGATAATGCCATGTTCTGGCCTTGTGCACCATTTCGCACTTTTCAGGTTATCGCTTGCACCACCTCAAGCGGGCAAGCACTCTAGTTAGCTTGCCCGCTTCACTTGTGTCACCCTTATTCCCCACCTGGGGGGGCTCTGTGTTCTACCAGCGTGATCCCTGAGGTCACATGCCTTGGGGGGTTCTCTCCCTTGTTTTGCATATTTAGTCCCTGGCATAGGCGAGCCCTAGGACCACTCACCAACCCCGTCAGCACCGCTAGGCCCACTCCGCTATAGTAGGCCTCCTTGTTGGTGTGGCTGATCGTCTGCCCTTCTCCCCATGTCTCAATGCCTGAGTTGCTGCTTGCCATTACTTGGGGAGGCCTTCCGCTTCTCTGGACTCTCATTTACCGTTGCCTCTGCTGGGGCTCTGGGTGCGCTTCTAGGTGCGCTTCTAGGAGTCTCGCAGGGGCTCACTCCCATAACATCTTCGCCCCCCCCCATTCTCCAGGATGCTCTGGCCCTTCTGAAGCTTGGTCCTGATCCATTGTCTCTGCCGCTCTCAACTGGCTTCTCTGGGCCTCCCTCTCCTTCGAGCGCCCACCAAAGTCTCGAGGGCCGCACTTGCTCTGTCGCACTGAAGGAGAGAGGAGGCCTCCTCTTCCTCTGTCCAGGCTGTTAGCCGCTGCCCCTGCTGCTCACATCCATACTGCTGCAGTCCGCTCACCTCCTGGGGACCAGCTCCACGTTCCCCAGGATTTGCCCTGCTCGCTTTCCCCAGTGATTATCAAGCTCTGTGCTCAGGCCTACCACATGGGATCCCTAGCAGTTCTGCGTCCACCACAGCTCCGCTCCTCTGGTGCGGCCCCGGGGAGTCTCCAGGCCCTGTTCCAGGGCTTGTAGCGGGACAGGAGGGGACACACTAGGTCTCTGTACACTACCGCTTGGTTAGTGCTGTCGACTGGGTTTTCCGCAACATCGTCATGGGCGCTGCCATCTAGGCTCACCTCCAGGCTATGGTTAGATTTTGTTATTGCCCTGTTTTAGGTCTTTGGGACGGGTTTCTCCGTCTCCAACACCCACCTCACCCTCTGTATGATTATGAGTGCGCGCTGCAGAAGCTGTCTCGTTCAAGGGGTCAGGATGGCATTCGATGGCAGCAGGCTGACAGGAGCTTGCATGCTGTGCTGTTCACTTCATCAGCGCCAAGCCACACCACTCTGGGGAAATTCGATTTTTATTTTATTTTCAATTTTTTCTATTTTACCCAAATGAAAGATGCCCTTTTGTAAATCACCCCTAGCAGTGTCTGTGAGATTTGTGTCCTTTTTATGGCTCGCCAGCGAGACCTATTGTTGTTGTTTTGCCTGCCAAGGGAGACAGATCGGTGCACATGGCGATTTGGGTCTGTGGTCGTGCTTCTCAGACGCGCACACACAGCCTCTGCTTCCGCTTGGCTCGCATGCAGTAACGGCGAGCACACACACACGCACACCCAGCCCCTCTGCACACAGACACACGCACGCCCCCCCCCCTGCGCTTACCTCGAGTCCTCGGCTCTGTTTATTTTCTAAAAGCTTTCATCAATTGCAAGAAAACCTACCCCACCCTGCACGTTCTAGCTCGCTGGAATTATTCCGTATAGCCGCTTTTAAAAACCCTGTCCTTAGGCTCCTGGTTAGGCCCTACCTCAGTCGTTGCTCAGTTGTCAGCCGGCAGCTTCACAATCTCCACAGCCGACTCACAGCCGCCTCTGCCTCACCTTTTTGGCATGGTGGTGCAGCAGTCATCCCCAGACAAGTCCCAGTTCGTGGCTAGGCTTCTCAATCACGTCACATTACCATTAACCAGCGTGGCCGGACAGCCAATGTGCACTCTCACAGCGTGTCTTTGAGCTTGGGCCCGGACAGCGATGTGCACGCTCACGGCGTGCCTACAACGTGTGCATGCTGCACTTTAACTTTCCCCTGTCATTCCAATGCGAGCATTATAGCAAAGTCTGGAGGCTGCAAACAGAGATGACTGACCCGCGCCGGGTGCCCTTCGTCAGTCGTCTGCCACCCAGGTGGTTATTGTGGACGATGAGGTGAAGGGACAGGTCGGACAAGTGCTAGAAAAGCAGCGTCAGCTCTTTGTGACGTGTGCTGCACCCTCACTGGAACACGAGGTGGATTAAAGACGCCAGGGTCCGCTGCAGAAGCTCGAGGCACCCCAGCGCCAGCTCCACATAGGCTTGTTTGAGTGTGGCTTAGAGAGGTAAATGTGCTATGTAAGCAAAGGGTCTGGTTTCTGTGATTTGTAAGGACAGTGTGCATAGCATTCTGTTCCGTCATTGAAATGCTATCGGCTGCTTATAGTTTGAATAAAGGTCTCTCCGAACCCCATGATAGTAAGAACATCCCAGAGAAAACCCCAGTTGACACGGTTGAAAGCCTTTGCCGCGTCATAAGCTGCCACCGCTAAAGGCTCCGACCTCGCCACGGCAAGATCAATATTACCGATCAACTGTAAGGTCAACTCATGGATGTATCTCCCGGAATGAAACCCTTCTGGTCCGGATTGATCAAACACGGGACCAGTTTGGCCAATCTCCCTGCCAAAACACTAGTAAAGATCTTATAATCTGCGTTCAGCAGGGAGATTGGTCTATAAGAGTCCGCCCTAAGGGGATCCTTAGAGGATGCTATGAGGGTGCTTCAGCGGCAATTTTACTAAATGGCTCTTTATCACCACGTTTTGATATCAGGAGGGGTACAAGGCAGGGGTGCCCCATCTCACCCCTCTTGTTCGACCTCTATATCGAACCTTTGGCACAAGCATTGAGGCTAGACGACCAAATTACTCCTTTTAGAATAAAGGAATACTGCTGCCAGCTGGCATTATATGCAGACGATCTACTGGTTTATACTAGCAACCCAGTAGAGGTTTTTCCCAGAGTCGAGGAGATAATGGCAGACTATGGTCGATACTCTGGTTATTTAATCAACAATACAAAAACAGAAATAATGTGCTGGGGTGTAGACCAGTGGGAGGAAGCAACAAGCAGCCAGTTCAGGTATTTAGGCATATTAATTACATCTGATCTTAATAATATAGTCAAAATAAATCTGAAAAAGGTGACTAAAGATATTGACCATCTATTTTCGAGATGGCAAAACCTTCCATTAACAATATATGGCCGCGTTAATTTGGTCAAAATGGTCATTTTGCCCAAAATAACCTATCTATTTAACGCGATCCCCTTAACATTCCAGGATAAAATCTTAAGGAAGATCCATGGGAAGATAGGTAGTTTTATCTGGGCAAATAAGAACGCCCGGATGTCCTGGAAAAAACTGAAAAGAAGACTGATAAAGGGGGGGTTGGCACTCCCGGACATTGCGTGGTATGCTCTTACTTTCCAGCTAAAAAACGTCTGCACACTTTTAAATAGTCCAGACAACTCTCATTGGGGGCAGATTTTGAATACAATGTTGGATCAGGAAGGGTGTGGCCCTGGTTTTTTATATAAGTTTGGTGCGCCAAGATTTTACAAGAAGGTTCGCCTAAAGGTATTGAAATCGGCCTTGATTCTTTGGAACAGAGTTAAGGGGTATTGGGGTATAAAATATTATTCAGATCTTGCCCCTATATGGGACTCCCCGGGTACTCCGCAATGTCTCCAGGATAGCCTCTCCCTATCAGTCAGGAGTGCGGGAATAACAATCTGGTCAGACCTAATATCATCAGAGGGGGTACATCCTTGGGAGGTGTTGCGGTCTAGGATTGGGGACTCCTTTTCAAAATTTAAATATATTCAACTCTGTTCGTGGTATTCCTCTGAGAAAAATAACACTGGTGGAAACTGGGACATTGAGTTTGCACTTTCGGCCCCAACTCAGAGGAAATGCTATCAGCTGCTGTCATCGCCGAGTTCAGCAGACTCCTCTCTTGAAAGGTCTCTTTCTAATGACATTCCTGAATAAGAACCGGTGTGAAAGCCCTTAAACATGTTCAGTTTATTCAAAAACGACGGAGGGTTGCATCTTCATTGTGGCCCCTCAGAATGTGTGCCTGTTAACTAAGAGTGGAGCAGTGTTCAAGTGCTAGTGTGCGCGCGCAGCCAACTTTCAGGTCGTTATAGGTTTTTTCAAACCAAGAGCAGTCATTGCTTGGTATGTGGAAACATGCAAACATAATACATACTGGGCAGAAATACTGTGCTGTTGCCACGGCTGCGGATGGACGTCAGTAGCAAAGAGTCATCAATCCTGAAGGTGTTGAATGCAAGATAATGCGATTTTTTTTTTCACCAGTGCTGGCAATTATGAAATATTTTATTTGCAGAACTCACAAGGAGTCCTAGATGAGGTCATACATTAACAACCATTTGCAGTTGGCCACAAATCTTTGAGATGCATGTGCTACCAAGAAACCAATACTTTGTTCTTCATAAGAAAGACGCATGGATTTGTCCCTCATTCTGTACCTGTGCTGCTTTGTGTGTGTGTGTGTGTTTTTAATGTAATTAGCCTATTTGAGATAAATCTTTTTCGTTGTGATCATTAGCATTGGTTCCGTTATATGGAGGTTTGCTAATTGTTTGACATCGACCTGAAAGAGACAAATCAATGTCTTTTAATATTTATTTATTTGTAGTATTTATATAGCGCAGACCCAGCCACACGGGCAACAGAGCGTTTTACATATAACTGGAAAGAGAACTGTTTACTATCTCTCTGCTGAACTTTAAATGAGAAGGCTTCACTGAATAGGCGGTTAGTCTTCCACATCATGTAAGTGGATATAGTTTCACTTGCTTTTGAGTGGCTCCTGTAGTATTCTTTCACAAGGATAGTTTCAAAGCATCACACATGGCCAATAAGCTCGGTCGAGCCCCCCATACAATAATAATTCATCATTACTTCTGTCTCTGAAGAGTCTGGCTGAACGATGTTATTGCAGTTCAGCATTCAAACACTATGCCATGACAAGCTTGTGCGATGGCTACATATTTTTTGATTTCTTATTGCAAGCATATGCAGCACAAGCATTGGCATCACCTTTGGGACCTTATATGTGGACTACTGTTAACATGTAGGCAGTAGCGCTTGTGAAAAGCACAGCGCTCTAAAAACAAGCATTTGCAGTGCAATAGGTCTCACATTAACGCGAGTTTGAGCTATTGGCATTGTAAATGACAATGCCTTTTATCTATGTTTCGCTTTGTAAAACATAAATAAAAGGCATTGTCATTTACAATGCCAATAGCTCAAACTTGCGTGAATGCGAGACCTATTGCATTGCAAATGCTTGTTAGTCAAGCCAGTGCATGTCAGAGATTTGTGACATGCGCTGGCACGTGGAAGGGGGAGCCAGGTGTGCTATGAAATAAATCCCTTAATTTGTGGATGAGACTTTGGGAATGGTTGTGTAAGAAAACTAAATGCATGGGCCAAGTGCCAGAATGGGAGGAAGGAAGGGCTCTTTGTTTATAAATAACGTAAATCAAGTGTAGATTTGTGGCATGCTGTAAGAAAACCAGCATGGAAACAGAAAAGGGACATCACCCTTTTTGAAAGACACAAAGGCTTTGGGCTGAGAACATCTATGCAGACAGATGGTACAGGGGCATTTCACATGGTCTATGAGTGTATTTTGACAAGGGTTCAAACCCCAGCTGGGGAAAATCGATTTTTAAATTATTTTCAATTTTTTTTTCTATTTTACCCAAATGAAAGATTCCCTTTTGTAAATCACCCCTAGCAGTGTCTGTGAGATTTGTGTCCTTTTTAGTCAAGCCAGTGCATGTCAGTCATAGATTTGTTACATGCACTGGCACGTGGAAGGGGGGGGCAGGTTTGCTATGAAATAAATCCCTTAATTTGTGGAATGAGACTTTGGGAATGGTTATGTAAGAAAACTAAATGCATGGGCCTAGTGCCAGAATGGGAGGAAGGAAGGGCTCTTTGTTTATAAATAACGAAAATCAAGTGTGGATTTGTGGCATGCTGTAAGAAAACCAGCATGGAAACAGAAAAGGGACATCACCCTTTTTGAAAGACACAAAGGCTTTGGGCTGAGAACATCTATGCAGACAGATGGTACAGGGGCAGTTCACAGGGTCTATGAGTGTTTTTTGACAGGGGTTTCAAACCCTTGCTGGGGAAAATCGATCTTTCTATTATTTTCTATTTATTTTTTTATTTTACCCAAATGAAAGATTCCCTTTTGTAAATCACCCCTAGCAGTGTCTGTGAGATTTGTGTCCTTTTTAGTCAAGCCAGTGCATGCCAGAGATTTGTGACATGCACTGGCACGTGGAAGGGGGGTCAGGTTTGCTATGAAATAAATCCCTTAATTTGTGGAATGAGACTTTGGGAATGGTTGTGTAAGAAAACTAAATGCATGGGCCAAGTGCCAGAATGGGAGGAAGGAAGGGCTCTTTGTTTATAAATAACGAAAATCAAGTGTAGATTTGTGGCATGCTGTAAGAAAACCAGCATGGAAACAGAAAAGGGACATCACCCTTTTTGAAAGACAAAAAGGCTTTGGGCTGAGAAACTCCATGCAGAACAGATGGTACAGGGGCAGTTCACAGGGTCTATGAGTGTTTTTTGACAAGGGTTCAAACCCCAGCTGGGGAAAATCGATTTTTCTATTTTCTATTTTTTTTTTATTTTACCCATATGAAAGATTCCTTTTTGTAAATCACCCCTAGCAGTGTCTGTGAGATTTTTGTCCTTTTTAGTCAAGCCAGTGCATGTCAGAGATTTGTGACATGCACTGGCACGTGGAAGGGGGGTCAGGTTTGCTATGAAATAAATCCCTTATTTGTGGAATGAGACTTTGGGAATGGTTGTGTAAGAAAACTAAATGCATGGGCCAAGCGCCAGAATGGGAGGAAGGAAGGGCTCTTTGTTTATAAATAACGAAAATCAAGTGTAGATTTGTGGCATGCTGTAAGAAAACCAGCATGGAAACAGAAAAGGGACATCACCCTTTTTGAAAGACACAAAGGCTTTGAGCTGAGAACATCTATGCAGACAGATGGTACAGGGGCAGTCCACAGGGTCTATGAGTGTTTTTTGACAAGGGTTCAAACCCCAGCTGGGGAAAATCGATTTTTCTATTTTTTTCTATTTTTTTTATTTGACCCAGATGAAAGATTCCCTTTTGTAAATCACCCCTAGCAGTGTCTGTGAGATTTGTGTCCTTTTTAGTCAAGCCAGTGCATGTGAGAGATTTGTGACATGCACTGGCACGTGGAAGTGGGGGGGCCAGGTTTGCTATGAAATAAATCCCTTAATTTGTGGAATGAGACTTTGGGAATGATTGTGTAAGAAAACTAAATGCATGGGCCAAGTGCCAGAATGGGAGGAAGGAAGGGCTCTTTGTTTATAAATAACGAAAATCAAGTGTAGATTTGTGGCATGCTGTAAGAAAACCAGCATGGAAACAGAAAAGGGACATCACCCTTTTTGAAAGACACAAAGGCTTTGGGCTGAGAAACTCCATGCAGAACAGATGGTACAGGGGCAGTTCACAGGGTCTATGAGTGTTTTTTGACAAGGGTTCAAACCCCAGCTGAGGAAAATCGATTTTTAAATTCTTTTAATTTTTTTTTTCTATTTTACCCATATGAAAGATTCCCTTTTGTAAATCACCCCTAGCAGTGTCTGTGAGATTTGTGTCCTTTTTAGTCAAGCCAGTGCATGTCAGAGATTTGTGACATGCACTGGCACATGGAAGGGGGGGTCAGGTTTGCTATGAAATAAATCCCTTAATTTATGGAATGAGACTTTGGGAATGGTTGTGTAAGAAAACTAAATGCATGGGCCAAGTGCCAGAATGGGAGGAAGGAAGGGCTCTTTGTTTATAAATAACGAAAATCAAGTGTAGATTTGTGGCATGCTGTAAGAAAACCAGCATGGAAACAGAAAAGGGACATCACCATTTTTCCAAGACACAAAGGCTTTGGGCAAAGCAAATTTTTGCAAAACAGATGGTACAGTGGTAGTTCATAGAGGCTATGAATGCCTTTTGACAAGGGTTCAAACCGCACCTGGGGAAATTCTTTTTTTATATTGTTTTTCTTTTTTTAAACAATTTATTTATTTTAGCAGAGTGAAAGATAATTCTTTGGAAATCCTCAACTGATAATCTTAGCGCGAATATCTCCAAAAGTTGGTAATAGGAGATAGCGATGTTAGCGGCTGTTTCCAGACGCTAACATCTTGACACGCCCACTTTGCATGTCATTAGTGATACATTTCTCTGACATGCAAAGCGGGGCCCAAGATGGTCGCTATCTCCTACTAGCTGTCGCTAACTGGTGTTAGCGACAGCTAGGTAATAGGGAGATAATTTTATCTCCGCTTTCTTGGCTTTTAAAGCCAAAAAAGCGGAGATAAATCCCTTGATAATATGCCCCTAGGTTCTGTAGGCGTAACAATGCGTAATGTAGCACTAGTTTATTCAAGTACAAGGCGAATGCTTTGGGTCCAAACGTATGATGCATTATTGCTAAAACAACAAGTGATGGACTGAATGTGGATCAATGTCACACACTCCCCCAGTCAAAAGATCTGGGCCCAAATCCATCGTTTTTTTGCACTCCACACCACCCTGGGTTAGACAATGGCGATATGCAAATCAGCTCTGACCCTGTTGCCCCATGGGAACAGTCCAGTCCGAACTACAAAAGCCATGTCCTTCCCAGAAAGGAATCAAGCATCCGAGGACCGGACCGGTTTCGAGGTAACACCTCTCTTCAGCCCGGCTAGCTTGACTCCAAGTGGTGTGGAGTGCCTGGGACCCACGTCTGGGCATCCCCAGCGCACTTAGGGCGGCAATTGCAAAAACAACAAGTGATGGACTGAATGTGGATCAATGTCACACACTCCCCCAGTCAAAAGATCTGGGCCCAAATCCATCGTTTTTTTGCACTCCACACCACCCTGGGTTAGACAATGGCGATATGCAAATCAGCTCTGACCCTGTTGCCCCATGGGAACAGTCCAGTCCGAACTACAAAAGCCATGTCCTTCCCAGGAAGGAATCAAGCATCCGAGGACCGGACCGGTTTCGAGGTAACACCTCTCTTCAGCCCGGCTAGCTTGACTCCAAGTGGTGTGGAGTGCCTGGGACCCACGTCTGGGCATCCCCAGCGCACTTAGGGCGGCAATTGCAAAAACAACAAGTGATGGACTGAATGTGGATCAATGTCACACACTCCCCCAGTCAAAAGATCTGGGCCCAAATCCATCGTTTTTTTGCACTCCACACCACCCTGGGTTAGACAATGGCGATATGCAAATCAGCTCTGACCCTGTTGCCCCATGGGAACAGTCCAGTCCGAACTACAAAAGCCATGTCCTTCCCAGAAAGGAATCAAGCATCCGAGGACCGGACCGGTTTCGAGGTAACACCTCTCTTCAGCCCGGCTAGCTTGACTCCAAGTGGTGTGGAGTGCCTGGGACCCACGTCTGGGCATCCCCAGCGCACTTAGGGCGGCAATTGCAAAAACAACAAGTGATGGACTGAATGTGGATCAATGTCACACACTCCCCCAGTCAAAAGATCTGGGCCCAAATCCATCGTTTTTTTGCACTCCACACCACCCTGGGTTAGACAATGGCGATATGCAAATCAGCTCTGACCCTGTTGCCCCATGGGAACAGTCCAGTCCGAACTACAAAAGCCATGTCCTTCCCAGAAAGGAATCAAGCATCCGAGGACCGGACCGGTTTCGAGGTAACACCTCTCTTCAGCCCGGCTAGCTTGACTCCAAGTGGTGTGGAGTGCCTGGGACCCACGTCTGGGCATCCCCAGCGCACTTAGGGCGGCAATTGCAAAAACAACAAGTGATGGACTGAATGTGGATCAATGTCACACACTCCCCCAGTCAAAAGATCTGGGCCCAAATCCATCGTTTTTTTGCACTCCACACCACCCTGGGTTAGACAATGGCGATATGCAAATCAGCTCTGACCCTGTTGCCCCATGGGAACAGTCCAGTCCGAACTACAAAAGCCATGTCCTTCCCAGAAAGGAATCAAGCATCCGAGGACCGGACCGGTTTCGAGGTAACACCTCTCTTCAGCCCGGCTAGCTTGACTCCAAGTGGTGTGGAGTGCCTGGGACCCACGTCTGGGCATCCCCAGCGCACTTAGGGCGGCAATTGCAAAAACAACAAGTGATGGACTGAATGTGGATCAATGTCACACACTCCCCCAGTCAAAAGATCTGGGCCCAAATCCATCGTTTTTTTGCACTCCACACCACCCTGGGTTAGACAATGGCGATATGCAAATCAGCTCTGACCCTGTTGCCCCATGGGAACAGTCCAGTCCGAACTACAAAAGCCATGTCCTTCCCAGAAAGGAATCAAGCATCCGAGGACCGGACCGGTTTCGAGGTAACACCTCTCTTCAGCCCGGCTAGCTTGACTCCAAGTGGTGTGGAGTGCCTGGGACCCACGTCTGGGCATCCCCAGCGCACTTAGGGCGGCAATTGCAAAAACAACAAGTGATGGACTGAATGTGGATCAATGTCACACACTCCCCCAGTCAAAAGATCTGGGCCCAAATCCATCGTTTTTTTGCACTCCACACCACCCTGGGTTAGACAATGGCGATATGCAAATCAGCTCTGACCCTGTTGCCCCATGGGAACAGTCCAGTCCGAACTACAAAAGCCATGTCCTTCCCAGAAAGGAATCAAGCATCCGAGGACCGGACCGGTTTCGAGGTAACACCTCTCTTCAGCCCGGCTAGCTTGACTCCAAGTGGTGTGGAGTGCCTGGGACCCACGTCTGGGCATCCCCAGCGCACTTAGGGCGGCAATTGCAAAAACAACAAGTGATGGACTGAATGTGGATCAATGTCACACACTCCCCCAGTCAAAAGATCTGGGCCCAAATCCATAGTTTTTTTGCACTCCACACCACCCTGGGTTAGACAATGGCGATATGCAAATCAGCTCTGACCCTGTTGCCCCATGGGAACAGTCCAGTCCGAACTACAAAAGCCATGTCCTTCCCAGAAAGGAATCAAGCATCCGAGGACCGGACCGGTTTCGAGGTAACACCTCTCTTCAGCCCGGCTAGCTTGACTCCAAGTGGTGTGGAGTGCCTGGGACCCACGTCTGGGCATCCCCAGCGCACTTAGGGCGGCAATTGCAAAAACAACAAGTGATGGACTGAATGTGGATCAATGTCACACACTCCCCCAGTCAAAAGATCTGGGCCCAAATCCATCGTTTTTTTGCACTCCACACCACCCTGGGTTAGACAATGGCGATATGCAAATCAGCTCTGACCCTGTTGCCCCATGGGAACAGTCCAGTCCGAACTACAAAAGCCATGTCCTTCCCAGAAAGGAATCAAGCATCCGAGGACCGGACCGGTTTCGAGGTAACACCTCTCTTCAGCCCGGCTAGCTTGACTTATTGCTAGCACATATAAACATGGTATGATCACCATGCTGCTAATGCAGGCCCAACAGGTGGCTGTTGCCTGGTGGCCAAAAAATACTTCATGGTCACTTATGGCCCCCCCAGCGCAAGCCGCCTCGGTCTTTAGACAGCAGCTTCAGAGTATTCTGGTACCTGTATTTGTACAATCTAAAACTAACATTTGGATTAGAATAAATTGGAAGGCCCCCTTTGGTTCAGCTTGCTGGTCGTTAGTCGCAATCATTTGCTGTTCAGCTCTTATCTTAGTAGCAGCCCTGCTTGAAAACAACTGGCTAAGTTACCACTGGGGTGTTACCGCGGGGGTGTTACCGCGTGGGTGTTACTATATATTATCATGTGTATGGGTGTTACGTTGTGGGTGTTTCTACATAATATCATGTGTATGGGTGTTACCGCATGGGTGTTACTACATATTATCATGTGTATGGGTGTTACCGCATGGGTGTTACTACATATTATCGTGTGTATGGGTGTTACCGTGTGGGTGTTACTACATGGGTGTTAACACGTGGTACATCATTTGTGTAACCAATGGGTGGTTACTACATAATAGTAAGTCGGTGTTACCGCCAAATGACTATTGTAGCACGGCTGCATCACATGATACACAGGAGTAAGGCAGGACATCACTTAATCTCCCTGTTTCTAACAAATATGAATGTGTCCTCACATAATGCGATAAGGCTCTGTTAAGTGCTCCCAACATAAAGCCTTATTACGGCTACACTATTTGTCAGAATGCGCATTGTACGTTGGGGTGCGATCTTGTGATCTGTCCCCAGTTTGCGTTAGGCTTAAGGGGATTTCAGCCTGTCATGGCCAGATCTCAATGCTCACCAGCTAACACAACTGGTGCTACGCTAAGCACTCTCATTGGAAAGCCTGATTTCAATGTTCCGCATGTAATGCAACTGGTAGTATGCGAAACGCTCTCATTTGGAAGTACGAGGTCAATGTTCCACAAGTAATGAAGCTGGTACTATGCTTAAGCGCATCTTCATGTAGTACACCTGGATATGCCAGGCTCTCTTAATTAGATTTTTATGTCAATATTCCTCACTCAATGGAACTGGTGCCATTTGGAAGTGTGATGTACATGTACTATGTTTAGCGCGCTCAAAGTCTCTCTGCAAATTGTTTGTCCTTCAGGTAATACAGCTGGATAGGCTAGGTGCTCTTAATTGGTTTTTGATTACAATGTTCCTCACTTAGGGGGAACTGGCGCTATGCTAGGCGCACTCATTTAAAGTCTGTTTAAATGTTCCTACGTAATACAATTGGTGCTATGTTAGGCGTTTTTTAATTAATTCGAAGTTGATTTCAAGATAAAAGTTCGCAGGTAAATGTACCTGGTGCTATGCTATACGCTCTTATTTGGTAATAGGCATTTTTCAATGTGCCTCACCTAATGCAAAAGGCATGATGCAGACTGTGCTAGGCTGTCAGAACAAAGTCTGATTTCAATGTTCCTCAGTTAAATGTGATCGGTGCTATGCTAGGCGCTCCTAATTAGTAATGTTCCTTGACTTATTGCAAAATGGCGCTATGCTGGGTGCTCTCATTGAAGGTCACATGCAATGTTCCTTCTGTAATGGTACTAAGGCTATGGCCAACAGTTAGAGTTGAAAGTCTGATGTCGAGGTAAAGTTTTAAAAGCCATGCTTCAGGTCAGCTAGCAAGGTATATATTAGCACTTATTCGTTTAGCTCCACAAACAAAGCCTTGCGAATGCGAACATACGCCTGCTTGTTCAAAAATGGCAGCATGATTAGCTCGCTTTCATTGCAAGCCAAAATTTTGTGGTAGATCTTGCTCGTGGAGTATGAATGTGTCCGGTCTATATGAAGCACGAAGAACACAATGCTGTGCACCCACGAAGGGTCCATTAGTTTAACACCGGGGGGTCATTTGACGATTTCCAGATGGTAACATGTCTGCCTACTGTGGGCATCACATCAAGACATTCCAAGCCGTGGTGATGGCACGTCAATCTAATCTGTGTCTCTGATGTCAATCTCGCAAGGCGCCTGCCTCTGTTACATACGTACAGTTACATACATACATACATACAGTGTCGGTACTTGTAGTGTCACTACATCCCAGTAGACCTTCTAGAGTCTCCTAGGCACACATGGGCGGTGACAGATGTGAAGTAGGGAGCTGTAATGTGGCCATAGGCACGCAGGTGCTGTTGCAAATACGAACAGGAATTAGGAGTCTGTTGTCAAGTAGCATATGCATTAGAAGCAGGTTATGTCACACTATAGCTGCACCTGTGTGCACAAGATATGCAGGTGGTGTCCCTCAGTACCTATGCACCCGTGGGCTCATACACTCATGATCACTTATATTATATCACACAGTATTTAGGCGCCCTTGGACCTGAACGCTTAGGTATTAGTATGTCCATGTCCTGTCACACGGTACCTATAGGCCCTTTGCGTTTGTGCCATCACGCTTTATTTGCCTGGGGTTCATCACCCCTCCATTTTTGTGCTTGTACGCTTATGCTGTTAGGGAGTGTATCACACAGTTCCTCAGCGCCCTTGTGTCCGTAGTGGACCTCCGTGTTTCGTGTCACGGTATCTACGCTTGTGCGCATTCCGGCATTGGATGCCGAGGTCATATCATACAATGAACTAAGGAATGATTGTGTTTATTGAACACATTTATATCCTTTCAAGTGGCAATGTGCTAGGTAGCAGGAAATTACACACTTTCTGTTTTTTATATTTAATTTCCTGATGATGCAATGTATCTGCCCATGAATGTTTATCAAGACTTTTTACTGGTCAGAAAATCACATACAATAAAATTGTGGGCGCTAAAATGACACCCACTAAAATCAGTTCCACGCAACATGGAAACTACTCATCAAAGAGCAATTTTTTGGATCCCATTGATGATATTATGTTATGTTATGTTATGTTATGTTATGTTATGTTATTAAACATTCATATCGCGCACGGATACTCAAGAGTGTTTACTGCCCCATAAGTGTAAATCCCAGTGTGATTTTTACCACTCCGGATTCCAAGTAGCTCATAATCATGGCCACTTCTAGCTCTTTTATGTGTTACTACAAGCTGATATGTAGCATTGCTGGTAAGTGTGAATCCTTAGATCTGTGAGTGAAGTAATAGCAGATTTTGGGGTAACCAAGTTGTAACATAAACAATTCTCATACAACTAGAGAGTAGTCTCATAATATCTCTGACTAAAGTTAGACCAAAATATCCGCAGAAATAAGATGATGCTGAAGATAGCCCATAACACAATATCCCCCCAAAAAACAGCATTAATGTACGCCTCTTTGAATAGATTTGATGGTCAAAGAGGAGCCTGAGAAAGTAGAGTAAACACTGATCTGAAAATTCTGTAGACTTTGTCAGAAAAATGTGAAACCAGTCAGATGGAGATAACGCACCTGTTTCTTTTTTACTTGATTCACCTGCAAATTTAGCTAACCTAGTTTTGGTTGGAAGAAAAGCAATATAGAATTTCAAGGATTGCATTGATTGCTTACAGATGACCTGATTCACGGTATAGATCACCGAAGACATATCATTTCATTGTAGGATATAGTTGTTCTTATTGTCTTTGTGTGAGCACAGGGTTCCTGCTTTCTGTGTGTCAAATATTGTGTTACACAGATGCCCTCACTGCCTCTCTTCAATTTAAAGTTCAGTGAGTCATGACTTCACCAAAGCATCCCATAAGTGTAACATTCCATATGTGATAACGTACCCTGATCATACATTATAAGGATACTGCAGGTGACAAAAGATTTGCTTGAGCATAAAGAGGAACAAGGCATTTGGGTGAGTACTTTTATAAGATCATGGAAATCTGAGGTGATTAGCTGTATCCATATAATATACAGAAGGGGGTACTTTACTCCTTATAATGTATGGTCTCAACATCATCCTTCCCACAATTTGTTTAAATCCTTGGTGTGATGTCCTTTCATAGGAAAGAAATAGGATTTTTGCAGATATGAAAGATAAAAATAGGATATTTTGTGCGAAATTAACTTATACTAAAAGCAATTAGTAATTTGTTGCTGAAAGATATTAGAACTATTTTAATATGTTAGATTTAAAAAATGCTGTAGCAGAAGGAATAGAATAGAATATCTTTATTTGCATGATTAATTAAAACTGTGGCAATAATTTCCCTAAAAAGTAGAATAATAAGCAGAGAAGTCAAATTGTGCAATTATTACATTAACATAGTTTCACGTGAGAAGTCAATAAAATTGAGTTAAAAATAGAATACTAAGTGTCACTGGGGTATTTTTGTTCAGAGTGCTGTCCTGGAGACGCCACTATGGGCGTATGTTGTGTGTAAAAATTGTCGTTCATGGGATTTCAAAAGCCATTTTATACAATTAAAAAGCAATAGTAGCAGAAGCATTTAATTAGTAACTCGGACAGCTCATCTGCTACAGTTTTGATGAGGGGCTCGTCCACCCTAGGTCATCTTTAAGATTATGTGATCATACATTGTGTTTTTGTTTATTGGTTGTTTATCTTTAACTTTGTGTCCACTATTTTCGAAATTTTACCAGACCACAACTCAGCTGGACATCCTCTCCAGAGAAACGTACTATCACTGCTTCTCTGCAGGACCGCTTTTTTTGTTGTTGAACAAGGGTCTAAGTAATTCTCGGCGCTCCCTTAGTAGTCCGTGCAAATAGTTAGGAAGAGCAGTATGTCCTCCTTCCCTTCCCCGCAGAGTTGGCAGGTTGCTGGCATCAGAGGACGTAGCCACGGCGCAAGTGAAATGCGGATGGTAGTATACCTAAGCAAAAATTCAGGAACTTCTCTTTAATGGCCTTAGAGAAACCGATGTGAAGGTACGTTTGTGGCATAGCTTTGGTGTAACTCTGAATAGTGAGAAAAAGTGATTAAGGAGGCCCCCTTCGAGTAGTTGTAAGGGACCAGGGGGATTGACTGTAGAAAATCTGGGGTGTCCCGCGTTTACAGGACGACAGGGCCTGTTATCCAATGGGACAATGCTGCATCTATGAGCTTTAAGGAAGGTCCGGTATGGATTTGGCAGCCAACCTCCTCTGATATTTAAGGGGCTACTTGCACACAAGGTATCTTAGACTGATAAATAAACCATAGAAACCATGAGGCACTCTTAGAAACATACAAAACAATAAATGAATAAAAGAATTAAAATGTATAGAGGGTGACACTCTTATATGCTAATACCAACACACAGTGAAATAGATTCTGGTAGAAAAAATACAAATTTATTTTCATAATACACGTTAAGGCATGTCATAATGTTAAAAACAATAATAAAACAGTAAGCCCAAAAGTTATACACATAAGATTAAACACATAAAAACATTTGAGGTACATAACATCAAGAATCGAAGATTCAGGTCGACGCAGCGTTTCGGTTTCTTTTATAAAACACCTTCTTCAGGACCGATTCTAGAAAGTTATATTAAAAAGACATGCAGTTACCCACTGTTTGTTGGTTTTATACTTTTTACACAGTTAAAAAACATTGAGAAACATTTTTCTTTTTTTTATTATTCTTTAACTAAAAAGACACCCTGAGATTGTTCATTAGAGCATTTTAACTTAACAACATTCTGTTATCATGGTTTACAGCAAGTTTCTTGGGGTCAGAGAGGCTTAGATATTTATGCACTTCTGTGGGCTGCCATCCTAAATGGTATTCACGATTGTTTGTCCAAATCCACACTGCGGACCCTCCCGCCACCTCATTCGCAGATGACAGTCAAATACGACTGTAATAGGGAATTGACGATCAATAATTAGGACTCGTATATACAATGTCCTAAACTATCCTTTGTGTTAGTATAGTTTGATCTTTTGAGGAGGAACGCATTTATTTTAGTGTTCCAATTCGTACTCCTTACCTTAGAATTTCATGATTTTTCTGTTAGGTTCCACTTATTTCAATATCAGTTGGAAGTGCTATTTCCGTATCAAATCAAGGAATTTTTTGCCTCCAGTCTTATACGATCTGTTGGCGTTCAATCAGATTCATTCTGGGGTGGGTTGCCTATTGGGTGCAAATAATGAGTGTCATTCTCTGATGTCATTAGTAATGTATGTCGATTAGTAAAAGGTGGTGGTTCACTCTACCTTATTTTGGATAAAAAGGCCTTCCACACTGTGCGAGGGAGCCACCGTTATTTTCTTAGAGGTAGAATTTCTTTAACAGATAAAATTGTTTTGGTAGGTAAGTAGAGAGTTTTTATACGGAATGCTATCACTTTGTGAATGTTTATTTATGCACCCTGAAACTCACCAATTTGTATAGTTGCACACCGCTGTAGTAGGCTGCACCTTTCTCTGGAGGTACCCAGGCAGTCTTGCGAGTTGTTATTGTATTCCGCTTTTTCTTTTTGTCACCGTGCACTAAAAGTGAATTTTGCACAAGTATATATTAAGACTGTTCCTGATGTTAGGCATTAGCTGCTCTATACTATGGTGTTTGTAATTAGTTAAATTGTTCATGTGTAGTGGTACTTAGTGATGCCTGAGGTATATATCTTTTTTATTTTTATCTCAGGTATTTATTAACGGTGCGTTTTAATCAAAATTGGACTGATGAACCATCCTTACAGAAACAAATTTAGATTTAGAATCCAGATACCATTGTAGATTAGTAATGGTTTTACTGGCTCTTGATAAAAATTCGCTAACTTAGTCAGAAATATTGAGCAATAGAGGTGTTTTCTATGTTCACCCTCTCTTTTATTATTCCTATAGTCAAGCGCTTGGACAATAGGGATGTTTGATATGTGTGTATTCTTATTTCTATATGCTCCTTACAGGGGCCATTCAGTATCAAGACACACGTCGGCACCATGAGTGCAGTCATACCTTTCTAAGTTGATTCGGCCTCCCTGCTCCTCGACACAGCTTCTCCCGCTCTTCGCTTCGTGGTCGAATGCGTTGTGTTTCCGTTCGCATTCGGGCTACCTTTTTATGAGGGCTGTGTGGATTGGTCATTCTCCTACGGGGCACTTAATTGGTTATGTGTTAACCTATCACAGTTAGGTTGTCGGGACAACGAAACGCATGTACTCCTTATGTCAGGGTTTTTCTCCCGCGTTGTTCCTTGCCTATTCTCTGTTCCCATTGGTTAGAGGTTGGCCAATGAGAATGCTATTGCCTCGGTAACCAAACGCGATGGGGCTTAGCGTATTCTTTGTTTTGATGCCATACGTTTTCTGATAAGTACGCCATCTGATAAGTGCGCCAGTGTTAATTAGGGACACATTATCAGTCTGTCACCTACTCCTTCTAATAGAAATAAACTTATTTCTAGAAATATGGGGAGTTATTCTTTGCTATTTCTCTGTTTTCATTGGTTAACGATTGGCCAATAAGGAAGCAATTGCCTCGGTAACCAGACGCGAGTGGGCTTCGCGTATTTGTTTAATTTATTTTGCGGCGATACGTTTTCTGATATGTACGCCGATGTTTGTTAGGGACTTATTATTAGTCTGTCACCTATTACTTCTGATAATTATAAGGTTGCTCATACCGGACCTTCCTTAAAGCTCATAGATGCAGCATTGTCCCATTGGATAACAGGCCCTGTCGTCCTGTAAACGCGGGACACCCCAGATTTTCTACACTCTGAATAGTGAACCAGCTGTGTGCTCTCTCTGACAGGATGGCTTTATCCTGTCTAAGAGACTCTCTTATGACAAATTTGTTGACTACGTTTTTGAAGCTCACGTAGGTCCCTGATGTCTCCCAAAGGCCTAGTAAGCCTAGATGATCAAGCGAGTGTTCAAATTGCGTCTAGCTAAACCTGCCTCCTTATGCAGTTCATTCCTTAAGTATGCATTTAGGGTTTCCGGGTTTCCCTTTCTTATTTTGTACCAGCTTTTTATATATGCTCCTTTGCAGGCCAGGTCTTGTTTTTAGATCCCAAACTCTAATCTCAATTGTGCGGGAGATGTATATGTAAATGTAGTGTATTTTGTAAAGCGCACAGCTGCCCCAACGGGGCGTCCCGGCGCTGTATAACACTGTGGAAGCCTTCCTGGCTCTCCCTGTGAGATGCCTCTCCTGGGCACCCCCAAGGTGAAGCCAGGCATCCCAGTGTTGTAGGGGCCGTTGTGGAGATTAAGCAAGCTATTGCCCAGAGTTGAAGCGTGGGACCCATGATTAGAGTAGGCGCCGATGCGAGAATTATCGAGTCCGCGGACATTGAGCCCAAGACCCTGCCGCGTCGGGACTTGAACCCTGGTCCCGGGCCTGATCTCTGCGTCAGAGTCTGCCGCTCTAACCAGTGAGCCACACTTCTCCACTATATCTAGGCAAGCCATAGATCATACGTAGTGCTCTTGCTATTGTGCCGTCCAGTGTTTCTGCGTCCCTCCCTCTCAAGGCCTTACTTCCGTAGGTGATAGACGGTGTGAGCTTTGCATGTATCACCCGAGTCATTGAGGAGAAACTTGTGCCAGGGATCTTATGTTTCAGATTTCTTAGTATTTTCAAAAAAGGGGGTACAGAGAGCTGGGTTATGAGGTCCTGCACACAGGCTCCCAAATAAGGCTAGAAATTAGAGAAGGTGTGCAGTTCCTGTGTGAACGTGAGGGGAAGGCAGGTCTTTCTTCATGATGCCCTCACACACCCTGAGAGGTGTCGTGCTTCATCATTGGGCAGTTGCCCCGTGCCAGCCCGCGCTGCAATGCCTGACAGGCTCCTGAAACCGGAGCTCTTTGTCGGGGATCTTTAGAAGAAGCAGCCGTAAGGTGAGTGTGGCTGTGGGGGCTGGGTAGTGCACAGTGAGGTGAAAATTGATAAAATGGGTATAGAGCAGGCAGTCCTCTTAAATTATACTTTAATAAAAAGGTAGCCCTAGCCTAATTAAAAAACAAGTGTGTGCCTGTATAGAAGATAATGTTCCTGGGGGGCTATCTATTTGTGGAAGGTTGACATGTTTCATGCCTGGTCTTGCCCCTAACGGGTCAATTGGCACTTCTACAGGACCGTTAAAGAAAATAGTGAAACACATGCACTACTGCCTGGTATTTAGATAATTAGTATACATTTCCAGGGGCGGTAGAAATGCTCTAGTTGACGTGTATTGGGGAATTTAGTAGACCTGTGAAAAAAGGGGTCCTCTTTTTATCTTGTAGTTTTTATTTGCCTTTGTTCAAAGCAGAAAGATCTTGACGACATTTTTAAAGATTTTTGAAGTGCATGATTTATGGATGCCTTAAGATGTTTTACTTGTGCGTTTTTTCCAATAGCGGAAGTGAGGGATCTGCTTTGAGAACAGACTGCTCTCCTGTTTTGTTGATATCTCCATATGTGTTGTTCCTTTTTATCTCTATATGTGTTGCAAGGTTTTTTGTGAATATCTCCCAGCTTTTTATTGTATCAGTCTCTGCAGCTTGAGTTGTTTTCCAAGGGCCAGAAGGCCTTCTGGGTCACCTGTTTGCATTTTACTCTTTTGTCATTAGTTGTACATACTTGGCATTGTGCTTTTGCTGGCAAATACTGTTTTTTGCCAAGATTTTTATCGTAGTTTCTTGCGGTAAGTGATTGCTGTGATCCAACATTCCAATATGGTAGTTCTCTACTTTTGCAAACATATGACGAGAGATAAAAGTATAATAGATTGTCTTGCTTGCTACTGCGTTATTGAATGTTGCCGTCTGTGGGCGATCTCCTGGGAATCTGCCATTTAGTGCACAGAAGCCCAGCTGCTCTAGGGTCGCAAGGAACTTCTGCGCCAACTTAGTTTGTCTTCTGTTAGTGTTGCTTTCTTTTGGCGGTATGTTCCATGCGCATAGTTCATCTTTCATATGATTGTCACCAACTGTTGAACTCAGCATGTGTAATTTAAAGTCCCCAGTAATGATCATGTTGGTCGTTTTCTCCTCCGTTAGTATTTTCATTAATTCTTCCCCCAACTGATTGGTGCCCTTGATTTTATCACGCGGGTGTAAGTATACATTTATTAGTAGCACATGTTGATTTTTATTTGCCCCCTGTGTTATTATTCTACATACTTGCATTGCGTTGGGGGGAAATACATTGTAGGGCCGTGATTCCACTGATTAGATGCTCCTTATAGAGCTGTAAGTGGCAAGACCCCCTTCCGATGGCCCGAATTGGCACTCTTTGTGGCCGCTAAATGATGTACAGTAAATCCTTGCATTTCAATTGGTGATTCGCTCCACGTTTCCTGCAACGAAATGATGTCAAATTTTTGAAAATATAATTGCAGCTCTGGGGCCTAAAGTCTTGTCTCCCATACCGATAATGTTCCAGGAACAGAGTTTTAGAGTATTTTATGAATTTGATGTAGTTGGCGGATTATGTCAAAGATTATGACTTTTGGTGTTTATAGTCCTGGACAGCCATCCTCGCTCTTGTGGGGATTTCGTTTCGGTTTTATTTATCCTAGAATTCGTCTGCTCGCGAATTCTGTACTCATAGGAGATTTGCTGCGGGTTCCTCGCAATACTGAGTATGGTCGAGTGCTGGATTAGATTTCTAGTTGGTTAATTGGGTCTACTAGTAGGGGTTCCAGGTATCTTGGCTTAATAAAGGGCCGCATTTGAATGCCCCAGGCGTTGAGTTGGGCATACTCATTTGAGACTTTCTTGGCTAAGTCTAGGGAGGCCCAGATTGTTTTGGTTGCTTCAGTTCCCAGTTGCTCTGTTGCTTCCACAAATTCTATTGACTCCAACTCATTGGTTTTTAGATTCTTTAAGGTACTGATGGAATTTAAGAGACATAAGATGTTTTGCCTGTTTAATATGTCAGCCCAGCCCTTTGATTTGTATTCAGGAAGAAACACAATGGTTGTTGACTCATTCAGGAAGAAACACAATGGTTGTTGACTCCTGTTGGGCTGCTTGTTCACAGAGTGACTATATAAGTTGTTTTTTTTTAGTACTCAGCTTTGGGGGCTTGTTTTGCCCACCCATGTTGAATCTATGCCAGGACCTAGTATTGTGGTTACGACCCCATGTTTGATTCCTCTTCCGTCTCGAGGGTTGTCATTAGCATCTATGCTGCTGCTTGTTTTTATATTTCCGGTGGCACTTCTTTTAGCGTCTTTACGACCTTCCTGGATGATGTTCTCTACTGTCTCATAGTTATGATCATGCTGTTCCCTCTCCAAAGTTGAGATGCCTAGTGAGTTTACCTTTGGTTGATTACCAGGGGTTTGACTGTGATCACTGGTGAAAGATGCTGGTTGAGTCATTTTCCTTTTCTGGCCCTTCCTCTTCTGCTTGTTCCGCTGTTTGGATGTTTTTATGGTTATTTATGAATCAGTTTCCTGCGGAGATTTACTTATCATGACAATATCCCCCTTTGGGGGAGTTAAGACCCTTCGAAACAAGGATGTATTAGAATCTTTTTCTTTGATAAGGGAATTATATGCAAACAACTGGGTTCAGATAAACCTAAATGGGCTAGGAATTTGGATCTAATCCCAGTTAACAATGGTTGAAGACAGGGTTGAGGTCTAGTCCCCTTACTCTTCAGTCAATGTATTTCTGGTCTCCCAGACGTGCTAGGGAGTGTGGGTTCATGCTCCCCTAAAATATGCGGGCACATACTCATTGCCTTATGTATGAAGATGACTTAGGGTCTGATTTATATATTGGCGGAGTCTACGCTGTCTCCACTGTGGACAAACTTCTCTGATAGCCCTGGGGAGTAAGAGCTGTCCGAAAAATGGCGAAATGTCCACCGACCAAATTTAGATGGGTGGATATGTAGTCATTTGTCACTGTTCCTTCCACCAGGTAAAACCTAGCTGTAAAGAACTGTAAAACAATATTAATGCTTCCCATGGTGAGGAAGCATTCATTTGTTTCTTTCAGAAAAGCAAATTCAATTTCAGGATTTTCTGTCTGAAAAGAAAAAAAGATTACTCTTTGCTACAGGGCTACGTCCTTCTGACGCAACCCTGTAGCAAACAGTAAAATATATTGAGAGGGACCGCTGTGACGGAGGTTCCTGCCAATGCCTTTATGATTGCTGCCTGCCAGTCATTTGTAAATTACATATAAATCAGGGCTTGATGGATCTTACACATATAGCAGTGGTGTAACAATAGCCCCCGCATCCCAGAGCTCCAGGGGCCTCCTCCACACTATGCACTGGCGGTGGGGCCCCAGGCCATAAAGCTGCTGACTGGGTCCGTAGCATGTGGGGTCCCCTCGGCTATCTTGGCAGGGTCCCCCTCAAGTTTTGTTACACCACTGACTTATAGGTTTGAAGCAGAAGTTGCAACCCTTACATGCCTGCTGTGCAATTAATTTCCTGACTATTAATGTGGATAAACCCAAGACCATGAGCTTTTTCAGACAAAGCCACAGTCATTTTCCTGGTATTTGAGTACTTCCTTTTTAGAGAAGGTAATCTAGGTATTAGCTTCTCCTTGAATCTGAAATTGGATAGGCCAATGACGAAGATACAAACTGTGCTTTTAAGCAGAGTTAACGCTCTGAGGAGATTTGATCAGCGAAACAAGGGAAACTGATTCCTCAGGACCTATAAGGTGCATTGTAATATATATATATATATATATATATATATATATATATATATATATTCACTGAAAAAAACATAGGTTTTACACACGTTATAGTTAGGAATTAGCATTTAAAAAAACTTTAAAATTCACTGAAAAAAACATAGGTTTCAGCCACGTTATAGTTAGGAATTAGCATTTAAAAAATCTTGGAAATTCACTGAAAAAACCATAGGTTTCACACATGTTATACTTAGCTGGACATTTCACTCATACAAAGCCATTGAAATTCCCATGTTATAGTTAGTTCAGCTAACTATACCTCGCGCGCCCGCAATGCATTGCTGATGACGTCACATGTTACATCACTCATGACATGGTCAGTGACTTCACTCATGACATCAAAGGTTTTTTAAATGCTAATTCCTAACTATAACGTGTGTAAAACCTATGGTTTTTTCAGTGAATTTCAAAGGTTTTGTAAATGATAATTTTTAAATGTATTAATTATTATATTTATTTCTTTTTAAACTCATTTCCTACATTTCTATTATAATTATGTATAGTTTTTTATAATTTAAGTTATATTCCTTATTCTTAATGTAAAATAATAACAAAACACATTTCAAAAATATATATATATATATTTTTTTTTCAATATATTAAAATTGAATTCTATATATTTTCTTTTTCTTATATTTCTTTTTATTTTTTTTATTTTTTTAGGTAAGGGAGAGTATGAGGAGAAAGGTGGAAGTATGAGGAGAGAAGAAAGAATATAAGAAGAAAGAAAGTGTGAGGAGAGAGGGGGGCAAAGGCTTGATACACGTAACGTATACCACTACGGGAGCGTGATCACAAAGGCAAAGCGGGCGGAAGTTTACATTTTCCGCGGAAATCGAAAAACCAAATCTACAATGGCTTCTAATAGGAACCAACGGCGGTATGAAGCAGCAAGCCGCATATTTACTGACCTCGATTCTCCTGAGACCAGCAATCCCTCTGAGAATGTTAATCAGAGGAATACTGGCCCAAATAAACAGAGTCTTTGGAACACTTTATGGAAACTACTGGTGACTGAACAAAGTAAATGGTGGGAAGCCACCACACAAAAATATATCGAGGTGAACAGAATACCCAGGGGACTGCGGATATATACTACCCCAACATTCGCAGACCCTGATCCCGATATGGTGGAAGAATGGGCGGGGAACAGTCACGAATGCTCCATGAGAATGCTTAAAATTCTCGTGAAAGATGCCAACAAACGCTGTGAAAAACTGGCTGAAGAAATCGAGGCTATCACAAATCAATTGAAAAGTCTTTACGAGGATGAAAAAGACTTTGAAAGCGAAATGGCAAAATTTGATACAAAGTTGGAAAAACTGGAGAAAGAAATACGGGACAAAAAGGAAAGCAAGTTCCTCAGAGACCGTAACGACTATGAGCAGGGCCAGGTACTGACCTTTGCCAAGAGATATGATCATCTACGAACAACAATCACTACACGTGAAATTACACCACTTCCCCAAACTGAGGGAACCAGTGTAACAACAGCTTTAAGGGATTCCGGTGACACAAGGGAACAAACCACTGCTCCAGCTGGGCCAAGCATACTAAAAGTTCAGAACCCGGAGCTGATGAGCCCAAAAGACAAAATTTTAATGGAATACGCTATGGTGGCCCAGAGAAGATTAACAGGGCAAAACAAACCTATCGGAGGAACAAAAGGACGAGGTCAAGGCGGGAAAGGCGCCGGAAAAAGCAACACAATGAATACCAGCAGCATATCGAGCCCAGTGGGATCAAGGACAAGGGGCCAGAGAAGAGGAAAATGATGGATTCGAATACAGTAATCAACCTATCGACTAGAGAGCTGACCACGGCTGAGAAAGAGGTATTGTCCCTAGGATTATCCTTTTGCCCCACCTCCACTTTTGACTATACCCAAAGTCGTATTGATCTTTTTTACTTTACTCGTAAGCTGCGCTTAAAGAAATGGCATGCTACGAAACTTACCACTGAGACCCGTGAGTCAGTACAAGTGCCCACCAGTATCACAGGCGCAGATGTGGAAACGCTGCATCTACTCCATGAACTGGAGGGAGACTTGGACACACTCGACAGTCCTATGCTGAATCTGATTTATGATGACATTGATATTGGTTTGAAATATAAAAGTAATTTTAGACCGAAATCTGTATTCTTGCCGCAAATTGTGAACGAATCCATTGACATCTTTGAGAAAGCGATGATCAAAGAATTTGAAAGATTGTCTAGGTGTGACAATTATGTAAATTGTAATCTAACAAGTGTACAATTTAAAGCGATCAAATCTCTGAGTGATGATAAAAGTATCGTTATCAAAAGGTCTGACAAAGGGGGAAATATTGTGGTGTTACCTCGTGACCTATACATTAATGAAGGTTTATCACAATTGAGCGACTGCACTAAGAAAAGCAGTAAGGCAACCTATCTTGACTGTGTTTCAAAATATACAGAACAACTTAACAAATGGAAGGAGAACGGGCTGATTAGTAGGGAGGAATTTAACTTTATCCTTAATAAACACCCTAAGATACCCGCACTCTACCTCCTACCAAAGGTCCACAAAAGCATGACTGACCCCCCGGGGAGACCCATCGTATCATCTAGAGGTAGTTGTTGGGAAAACACCTCTAGATACGTAGATTTTTTCCTACAGCCCTTGGTGCAAAATTTACCCTCATACCTTAGGGACTCGGGTCACTTCCTACAAAGAATCAATTATATGTCCTGGAACCCCAACTGGCTATTCATGACCCTTGATGTTAATAGCCTCTACACCTGCATCCCCCATCAACAAGGTATTGAAGCATGTAGACATTTCTTTAAAGCACGGTCCATCTCTTACCTTCTTCACACTGAGATGCTTCTTGATATGGCATATTTATGCCTTACCAAGAATTATTTTCTTTTCAATGACACAGTATACCATCAGCTACTGGGCACCGCGATGGGGACTTGTTTTGCGCCCAGCTTCGCCTGTCTGTACTTAGGACTGTGGGAAGAGAGAGTGGTCTACCAATCCCAAGTATATCCTACTAAAATTGTGTGTTGGCTCCGCTATATAGACGATATTTTTATTGTCTGGAGCGGAAGCCAACAAGAGGCATTGGATTTTGTCAAAGACCTGAATACTAATGACTTTACCCTGAGTTTTACATGTCACATCAATCCCACAATCATTGAATTCCTAGATGTAAGAGTTGAAAGTAAAGATAATAGTTTAACTACGACTCTATTTAGGAAAAGTACAGCAGGCAACAGCTTGTTGCATGCCTCTAGCTGTCACCCCACAAATCTGATTAACTCTATTCCAGTAGGAGAGTTTCTGAGAGCTAAAAGAAATTGCTCAAATGAAAATGATTATAACAGAGAAACAACCCTTATGAGCGAAAGGTTTAGAGAACGGGGATATGGACGCAAATGTATAACCAGTGCCCTGGCTAAGGTAAATGAAAGAGAAAGAACCAGCTTACTTAATTTAAAAAAGAAAGAAAATCAACCATCCCCAAAGGTGATGAGTAGATTTATCACTGACTACCATTGTGACTCTAAAGAAGTGAGGAAAGCACTTAACAAATACTGGAACATACTCAAGCTAGACAAAGACTTAGCTCCTGAAATCTCGGAACATCCCCAACTCACTTTCAGGAGACCTAAATCCCTTAAAGACCTTCTCTGCTCCACTCTTTTACCCAAGACTGCGAAGCAGAGAATCCCGGTGCAAGGTTTTTACATTTGTGGCAGGTGTAAAGCCTGTCGCAACAGTAAAAACACGAAAGAAATACAGCTGTCTAAAGACACAAATTCAAAATCACCAAACATGTAACATGCCTGACGGACCATGTTATATATGCTCTACAATGCCCCTGCCAGTTATGTTACATTGGCAGTTCCAAGCACTAGGCCAAGAAAAGAGTGCTTGAACACATGCGGGCGATAACCAATGGGGATAAACAATATCCTATCGCGAGACACTTTGCGACACACCATAAAAGCAATGCAAATATGCTGTCCTTCTGTGTACTTGAGACAGTTCCCATGAGGGAAAGAGGGGGAGATCGTATTAAGGAGATGAGGAGACTCGAATCGAGACTGATTATTAAATACAGGACGACCCAACCGAACGGTCACAATTTACATGAGGAACATAGTGTGCATCTGGGTTAGCCTGCGAGTTTGACTGTGTATATATACCTGCTGTTTTTTAACTAAGCACTTATTTTTATCACTTTATCACATATAAAACAGTCACTGATTTTATGTTTTTAATTTCTGGTTTACAGAGTTTGTTGGTGATCATAATTGGGAATCTGTTCGACCTTTGGGAGCACCTGATCACATAAGATTGTTTGAATGGACTACCCGAATTGGGAATATGAACAATTTATGCCCACTTGGGCTTTATTGAAAGGAAAGCTGACCAAGAATTTGGATAGCTTTAAGTATGATGTGGTACTGTACAAACCTTCAATGATAAATGAAAAGCCCACATGGGCCTTATCGGGTATTGATACATTTAAGAATAAGCTAACCATGTACTACATATACTTCAATCAATCGTACAAATAACTGTTGACATAAATTCCATAAGTGAAATCCACATATTCCCTGCAATGTTAATTATCCATTTTCAGGTGTAGAAAACAATTTCAGTTTGGCGTAATTTAAATTGCATCTTGCGTGTCACTTAAACGTTTTTTGCAGCCTTTACTTTTGTTGCCTGACGAGGTCTGTAAATAGCGAACTCAGCCCGTAGATATACCAACAAGTCTGTCTTCCATGTATGTGAATAGAACAACATGTGACTGTATATAATGAGCACTTCGTGTTTGGTTTCTGTCTCGTGAAAAAGCAGGTTTCACCTGCGAAACGCGTCGAGAAAGCCATTAAATAAATACGCTTTGCATTTCCAAGTGGCCCGGATTTCTTTTCTTAAACTGGAGAAAGGTTTTTGGTTGTATATATATATATATATATATATATATATATATTCACTGAAAAAACCATAGGTTTTACACACGTTATAGTTAGGAATTAGCATTTAAAAAACCTTTAAAATTCACTGAAAAAAACATAGGTTTCAGCCACATTATAGTTAGGAATTAGCATTTAAAAAATCTTGGAAATTCACTGAAAAAACCATAGGTTTCACACATGTTATACTTAGCTGGACATTTCACTCATACAAAGCCATTGAAATTCCCATGTTATAGTTAGTTCAGCTAACTATACCTCGCGCGCCCGCAATGCATTGCTGATGATGTCACATATTACATCACTCATGACATGGTCAGTGACTTCACTCATGACATCAAAGGTTTTTTAAATGCTAATTCCTAACTATAACGTGTGTAAAACCTATGGTTTTTTCAGTGAATTTCAAAGGTTTTGTAAATGATAATTTTTAAATGTATTAATTATTATATTTATTTCTTTTTAAACTCATTTCCTACATTTCTATTATAATTATGTATAGTTTTTTATAATTTAAGTTATATTCCTTATTCTTAATGTAAAATAATAACAAAACACATTTCAAAAATATATATATATATATTTTTTCAATATATTAAAATTGAATTCTATATATTTTCTTTTTCTTATATTTATTTTTATTTTTTTAATTTTTTTAGGTAAGGGAGAGTATGAGGAGAAAGGTGGAAGTATGAGGAGAGAAGAAAGAATATAAGAAGAAAGAAAGTGTGAGGAGAGAGGGGGCACTATAAGAAAGACTATAAAGAGAAAGGAAGGAATATGTGGAAAGAGGCGCAAGTATAAGAACAAAAAAGAAATACAAGTAAAGGAGGGTGTGTATAAGGAGAGAGAGGAGAGTACCAGAAGAGAGCACGGAGAATGTGAGGAAAAGTGGAGCATAAGGAAAAAAGGGGTGTAAAAGAACAGAGGATACAGTATGAAGAGAAAAGAAGGAGTATAAACAGATGGGGGATTATGAAGAGTGAAAAGTGTATGAGGAAAGAGGCAGAAGTATGACAAGAGAAACAAATATAAAGAGAGAGGTCAGTATGAAAAGATGGGAATATGAGGAAAGTGCTGCAGAGTGTATGCAGGGAGTCAAGGAGGAGTAAGAGAAGAAAGCAAGCACTATGAACATAAAGAAAACATATAAACAGAGAGGACAGAAAATGAAAATAGAAAAGGAATATGAAGAGATACAGGAAAATATGAACACAGAGAGAAGGAGTATAGGACAAAGGGGAATATAAGAAAAAGGCAGTAGCATGAGGAGACATTTAAAAGTAAGAGAAGAGAGAGGAGAATATGAAAATAGGGGGAGTGTAAGGACAGGGGGAGTATGAGGAGAGGAATGAGACATTATGAAAAGAGGGCAATATCAATAGAGAGTGTGGAGTATAAGAAAAGAGAGGAGAAGTGTGAGCAGAGAGGGGAGTATGAGTAGAAAAAGAAAAGTATGAGAAAAGAATAGGGAATATGTGCAAAGTATAGCGAGAATAAGAAGAAAGAGAGAATATAAGAAAAGAGTATGTATGAAGAAAGAGGAAGGAATATAAAGAGAGACGGAGACAAAAATGTGGAGAAAAGACAAATATAAGGGAAGACTGAGTGTATAAGGAGAGAGGGAGTAGTATGAGGAGACAGTAAGAACAGTGGTGAATATTAAGCATGAGCGCTAAATCCGCTCCGCTCGCGGATTCTGCGAATTTTTGGTAAATTCGCGATCCGCGAACTCTCGCGAATTTACCGTAAATTCGCAATCCGCGAGCGGCGGATTCCTAGGTCAAAAGTTCAACCCTTGCTGGCCAGTTGTTGTAACTATTTTACGATGGCGCCGGCAAGCTGCCAGCGCCATCGTAAAATAGTTACTAAATTAGCTTCAACAGGAAGCACTAATAGATCAAATCAAGCAGGCGCTTTATTTTATCTATTCGCGCTTCCTGTTGAAGCTAATGTAGCAACTATTTTAGGATGGCGCTGGCAGCTTGCCGGCGCCATCGTAAAATAGTTTACATGCAAGGCAGCTGTGCCCTCTTCCCAAAACGGTGGCGTCTTGTTGAATAAATATGAAGGGCAGGGTTCATTCTGGCACGATGGTCCTGGCACAAAATCAAACCTCAACCGGAAGCTTACTTATGTAAGCATGAGCCCTAGTTGAAGCTTAAATTCAGTGACTCATTTATCGGCCCCAAAAACAATCGTGAGCGTTGTCAAGGCTGGGCAGCTGTCTATGATCGGTATCTGACCTTTTATACACACAAGATGCATGTGCACTCGCATGGAAGCCCCGCCCCAAATCCGCAATTATGAAAATCCGCAGATACGCGGATTTTGCGGATCCACGATCCGTGAATACGCAAATTCGTGAATCGTGGATCCGCAAAATCCGCCCATGCTTAGTGAATATAAAGACAAGAGAGAATATAAAGAGTAGGAGAAATATGCAAAAAGAGGACCAAGTATGAAGAAACAAAAAGTATAAGAATAGAGGAGAATATAAGAAAAAGAAGGAAGTATAATGAAAGATGAAGGAGTAAGAGGAGAGAGGAGGGAGTATGACAAGAGAGTGTAGAAAGTAAGAAAAAAGGAGCGAATATAATTCCTTAATGTACACAGATGCACAGTGTGATCTTAGACCAAAAAAATATAAGACCATGCATTTTACCAAAACTCATTTACTACTGTAAAACATTTAAAAAGGGGAGAATATAATTCCTTAATGTACATTCATGCACAAAGCGATATTAGACAAAAAAATATGAGAACATGCATTTTACTATTTACTACTGAAAAACGTTTAAGTGACTATACACATTCCATGTATATATTTACTAAATTTCAGTGAACAACCCTGACTCATTTTCCAAATACATATGCAATTTACTACTTTATTTCTGCCGACATTACATAAAAAAAACTGACACAATAAAACAACAAAGAAGCACAAGGGGCTTGTAAATCTGCACAGAGTGTATACAGAGGGAGAGAAAGGAGAAAGAGGACAGAACAAGGAGTATCAAGAAAAAAATTAAATATGAAGAGAGAGGGAAGAAAATGAGGAGACAGAAGGAATAAGAGGAGAGACAGGGAAATATAATTCTGTAGTAGGGGATCTCTGTTATAGTCATAATCTAGTGAATAGTCCCGCCCATGTGCGTGGACCCCGGAGCAATCAAAAATAATCTCTTAAAGTGTCGAAAAAATGCAGAACTGCACAGACACTTAAGAGAGAATTTAAAGACAGATAATGCAGCCTATAAAAAGCTACACTGTCCAGTACTTCAACTAGAAATTCCAATGTGAAATCCACAAAACAGCAAAGCCTGTACAGATTTCCCTTGCTTTAACAGCAAACACCCTCTGGAATGATAGAGAGGAGAACCTGGACAGACAAGCCCCATAGGCTGCCATTATGTGGCTCTGAACAGGATACTGTGCCTTTAAGAGAACCTTCCAGAACTTCACAGTATCCCAGAATGCACTGCAGGTCCCATTTACTTTCAGTTCTTTTTTCCGGCTCCTGCAAGCAGGACCCTAGAGCATTGAGCTCTCCCTTTTTAAGGGTTTATTGGTGTTTTTTCACTTTGTTGCTCAAGTTAAGTGCTTTTAAGTACTTTGGTGCTGTTCTTCTTGGTATTTTGCTCCTTTTGAAGTAAAATATGCCTGCATTATTTGACAAATGCCCGGAGTGCTCCAGGAAGAAGGCAAAATCAGATTTCCATGAGGTGTGTATCCTCTGCCTTCCCTCTTCCCACATCCCAGAGGAGTGTGAGATTTGTCAAGGCTTCTCTGGCAGGACCCTGAAGGAAAGACAGAAGATCAGGCTTCAGGGCCTCGAGGAAAGGAGGCTGAAGGCGCAAGGTGGGTCTGGAGGGGCTTATTCTGCCCATGCTGAGGCCTCTGGGGGGCTCCTCAGGGCAGGAAGACCAGCAAACGCTCCCATTCTCCGTCTGGGTCGGTTGCACTGACCACGACGTCGAGAGGGATGACTACGGTCTGTTCCCCGTCTCCCCAGGGCTCTGGGTCGAGTCGACGTCGAGGGAATTACACAGACCGTCGTCGAAGCCTCCTTTGACGATTTCGTCATCATCATCGTCGGCGTCGACGTCGAGTGATCGACGTCGTAGGGCCCGGCGTCGGCGCTCGCCGTCGAAGCGACACCGCCGTTCGCCGTCGAAGCGACACCGCCGGTCGTCGAGGGGATCCTCGTCGTCGAGTCCGCCGTCGAGGCGAAAGAGGTCGCCGTCGAGGCGAAAGAGGTTGCCGTCGAGGCGGAAAAGGTCACCGTTGAGGCGGAAGAGATCGCCGTTGAGGCGGTCGAGGTCGCCGTCGAGGCACAAGAGGTCGTCGTCAAGGCGCAAGAGGTCGTCGTCGAGACGCAAGAGGTCGTCGTCGAGACGGACGAGGTCGCCGTCGAGGCGGACGAGGTCGCCGTCGATGCATGGAAGACGGTCGACGCCGAGGAAAGGGCGCTCGACGTCGAGGGCCCTGCGCTCGCCGTCTGGTCACCGTTCTTCGACGTCAAGGAAGCGTAGTGAGAGGCCTGATGCTGTGGGAGGCTCGCCAAGGTCCAGGTCTGGAAAGGAAGGCGGATCACAGGGATCGGTGTACTCCGAGGTGTATACTCCATCACAGAAGCATGTTACACCTCCGCCTCCGCTGCCGAGGGGTCTCCCTCCGAGGGCTCCAACCCCTCCTCCTTTACCTCCTCTGCCTCCACCGGTGCCTCGGACTCAGGTGCCAGATAGGCCGCCCCCGGTTCCTCCGAGGTCGGTCTTGTTGCCCAGGCTTCCGACCCCTCCCAAAGGGACTCCTAAGCCGCAGGCCCCGTCCAAACCCAGGACACCCGCTCCGGGGAAACCGGCGGAGCGTCCCAGGCCTAGGAAATCGCGGTCACTCTCCGGACGGAGAGGAAGATCGAGGAGTCGGCACAGATCCTCCACTAGATCTAGGTATCGCCATAGGAGGCGAGGATCCAGGTCCCGTACGGACTCCTCTAGGACTCGCTCATATTCGCCGACCTTATCGGACTCCCCGGAGACAAGGGTGTCTCCGGTGGACGACATCAGCAGGTTCTCCTGAGGGGGGCTACGAAATTGGGCATCACGGTGACGGCTCCTACACCTATGACGTCGGTGATATTCGAGACACTTCACAAGAAGAATCTGTCTCGCCCTCTGCTGCCATTGCCTGTGGAGAAGTGTGGCTCAATGGTTAGAGCAGGCAGACCTTGATGCAGAGCTATGGCCAGGGACCAGGGTTCGATTCCTGCCTCGGCGGGTCTCCGGCTCATTAATTCCCCTGACTGGATATTCTCGCCTCAGTGCCTGTTCTGATCATGGGTCCCACGCTGCAACTCTGGGCAATAGCTTGCTTAGTCTCCACAACGGCCCCAAAAGCGCTGGGATGCCTGGCTGCACCTGGGGAGTGCCCAGGAGTGGACATTTCCCAGGAAAGCCAGGAAGGGTTCCTAAGCGGTATACGGACAGCGCCGGGACACCTCTGGTGGAGGTAGCTGTGCGCTTTACAAATTCCGACATTTACATTTACATTTACATTGGTGCCAGGGCTGGTCGAACCTGCGGAGGAGCTGTTCCTTACGCCTGCGGTGGTGAAGGCCGCTCCCTCCCGACTTCTGAAGAAGTACAGAGCACCGGATTAGGACCCGGCCTTCCTGCGGATGGACCCAGTGCCCGACTCCGTGATAGTGACGGCGGCCAGGAAGTTACACTCTACCTCCCCGTCCTCCACCGTGCCGCCTGATAAAGAAAGCCGATGGATTGATTCGGCTGGAAGGAAGGCGTGTGGAACTTCTTCCACGACCATGAAAGCCTCCAGCGATTCGGCATTGCTGGGGCGGTACGGCCGTGCCCTGCGGGACTCCCTAGAACAGTTTACGGACCTTCTGCCACGAGACAAGAGGGAGGACTTCCTAGAAATACTTAAGGAAGGGATGCTGGTTTCAAACCAGGTCATCAGCGCGGCTGCGGATATTTCGCTGTTGGCGGCCCATGGTTACTGTCACGGGATCAACCAGCAACGCCATGCTTGGCTCAGGCTCACGTCACTCAAGCCGGAGGCCCAGCAGCGGGTGGCCAATCTGCCTTTTTCCGGAGAAACACTGTTCGGAAAACATGCCGATGATGAGAGGCGTGAAGGCATGAAGGCGGAGGCGGAGACCCTGACGGCTGTGGGCTTGGAAAAGCCCAAAGAAAAGAAGTCCTACCGCCCGTTCCAGAGACGGTTCGGTGCACAGGGAAAAGGACGAGGATAGTCTTTGGGACAGCAGCAGCAACAACAACAGCAGCAGTTCCGGAGACCCTTCCAGAAGCGCCAGAAGGGTAGAGGCGGACAGCAGTCCTCTACTGTGAACAAAGGCCCGGCCGGGTCTCGACCCTGAGCGGTTACTTTCCCTTCTTCCGTTACCCGCTCCGGTTGGGGGAAGCGTTCAATTTTTTCTGGCAGAGTGGAGAAAAATTACTCAGGACAAGTGGGTGCTGAATATTGTTTGCAATGGATACAGTCTTCGGTTCATCAGCCCTCCCCCATCGATTCCTCCGGTCAGCTCGCAGTATCAGCTGCGCGAGCTCCAGACGGAGGCCGATATTCTGTTAAGGAAAAGGGCGATAGAAGACGTACCTCTGTCTCAAAGAGGAAGAGGTCTGCACTCCCGGTTCTTTCTGGTCCGCAAGAAGGACAAGAACGAGTTCAGGCCCATTCTGGACTTGCGACAGGCAAACCAGTGGATTCGCAGAGAAAAGTTTGCATGCTGTCGTTGCATCAGATTTATCCTCAGTTGCAACAGGGAGACTGGCTATGTGCAACAGACCTACAGGATGCGTACTTCCATGTGCCCATTGCACACAAACACAGGAAGTTCCTGCGATTTCAAGTCAGCACCAATCACTATCAGTACAAGGTACTTCCATTCGGGTTGATGTCTGCGCCCAGGACTTTCTCGAAGTGCATGGCAGTGGTAGCGGCACACCTGAGGAAGAACAAGGTGTTTGTCTACCCGTACCTGGACGATTGGTTGATCAAGGCCTCCTCCTTCTCGGAAACTCAAGTGCACTTCCAGAAGACGTGCGTTCTCTTGAACAAGCTGGGGTTGCACATCAACATGTCCAAGTCTGTCCCGACTCCGGTCCAGTGCATTCAGTACTTGGGGGCCACCATCGATACGATGTCAGCAAGCGTGTCTCCTTCGGAGGAGCGACGATTATCTCTCCTTCGGAAGCCTCAGGCTCTTATGACCGCCCCATCTACGACAGTGAGGACGGTGTCTTCTCTACTGGGATCGATGGCCTCTTGTATCTTCCTGACGCCACATGCGTGGCTGCACATGAGACCGCTGCAGGAGTGCTTGGAAGATCAGTGGGACCAGAGGAGAGGATCTTGGGACGACAAGATACGGCTGTCTCTGCATGCTCTTCAGTCGCTGAAGTGGTGGTGTTCAGCGGAGAATCTCCTCAGAGGGGTTCCCTTCCACAAGGACATTCCCACTTAGACTATTGTGACGGATGCTTCTCTCCAGGGATGGGGAGCGCACTCCGGAGACTTGCAGATTCAAGGGACGTGGTCCCCGACGGAGTCCACGTACCACATCAACTTCCTGGAACTCAGGGCTGTTCACTTGGCTCTGAAGGCCTTTCACCCGTCCTTCCGGACCAACTCTCTGCTTGTACAGACGGACAATACGAACACGATGTATTACCTCAACAAGCAGGGGGGCTCGAGATCACGCATCCTGTCGCAGGAGGCGCAGGCGATCTGGCACTGGCTTCTGGCTCGAGGACTGACGATAACGGCCACCCATCTGCCAGGTGTGCAGAATGTTCAGGCAGACGCACTGAGCAGACTGATTCAGGAAAACCACGAATGGGTCATAAACGACGAAGTACTAGGAGAAGTCTTCGCAAGGTGGGGAACTCAGACGTAGATCTGTTCGCCACCGCAGAAAACAGCAAATGCCGAGACTTCGCCTCCAGGTACTACCAGCCGGGGATGCTGGGGAATGCGTTATGGATCACCTGGTCGAACAGCTTTCTGTACGCTTTTCCACCCATTCCCCTTATTCAAACGGTTCTCATCAAGCTGTCCCAGTCCAGGGCGCGGATGATACTGATTGCCCCGGAATGGCCCAGACAGTGGTGGTTCACGGACCTGCTTCACCGGTCTCTCCTTCCTCACATGAAGCTGCCGTGCAGGCCGGACCTTCTCACGAAGTTCGGGGGGCGGATGTTGCACCCCAACCTCTCGTCTTTGAGTTTGGCGGCATGGCTCCTGAGATAGTGCAATATGGCCATCTGAATCTCCCAGAAGATTGCATGGACATACTGAAGGAGGCTAAGCGACCTTCCACTAGGACTTCTTATGCTTACAAGTGGAAGAGGTTTTGCATCTGGTGCAAGTCCAAGAACTATGACCCGACGACATGTAAGGAAGATGTCATCCTTCCATATCTTTTACATTTGGCGCAGTCTGGCCTTAATGTCCATTCCATTAAGGTTCATCTGGCTGCATTGACTGCCTACAGGAAATGCCCTTCACAGACTTCCTTCTTCCAGATCCCTGTGATCAAAGATTTTTTGGAAGGCTTGAAGAAAGTGTTCCCTCCTGTCAGGCTTCCTTCGCCTGCCCGGGAATTGAATGTGGTGCTGTCCAGATTGATGAAGGAGCCTTTTGAACCTATTCATAAGGCTTCCTTGCAGCACCTGTCCTGGAAGGCGGCGTTCCTCGTGGCCATTACATCGGCCCGCAGGGTGAGTGAAATTCAGGCGTTGTGTTGCCAAGAACCTTATAGTGTATTTCATGCTGCTAAGGTTGTTATGCGTACTCACTCTAAATTTCTTCCCAAGGTTATTTCTGATTTTCATGTCAACCAGACTATAACTTTGCCTAAGTTTTTCCAGAATCCTTCATCTCCAGCGGAAAGGTCTTTACATTTCCTGGATGTTAGGAGGGTGTTGAAATTTTATCTGGTAAAACTAAAGATATTCGTAGGTCAGACCAATTGTTTATCAATTATGGATCGGTCAGGACGGGTCTTGCGACCTCGAAGCAGTCCATCTCGAGGTGGATTGTGTCCTGCATACAATTGTGTTACCAAAAAGCTAATAAGACCTTAGGGGGCAAACCTAAGGCTCATTCCACCAGGGGCAAAGCTGCCACGACGGCTTTGCTTCGTAATGTTCCCATTGCAGAGATCTGCAAGGCGGCCACTTGGAAGTCGGTCCATACCTTTGCTAAGCATTACTGCCTGGACACTGATGCCAGGGCAGACGCTCAGGTTGGGCAGGCTTTGCTGCGAAATCTGTTCGCACAATAGTGGTGTTATTTCTCGTTTCTCCACCGCCGCTTTGGTGTGGGGATGGGCTTGCCATTCTATTCACTAGATTATGACTATACACAGAGATCCCCTACTCCAGAAGGAGTAGTTTCTGTCCTGTAACTCCAGTTCTGTAGTAGGGGTATCTGTTATAGTCATAAGCGCCCGCCCTCCTCCCCGGTGGAGAGAGATATTCATGTACGGAATGCTACAGGTCTGGCGTGTTACGCCTTCAAAAAGAACTGAAAGTAAATGGGACCTGCAGTGCATTCTGGGATACTGTGAAGTTCTGGAAGGTTCTCTTAAAGGCACAGTATCCTGTTCTGAGCCACATAATGGCAGCCTATGGGGCTTGTCTGTCCAGGTTCTCCTCTCTATCATTCCAGAGGGTGTTTGCTGTTAAAGCAAGAGAAATCTGTACATGCTTTGCTGTTTTGTGGATTTCGTGGTGGAATTTCTAGTTGAAGTACTGGACAGTGTAGCTTTTTATAGGCTGCATTATCTGTCTTTAAATTCTCTCTTAAGTGTCTGTGCAGTTCTGCATTTTTTCGACACTTTAAGCGATTATTTTTGATTGCTCCGGGGTCCAAGCACATGGGCGGGACTATTCACTAGATTATGACTATAACAGAGATACCCCTACTACAGAACTGGAGTTACAGGACAGAAACTACTCCATACAAAGAAGGGCAGTATGAGGACAGAGGACAATATAAGAAAAAGAGGGTAGCACCAGGAGAGGGGAAGGAGAGAGAGGGGAGTATGACATGAGAGGGTAGAAAATATGGATAAAGGGACAAATATAATTCCTTAATGTACACAGACGCACAATGTGATATTAAACAAAAAAATATAACAGCATGCATTACACCAAAACACATTTACTACTATAAATCGTTTAAAAAGGGGCGAATATCATTCCTTAATGTACACAGATGCACAGTGTGATATTAGACAAAAAAAATTAGACCATGCATTTTACCAAAACACATTTACTACTGTAAAACGGTTAAGTGACTGTACACATTACATGTATATAATTACTACATTCCGGTGAACAACCCTGACTCATTTTGAAAATAACTATGCAATTTACAACATTATTTTTGCCAACATTTCATTAAAAAAAAAGTGACACAATAAAACAACAAAAACGCACAAGGGGCTTGTAAATCGCCCCAGAGTATATAGAGAGAGAAAGAAAGGAGAAAGAGGAGAAAACAGAAAGTATGAACAGAAAAATGAAGTATGAAGAGAGAGGTAAGAAAATGAGGAGACAGCTGGAATATGACGAGAGACAGGGAAATATAAACACAAAGAAGGGCTGAAAAGAACTGTTTTTTATGAGCCCCAAAGCCCCCACGGTCCCAGCCGGCTCCCTGCGTCCTTCGGGAGCAGGCATTGCTTTTCGTCAACCCGGGCACTGCAGAAGGCGGCACTGTAGGTACCCCGAGACACTGCAGAAGCCGGCCCTGAAAGGTGGTGGTCCCCAGGGCCATCAAAGGCTCTAGGAAGGGGGCCGCGCGGCCCCCCTCCCAACATTCAAAAGCCCCAAGGGGTGGTAATCCCCGGGGCTGGGTGGTCCGTCCCCCCTATTGTCTATATTAGAGCCATTAGGTAATATACATTGTTTCGTAAAGAGACGGCAGGGAAATCCCTGCTACATGCACGAAGTTGACACCCTAGAAGTCTGAATACAAAGTATTCCTCTAGGTGAGTTCCTCCGCGCAAAACGTAACTGCAGCACAGAGGAGGGTTACATAAGAGAGCAGACCTCAATGACAGAAAGATTTCTAGAAAGAGGTTACACCAAAACCACCATCAGAAAAGCCAAATTTGAGGTGAGGCATAGAAAAAAATTCAGACCTTTTAACCACCAAAGATACATGCCCAGTTGAGACAGATCACCAGAAAATAAGATTCATAACCACTTTCAGTCAACAGTCTAAACAAGTGAGACAAAGTTTGGGGAGGTTTTGGCAGGTGCTCTCTACAGATAAAGATCTGCCACCTCAAATAGAGCAGTTTCCCCAGATAACATACTGAAAGGCATGATCCCTTAAGGATACAGTATGTAGGACCTTAGAACCATCAGACTCAAAGAAATTAGACATAAGGGCTTTTTCACATGTCGAAACTGCAAAGCATGTAAGTACAGTAAGAACTGCAAGGAATGCAAATTGTCACCTTCATGCAAACCCTTTGTCATGCAAAAACACCTTTCCTGCAATTCCGATCATGTAGTGTATGCCCTCCAATGTCCCTGCAACAAAACATATATAGGGAGCACACTACACAAGGCAAAAATATGGGTGTTAGAGCACCTTAGGGCAATACGAAAAGGTGACAGCCAGTAGCCAGGCATTTCCAGACTTTTCACAACCAGGATGATAGATTATTGTCCTTTATCGTTTTGGATGCAGTTGGTGTGAATATAAGAGGTGGGAACCGTTTACAGGATCCAAGACGTCTTGAGTGCAGTCTCATTATTCAATATCAAACAATGCCCCCAGAAGGGCACAATTGCGATGAGGAATTATCAGTACATCTGGGATGATTGCACAAGAGACAATTATATACATATATGTTTTAATTCCTCTCTGAAAATCTCTCCAAGGTTTTTAATGTATTTTCAATGTATTATGAAAAGGTTTCTGATGAAGCCTTGAAAAAAAGTCTATTAAATATTGAGAGTATTACGTTTGCCACATGTGTTCTTGTTACCGAAATTTATTATTACTGACATTGTATTTCTGTCCTAATATTGAGTTTTGCTTGGTGTTAGAACTATGGGTTCAGTTATCTAGAATCGTGAACAACAATGTTACCTAATGAAGATTTAAAAACTTTATGAATCCAATATTATATGAATTGTGCAGAACATCACCCTATAGATCTTGGTAACAAAGTCTGTTACTTCGTAGCAAGAATATTTTGAATATTTTAAATGTTTTTGTTTGTTTTATTAATTTCTTAGTGATGTGACATGAACAAAGAATTTATTTTTTTGTTCAGACCACAGGTTTGAATGAATAGAAAGAAGTTAATATGATAATATGAAGCTTATTCCTTACTTTGAAGACGAGCTGAGCCTGCATAAAAGTATTTGAGATAAAGTGCAACAGATGCATCAAGTTGGTTGACAACCCTCCAGCTTGGATCTTTTTCTACAAGAGAGAGATATAGATGTAGATACGGAAAGCCCACAGGGGTTGCATAGCACAAATTGTATTAGAAGAAATTTAGAGCATTTTGTTTTAGTAATACCATACTTATACTGTACTCCAATTATGAAAGTTTAATTATATGGTTTAAAATGGAATTTTTGCGAATAATATGGTCAGCAATGATGTAAACAGGATTAGTTTCATGCCCACATGGGCGCAACCAGTTCAGTAAGGGAAGCTTCGAACTTAATTACAAAATAGGTGAAACAACCTAAAGACAGTGAGTGTCAATAAAGTTTTGTTGAATAAACACTTACATTTAAATTTGATTTAACTTGATATCATATCTGTGTAGTTCTGACAAAATTATAGTGCCATTTGTGTTAACTTCACTGTATATATCGTAATTTACTTTAGAAGAAAGATAAGTAGAGTGCTTTAACTCTCTGAAGTCTTTTCAGTATGTTCTGTTTATCACGTGAATGTTTATTTAATGCACTGAAACAGAGACACCATTACTCGTGATCAAGGGGTTGTCCCCGAAACGCGTTGGGTCTTGACATAAGCCGAAAATAAAATACTGCTTTACAACAACTGTGTCTACGGTGTGCTGTTTGGAAAAGAAGGGGCAGCATTGTGTTGAAATATATATATATATTATTTACGCCAAAACAAGAGCGGGTTTTCCTGGGATCAGTCCCGTGTCAGGTGATGCGTCGCCGGCGAAACCCCAAGCCGGAAATTACAATCAAAGTTCAAACAAGTGAGACGCACTCTCAGAGGTTAAAGTTGCTCCACCAAGATTTTATTCTTGCCAACCGTTACGCGTTTCGACACAGATGTGCCTTGGTCACACGGTAACAAAGTACAAACAAGAGAGTGCATAAATAATGTTTAGACATAGAGAAAGGTTTGCATACCCTCTCAATCTGGAAGTAAAAGAGGCGGCCATTTTACAGTGGGGAAAAAAAAAATAAAAAAAAATAAATGCTTACACATATAACCATTCGACTAATTTTAGGTTGAACGGTACATTAAATATCACATTCGATTGCTGTTTATCGCTTAGTTGTATTTGTGATAAAACAGTAATTCAAAATTACACATTGCTTCCACGTAACCTTCCAGTGGAAATAACACACTCATATTGTCGAGAAATATCTCAAGCTCATCACGTGATATAGCGTGTTAGATTCCAAGAGACATAAAACAGTGTAAATGGGATGTACCCAAGTTCCAAGTAGGGTTGTACACCTACTAAGAAAACACATACCTTACATAAGGATAATGTCTCGTGTGTAAATATGCAAAATAAAGATCAATTCGCTCGGACTAGTGCCCAAATTCAAAGTATCCGCCTTTGAGTGAGTCGCCTCAACAAATCCAGAAAATGTCCATCTTACAATTATGACTTGTCTTACAAGTCAAAATTTAAACCACGAAAACATTATCAAATATAACCCAAGATTACTGTGTGAAAATAAAGTGATCTTATCTTATATAAGTGCAGAATCTTCCTGAAGAGGAAAAGGGTAGGGAACCCGTGAAGTGCTCAGTGGCGTGAAGGGTCCCTTCCTTCCCTCCTGTATAAATAAAAAGAAAAGAAAAACAAATTTAAGAAAAATTATTCACAAGTAAAAGCTTTCCTGTTAACAATTCAGTGTATCATATTTCATATTATCATTGTTTGACAGTAAGTTATATTAAATTTCAACAATATTTCGAGAATATTGAGTCAAAATTCAGATAAACACATCATTATTCATCATGTAGATGAGTTGCCAATTCCTCATCCAAACTATGGCCTCTGGGGACTCTAGTCTCGAGTTCTATGATCCATTTGGAGGGTAAAGCAGTCGCTCAGTCTTGCTAGCTTACCCAGAGCGTTTTTGCGCGCTGCGTGCTGATGTAGATGGAATAGCGGTCTTCCTTGATATTTTAAAGTACCTCGTTTTGTATTTTCGTTATATATTATATTTGTTTAGTATCCCTTGTTTTTAGTCTCCAGCCCCCCCACTTGCACCATAATAACTTGAAACCCACCGCTGTTGGGCGGGCCCTCTTCCCGGTTCGTGTAGGATTTTGTGGCGGCCATATTGGGTGTACTCTGGGACGCCTGCCGGCGCCACTTGGGAGCTCTGGCGCAGCGGTTACGCGCAGCGGGGATGCCGGATTTCCGCCGGAGTTACGCCTGAGTTCAGCCCGTCTGTGCCCTTCCGCGCTAAGGACGGGCTGGACGCAGGACACTCTCCTTCTACCCCACAGGTAACATCTGTCTATTCTTTTCTGGAGCTAGTGGCACTTAAGCCTGCTCTTTTGCCGTGTCACCATAGCTTTTCTCCAGAGGGTATATTACACTCCTCCCTCTGTCACACCTGTAAGTCGATCCTTTCGCTCCCCGTTGCCTTTAAAAGTAGACCACAGACCTCGCCGGTATCTCAGAGTGCCATTCCATCTAGAAAGGGCTTTCTGGTCAACGCTAGGTCTATTATAAAAAACAATATAGCCTTTCACGAGTTCGTGACCGAAAGACAACCCGAGTGGGTTTTTGTGACTGAAACATGGGCCTCTGACTCGTCAGGTCATGACTTACTACTGGCGATTCCCGATGGCTTTAAATTGCATAGACAGGATAGAATCAGACGTAGAGGGGGGGTTGGGGGGGGGGGGCTGGCCATTCTTTGTAAAGCCTCTCTGTCCTGCACTATAAAAGCTTTGTCTGTTGCCTCGGACCCTTTTGAGGCACTATACTTCTCTATTCTATGTTCTCCCTCGGTTTCTTTCACCCGTATTCTCATCTATAGACCGCCTGGCCCTAGAGCCAGTGTTAGCGGTGAGCTCCTGAGAATTCTGGAACCCTATTTTGGTAAACCCCATCTTACCATTCTAGGGGATCTGAATTTCCACTTAGATGATTTGGGAGCCAATGACACTGCCACGCTGGTGGACTCACTGGGAGCATGTGAGTTCACTCAACTGGTACGTAGCCCAACCCATCGGGCGGGCCATATTTTAGACGGTGTGTTTACTAACGACCTCAGACTCTCAGTTGGTCCTCCGGTGCCTTTGGTTTGGTCAGACCATCTGGCAGTGCCTCTTGAATTGGCACCCTTCCCAGCAGAGATGTCTTCTCCGGGTGCTACCAATAGAGGTCCCAAAAGGTGCTACAGGAATATTACGAACGAAGCCCTTGCTCCTTATATAAGAGCTAGCGGGCACTCCTTTTCGAGAGAAGCTGGGGAAGCGGCTCAAGAGCTTATTAATTCCATCACTAAAGCTGTGGATGAGCTAGCCCCCGCATCCCTTCGATATTCGGCATGGCGTAAACCTTCAGCCCCCTGGTTCACGGAGCCGTTAAGGCTTCTGAGACAGAGTTGCCGGAGACAGGAGAGAAGTTGGAGGAAAGCCTGGGATCCTATTGAAAGAGAGGCACACAAACGCCTTTTGTGAGAATATAAGACTAGAGTAATTAAAGAAAAACAGGAGTTTTTCTCTAACCTTACCACATCTCTCACTTCGTCTAGGGAACTCTTTAAGATTGTGGACTCACTGTGTTTCCTCTAAGTGCCTGATACAGTTGTGGGATCACAGGAGCTGTGCAATAATATCTCAGAGTTCTTTCATAAAAAAATCGAGGATATATATCTCGCCTTGGAAACTCAGAGGAACACTTTGGGGGATCCTTCCTCCCTAACTCTAGCTAACTTAGAGTCTTGATCGAGAGACCCCATCAAGACCCTTACTCATTTTCCCCCGCTCTCCCTTGATGGGCTTGATCGCCTGTTAGATAGGACAAAGTCGGCTTCCCCTTCGGACCCTTGTCCACTGAAGATTCTGAAGGAATGTAGGGACACCCTTCTGCCGCCTCTTCTTGAAGTGATGAATGGTGCCATGGCTCAGGGTACCTTCCCTTCGGTTAGGAAAAAATCAATAGTGAAGCCCCTTTTAAAAAAGCCCACCTTGGACCCCGAACAGCTTAAAAACTTCAGACCCATCTCTCTGTTACCTGCCCCAGCAAAAATCCTCGAATCCCATCTGAATTTTCATCTATCTTCTTTTTTTGGATTCTTTGGGGTACCTAGACATCTCCCAGCACGGATTCAGAAAGTTCCATAGCACTGAATCTGCACTTACTATGGTGGTCAATAACATCCGCCTAAAGGTAGATCTGGGCCAAACCACTGTGTTGGTCCTACTTGACCTCACAGCAGCGTTTGATACCCTGTCTCCCTCTACTTTAATATCTCGCCTGAGGGAGGCAGGGATTGCGGGGTCGGCCTTGAGCCTTCTGCACTCTTTTTTACATCTAAGAGAGCAGAGAGTCATGCTCGGAGAGTTCCTCTCCCCTGCTAAGTCCGTGCAATACGGGGTGCCACAGGGGTCGGCCTTGAGTCCGACCCTTTTTAACATCTATGTGTCCCCCCTTGCTAGGTTAGTAAAATCGCAGGGGAGGGAGGTTGTGTCATACGCCGATGACACCCAAATCATGGTGTCTCTGGCTCACTCTGTTACTACATCCGCTGTCAACTTTAGGACCTGTATGCAGACAGTTGCGGAGTGGATGATCCAAAACTCCCTAAAGTTGAACGGCGATACAACAGAGATCCTGGTCTTTGGCAAAGACCAGGACATTTGGTCTAAGGAGTGGTGGCCTACATCTTTGGGAACCTGCCCCTCTCCTTCCCAATCGGCCAGAAATCTCGGCGTCATATTTGACACATCGCTGTCCATGACTCTCCAGGTCAACCGAACGGTGGCCACTTGCTGGGGGATCATTAAGATCCTTAAAAGAATTCTGCACTATCTCTCTCCCCAAGCACGTAAGCAGACGGTCGTTGCATTAGTGGGCTCCAGGTTGGACTACTGTAATGCAGTTTATGCAGATTCCAGCAAGGGCCTTATCCAGCGCCTTCAGGTCGTGCAGAACGCGGCTGCGAGATTTGTGTTGGCTCTACCAAATGCATCCTCTGCCACAATGGCTTCCCATTCAACAGAGGATCTCATTTAAGATCCTGTGTTTGGCCTATAGAGCTCTTTCAGCCGGCCCTCTGGACCCTTTGGGCTCTCTTTTAATTCGCTATGCTCCTAGCAGGACCCTTAGATCTTCGGAGATGAACCTGCTTATAGTTCCCCGCGCAAGAAAGGTCAGATGGGGCAGCAGAGCTTTTTCCATCATTGCCCCTCGGTTGTGGAATGCCCTCCCACTGGAGATTAAGGCCCAACCGTCTCTGTCCCTCTTTAAAAAAGCGCTCAAAACTTGGTGCTTTATCAAGGCCTACCAGTAAGAGAGTATATTTGCTCCAGCTATTTTCTTTTTGGTTAGGCGCCTTGACGCCCATTGGGCTTAGTAGCGCGATACAAATCAGATTTCATTCATTCATTCATTCATTTGGATTCCTTTTTCCTTAGGGCTAGTTCCCTATTCCCCCCTCTTTTGCCTAGACTGACTTGTTCTATTGCAAAAAACCTGAGGAGTGAATTATTTGATTGATGTTTCTCTTGAAAATGTCGGGCAACTGGATAATGCAGATCTACATTCGTGATTGCCCTAAGGTGTTCCTGGACTCGTTTTATGACTACACAGATGGTGCTACCGACATACAGTAATCTGCAGGGGCATTCTAAAACATAGATTACATAGTTGGAGCTACATGTAAGAAATTGTGAGATGGGTCTATTGTTTTTGCCCGGTACACTAAATTCTTTCACCATGTGGCTATGCTTGCAGGCTTAACAGTGTCCACAGGGGTAAAACCCTTTGAGATCATGCATGTTACTTCCTTTTATTGCTGTAATATCCCCTCTAACTAGGAGATCTCTAAGGCGCCTACCCTTCCTGTATGTCATCATTGGTCTCTCACTCATACTCTGCCCTATGACACTGTCAGATTGTAAAATCTTCCAATTGTCCATCAAAACTTTATGAACTTTTTTGGATCCTTGCGAAAAGGTGGTTATGACCCTTGTGATGGACTCATCATCCTTTTGTTTTTCTTTATATTTCAGACTTTCCATTCTAGTGATCCCTTTTATCTTATCCGTAGCCTTTTGGAGCACCCATTCAGGATAGCCTCTTTCTTTAAATCTATCCAGCATCCTGTGCTGCTCCAAGATGAAAGCTTCATCTGTACTACAGTTTCTTCCTGCCCTCAGTAGCTCCCCATAGGGAATACTCCACTTAAGTGTGTCTGGATGAGCACTGAGGGCATGAAGAAGACTGTTTCCAGCTGTTTCTTTTTGATGTAAGCTAGTAGTAAGAGTACCGTTCTGTATCATAATCTGAATATCAAGGAATTCTGCATTCGTTTTACTCATATCATATGTCAGTTTTATGTTATACTGGTTATGATTAAGTTTGTCAATAAAGTCCTTAGCATCACTTTCATTGCCTCCCCACACAACAAACAGATCGTCAATATACCTCAGCCATACTATGACATGTTTAAGGTCATGTTGCAGATGTTCATCCTTGAGGATTTCCTCCTCCCATTTTCCTAGAAAGAGGTTCGCGAAGCTCGGCGCAAAGCACGAACCCATCGCGGTCCCTCTTGTTTGTTTGAAGAGTTTGCCATTAAACATGAATATGTTGTTGGATAGACATATTCTTATCATATCCTCTAACATACGCGTGTGGACTAAGAAGTCTATCATTCTATCTTCTAAAAAATAGCGACAGGCTTCTATTCCTTGTTCGTGGTCTATAATTGTGTACAAGGAACTAACATCCATAGTGATTAAGATGTAGTTCTCCTTCCACTCAATTATGTTAACCTTGTTAAGGAAATCTTTGGTATCTTTTATATATGATGGTAGTCCAATTACATATTCTCTTAAAAAATGGTCCACATATTTAGAAAGATTTTCATTCACATTACCTATGGAGGATATTATAGGTCTCCCTGGAGGTCTAGCGGGGTTCTTATGTATTTTGGGCAGGAGATAAAATATTGGCAGTTCAGGAAAATCCTTTTTAAGAAAACCGTATTCCTGCCATGTAATGATTCCTGCTTCCTGCCATTCAGCTAGTTTTTCCCAGGTAGTAGTTATACTTTGGTTATATTCAAATGTACCACTATAACTGTAAAAATCTTCATCATTCAGTTGTTTGAGTGCTTCTTCTATGTACATTTCCCTGCTCCACAAAACCACATTCCCTCCTTTGTCTGAAGGTCTAATTATAATACTGTCATCCTTGGACAATGACACTATGAATTCTCTCTGTTTCTTGGACAAATTAGATTCTCCCCTGTTGTTCTTAAATACTTGGTGTTTATGTTTTCTAAGCTCCTTAGTAACAACGTCATGAAAAGTATCTATAGAATCATGTGGAAGTATGGGACAAAAAATGGACTTGGGTTTAAACTGGGTACATGCTGCTTTATCAGTTTGAATCTCACTCCCATTAGCCATGAATACATCATTCTCATTCATTTGTGAGACCCCTCCTAGGTCATAGGCTGTGTGTAATAAGTTGGCATCCCTCACAGTAAACATAGGTTGCCTATCTTCTTCTCTTTCTATACCAGTACCTTCAGGTGGTCTGTTGCTCATCAATGTGTGCCATTTCCGTAATTTAAGTTTTCCCACAAACTTGAAAATGTCTATTCTTGTGTTCGTATAGTTAAACAATTCCGTTGGACAAAATATTAATCGTAGCCATAGAGTGGCTTTTTCACTTTCGGTTAAATGTCTTGATGATAAGTTGATAATAGTTTTGTTTATCGTTGTTATATCCATATTTATTTGGTTTTCTTGTAGCCACCTCGCTTGTTTCCCACTGGCACATTTTTTGCTCCTCCTTTGTTTGTACTTGAGTCGTTTTTGTTTACAGCGCCTCTGCCTCTCACTCTTCCTTTTCCCCGACCTCGACCCCGACCTCGTTGTGGCGGTGTTTGTATTGTCAGTGGTTTCACTATTTGACGGCGGGTTCGTAGAACCCTGATCTCGTCTAAAAAAGTTGCCCTTTTGGTTATTGCTTCAATATCTGATGAGGTACTGGTTGTTTGTATAGAGGCATCAGTAACAGAGTCACTGGTTGGTGTAGTTTCTACCACCCCTTTTGTGCTTCTCTGGTCCTCCACATTGGTGTTTACATTGATTTGCTGATTGTATAAGTGGTCATATTTAGGACTGTACGTGAGTATGCGTCCAGTTTCGTAATCAACACATTCCCTGTGAAGTTTCCTCTGTTTGCGTACTTTGATATCTTCTTCGTATTTTCTGAGTTTGCCTTTGAGATCATCTTTGAATCTTTTAATATTATCCTGTTCTTGGATTTTCTTAAGTTCTTCCTCTATCTCGTCTAGTTCCTGTATTATTCCTTCTCGATCTTCCCATGCATACTTAATTAGTATGGTCAGCATGTTTTTCGAGCTAGTGGCAGAATTGTTGGCCCAATCTATGAGCATTTGTGGTTCGGGGGATTCATGTGAGGGAGTTGTGTAGACTCGTAATCCCCGAGGTACCATATCTTTGTCCACATAATCCTGTAGTGAGATCGCTTCCCACCATTTACTTATTTCTTGTTTTTTAAATTTTTCATATTGCCGTATCTTTACATTTACCAGATTCTCAGTAGGCGTCTCAGTAGATGGTATCATGGTGATTCCCTTTCCAGGGGCGGGTGCAAAAAGCGTCTGCGCTTCCTTTCGCCTTTCATTTTCATCTGTCATCTGCCATATTCAGAATTAGTGATGTGTTCCTAGATAATACAGTGTGGTGCGCGTTTGTTAAGAGATGCACTCTCTGGTTGAGTGCGGGGAGAAATATCAATGCAAAAAGTCATTCGCATTCCCCGTTGCTGTGTTTGGTGGTTAAATTACCTCCATGCCAGAAGTCGGCAGTTCCTGAAACCACAGTTCTGTTCTTTCGATTCTTACGAGGGGAACCACGGAGCAGGCCGCCAGTACGTCCTGTATTCCTTCCTCATTCGTCACCGATGATCTACGTGTATATTTTCTACCCATACGATATAAAGGTTTCACCCGGCCCCCGGTATTGCAATCGGAAGGGTACCCGCCCACACACACCGTGTATGTACGCTCCCCTCCCTTTAACATGCAAACCTGCCCAGAGCCGGGCTTACCTTCGTGTCGGGTTAGTCTTTCCCCTCGATTTACGAATTGTCTGATGAAAAAGTTCTCCAATTAGCTTTCTGTGGTCGGCATGCGATCCCTCCAAAGTTACACGCCAAAACAAGAGTGGGTTTTCCTGGGATCAGTCCCGTGTCAGGTGATGCGTCGCCGGCGAAACCCCAAGCCGGAAATTACAATCAAAGTTCAAACAAGTGAGACGCACTCTCAGAGGTTAAAGTTGCTCCACCAAGATTTTATTCTTGCCAACCGTTACGCGTTTCGACACAGATGTGTCTTGGTCACACGGCAACAAAGTAGAAACAAGAGAGTGCATAAATAATGTTTAGACATAGAGAAAGGTTTGCATACCCTCTCAATCTGGAAGTAAAAGAGGCGGCCATTTTACAGTGGGGGAAAAAAAAATGCATGCACATATAACCATTCGACTAATTTTAGCTTGCCATTGAATATCACATTTGATCGCTGTTTATCGCTTAGTTGTATTTGTGATAAAACAGTAATTCAAAATTACACATTGCTTCCACGTAACCTTCCAGTGGAAATAACACACTCATGTTGTCGAGAAATATCTCAAGCTCATCACGTGATATAGCGTGTTAGATTCCTAGAGACATAAAACAGTGTAAATGGGATGTACCCAAGTTCCAAGTAGGGTTGTACACCTACTAAGAAAACACATACCTTACATAAGGATAATGTCTTGTGTGTAAATATGCAAAATAAAGATCAATTCGCTCGGACTAGTGCCAAAATTAAAAGTATCCGCCTTTGAGTGAGTCGCCTCAACAAATCCAGAAAATGTCCATCTTACAATTATGACTTGTCTTACAAGTCAAAATTTAAACCACGAAAAAATTATCAAATATAACCCAAGATTACTATGTGAAAATAAAGTGATCTTATCTTATATAAGTGCAGAATCTTCCTGAAGAGTAAAAGGGTAGGGAACCCGTGAAGTGCTCAGTGGCGTGAAGGGTCCCTTCCTTCCCTCCTGTATAAATAAAAAGAAAAGAAAAACAAATTTAAGAAAAATTATTCACAAGTAAAAGCTTTCCTGTTAACAATTCAGTGTATCATATTTCATATTATCATTGTTTGACAGTAAGTTATATTAAAATTCAACAATATTTCGAGAATATTGAGTCAAAATTCAGTTAAACACATCATTATTCATCATGTAGATGAGTTGCCAATTCCTCATCCAAATTATGGCCTCTGGGGACTCTAGTCTCGAGTTCTATGATCCATTTGGATTCCTTTTTCCTTAGGGCTAGTTCCCTATTCCCCCCTCTTTTGCCTAGACTGACTTGTTCTATTGCAAAAAACCTGAGGAGTGAATTATTTGATTGATGTTTCTCTTGAAAATGTCGGGCAACTGGATAATGCAGATCTACATTCGTGATTGCCCTAAGGTGTTCCTGGACTCGTTTTTTGACTAAACAGATGGTGCTACCGACATACAGTAATCTGCAGGGGCATTCTAAAACATAGATTACATAGTTGGAGCTACATGTAAGAAATTGTGAGATGGGTCTATTGTTTTTGCCCGGTACACTAAATTCTTTCACCATGTGGCTATGCTTGCAGGCTTTACAGTGTCCACAGGGGTAAAACCCTTTGAGATCATGCATGTTACTTCCTTTTTTTGATGTAATATCCCCTCTAACTAGGAGATCTCTAAGGCTCCTACCCTTCCTGTATGTCATCATTGGTCTCTCACTCATACTCTGCCCTATGACACTGTCAGATTGTAAAATCTTCCAATTGTCCACCAAAACATTATAAACTTTTTTGGATCCTTGCGAAAAGGTGGTTATGACCCGTGTGGTGGACTCATCATCCTTTTGTTTTTCTTTATATTTCAGACTTTCCATTCTAGTGATCCCTTTTATCTTATCCGTAGCCTTTTGGAGCACCCATTCAGGATAGCCTCTTTCTTTAAATCTATCCAGCTCCAACTATGTAATCTATGTTTTAGAATGCCCCTGCAGATTACAGTATGTCGGTAGCACCATCTGTTTAGTCAAAAAACGAGTCCAGGAACACCTTAGGGCAATCACGAATGTAGATCTGCATTATCCAGTTGCCCGACATTTTCAAGAGAAACATCAATCAAATAATTCACTCCTCAGGTTTTTTGCAATAGAACAAGTCAGTCTAGGCAAAAGAGGGGGGAATAGGGAACTAGCCCTAAGGAAAAATGAATCCAAATGGATCATAGAACTCGAGACTAGAGTCCCCAGAGGCCATAATTTGGATGAGGAATTGGCAACTCATCTACATGATGAACAATGATGTGTTTATCTGAATTTTGACTCCATATTCTCGAAATATTGTTGAATTTTAATATAACTTACTGTCAAACAATGATAATATGAAATATGATACACTGAATTGTTAACAGGAAAGCTTTTACTTGTGAATAATTTTTCTTAAATTTGTTTTTCTTTTCTTTTTATTTATACAGGAGGGAAGGAAGGGACCCTTCACGCCACTGAGCACTTCACGGGTTCCCTACCCTTTTCCTCTTCAGGAAGATTCTGCACTTATATAAGATAAGATCACTTTATTTTCACACAGTAATCTTGGGTTATTTTTGATAATGTTTTCGTGGTTTAAATTTTGACTTGTAAGACAAGTCATAATTGTAAGATGAACATTTTCTGGATTTGTTGAGGCGACTCACTCAAAGGCGGATACTTTGAATTTGGGCACTAGTCCGAGCGAATTGATCTTTATTTTGCATATTTACACACAAGACATTATCCTTATGTAAGGTATGTGTTTTTTTAGTAGGTGTACCACCCTACTTGGAACTTGGGTACATCCCATTTACACTGTTTTATGTCTCTTGGAATCTAACACGCTATATCACGTGATGAGCTTGAGATATTTCTCGACAATATGAGTGTGTTATTTCCACTGGAAGGTTACGTGGAAGCAATGTGTAATTTTGAATTACTGTTTTATCACAAATACAACTAAGCGATAAACAGCGATCAAATGTGATATTTAATGCACCGTTCAACCTAAAATTAGTCGAATGGGTATATGTGTATGCATTTTTTTTTCCCACTGTAAAATGGCCGCCTCTTTTACTTCCAGATTGAGAGGGTATGCAAACCTTTCTCTATGTCTAAACATTATTTATGCACTCTCTTGTTTGTACTTTGTTACCGTGTGACCAAGACACATCTGTGTCGAAACGCGTAACGGTTGGCAAGAATAAAATCTTGGTGGAGCAACTTTAACCTCTGAGAGTGCGTCTCACTTGTTTGAACTTTGATATATATATATATATATATATATATATATATATATATATATATATATAACGCTCAAAGTCCCTTCAGATGCTCCCAGAAAGGACGACACAGCACTCGAGGGTAGGGTTAACAGACACGCTTGATTTTATATATTTTATATTCAGCTCTGAAAATCCCCCTTCCCAGCCAGGAAAGGAAGCGGCCGCACTCGCGTGGAAATTATTCCAAAAATATGTATTTTACAAACAACAGGACGCGTTTCGGCAGACGTGCCTTTTTCCTCTGTGTCAAGCTGATCTACAAGAGTTGCCGCCATTTAAAGCTAACAAACATATGATTACACTTTTTTTTCTGTGTGAGTTCATTGACATGAAAGACGGACAAAAATATATATATAGATCCAACAAGACCTCCCTCCTTTGAGAAAGACGAGACCACCTAGGGGAACCATTAGGAGCCAGCTTTTATTAAGGAACACCTCCGTACAGACGAATGCATTTCGGCATAGTGTCAGCCTTCTTCAGCGTCTGAGGTATTCTGCAACAGAGAAGGAGTTCATATGTCGGTATAAATACACTCCTCCCCCTCGATGTTCTGTGCTTGCTCCACCCCTTCCAGGTGCAATCCATGAGCATATGCCTCCTGTTTGGCGCTAAGTTGTTATCGCCTACAGGTCCCAGAATGCAATTGAAGAGTGGGTAGGCATTGCGGGGATACGAGCAAGTACGGGCTATGATGTTATGAAGTAAACCCCAAAGTACGAGTGTCCCAAGATTCAGCAAGCTCCTCTGGTCCCCTAAATCACAGCGCCCCTCAGACCAATGGGGTTCTTGTAGGGGGGGGCCAAGCGGAAAATCCGCCCTGTCCAGAGAGCAGTCGAGTGGCTGCTACACCGCACCACATTATCCACGGCTTGAGGGTGGGTCCATGGTAAATCCAGTCACCTGGAAACAACAAAGATTCCGCCAGAGCAGAGACCAGTGAAACCCGGACCATCTTGATGCTGCGGGGGCCTCGTAGACGCGACACTGGACATCGCGTTATTGTATCCAACAAGACCTCCCTCCTTTGAGAAAGAGGAGACCGCCTAGGGGAACCATTAGGAGCCAGCTTTTATTAAGGAACACCTCCGTACAGACAAATGCATTTCGGCATAGTGTCAGCCTTCTTCAGCGTCTGAGGTATTCTGCAACAGAGAAGGAGTTCATATGTCGGTATAAATACCCGCCTCCCCCTCGATGTTCTGTGCTTGCTCCACCCCTTCCAGGTGCAATCCATGAGCATATGCCTCCCGTTTAGCGCTAAGTTGTTATCGCCTACAGATGTGTGTATATATGTGTGTGTGTGAGCGTTGGTGTATGTGCGTGTGTTTGTGTGTGTTGAGCAGTAGTTATGGTAAAGCAGCTAGAGAAGCTTGAAATGTATGATGAACTGGATTGAGTTTAGTGAATGATTTTCTATATTGTATTTGAATTGTTTTAAAGAAGATACCGTATGATGAATTGGAGCATTTTAGTATGAATGTATATATTCTATTTTAGGCCTCATTTTAAGACGATGTCAGTGTGCATATTTCTATGTGATGTATGTTTCAGAAGTAAAGTATTTAACATCTCAATGCGTCCACAGAATGTGCAGAAATGCAATTTCCTGTAATGTCCTATAGCATGCAAAAGTAAACTTGTTGTTTTAAATATATATCTCCTTCCAGTTGATCACTGTTCCTTTAAAAAACAAATCAGAAAAAAGAGCCATTTTTTTTCCTTGTGCAGAACTGCAGCTGTAATTATGCTCCGAGATCTTCCAGTCCCCCTGCCGGCTTTGGGAATAGACATTAAAATGTCACAACTTAACTGTAAAAACGGATTACACTTCGTCATTCATTTACAGATGAATATAGATGTAATAACTTTAGTGTGAAAAGGCAATATTGTGCAAACCCCCCTTTTTATATATATTGTACCAATTTTAGCCATCCTGTAATTCCACTCTCATGCTAAGGACAATGTGGAAAAGGAAGTGCCCACATCACATGTCTTTTGGGTAATATTGCTGCTAGTTATTGATCTGGATTTCCTACAGCAGGTGGTTAGGTTTGTTGTGTATTAGTGGTAAGAATGGATCAACCTTTAATGCCTCGCTTAACTGATAATTGAGCACCTCCACTTCCAATTTCCATCTTTACCCGAAGCAGCTCTTTAGCCTAATCCTCTTTATTATGGTCACTGTCAATCTACTCCACTCCTTTCTGCTTTCTCACCCTACCTTCTCTAGCTCCCCACCCACCCTCTCTGTTTACTGTGCCCTCTTATGACAGGCCCTACCCCCACTCTTTAATTTGTTTCTTTGCATAACTCCCCACTCTCTCTATATATATGCTAAAGCCTGTCCTTAGTCCACTCTACCCACCAATGCATTCCTTTTGGAAAGTACTCTTCATAACTTTACGTGACAACGTGACCAACCACTAAACACTTGTAACTAAATAAAAAAATGTTGAGAATACACACCACACTGCTACGCCCTCCTCTGCCCCATGATGGAAGACACATAAGCCGCAGTCCTTCTACCCTCCAGTTTCAATGTGCTGAGTGCATTTCTATAGTTTCTAGCCACAATCTTATTGATGCCACAAGGCACCACTCATCAAATCAATGAGAGAAAAGCAAAATAATATATTAGTGAATTTTATTTAGATAAGTTCACAAGAATAATTACACGAACATACAATAAAAAACACAGCACTGACTCTGGCTAGCCCTAATTTATAAATTAAGAAGATGTAACTGAGCAGTGGTCTAGGTATGGGTAATGTATAAATGTTCTCATTCTGACCACGTAGCCCATCTCCCATACCTACTTTAATCTGCAGAAGAGAGACACTGTGTTAACCCCTTGCCTCTCTTCCATCCTCTTCTGCAAGATACATCCTCAGTGGGTCATGAACGCTCTTCATATTGTGTTGAATACTTCTTACTGATCATGTTGTCTCTTTTTGTAGCTTTCATAATTGTCGATTTTTGGTAATTTCACTCATCTTTCTTTCAAAATCAGGTCCTGGGGTTCATGTATCAGCATCTGAATATTTGCTGTATTTCTATTACAACAGCAATGGATAGGTACCTATTGCCTTGTGTGGTTCCCTACATCAGTGATCCCTTTGAAGTCCATGAGGTAGAATAAGTTTGGGTTGGTGGGTGGGTGGTTGTCCAAGGTCATGGTAATCCCACAAACCTGAATATCTGAGATCTAGCAAGCATATGATCCCACTTAGCCTAGCTAAGTTTTAAAAAAGACAACAATAATTGGGGTAGAGCCTGCTTTGCCCCTAGAAGAAACATTAAAACTGAGTATTCTATTCAATATAACTTCCAGGTACCAATTTCAGTTTTTAGCTACAATACTGTCAGAAAGTCAGGGGAGGAGCAGTCACAGGTGAACAAGCTTGAAGAATGAGAGACTCTCTTATAGTTCGTCAGAAGACCAGTCATAGTTATAGATTATAACACATGGAAGGTCATCTGCAAATGTGTTAGCAGTATTGAATACTTTAGCAAAATAAAATGGCTGCTGTTGTGCCGAAAGTACTTCAATTAATATATACCTATTGTAGGGAGGTATAAGATGGTGCCAGGAGGACATTGCTATTGTACCTAAAACAATTCTGTATTATGGGCCCTTTCTTCGGTCCAGGGGCCCTCTCTGCTTAGCGTGGTACAGCACAGATCTGATATGGCTGAGGCTGCAGTGATCCACCGAAAATAGGGTCCATGTTAACATTCTTCACCCCTTCAGGAAGCCGGAAAGTAAAGCCCTGGAGGAGGCTTGTGAAGAAGATGAAGAGCTCGATCCTGGCCAGCGTCTCCCCCAAGCACACGCGGTGTCCTGTAAGATGAAGGACAAGAAAGTTGCAGTCACTTCTCTTACAACCATCACAGGCAATGGTTAACATCCATAATCCGCAATAACATGGGAGAAGGCATACCTCTGATGTGGAGGTGGGTAAGGTGCACAGGAGCACACATGGGGGAAGCTGCAGCGCGATAACTCCAAACAGCTTTGAATGCAGGGAAGCATCTCTCTACATCCAGATTTTGGCAGAGATTTACTATGATAATATTTCGGGTATGTTCAATTTATGGTACAGCCAAGATGCAAAATCCTTTTTGGTATTTACTAAGCAATGTAACATTTATTTTAGTGGCTTTCATTGGTTTAGTAATTAAAAAGTGACAGCAAGGCAGTTCGATGTGTTACTTTAATATGTATTACATGTGGAGAGCATGGGCTTTCCCATGCATCCCCCATGTATTTTGATGCAAACCCAAATTTACAACTACTTGTAATCCTGGGTTCACATCAAAAGGATGTGCCTAACCAAGAGAAGCATAACAAGGAGAAATATCTTTATTTCTCCTTGTTTCGTCTCTTTCCATGTGTGCTGCATTCTGCACCACACACAGAAAGAGAAATATACCTCTAAAGATTGTTTTTGTACAGGAAAGTATTCCTTCCTGCACAAAAACAGTCCTGTGCTTTAACACAAGCACCCTTGCTTTGGCTCTAGGCAGCCTCAAGAGCTCCAGAAGATAGGGCACTGGTGGGCGCTCTCCCCTTCTTGCAACGCAGCGCAGCAACTGCTGTGTGAACTTTTGGTAAATGTGCCCATTTTTGCAATGGTTCCCTTGCTTGGCCCTCTCAGGTCTTTTCTCAAACACATTTTAATGGGGAAATGGTCCTTTTATGAATAGGCCTTGCTGTGCTTTTCTCCAGCAAATAAACTTCTTGTAGCAATATATTTTAACCATCTAACTTTTTAAAACTATGCAAACATCTTTAGGTCTTCAGAAAAGACTCAGATAGACTGAATCTTGAGTGAATATAGGGGTAAAATAGGAAACAGGTTGAAGCAAAGTAGTGACCATAAATAATAAGAATTGTCCTTGAAAATTGTTCCAAGCAAAACTTCAGAGTTGAGAAGGAAGGCTGGTAGGACAGGTAGAGTACTTCATACAATTCTCTTCCAGGGGATACTCATTAATAGTCATAAGCACTGAATTATCTCCGCCCAAGAGCGGGAACCCGGAACACATAACAATATACATATATATGTGTAAATATATCAAAAAGTACATAGTACTAAACTAATTATACACATATAAATGTATAATAACCATAATATGCAGCCTAACATATATACATAGGCTAATAAAGCCAATATTACACACGTTCTGAAGCATGAAAATATGCTGTATATAATGCAATAAACAGGCATGAGCCCAAAATGCATTTCATAACCATGAAAAACTTTTATTTTCATCAAAGAACCTGTTGTAAACAGTTATTAGCCTAAAAGGCTGCATATGAAAAATTGTCTGTGTACAGAAAATCAGACTGGCACCCTGCCTTTAAGGCCCCAGAGAATCTGCACACTTTGCCTTTAAGGCCTCTAGGAGAACTCTGTTCCCATCATGCACCACAGGTGACAGTTAGGTCAGTTCTTTTTTCCGGCTTGTTCTGTGAGGAACCTGGAACTTGAGCTCTGCTCATTTGTAGTATTTTTCTGTCAGAAGTTGGTTTTTCTTACCTTTTTTTGGCAAAAGAGTATTTTGGTGGTGTTTTATATCTTGTTCTGACTAACTGTTGGTGATTTTTTTTTTGTCAGAATGCCACCTTTATTTTACAAATGTCCTTCCTGTGGGAAGAAGATGTCAAAAACGGATCCACACTCTGTTTGTGTGGTGTGTCTTCCAGCTTCTCATAAGGTGGAAGATTGTTATCACTGCCTCAACCTTTCTAGTAGAACTTTAAGGGAAAGGGAGAAAATGAGGTTGCTGGGCCTTCTGGAGAGAGAAAACCGTGGTGAGAAGAGTTCCAAGGGCTTATTATCATCTGCTAAGCCATCTTCTTATCCTAAACGTCGAAGATCAGCGTCTCCAGAAGGTAAAACTAAGAAAAATCGACTCCAGGGAGCGTCGCCGTCAAAAAAGGTGCGGTCGACGTCGAGATCCAGATCGCCGTCGACGTCGAAGAGGGCTCCGTCGACGTCGAGAACTTCGCCGGTGAGGCAAGGTTCAGCGTCGAGACAGTCGCCGTCTAAATCATTCTCGACGTCGAGACATCTGGTGTCGATTGCTGTAAAGACGACGTCGGGGCGCCACGGTCGACGTCGAAGACTCGTGAGTCGACGTCGAGGGAAGAGAGGCGTCCGACGTCGAAGGAAGGTGTGTCGACGTCGAAGGATGGTGTGTCAACGTCGAAGGATGGTGTGTCGACGTCGAAGGATGGTTTGTCGACGTCGAGGAAAGTGTCGACGTCGAAGGATAGACCGAGGTCGAGAGAGAGACTTACGATGTCGTCGAAGAAGAGATCGACGTCGAGAGATAGGACGGCGTCGAAGGAGTCGACGTCGAGACCTAAAAAGAGAAGATCAAGGTCTCCATCGCGACATAAGTCGATGTCGAAGTTTGCTTCGGGCTCGAAGCATAGAGTGTCTAGGTCTCCCCCACCTGAGCACGGGTCGGCGTCGAGACTATCCAGACCGGCCTCTCGGACCTCAATTCGGTCTTTGTCGAGGTCAGACATCAGTCCAGAACATACGTCTTCTCCGCGAGACCAGCAAGATGACAGGTCTGCGGTGGGGCAAGAGGTTGTGCACCAGGACTCGTCTGTAGTGGCTCATTCGGGCTCAACCTCAGGGCAGGTGTCGGATGACAGACAATTGGTCCCCAGACAACGGACTCCATCTGGCTCATTGGTTTCTGAGCACAGTGTAGTTTCCAGAGCCTCCAAGTCTTCTACTGGACTGAATATTGTGCAGGTGTCACCTGAGGCTTCACCTGAGCGTGTAGGGCGGCCTATTAACTTGTCTCCGAGGTGGCTGGAAAGCCTGAGACATTGGAAGATGCGTCCAGATGCAGGACTGATGGGGATGAGGGCTCCGGTCCCTCAGACGGAGCTGCATAGCAGATCACGCTCGAGGTCCTTAGTGAGAGAGAAATCACGTTCAAGGGAACGAAGGAGGCAGCGATCGGCAACTCCTCAGAGGCGGAGTAGACCTCCTTCACCATCTTCTACGTCGTCTAAGTCTTCTTTAAGATCTTCATATAGAGACTATTCTCCCACAATCTCATCTACTCCTCCGTCCAGAGTGTCTCCAGTGGATGATTTGGGCACATTTAATGATGTGTTGTGTCGTGGGGCGAATAAGTTCAAGATCAAGATGGCAGTTCCTCAAATAGCAACGTCAGTCATCTTTGAAACCCTGCATCACAAGACGACTGGTAGGCCTCTTCTGCCGTTAGTGCCCGGGTTGATAGAACCAGCAATGAGAACATTCTTAACTCCGGCCACGGTGGGTTCTGGTCCTTCTAGGATTGCTAAGAAGTACAGGGCTCCAGCAGAAGATCCTTTATTTTTGCGTTCTGACCCGCCTCCAGATTCACTTATTGTGGCGGCAGTCAGAAAAGCACATTCTGCGGCATCTACCTCTTCTGCTCCACCTGAAAAGGATAGTAAGAGTATGGATTCCTTGGGGAGAAGAATGTGCAACACCTCAGGTTCGGTCATGAGAGTGGCCAGTGCGTCAGCCTTATTGGGCCGCTATGATCGTCTGCTCTGGGACTCAGTAGCTCGTTTTGCAGATAAACTTCCTCAGGAGGATCAGAAGGACTTCCTAGAAATAGTGGAAGAAGGAGGATTGGTGGCTAACCAGAGTATAAGCGCGGCTGCTGATGCGACGGATCTGTCAGCTCATGGCTATGCACATGGTGTTTGTGCTAGACGTACTGCTTGGCTTCGCCTTACGGGACTGAAGCCAGAGGCTCAGAGGAAAATGGTGAATTTACCTTTTAATGGTTCGACTCTGTTTGGATCTCATGCTGACGACGAAATGTCTAAAATGAAAGTGGAGTTGGACACTCTGAAGGCAGTCGGCCTTGAAAAGAAAAAAGAATTTAGACGTCGGGGTAATTTTCGTCCCTTTGACAAAAGATCTTTTCAGCAGAGGGGCCAACAGACGAATTGGTCCTCGCAAAATCAAGGCCAGAATCAACAGAGGTCGCAATACCAACAGTGACGACCTGGACAAGGCAGAGGCAATGGAAAAAGGCAGCAATCCTCTGCTACCAAGCAGCCTCAAAAACAATAAACGGATGCTTCCTCCACAACCGTGTGCCACTCCGGTTGGAGGAAGTATTGTGTGGTATCTGGACGAGTGGAAGCAGATCACAAAGGACAGATGGGTGTTGAGTATTATTCAGAGCGGGTACCTTTTGAGATTCAAGAAGCCACCGCCTGTCATGCGTCCTCTAAAGATGGTTCAGTGGAATATAAAGCGCTTGCAACAGGAAGCGAATGTCCTTCTGAAGAAGAACGCCATAGAACCAGTACCATCTCATCAGAGATGTCAAGGCCTGTACTCTCGATTTTTTCTCGTGCAGAAAAAAGGTCCAGCTACGGAGTTCAGACCCATTCTGGATCTGAGACGATTGAACAAATTCATTCGGAAGGAGAAATTTCGAATGCTGGCTCTTCATCAGATCTTCCCTCAATTACACCAAGGGGATTGGATGTGCACCATCGATCTGAAAGATGCCTACTTGCATATTCCGGTATCGAGAAAGCATCGCAAGTTCCTCAGGTTCCAAGTAGGGGCTCATCATTACCAGTACTCAGTACTCCCTTTTGGCCTGAGATCAGCTCCCAGAACATTTTCAAAATGTATGGCGGTAGTTGCGGCTTGGCTTCGAAAGAGACGGATTTTCATATATCCGTACTTAGACGACTGGCTTCTGAAGAGTTCATCCCCATCGCTACTAGAAGAGCATCTAGCGATATGCCTCCAACTCATGTTCAAGTTGGGTCTGCAAGTCAACTACAAGAAGTCCATAATGAATCCCACCCAGAAGATCCACTACCTGGGTGCACAACTGGACACAGAAAACGAAAACGTGTGTCCTTCGGAGGAGAGATGGTCATCTATCAAGGCGAAGTGCGCGCTTCTCCTCCAGTATGCACGTCCAACAGTTCGGCAAGTAACCTCTCTCCTGGGGTCCATGGCATCGTGCATATTCATCGTGCCAAACGCACGTTTGCAGATGCGTCCTCTGCAGCAGTGTCTGGAAGATCAGTGGAAACAGAGGACAGGATGCTGGGAGGATCGAATTCATCTCCAACAGTCTGCAAAAGATTCCATCCGGTGGTGGATGAAGAAGACACACTTGATGAAGGGAGTTCCTTTTCATCAGGACCCACCAACGCAGACTCTGATCACAGACGCCTCTCTCCAAGGTTGGGGGGCGCATATGGGCCCTCTGCAGGTACAAGGGCTATGGTCAGACTTCGAGAAAGGATATCACATCAATCTACTCGAACTCAGAGCGGTCCATCTTGCTCTCAAGTCTCTGGCTCCATCTCTACAGACTCGGTCCCTCCTGGTGCAAACAGACAATACAACTACCATGTATTACTTAAACAAGCAGGGGGTACCAGATCCAGGACTCTGTCTATAGAAGCCCAGACCATCTGGCATTGGTTACTTGCACGAGACCTGTCCATAACAGCAGTTCACCTACCAGGGAGTCTCAACTCACAGGCGGACGGCCTCAGCAGAGACTTCGTCGAAGCGCACGACTGGGTTCTCAACGAAGACGTCGCGCAAAGCATTTTCCAGGCTTGGGGAACACCAGACATCGATCTGTTCGCAGACGCGGCAAACACAAAATGCCCCGTCTTCGCGTCCAGGTTCTCCCAGAAAGGGTCGCAAGGGAATGCCCTTTTGATAGACTGGTGTCAAAATTTGCTGTACGCCTTTCCACCGACACCGTTGATACCAGCAGTGATCAACCGGATGTACAAGACCAACTCCAGAATGATACTGATTTGCCCGGAGTGGCCACGGCAGTGGTGGTTCCCAGATCTCCTTCAGTTGTCAATCAGGCCACACAGGAGATTGCCTTGTCGCCCGGATCTACTGTCCAAACAGGAAGGGCGAGTGTTTCATCCCAATCTGTCCTCCCTGCGCTTGGCAGCATGGCTCCTGAAGTCATCCTGTACGGGCATTTACAGCTGAATCCGGAGTGTATGAACATTCTTAAGGAGGCAAAGCGGCCTTCTACAAGACAATCCTACGGATTTAAGTGGAAACGCTTTTACCTTTGGTGTCAGAGTAAGGGTCTTGACCCTATTCATGGTCAAGAACAGGTGATCTTGCCTTATCTTCTGTACCTTGCTGAGTCTGGTTTGCAGTTTAGTTCTATTAAAGTCCATCTTGCTGCAATAACTGCTTATAGAAAATCGCCAACACAGATATCGTTTTTTCGAATGCCTGTGGTGAAGGATTTTCTAGAGGGGTTAAGGAAGGTGTTTCCTCCAGTCAGGTCTCCTTCTCCACCTTGGGAGCTTAATGTGGTATTGACTAAGTTGATGGGTCCACCATTTGAGCCCATACATAAAGCTTCTTTGCAACACTTATCTTGGAAAGTAGCATTCCTGGTAGCCATCACTTCTGCTCGTAGAGTGAGCGAAATTCAGGCTCTGTGTTGCAAGGAACCGTACACAGGTTTTCATGGAAACAGAGTGGTGCTTAGGACTCATCCTGCTTTTCTGCCAAAGGTGGTGTCGGATTTTCATGTTAATCAATCCATAACATTGCCTACTTTCTTTCCAAACCCTTCGAGTCTGGCTGAGCGGACTTTGCATTCATTGGATCTAAAGAGGGTTTTGAAATTTTATTTAGATAAAACGAAGTCTTTGAGACACACGGACCGTTTGTTTGTGAACTATGGTCCTACGAATACTGGTTTGGCAGCATCCAAGAGATCCATTTCTAGATGGATAGTGTCATGTATCTTACTGGCTTATCAGCTAGCCCACAAGTCTTTATCAGGTAGACCTAGGGCTCATTCTACGAGAGGGAAAGCTGCTACCACAGCTCTTCTTAGGAATGTGGCTATGTCAGAGATATGTAAAGCAGCTACTTGGCGTTCAGTGCATACGTTTACACACCATTACTGCTTGGATTCTGATGCGCAGACTGATGCACAAGTGGGACAAGCATCACTCAGAAATTTGTTTGCTGTTTCTAGTTAAACACTGTATTTTTAAAAGTGCAGCTATGCATTTATCTGTTCGCCCGCTTCTAGTGGGTATGAGCTTGCTACTCTATTCAGTGTCTATGACTATTAATGAGTATCCCCTGGAAGAGAAGGATTAGTTACTTACCTGTAATCCTAGTTCTCTTCCAGGGGTATACTCATTAAAGTCATAAGCACCCTCCCGCCTCCCCGGGCGAACAGTAGCATTGAAGTGTTTTTCAATATGTATTATGAAGTTTTTTAAGTGCAGATTCCTGCTAAAAGTTTACTGTACCGTACAAAAGAACTGACCTAACTGTCACCTGTGGTGCATGATGGGAACAGAGTTCTCCTAGAGGCCTTAAAGGCAAAGTGTGCAGATTCTCTGGGGCCTTAAAGGCAGGGTGCCAGTCTGATTTTCTGTACACAGACAATTTTTCATATGCAGCCTTTTAGGCTAATAACTGTTTACAACAGGTTCTTTGATGAAAATAAAAGTTTTTCATGGTTATGAAATGCATTTTGGGCTCATGCCTGTTTATTGCATTATATACAGCATATTTTCATGCTTCAGAACGTGTGTAATATTGGCTTTATTAGCCTATGTATATATGTTAGGCTGCATATTATGGTTATTATACATTTATATGTGTATAATTAGTTTAGTACTATGTACTTTTTGATATATTTACACATATATATGTATATTGTTATGTGTTCCGGGTTCCCGCTCTTGGGCGGAGATAATTCAGTGCTTATGACTTTAATGAGTATACCCCTGGAAGAGAACTAGGATTACAGGTAAGTAACTAATCCTTACTGCTCACCAGGCAAATTTGCTTTTACAACTCACACTTTGTAAAAGCTGGTGAAATTTGAGGTGTGAAAAATAGTAACATTCCAAATTTTCAGTTTGGAACATTGGGATTACCAGTTACCCCTCATTCCAGCCTCTAGAACTCAGAATACAAGAATAATATTGAACAGTGGAAAACTGGACCTGCAGTATCTGCATCCCCTAAACAGTATTCCCACTCCTTGAGAAAGGCGACGGGTATAGCACCAATCCTCACCCCTAACCCCCACTTGGAAAAAATAGAGGATATAGCTATTAGCTGCCCCTATGTATAAATTGGACCTCCCTGGTCCAACTCCAATGTATATCAGAGAATGGGTGGGATACTGGACAAACTCTTCAACTCATAGGGCACATTTCCTCCACCACCGCTTCTGAAGGTGGGAAATTAATGTGCCTGCCTTAGGGCAGTGTAAGGGTGTAGAACATTTTTAGTGGAACCTCTCCCTCACAGGTGAAAATGGCCGAGTAGAAAGCTGTATGTTTGTATGTATGTAAAACTAATATTGCAGCAGTCTAGCTGGGAAGAAAAGTACTCTGCAGACATATATATAAACAAAAGGGACAATGTTGGAAGAATTGCATTTCTTAAGAAGTGTGATGTCAATCTTAGGAATGCATACACTTTACTTCTTGGACCAGGACACAAATCTGCTTCTGCATAAGTCAGACCTAAACGATGCATTGCCTCTCAGATCAAGACCCAAAAAGACAAGTGGAATAGTCACTTTCGGTTATGATTTACTTATCCGGCAAATATTTATATACTTTGCTAGGACAAGAAGTGGAGCTTTTACCTATGATATCGCATGTATTATTAATATTATTATGATGACCTTATTTACTTTAGAAGAAAAACTAAAACCTCACACTAGTCTTGGAGAAGCATTTGTTTAAAATCAAAATTGACAGTACCATATCAACTTAAAAGGTGGAGAGACCTCAGGAGGGTGCAAGGAGGAGGGGAATGAGATTTCTTGATCATAATATATTAGTGACCTTATTTAGAGTTTGTCAACATACCCTGCAAACAAAACCCTCAGTTTGCACAGCTCATTTGGATGCTGGTGGACCTTAACTATTCCATCTACGGAGCCCCGTTTCCTCCATCGATGGAAAACATCTTCTAACAGCCCAACGGGGTAGGGATCACCAGAGGAAGAACATTACACCATTTGCCCAATGTCAAGAGGATGGTGTAATTCCTATTTTACCTGTCCATCATAAGGACGGGTAAAAAAACAATAATTACTTGAAGGCCCAAGGAGAAAACATGGTATGGTGTATATTATATTTTAGTTTTTTTAGAAACAAACTCCTGCCTGGTCGTTTGTTTCTGAAAAACTCAAAATAATTGTCAAGATTGTGGACAACTGTTCAAACTGACAGCAGCCATCCACCAATCTTTTAAGGCATTGAAAGGAAGCACCATGACAGCGGTTGCCTTCAAGGTACAGGGATGACCGATTGGCCACGTCTAAATTTGGTGAATGAAGTACCATTAAGATGAAGGAGGTAATGTCCTCTGATATCCTGATGAACACTACTCTGTCTGCCAAACTCTGAATCAGGCATTACATTTCTTGAACCCTGACTTTGTGTACCTGCAGAAAAGGCTAAGAAGGCCTCCTTGTGCATGAACTTCTGTTCTTTGTCAAGGAAATGTCCTGGATTGAACTGTTGAGGTGTCTCCCAGTGCTCAGGATCACACAGAGCTGAGAAAAGATTAGGTATGATGAGAGAACCCTGGGAGGAAAAAAATAGATTATTAGATTAGAATGACAGGCAAAAGATGTTCCAATTATATAAATTATTTCATATGGCACAACTATTCCCAAGGTGGATGTCAGTGCTCTAAGCTCGGTTCTGAGAAGGTGGGAGTTGGACAGGTGTCTTAATTTTTCCAGACTCCAAAACTCATGCAGTCATCTAAGTGAGTTTAATGATGATCATTGAGAGAGTGAAAGGAAGATGACCATCGAGTCATAACATCTCTGAGGAATGGTCAAGAAGAATTCTCAGAGGTAATACATGATGAAAATAAACATTAGGAAGGCACATCAAAATGGATAGTGGTCCGAGGGAAATTTAATATCCTTGAGAAAACAGGGAGAGCCCCTAAGGAAATAGACTAATATGTCTACTATGATCATCTGTTTAAAGGACTTGGCTCTTTGGCAGCTCTAGCTGGCTTGTTGGATAATATTGTTTAGAGAATACCTTTAGTAAGATCCCTTTCATGGAGCAAGTAAGAGTGTGGAGATGGGAGTTGATTTAGAAAAGTTATGACCAGATACTCTTTGGTAGGATTCTTTGGGTTATGTGGTGTTTAGTTCATAAAAATGTGGGAAAGTTGAACTCAACACTAGAAAATGCATTTGATTATTGGCAATATTTAGTAAATTGAGGGGTCTTCAAGGTCCCACCAGTAATGCTACCTGAAAAAAAGAGGTGGTGGAACAGGAATGATGTGGAATAACATTCATTAAGAAGCATACACACAGAGTTGCAGAAGTAAATTAATATTATAAAGCAACTACTTTGGAGATAAATCACAGCTAGTATAGATGTTCATGCAGCAGTCCCTGGAAACTAAGATGACCCCCACCTGTCGAGATGCCACATAAGAATGTTAAATTGTTTCACCACTCATGTTTAATTTTTTGGCACAACATTGCCTATTTCCCCAATCCACAGGTCTATAGTTGCCTGCCTCTCTGGCCTTAATTCTGATGAGCAACTTCTAACAAAATATTTTAAATGTCCATTTCATACTCTACTTCATGTGTGTGAGGTGTGTCTTGAAAGTAACTGATGGCAAAACGTGTGATCTCTGCCACTGCACCACCTTGTAATGCTGATGATTCGTTCTTTTTCATGGGATAATCCGTGCACTTTTTTCTTCTTCTCCTGCCTCACAATTCTAGTGTATTCACCTTGTTCATCAATAGATGCCCCAAATGTCAGCCACAATGTTAGTGCATTTGCACCTTGCCTGATGGTAAACTTTATACTCAATGTTGTCTTTTACCTCACAATAATACATTAACTACGCGGCCAGATCATAACCCTGCTCAGTCCGCTTCGTAATTTGTCTCTCAGTGCTGGTCAATAGGTTACTCAACGCTGGTGCATATGTACCTTTTCAATGTTGAATCCCTGCAATGAGATCTCCTTCACAGTCTTCCTAAAAAGACCAATTGGTGCAATACTGCTCATGCGTTGTATCTCATGGATCACGGCATTGGTGTAGGGAAGCCTCTTCCGGTCCTCATAGTGAATGATCTGGGACTCTCCTATGACATCATCCATCTCCTTCTGAACATTCTCTGGAGAGAGATATTTACACAAATCAGGGAACTGCTGGCATTCTAACCCACTAATGCCTACAAGTAAGATAGTTTTTGCAAGATAGTTGACAATATAAGCCCATCCTGTTCCTTAACCCATCCTAATTCAGACCAATTGAGCTTAAACCAACTCATTGGAAGTGAACTCTGCTCAGTTAAATTGAAACCACCCGCGCCTAATGGCATAAAATAAAAACCTCCATCCAAGTGCCGAAAATATGCTCTATCATTTGAATTAAGGATTTGACCCACGCTCTGGGAGCGTTTTCTCAATTTTGTTTATTACAGTGCCCCGAGGATTAAGCGCATCAATGTGCATGGCTTTACACAGGTCTTGGTCATGATGCGCATCACCATCTTTGATGTTGCTTTAAACACATTGTAAAACAAGTGAAAACAGACTGTAATACAATGACTGAAAACTAAACATATTTACATGATACTAAGAAAACATGTCTGCACAAAATTAATTAATAATCAATTTACACACAAAATTTTTGGAAATAGGCAAAAACTATAAATTCATCTCCTTTCAAACTCACTGATAACTCAATAAACCATCAGTATTTACCTGTTAATACAGGTAATCATCAAGCCCAAGGCTTCATCTGTATATATAAAAACGAATGTATGTCTGTCTGTTTGTCCTTTATGCATGACTAAACCATTCATCCGATCAGCATGAAACTTTGGGAAGTTGTTGAGTACACTCCCGCGAACGTTTCTGGCAACAATAACAATTAAAAATGTGTTAAATATCGGCCCCCCGGCCCCCCAGGGTCCTCATAGTCTTTCCAAGACTGAATGGTTACAGTTTCCGGTGCGACTCGCTTTTGCAATGACCATCAACAAAGCACAAGAACAATCGCTGCAAGTGTGTGGACTAGATTTGGAGAATCCGTGCTTCTCACATTGACAACTGTATGTGGACAGCTCATGCGTCGGAAAACCTTCTGATTTATTCGTGTACGCACCAGACGGAAGAAAAAAAAATACCGTGTATCCATAAGCACTCGAATAAATAAACAGAATTAAAACAACACTTTAAAATGTTTTCCATATTAAAATGAATAAGTTTCAATAAAAATGACACAATGTAAATTGAATGTTATCATAACAAGTTTCCTTAAATTTCCTTTCTTCTGAGATCGCAGCAACATGCGACGGGTGAGCTAGTGTTTAAATAAATTGACTCAGCATGCTCAACAGTATTTAACAGGCAAATATCATAATGAACAAATATTCATATAGAGTATACCGCTTGTCAAACTTAATATACAAGTAAAAAAGATATATTAAATTAATAAAATTAATTATATTCCTGTTAACTCATGATCTGCTCTCATGTACCAGTGGACTATCACAGGCAATCTCTGATGTATAGTGGAAGCTCACTAGGGCAGGAGGGCTGACAAGGAGTTCAAATAAATATGATTATTTTATTCACTTATAATACTGCAATAAGAGGAACAAATTATTTTTGTTTATTGTTTTTATTTCTTAGATTAGGGCCTTCACCGTACCCCCGTGGGTGCACAGCCTTCTTTAAAAAAAAATTGGTGGGTTTCCATGGATGAGCAGTCAACCGTCAACCATCTTTTGCCCTAGCAGTTCGCCTCCCTTCTTCCAGAGAGGCACCAACAATCTTACACAGTTTTATACAATACATTTATATGAATAATGTGCTAATAATATATGATTTAGTACTCTCTTTACTCTTCTATCTTTATAACCTATACATTTTGGCATTTATTTGAATGGACCACATATTTGGCCAAAGACATACTCTGTTTCAAAGATAAATGAGAACAAACATTTAAAAACTTTACAATAGGACCAAAATTGGAAAGTGTGGATGTTTTAGCTTTGTGTTTTAAATATGTGGCACATCCATTATCAGGTTTCTCCTAATTAATCAAGAATATTCAAGATATAAAACTGTGACCATGTCCTTAGAGTGAGGGTCACTGTTGGCACAGGACTCCTTTTACAGTGGCAAAGCAGTCTCACTATTCAGCCACGTGAGTGAACATCACACCTGATCTTCCATTTGCCACCAGGGTGTCATGATCCTGAGGCAGCATACAGCCCCCAACCTTCACCTTTCCAGGTTGCGCCTGAAACGTATGAAAGTTGCAGGGACTACATCTCCCATAAGGCCAAGGGACATGTAGCAGGCCGACAGGAAGGAGCACACTAATATTTAAGTCCCGCCTCTGGAGAAAACGGCGCTTGACAATCTGTCGTCGGAGCTTTGATGCTGTTTGCCGTTGCCTGTCTAAGTTACTGGAAATCTTGCCGTCGTGCGTTTTTGTGCCTGAAGTAAACGCAATTCTTAGAGCGCCACTGCGCTTTAATCTCTCCTGCCTTTGACCGCGGCAATTACCGCGGAACCGAGGGAGGAGCCGCGTCTCTGTTCTCTGGAGCCGAACAGGAGACGCCGACCCTTGCGCTGTATGGGAGAGTGGTTTAACCTCTCAACAGCTGTACTTTGTTTGTCTACCAGCAGTCTCGGTTCTGGAACCGAACCTTCGAGACCTTTGATCTTTTTGCCTTTATATTCTTTTGCACGGAACTCGAACATTGGGATTATCAGTGCCCCACAGAACTGGCAAGCCACCCTTTGTGTACCTCCCTTGCTCCGAAGATAGGAGTCACAGGAGATACAGAGACATCGCCTGACTGCGTGCGACTGTGCCTGCCAGAATTCTTTTCTCTTCTCACGCAAGACCAGCACTCCCAGGTACCCTCCTTCTCTGTCACCCCTCAGCACGAAGAACAGTCCTGTGGACACATTTCAGGACACATTCATGTAAGTGCGTACGGATGGTGTGTGTCTGAGCTGGAGTGAGAGTGATTGCAGTACTACTCATTCTGTTCTTGTTTTCTCCCTGCTGCAGGGGTCCTAGAGGGAGTATAGAACAGGTCTCCTATTCCTGTGAACGGAACAGGCATCTTTATTATTTAGTCCCCTTCCCCTTTTCCCTAGAATAGTTCACTACCCATAGTGCTCTGATACATTGTGGTGGGTGTAGCGTTTGGGGGACATTGGGAACTACTCTTCACGGCATCGTTCCTGCTGGCCGTTCTGAAGGTTAGTGGCTTAGTATTGTTGGCGCTACTGACACCTGACAGATTGTCAAGCCCAAGTTACTAGCCAGCCCGAGCGATGGATACTAATGCAGTACTCACCTCGCTCTTGGAAAGTTTTAATGCCTTACAGCATGAGGTTCAAACCTCTAGACTTGAAAACCAAGAACTCAGGAAAGAGATGGGTACTATAAGGAGAGAGGTGGCGGGGATTTCGAGACAAGGAGGCAGATCCTATATCCGAGAGGTGACCCTACCCCCTCCTTCTCAGGCCACCCAGCCCACCACGGTCACTCCCCCAGACGGAGGGTTCTTTGCTCCCAGTCCCCATGCCCAGATAGCTGCAGGACCCGTTCCTACGGTGCATGTTCTCCAGCACTCCGGAATCCCATTGGCCCCTCCTGAGAGATTCTACGGGGATCCTAAGAAGTTCGAAACATTTCTGAACCAGTGCCGCCTGCATTTCTTGTGCAAACCTGCCATATTTCAAGATGAAGCTACCAAAATAGCGTTCATGATGTCGTATTTGGGTGGAAATGCGGCGAGTTGGTCCATTCCTCTAATGGAACGCAATGACCCTGTATTACAGAATTTCGCAGGATTTTGCCTAGAAATGAGAAAACTGTTTGATCGCAAGTCACACATGCTCACCTTAGACCGAGAGTTATTAACCCTTCGACAGGGTTCTCAAGACCTACTGTCGTACATTACCACCTTCAACCGGTTGGTTGTGGAATCCGACTGGCCTCCAGCGAAAAGGACTTCCCTTTTTTATCAAGGGCTGCGGGGGGAACTTAAAGATGTGCTCTCACAGGTTGTGCAACTACCGCAGACATGCGAAGAAATGATTGATCTCACGGTGCAACTGGATCACCGTTTACTCGAAAGGAGGGAAGACAGGTCCAAAGCAGACGTTTGTTTTACGCCTTCTAGACCTGGAACAAATCAAGAAGAACCCACACCACAGAGCGACAAATCAGAACCCATGCAGATTGGGGGAATCCGGGGCCCCCTGACGGCTGGAGAGCGAGACAAAAGAAGGAAAATGATGCTCTGCATGTATTGCGGAAAAGCAGGCCATTTTATCAAGGACTGCCGAGCTCGAGCCCAAGCCTCTAACCAAAAACCGAATTCAAAGGGGCAGGCCGTAGTCAGAGGAATTGAAGGATCGGGAAACGAACAGGCTTGAGCCAGTGAGAGGTCACTGGTTCAACATGCGCCTGGACAACGATCTCTTCAGTGATAGCGAACACCCTCCAGAGTACAGCAGCCCACCTCACTGTGGAAGTGCGGTTCTATCCAGATGAGACTCATCAAATTATGGTAGCTGCCCTGATAGACTCCGGAGCAACCGGCAATTTTATCGACCAAGCATACTCTCGTTTGATAGGTGTGGAATGGCAGAAGAAGAAGGCCCCCACGCAAGTCCACGCCGTGCACGGAAAAACCCTCACATCGGGACCTGTCTGGTATCATACAGTCCCTCTACGTATGAAACTAGGTGAACAGCACTATGAATCTATCCAATTCGATGTCATAGACGCCCCGCAGTTCCGGTTGATATTGGGCATGCCATGGCTCATAGTACATAACCCTACTATCAGATGGGCCGAGCGCACAGTACAGATGGACTCTTTGTACTGTCTTGAACATTGTACACATAAGAGGATGGTAAAGGAGAAACCACATGAAATCAACAGGGCCGTTTGCCTCGCCACTGTTTGCCCCCCGTTGGAATCTTGCAGCACGACCCTCTTGCCTGGAGACTACGAGGCATATCGTTCGGTGTTCGATAAACAATTGGCTACACAACTACCCCCTCATCGGGCATACGATTGCCGAATAGAGCTGATCCCGGGAGCTGAAATCCCTTGTAGCAGGGTATATGCTTTAACGGAACCGGAAACGCGATATCTCCGTAATTATATCGATGAACATCTTGCCTCCGGTTTCATCCGGCATTCCTCCTCGCCGGCTTCGTCGCCCCACTTTTTCATCTCAAAGAAGGACTGTGATGAACTTCGCACCTGCATCGACTATCGGGCCATTAATCGTATCACGATCAAAAATCGATACCCATTACCCTTGATTCCGGTTTTACTAGATCAACTGAAAGGGAGCAAGTACTTCACGAAACTGGACTTACGCGGAGCCTACCATTTGGTGAGAGTGAAACAAGGGGACAAATGGAAGACCGCCTTCAGAACCAAATTCGGACTCTATGAATACAGAGTGATGCCATTCGGACTCTGTAACGCCCCCGCGGCGTTTCAGTACTTCATGGATGAAGTGCTGAGAGGACTGCTAGAGACCATCTGCATCGTCTACATCGACGATATTCTAATCTACTCCACCACTCTCATTGAACATGTGCAACATGTAAAGACCGTACTAGAACGTCTCCGACTCCATTCCCTATACGCCAAATTGGAAAAGTGCTTATTCCACGTTAAGGAAATAGCCTTCCTTGGGTATATCATAAACAAAGACGGATTCCAAATGGAAAAAGGCAAGGTGGAGGCGATAACCGGCTGGAAAACACCTTTCAATGTCCGAGCTGTCCAGTGTTTCTTGGGATTCGCGAACTATTACAGGCGCTTCATCAAAGACTTTTCGCGGATCATCCAACCCATCTCTTGCCTTCTCAGAAAAAACACCCCGTATGCATGGGGAAAAGAAGCGGCGAGGGCCTTTGAGACACTCAAGGAACGATTCACAAATGCACCTATCCTACGACATCCAGACACTCAATTGCCGTTCATCTTAGAAACAGATGCTTCCCAGTACGCATTAGGTGGAGTGCTCTCCCAAAGACATCCATCCACGGGGCAACTCCATCCAGTAGCCTATTTTTCGAAAAAATTGACTCCTAGTGAGATCAACTATTCCATATCAGATAAGGAGCTCCTCGCAATTAAGAGGGCATGCGAAGAATGGAGACATTACCTTCTTGGGGCTCGTCACGTGGTTGAAATCTACACAGACCACAGAAACCTGCTATTTCTAAGGACAGCAAAGGCGTTAACACCTCGGCAATTGAGATGGACGTTATTCTTTGCCGACTACGATTTTGTAATTAAGTACAGACCAGGACCCCAAAACGGTAAGGCGGATGCCTTGTCGCGGAACGAAGATGTTCATGAAGCGGACCAGGAAGAAAAAACTGACATACCCTCTATCTTGCCGGCATCCAGTTTTGCAGGCTTACATCTAGCGTTGCTCGAGTCACATGACTTCTTGGACGACCTGAAGGTGGCGATCTCAGAACTAGACAGCGATGCCTGGATTCAAGAGGACCCAGAATCCCGCACAAAAAAGGAAGACCTACTGTACCAGGCGCATGCCATGTATGTATCACACTCCGCTCTCCAGAAAAAGGTGTTGGCATGGGCTCATGACTCCAACTTGGGAGGACACTTGGGACGGAGTAAAACCATTGCCGCCATAGAACGCTCATTCTGGTAGCCATCACTGCGAAGGGATGTCGAGAAGTACTTACAGACCTGTGCAATATGTGCACAAGGAAAGGCCAACCATGCGAGACCAACAGGACTTTTGCGCCCTCTCCCCATTCCTCCTAAACCATGGCACACCGTTTCTATGGACTTTATAGTCGAGATGCCGCCATGTGAGGGATTCACTACTATCCTAGTCGTTGTGGATCACTTGTCTAAAATGGGCCATTTTATACCACTCAAAAGATTACCCACATCCGCAGAGCTGGCATTTGTATTTCTCCAGAACATTGTACGATTACATGGAATCCCAAACGTCATAATCACGGACAGAGGGTCGCAATTCATATCCCGTTTCTGGAAGGCAATGTGCAACTCCATGTCCATTGAAGCAAAACTGTCTAGCAGCTATCACCCCCAGACTGACGGAAAAATGGAACGCCTAAACCAGACTCTGGAGCAGTATCTTTGTTGCTTTTCCCTACAGAACGCCACAGATTGGTATCCGAAGTTATGGACGGCCGAATTCACATACAACAATTCTGAACACAGTACGTTAGGGTGCTCCCCTTTCTTTTGTGTCAACGGATTCCACCCTAACATACTCCCCTTTAAATGGCCTATACAATCTCGTCTGCCAAGTGTTTGTGAACACCATGCTCACCTAAAAGCGGTATTGATGGATGCAAGGCGGCATTTGCTAACCGCCCAACGCTCTCAAGAAGCAGCAAGCAGATAAGAAGAGGAATCCTGAACCCACCTACCAAGTTGGGGACAAAGTCTGGTTAAGCACGAAAAATCTGCCTCTGAAAGGCGTGAACAAACTGAAACCCCGATACGTGGGACCCTATGGTATTGAGGAAGTCATCAACCCTGTCGCAATGCGACTGTCCTTGCCCGTTTCCTGGCGCATCCATCCTATTTTTCATGTCTCTCTCCTTCTCCCATGCCCTGTGAGCACTAGGTTACCTGTTCGTCCTATACCCGTCGAGGTAGAAGGGTGGGATGAGTACGAAGTGCAGTCCCTCCTGGACTCCAGAGTAGTGCGTGGAAGGGTCCAATACTTGGTGGACTGGAAAGGGTTCGGGGTGGAGGATAGAACCTGGGAACCTGTAGAGAACCTCCATTGTCCTGATCTGTTAGAGGAGTTCCATTCCACCCACCCGGGGAAGCCTGGTCGACCTCCGAGTCGGCGGTCCTTGAGAGGGGGTTCTGTCATGATCCTGAGGCAGCATACAGCCCCCAACCTTCACCTTTCCAGGTTGCGCCTGAAACGTATGAAAGTTGCAGGGACTACATCTCCCATAAGGCCAAGGGACATGTAGCAGGCCGACAGGAAGGAGCACACTCCTATTTAAGTCCCGCCTCTGGAGAAAACGGCGCTTGACAATCTGCCATCGGAGCTTTGATGCTATTTGCCGTTGCCTGTCTAAGTTACTGGAAATCTTGCCGTCGTGCGTTTTTGTGCCTGAAGTAAACGCAATTCTTAGAGCGCCACTGCGCTTTAATCTCTCCTGCCTTTGACCGCGGCAATTACCGCGGAACCGAGGGAGGAGCCGCGTCTCTGTTCTCTGGAGCCGAACAGGAGACGCCGACCCTTGCGCTGTACGGGAGAGTGGTTTAACCTCTCAACAGCTGTACTTTGTTTGTCTACCAGCAGTCTCGGTTCTGGAACCGAACCTTCGAGACCTTTGATCTTTTTGCCTTTATATTCTTTTGCACGGAACTCGAACATTGGGATTATCAGTGCCCCACAGAACTGGCAAGCCACCCTTTGTGTACCTCCGTTGCTCCGAAGATAGGAGTCACAGGAGATACAGAGACATCGCCTGACTGCGTGCGACTGTGCCTGCCAGAATTCTTCTCTCTCCTCACCTCACGCAAGACCAGCACTCCCAGGTACCCTCCTTCTCTGTCACCCCTCAGCACGAAGAACAGTCCTGTGGACATATTTCAGGACACATTCATGTAAGTGCGTACGGATGGTGTGTGTCTGAGCTGGAGTGAGAGTGATTGCAGTACTACTCATTCTGTTCTTGTTTTCTCCCTGCTGCAGGGGTCCTAGAGGGAGTATAGAACAGGTCTCCTATTCCTGTGAACGGAACAGGCATCTTTATTATTTTGTCCCCTTCCCCTTTTCCCTAGAATGCTTCACTACCCATAGTGCTCTGATACATTGTGGTGGGTGTAGCGTTTGGGGGACATTGGGAACTACTCTTCACGGCATCGTTCCTGCTGGCCGTTCTGAAGGTTAGTGGCTTAGTATTGTTGGCGCTACTGACACCTGACACAGGGCCACTGGAAGAAGAGACAAGCAATCACCTACAAACCTGGAAGGAGTAAATGTGTTTTTCCTACTCACTGGCCAGGTAGTGGTGTGATTTGAGGCAGAAGTGTCAATGCATTTTTCAGGTTGCTGTCTTCCATTAGTTGTAGGCATTTGAAAAAAGGGAAACTGTAGCAAACAGGTAGGACCATTGTTTCCACAAACAGAAGATAGAAATCTCTGTTTTTCTTTCTTGATAAACTTAGCCATGTTCCTGTGAAGCATTTTCATCATCTACTTATTGAATAACACCTAAATACTGTGCATTCGGGGGCTTGTGGGAGTTATATTTTCCCTTTGCCACGTAGATCTACCAATCAAGTTTTTAAATCGGGGAGATATTGGCACTGCTGCTATTCCGACTAGACAGAGCATAGATAAAGAAAGCACTGAATGAAGTACATAATTTTCTTAGTTAAGGGTGGTGATATTAAACGTATTGGACCTGAGGCACCAATATAACTTACACTTTTGAGTAAGTTTATGCTTTTGAGTAAGTTTACTTCTTTTTTTTGGTATTCAGAAACTGTGCTTTTGTAGTAACCCCTATTGGAAATATTGTTACAGGAAATCTAACTTTTAAATAGTCAAAATAGTTAAACAGATACATTAAATCGTGTATATTTGCTATTTAATTATAAAATATTTTAATAACCCGCTGTGGATTTGAAAAATAATGTAATTAAACATGTTAATGAACAATCATTAAAATAACTTTAATTCATTCTGTACATTACTTTTAATAATTATTAATGCACATTAAACAAGTATCACCGCCCTGACTTCCACATTCAGGGCGGAGGTCTCATCATGGTAAAGTGTAAATTAAACAATTAATATTTGTTACAAGTGATGTAGATAATTAATTATAATTTATGTAATTAGTTTTTAATAAATATGTATGTTACATTATGTTGAATTGTGTTATACTTAATGGATATTCTTACTTTTGCATATTTTTCAACAATAATAAATAGTCCTTTTTTTTAAAATATGGGGGCCTATTAGGAAGGCGGACGGAAACGGGTTCCGTCCGCCATGGTTGTGGCAAAAATACTCCTGACCGCTCCGTGGATAAACCGCCGGTGCGATTAGGATATATTAGCCAACACTCACCGACCGCGGCGGACGGATAACACCAAAGACCGCCGCAAGCGGACGGAACAACAGAAACAGGCTCAACCGCCGCCATACCTTCGGAGGTTCCGGACGCACGATTAGGATAACCCCGCCATCCCAACGGAACTTACCAACTTCCACGACCGCCGCGGAAAAAAGCATCGACAAACGGAGCTTGGCTGCGGAAGGACCAAACTAACATCACCCCTGCAGTCAAACCGAAGCAAAAATGGCGGGCGGTAGTAAATAGCAAACAAAAAATAACAGCAGACACACCCACCTCCAACAACTACACGCTCCAATGACACCCCCAGCACAAACAAGAGCACCCAAGTCAACACACCCACAAAACACCTGACCGCCATAAACCATTGGGACACAACCACCACACAGAGTATAAAAGGAATCCCTCCCATTACCACAATCCTTTGCATCACAGCACAGCTGGAACAAAGATGCAGAACATCAGAAACAACAGAGACACACAAACACACATACAACCTGCACACCAACACACCCACCACACCAACCCTCACCGCACCATCCCTACATACCACACACCTGCACACCCCACACCACCAACACCTTGCACATCACACACCATGGCACCCAAGAAAAACCCCAAGTTCACAGAGAGTGAGCACACATACAACACAATAGTCATCACAGCACACTCACCTACAAGCCACGCACATTCTTGGCGCAGATTGGCCATCAGTTGTGGGACAATGCAGCTCCGCAGGATGTGGGAGTCATGTGCGGACCCGGGAAATCTGGCACACACATGGGAGATGATGTTGTCAGCTAGGCACACCACTTGCACGTTGATCGAATGGTAGTGCTTCCGATTGCAATATACAGGTTCACGTGCCTGGGGTGGAATTAGACCAATATGTGTGCCATCAATGGCACCCACTACGTGTGGAATCTGGCCCAGGGCATAGAAGTCCCCTTTGACTGCTGCCAACTCTGCCGGCCGTGGAAAATAGAAGTTATCATCCTTGTAATGCATCATGGCATCCAGCACATCCCGCAGTACCATGCTGAACATGGATTGTGACATCCCCCCGGCATGACCAACTGTGTACGGGAAAGTGCCTGTTCGAAGAAGTGAAGTGCCACCATCACCTTTGCTGTGGGTGTAATAGCTCCTGGATATGTCCTGCGTGGCTGCAGATGGGGTGCCAATTGGGCTACAAGCTCCTGCAATCTACGTCGGTCAAGCCGGAATTTGCGGATCCCCTCATCGTTAACCATGTCAACCAGCACAGTGTAGGGTCGATGCACATTTGGAGCCCTCCTGTGGGAGTAGATGGGAGCAGATGTCAATTGACCAACACCGCATAGCTGTGCCACACTATCACATCTTGACCGACACAATACAAATATTAGATGTTGCAGACACTGATTGTATGTGTGACGTGACCGAAATATATGCCACTACAGCTAACTACACACACAATGTTCACCCACAAACAACATCCTGTGTGCAAACATGTTCAATGTAACGTGCACACATGTTGAGAGAACAGCCAACATCACATGACTGAGGGCCCAAGTGTGGACAAGCGTCCCCACAGACACACATGGACGTGCACACACAACACGAACATGGAACACACCCTCCTTGTGTTCATGCACCCATGACCCCACCTACAATGCTGGGTATCCTCACATGACATGCATGGGCACACAACAGGCGACACACATACGCATACACAGAATGCATGTATACCCCCTTCATTGCTACTTGCACACACAAACAACACACTCACAACAGCTTCTGAATGTGGGTACACAGCCTTGATGTACTGTGTAGATGTGTACAAATAGAAACGTGTGTCCGCAAAACCAAGCAAAACATTGCCAGGCACATCTGACGCAACTTGGGTGCACATCACTGGCCTTTGTTAACCACTGGCAAGGTCAATAGTATGACCACACATGCAAAAAATGGACATGAATGACACACGTGGACACAGGCCATTAACTTGACATAATGATTCTTGATGCATCCCGGACATGTCCGGACACACATGTACAACTATGAACATTACATGTGAGCGGAGACATGCATTGTGTGTACACACGCCATCCGGGTACGCCTTCCCCCAACACAGAAGATGATCCTTGATACTGCAATTGTGCATAACATATGCTGCATGGTCAAGGACCATCACGGTCACACCCCGCCAAACGCATGTGTGCACTACCGCGACGGTGCATCTTTTGAAAATCATCACTCACTGGCATGGCAATGGCGGAGCACGCATTCCGTGGGGGCGGGGCAGGCTAACACATACATTTGAATATGCAAGTGGAAATGGCAGTTGGTACCCCCCTTACAGTCACATTGCAGCACCCACCGCAGACCGCTGTGCCTGGCCGGTCACCCACCGCCATCCCTGGCCGGTCACCCACCGCCTGGTGCTGGGTAGTCACCCACCGCTGGGTGCTGGGCGGTCACCCACCGCCGGTTGCTGGCGGTGGGTGAGCGCCCTGTGCATTGAGGTCACCCTGGCATGGATGGCCCTGGCCGGTCACCCACCGCCGGGTGCTGGGCGGTCACCCACCGCCGGGTGCTGGGCGGTCACCCACCGCCGGGTGCTGGCGGTGGGTGACCAGCCAGGGCCGGCGGTGGGTTACCGGCCAGGGCCGGCGGTCTGCAGTGGGTGCTGCAATGTGACTGTAAGGGGGGTACCAACTGCCATTTCCACTTGCATATTCAAATGTATGTGTTAGCCTGTCCTGCCCTCGCGGAATGCGTGCTCCGCCATAGCGACGCCAGTGAGTGATTAATTTCAAATGATGCACCATTGCCGTAGTGCGCACATGCGGTTGCCGGTGTGTGACCGTGACGGTCCGTGCACATGTAGCCAATGGAAACAGGTATTCAAAAATAGCGGAAGCCGTGCACCGCCACACCAGGGCCAGTCATTGGTTCATTTTGAATGAGGCATCCCGGGAAAACCAATTGCTGCAGACGTGTGCCACTGATGTGAGCTCAGGGCCCTATAAATGTGTGAATTTCAGCAGCACACATTCACTGCTTCCAGCCACTGCTGCCTGCGACCATCACCTCGACTTGCTGCTGCTGAGTTATCCAACAACTGCTGCCTGCACCCATCACCTCGACCTGCTGCTGCTGAGCTATCCACAACTGCTGCATGCACCCATCACCTCGACCTGCTGCTGCTGAGCTATCCAACAACTGCTGCCTGCACCCATCGCCTCGACCTGCTGCTGCTGAGCTATCCAACAACTGCTGCTGTAGTGCCACAGTCCTGGACCTTGCCATGCAGAGAGTGCGAGAGATCCGGTCTCGTCCCTTCGCCGCAGCAGAGCTGGATGTCCTTGTGGACGGTGTGCTCCGCCACTATGAACGGCTCTACGGTGCCCCCGGACAGGTGGTAAGTGCAGTGGGGGACATGTTGGTGTGCATGAGGTGGTCACTGACTCCTGGCTTCTGCAAGCTTGGCGGTGTGCTGTGGGACATTCACATGTGTCGTACTGAGCATGGCTGCTGAAAGATATGTGTTGCTACTATGTTTGTGAATGTCCAACTGTCCATTGACATTCCCCTCTTGTCTCCCATCATATTAGGTCAAGCTGCACCTTCGCAAGGCCGTGTGGAGGACCATAGCACGTGATGTACGGGCAGTGGGGGTGTGCAATAGATGACACACACACTGCCACAAGCGCTGGGACGACATATCCAGGCTCAGCAAGAATGTGGCAGAGATGACACTGGGGCTGATTCCAAGATCAACCCGGCTTGCACGACGCACCATGACCCCTATAATGCACCGTATCATAGCTGTGACGCATCCTGACCTGTCCGCCCGGCTGAGAGGGGATCAACAGCAAACTAGCGGTAAGCAGACTGTATGTGTCTGTGACTTGTGAGTGCATGCATGTATTGGTGCTCAGACACAGTAGTGATATCCGTGGTGCATATGTTTTGCTGCAATTGCATGTTGGTGCCATTAGCGGAGTGAGCGTTAGCATCCATGTCCGCCAGGTGGACATACCAGTTGCTTTGTAGTGGAGGGTCCCAGGACATGCCGTTGAGGTCTGTGGTCCCATGGCATGACATGTGTGGTGGTCTGCATACACTTGCCCTGTTTGTTTGATGTACATGTTTCACAGGCATCCCCCGGTTCTTTGACATGAGGATGTCTGGTAGGGGTGGTTCGTGTGCAGGATGGGTGCTAGATGTTAGTCGATTGTAAGGAAAGTTGTGATTTTGTAACCTTCAGTACGTGAGTGTGACACTTAGGTAAACATCTTTTCTCTCTCTTTCAGATGTATCCGAGGGCACTGATCCACAAATGACTGAGATGGGTGGTGGCAATGCATCCGGATCTGAGATCACACACACGCAGACTGAGACTGAAGAGAGCAGCCCCGGAGAGGGGAACAGGACCGTCCCGGAGGACTCACATGTGGAGACACCATCGTCCTCATCTTCAGACAGTGTTGGTGAGTCAGCACTGTTGGCAGACACAGGGAGTGGGCAATCAACACCTTCAGTCGGTACACAGCACACAGGGCCCACAGTGCCACCAACTGCAACAAGTTCTGCTCGTGCTCGCCAGAGTAGGGGGAGCAGAGTTGCCTTCGGTGCAGGCACCGCTGCCCCTGCCCCTGTGACACAAAGTGCACTTTGTGCTGAGGCTGTTGATCTGCGGCGACAGCTGTGTGTAGGGCAGACCAACATGATCAATGCATTCCAAGACCACGGTAGGAAGTTGGGGCAGGTGGTAGCATTCATGGAGGGGATGCATGGCGATGTTGCTGGTCTCCACAGAACAGTTCAGTCATTAACAAACACTGTGTCTGCAGCCATTGTACAGTCGCATGGACAAGGTTCTACTTCAGTTCCCCCATCCACACCACTTGATGTCTCAGGGGAGAGTGACATTTCAGAACAGGCGTCATTTTCTGGGTATTGCACTAGAAGCAGCCACAGGCAGCAAGGCAGGGCATGGAGGGCACAGACACCATCCCCTAGGACAAGGAAATCTTTCACCGAACACGACATCAGTTACCCTGGAGTTGACACACAGGATCCTCAAGGGGTGTTGGGGGACAGGGATTCACATGTAACACAGGCATCCTCCTCAAAAGGTACTCCTAAGGCCAGGGACACTCCCAAGGACAAGGACACTACAAAGGAAAGGGCACCTCCCAAGGCTAGGGACACTCCTAAGGACAAGGACACTACAAAGGAAAGGGCACCTCCCAAGGCTAGGGACACTCCCAAGGACACTACAAATGAAAGGGCACCTCCCAAGGCTAGGGACACTCCCAAGGACAAGGACACTACAAAGGAAAGGGCACCTCCCAAGGCCAGGGACACTCCCAAGGACAAGGACACTACAAAGGAAAGGGCACCTCCCAAGGCTAGGGACACTCCCAAGGACAAGGACACTACAAAGGAAAGGGCACCTCCCAAGGCCAGGGACACTCCCAAGGACAAGGACACTACAAAGGAAAGGGCACCTCCCAAGGACAAGGACACTTCAAAGGACAGGTACACTACAATGGACAGGGCACTACAAAGGACAAGCCGACTCCCAGGGACAGGGCACCGCCCACGGATCAGGCACATTCCAGAGACAGGACACCTCCTACGGCCAAGGCACCTCCCAGGGCCAAGGGTTCTCCCATGGACACGAGCTCCATCAAGGACAGGCATACATCACCCCTGCCTGCCCTGAGGCTGATGTTGGTGAAGGAACGTAAGACACATGTGTCTGCGGTGGAGTCCCCCCATACCTCTACTCCCATCCACGCCCCACAGAAGCAGAGGCAGGAGTACACTGTTGTAGCATCCCCCATTACACATGATGCAGAGGGCAGAAGGCAGGGCCACAGCAAAAGTCAAGCAAGGTCCAGCACGTCCCCAGAGAGCAGACCCCCACCAGCACATGATCCACCTTTGATGGGTGATGTTTCTGATGAGGCCACACCACTTACCAGTCCAGTCATGTCCGGGGGGCCCCTACATATCCCAAAGAAACGGAGACACACACCAGTGACACGTGCCCACTCCAATGTCGCTCCAGTACAGCTGTCCCCAGCGCCACCCTGTCTCCTGGCCCATACAGCCCTGTGGCTCATCATTTCAGTGGTCCTAGTGGGTCAGCTGCAGTTCACTCTCATGTGTCAAATAGTGGCACTGTGTCTGTTGTTCGCTGTCATGCCTCATGTAGTAGCACTGTGTCAGTTGTGCCCTCTCCTGTTTCAGGTACTGGCACTGTGTGTGTCCGCCACTCTCATGTCTCAGATGCTGGCATGGTATTTGTTGGTCACTGTACAGGGACATGTCCTGGCAGTGTGTCTGGGCCTTTGGCGCTTATGTGTCAGTCACTAGAGCTGTGGCTGTGTCTCACACTCCTGTATCTGGGTCTATGGCTCATGTGTCAGTCACTAGAGCTGTGGCTGTGTCTCACACTCCTGTATCTGGGTCTATGGCTCATGTGTCAGTCACTAGAGCTGTGGCTGTGTCTCACACTCCTGTATCTGGTGCTGGCAGTGTGTCTGGGTCTATGGCTCATGTGTCAGTCACGACATCTGTGGCTGTGTCTCGCACTCCTGTTTCTGGTGCTGGCAGTGTGTCTGGGTCTATGGCTCATGTGTCAGTCACTAGAGCTGTGGCTGTGTCTCACACTCCTGTTTCTGGTGCTGGCAGTGTGTCTGGGACTATGGCTCATGGGTCAGTCACTAGAGCTGCGGCTGTGTCTCACACTCCTGTTTCTGGTGCTGGCAGTGTGTCTGGGTCTATGGCTCATGTGTCAGTCACTAGAACTGTGGCTGTGTCTCACACTCCTGTTTCTGGTGCTGGCAGTGTGTCCGGGGCGACTAGGTCAAGCAGTCCACCAGATTCTGTGCTGTGAGGTGTAGCTCCCATCACTCAGATGTCATTTGACTTGGTGTCTAGATTGTCCATTGTAACCACCCTTGCATTATTAATGTCCATGGGACGGGGCTCTTGACCCACGTACTTGTGTTGCCTCTGATGTACCTGCTCTGTTATGGACACTGCCCTTTTGCTGTTCTGATGCTGCATTGTGCCCTCTCATGTGCTGCCTCTGATGTACCTGCTATGTGCCTTGCCATGGACTGTTGGTGCACTTAGCCCCTCTCATATGCTGCCTCTGATGTACCTGCTCTGTTATGGACACTGCCCTGTTGCTGTTTTGATGCTGCATTGTGCCGTCTCATGTGCTGCCTCTGATGTACCTGTTCTGTGCCATCGACTGTTGATGCACTTAGCCCCTCTCATATGCTGCCTCAGATGTACCTGCTCTGTGCCATGGACTGTTGATGCACTTAGCCCCTCTCATGTGCTGCCTCTGATGTACCTGTGCCTTGCCATGGACTGTTGATGCACTTAGCCCCTCTCATGTGCTGCCTCTGATGTACCTGTGCCTTGCCATGGACTGTTGATGGACTTAGCCCCTCTCATGTGCTGCCTCTGATGTACCTGTGCCTTGCCATGGACTGTTGATGCACTTATCCCCTCTCATGTGCTGCCTCTGATGTACCTGTTCTGTGCCATGGACTGTTGATGCACTTAGCCCCTCTCATGTGCTGCCTCTGATGTACCTGTGCCTTGCCATGGACTGTTGATGGATTTAGCCCCTCTCATGTGCTGCCTCTGATGTACCTGTGCCTTGCCATGGACTGTTGATGCACTTATCCCCTCTCATGTGCTGCCTCTGATGTACCTGTTCTGTGCCATGGACTGTTGATGCACTTAGCCCCTCTCATGTGCTTCCTCTGATGTACCTGTGCCTTGCCATGGACTGTTGATGCACTTGCCCCTCTCATGTGCTGCCTCTGATGTACCTGTGCCTTGCCATGGACTGTTGATGGACTTAGCCCCTCTCATGTGCTGCCTCTGATGTACCTGTGCCTTGCCATGGACTGTTGATGCACTTATCCCCTCTCATGTGCTGCCTCTGATGTACCTGTTCTGTGCCATGGACTGTTGATGCACTTAGCCCCTCTCATGTGCTGCCTCTGATGTACCTGCTCTGTGCCATGGACTGTTGATGCACTTAGCCCCTCTCATGTGCTGCCTCTGATGTACTTGTGCCTTGCCATGGACTGTTGATGCACTTGGCCCCTCTCATGTGCTGCCTCAGATGTACCTGCTCTATTATGAACACTGCCCTGTTGCTCTTCTGATGCTGCATTGTGCCCTCTCATGCGCTGCCTCTGATGTACCTGTGCCTTGCCATGGACTGTTGATGCACGTAGCCCCTCTCATGTGCTGCCTCTGATGTACCTGTGCCGTGCCATGGACTGTTGATGCACTTAGCCCCTCTCATGTGCTGCCTCTGATGTACCTGCTCTGTGCCATGGACTGCTGATGCACCTTGCCCCTCTCATGTGCTGCCTCAGATGTACCTGCTCTATTATGAACACTGCCCTGTTGCTGTTCTGATGCTGCATTTTGCCCTCTCATGTGCTGCCTCTGATGTACCTGCTCTTTTATGGACACTGCCCTGTTGCTGTTCTGATGCTGCACTGTGCCCTCTCATGTGCTGCCTCTGATGCACCTGCTCTGTTATGGACACTGCCCTGTTGCTGTTCTGATGCTGCATTGTGCCCTCTCATGTGCTGCCTCTGATGTACCTGTGCCTTGCCATGGACTGTTGATGCACTTAGCCCCTCTCATGTACTGCCTCTGATGTACCTGTGCCTTGCCATGGACTGTTGATGCACTTAGCCCCTCTCATGTGCTGCCTCTGATGCACCTGCTCTGTTATGGACACTGCCCTGGTGCTGTTCTGATGCTGCATTGTGCCCTCTCATGTGCTGCCTCTGATGTACCTGTGCCTTGCCATGGACCGTTGATGCACTTAGCCCCTCTCATGTGCTGCCTCCCATGTACCTGTGCCTTGCCATGGACTGTTGATGCACTCAGCCCCTCTCATGTGCTGCCTCTGATGCACCTGCTCTGTTATGGACACTGCCCTGTTGCTGTTCTGATGCTGCATTGTGCCCTCTCATGTGCTGCCTCTGATGTACCTGTGCCTTGCCATGGACTGTTGATGCACTTAGCCCCTCTCATGTGCTGCCTCCGATGTACCTGTGCCTTGCCATGGACTGTTGATGTACTTAGCCCCTCTCGTGTGCTGCCTCTGATGTTTACTGCTCTGTGTCATGGACTGTTGATGCACTTAGCCCCTCTCATGTGCTGCCTCTGATGTACCTGTTCTGTGCCATGGACTGTTGATGCACTTAGCCCCTCTTATGTGCTGCCTCAGATGTACCTGCTCTGTGCCATGGACTGTTGATGCACTTAGCCTCTCTCATGTGCTGCCTCCGATGTACCTGTGCCTTGCCATGGACTGTTGATACACTTATCCCCTCTCATGTGCTGCCTCTGATGTACCTGTTCTGTGCCATGGACTGTTGATGCACTTAGCCCCTCTCATGTGCTGCCTCAGATGTACCTGCTCTGTGCCATGGACTGTTGATGCACTTAGCCCCTCTCATGTGCTGCCTCTGATGTACCTGCTCTGTGCCATGGACTGTTGATGCACTTGGCCCCTCTCACGTGCTGCCTCTGATGTACTTGTGCCTTGCCATGGACTGTTGATACACTTATCCCCTCTCATGTGCTGCCTCTGATGTACCTGTTCTGTGCCATGGACTGTTGATGCACTTAGCCCCTCTCATGTGCTGCCTCAGATGTACCTGCTCTGTGCCATGGACTGTTGATGCACTTAGCCCCTCTCATGTGCTGCCTCTGATGTACCTGCTCTGTGCCATGGACTGTTGATGCACTTGGCCCCTCTCACGTGCTGCCTCTGATGTACTTGTGCCTTGCCATGGACTGTTGATGCACTTAGCCCCTCTCTTGTGCTGCCTCAGATGTACCTGCTCTATTATGAACACTGCCCTGTTGCTGTTCTGATGCTGCATTGTGCCCTCTCATGTGCTGCCTCTGATGTACCTGCTCTGTTATGGACACTGCCCTGTTGCTGTTCTGATGCTGCATTGTGCCCTCTCATGTGCTGCCTCTGATGTACCTGTGCCTTGCCATGGACTGTTGATGCACTTAGCCCCTCTCATGTGCTGCCTCTGATGTACCTGTGCCTTGCCATGTACTGTTGATGCACTTAGCCCCTCTCATGTGCTGCATCTGATGTACCTGCTCTGTGGCATGGACTGTTGATGCACTTAGCCCCTCTCATGTGCTGCCTCTGATGTACCTGCTCTGTGCCATGGACTGTTGATGCACTTAGACCCTCTCACGTGCTGCCTCAGATGTACCTTCTCTGTGCCATGGACCGTTGATGCACTTAGCCCCTCTCATGTGCTACCTCTGATGTACCTGCTCTTTTATGGACACTGCCCTGTTGCTGTTCTGATGCTGCATTGTGCCCTCTCATGTGCTGCCTCTGATGTACCTGCTCTGTTATGGACACTGCCCTGTTGCTGTTCTGATGCTGCATTGTGCCCTCTCATGTGCTGCCTCTGATGTAACTGTGCCTTGCCATGGACTGTTGATGCACTTAGCCCCTCTCATGTACTGCCTCTGATGTACCTGTGCCTTGCCATGGACTGTTGATGCACTTAGCCCCTCTCATGTGCTGCCTCTGATGTACCTGCTCTGTGCAATGGACTGTTGATGCACTTAGCCCCTCTCATGTGCTGCCTCTGATGTACCTGTGCCTTGCCATGGACTGTTGATGCACTTATCCCCTCTCATGTGCTGCCTCTGATGTACATGTTCTGTGCCATGGACTGTTGATGCACTTAGCCCCTCTCATGTGCTGCCTCAGATGTACCTGCTCTGTGCCATGGACTGTTGATGCACTTAGCCCCTCTCATGTGCTGCCTCAGATGTACCTGCTCTGTGCCATGGACTGTTGATGCACTTAGCCCCTCTCATGTGCTGCCTCTGATGTACTTGTGCCTTGCCATGGACTGTTGATGCACTTGGCCCCTCTCATGTGCTGCCTCAGATGTACCTGCTCTATTATGAACACTGCCCTGTTGCTGTTCTGATGCTGCATTGTGCCCTCTCATGCGCTGCCTCTGATGTACCTGTGCCTTGCCATGGACTGTTGATGCACGTAGCCCCTCTCATGTGCTGCCTCTGATGTACCTGTGCCGTGCCATGGACTGTTGATGCACTTAGCCCCTCTCATGTGCTGCCTCTGATGTACCTGCTCTGTGCCATGGACTGCTGATGCACCTTGCCCCTCTCATGTGCTGCCTCAGATGTACCTGCTCTATTATGAACACTGCCCTGTTGCTGTTCTGATGCTGCATTGTGCCCTCTCATGTGCTGCCTCTGATGCACCTGCTCTGTTATGGACACTGCCCTGTTGCTGTTCTGATGCTGCACTGTGCCCTCTCATGTGCTGCCTCTGATGCACCTGCTCTGTTATGGACACTGCCCTGTTGCTGTTCTGATGCTGCATTGTGCCCTCTCATGTGCTGCCTCTGATGTACCTGTGCCTTGCCATGGACTGTTGATGCACTTAGCCCCTCTCATGTGCTGCCTCTGATGTACCTATGCCTTGCCATGGACTGTTGATGTACTTAGCCCCTCTCGTGTGCTGCCTCTGATGTTTACTGCTCTGTGTCATGGACTGTTGATGCACTTAGCCCTTCTCATGTGCTGCCTCTGATGTACCTGTGCCTTGCCATGGACTGTTGATGCACTTAGCCCCTCTCATGTGCTGCCTCTGATGTTTACTGCTCTGTGTCATGGACTGTTGATGCACTTAGCCCCTCTCATGTGCTGCCTCTGATGTACCTGTTCTGTGCCATGGACTGTTGATGCACTTAGCCCCTCTCATGTGCTGCCTCAGATGTACCTGCTCTGTGCCATGGACTGTTGATGCACTTGGCCCCTCTCACGTGCTGCCTCTGATGTACTTGTGCCTTGCCATGGACTGTTGATGCACTTAGCCCCTCTCATGTGCTGCCTCTGATGTACATGTGCCTTGCCATGGACTGTTGATGCACTTGGCCCCTCTCATGTGCTGCCTCTGATGTACCTGTTCTGTGCCATGGACTGTTGATGCACTTAGCCCCTCTCATGTGCTGCCTCTGATGTACCTGTGCCTTGCCATGGACTGTTGATGCACTTAGCCCCTCTCATGTGCTGCCTCTGATGTACCTGCTCTGTGCCATGGACTGTTGATACACTTATCCCCTCTCATGTGCTGCCTCAGATGTACCTGCTCTATTATGAACACTGCCCTGTTGCTGTTCTGATGCTGCATTGTGCCCTCTCATGTGCTGCCTCTGATGCACCTGCTCTGTTATGGACACTGCCCTGTTGCTGTTCTTATGCTGCACTGTGCCCTCTCATGTGCTGCCTCTGATGCACCTGCTCTGTTATGGACACTGCCCTGTTGCTGTTCTGATGCTGCATTGTGCCCTCTCATGTGCTGCCTCTGATGTACCTGTGCCTTGCCATGGACTGTTGATGCACTTAGCCCCTCTCATGTGCTGCCTCTGATGTACCTATGCCTTGCCATGGACTGTTGATGTACTTAGCCCCTCTCGTGTGCTGCCTCTGATGTTTACTGCTCTGTGTCATGGACTGTTGATGCACTTAGCCCCTCTCATGTGCTGCCTCTGATGTACCTGTGCCTTGCCATGGACTGTTGATACACTTATCCCCTCTCATGTGCTGCCTCTGATGTACCTGTTCTGTGCCATGGACGGTTGATGCACTTAGCCCCTCTCATGTGCTGCCTCAGATGTACCTGCTCTGTGCCATGGACTGTTGATGCACTTGGCCCCTCTCACGTGCTGCCTCTGATGTACTTGTGCCTTGCCATGGACTGTCGATGCACTTAGCCCCTCTCATGTGCTGCCTCTGATGTACATGTGCCTTGCCATGGACTGTTGATGCACTTGGCCCCTCTCATGTGCTGCCTCTGATGTACCTGTTCTGTGCCATGGACTGTTGATGCACTTAGCCCCTCTCATGTGCTGCCTCTGATGTACCTGTGCCTTGCCATGGACTGTTGATACACGTATCCCCTCTCATGTGCTGCCTCTGATGTACCTGTTCTGTGCCATGGACTGTTGATGCACTTAGCCCCTCTCATGTGCTGCCTCAGATGTACCTGCTCTATTATGAACACTGCCCTGTTGCTGTTCTGATGCTGCATTGTGCCCTCTCATGTGCTGCCTCTGATGTACCTGCTCTGTTATGGACACTGCCCTGTTGCTGTTCTGATGCTGCATTGTGCCCTCTCATGTGCTGCCTCTGATGTACCTGTGCCTTGCCATGGACTGTTGATGCACTTAGCCCCTCTCATGTGCTGCCTCTGATGTACCTGTGCCTTGCCATGTACTGTTGATGCACTTAGCCCCTCTCATGTGCTGCCTCTGATGTACCTGCTCTGTGCCATGGACTGTTGATGCACTTAGCCCCTCTCCTGTGCTGCCTCTGATGTACCTGCTCTGTGCCATGGACTGTTGATGCACTTAGACCCTCTCACGTGCTGCCTCAGATGTACCTTCTCTGTGCCATGGACCGTTGATGCACTTATCCCCTCTCATGTGCTGCCTCTGATGCACCTGCTCTGTTATGGACACTGCCCTGTTGCTGTTCTGATGCTGCATTGTGCCCTCTCATGTGCTGCCTCTGATGTAACTGTGCCTTGCCATGGACTGTTGATGCACTTAGCCCCTCTCATGTACTGCCTCTGATGTACCTGTGCCTTGCCATGGACTGTTGATGCACTTAGCCCCTCTCATGTGCTGCCTCTGATGTACCTGTGCCTTGCCATGGACTGTTGATGCACTCAGCCCCTCTCATGTGCTGCCTCAGATGTACCTGCTCTATTATGAACACTGCCCTGTTGCTGTTCTGATGCTGCATTGTGCCCTCTCATGTGCTGCCTCTGATGTACCTGCTCTGTTATGGACACTACCCTGTTGCTGTTCTGATGCTGCATTTTGCCCTCTCATGTGCTGCCTCTGATGTACCTGCTCTGTTATGGACACTGCCCTGTTGCTGTTCTGATACTGCATTGTGCCCTCTCATGTGCTGCCTCTGATGTACCTGTGCCTTGCCATGGACCGTTGATGCACTTAGCCCCTCTCATGTGCTGCCTTCCATGTACCTGTGCCTTGCCATGGACTGTTGATGTGCTTAGCCCCTCTCGTGTGCTGCCTCTGATGTTTCCTGCTCTGTGCCATGGACTGTTGATGCACTTAGCCCCTCTCGTGTGCTGCCTCTGATGTACCTGTTCTGTGCCATGCACTGTTGATGCACTTAGCCCCTCTCATGTGCTGCCTCAGATGTACCTGCTCTGTGCCATGGACTGTTGATGCACTTAGCCCCTCTCATGTGCTGCCTCTGATGTACCTGTGCCTTGCCATGGACTGTTGATGCACTTAGCCCCTCTCATGTGCTGCCTCAGATGTACCTGCTCTATTATGAACACTGCCATGTTGCTATTCTGATACTGCATTGTGCCCTCTCATGTGCTGCCTCTGATGTACCTGCTTAGTTCTACTCAGTGCCCATGCTCTTGACTACTCTAGGATTATACCCCTATTATGTGCAGTAAAGCAAGTGAATCATGTGTAGTGGTTTGTCTTTGTCATTCCTGGTTGTCTCCTTGCATTGTTGATATATTGGTGGTATCGAAAATGCTGTTTCCCCAACATGACCCTCCCCACGTCACGGCCCCGGAAGGTACTCCCCTTCCGACAGCAATTGGTGTGCTGGCGTACCTGCGTCGTCGTCGGCGATGGTCCATGACTTGCTGGTGGTGAAGCACGAAGAGTATAGGGAATGCGTGTAGTGCTGGGTCCATGACGGCGATCTGCCTGTGGTGGGTATCTCTGCAATGTTTTGCCTCTCCACTGTGGTGAATCTGCCGTGTTCAGGCAGGTTGTTTTTCCGCAGCGATTTGATGTGTGTTTTCCGCCATCGTGATTTAGAGGACGGTCGGAGACGTCATTCCGTACGGCGGTGTCTCTGGATTGGTTACGTCTGCCGCGGGGTCGGGTGTATTTCCGCGGCGGTGGGTGCTCTTCCGTGGCGTACGGACATTTGACAGTGCTTCCCATCCTAATATGGCAGACGGACTGGCCGCGGCTGGCGGACTGTAAAAAGGCATTTTCCGCCTACTCCAGGACGGCGGTTGGCCTTCCGTACGCCATCGTTATCGACCCCTATGTTTGGAATTAATTTATATTTCTAGCTATTTTAAATAATCTAATTTAATTTAACATTCTTCTCGAATGGGTTTTATTTGAACTCTCTACCTCCTTTATTTTGGGAGTGTGTTGCTATACCAGTGGCTGGTCCTTTGTAGTGCTGGCCTTAGTATAATATTGTAATTTACTACAAAAGTATAAGTGAAAAGGGTTGGTTACTACAAAAGTTTGTGAATAGCATATTGTAGTAAGTGTTGTAGTATTACTACTCTACACTACAAAAAAGAACCACAAAGTGCAGTTTGTGAATCGGGTCTGAAGTTTGGATGTTTGAAAAGCATGAATATGCAGCTGACCTATGGGTGCACTGCATCTGACGTATAGTTAGAATATTAGGAGAAAATCCTGAAGGAATAATTTTTACTCATTACACCAATTGTTTGAAAGATTAGTCTGAACTGTATTTAAAGTCAGGTGTAAGCAATACATAAAGCGATTTATTTAAGCATAGGTTTTTCAATACTAAATCACACTGTGATTAATGTTTTCTTAAATACGTACAACAACAGTCCCCTTAAATTAGTCCATGCATCAGATCGTAGAGACAGTTGATAGTGTATGAACCAGTGAGACAAAAGAGAAAAGTCTCTGTAGTCATTTATGAAGCAACAACTGTTGGTTTGTCAGGCTGATGGGAAATGACCTTACATATGGAGGCTACACCCTAGGTATATGTTATTATGAAATTAAATATAACTTTTCAACTTTTTAACAACTTTTATTATTATAAATTTTTTTGATTTAATAATTGTGCACTTTTTTTACTTTGTGTACAGCTTGCATGAAATTTGTATGATTTCACAAGTGTCAAAGATCAATTACATCTCTTTCTGGGGTGTTAACGTGGTCAAAGGTAACGTGAAATCACAAATAGTGATAAGAATAGAGGGTTTATTAAGGTTAGGGGGCATATTTACAGTGAAGTGGTGAAGAATGTTGTTAAGCCAAGAAGTGTAACGACAAGCTTCGTCACTTTAGAAATGCAGGGCTGCACCATTTTTACTAGAATATGGTGCAGCCCTGCGTTTCTACCTGCGCTGAAGCTAAACTAAGCTGCCTAGCACCAACACAGACACCTTTGCACCATAACGCCATAGCGCAAGGGTGCCTGTGTTGAGGGGAAGATTGTTTATGGGCAGGATGGTCCCCCTTCTTGCAAATAAACAATCTTTAAATGCTGTTTTGTAACTTGCTGCTTGCTGCTTGATGCTGCACACACGTTGTAAAACGGGTTTCTTTTTAAATTATAGCCCTGCATTTCATAGGCTTTTTTCTGTTTCTATATGTGCTGCAAAAGGTAGTACACTTGGAAACAGCAAAAACACGCATTTCTCCTAATTTTGCCTGTTTAAGACCAGGTTTTCCCCGGACTACATCTTGGCTCTTCTTCCTATTTACATCACCCTTCTAAATAGGGGGCAGCATCAAAATCAATGGGTGTTGCGGTGGAACGCCCATTGCCCTCCACTTTCACGCTAAACACAGTGTGAAAAGGTGCATTATTTACAAGGCAGCATTAAACCACGTTAATTATCAGTGAAAGTGAAGCTGTGATGGCAATAGGGTTTTTTAAATATGTCCCTGTGTAACTTCACTTTTGCTACCCATGGCATTTTGGTGAATTACTGTCATTGACTGTAGGACCTTCTGCAAATGGTGCTTTTTTTGATCTGTAAATAAACATTCATCTCTTAGTGGAATATAATGCACCCCAAATATAATTCTTTAATTGCATGTGTTAATCTGCTGAACATGCCCATTCATTAAACTTCTGAATTAATACCACGTAGGGTATAAAATGCTTTTTGCAGTACCCATCCTAGACCTCACCTTGTATTTCTGGGTATTTCACCATGTAAAGGAGTGCCCAGCGTAGGGTGGTGGTGGTGGTCTCTGTCCCAGCTCCAAAAAAATCAGCTGCAAGCCGGACCATGTTATGCTCATTAAATGTAGAGGTGACATCATGAGAGTCCTGAATGGAATATTAATATGCAAATTCAGCAAATGTGAAATATTGAAACAGCGTATTGTGAAGACATCATAACTTGGGCAACTGATTAATAATGTAAAGCAGTCTAGTCTTAGTCATAAAATCAAATTGACGGAAATTAGTATGTTGATTTGCATAAATAAATTACACAGATTTCATTTTATCATAGGTACGGATAACATTGGGTTAGATAAATTAGGTAAGGGTATATTATAAACTCTGACATGGAAGCATAATGAATGTGGATGAGTGATCATGCTTGCAGTAGTTATGGTGAGATTAATAGATTCTTTTATCCAGAAGAATGAAAGGGACGAAAGACTTGAGAAATCTGACGGATGGGCAGATTCAATAACCCTACAATAAGGAATGATTGGAAAGAGCAGTATTTCCCACTGAAAAGTGGAATGGAACAAATTAGTAGTGGATAAGAATTTTAAAAAAGGAAGGAAGGATGATATAAATATAATCAGTGAATGATGATGAATTTATTCAGCTTTTTTGTTCTGTAAATTGCTGCATTTATTGCCTTTCACTTCCTTTGGACAGCTGTGACACTTTCTCTATCAATAGGGTCTGGTTGACCTTTTGGGGCTGTGGTTGCAGTTTGATGCTGTAAGAACTGAAGTGAGTCCTAAGCTTGCCGAGGTTTGGGGCCCACTCCCATGTTACGGAGGAAAATGTGTTACTCACAGAAGTGACCAGGGGCGGTAATATAGAATGCGGCTCACTCTCCTTGTTAGTGTGAAGGGCACCTATCAAAAGGTGCATTTGATGTTAAGAAGTTGAGTGCACCGTAATAATTTGCATGTGTAGCCCCCTCGGCAGCCCAAAAGTTTAGCTGCCCTGGGAGCAGGGCAATCATCTGAAATATGGAGCTGCTTTAAAGATCCCCTTGCAGGGACTGCATCCCTTTTTCCCCTCTAGAGGGCTGCCATCAGGGTGCGCACTGATAATGCGCCACATTTTAGGTGGCGCGCTGTCAGTGTTCCTCCTGACAGCTTCTTTGCCTCTGCGCACATATCTATAATACGGCACAGAGGCAATAGGATTCCCTAATTTGCATGGAGCCACTCCCCCATGAAAACGAAGGAACACCCTCTAGTGATAGCGCTGTCTCTATATGTGCTCCAGCAATATTTGGATTACAGAAAGGGTAGCAGAAGCGTCAGCTGACTTTTCTGTAATACCAAAGTGCCCCCAGGGTGGGCAAAGCAGGCGCTCATAGCTGTTGCACACTCTGACACTTTGCATAATACACCCATAGGTGCTGAATTTAGACCTTAAAAAGGTATGCCCTTTAAAAGCTCAGTTGGTTTGTTAGTTAAGAGCTGAAGTTAATCAAACAATGGGAATACAGAACTTGTAATTTTTACACTTTATTCTTCAGTTAATTTTTGTATGAATACCTTGGAGGGGCGGAGCTTGCACACTGCAAGATGGCCGCTTGAAGCTGCCACAATTTCCGGCAATTATCCTGTGTTTGTAGGACCTGGTAGCCCTGCATTCCCGCTGCACCGTGTCGGGGACCGACTGGCAACAGGTAGAGCCGCTCCCGAACCCTCTGCTCCTCCGTTACGACCGTTAGTGGGAAGTTGGAGGCTATGGCCTGTATCCTACACTAAGCGCCGTCCTGTGGTGAGGAGAGACGGGCGTAGACAGGCGTAGAACGGAGGCGCGCTTGAGCCTGAATTGCCGTGCCTCTACCGCTGCCCGGGGAACTGCGACCGGCGAGTGCCCAGCGACCGAGAATTGAGCCCAGCCCATGAGACTCTATCCAAGGTACAGCGTCCTTCCCAACGTCTATGGGAATGTAATTATGGCCGACTACATAGGCATAACTGTGCAGCTGACGGATAGGGTGTCGCAGTTGGCCTGAACGTTACGGTGAGCCCGAGGCTGAATCGCGGTAGGAGCAGCGCGGATGCAGTATGACATACCTGCCCTCAGTTAGCTCGGTGGCCCTCCCGAACAACCACAAGTGTGAGTCACGTCCAGGTGCGGCCTAGTATCGATAGTCGGCCATTTTGTACTGAACCAGGGGATGGTGCAAAGGACCTGGAAAGTTGGACACCAGATTAAGGACAGCATCCCCGCTCAGAATTGCTGCGCTAATACGAACTAGATGCGGACATAGCATTGTGCTCGCACTTACCTGGGAGGCATTGCGATGTAAAACAGTACGATATTGGCACACTGCAGCGGCTGTCCTGCACCCCACTTGATCTGTAGCGCTCTGATGGCCTGACTGTGGCGGGGGAGCTGACGGGATTGGGGATCTGCATGCCTGCTCACCTATACAAGCTCTGTGTTGTGAGACTTTGTGAACTACATTTTAGGAGATTTGCTGTGTGAATCTAACGGCCTGGAATCCGCCCTGCTGACCTGGAGGAAGATCCCACACTGGACCCACCGTCAGAAGAGCTGGAAGGTGACTTACACTCTATGTTGGTCATGATGGAAAAAACCTTGCAAGGCAGCCTGGCAGGTTTGGCACTAAAATTGATGCGCTCTCATATCGTATGGACAGGATGTCTGAGAGATTAGACAAACAAGAAGTACAGACGTCCTTGGACACAGACCATAAGGAAATGGGTAGGGTCCTCCAGGTCCTACAAGGCGAAGCTGAAGACTTGGAAGCGCACTCGCACCGCAACAACATCCGGATCACGGGGATCCTTGAATCGACACCAACGGGCAACATGGAGAAGTTTGTTGAGAAGCTACTGACCACGCTTCTGGGCAATAATGCATTTTCCAATACGTTCGTGGTGGAGAGAGCGCACCCATTGTTGGGCCCTCGCTTTCCTCCTGGGGCAACTCCTAGACCCATAATAGCTCAACTGTTGAACTATAGAGGCAGGGACTCGGGACCGGGACTTGGCGTTCGCGACTGCACGGACCAAGCAAACGCTGCAGTACGAGGGATCCACCATCTTCCTATATCCAGACTTTACAGCTCGTGTCCAAGAAGCACGCAGTTTGCTCCGTTGAAACGCCAGATGAGAGACCAGAACATAGACTCTGCCATGCTATACCCTGCCAGACTGTGTGTAAACAGAAATGACCACTCACGGATTTCCACTGTCCCTAAGACCTTGCAAAAAGCTTTGAAAGAGTGGGCCACAGAGATGCGCTCTAACCCGGAGAGAGAAGTGCTGGAAGGGGCCGTCGGTGGCAGCCTAGATGAGCAAGACTGCGATTGGCATTGCTGAGGATCCAGTGAAGCAGACCACATAGTAGGGGTAGCCAGCTTAGCCTGAGAGTTGGGTGAAGACCTAACATGTGGGGGGCCACTTTATTGAGTAGTGGTTTCTGGGCCGGTGCCTCCCCTTGCTGCAGACCACAAGTAGGCATCGACTTATTTGGTGGGGGAGGGGGGACCTCGGCGGTAACGCTGCATTGAGTCTTTGATTAAGTTGTGGGGGTTGTTCCTGCTGCAGAAGCTAACTTGCTCTCGGCAGTGGATCGGAGTTGGACCTAAGTTTAGCTGCAGCATATGTACTTACCTGGCACTAACATCTGCCCTCGTATGAATCACACTGTTTGAGTTTAACAAGGGGAGGGGGGTTTGGATCCTGAAGTTAGCCTATTCAAATCTGCATATGTGAAAAAGCTAATTGTTGGGGGAGGTTGGGTGGGGGTTTGTCGCACAGTCAGAGTTGGGCACAGCCTGGTGTGGGTGGGGGGTGGGAAGGTATTGAGACTTACACTGTTTATTTCAGATTCTTTTGCACACCATCACACCCACATTTTGATGATAGTACAGGACGTTCAGCGGACATACGTAGAACTACTCCATGACAGGTACAGATAGGCCCCGCAGGGGCACAGGCATAGATACAGGAAGCGTGCTCACATGGAACGTGCGTGGCCTTAACGACCACAGGAAAATTTGTAAGATCTTGAATTATTTGTCAGGGCACAACATCGACATTGCACTGTTGCAGGAAACACACATACCACTGGACAGCCCTATGTTGCACATTAGGGGGCTAAATGGCAATATTCATGCAGCAAGATTTACTACACATGCACAAGGGGTTTTGTCATGGTTGAAACCTAAGACGGCACTGCCACTGGAGCCTTTAGAGACGGACGTGGAGGGCCGGTTTGCAATCACAAGGTGCAGAGGGAAGGGTCTGGATTTTCTATTGGTTAATGTTTATGGCTCGAATTACAACAACCCAGACTGTTACAGAAAATTGACACTGTAGGCCTCCAGACGGGTGGACAACCCTCTGGGGTGGGGATTTTAACCGACTTAGAGACCCAACACTGGACATATTGGGAGGCCCGGAGAGACGCATATCGGAGTTGGCTAGGGCAATGGAAAGCGCACTTGTGCGTTTCGACTTGTGCAATGGCTAACGGTACTCAGATAAAGGGGGGTTTACACACTATGGTGCATACCTTGATATACACACTAGAATCGATTACTGGTTTGCTAACAGGCAACTGCTTCCAAATATTCGTACGTGTAAGATCCTCCCCGTACATACTCAGACCACTCCCCGCTGCTGCTGATTATAGACACCCCAAGGATACTATCCCTCCTTATACCTAGAGATTTCCACCATATTCTTTGTTAGATGCAGTCCTTAACCTCTTCAGCGCGGCGCAAATTTGTGCGCTGTGCTGAACGTTCTATTGGGCTTATGGACTCATGACGGAACGGTTCCGTCATGAGCACAGGCCAACCGACGCTCATGACGGAACCGTTCCGTCATGAGCACCGAAGGGGTTAAGGAAGTGTGGAGAATTGACAGCGATCGGTCTTAGCATTTAGCTGAAGCCATCTTGTTTCCGGCAGCCATTTTGTCTGCTATGTGCTTATCACATGCTGTTTTCTTCTTCTCTGTTGTTTACCCTGGTGCTCTGTTTAAAGGAAAAGCTATACTTAGACTCTGCTACTCTGCACTTGCACAGAGGAATCTGTAACTGTCCATACATATCTTTTTAGTCTTTAACTGTCAGGTTGTTGCTACCGGAGTCAGCAACTGCTAGCTCCTCCTTTACTGTTGACTGTGCATTTCTGTATCACCATCTATGTATGTAATTCTCCTATGTGTGCTTGTACCGCCCTCATTGAGCCCCTATGTGGGTATAAAAGACCCATGGTTCTTCTACTCCTTGTGCTACTTCATACACTACTGAAGGGTGTTGTGTGAATGTAGTTCCACCTCATGAGGTTTTAATAAATCTTTTATTTAACCTTTCAGCTTCCATGCCAACTTCTATTTACTTGTTTGAGGACTTGCGTGCAGAGAACGGCAAACCCCTAGCACTGGTAGGCCTGGCTGAGGCCAACTTCTACAAATTGGCGCCCAACTAAGTGGGGCTCATCGGGGACTCGGATGTCCGAAGGAGTGGTCGAAACGGAGGATTAGAATCTCGCTGCGGACGATCGGTGCCCAAGGAGAGCTGCGTCTTGGCAATCATGGCATTTTTTCCTCTCTTTTTCCTGATCTGACCCTCCGGTGGTGCCAGTCCTTGACCAAGATCTCTTCTGGTGTTCTCCGTGCAGAGACCATTTGGTCAATTCAGAACTTGGCAGTTGGAATCTGGAGACCTAAGCTCGGTAAGGTCATTTGTGAGACAGTGAGGAAAGTGCGCCGGCTGCAAAACGTGAGATATAAAGTGATATAAACGTGAGATACAACAGTGAGATATAATGTGATATAACAGTGAGATATAAAGTGATATAACGTGAGATATGAAGTGATATAACGTGAGATATAAAGGGATATGACGTGAGATATAAAGTGATATAACGTGAGATATAAAACGTAATATAGAGAAATACAAAGTGATATAGTGAAATACAGTGATATGGAAATGAAAATTGGTCAATACATGAGAATATAAAGGATATATATATATATGTATTAATATATATATATATATATATATATATATATATATATATATATATATATATATATGTATATATATATATATATATATATATATATATATATATATATATATATATATATATATATATATATATATTTATATATATTTATATGAACAAACAATCCAGCTTCCTCAGAAAACTCCATGGACGAAGGCACGGACACGTGGTAATCAAGATGTGGCAAATATTTATTTCTCAAGTCCACCCTCAACCCCTGAGATAAGAGATACGCGTTTCGGCTTTCAAAAAGCCTTTTTCAATCTGTTTGGCGTCATTATTCACATCATATATATAGCCCTTCCCACTTAAGGTAAGTGTAGACATAAATAACAGACTCATAAATATGCATCATACATTATCCACCCACCATGATTGTATGCTCTCTACAATAGAGTATTAACACTGGGGAAGGTAAACCAACGTATGCATAAGATGAAATACATTCATTGCACCGTGGAAGACGCCTATTTGAATAGTGTTATCTGCCACAAGTGGGAATGTTATGGATATTAAATGCCGTGCCGCCAGATCTTATCTCATATGTCACTTTTAAATAAAAACGAACATAAATGAAAATATTAAAAGAACAATGCTGCTATTTTACACATTAGTCCAAATCAAGTCCGCTTCGAATCCCAAAGGATTAATAGCCCCGATAAAATAAACACCGTTCTCATGTCACCGTACATCTGTGATGAGAATGCTGAAAACTGATACGATGTTACCAGTTCACACGATATCAGATTAATAATCAAGCAAGCAGGGAAACACATTGCTGGCATCCGCACCTCGAGGCAGGTCACACTCCATGTGTGAACTATCGACATAAATGTCAGCCTCTGAGTCTGCGCATAAGACTACATATCCCATAGTGCTGCTTGATATGACGTGATCCAAGATGGAATGCAAAAACATAATTCAGTTCAACTTGTAAAGATTAATACCACAGATGAAAATAAACCGGACTGGAGGCAGGAAATGTCATGGACTTAAATAATAGGCAGCAAAAATGAGTTCAATTCAAACCCAGAGGTTGAAGGGGATCGATGCATAAAGCTAGGTATGCCAAGACTGACCTCACCACTTCAGCGTTGGCGTCAACAGTGCCCTGTCACCAACAAGCGCCAGTCTCCTGGGTGAGGCATTTAGTTCTGGGAAGGATGTATGACATTACAACGCATGCATATACATCGCATGCCTTTACAATGCAAGTATTACAACGCAGTCCATTACAACGCATAGTGCTTTTGGGTGCTGGATAGTGAATAGTTTAATTTACTATTCCAACTCCAGTCCCCGTGGACACTAGGGAAGGTTGTTGGATAGTAAATTAACCTATTCCCTATCCTAGAGCGCCCCCCAGAGCAATGTGTTGTAATAGTTTGCGTTGTAATGACCGCGTTGTAATGGTAGTGCGTTGTAAAAGTTTCGTTGTAAAGGTTGTTCACCGTTCTGGGAAGACACAGACCCCGTGCTGGCAGTTGTGAAAAACATCCCGCTCCAGGACCCTAGTCTCCCATCGCTGTCATCCTCATTCCTTTTACTGGCTGTCGAGTTGCAATTTATATAGGCAGGTAATGCGGAGAATTTTCTCTCATTTGTGAATTATATGTAACGGCACATTTTGTGTTAAAGTGCCACTGCTATTTAGTGTTGTATATCTTAAAATACTCTTGGACATGCCTGTTTTAAGCACACTTCGTGGAATGTGTTGCTGCTGTAATGGTACTGACGTGAATTTAGAGAAGAATCAGTTGGCTCCTCCCGAGAGGACGCCTAATAGGGACATGTATATTAAAAATGGTATTTCTTCTATAATGTACAGCACGTTATGGAATACATATAATAGTAAGTATCCTGTGTTGTGATGGGCTTTACATGGGTCATTTGATCTTAAAAAGATTCAGTTTGTTGAACAAAGTATGTTTAAACGTAAAAGTAGACAAGACATGTCTGACTTCGTACGATAAGATAAGATAAGATAATTTTTATTGCACAGTTAATAAAAACTCACAATTTAAGATGCACAGCTTTAAAAGAAGTATGTATCAAGAATAAAAAATGAATTGGTGGAAATTAAAATTATGTAAAGATCATGTTACAATTTACATTTTTAATATTGTTAGTTGGAGCTGTGGACCCAATGTTTTATACTCAGAGGCACTGTCTGTCTGTTACTCAGTTTCCTCCTTTTGTGTCTGCTTAATTCTCTCGGCCACGACGTCAAAGAATTTTATAAATCGGCAGTTCAATTGGGTCTCCTGCGGGTTAAAACATAGTGTAACTGCCTGTCTGCAAGTTCTAATGCCCTTCTGGTTCCATATTACGCGAAGTAAGGATCTCCTTTTGTCCATTAAGGTTGGGCAGATACAAATTATATGGATTAGATCTTCAGGTCCTGCATTGCAGAGTCGGCAGGTTTTATCATCCTGATTCCTTTTCCATGGGGCCAAATGAGGGCGAATTGGTACTATACCGAGACGCAGCTTTAGAAATTTTTCTTTGGTCTTCTGTTTGAATCCATGGTCCATGTACGCTTGGGTCTTTAATATTTTGTAATCGTTTAGGACTGTCCATCCATGTGCCCTTTTTGCTAGAGTTTCCTTGTCTTCTAATAGCGATGTTATTTTTGTAACCTTTGTTACTAGCTTTTTAAAACTTTTGTGATCTACTGGAGTATTCCAGAGGTTAGTCAGTTCAAGTCTTTCTTATGATTCTGTCAAATACTTCCTTGCATAAGATCGTTCTCGTCGCTGCAGCTCGATATAGAGGTGGGCACTTAAGGTGCCCTGCTCTGCGTTTCTGATCTTGTGCCAACATTTTATGAAGCTGCCCCTTCTTTCCACTGTCTGTTTTTGAACCCCGAACTCCAGACTGATATGGGCAGGAGATACGTGGCTAGGTAGCCGAAAGATGGTTCTGTACGTTTTATTGATCACTTTGTCGAGGGTAAGTGCGTCTTTTCTGAGAGTTGTCTCACTCCCGTATGTTAGCGTCGGTTGAAGGCGAGCTCTCAGTACTTGGAGAAGCGGGTCGAGCGTATAGTCTGGCAATATTTTCTTTAAGGGGATCATTGCGAGATAGGTCATGGTGCCTTTTCGATGTAATGTCTCTAATTGAGTTTTAGACGAGCCTCTGCTGTCTACTAGGACTCCCAGGTATTTGTAGCACGCTACATGGTCCAGTTTGCGTCCGTCCAAGTACCAGATATTTTTTCTGACCTTCTTATAGTTCACAGCCATAGTTTTTGTTTTCTTTAGGTTGATTTTTAATCCATTGCGCTGTGAAAATGAGCTGGTGGTGTTTAGAAGATGCTGAAGGCCAGTGGGAGTACGACTTATTAGTACCAGGTCGTCAGCATTGAGGAGATTGGACAGTGTGATGTCTCCCAACCGTGGGGCATGCGATTTTGTGCTGTCCAGTTCCCCTGGGAGATCTGCCAGAAAAAGATTAAACAAGGTAGGGGCTAGGACGCACCCTTGCTTCAATCCTTTGAAGGTGTTAATACGCCTGGAGAGGTGCGGCCCGTCTCCCAGCTTAATCTTGACCCAGGTGTTGGTATGAAGTAAAATTAGCTGCTTCAGGAGGGGTTGCGGTATCCCCCATTTTTCAAGCTTTCGCCAAAGTTTGCCTCGGTCCACATGATCGAAGGCTGAGCTGTAATTGATAAAACATAGAAACAGCGAGCTCTTTCCTGCTTTGGCCGCGTCTGTCAGCAAAGTTAGCGCCATGAGATTGGTGGTAGTTCCTTGTCCTCTGCAAAACCCTGTTTGATTTGCCGGGATTATGTGTTTTGACGCCGCCCAAGATGTCAATTCATTCAATAAAATGCCAGCATAATACTTCGCTTCTATGTCCAGTAGAGCGATCAACCGATAATTGGAAGGATCACTCCTGTCTCCCTGCTTGTAAATTGGGCTTATGGTTGATCCTTGCCAGGATTCCGGGCAGGTTTCTAATTCCTGTATGCCCACAAAGAGGGGTGCTAGTGTGCTACTCCAGAAATCGATATCGTGTTTAAATATTATTGGCGGTATCCCATTTGGCCCTGGTGCACCTTCCGATTTCCCCTTCTTTATTTGCGTTTTTATCCGATCCACTGTTATGTTGATTTTTTCCCCTATGAAACTTGTTGGTGTGGCGTGGTTATTGCCCCGTCGTTCTTCTTACGGTAATTTTTTCCCATTGTACTTTCCGTGGGGTTTCCAGACCCTTGCTCTTTCTTCCCTTTTTCGTTGTCCTTCTTTTTATTCTCTGTTTCTTGTGTTAACAGGGCTATGGGGTTAGCTTCGTCGGTTAGGTTAAAGTGATTGTGCAAATACTCAGCCCAAGCTGCCTCTGATATGTATGAGTTTATTCCTTGATGGCCTGGCCGCTGCAAACTGTGAATTGTTTGCCAAAATTTAGCGCTGTTTTTTAGTTTCGAGTCGTACTTTATTTTTGCCCAAAGTTCATCGTTCGCCTGTCTTTTGATTTCCCAAGTTACCTTTCTTAGGCTTGCTTTTAAACCGCGTAGAGCGTCCTGCAAAGGCTCTTTTTTAGGCTGTGTGCGGAGTTGGTTCAAAGTTTGCTTTATGTTCCGTTTAAGTCTTTTTATCTCCAGCGTGTTTGTCTTTCTCGATGCAGACTTGGGAAGTTTGCATTTGGATAGCCTTGGTTTTGTTGCATATTTGATCCCGAGAGTCTTTGTATACCACTCCCAGGCCTCTATTGGGTTTACAGCCAAATTGCCCTGAACCAAGAGCTCCTTCACGTTTGAAGACAGTTCTTCGATGTTATCTTGTTGGTATTTTATGCGTTTGAAGTCTGATGTATATTCGGACGTAGAGCATGCCCTGACTTCCGTGGGGTTCTCTCTGATTATCCTTAGTACGATTTCTTGTGGTAGATGGTCGCTTTGATCACTAACACCAAGCTAAATGATTTGATGATGTCAAATAGAGGGAGAGTTGCAAATGTATAGTCTAGGTAGGAGGAACTTGTTGCCGTGTGGTAGGTTGATGCTGGCGGGGTGTCTTCTTTGTACCGGCCGTTCAGCGCCCTTAGATTTAATTGCTCTAATTCTTTTAGACGTTGGTTCGAACACTTGGTTTGTTTAGTTGAAGGTGGTCGTGCCTGAGTTGGTATTCCCTAGGCTCTGTTAAGTTCGTGTACCAGTTCTTCGTCCGTTGCGCTTCCAAAAAGAAAGAGATTAAAGTCTCCTGCCAAGATTAGATTTTCAACTTCCCCCTCGTCCAAGATTCTTGCTATCTCTTTGACCAGCTCTCTTGCACCTTTCCGTCTGCACTTCGGGTGTATGTAAGAGTTGATTATTACGAGGCGGTGGCACTGCTTTCTGGTGTTGATAGTTATGACAGCCGCCTGTGTGACGTTGGGGGCAATGGTTTTAATCTTTATTTCCTTCATTGATCCTACTGTGAGGATTGAGGCAAAGATCGTCAATCCGCCTGAGCTATGGCCGAAGGGGGAGGTCCTGGTAGCTGGGACGATTTGTGTCATGTAGCCTTCAAGGGCTATCTCAGCTTCTTCCCAGGTTTCTTGCAGTAGTATCAAGTCAAATGTCTTCAGGTATTTTAGTGTTTCATGATCGTCCAATTTATCAGTCAGGCCATTGATATTCCAAATACATATTCTGAGGTTGTTCAATGTTGTGAGTGTTGAGGGCTGGGCGGGGGAACCTTGTCATTGCCCACCTCTGTTTGTTATTGTACGCTGTATTATATCCAGATTAGGAACTGTTGATTTCGTTATTGCCGTTTTGATATATGATGACCTCCCTTGGCGTCCTGGCGACTGACTGAGAGCTCCTTTTAGAATTGATGTAGCTTTGAGCGGGTGTTCTTTTTCACTCTCCTTTAAAAGCGGTGTTGGGTAGGCTGGCTTTCTACCTAGTTCCAGTCTTATTCCCCAGTGAGCGAATTTGTCAAGTTCTCCTAAAATCCGGTCGACCAGATCGTTAGACGCCCATGTTGTCTTTGTCGTTTCTGGTTTGGTCTGGTCGAGTGCAGGTTGGAATTCGATTAGAAGTAGGTCGGTTGAGATAATACCTTCCAGACCCTTGATCGATGTAATTAATTTTAATATGTTTCCTCTGTTCAAAATGTCCATGCGGCCCTTAGATTTATACTCAGGAGTGAATATTAGTATGTTTGTCTTCTTTGATGGAGTGGCTCTGGGTATTCGGGCAGTGGTTTGTTCGGGATAGATGGCCCGGTGAGGGATTGATCATTGTTGATGTCAATTATGGCTGAGGTTACACTTATTTTGGGTTGTTCCAATTCCTGCTCCAAGGCCGGCTGACTCGCATTTTGTGGCGTGGCCCTTGGCCAGCTGTCGAAGTGGCTCCTTATTGTGCTGCGTAGGTCGGACTCTTGGTCGAATTTTTCCTGCTGGTGTGAGCCTAGTGCTTTTCTTCCATCCTCGTGCCCAGGGAGTTCTGTTGCTGCCTCTAATGGTTCCGTTGCTCTCGGGATTTTAAGTTTAGTATGGGTCCTTGTGGTTGGAGGTCTTTTATCCAGGAGCGGTGTCTGCTCGGCCTGGTTTGGCGGTTCCTCCGTCTGCTCTTGTTCCGCTTGGCTGTGGGATTCTGCCGGCTGCCCCTCCTGTTCATGGGCAGTGGCTGTCATTTTCCTGTTCCTGCCCTTCCTTTTTTGTTTCCGACGGGTTCGTGAGTTTGTAGACACCTCTGTGTTGGATTCTTCTTGAGGTGAGAGAATAGGAAGTGCGTTTTTTGATGGTTGCCCGGCATTGAGGGAACAGGTCTTCTTGTTTTGGAGCAACCCGTTCTCTGGTTTTATTAGGGTTCTGCGTATTAGGGAGTCACTGGCGATGGTTCCCTCCTTGGCCGTGTCTGTCAAAACCGGTGGTGTGATTGGCTTCAGGTTGACCAGAAGGTTCTCTAGCATAGTTGGTAGTGTTGATAGTTTATTTATTATTGGGGAGCAGTCGCATTCTGTTCTTTCTATAGCAGAAAGTTCTGCTGCTTCCTGTCCCCTTTTTATTAAGCCGTTTAAATCGCCCAGTTTCTTCTCGATCCCTGAAGTGAATTCGGCCAGTGTTTGCAGTACTGTTAGCTGCATGTCTAGTTTCTCTGATTGGTATTGTAAGGCTGCTGCAGAAAGTTGTATTGTGTTTAATAGATTTGCCCAGAAGGTAATGAACGAGCTTTTACTTTCGCTCTCTGGTCTCCTGGCGCTTGGGGTTGTGGTAGGTTTTAGGTTGTAAGCCGCTACCAGGTCTTGCCACTCCTGTGTTGCAAGGAAGGACATGTCACTATCTATGGTATGTGGATTCTCCCTTTGCCGATTTTTTGGTGTGTTGAAGCGGCTGTGTCGATCTGCTCGTTTGGTGCCATATAAGGGCCGTCTTGTGCGCTCTTCAGCGACGGTGAAAGGCTGTTGTTTTGTCGTGGTGTTGCTATCCTTTCGTCCCGTACGCTCTGAAGTTTTTGCCCCCGCGGTCCGGTTAAATGGACCCCCCAGTCCTGTGGGTCATGATGTTCTAAAATGATAGAGGCATCTAATGCTCTGTCTATGCTTGGCCCACTGAGTGTTGTGTCCTTGTCTGGGGAGCTTTCTATTTTTTTACTCCTGAGCTGTGTCTGTAGGCCTTGAGGGCTTGTCAGTTCGGTGTCTGGTTGGCTACTGAACTCCACTCGCCGGTATGCTGCTGGGTATGCTGTTCCATCTTCTTCGTTGTCAATTGTTAAGCTGCTATCAGTTGGTGCTGTGTGATTATTAGCGGTATGAATGTCCGCTATGTGACTTTTGGTGTTTTTTCTGTAGCTGATATTTTTTGTTCTTGGACTGGTAGATGTTCTATTTTCCCTGGCTCCAGTGGAGTTGGTAGGCCCTCTAGATTTCCGTTGTCTGTATAAATTGCAGCTCCTGGATGTTTTAAGAACGCAAATTTCGTGTAGATTTTTGGTTGGTAGGAGTATGAAGTTTTCCTTGCTGGTTCTCCATCGATGGTTATGAGATCTTCGGTTCTGTCTCTTTTTGCTCCTTTTGATTGGTTACTTGGTTTTGTTACTTTGTATGGGCCCGTTGCGATTTTTAAGTTGTTGTCTTTACTGGCTTCCAGGCCGGTGAACCAAAGGCAGCCCGTGTCATTGCCGGTTTCATTGGCGGAGTTGGTATCGTTCGGGTGGTCATATTCCTTAAGAGTCCTTGTATTACAGAGGTCTTTGTCTGTAGGTAATAGAGTGGCTCCGTCGTCTCTTGTGGCCCCCTTTTTCCGTTTTGATACTGGTTTTGTAATGGACCTTCTCACTTTTCCGGACCTCATGGCTGGAAGCTGAAGCTAGTTACTGAAGGTTGGTTTCGACTCACAGAGACACACGGCTAGGGTGAATGAGGGGCACTCGGGGGGGGGGCAGAACCAGCCCAGGTGTCTGACAACTGTCTAGACCCGCTGTCGGTCCCTCAGTCCCTCTGCTCACTTCACTTGGTGGTGTCAATGGGTCTGCACAGGGCGCAGATGCTGCTCCACTCCCAGCTCACCCGGCTCACCCCTACACGAGCCTCTGGGGCTGCGGAGCTGCTGTGCCCACGTCTCCTGCAGTTTCTTGATCCCCGCTAGATGAGTTTTGAAATTCGGATAATACTTCCCCTTTATGGCAGTGCCTGGTGGCTGGTGCCTGGCAGTCGGCGCGTGGGGGCATGAGAAGCACAACACTCGGGAGGAAGCGCACTCACAGGCTGTAGCTTAGCAGAGCACGTCGAGGTGGTACGGTGTAGGGGAAGCGAAGCTGCAGGGACCGAATCTCTCAGAACCTCTCGATCCCCCTTTCCTGGCCCCGCTCGCTACTCCACCGCTTAAAGCTCTTCGAGCGGGCCCCCTCGCAGGCCCCCACACAGGAGCAGAGCTGATGACCTCCGGGTGCACCAGATTCTATAGGTGCCTGTGACAGGTGACAGTGGCTACGCCCTCCGTGATTACCTCCTCACCCCATACCTCAAGCCTGTGGATGCCGTGCCGTAGGCTATGAGTGATGCGTGATTGCCCGTAATGTCCTGCCTGCCGCCTGTTGCCTGCCGTGTGCCAGGGCCGGGGTCGTGTGCTATGCGCCCCTACGGTTGCCTCTCTCTCTCTCTCTCGAGGTTCTCGCAGAAGCAGGAGCAGGAGCAGGGGCTCGGAGCTCAGGGCTCAGCCTAGATTTTCACGTGCCCGCCCACTGGCCAGCTCCGTGCTCTGTACGCCGCTGGGCTCACCGGCTCTCCGGCTCCTCTGACGCTCCTTTGCTGTTCCGTGGCTTCCACGGCTATCCTTGCGGTGAGTTTCCTTTGGTACCTTAACAGGCTGCGGGTGTTGTTTTCCCAGCGCTCGGCTGAGCTCAGCGCTGACACCCGGTTGCAGCCTGGCCTCCTCTGCTCCTCACAACAGCAATCGACAACGGCAATCGGGAAACCGCAAAACGTGAACTTGAGAATACAGGAGAAATGGGGGACAAGGAGGGGCTGTTACTGTTGCTGTAGTTGTGGGGCGCAGGTACCAATTCCAGCTGTTTTGTAGCTTGTGCCTTGCCGCCTGATGCTACCGCTGCCCGTCCCAGCAATGGTGGTGGCAGAATACAAGCGGGAGCTTTTCTGATACTTTTTACGCAGGTTCTACAGAACTTCTGCGGCGCCAGTGGCCGGCAGTTCCTCCCAGGTGCAGTTCCTCCCAGGTGCAGCTCCTCCCAGGTGCAGCGGCAACAGGATGCACGCAGGAGCTTTTCTGGGGCTTTGCGAGGCTTCTGCGGAGGATTCCGCGGCGGCCGGCAGCACCTCCCGGGTACTGAAGCACCGGTCAAAGACGCAAAGCAGGGCGACAAAAGCAGCAAAAAAAAGGCAGCAAGGACGGCGGCTGTGAAAGCGCCTCTGAGGGCCGCCGCGGAAGCGGCCGTGAGCCGACCGCTACCACCTCCACCGCGGCACGTCAGCTCCGGTGCTTAGTTTTCCCTGCGATCGGCCACCCGTGAAAACACAAAGCGGGGGCCCCTGCTGTCGGGGCGGCAAGCTCAGGCTCAGAGCTCAAAGCCGGGAGCCAAGAGCCAGCTGTATCGGCGTCTTCCTTGCGCGTCGCTCCTTCCTAGCGCCTGCGGTCGGCTGTGGGCGGCTTGAAACCAAGGAGTCGAATGTGGGAGAGTGAGAAGGGACCAACTTGGATAGAAAAAGAACAACACAAAAGCGTTCACGTGAAAGCACTGGAACTTAAAAATAAAGAAAATATAGAAATGCAGGAAATAAAGGAGAGGGAGAATAGGAAGCGCCATTTGCAGGTAAATGGCCAATAATCTCTTTGGCGCTCCCTCTAACCCCTCCTTATTAAACCACAGGATGATTCAATTCTGTTGGATCGTCCTCCATATCCTTTTCCTTCTGCTCCTACTGACTCTGATGGTGATGATCCTTCTACTGATCAGGATAAGTTAGGATCTGATTCTGCACGAGAGACCAGTATGTTGACCGCTGAGCGTGCGGCTGAACTTAGATCTGCTGCTCGTAAAGTTGCTCCTAATACTCTTTCCGCTCCCGAAATTTTACAGGATGTAGAAAAATGGCAAGACAGGGAACAAGTATATTATGCTGAAGTATTTGCCATAGACGTAATTGAACGGTTTAGGAAACAATCCACAGAGTTAGAGACTGATGATATAGCAATGGATTGTAAGCAGTTGCGTGATGGTCTTTTTCTCTCCTCTCAGGTGGCTGACTTAATTAGGCATTTGGTTAAACTGCGTGCTGATACACTCCGTTTGCGAGAAGAGCAAAAGGCAGCGGCTGCAACTGCACAAACACTTCAGACCACCATGGTGCAGTCTGACGCTTCAAGTAATGTATACAACAAGGACCCCCTGAAAATAGTTTATACAATTCCTAGGTCAGGGAAAATAACTGGAAAATAACAACCTAGGCAATTATTTCGAGGCTTGTCCAGATAATACTAGCTAGGAGACTTAAAACATCCAAAAAGTTCAGTCCAAAATTTTATTGTCACAGTATATAACTCATCATAAAATACAAATTTGTATACAAGCATATAAAAGAATTGTATCAACATACAATGTCAGACAGATCAATACATCATATCATGAACACATAACAATAAAATAAAATAAAACAGTGGCAAAAAAGATAGATTTGACGCGCGTTTCGGCGGACCAGCGCCTTCTTCAGGAGTAGCCACTAATGACCTGAATAAAAATAACAAATGTAAAAGAAGTCTATTTATTACCAATATACATTATATCCAACATCATTTTAAACATAGTTCACATTTTTACATGAAACAATTATCATGCAAAACGAGATTCTAATCATATGACAACAACGGGACTCAAAATTAAATATTTCGGATTATTCAAATTCTCCCATTTCGTGGACAAGCAAGACTTTTCTACATTTTAAGTCTATAAAGATAGTGTACTTCATGTGCTCGATATGACCAAGAAATACTTACTTATCGGACACTAACAAGTATCCAGACACTCAATACATATTGGATATTATCCAGTTCAGTTTGATAATAAAGTAATCTATAAGGGATGGAAAAAATTCCAGGTTATAAGACTGGTTCAAAGATGAGCAATCAGCCTATACAAACAACTTCTATTACCACTTCAAGTTTCTATCGGTCAGGAACCATTACATGTCATGTTATATACAGCCTGATTCATCAAGCTAAATTGCGCCCGCAATCGCTGCGAAAATGCAATTGCGGGCGCAATGTCGGTAATCGGCATTCATCATTAAATTGCAAACACATAATAGCGAATACGCAATAATATTCGCAGAAACCCGGTAGGAGAGCATTAGCGAATCGGAAAATGCAACAATCCACGTATTTTGCGAAAAAAATTGCGGTTTCGCTATACAATCGCAATCGGTATTCATGAAATACCGCAAATAGCGAAAAAACCCTAAAATCGCTGTTTGCGCGGCGCAAATTAAGAACAACTCAAAGCAGGTGGTAACCATAAAAGCCATGGAAAAAAAAATTCAAAAAACAGTTGGCCAATCAGTAACAGGTTCAGGCCTGACCAATCACACATAAGGACAATCAGCAGCTGCATTAGGAGTTCCACAATGCCAGGAATGTACATGGTCGTCAGGCGCCGAAGGCTACAGCGAGCAGCACGGAGGAGAGGCCAGATCCAGGAGAGGATATTCCGCCAGCGGGTCACCTTGCTGGGCCAAACAAGAGAGCAGATATATGCAAAATACAGGCTGAATGGGGAAATGATAATCCAGCTCATACACGACCATGACCCCCTGATGCAGCACCCAACAAGGCGTACCAATGCGGTGCCTACACATGTGCAGGTATTGTGTAGCCTGCACCTCCTGGCCTCTGGGAGCTTCCTGGGGATAGTAGCGGCTGCTGGGGGGATATCCCAGCCCACCTTGTCACGCTGCCTCAAGACTTTTGTTGACGCTATGCTTACCCAGCTACACCGATACATAAAATTTCCCACCAGCCAACAGGAATTGCACTTGACCAAGCTACAATTCTACAATGTAGCACATTTTCCACATGTACTCGGATGCATAGACTGTACCCACGTCGCCATCTGCCCACCAGCTGCCACGGAGTATATGTTCCGCAATCGGAAGTCCTACCACTCCCTCAACATACAGATGGTCTGCAATGCCAAGACTTACATCACTGACATTGTGGCCCAGTACCCAGGGAGTACCCATGACTCCTATATATTCCGGCACAGCGGCGTCCACACACGACTGGCCAGGGGAGACTTTGGGGAAGGACACCTACTTGGTAAGTACACTTTGTCGACAATGTCACATTGCTATGAAGTAGCAGCGCAGCACAGGCACTCACCCTCTGCTCCTCTCATTCAGGTGACAGTGGCTACGCCCTCCGTGATTACCTCCTCACCCCATACCTCAACCCTGCTACACCCCAGCAACGGCGCTACAATGTTGCGCACATTCTGACAAGGAACTGCATAGAAAGGACATTTGGGTTGCTCAAAAGCAGGTTCCGCATACTGCACAAGACAGGTGGGGCCATGTATTACAGTCCTGCAATGTGCTGCCGCATTGTGGCTGTCTGCGCAATACTTCATAACATTGCAACCAAGCGCCGGATACCTGTCGACATATCTGGCAGTGAATCTGAAGGGGACGACCGGCCACCTGCTCATGCGCGCCATGCACATGGGGAGAATCCTGCTGAAAGCCACAGACGTCGCAACCACATCACACTGAACAGTTTCTGATGCACCCTCTACCCTCACCCCACAAATCACAAATGCATGCAGAAATCAATAATGACAATACGCCAATGAGTGCTGCTAAAATAAATATAATTGTTTCATTCACAATAATGGTAACACGTTAACTGTTGTCTTTGCTAACAGTATTTCAGCATACTGCTGTGTGGAACGGACAGGGCAGGCTTATACTCAGCCTGTGCCTGTAAGAGTCATAGAAAGTCATGTGCGCCTCCTGCGCGTACCGCCCAAACGCCTCTGTGGCTCATCCTCATCCATGGCACGTGCAGCTGCTGTGGGCCTGGTGCTGCGCCTGAGTGCCCCTACGTGTGAAGCAGAGTGGCTGCTCACACTAGATGTCCCCTCACTGGCATCATCACCCCCAACAGTGGCAGGTAGAGCAGGACGGTGTAGTGCTGTCACGGCACTGGTCAGGTGCTCAAGGACCCTGGCCACATCCTCGCAGCACTGGATGAGCTGCTGCTGCTGCGCAAGGGACCGCCGCGACAACTGTGATGTGGCATTGCTAATGATATAATTGGACCTGGTGTAGGCGGTCAGCCTGGTCAATAGCTGCCGGTGGCGGCGGCGTGCTGCGTTGCGCTGCGATGTATTTGCAGCAGTGCTGGCCACCATGGCTGCAGTCATGCGGACCATACCCTCCCCCACACCTGCCATGGCTGCAGTCATGCTGGCCATTCCCTCACCCACACCTTCCATGACTGCCGTCATGCGGTCCAACCGGTCCCCCACTCCGGCAACATTGCGCCCAATGTTATACAGCTGTAGCTGTATGGCACCTTGCTGCCGTGCTTGCAGCTGATGTATACGGAGCATGCGTCTTTCCAGGCTCACTCTCACCAGCTCCGGTCCATTCCCCCTCCTGCTGCTAGGTGCATTGGTCTGCAGGCGAGGCGTGCCACGCCTGCTCTGCTGGCCTGACACAGTGGGTGGCCGCTGTGTTGCCGCTGTTGCAGGCCCTGATGTAGAAGCACCAGCTGCTGGTGGTGTCACGGCAGGCGTTGTTAGTGCGGCAGGGGCTGGAGGCACCCTGGTGGTGGACCTGGTTGTGGAAGTATTTGCTGCGCCAGACGCAGGAGGCACACTGGTGGCGGACCTGACTGCGTAAGTATTTGCTGCGCCAGAAGCAGGAGGCACACTGGTGGCGGACCTGGCTGTGGAAGTATTTGCTGCGCCAGAAGCAGGAGGCACACTGGTGGCGGACCTGGCTGCGGAAGTATTTGCTGCGCCAGACGCAGGAGGCACCCTGGTGGTGGACCTGGCTGCAGGAGTAGTTGCTGGGGCAGGGGCTGGTGGCTGTGTATGTTGCGGCACCTCCTCCTCATCCGGTGCCTCCTCATCTATTTGCAGCCTCTCGCTGTCGCTGCTGTCTGCACCACCTGTGAGGGGAAGTGGACGTTCATTAGTTGCATGTATCTGTCACACGTGCAGTTGCTACATGCATGCTGGGTGACATTCCCTGACTGGCTATGGCTTTGCGTACTTTGGTACCTGTCTGGCTGCATTGTGGTAAATCTACATTGTGGCCACACTACATGTCCCACAATGCTTCAGGGCATTACCTGATGTGGAACGATGGCATGACTATGGAACAATATGGGAGGCTAATTGGTCATGGACATTCATAGGGGACAGGGTCGCAGTCGCATGCCACTTACCTCGGGTGTCTTGGGTGGTGCGGGATGAGTCCATATGAGTCACTCCGATGACCGCCTCTGTCTCCAGGGTGTTCTCTACTTGATCCTCCATGGGGGTGTTTGGAGGGACTGTAGGTTCTCCCCCTCCTGTGCCCGATGATTCTCCAAGGCGCTCAGCCACCCTCTCTTTGGCACGACCTCGGAGGTCGTACCAGCGTTCTTTAAGTTCGTCAAGTGACCTGTCCGCCACACCCACGGAGTTCACCGTGGACGCTATGCCCTGCCAGATCCTGCGTTTTTCCTGTTCTGCCACCCTCCTAGAGTCCTTCCCAAAGAGTTTGGAGTGGTTGGCCACCACACCCTCTATTAAATGCTCCAGCTCCTGCTCGGAGAATTTTAACTTTCTCTTCCGCCCTGTGGTGTTGCTGGGCCCAGGAACAGCCTCCTCAGACATTGCTGCACTGTACTTGCTGAGTAGTTTCCTGACAGATTTGCTGGAGCTGTCCCAGTTGCTGACTCGAGGTCTGCCTCACTGTGGTGTATGGGGGTGGGCCCTGGCTGCTTCCTGGTTGTGATGTCATCGCTGTGCTCGACATGCGACTTCCCGTTTTCCCGATCTCGCGCTATTTGAGGTCCCGCTATTGACGATCTCGCTATTAGAGAATTCGCAATTCCGACACGGATGTTGCCGGAAATAGCGTATTATATGCGAATTTCGATAGTCGCAACCGGTATTTGCGGCCGCGTGCGATTCGCTTTATTTTCTCTAAATTATTCATGAATACCGTTTTGCCTGTCCTTGATAGCGAGTCGCTATTATTCGCTATTAGGGCCACGCAAAACGTCCCGTTGATGAATCAGGCTGATAATCTCGAATTCACCGATGTGTTAACAGATAAGAATGTTGTAGTTCATGCGAAACCCATGCGGGAAGCCGCTCCTTTGTATGTTCCTCCTAAGGGTGCGGGGACAAGTGATGAAAAAGATTCCACTGATGCGAAGGATTACTTTATTTATAACTGGATTTATACTCCATGGAGTCAAACAGATGCCATGGCTCTTAAAGCTGCTTTGCCCGATCCGTGCAAAAATCCAATTGCTTTTTATGAGGAAGTTGAAGGAGCTATTAGTTCTTGTATCATGACCTTAGCTGATATTGACATGTTTTTGGGCTTGTTTTACCCCCTGATATGTGGAGAACTATTCATTGAGTCGATGACCACACAACTCTTGGGGATGTTTGGAAGGAGCTAGAAAGGATTGATGCTGAAAGGGAACCTGCACAGAAACCACACAAACTGATTTTAGATCTTCCAACAGCCATCATAGTTAAATTGAAAACCCTCACTCCTCCTGAAAAGACAGATTGGACTGTTTTAGCATCCTGAAAGCAAAAGGCAGATGAATTGGTCTCCGATTTCTTTACACTTTTTGAGGAGGCATTCCATGACTTTAGTGGCCAGTCATTGACGGATGACACGGGCAGGCATCTGTTTGTTGACAAATTTGTCGTGAACATATTGCCAGGAATAGCTAGTTGCCTAAAGGCGAGTGTAAGTTTGTGGACTACGTCCTCCCCTGTTTCTCTCCTGACTATGGCTCAATCTTACGAACAGCAGGAATTAGAATCTAAGGGTAATGAGGATAAGAAAAACAAGGAGCTGAAAACAAAGGTTATGATTGCTCAGGTTTATGGTCCTTCTTATGATAATAGTGGTCGAGGCGGCCGTGCGATGTACCGCCCTGGTGTACCCCCTTTTTCCCCAGTTACTTGGTCTGCTGATCAGTGAACTTATTGCAGGGAGACTGGGCTTTGGGCTTATGAGTGTCCTCATCTGCATCCTTTACAGTATCAGCATGCTCGGGGACAAATGAGAGGCCGCCCAGGGACCCCAGGACGTAGGGGAGGTATGGATGATCATGCTAGATTTGAGGCTTGTGGGCGTCCTCCGACTCCTTCAAATACGTTTGATAGGCGTAATCAATATTAAATATCTAACTATTTGAATCCGGATTTGCAGGGCTCCGCTCATGCATAGGACTGCCTAGGATGGGGTAAGGAATCAGTTGAAGTCCCATTCGATCAGAAGGGTCCCTATGTCCACGCACATGTCTTGGGTTCTACTGATCAGTTTATGTTTGATACTGGAGCTACTCGTAGCGCCTTGTCTAAACAATTGGTTCCAAGGGCTCTCCTGTCTGGCTTAACCATTACATCAATAGGTTTCGATGGGACACCTCCCTTAGCCCACTGTCACAACAACTTGCATTCCATGTTGATAAATTCACGGCTCCATGTCCATTTCTGCTTTCCCCTAACACACCTGACAATATTGTGGCTCTTGATACGCTTAAGTATTTTAGGGCTACGATACTTTGGGGGGTGCTGGGGCTGGGGAGTCCATCTTGGAGGGTATTTCTGCGCAGAATCACTAGAGGCTGCCACGACATTGAACTCAGGCCAAAGAAGGTTGATGCCAGAGCCACCCTGGGAAAGTGCACCTTCACCCACCAAAAGCATCATGATTATGTTCTATTGTATCGAAATGTATTCTTTCCATTGTATTCTCTGCGACTTCTCGTGGGAACCCCAATCTTGCTAGGCGGTACCCAGAGATGCAAAATAGGCCTCCAAATAGTCTGTTCTGATTGGTGTGTTACCCTAATCCTACCTTAGGACCAATCCAAATTGAGGGATTCTGACACTTTGCAACATTTGGGGGTGGTACACCGTCCCAAAACAGTATATCTACCCTGGGTTCACCTAGGGAAATTGTCCGACTTGTCTGGTTTAGCTGACCTGTCACTGACCCAACGCACTCAATAGGTGACTGAAGATACAGAGAGCTGCGGAGCACTCTGTCCGAAATTTGACCATAGACTAAGGTTTTACTAAACCTTAAAGTATTGGCGGAGCACTTTGCTGGGAGTTCGCTGACCCAATTGGGGTCTTGATCGATAGCTGCAGAGAGGGTGGAGCGCAGGCGTTGCTTCCGAACTGCGGGTGCTGGTCCTGTCCTGAGGGTCCTGTCCGAGAGGTCCTGTCCTGATTCCTAATCTGAGGGTTTCCTGTCCTGTCCTGGGTGTCCATTCTGCACCTGCTGTCCATTGAGGGGTATCCTTCCTTGAGGGTTTTCCTGTCCTTATCTGACCCGTGGCCAGGGTTTGGTTTCCACACCAATCTAGGTAAATATTCCTCTGAAAACTCTGAATCTTGCACCTTTCTAAATTTCCTGTCTTTTGCTTTAATAAAGACATACCTTTGCATATGTTACTTTTCCATGCTTTTCCGCAACCATTTAATCATAAAGTCATTTGCATTTGGTTTCATAACGTGTTCCTATGTTACCCTACTTGTTAGAAATTATATTCTGCATTGCAGTTTGTCACTTTCTCGTATGGTCTAGAACCTCCTTACTTAAATTGTCTAAAGAACTTTTGCCTTAAAGCATAGCGTGTTTCTCTTCATAGACTCTCCTATAGTTATATAGGATCTTTGAATTTACCAGAGTATAAACTCTTCCAATAGGGAATCTCTAGTACGTGCATAAGATTGTTTCCTTAATGAATGTCCATTCTTAAACTTTCTTCTAAAATCTGCATAGCATATTCCCGTTGCATCTCATATCAGAATTTCAATGGTTACCCTGACTTTATTTCTCTATAGTTATGTACTTTTCATTATTTTGATTATTGATTGTCTTATTCTTGTAAATCTAATGATTTCTGAGAACGAACTTTAGATAAAGACTTTTAAAACTTCCAGTTGTCCGTGGTCATTTACAAAGAGAATTTGAATGTTATTTGTTGGGTTTGTATTTTGCTGCCTTTCCTTTTACAGCTAGCTCCCTGATCCATTGTGGTCATAGGTACCCGCATCGGTGGATGGTAAGTCGGGTATTCTGAAGAATAACGAAAGGAACTCACAAATTATTGATAGTAGACCGTGAGGTCATCCGATCAATGTATATGGTGATTTGAAATATATGGGCCCGAAGACCGGAAGTGGCGAAATTATTGGTCGGGTGACCCGCGCGCTCTATCAGTATTTTTCTGGTAGCAGAGTTATGGTTAGGGAATAGTTAAAGGTTAGGTAGGACTAGTTAAGCTAGCCAAGTCGGTAGCTGCTAACATTATTGCTGCTATAAGAGCGGCCATTTCGGGGATTTGATCACTCTCTTGAGATGCGTTGCTTTTGAAATTTATGAATTGTTTGAAAATTGTTATTCTTGTTCTTATATTGTTATATGTATTAATCCATGCGTATGTAAAACGGTTTGTTAAGTGTTGTCGGAAATCCCCGGGGAATTGAATGGCAAGTGGTGAATAGAATCTACTTGCCTCGAGGTCGCAGGCTCAAGGAAAGTTAGGTGCAGGTTAGGTAGAACCGGAAGCACTAACTAGGGCTCTTTCTGAATACATGTGTGAATAAATGTTAGTAACGAGGTTCATTGGCAAAATTCCCATAGTGGCGTAACCTAATAAGGGTCACATCGGAAGAGTAGCAGGTTCATCGGAGGTTGGGTGAAAGCAAAGGGGTCCGCTGGGAAACCTTAGACTCGGATATATCCCGGAAAGAGTGGATGGGTCTAGGGAAGTAACAGGTTCACTGATGCTAGAGTGAAGGGTAGGCGGAAGAGATCTACCCGTAGTGTGTGAAAAGTAAATGGAAGTAGTTTACTTGCAGTAAAACAACTCTTTCCTGTCTAGACACTTGAGCACTGTGGCGAATGTGTATTCGTCGTAAAATAACCAAGTACTAAGCACTTTAGAAAGAAAGAAAGTTTCCGTTACCTTGTGAAGGGAGGGAGTCAGTCGCGAAGCGTCTCTGACGTCACTCCGTGCCGCGCTGGGATTGGTAGAAACAGCGGGCGGGTAGCGGGGCTGGAATTGTGAAGGAGGGGTGAGCGCCGAAGCGTGAGAACTATCTCGCGAAAAGGCCGCGCACCCATTGGCCGAAAATTATTTGAACTCGTGCACCCCATTGGTCGCACGGAATTACAAGACGCATTCTGATTGGAGGTAATTTTGTAAACAAAGTTAGGCGTAGGAATCGTATGTGGCACTCGTATACTCCAGAGACTAGACCCGATCCAAGAAACCTAGGGTTTGAAAGGGATCAGTGGAAGGCTAATAGATACGGCATTATGTACGGAAATAAGCGAAAATTGTCCCTTGTAAATAAGGTAAAGAATTACTTCAAAAAGGACAAGCCGATCAAAACTAGAGAGGGCATTGTTATTCCACCACCAAATACTCCCGCCTCTTTCATGATGTTCGACAGAGGGTACAATACATGTGTGTGGTTAGAAAATTGGGCGAAATACACACAAGATGACGGAATAATGGCCTTTCCGTTAGAAGGTACCTTTAATGGTAGGATCCTATTCAATTTAAGAACCGGAATGAATGAATTACATCCCAGACCGAGACTAACGCAGTATGAGGCATTAGAGGAATGGGAGATCGAGGCTTTCCAAAGAGAAAAGCCCCGAATGGACAAAGGGCTGACAAAGTATTACCCAAAACTGAAACAAGAAACCCGAGACAAAAAGATGAAAGAATGGAGACAGAGCATGATTGTTGAGGGACTGTTTCCCATGATGCCAGCAGAAGATCCTCTTGGGGGGGAAAAGGAAAGAGAAATCCAAGCACTGGGGGCCCCTCGGAGAAATCAGATGACGAATTGTTAGATGACATATGCATGAGAAGTCCGCCTCCTTATAATGAAGGCCACCGACCTTTGAGTGCAGGGGATGTTCCCCGGAGACCTCTACAAAGGGAAGAGGTCAGGTCCGCAAGTGTAGGAGGGGATTATCTAATTCCTCCTTATACTGAAAATCTAGGACCCGTAAAAACCAGAAGTATTTACCCAAGGAGACCAATTGGTGGGGAGGCGGGATATTCACGTGAAGGAGATTTTTGCTCTCGTCCCCCTTACGGAGGTGAGGTGAGGTCCTTAAGTTCAGGAATGCCATTATTACAGCCACGGGATGAAGAAGATCCGAGAATTCTAGGCACAGGAAGTTTGTTTCAGAAACCTAATTATGGCGGAGGACCAAGTGAGACACATCCCACTGCCCCGAGTTATGCTCCCATTCTAACACCGCAGGTGTTACATGACAAGTCATTGGACAGGTTATTAGAAGAGAAAGAGCGAGAAGCGCTAGCAAACCAGAGAGCTGAGATAATACAGAAAATGTCACAGCTAAATGCAAGTCCTGAAGCCTTGACGATCCCAGTAACTATCGGACCAGTGGTTCCGTTGTACGGGGACCGTCAAGGAAGTCCGAAAACTCCAGTAATTACTCCTGTCATTGCACCGACCAGACCAGAACCATTAATTGTAGATGACCAGACAAGTGAGTGCGAGTCGGATGTCTCGCTGCTAGATCTGCCCGTTAGAAATACAGGAAAAAGGATCCAGAAAAGACATAATCCTTTTAACGCAAGGGAAATTAAAATGGAATCGACCTCAGGTACTAAGAGTGTCACCTTGGTGACTCCTGAAGAAATCGAAAGATGGAGTCAAGAATTTGAAAAACAAGCGTCCCCAACGAAACCTTTAGATCTCTACAAGCTGAGAATAGAAATAGAGGAATTGATGGCAGGAAACGTAGGATTAGATAGATTAAATACCTACTCTGAAGACGAAATGCTGTTTATCTGCAAGAGTCTCACCCGAAATACCCGAGTACTTCATGAAAAACTGACAGACACTGCTGCTAGCATGGGAATAGATATTTCAAAATCGAAACCGCTGCAGAAACCATACAGGGCAGATTTCTCAGACAAGGATTTGGAAAACTTGAATGTTTTAGGGAAGAAAGCACAGGTCAAGGAACTATTGACCGTATTGCAAAAATGGGGAGATGTGGAAAGGTGGAAAGCCAGATGGGTCAAGAAAAAGGATGAGGCCAGGTCTAGGCAGGCAACTCCCGAATTCTTGCTAAAAGAACCTGACAAACCGGAACAGTTATGCCCTAAGCGTGAGGTACCAGGTGGAAAATACGTACATGTTCCATGGTCTAGACAGGATATTGTATCCTTTACTAACGATTTCCCGAAATTACGCGAAAAGCCCTTGGATTGGTATAGGCAGGTAGAAAGATTCGTGAAAGTGCAAAAATGCCTGTGGAAGGACCTGGATGGGTTTTTCGATATAGTGGTCCCTGTGGATCTATGGACCGAGTGTAAAATAGCCATAGCTTGGCCTAGTGAGGAATACCCAAGAGATGACAAAACAGGGGAACCATCGAAGGAAGTAATGAGAAAATATGAGCAGGTAATACAGCATCTGAAACTAAAAGTGCCAGCAAAGGAAACTGATTGGACCAAGATAGATAGAACCACGCAGGAAAGAGACGAGACAGTGCACTCCTTTTATGAAAGACTGTTGCAGGTGTTCAAAACATACAGTGGTATAGATAACATCGAGATGAAGGATATGACACATTTTATTTACAGGTTTGTAAATGGTTTAAGACCCGAAATTTGTCAATGGATAAAAGATAACAAAATCTGTTGGCATACTAAAAAGATGGATGAGGTCCTACGGTACGCAAAGTACTGTGAGGACGAGATGGCAGAAAAGAAAAAGGCTCTCAAGGAGAAGGTTATGTGGGCTCAAGTGAAGCTCGCAGAACAGCAGGAAAAACAATTGAATAAAATGGCCAAAACTACTCAGAATCCAGGTCCTGGGGGTGGGGGTGGAGGAAAGCCCCGGCCCAAAATGAGCAGGGAGGAGGCTAAGAAGAAATTTCCCTGCCACCAGTGCGGAGAAATTGGACACTGGCGAGACGAGTGTCCCTATTTGCAGGATGATAACTCCCAAACACCTGGTTTAACTCCACAGACGCAGAATGAAAGACCAAGAAAGACCCAACAACAGGTAAAAACGATTCAGTTGCCCCGAGCACCAAAGCAAGTGTTTAAGGGAAAATCCACGCAGGGTGATGACGTAGAAGTCTGGGGGAGCAATGAGAACAGAAATACAGCAACTTCGCAGTATTTACTAAATGATACCTTCCTTTGTGATGACCAGTACTGACGGGGCCTGAGAGGGGAGGACGAGGAGTGCGTACTTGGCGCCTCCTTGCCGGTAGACCAGTCAGGGCCATACATTGAAGGAAAGGTTGACGGAAATGATGTCACTTTTCTGTTGGACACTGGCGCTATCCGTTCTACTGTGAGAACAGTGGACGTTCCAAACCTACCCCTCTCGGGAGAAGCAATCCAAGTAGTGGGGGTATCTAATCAACTGATTAGTACTCCTGTTACCGAGCCCATGGAGATCTCAATTGGAAAATTTAAAGAAATGCATAGATTTGTCGTTTGTGACACCAGTCCAGTGAACTTACTGGGACGTGATTTGCTGTGCAAAATGAACTGTACCATCTTTTGCACACCAAAGGGTGTTGAAATTCAGACCCCAGATGAAGATGGCATTTATAAATTATATTATATATATTAATATAAATAAATGTTAATCAGACCCGACTCAGAAATTAAACGAATGACTATGCAGGATTTGCCCAAAGAACTCCAAGAAACAGTGAAGCCAGAGGTATGGGACTTTACCGGGAAAGATGTAGGATTAATGAAAAACGTAGACCCCATACAGATAGCAATAAAGGACAATGCAGTGTACCCTAATACTAAACCATACAGAATGAATGCAGGAGTAAGAGCAGGTGTTGCCCTAGAAATACAGAAACTGCTAGAAGGAAACATCATACAGGAAGTAATGAGTAGCCCATGCAACTCACCGATTATGGGCATCAAGAAGCCTAGTGGCAAGTACAGAGTAGTGCAGGACCTAAGAAAGGTAAACAAGAGAGTGGTTCCTTGTTGTCCTATTGTACCGAACCCAGCAGTGATTCTGTACCAAATTCCCTGGGATGCTGAGTGGTTCACTGTGATAGACCTATGTCATGCATTCTTTTCCATTCCCTTGCATCCAGGCAGCAAATTTCTTTTCTCATTTGCTTTCAACAGTCACGTGTATGTCTGGAACAGGGTCCCCCAGGGGTACACAGAGAGCCCCTCTATCTTTAATCAGATCTTGAAAAAATGCTTGGAAACTTTGGTCTTACCTGGAAATTCTGTTTTGGTGCAATACATTGACGACCTCTTGGTGACGTCCAAAAGTCATAAAGATTGTGTGATTGACACCATTGCCCTACTGAATCACCTGAGTGAAAAGGGGCATAAAGTGGCCCCTGAAAAATTACAGTTTTGTGCAAAATCAGTGAAATATCTGGGGCACCAGATAGAGAAAGGCATCAGGAAAGTAACGTCAGAAAGAGTGAGAATAATTCAAAAGATGCAGTTACCCCGTACTCAGAAAGAAATCAGAATGTTCCTTGGGGTGATAGGATACTGCAGGCAATGGATTGTGGGATTTGCAGTCCTAGCTAGGCCTTTGATAAAAATGACCAAGAGAGGAACACCGGATATCGTAGAATGGGATGATGAAAGCTTAACAGCCTTCACAAAATTGCGAGATTGTCTGTGTACAGCCCCTGCGTTGGGAATGCCAGACTATTCCAAGGAATTTGCCCTGTTCTGTGACACTCGCGATAATTGCGCGTTGTCAGTCCTAACACAAGAGCATGGCACAACCAGAAGGCCAGTGGCATATTTCTCTGCCACCCTGGATCCAGTGGCTGCTGGATTACCAGGATGTCTGAAAGCAGTAGCTGCTACTTGCACAAGTTTAGAGCAGAGTGAATCCATTGTCATGGGACATCCTGTAACTGTGTATGTTCCGCATGGAGTGGTGATTTTACTAACAAGAACGAAAACTCAGTATCTCACCCCTAGTCGGCTGACTAAATACGAGAGGATTCTCGTGGGTGCTGCGAATATAACCATTGTCCGGTGCAACATTCTGAACCCCGCCACTCTGCTTCCCAACTCAATGGATATGGAAGATGGGGAGGAAGATGAGCATAACTGCATTGATTTAACAGAATTTAGCACAAAGCCACGCCCAGACATTAAAGAAACACCTTTGCCTAAACATGACAAGGAATTGTTTGTGGATGGTTCATGCCTAAGACATGAACAAGGAGGCCTGAATGCTGCCTATGCTGTAGTCTCCTTAACCAAAATTGAAGAAGCAGGTTATTTATTTGGAGTAAAGTCTGCACAAGTAGCCGAATTGATCGCTATGATAAAAGCTTGCAAATTGGGGAAAAACGAACGCCTAACAGTGTATACTGACAGTCAGTACTGTTATGGAGTTGTGCATGACTTTGGCCAAATATGGCTACAGAGGGAGTTCCTGACTTCATCAGGTACCCCTATTCGAAATGGAAAAGTTGTTCAAGACCTTTTAGAGGCAATCCAATTACCAAAGGAATTGGCAGTGGTCAAGTGTGTTGCTCATAAGAAGGACTTTGACCCTGTATCTTTGGGAAATGATTTCGCTGATCGAGTGGCAAAATTATGCGCCAGGGATCGACTGATCATAAATCCAAAACGGGGGGGGGGGGGGCCGGAAACAGCTGCCAACTTCGAGTGTTTGAAGAAGTGCCTACATGGGATGAAGTGAGAGAATGGCAGCAGGCGACACCCTGGCAAGAGAGAGAGAAGTGGAAGGAAGAAGGGTGTAGACCAAGACGTGAGGATGGTGTCATCTTGGGCCCAAATGGTATGCCTGTGTTACCCAGACACTTGCTTGGCACAATGGCTAGACTGATACATGAGGGATCACACATTGGTAGGGACGCCATGATTCTGGTATTCCAACAGACTTGGTACAGCAAAAAGTTCAGGAAAGTAGCAGAGTCCCTCTGCCAGAGGTGCTTGTCATGTCAACAGTTCAATGCAGGCAAGAGAACAATGGTGGAACTAGGGAGAATTGGGAGGTCAGGGGGTCCCTTTGTGAGAATACAAGTTGATTTCATCACCATGCCACGTTGTGAAGGGAAACGTTATGTCCTTGTCATTGTCTGCCTATTTTCAAAGTGGGTGGAAGCTTACCCTACTCCCCAAAGTGACGCACTGACAGTAGCAAAGTGTTTACTGAAAGAACTGATACCTAGATTCGGGGTTCCAGTCACTATTGAATCAGATAGAGGCCGACATTTTCAGAATGATGTGATCGACCAACTCTGTAAGGCATTTGGGATCTCGCAAAAACTCCACTGTGCATATCATCCAGAGGCTTCTGGAGTGGTGGAACAAATAAACGGGACTATCAAAACAAGACTAGCGAAATTGTGTGATGCATCTGGCATGACCTGGGTAAAGGCCCTGCCTCTGGTTCTGATGGGACTTCGAAGTATTCCAGACCGGAAGACAGGCCTGAGCCCCCATGAAATCCTGATGGGAAGAGTGATGAGACAAGCGTGGGTACCAGGAAGCAAACTGTTGAGTATTACTGATGATTTGGTGCTTGAATACTGCAAGAGATTAGGTGACCAAGTGCGTTATATCTCTTGCCAGATCGGAGAAGACGCCGTCGCCAATCCAACGACTCCTCTCCACAAACTGGTTCCAGGGGACTGGGTCAAAATCAAGAAGCATACTCGGTCGAGCTGCCTGGCACCAAGGTGGGGACAGAAGCGCCAAGTAATCCTGGTAACAACCACAGCAGTGAAGTGTGCAGGTGTTCCCCATTGGATCCACGCCAGCCACACCCAGAAGGTACTACCAGACAAGGAGCCTGGAGAAGAAGGCCGTCCAGCAGAGGGGCCTGCAGGAGCAAGACCAGAAGTAGCTGACAACGTACAGCCTAGTACCAGTCAAGCTGAGGGGTCCGCAGACGTTGGTCCAGGGGTAGTTGATGACGAGCTACCAAGAGTCAAGCCTGCTGAGGGGTTCCCAGACGTTGGTCCAGGGGTAGTTGATGACGAGCTACCAAGAGTCAAGCCTGCTGAGGGGTTCCCAGACGTTGGTCCAGAAGTAGCTGATGACGAGCTGCCGAGCATATGGCCAGAGGAGTGGATACCCTTGATTGACCTCACCGAAGACCCCATCAGAACAAGGGAGCGAATTTGGGAAGGTAGAGAGTGGAATAGAGAAGAAAAGCAAGGCACAGGCGAAGAACCTCAGACTATTGAGATTCACATCAAAACTGAGGAAGGAGAAGGTCAGACAGGGACTGAGCAAATAATTGATACACCTCCACTGACTCCTGATGTCGAAAAGGGACAGACTAGACATAGTGTAATAGTTTGAGCAGAAGAAAATCAAGGGATCGAAGTGCTCGAACAGGATCAGATAGGGTTAGAAGAACGTGTTCAGGACACAGAAACAGAGACATTTGAAAAGCAAACACAAAACTCTCCTGAACAAGGCCAGTTTAGTAACCAGGCAGAAGAAATAGATACGAGCCCTGGAACTAGTCAGATAGGAAGGGAAGAAAAGGAAGCAGAATTGCCACAAGCAAATGAAAATAAAAGGGCAATAAAAGAAAACGAAATCCCAGTACCAACTAAAAGACTTAAGAAAAGAAAGCACCTTGAGCCTGGATTCATAAAGAAATTGAGGCTGAGGATAAAAACGGTAGAAGAAAAACGTGCCGAAGAAAGGAGGAGTTCTCGCATAGCAGAGCAACCAGAAGACACTTCCAAAAGAAGGAGCGATCGAATAAAAAGACAAAACAAAAAGTACAAGTCTCCTGAATGGATGCTCGTTTTGGAAGAATTTGAAGATCTTGATATAACTGACGAAAGCGACGGAGAACCAGTCGCTGAGTGCTCTGCCGAAGAAGAAGACGAGCCACCGTGAAATTGCTCAAAATAAACTACTCGTGCAAAGACACAAAGAGGGGTCGAGAAACTTCTTCTGAGCAAAAATGTCTGATTCAAACGTGAGTGGTAGACCTAGTCGCAGTTGTTGCAAAACATGCTGCAAGGTATGTGTGTGTAGTATAATTATAGTGATATTAGTTTCGATAGGTCTAACAGTTTTCATTCCTTTTGCGGTGAGCAAAAATACTAATATTGACCCTACTGAGATTGTAAATACTGACATTGAAGAACTGACAACACAGAGTGTAGCAAGACATGAGAGAGCACTCAAACAAACAAAACGAGACCTAGAAGCATCAGATGAGGGAGGACTACATTATCATGGAGTTAAGAATAAGACACATTTAAATGTTTTCGCAAACTTGTTAATACACTATGTAGAGACTATGGAAATTGAAGATTGCTATGTCTGCATGAAGCTACCTACCTCTGTGGCTGAAGGCGTGACATACCATCACTTGCCCCTGACATACGGAATATCGTGTAGCATTTTAGCAAGCTTATTTTACAAAAGAGGACCGTTACAGTACTATTACTCTAACAATGACGTGATCTTTTCTGAACTTCCTATACGTGGGAACTTGAATACTGTACATACCAAAAGTGACGTTATTCGCTATATGGGCGAATACTTTCTGACTATAGGTAATATAGACATAGGTGACGCACACCGAGATAACTTGACCTGTTCTTTGCGTGAACAGGAGAAGATGTTCCTGAACATGGCAGAGAAGAGGAGAATAAAAATACAAAGAAAGGCAGATGACGAAAGACAGAAAACGCCAAAATGGGCTGGGGACATGGAAGGCACCTCAAAGGGTGGGGCGGGACCTGCTCTGTTGCTGGATTTTGAAAGGAAAGGAAAGCTATGACTTCACCGCGAGAAGACTAGCTATTATAATAACATTTTCATTGGTTCCAGTGAATGTGAACATAATTACAAGGTAATTGGAGGATGGGGTTTCAAAAATGGGTCAGAGCCTGTGTTTCCTGGAATTTATTATATATGTGCAGACAAGGCTTATTTCAAATTGCCGGATCACTGGTATGGAAGCTGCTATTTTGGCATTGTCTTCCTGAAAATATACCATGTGAATGAAGTTGCTGGAAGCAGTGAAAATACTAATGGCTTAGTGCGTAGTAAAAGAGAAAGCGTAGGTGAAATAATGGGTAGTATTTTCAGTGCACTGATACCTGGAGTGGGAGTGGTTCTGAACACTCACAGAATTTGCAAATTATCCACAATAGTGGATGTGTTGTCTACTGACACAGCTCATGGATTTCTGCTGGTCAATACCGAAATGGTTGCGATCAGATCAATGGTTTTGCAGAACAGACTTGCTCTTGACACCTTATTAGCAAAAGAGGGCGGAGTCTGCCGGATGTTGAAGGCGCAACATTGTTGCACTTATATTCCGGACAAAAGTGTGCAGCTCAAAAGATATGTGAAAAACATTACTAATTTGGAAAAGGAACTGAAACAACTCGAGGTTGACAGTGCCTGGAAGAGACTGGTAGATGGTCTCTCAAATGTAGGTCATTGGCTTGCTAGCTTAGGTAAAAGCTTATTGTTTAAGGTACTGATGCCAATTGGAATTATAGGTCTTATCCTATTTTTCATATTTGTCTGTTGCAAATGCCGCAAGCACACCAGAAAGCATCAAGTGAATGCCAGAGGAGTGAAACGGAGTGTGGATGAGCTTGAATTAGAGGAAATGAATAATCAGATATACAAAAAGGTGAAAAATTCTCACCCTAACAAAAATGAAAAAGAGAAGCTGAATCGCTTGCTGGAAGAGATAGAGTTGTATAAAGTGTGAGAAGTTGGCATCTGGTTCCATTATTTTTGTGATGATAGTAAATATCATCAAAGAGGGGATTGATAGAGCAAGCTTCGCATCGCGACTTGCTCGAGTCATGAACCTCGCCCGTGTGTAATCAATTAATAAACTTGTACGTCTTACTAATCTTTTATTTTTTATATTCGAACGAAGTAGATGAAGCTTGCACATGTATTTCTAATACAACTAATCCATGTCCCTAAAACATGGCCGCCGCTTGGAAAATTGCTTCTGCGCATGCGTCAGTCACACTCACGTGACCTGACGTAGTTATAAGTTTGGTGGGAAAAGGTGCGCATGCGTAATACACAGCTTTCGAGAATAACGTGGTGAATGCTCTTGTGTTCGTGTATATGTTGCTAATGTTTAAACTGCATAGTATATTTTTATAATGATAAGTTTAAAGTACAAAACCAATGATGTGTTTTTCATACCGTCACTTCTATGTTTTAATTTGTTTTCGCTTACTTTTCATGTATCCTCGACTCGGAGGGGTGCTGGGGCTGGGGAGTCCATCTTGGAGGGTATTTCTGCGCAGAATCACTAGAGGCTGCCACGACATTGAACTCAGGCCAAAGAAGGTTGATGCCAGAGCCACCCTGGGAAAGTGCACCTTCACCCAGCAAAAGCATCATGATTATGTTCTATTGTATCGAAATGTATTCTTTCCATTGTATTCTCTGCGACTTCTCATGGGAACCCCAATCTTGCTAGGCGGTACCCAGAGATGCAAAATAGGCCTCCAAATAGTCTGTTCTGATTGGTGTGTTACCCTAATCCTACCTTAGGACCAATCCAAATTGAGGGATTCTGACACTTTGCAACATTTGGGGGTGGTACACCGTCCCAAAACAGTATATCTACCCTGGGTTCACCTAGGGAAATTGTTCGACTTGTCTGGTTTAGCTGACCTGTCACTGACCCAACGCACTCAATAGGTGACTGAAGATACAGAGAGCTGCGGAGCACTCTGTCCGAAATTTGACCATAGACTAAGGTTTTACTAAACCTTAAAGTGCTGGCGGAGCACTTTGCTGGGAGTTCGCTGACCCAATCGGGGTCTTGATCGATAGCTGCAGAGAGGGTGGAGCGCAGGCGTTGCTTCCGAACTGCGGGTGCTGGTCCTGTCCACAGGGTCCTGTCCGAGAGGTCCTGTCCTGATTCCTAATCTGAGGGTTTCCTGTCCTGTCCTGGGTGTCCATTCTGCACCTGCTGTCCATTGAGGGGTATCCTTCCTTGAGGGTTTTCCTGTCCTTATCTGACCCGTGGCCAGGGTTTGGTTTCCACACCAATCTAGGTAAATATTCCTCTGAAAACTCTGAATCTTGCACCTTTCTAAATTTCCTGTCTTTTGCTTTAATAAAGACATACCTTTGCATATGTTACTTTTCCATGCTTTTCCGCAACCATTTAATCATAAAGTCATTTGCATTTGGTTTCATAACGCTATGTTACCCTACTTGTTAGAAATTATATTCTGCATTGCAGTTTGTCACTTTCTCGTATGGTCTAGAACCTCCTTACTTAAATTGTCTAAAGAACTTTTGCCTTAAAGCATAGCGTGTTTCTCTTCATAGACTCTCCTATAGTTATATAGGATCTTTGAATTTACCAGAGTATAAACTCTTCCAATAGGGAATCTCTAGTACGTGCATAAGATTGTTTCCTTAATGAATGTCCATTCTTAAACTTTCTTCTAAAATCTGCATAGCATATTCCCGTTGCATCTCATATCAGAATTTCAATGGTTACCCTGACTTTATTTCTCTATAGTTATGTACTTTTCATTATTTTGATTATTGATTGTCTTATTCTTGTAAATCTAATGATTTCTGAGAACGAACTTTAGATAAAGACTTTTAAAACTTCCAGTTGTCCGTGGTCATTTACAAAGAGAATTTGAATGTTATTTGTTGGGTTTGTATTTTGCTGCCTTTCCTTTTACAGCTAGCTCCCTGATCCATTGTGGTCATAGGTACCCGCATCGGTGGATGGTAAGTCGGGTATTCTGAAGAATAACGAAAGGAACTCACAAATTATTGATAGTAGACCGTGAGGTCATCCGATCAATGTATATGGTGATTTGAAATATATGGGCCCGAAGACCGGAAGTGGCGAAATTATTGGTCGGGTGACCCGCGCGCTCTATCAGTGTTAATACCCCATGTAGTTGACACCCTTCAGAACCAAACCAAAACGCAGCACTTAACTAGTGCTTGATTGACAGGATATGAACTAACACTCTTGGCCCCTCATATTACTTTAAAAACGTGTTCAACCTTGAATCTAGCTACTTTGTTGTCGTACCCAGTGACTCAGTCTCAGCCAAAGGAGTCTCATGATTGTGTATTTCTTACTGAGGAACAGACAAAGGGTTGTGTTGATTTGCAAGACACGCCCCTTTCAAGTGTTGATGGGGAACTATGGGTTTATGGGTCCTGTTTGAAGTTACCAGATGGTACAATGTCAGCTGCATATGCAATTACAACACTTCAGATGGTAGTTGAGGCAGCTCGTATTCCACAGAAGTCAGCTCAGGCAGCTGAGCTAATAGCTTTGACAGGAGCGTGTGAACTTAGTACTGACTTGTCTGTGAACATTTATACAGATAGCCGCTATGCTTTAGGAATGGCTCATGATTTTGGGCTACTCTGGAAGGAGAGGGGCTTTCTTCCGTCCCCCGGGATGCAAATAATGCATGGAGAATTAGTATATAACCTCTTGACTGCTCTAACATACCCGAAGAGAATAGCAATTGTTACATGTAGCACACAAAAGAAAGTAACTGATAAGATAGGACAAGGCAATGCTTTTGCAGACCACACAGCCCATGAAACTGCCATGTAGCGAAGCATCACGTCTATGTACGTAGTGAAGTCACAGGCTGAACTCTTGCATGATACCAGACAGGAAGTGCTAGATATACAGAGATATGCTTCAGCAGAAGAAATTGAGCAATGGTCTAAGGAGGGAACATTGGACGATGAGGGCTGTTGGAGGAATAAAGAGATGAGCAAGTGGAGATTGCCTACAGCCTATTTACAACCTATGATTCATATGGCACATGGGCCGGCGCATGTTGGAGCCTCCTCGATAACGAAATTGCTCCCACAAGTTTGGGAGCATCCAGAAATTGCAGACACAGCTAAAAATATGGTGCAGTCTTGTCTGATTTGTCTTCAGCATTATCCTGGTAATGGCGCACGAACTCCTACAGGAGGGTTTGCTACACCAACCGTACCTTTTGAAGTTTTGCAAATGGATTACATCTGGCTTGCACGCTGTAACAACTTAAAGTACGTTTTGTAGTGGTATCTGCCCTCAGTAAATAGATAGAGGCATACCCTACAAAGGACAATACAGCTCTCACTACAGCAAAGGTGCTTTTGAAGGAATTCTTCCCTAGATTTGGTGTTTGTAAACTTTTGTGGAGTGATAACAGACCCCATTTCATTGGGCAAGTTGCCGAGTATGTCCTGAAGGGATTAGGGATCAAGCAGAAATTTCATGCTGCTTTCCATCCACAATCAGCAGGGCTAGTGGAAAGGTATAACACCACCCTTAAATTGAAACTGGCTAAAATACAGGCTTCCACGTCTTTGAAATGGCCTGATGCACTACCCTTAGCACTGTTGTCCATCAGATCAGTGCCACATTCGCGATCTGGTCTTACACCATATGAGGTGTTTTTCAGAAGGCCTATGAACATTTGGGGAATTCCTAAACCACGTCCCATACATGATGTACCATATGTATTGATGAGTGAATACCTATCACAGTTGACTGACAGTTTGATTTCTATTCATCAACAGGTTCAAGAAGCTCTTCCTGATAGGTCTGCAATTGAAGGCCATGGACTCCGGCCTGGAGACCAGGTGATGATCCGATCATTCCAGAGGTCGAGCAGCTTGGAGCCGAGGTGGCACGGTCTGGAGCCGGTGCTCATTTCGACGAGAACTGCGGTTCGAGTGACAAACAGGAGGAACTGGGTGCATTCCACCCACTGCAAGAAAGTGCCGTCTACCTTGGTGGATCCTACTGCCTTGATCGACCATTGGGACATCCTGGATACGGAGAGAGGCCATGCCATATCACCTGACGAACCTGAGGAAGTCTTCCCAGACCGCACGATCCCTGGTGTATCCCGATACCAACTGAGAACCCAGAAAGAACCTTTATTGTTGAAAAAAAATGGTTGAGCTACCATCCTGGGTTTGTGAAAGGGAGCTGATGTGGCAAGGACGGGGGATCCGGACTACATAGTGACACCGGTCCTGACCCTCAGTGAATCAACAGCTGCCCAGGACTTTAGAGCTCCAACGATTATTTCAGCGACGAAGTGATTATGCCTGTGGAGAAATCAATTGCTGTGAGGATGTGTAATAAGAAAGCAATATGCATTGCAGGTTTTGTTGTCACTGTGGTTGCTATGGCAGTGATAACTTGGGTTGTAGAGGAAGTGGCTCCTGCTCGACCACTATTGATTGCCACTACTCCAGTACCAGCTGAATACCATTACTTTACTCTCCCATATCATGAGCAGAAGCATAGACAATCTTATCTGAACACATGTTCATCCAGATGTTACATCACACCCACAATGCTACAAACACTACTGACTGTTTTTATTCAATTCAATTCAATTAAAAAATAGCTTTATTCGAATTCATGTCAAATAATCCATAAAAGCACAAATACATATTTCAACAGATAAAAAAAAAAACAATCATTAGACGATTAAGAGGAGTTAAGATCAGTTCATTGATGCATGATATCTCAACATGTTTTTTAAAAACGTTGATATTGCAAGCATAGTAAATTCATCTTCCAACAATTGCATTCTTAATAAGGCTGGTCTACATTGTTTAACTCCCCATCTTTTAAGTATTGGAACTAAATATTTCTTCCGGATCAAGGAAAAATATTAACAGAATAGAATGGATGTGGGACTGATGCGAAATACCATCACATGGGCATAAAGTTAGTGATCTGGACCACGTATTTACAACGGGGAACGTCACTAGTCTAAATAAAGTTCCCCCTCTGAAGCGTGTCACAATCATCCGTGTATAGCTATTTTCTATACACGTTAAGTAGAGCTGCAGCCCTTGATTTTGTAGCATTAATTGGTTTTGTATCACTGAAGTCTTCTTGCCCTCTATTTTCCACCTCTTGTTTTCCAAATGGATGAAACAAATTTCCTTTAACCTTTTTCTTGTGATTTCATTCATTTTTTCAGGTTTCTCAAATAGTTCAAGCTGTCCTATCTCTTTTAAGAAATTTTTAACATACTTAACCCCTTCCATGCTGGGCCGATTCCGCCGCTGTGCGGTAAACAAAAGAACAGGGAGGGGCCGTGACGAACCCCAGCCGTCATCAGCACACGAGCACCGTGGAGCGTGACGGCTGGGGTTCGTCATCAGCATGGAAGGGGTTAAACAACGCAATTTCTTGGCCTCCCTGGGATTTCAGGCAATCTCGAATAATATCCCTATTTAATGTTGTCTCCTGGGTTACCCATATTTTATGCCATAATAATATTGGGCTGACTTTGATTATGTCGGTTACATATATCAAGCCTAACTCTTGGTGACAAACATAGGTGGAGGCAGACTTAGGTGAGGCAAGCAAATATCGTGCAAAAGCATTTTCGCACAGCTGTATTTCTCTGGTATCCGCAATCCCCCATAACCCTGCCCCGTAGGTGGCAGTGGACACATACTTAGCTCTGTAGATGTCTAATAAGATTTTAACAGGCCGTCCAACTAGCTTAACAGCAAAATTTCTCAGGGCACCGATTGCACGTGAGAAGGCAAGTCTCCTTGTACTAGCCGCTGCTACCCATGCTCCGGTTCTATCAAATATTATCCCCAGGTAAGAGAAAGTCTTAGTATTTTCAATCCTGGTATTGGCAAGAGAAATACTACACTGGATAGGTTTATTCTTTTTTGTACAGCACATACTATAAGTCTTGCTGCTATTTATTTTCAGACCTCTCTCACTCATAAAATCTGAGAATACTTTGAGTGACCTTTGGAGACCCACTTGTGTCCTTGCCATAATCACGGCGTCATCTGCGTACAGCAGGATAGGCACTGGGTTTCTTCCATGTTGTGGGTAATCTTGTCTACAGTTTATTAAGTGCAATGCAATATTATTAATATATAAATTAAATAAAAAGGGAGCCAAAATGCAACCCTGACGCACTCCTTTTTTAATGGGAAACTTGGATGTGCACTCCCCTTTACTACCATATCTAACCTTAGCCCCTGCTTCCCTATAGAGTTCTTTAATAAAATTAAGTATACTCGTATCTACTCCCATCATATTCAGTGTTTCCCATAAAATTTCGTGGTTTAAGCAGTCAAAAGCTGCACTTAGGTCCACGAACACTAAATATAGCTTATCTCTTTTCGCGACTGTGTATTTTCCGATAATGGTTGCTAGGTTCAATCCCTGCTCAACTGTCCCTAACCCTGTTTTAAAACCATATTGATAAAATTCCTGATTCATTTGCCCATTCCTGTAATCTGTTTAAAATGACCCTACCCGCTACTTTCATTAAGGAGTCTAACAGCGAGATGGGCTGGTAACATTTGGGATCATCTCGGTGCCCCTTTTTAAAAATTGGGATCACTATCGCTTCTTGCCGAGTATTAAAAAACCCTGTTTTATTTGAGCAATTTAAAACGTTAGTTAATAATGGGGCCCATAAATTAATATCAGATTTAAAAATGTCTACAGGGACCCCATCTGGTCCAGGTGCTTTGCCCATGGAACTTTCACGAATTGCAACTTCTATCTCGAAATTAATATCCAGAGGAAATAAGCTTACGGAGGTTTTCTCTTCCCCCCCTACATCCTCTGCCCCATGTGAGGCTGGCTCCATATCTTTAAGTGAGGTATCCATTTTGTAAAGATTAGTAAAATGGGAGATCCAGAGATCTTCCGTAATTGCTAATTCTATAGCATCAGTTTTCCTCTCTTTAAAGTAAGGCGCATTCACTGCCTTCCAAAAGGCTGAACTATCATTTCGAAGGCTTGCTTGATGGAGAGTATTCCATGCGTCCAGTTGTATTTCCTTTTTCCTTTGTTTAATAGCGTTACGATATGTATGTCTAGCATTTTTAATCATCATGCAAGATCTGGGAACACCTTTGAGAGCTGCTTTCAAAGCAGTGTGTGCTTTAGTACATTCGTGGTTGAACCAACTTTCACCTTTTTCCATTGTTGATTTATTTTGCACGCCCTCTAGAGATTTCCTAATTTCATCTGAAATCCTAGCATAAGCCAAGGGAACCATATCATCATCACTCGTTTCCGTGAGGCATACCAAAAAGTCGTCCAGATTTAATTTTACCAAATTTTGAAGAAACTTTGCTGGTTCGATTTTACTCCACTTTAACACATAACCATTTCTTTTTGCCAGGTTCACCTTATGGTGATACAGATTATTTACAATCCCACTTCCCCCGGCATTTTTTACTATAATGTCTAATGCAAAACTTATTGGGTAGTGGTCGCGGAGTGCGATTTCTCCAATTTCAAAATTAACAATGTTATCCGAGAGACTATTTGAAACCAGCGCAAAATCTATTAATGAATGACAGCCCCTTCCAATGAACGTAGGTGTAAATTCTACCTGCGGGTTATATGCTTCGTTTACAAAACCCAGGTCCAAACCGTACATTATATTATTGTTTTTATTAGTTTAGCACAGTTACTTAAAACCATTGCTATAAAAAAACAGCATTAGCACATATATAAACTGTTGGGTGTGTGGGATGATACCTGCTCACCAGAAGAAGGGAGGAACACCTTTCATTCCTCTTCCCTTCTCCCATATGGGTTCTTGTCAAGCCTGGTTTACCCTTCTAATCGCTTCTCAAAATGCTAACATTACCAGTATGGCTGTAGGAAGAATAAATTATCTATACTACTATTATAAAGTAAGAACTGGGAACCTTTGAGGCGGGTAAACTCGGGAACCACAGCGCCAATCCAAACACCCAATACATCATTGGAATTGGCAGGGTCTGCAGAGTGACATAGGCTATATACCCCCCAAAAATATACGTTGTTTAAAAAATATACCTTTCCAAAAAAAAGTAGTCCCTTGGAAGTAGCGCCGGCCGTGTGCGCTAACGTGCTGACATCATCAGGAGCGCGAGGAGGATACTACCGTTGCTGTTGTTTTGTGTTTCCTCTGGGCGCTGGGCGCTGCTTGCTGACCCCCCTCGGCGCTTTACAATGGATGTACTCTCTGACTTGGATCCCCTGACTGGATGGAAAGTTTTACGGTAGGCGTCCACTGTCATATTCGTGTTAGTTCCTGCTTGGACGTGAAACTGAGCGTTTGGTGCCACGGCAAACGGTAAAAACTCCTTCACAACTAATTCATTATCACGAATACTTTACCCATGCATACTTTCACTCCGCATTCTTTCATCCCGCAAATACTTTCAGTCCGTATAATTTCATCACGCAAATACTTTCACTCCGCATACTTTTACTTCAGTCCACAAACGTCACACGCTGCCAGGGTAAAATAGTAAAGTGATAATAGTATTAATAATAATAGATAATAGTAGTAATATGATTTTAAAACAAGTCTTTCAGGCCGGGCTCCATGTGAAATCAGAGTGCCCTCCCAGCTCTGGCCGAAGGCAGAGGACCGTAAAACTGATATCTGGTGCCAAACAGGAAACATTAGCAGGAGTATGTCCCTGCAACCTGACCTGTGGCGCAGAGCACAAGGGGCTGCGAGCACTTGTAGGCTGAGAAGTAGCAGAGCACGCCTATGAGGGACAGGCGTCCAGGGCGGACTCAACTCACTCCGGGGATACAAATATCAGATGGGAAAAGCACAGCACTGCAGTCTCTTCAGCGACGTGTTCCCGCTCTTCTGCATCCCTGGGTGGTGGGATGCCAGCCCCCCACCCAGGCAACAGGGCACGGAAAGCCACTTCTCCACGTCTCACACCGCGTCCCTCATACCAAAGGGAGGCGCACAATCACGATATTACTTACCCACCCAAAAGCGCCGTATTTCCAATCATCCCGTACAAGTACGCAAGTATTTTTTAAAATAATTAACCACCCAATACCCCTGTTTTTGCCATCATCCCGTGCCAGAAGATACGTGAAAAAATTGAAAGAAAAGCATTTATTTTACTTTTTATTTCGTGGAAAAAGCAAACGATGAAAAAAATGCGTTGTAAAAGTACTTTTTGCATGTTTATATGCATTTTTCGTTATCTTAACATCGATATAAAAACAAGCGGTCATGGTATCTGCGGACATAAAATTGCGTTGTGACGGTATGCGGAGTGATTTCATGCGGAGTAACGTCACATATTCCACGGCAAACAGCTCACCAAATACATCGCCGATGGGAGGAATGCGGGGGTTACATAGCTGCCAAGGTTTCAGATAGCCATGTGTGACATTTTTAAAATGTCAGTGAAATTATGAGTGACATTCTAACGACTAGGAGTGACACTTTTCTGCGAGCAAAAATCATGCAATGAAGACTAGGGAAACTTTTAAATTCAGAAATTACAGCCATTTGAGCAACAAGAAACTGCAAGAACTTGAAATTGCTTCGGAGCACCAGAAATGGACGGACACTAACCTTAGTTGTAACGGACCCCCCTCCCCCCCCCACTTCCCCCCAAGTGCCGAGAGAACACATGCACTGACCCCCAATCTGTGAAGATAAAAGTTAGTCAGGGGCGCCCATGATAAGGATGAGGAGACAGAGCAGCCTTGCGGCCGGGCCTACAGATTTACTGTGATTAAATCAGATCTGCACTTGCAGATAAACCAGGCTTACTCAGAAGGGTGGATAAGACAGAGCTGCTCTGCCTGCAGATTTTAAACAATATCGATTGTATGTAACTGAAATAATTTATTCAGAGATGATCTACTGTGCGTGCTGCGGCGGCAAGTAAGTTCTGTTCCGGACAGGGGGCCTCATTTATGAAAAGTGACGCATCGCTGCGTGAAAACAGCGATGTGTCACTTTTCACTGCGTCCTCCTTGCGACACCAATGATTCGTCATATTTACAGTATGAAGCATCATGTCACAAGGAGTTACAGATACGTCAGTATTTCTGACGTATCTGTAAGCGCAAAAGTCACGCATTGCTGGGGTGTGTCACAAAAGTGACGCAACTCCAGCAATGCGTCCTTTCACATGGGGAAAGCCCCATGTGAAAGGGCTTTCGTCAGTCTTACGCCTGCTGTGAGGCAGGCGCAAGATTTTTACGCAACAGCGTCCTTAAAGTGACGCCGTGAAATCTCATAGATTTCACTGCGTCACTATTACGAGGCTTTTTGCGGGGGAATGCCCCCTCTGCATACATTATACCTGACACAGGTATAATGTAGCGCAGGGGTTTACAAAGTGACGCATCTGCTTAGATGCGTCACTTTGTAAATAGTGCGCAACAGGAGGCATGTTTTACGCCGCCGATGCGTCACAAAAAGTGACGCGTTCGAGGCATGTGGGCTGCTGAATTCATATCTATAGCATAGATCGCCGCCTAGTGTTGGGTCCGGATGATTGCACATTGTTGTCCTGGAAGAGTCTTTGAAGTATCACGAGATAGGTGGCTCCTCCCATGGACTACAGTGCGCATGGGCATCGACTCCATCCCCAGATTGTTTTTTTCCGCCATTGGGTTCGGATGTATATTCGACATCTCCAGTTCGGAATCAATATAGACTTTTCTTTAGGCCTGAAGGCCTTTGCTTATACCGTCGGTATTGTTTGCGTTCGGTGCCCAGCCCTGTTCCGGCCCAGTTCCCGAGTCGGACGTCCAGAGGAGTCGCGTGGCTCTTCGGTGCTCGAGGCCCAGTCGACGCAGCAAGTCTTTCAACGACACATCATGGAACGGAGTCCGTTCAAGAAATGTCCTGTGTGTGGATCTAAGTACCCCCACATCGACGTCCACCCGGTGTGCAACAAGTGCCTGTCGCCGGACCACGATGAAGCCAACTGTATGGCTTGTTCCAGGTTTCGATCGAAGAAAACGATTCGACTTCGGCGCGTGGCGCGTCAGGAGGCCCGGCAGTCGGCCCCGGCACCGGTGGATATCTTCGACAGAGAAGAAGCAGACGAACAAGAAGTTCATATGCAGATTTCCCCTCCAGCGGAGATCGACTACGAATACGACGCGGACGTCGAGGTGGTCGATGCAGAAGAAGTCGTCGACGAGGTAGGAGACGACAATGAGGCCTATGGGGCCACGGAAGATAGCTCAAGTGAGGAGCTAAGCCCTGATCACACAATCACTACGGCTCAGGTCGAGGGATCGCCAGATGGCCTAACCCAAGACCTTCCACCCAGATCCACGGCCTCGCCTACGGGCCCGGCTACGGACACTCCTACTGAGGATTCAGCTGCATTTAATGCTCTAATTGAGAGGGCGGCTAAAAACCACGACGTGGAGCTCCACGCTGACCCTATCGAAGTGGACTTCCTCTTTGATACCTTTTCAACAGCAGAGAAGACTGTCAAAACTCTCCCCATGCTGAAAGGGGTTCTGAAACATGCTGCAGACATTTTTAAGGAACCCACACGGGCCAGGGTGATCAACCCTAGGATTGAAAAGAAATAAAAGCCGGCACCTGGCGACCTTACCTACATCAAGGGCCAGTTGCCATTGGACTCTCTGGTAGTTTCTAATGCCCGGAAGAGGGCGAACTCCCAGACCACTGGTGATGCTCCTCCCCCTGACAAGGAATCTAAAGTGCTGGAGGCATCAGGGAAGAGGGTGGCGGCTCAAGCGGCCAATATCTGGCGTATTTCAAACACTCAAGCACTCCTAGCCAGATATGACAGGGCGCACTATGACACGCTAGAGACCCTGTTGCAACATCTTCCAGACCAGTATAAAGAGGCAGCTGAGATGCTTATTCAGGAAGGGAAGCTTATCTCCAACGCTTCTATTAAATATGCCCTGGACGTGGCGGACACCGCGGCCAGAGCCATTAACACCAGTGTCATGTTAAGACGTCAGGCCTGGCTCAGAATCTCCGGTTTCAAGCCGGAGATACAAACCACCATCCTCAATCAGCCAGTAAACCCAAATAGGTTATTTGGTCCAGAGGTGGATACCACCTTAGAAAAAATAAAGAAGGATACCGAGACTGCGAAGTCCATGGGGGCTCTACAGTCCCAGCAGTTTCGGGGCAGTACTTTTCGTCGCTCAGGCAATAGAGGTGTTTCCAGAGGCCAGATGTCCCAGCAAACGCAATACAATAAAGGTGGGGCGCAGTCCTCTTATACCAAGCAGAGTAGAGGCAGCTATCGGGGCAACAGCACCAAGGGCAGAGGTCGCGGAAAAAACAACTCCCGCTCCTCCGCCACCAACAAACAGTGATGCCCTGTCACTGCCCCCCGACCATACTACACCTGTCGGGGGGAGACTCCAGCAGTTCCTGCCAGTCTGGAAATCCATCCCCACAGACAGGTGGGTCAGGAAACTTATCCAGTTCGGTTATTAACTGGAGTTAACATCCACTCCACCCAACATGCCACCAAAACACCGTCCTATGTTCACAGAGCATTTGCACTTATTGCAGCAGGAGGTACTCGTCATGCTGCAAAAAAATGGCAATCGAGCTCGTGCCGGTGGAGGAAGAAGGCACGGGAGTGTACTCCCTGTACTTCTTAATCCCAAAGAAGGACGGGTCCCTCAGACCCATACTGGACCTCAGACCCCTGAATCGGTACATTCTATCAGAACACTTTCATATGCTCACGCTGCAGCAGGTTCTTCCGTTGCTCAATCAGGGAGACTTCCTGGCAACCTTGGATCTCAAGGATGCATATTTTCACATTCCACTGCATCCATCACACAGAAAATACCTCAGGTTCACCATTCAGGGTCGGCATTATCAGTTCAAGGTCCTCCCTTTCGGGGTGACCACAGCGCCCAGGGTGTTCACGAAATGCCTGGCGACGGTGGCGGCGCACCTCAGGAGGCAGAACGTTCACGTTTACCCTTATCTGGACGACTGGCTTGTCCAAGCAAAGTTGGCCCAGCAGTGCGCCGCCAACATGTCCCACACCATTCACCTTCTTCACGATCTGGGATTCTCACTAAATTACCCGAAGTCGCACCTTCAGCCAGCCCATGTGCGGCAGTACCTGGGCGCGACTATAAATACTCTGGCAGCCACGGCTCAGCCAAATCCTGTGAGGATCGACAGCATTCAGTCACTGATCCAAAAGTTCAGACCGCAACACTCGCTCCCAGCAAGAGTGTTCATGCAGTTGATAGGCATGATGGCCTCCTGCATCTTCATAGTCCCGCACACGAGGCTACATATGCGTCCGCTCCAAGAATGCTTGGCTCATCAGTGGACTCAGGCTCAAGGACAGTTGAACGACCTAGTGTTGGTGACCGGTCGGGCATACAACTCTCTGCATTGGTGGAATCCACACAGCCTTTGCAAGGGCCGACCGTTCCAAGAGCCTGTGCCGCAGATTATCCTGACGACGGACGCATCTCTCCAGGGATGGGGAGCTCATATACTCCACTACACGGTGCAGGGACTATGGACAACGCAGCAAAAGAAGATGCACATCAACTACCTAGAACTGATGGCAATCTTCATGGCATTGAAGTCATTCAAAGTACATCTGTGCTACAAAGTCGTGTTGATCCGGACGGACAACATGACGGCCATGTACTACATTCAAAAGCAGGGAAGAACACACTCTCCACAGTTGTCTCATCTGGCTCAGAGCATGTGGAAGTGGGCCATTCAGAGGAACATCTTCCTCATGGCGGAACACCTCCCGGGCAAGGACAATCAGATGGCGGATCTGCTCAGCAGATACAGCCACCAAATGCACGAGTGGGAGATACACCCATCAGTACTCCGCACGTACTTCCAGCAGTGGGGTCATCCGGAGATAGACCTGTTTCCCACAAGGGAAAACGCAAAATGCCAAAGCTTTGCCGCCAGGTTTCCTCACCCACAGTCGCAGGGCAATGCGATATGGATGAACTGTTCAGGCAGATTTGCGTACGCTTTTCCCCCAGCACCTCTCATACCTCTGGTGGCACGAAAGCTAAAGCAACACTCAATGACACTCATCCTAGTTGCTCCAACGTGGGCACGCCAACCATGGTACACCACGTTTCTAGAACTATCCGTGGTACCGCATCAAAGGCTGCACCTCACACCAAGGCTTTTGACGCAGAACCGTGGCGACATTCAGCATCCAGATCCGCAACAGCTCAACCTGGCGATCTGGCTCCTGAAGTCTTAGAGTTTGGCTACCTTGACTTGCCTCCTGAATGCATGGATATCATACGGGAGGCAAGAAAGCCCACCACCAGAGCTTGCTATGCAGCAAAATGGAAGCGATTTGTCATTTACTGTACTGAACACAACATCAACCCGCTAGATGCATCCACTCCCAACATCATCTGTTATTTGTTACATCTTTACAAATGCAATCTAGCATACGCTTCCATCAGGATACACTTATCTGCCATAGCGGCTTATCTCCAAAACAGGCAGCATCTCTCCGTTTTCAGAGTGCCTGCCATTAAAGCTTTCCTAGAAGGACTGAAGCGGGTCATCCCTCCCAGGACCCCACCAGCTCCTGTATGGAACCTCAATGTGGTCCTCACCAGGTTGATGGGCCCACCTTTTGAGCCTCTACATTCATGTGAGATTCAGTTCTTAACGTGGAAAGTGGCTTTTCTCAATGCCATTACGTCTCTACGACGTGTTAGTGAGCTACAGGCGCTCACTGTACAAGAGCCATTCATTCAAATTCACTCCAACAGGGTGGTGCTGCGCACTAACCCTGAATTTCTTCCTAAAGTGGTTTCGCAGTTCCATGTCAATCAGACCATTGAACTGCCCGCGTTCTTTCAAAACCCAGAGACAGTAGCCGAAAGAATGCTCCACACTCTTGATGTCAAACGAGCTTTGATGTACTACATCGATAGGACCAAAGAATTTAGGAAGACACAACAACTCTTTGTTGCCTTTTCAGCCCAGCACAAAGGCAACCCCATTTCCAAAGCAGGTATAGCCAGGTGGATCGTTAAGTGTATTCAGATTTGCTATCACAAGGCTAAGCGCACTTTAACGGTCCCCCCCAGAGCCCACTCCACCCGCAAGTTGGGGGCCTCCATAGCTTTCCTTGGTAATATCCCTTTGGAAGATATTTGTAGAGCAGCCACATGGTCTACACCACACACATTTACTAAACACTACTGTGTAGATGTGCACTCCAAGCAGCAAGCAGCTGTAGGGCAGGCTGTTCTTAAGACACTTTTTCAAAAGTCTGCAGCTGGCACAGGCCGCCGCCGTTAATGGAGGGACTGCTGTTTATTCTATGCTATAGATATGAATTCAGCAGCCCACATGCCTCGAACTGAATATGCTACTTACCAGTATGGATCTGTTCTTGGCATGTAGGGCTGCTGACATTCATATCGCCCGCCCTCCTCCCCGGCGCTTGTAGCGGCTGCAGAATTTACACTTACTCTTAGCATGGTCATCGCTCACACTGTTACACTCCATCTTCGCCACAATGGCTAAAAACAATCTGGGGATGGAGTTGATGCCCATGCGCACTGTAGTCCAGGGGAGGAGCCACCTATCTCGTGATACTTCGAAGACTCTTCCAGGACAACAATGTGCAATCATCCGGACCCAACACTAGGCGGCGATCTATGCTATAGATATGAATGTCAGCAGCCCTACATGCCAAGAACAGATGCATACTGGTAAGTAGCATATTCAATCAGAAGCACAAAACTGACGCAAGGCCTCATAAATGAGGCCCAGGGACTCTGAGGAATGACGCTAACCTACCTACCCACCCACCTCCCACACCCCCCACTCCTCCCCCGCACCGGGCCCCAGTGCAGACGCAGAGAGAACCCTGCCCTGCCTGGTAAAACTGTCACGTACTGAGTCAGGAAGGATGACAGAGCAGCCCTGCCTGCGGATGCTAACTCTGAACATGAGCAAAAACAGGGAGGGGGCCTCTGAGGAATCACGCTACCCCCTCCCCCGCCCTCCAAGTGTCCACGTGGGATATCTGATGAGCTCCATTTCCACCCCCAGATTTTTTATTTAATTTTAGTTCCACAGATGCGAACCACAGGAGGTGCAGGCTGGTTATAGTCACCCCGGGGCCAACCTGAGGAACGCATGTAAATCAGGGCAGAATGTTCTTTAAGGGCAGCCACACCCTGACCCACAAATAATCACTTACGCCCGCACACACTTTACACCCAGTGCCCAGAGCAGAGAGAGCCCTGCCTGGTAAAACTGGCACACAGTGACCCGGCCTTTAATATAATACCTTACTACTGCCCTAAGATCAATGATGTGAGTCAGACAGAGCAGCCCTGCGGCCTGCCTGCATTTACTGTGATAAATCACAGTGATCAGACTGCAGATAAACCAGGAGGCTCGCTGACTCAGGAAGGATTATGAGACAGATCAGCCCTGCAGATGCTATTGTGTGTTAAATCATTTTTTTCAGATGACTCATCGTAGTATAATAAAACACTTACTAGACGAGTTCAGAGACTCGGGGACCTGCCGCACAGCGCTGCAGCACTGTGACTGTACTGCTGCATGATGCACTCTGCAGCCGCACTTGCAGTCTTCATCTTCTTCTCCCCCCAGACACTGCAGGCTGCTGACTCACTCGTTCCCGCTTGGCCGCAGTAATTTGCGCCACCCATGATCACCGATGCCTCTTGCACGGCGGGCGGCCATAACGAGAGTCACTCACTGTCCTGTGTCGGCGGTCAGTAAAATTAATTCACTTTTTCACTGGGTCCGGTCGGTCAGTCGCTCTTACACTCGGCGAGGAGGATTCGACTTATTCAGATTGAATCTCCCGCCGTTCTGCCTCACTTTCTCTTCCTCATGCGTGAGGGCACTGGGGGACACATCCAGATTTAATAAACCCGGGCGCCCTGGTAGGCCATAATGACTGACAACCAGTAGCATCGTGGACTGAGAGGGCAGGACCCGCCTCCCCCCCACCCCTGTCGGTAATTTGCAGCAGTGTGAGTCAAAGGAAAGCGGCGCCAGCCAGGCGCACACACAGGTTGGGAAGATTTGTTACTTTATAGCGTTCTCCAGAGCTCAGCGCAGAAGGATCTTTAACTATTTATTTAACGCAGCCCAGCAAGCAAGCTGCTGGCAGCACGTCTCTCTGAGCACTAGAGCTGGTGCACAGGTGCCGCTGGTGGCGGGCGCTGGCCAGTGGCAAAATGCGCGACAATGCATTTCAGTGCGGTGATGCGGATCACCACACTGAAATGCGTGAGTGTCACACCTGTTGCGTGATACTTGGCAGGACTGGGGTGGGTTATTATTTACGTCTTCCATGACAGCCCATGGGCTGCAGTCAGGGCTCGGAGCATGATGTTCTGTTGCTCCCTTGAAAACATGTTTGCAAGAAAGAGCAACTTTCCAACCTTCCAAACAGAGGAAGTGCTAACGTAAAGCAGTCACGCTGCCTTTCTTACAAGGTGGAAAAAAGTTATAGTTTGTCTCTGGAGTAGCGGTGACCTCGTGCGTACATAAATGCCACTCTGGTGGTTGTGTCAGTACCGTATCATGGCAGGTGTGAGTAGATTACCATTTCTGTTTGTTTCCTGGCTTTCTTATAGTTGTGGTTTTGCATGTCCTAATGTAAAACGGGAACTACAACCCCCATAATACAACTTTTAACAAAATGACCGAAATACTCACGTGCGCCAGGTGAAAACATGGGCTCTGTCTGCGTAATAATTTACAGTTCGTGGTATTTTTCATTTTTTGGGACAGTTATGCTGTGCACATTGCTTTCTGTCGATGGTTCAAAGGCTCCCATCCAGAGGCGCAACTAGAGCCAAATTTCGGGGGGGGGCTAAAAAAAAATTCGGGGAGGAAAAGTAACGTGGCGTTCAGCGGGAGGAGCGCGGAAGAGAGCGGCGGCAACAGTGGGGCCGTGGGGCTGAGACGGCCCCCGAGGAAGACGCGAGGTAAGCGACGCCCCTCGTGTAAAAAGGCTATTTTGACCGAGCTACACAAACCCGACAGCAGAGACCATAAATAACTGAGTACACATATTCGAGGGCAGTTTGTCGTGTGTGGTGCACGTTTATTAATACTCCAAGTCGCCGTCTGCTGCAGGCCAGAGTGGAGGATGCAGCCTCATTGGGGATTGGTAACTCCTAACGTGGTGTCAGAGAGAGTGAGGAACCAATAGTTGGCCTTCTGTTCGTGCCTTCTATGAGCCGACAAGCACACAGTAGGATGACGCGAGGTAAGGGAGTTCCTGCTACCTGGAAGCCTCATTGCCCCCGGACAACGTCGGGATGGGCTGCTAGTCATCTCAATAAAGTGTGTTTCCCAGATGAAGATGGCAATCCACAAGCTAAAGGAACTGAATGGGAGTCGGAGGAGTACCGACCTGGAAATGTTTCTACGCCCTATGTTTTCCCAAATATGCGAGCTACCAAAATGGACCATTTGTAATCTCTTTTACTAGAGCCCGAGCAGACTTGTGTATAAGCAGTGATGGGAGAATCCCAGTAGGAAGAAGTGAATGTACTCTGGTTTTGACTATTGAAGGTGTCAACAATAGTAGTTTCATGTCCTCACATAACACCTACTTTGTCTGCGGTAACAAGGGATACTACCATCCACCTGTTGGATGGTCCGGAGTATGCTACGTGTCCTTTTTGTTACCTCCTGTGTTTTTGCCACCAGCGTCATATCACAAAGACTATTGATTGTATAATGATATCTCTAAGAACAGATATAGAAGGACAATAGCCAATGAGGAGGTGGACCAAACTGATACTGCATTACAGCAATATGTCGATCTCAATTTGGGACTGTTCTTCTTTGTCGGTGCTGCTCTAAACAGCAGAAAAATCAGACGGTTGACTTGTGTTTGTAGAAGCTGTTACCAACCAGACAGTCATGGCACTTGGGAACATTACAGAGGAACTACAAATTACAAGGATTGTGGCGCTTTAAAATCGTATGGTCCTCGATGTAATCTTGGCTGATTGAGGTGGTGCATGTCGCATCATCGGAAGTAGTTGTTGTGTTTACATTTCATATCATTCTCCTTCAGTTTTTGATGTGATCTCCAAACTGCACAAAATTGCTGCTGAAATCCATCCAGATACTGGCACATGGACTTTCGCCAGTTGGTTCTTGACGCTACTTCCTACCTGGGGCTGGAAGTTATTGACTGTCCTGTGTGTAATATTTATAATTTTATTGACATGCTGCTTCTGTATACAATGTGGTCCAATGCTTTGCTCCACCTGTATTACTGCCTGTATACCCGATAAACGTAATGTTGCAGAAACGAACGCCCGGAAAATATTAGATAAGGAAATTAGTAATATGATGCAAATTAATGTACAAGATGTATACAAGGACTATCCTAGATCATAAATGTCTTCAGCTAATGCTAAAAGGGTTTTCTGTGGAAAATTAACTGCGATCATTGTTAGCATTTAGCTGAAGCCATCTTGTTCCTGGCAGCCATTTTGTTTGCCATATGCTCACCACTTGCAGTTTCCTTCTTCACTGTTGTTTACCCTTGTGCTCTGTTTAAAGGACTGGCTAGACTATGCTACTCTGCACATGCGCAGAGGAATCTGTAACTGTCCATACATCTGTTTTAGTCTTTAACTGTTAGGTTGTTTCTACCGGAGTCAGCAACTGCTAGCTCCTCCTTTACTGTTGACTGTGCATTTCTGTATGACCATCTATGTATGTAATTCTCCTATGTGTGCTTGTACCGCCCTCTTTTGAGCCCCTAAGTGGGTATAAAAGACCCATGGTTCTTCTACTCCTGTGCTACTTCATACACTACCGAAGGTTGTTGTGTGAATGTAGTTCCACCTCATGAGGTTTAATAAATCTTTCCTTTAACCTTTCAGCTTCCATGCCAACTTCTATTTACTTGCCTGAGGACTTGCGTGCAGAGAAGAGCGAACCCCTAGCACTGGTATGCTTGGCTGAGTCCCACTTCTACAGCAGAAGTGGCCGAAGCTATTGAAATATTCTTTGAAAAGAACGTGGGGTCGTTGGATAGCTTTCAGACTGTGTGGGAAATGTTTAAGGTGTTTATAAGAGCCGTGGTTATGCCTAAATATGCAGGAGTACTTAGGTCGTTCCGCAAAAGTCTCGATGATCTAGAACAGAAAATTATGTCCCTAGAAAAGGCTCAGCAGGCTATGTCCAATGAGACAATCACACAAGAGGTAAAACTGACCCTAGAAGCGTATCAAGAAGCGGCCGACACTGAGGTTAAACACTTGGGCAAGTACGCTGCTGCCCGAGTATACGGAGAGGGGGAACGCCCGGGGGCAGTGCTTGCTAAACTCCTCAAGCAGCGTAGGGATAAGTCGGTTGTGCTGGGGCTTACGACCGCAGATGTGGGTACCATGACGGCAGATGCGGATATGGCAGACCAATTCCAACAATATTACTCTAACTTATATGTAGGACTGGGCGCAGTTGGCGTAGTGCCACTACGCCGAATTTCGGAAAAAATGTGTGGAAAATGAGTGCACGTCCTGAGGATCCGTGTGCCTGGGACAGGGGTCCCTTGTGCCTGGACAGGCTCTCCGATCTTACTGGCCTGGCTGGGTTGAGAAGCAGGGACCGGCGCCGGGCCTGGGTTTCAGTCAGGGCTTGGGGTTTGGGAGCCCCCGTCCTGCGGCCTGCCAAGTGTCCATCTGCCCGGGACATGGGTCCCTGGTGCAGTGCCCTGGAGACCGGCAAGGCTCCATGTGCCCCCGGCAGTCATCCCATGGGCGTCTGGGCCCCAGGAACGCCTGCGGGTCTACCCATGTCTGACACCCATTGTGGGGTCTCCAAGCCCCTCCCTGAGCCCTACAGCCCCGAAGCCCTGCAGCCCCCGAGCCCTGCAGTCCCCGAGCCCTGCAGCCCCCGAGCCCTGCAGCCCCCGAGCCCTGCAAGGGCAGGCGGGAACCCTATCGCGAAGGCTCCAGGTGGGCAGATGGGAGTCCTTTCGGTCCTGGCCATCTGGTCGCACCTCGGCCATCTGGTCGCACGCAATGCTTTCCAATTGGGTGACCAGATGGCCTGGCCGGCCTGGAAGTCCCAATGAGGGCTCATTTGCCTTCCGTATCCCAGCCAGGATTCCAGGAGGTCAGGCACGTTCGCGCCTAGGGTCCCCTGAGCCTCGCGGTGCGCAAGGGTTCCCAGAAAGAGGGGTAGCATTCCTCCGGAACACTAGGGGCTGGGTGTGCTGGGACACGCCTCCCGGGCTGGCGGTTCTCTGCCGGGGACCAGATGGGCTATGCCCGGACAACACCTCCCTAGGCGTCTGGGAGAAGTGTGGCTCAATGGTTAGAGCGGCAGACCCTGATGCAGAAGTCTGGCCCAGAACCAGTGTTCAATTCCCGCCTCAGCTGGTCTTTGGCTCAATTTCCTCGGACCTGATATTTCTCGCCTCGTGCCTATTCTAATCTTGAGTCCCACTCTGCAACTCTGGGCAATAGCTTGCTTAATCTCCACAACGACCCCAACAACGCTAGGCTGCCTGGCTTCACCTTGGGGGTGCCCAGGAGTGGGCACCTCACAAGGAAAGGCCAGGAAGGGCTCCTCAGCGGTATTCGTACAAGCGCCGTGATGCCTCCGGGTAGTCGTGCGCTATACAAGTACGTAATTATCATTATTATCCTCCAGCCCACGGCATGGCAAAGGGCCCAGGACAGGCTCCATGGTTCTGGGGCAGTCCTCCCCCGGGTGTCCAGGCCCGAGAGCTCCGATGGTCCTCCCCATGCCTGAGGCCCAGCCGGGGTCCCCGAACCCCCAAGAAGCAGAGCCCCTGAGCCCTGCGTGGGCAGGCAGGAAGCCTACCACGAAGGCTTGGGGTGGGCAGATGGGAGACCTTTTGGTCCCGGCCATCTGGTCGCACCTCTCCCCTCGGCCATCTGGTCGCACGCAATGCATTCCAATCGGACGAACGGATGGCCGGGCCGGCCTGGAGATCCTGATGAGGGCTCATTTGCCTCCCCGATCCCAGCCAGGGCTCCAGGAGGTCAAGCACGTTTGCACCTAGGGTCCCCTGAGTCACGCGCTGCGCACGGGTTTACAGAAAGAGGGGTAGGGTATGCCGGGTCTTACCTCCCGGGCTGGCGGTTCTCTACTGGGGACCAAATGGGCTATGCCCGAACAACACCTCCCTAGGCGTCCGGGGCTCCCTCCTCCGGCCTACGATGTGACCAAGTGCCCATGATGTGCTCCATGGTTCCTGGGCCATCCTCCCCCAAGCGTCCGGGCCCGAGAGCTACGGTGATCGTTCCCCGGGCTTGAGGCCCAGCCAGGGTCCCTGGGCCCCCGGGAAGCGGAGCCCCCGAGCCCTGCATGGGCATGCGGGAACCCTACTGTGAAGGCTCGGGCGGGCAGATGGGAGTACTTTCGGTCCCGGCCATCTTGTTGCACCTCTCCCCTCGGCCATTTGGTCGCACGCAATGCTTTCCAATGAGGTGACCAGATGGCCGCGCCGCGCCCTGGGCACCCTCCATCACTCGGTACACACGAGTTCCCAGAAAGAGGGGAGGCTTTCCTCTGGATAAGAAGAGGCAGGGTATGCCGGAACACCACTCCCAGGCTGGCGGTTCTGTGCCGCAGACCAGATGGGCTATGCCCGGGAACACCGCCCAGGTGTCCGGGGCTCCCTCCTCCGGCCCGTGGAGTGGCAACGCGCCCGGGGTGGGCTCCATGGGTCCAGGGCAGTCCTTCTCTAGGCCTGTGGGCCCCGAGAGCTCTAGTGGGCCTCCCCGTGCCTGGGGCCCAGCCGGGGTCTCCGAGCCCCCAGGAAGTGGAGTCCCCAATCCCTGCGTGGGCAGGTGGGAGCCCTACCGGGTAGGCTCAGCTAAGGGCAGGCAGATGGGAGTCCTTTCGGTCCTGGCCATCTGATCGTACCTCTCCCCTCGGCCATCTGGTAGCATGCAATGCTTTCCAATGGGGCGACCAGATGCCGGGCTGCCCTGGAAATCCCAATGGGGACTCATTCACCTCCCCGATCCCAGCCAGAGCTCCAGGAGGTCAAACACATCCGGGCATTGGATCCCCTCCGTCACTCAGTGTGCAGGGGTTCCCAGAAAAAGGGGTAGCTTTCCTCTGGATTTTTAATAGCAGGCTATGCCGGAACATCCCTCCCGGGCTGGTGGTTCTCTGCCAGCGACCAGATGGGCTTTGCCCGGGCAACACCTCCCAGGGATCTGGGGCTCCCTCCTTTGGCCCGCGACATGGCAAAGTGCCAGGGACAGGCTCCATGGGTCCCAGACAGTCCTCCCTCGGGCATGCGGGCCCTGAGAGCCCCTACGGGCCTCCCCGTGCCTGAGGCCCAGTCGGGATCCCTGAGTCCCCGGGAAGCTGAGGCCTGCCAGGGCAGGCAGGAGCCCTACCGGGAAGGCTCGGCTCAGGGCAGGCAGATGGGAGTCCTTTCGGTCCCGGCCATCTGGTTGCACCTCTCCCCTCGGCCATTTGGTCGCACGCAATGCATTCCAATGAGGTGACCAGATGGCGGGCCGCGCCCTGGGTACCCTCCATCACTCGGTACACACGGGTTCCCATAAAGAGGGGAGGCTTTCCTCCGGATTAGTAGAGGCAGGGTATGCCGGAACACCACTCCCAGGCTGGCGGTTCTGTGCAGCAGACCAGATGAGCTATGCCCGGGAACACCGCCCAGGTGTCCGGGGCTCCCTCCTCCGGCCCGTGGAGTGGCAACGCGCCCGGGATGGGCTCCATGGGTCCAGGGCAGTCCTTCCCTAGGCCTGTGGGCCCCGAGAGCTCTAGTGGGCCTCCCCGTGCCTGGGGCCCAGCCGGGGTCTCCGAGCCCCCAGGAAGTGGAGTCCCCAAGCCCTGCGTGGGCAGGTGGGAGCCCTACCGGGAAGGCTCAACTAAGGGCAGGCAGATGGGAGTCCTTTCGGTCCCGGCCATCTGGTCGCACCTCTCCCCTCGGCCATCTGGTAGCATGCAATGCTTTCCAATGGGGCGACCAGATGCCGGGATGCCCTGGAAATCCCAATGGGGAATCATTCACCTTCCCGATCCCAGCCAGAGCTCCAGGAGGTCAAACACATCCGGGCATTGGATCCCCTCCGTCACTCAGTGTGCAGGGGTTCCCAGAAAAAGGGGTAGCTTTCCTCTGGATTTTTATTAGCAGGCTATGCCGGAACATCCCTCCCAGGCTGGTGGTTCTCTGCTGGCGACCAGATGGGCTTTGCCCGGGCAACACCTCCCAGGGATCTGGGGCTCCCTCCTTTGTCCCGCGACATGGCAAAGTGCCAGGGACAGGCTCCATGGGTCCCAGACAGTCCTCCCTCGGGCATGCGGGCCCTGAGAGCCCCTACGGGCCTCCCCGTGCCTGAGGCCCAGCCGGGATCACTGAGCCCCCGGGAAGCTGAGGCCTGCCAGGAAGGCTCGGCTCGGGGCAGGCAGATGGGAGTCCTTTCGGTCCCGGCCAGCTGGTCGCACCTCTTCCCTTGGCCATCTGGTTGCATGCAATGCTTTCCAACGGGGTGAGCGGATGGCCGGGCTGCCCTGGAAGTCCTGATGAGTGCTCATTTGCCTCCCGGATTCCAGCCAGGGCTCCAGGAGGTCGGGCGCGTCCAGTCCTAGGGTCTCGTGAGTCTTTCTGTGCCCACGGGTTCCCAGAAAGAGGAGTAGCCTTCCTCCGGATTACTAGGGACAAGGTACTCTGGGACCCCTCTCGCCTAGCAGTCCTTAGCCGGCAGCTGAACGGGTCAGGATGCTGCCCCAGCCCTGGGTCCGTCCCTGGGTCTGCCGCATGGCAGGCTCCCCTGGATGGGGTCCAATGGGCTCGGGGAGCCTCCCCCTGCTGGGGTGGGTCCAGGGACCCGGGGAGGGTGGCCTCCACACCCCAGGTTCCATCCTCGGTCCTGCTTCGTGGCAGGGTGCCCGGGATGGGGTCCGGCAGTCCCGGGGATGCTTCCCCTGCGCCTCTGGGCCTGGGAGCCCCGGCTGGGTCCAGGGGCCTTGCTGGGCCCGGGTCAGGTGCTCTGGCCCTGGGCCCCGTCCCCCAGCCTGCCACTCTAACAAAGGTCCAGGACGGGGTTCCGTTGTGCCCGGGGAGCCTCCCCTTGCTTGGCTGGGTTCAGGAGCTCCGGCCGGGGCCCCTGAGGGCCCTGGGGAGGGTGGCCTCCCCACCCTGGGCTCCGTCCTCGGTCCTGCTGCGTGACAGGGTACCCAGGACGGGGTCCGGAGGGCCTGGGGAGGCGTCTCCTGCGCCTCTCAGTCCCGTGCGGCCGGGCCGAGGGGTCTGAAGACTCGTGCGGTTCCTCCCGGGTTACCCCAGGAGGGACCGGTGGCTACGGGGCTTCCTGCTCCCGTCTCTCCAGGAGTCCTCTCTCTCACCACCATTGCACTCCCGAGCCTAGCGCCTAGCAATGTTTTTTTTCTCCCAACGGTGCAGTCTTATTCCCAGAGGGGTAACCTTGAACGGGGCGTCGGGCCGTCTCGTCGCGTGGGCGGTGTACAGACGGCATCGCCTTCCTCCCACCTCTCCTGCACCTGCAGGTGGGTGAACGTTTTCAAAAAGTTACCTGTGACTCTTGGCTGTGGATCACTTGGCTCGCGTGTCGATGAAGAACGCAGCTAGCTGCGAGAATTAGTGTGAATTGCAGGACACATTGATCATCGACACTTCGAACGCACCTGGCGGCCCCGGGTTCCTCCCGGGGCTATGCTTATCTGCGGGTCGCTCGATCGTCAATCACCCTGGGGCATTCCCAGGATGTGGCTGGGGCCATCGCAGGGTTTGCGCCACTTCCCCTTCGTCCCCCCACAAGTTCAGACCCCCGATCGCCTGTGGCAGGGTCCCTCGCTGAGTCCTGCCCTGGAGATATGCCGCTGGTGCACCTGGGGTCTGGCAACTGGTCCGCGGGCCCGGGGCAGCTGGCTGTGTGCCACGGGTGGCTGTCTGTGCTGTCCCACCGGCTGCCCGCTCGCACGCGCCTCGGGCTCCCTCCTCCACAGCCGACTTACCGGCGAGGGCAAAACCCCTCCAGATGCGATCCGGGGAAAGAGGGTGCGTGCTGCTGGGAAGCCAGGCCCTTGGTCTGGCAAGGGCCTGGCCTTCCCCGGCAACCCCCTTAATGCTTCGGCGGTATTCTTCCAACTACGACCTCAGATCAGACGTGGGGACCCGCTGAATTTAAGCATATTACTAAGCAGAGGAAAAGAAACTAACCAGGATTCCCCCAGTAACGGCGAGTGAAGAGGGAAGAGCTCAGCGATAAATCCCCGCCTGGCATCGGGTGCGGGAAATGTGGCGTACAGAAGACCGACTCCCCGGCGTTGCTCATGGGGCCCAAGTCCTTCTGATCGAGGGTCACCCCGCGGATGGTGTTAGGCCGGTAGCGACCCCCGAAGTGCCGAGATCGGGTCTTCTCGGAGTCGGGTTGCTTGGGAATGCAGCCCAAAGCGGGCGGTAAACTCCATCTAAGGCTAAATACCTGCGCGAGACTGATAGCCAATAAGTACCGTAAGGGAAAGTTGAAAAGAACTTTGAAGAGGGTGTGAAACCATCGAGAGGTAAACAGGTGGGGTCTGTGCAGTCCGCCCGGAGGATTCAACACGACGGGAAGGTCGGTGGCCCAGTAGCTCCGGATCCCCTCTGTGGGACGCATTTCCTCCGCAGTGGTGCTCCGCGACTAGCTATGGGTTGGCTGGGAAGGCTTCGGGGTGGCAGGTGGCCCTCCGCTCCGGCAGAGAGTGTTACAGGCCAACCGGCAGCAGCTTTGTCATGTCCGCGGGGCAGAGGGAGATTCAACCCCCCGCAGTTACCCGTTCCCGGCCGCCCCTCTAGGTGCGCCGGGGCGGTTGAAGGGGGGATGGGGATCCCTGCTCCTGGCGCGACTGTCGACTGGAGCGGACTGTTCTCAGTGCGCTTCGCCCGTGTCACGCCGCCGGGTGGGAAGGCCCACTCCGGGTGCCAGTGGTCTGCGGCGATGTTGGTTACGCAACCGACCCGTCTTGAAATGCGGACCAAGAAGTCTAACCTGTGCACGAGTCGGAGGGCCAAGCGAAACCATGTGGCGCAATGAAGGTGAGGACCTGCCTGCGCTGGCTGAGGTGGGATCCCGCCGCGCTTCCAGTGGCAGGCGCACCACAGGCCCGTCTCACCCACTCCGTCAGGGAGGTGGAACACAAGTGTGCGTGATAGGACCCAAAAGATGGTGAATTATGCCTGGGCAGGGCGAAGCCATAGGAAACTCTGGTGGAGGTCCGTAGTGGTCCTGACGTGCAAATCAGTCGTCCGACCTAGGTGTAGGGGCCAAAGACTAATCGAACCATCTAGTAGCTGGTTCCCTCCGAAGTTTCCCTCAGGACAGCTGGCGCTTGGAGCACCAGTATTATCTGGTAAAGGAAATGATTAGAGGTCTTGGGGCCGAAATGATCTCAACCTGTTCTCAAACTTTAAATGGGTAAGAAGCCCAGCTCGCTGGCATGGAGCTGGGGATGGAATGTGAGTGCCTAGTGGGCCACTTTTGGTAAGTGGAACTGGCCCTGCAGGATGAACCGAACGCCAGGTTAAGGCGCCCCGATGCGGACGCTCATCAGACCCCAGAAAAGATGTTGGTTGATATAGACAGCAGGACAGTGGCCATGGAAGTCAGATCCACTAAGGAGTGTGTAACAACGAGCCCTGAAAATGGATTGCGCTGGAGTGTCGGGCCTATACCCGGCCTTCGCTGGCGCTGAGAGCCGCAGGGGGCTAAGCCGCGACGAATAGGAGGGCTGCTGCGGTGTGCATGGAAGCCTGGGGCTAGGGCCCACGTGGAGCCACCGCAGGTGTAGATCTTTGTGGTAGTAGCAAATATTCAAACAAGAACTTTGAAGGCTGAAGTGGAGAAGGGTTCCATGTGAACAGCAGTTGAACATGGGTCAGTCGGTCCTAAGAGATGGGCGAGTGCCATTCAGAAGGGACGGGTGATCGCCTCTGTTGCCCTTGGCGGATCGAAAGGGAGTCGGGTTCAGATCCCCGAACCCAGAGTGGCATAGACGGGCGCCCTTGTGGCGTCCAGTGCGGTAACGCAAAGGATCCCAGAGAAGGCGTCAGGAGCCCCGGGAGAGTTCTCTTTTCTTTGTGAAGGGCAGGGTGCCCTGGAATGGGTTCACTCTGAGAGAGGGGCTCGAGCCTTGGAAAGCATTGAGGTTCCGGCAGCGCCCGGTGAGCTCTCGCTGGTCCTTCAAAATCCGGGAGAGATAGTATAAGTCTCGTGCCCGGCCGTACCCATATCCGCAGCAGGTTTCCAAGGTGAACAGCTCTGGCATGTTGGAAAAATATAGGTAAGGGAAGTCGGCAAGTCAGATCCGTAACTTCGGGATAAGGATTGGCTCTAAGGGCTGGGTAGGTCGGGCTGCGGCGTGAAGTGGGGCTGGGCAGGTACCGCTGCTGGACGAGGCGCCTCCCTCTGGGGCAGCGGCGACTCTGGAGTCGAGCTGGGCCCTTCCTGTGAATCGCCCCAACTGCGGTGGTCAGCTCTCCCAATGCTCCCTCCCCGGGGGCACGGGACCAGCGTTCTGGCTCGGCTGGTGCCTAGCAGCTGACGTAGAACTGGTGCGGACCAGGGGAAACACACTGTTAAATTGAAACAAAGCATCTCTAAGGCTCGAGGCGGGTGTTGACGCAATGTGATTTCTACCCAGTGCTCTGAATGTCAAAGTGAAGAAATTCAATGAAGCGCAGGTAAACAGCAGGAGTAACTATGACTCTCTTAACCTATTCTCGGTTGTAGTGGCCTTTACCTCCCAGTGGTCCCGCCGGTAACTGTCTCTGAAGTGCTAGACTCTGCGTAGAGAAGCATATAGAGACAGGCCAAACAAGGTTCTATCATGGCAGCAAGCGTGATAGTGAGAAATGGCGAAGCAAACGAACCCAATTCCAGATGGGGTAGTTCCTGGAGAATAAAAACCCTGTTAAGATGCCGTAAGGAGGTGCTGTCTTTCCCAGAAATCATGAACCTCCTCACCGAATTTGACAAACCAGCACTAGCTTCCAACAATGCAACGAATAACAACGATTCAGATCATGATATAGGCCTTAGTAACCCTCTATAGCAGAAGAAGACACAACAGTAGACCTCAGCAAATCCATCGAGTTTGTAGCCACCTCAGCCAAGAATGACATTGGTACAGCAAAATTTGATAATCTTCCCGATGTGTACGAGATCAGCAAAGATGTAATAACAAAGAAAAGTGATTACACAAAAAAAGTCACTTACTGGAAATACCCAAACGAAAAATATAAATGTGACTTGTGTGGAGACATATTGGAAACCTTTAAAGAACTGAGAAAACATGTCTCCATCAAGCAAAAAGGCTTCTATCTCAAAACGTACTGTTCAAAATGAGACAAAGAAGCCGAATATCACAATATTGCATGCCATTATGCCAAATGTAAAGGAAGACCCCAAAAAGGAGAGCTGCCATTTCTGTGCAGCTTCTGTGATCTCAGATTTGGAACAAAAATTGGTGTTTCTCAACATGCTCGGCATGCGCATCCAAGAGCGCAAAATGAGGCTAGACTAGCAGCTCTAGCAAGCAGCAAACCATCAAAGTTATGGTCACAGGAAGAAATACTGCTACTAGCAGAATTGGAAAAAGCATATGAAAATAAGAGGAATATTAATGCGCTGATGGTTCCACATTTTGACAACAAGAACAGAAAACAAATTGCAGAAAAAAGAAGAGATAAAAGCAAAAAATCCGCAAAAGATGTACTGCAAGCATCAAATGTTTCTGAAAATGACTCTTGCGATGAACCAGAGGTTACAGTGGAAGCAACAACAGAAAAGCAGAGACTTAATCACTCGAAAACGTGCGCAAAAAATCAAGAACTTTGATGAACTGGAAGACAGAATATCAGAAATCGAGAAGTGCACTCAAAACGTAGAGCAGCACGATGCTGCTATGGATCTGATGGATGAGGTAGTGACTTATATCGCAGAAAACACCACTGATATAAGTCCTCATCTAGCAAGAGTAACAACAAATGAACCAACAAGTGAAATCAATAATGAGCCTATGAACTCTGCTCAAGACGAGCATCAGAATGCCTCAGCAGGAAACAAAATAACAAAAAAAGACAAGAAAAACGAAAGGCTTAATCGGACGCACAAGAAAAATTATGCAAAAGCGAAGGGCAGCTATAAAGAATACCAGGCAAAGTTTAAAAAAGACAAAAAGAAAATTGCCAGGATTATCACTGATGGGGCAGAAGATGCCACTTGTCAAATCAGTGCTGATGAAATCTTTCAATACTACAAAGGCATAATTGAAAAAAGAAAACAAGAAAAACCCTAAATTCATGCGATTGATCGAATACCAGAGGTCTATGAAATTAGAAGTCTTTTCAAAGAAATAACACTGCTCAAAATAACTCATGCCTTTGAGAGCTCCAATATGAAGATAGCAGTGGGTCCTGATAAGATAGGTCTGAATGGCTTATATAAAGTGCACAGCAGGCAACCAAGAAGACTGCTGCCCAGAGTTCTATCGTCTTGGTTGTTAATGAAAAGAGTACCAGAAATTATCAAAAAGAAACGATCAATTTTGATACCCAAGAATGTACCGATTAATGAACTTACAAAAATCAGCAACTGGCGTCCAATTACCATCGGTACTGCATTCATGAAGTTATTCACAAAAATATTAACTAGAAGACTCATTTTTTGTTGAATTGAATACGAGACAAAAAGGCTTCATGAAGGTGAGAGGTTGTCTCGAGAATCTGACTCTCCTGCAAAATATCATAAAAGGGCCACGAAAAAACAGTCACTCATTAGCAGTTGTATTCATTGATATATCAAAAGCCTTCGACTCTGTCAGCCATGGTCACATTATACAGAGTCTTGCAAGGCAAAGAGTTCCATCAAACATCAGAGAAATAATAAAAGACTTATACACTGACTCAACAACATCTTTCAAGGGAAAGAACAACGAAACAACTCCTGAAATAACAATGAAATCTGGGGTCAAACAAGGTGACTCTTTATCCCCACTACTATTTAACATTGCCATGGATCCTCTGATCTGTGATCTTCAGAAAAATGGCAAGGGCTTCACATTTGGATCAGATGGTCTTATTGAGCAAATCACCGCTCTTGCCTTTGCCGATGACATCGCAGTACTCAGCAGTACATGGGAAGGTATTAGTACAAATCTGAAGATCATTGAAAAGTTCAGTAAAGCTACAGGTTTAAAGCTGAATGTGAAAAAGACACATGGATTTTATATCAATCATCATAAAGATAAAATACTGATTAACAACTGTAAACCATGGCAATTTGAAAAAGAAAATATTGAAAATATTCATCCGGGAGAAAGTGAGAGATACCTCGGATTGAACTTTGATCAACACACTGGTCATACAAGCAACAACAAAATTAATGAGGTTCTTGTCAATTGGGCTCAAAAACTTGATAACCTACCACTTAAGCCCATGCAGAAAATTGAAATGTTGTGCCAGTACTTGGTACCTAAACTACGTTAGACAGGTACACCTGTCAAACGATAATGCAGGGGTCCTAAGGCGAGCTCATGGAGGACAGAAACCTCCCACTGAACAGAAGGGTAAAAGCTCGCTTGATCTCGATTTTCAGTATGAATACAGACCGTGATAGTAGGGCCTCACGATCCTTCAGATTTTTTGGGTTTCAAGCAGGAGGTGTCTGAAAAGTTACCACATGGGTAACTGGCTTGTGGCGGCCAAGCTTTCATAGCGACGTCACTTTTTGGTCCTTCGATGTCAGCTCTTCCTATCATTGTGAAGCAGAATTCACCAAGCGTTGGATTGTTCACCCACTAATAGGGAACGTGAGCTGGGTTCAGAATGTTGTGAGACAGGTTAGTTTTACCCTACTGATGATGTGTTGTTGAAATTAGTTATCCTACTCAATACAAGAGGAACCGCAGGTTCAGACATTTGGTGTGTATGCTTGGCTGAGGAGCCAATGGGGCGAAGCTACCATCTGTGGGATTATGACTGAACGCCTCTAAACCGTAACAATACCACAGTGCTGTGGAGTCTCGGTTGGTCTGGGATAGCCGGCCTCTCTCAGGGGTGTCGGTGTGTAGAGCCACTCCCTTGGGGCCCAGAGTGCGGACGGAAGAGGGCCGCCTCCATCGCCCTTAGTCCACTGCATGTTCGTAGGACACCCCGCACTAAATCATTCATAGACAACCTGATTCTGGGTCAGGGTTTCAAAGTAGCAGAGCAGCTACCTCGCTGTGATCTATTGAAAGTCATACTCTGAGCCAAGCTTTTGTCACTCAGTGAGTGGGCACCCGCGGACACCCTTCTCCATCACACCCAGGGGTGGGTCCCTCTGCCGCTGGACCAGCGGGAGCGATTCGGAGGGGGTAACGCAGGTTCATTGGAGGCTGCCTCTACCACGTGCCGTCCAGCACGGGGGCCTCCGCCTCCCGTCCCTGCCCCACTGGGGTGCGGGGACAGGGGCCACCATCCCTTGCGGGTTGGCAGGGTGACCAGATGGCCTTGGCCAGCCTGTCCTCTCCTTCCTGCTACCCTAGTCGGGCAGAGAGGCGAGCAGCAGCCCCTGGGAAGGAGCTTCCCGAGTGGCTGCCTCGGAGCGCCTGGCCACCCCTCGCCGGACTTCAAGGGAGACTGGGTACGGCACCCTCCCAGGCCATCTGGGCACTGGGTCGTCCTGGGGCCATCTGGTCGTCTGGCTGAGCGACCAGATAGCCCTGCAGGTCGGGTGACCAGATGGCCCTGCGTGCCGGGTGACCAGATGGCCCTGCGGGCTGGGTGACCAGATGGTCCTGTGGGCTGGGTGACCAGATGGAAGGCCAGCCGGCCGGCCGGGCTTACTCCAACTTTTGTCCTTCCCCAAACTTCTGTAATTTAATAGTCGAGAAAAATGGGCTCCCGGGCAGGCTGTTGAGGCTTAACCCTCCTTGGTTCAAGCAGAGGGTCCGGGTGCTGGGGTCCCCGGGGCGCAGGGAGGTTCTCCCTGGCCTGGCTAGGGTTCAGAAGCTGGGACCTGGTCCTGGGCTCGAGCTCTATCCGGCAGGTCCCAGGGTATGGGAGCCCCCATCCTGCAAGCCATCAGAGGGTCTGGGCGCTGGTTCCCGGGGGTCCATCAGGGCCTGGGGAGGCTCTCCCCAGCCTGGCTAGGGTTCTGAAGCTGGCTCCGGGCCTGGGGCTTGAGCTCCATCCGGCAGGCCCCGGGGTGTGGGAGCCACCTTCCTTCAAGCCATCAGAGGGTCCGGAATCTGGTTACGGGGGTCCATCAGGGCCCGGGGCGGCTCTCCCCAGCCTGGCTAGGGTTATGAAGCTGGGTTCTGGCCTGGGGCTTCAGCTCCATCCACCAGGCCCTGGGGGGCGGTATCCCCACATCCTGCAAGCCAGCTGATAGTCCGGGGGTCCCATCGGGGCCCAGGAAGGCTCCCCCCGGATTGGCTAGGGCTCAGAAGCAGGGACCGTGCCCAGGGCTCGTGCTCTGTCCCAGGTTGCGGGAGACCCCGTCCTGCAAGCCAGCCAAGGGTCCGAGTGCTGGGGACAGGGGTCCACCGGGAGTATCTTCTGGTCCTGTCTAGGGTTCAGAAGCTAGGACTGAGCCTGGGGCTTGTGCTCTGTCTGGCGGGCCCCAGGATGCATGAGTCTCCCGTCCTGCAAGCCAGCCAAGGGTCAGGCGCTGGGGAAGGGGGTCTACCGGGGCCCGGGTGGCTCTCCCCGGCCTGGCTAGGGTTTCGGAAGCTGGGACCGGGCCTGGGGATCGTGCTCCATCCCATGGTGCGGGAGCCCCCAATCCTGCAAGCCTGATGAGGGTCTGGGCGCTTGGGATGGAGGTCCACTGGGGCCCAGGGAGGCTCTCCCTGGCCTGGCTAAGGTTCAGAAGCTGGGAGGGGGCCCAGGGCTTATGCTCTGTCCGGCGGGCCCCGGGGTGCAGGAGACCCTATCCGACAAGCTAGCCGAAGGTCTGAGCACTGGGGACGGGGGTTTACTGGGGCCTGGGGAGGCTCTCCCCAGCCTGGCTGCTTTCAGAAGCAGGGAGCGGGCCGGGGAGCAGGGGTGGCTGGCTTTATCCGCTACGCTGTCAGGGCACAGTTTTCTGTCCACCCCTACTTATACGCCACATGCGATGGCAGCACCGAAGAGCACATGCTTGACTATCTCGCCCATATAAAATTACAATGGCTGACTAACACACATCGGGAAATATATATATATTTTTTATTATTCTTTTTATTACAAAGGTAACAAAGCAGTGGTCATCACATACGAGTAGTACACTTATTACATAAGTCTTATCAGAGAGACGTAGCAAACAAAGATCTTTCTTACACATTATGAGTCTAGAAGGCACTATTTTGGCAATAAATCACATTGTTATCAGTTCGTCAATGGGGGTAATTCGCGGGGGTTCACATAGATTGCCACAGTATTCATTCCAGTTGGATCACACTGCCACCCACTTCCGGGGGCAGCCCCGGGCAACATACACTGTTTTCTCTTGGACCATACACCAGTCCATATCCTTTTTCCATGAACTGAGCATTGGAGGTGTTGCTGCCCCCACAATCTTGCTATGTTCTTCTTTGCAATAGCCAATCCCAGCGTTACCCATATCCTGCCCTTTGATGGTAAATCTGTGGTTTCCCAGATGTTCAAAAGGCATCTCTTGACCTCCAGACGTAACTCTACCTCCCACACCTCACACATACAGGCAAGCACTCGTTTCCAGTAGTTCTGTAGCACCGGACATTCCCACAAAATATGGAAGAAAGTGCCCACCTCCCCACACCCCCTCCGTCAGTGTCCGTCTTCACTTCGCCCCATAAGAACCAGCCTCGTACCTGACACATACACCCGGTAGGATTTTCAGTTGAATTAATCTAAGTTTGGCTGAGATCGCAATTTCCTTGGGGGAGGCAAGTACCTTCCTCCTCTCCTTATCATCAATTTTGAGTCCGTCTGCCTCCCATTTCCCCCTAAGTGCTAGTAGTGGGTCAGGAGTGTGGTTGATGAGTTTTTTGTATGTAAGGGAGATAGCTCGCCCCGGAAGGTGGCCGTCCAGCAGCCTGTCCTCCAGAGAGGAGGACTCCGGGATTTGGGTCCCCGGGGGGATGTTGGCCTGAAGAGAATGCTTGACCTGTAGGTAGCGGAAGTGTTCTGTCCGAGCCAGGTCATAAGTACGTTGGAGCGATGCAAATGAAATAACCCCATCTGGGCCCCACAAATCTTTGACCTGAGAAATGCCAATCAGATCCCAGTTACGGAATCCTTTGCTACTCAGTGTGCCTAGCTTGTCTGAGGCCCACAGCGGGGTAGCCATTGTGAGTTTGCCAGCCCATCCCAGTTTGCGTTGGACGACGTGCCACAGCTGCACCGAGTGCTTTGTAGGTCCCGTGAGGCGATACCTGCCTGGCCTAGAATGAAGTGCAGCCTCAAAGTTACCGCCCGGGAGGATCCATCTGTCCATCCCGTAGCCCGGGTCATTCCCAGCACTATAGGTACCGTGGTTAATGGCCGCGAGATGCGCCGCCCAATAATATTTCCGGATGTCTGGGAGCGCTATCCCCCCATCAAACCATCCCAATGTGAGTTTCTGTAGGGATATATGTGGCATTCCCGTCCAAAGTAGATCTCTCTGTGCACCCTCGATAGCAGCGAAATACCTCTGTGGAACTAGGTCCGGATAGTTTTGTCGAGCAAAGAGAAATCTTGGCAGTGCCATCATTTTGAAAAGTCCCTCCCGGCCCAGTAGGGACAGCAGGAGTTTTTTCCAGGTAGCAGTGTCTCTCTTTAAACGCTGCAAAGATGGCAAGAGGTTCTTCGCATATCGGACAGCCCTATCCTTGGAAATGAATATTCCCAGGTACTTGAACCCATCCTCAGCTATCTTAATCGGGCATGTGCTCGGGATTACCGGGGGGGCTCCCTGTATGACGTAAAAGAGTGACTTTCCCCAATTGATGCTGTAGCCAGAGCTTTCCCCGAAGCTGGTGAAAAATTCCACCGCCACTATGAGGGACCCGCTGGAGTTTGTGAGGTACAGAAGAATGTCATCCGCATATAGCGAAATCCTGTCCTCCCAGCCGTCAGCCCATCGGAGTCCCTTCAGGGAGTTATCTTGTCTAATCCGGGCAGCCAGTGGCTCCAGAGAGAGGGCAAAAAGCAGAGGGGAGAGGGGGCATCCCTGTCGTGTTCCTCTTCCTAACGTGTACTCAGAGATTTTGTTGTTGACTACCAGCTGGGCTAGAGGGTCGGTATAGAGAAGGTGGACCCAGCTAATAAAGGTCGGACCAAATCCTAGTTTCCTAAGAACTGCCATCATGTAGGGCCATTCCAACGTGTCAAACGCCATTGCTGCGTCTAGTGACACCACAACCGTGTCTTCCTTGATCGTATGGCAGCGTCCCAACACCCCGTGAAGGCGGCGCATGTTAAGCGCCGTGTTACAGTGGGGCATAAAGCCAGATTGGTCCGGGTGCACCAGCGTGGTAAGGACCTGCTTGAATCTGTTAGCAAGCACTTTGGGCAGAATTTTCGGCTCGGCATTTAACAGAGAGATTGGCCTATAAGAGGCGCTCACCTCTTTTGGTTTCCCCTCCTTTGGGATGGACAAAATTGTGGCTATACGCTGGTCTCTCGGTAGCATGCCCTGCTCCTTACTCTCCTCGAACATGCGTTTCAAATGTGGGCTAAGGCTATCTGGCTTGAGCTTATAGAGCTCGATTGGAAGGCCATTCGGCCCCATGGCGTTCCCTGGCCGAAGGTCACTGATGGCTTTGACCAGTTCCTCCGTGGTGAGTGGCGCCTCCAGAGTTTCACGTTCCTCTTCTGAGAGGGTAGGTAGCGTAATGTTGCCCAGCAGGGCAGCAGAGTCTTCCTCTGACCGGTCCGACCCCTTGGTGTAAACCTTTCTAAAGTGCTCCGCGAACTCTTGTACGATTTCCCGGGGTTCAGTGATAAGCTCCCCCGAGTCCTCCCTCAACTCAGCCACCACCTTCTGTGCCTGCTGCGTCTTGTCTAACCAGGCTATCAATTTGCCTACTTTGTCCCTCTGTCTCTTGCAAAGGCCTTAGCCGCATCCGTGGCTAAATCTTTGTATTCTGTCGCTTTAATTTGCATTCGGTGGATAGTGTCTGGGTCATCATCCCTATCTGAAGGCTTAAACGGTCAAGACATGGCGTCAACCTCAGAGGGTAATTCCTTATTTTCTTGCCAACCTGCCATATCACTGGATACATCGTTATCTGGGGGGTCAGATCAAGCTGAAAAGTGCCCTGGTCAAGTAATAGAAACGGCTGCGACTACTGATTTAGCAGCAAGCCCGCAAAGATCGCTAGACCCAGAAAGAGAGCCAGGACAATCTCAGTTTCAGTCTTCATCCACGCAGCAGCTGAGTTTACCCCAAGATCCTACTACAGTTTATTCTGAAGAGGCTGAAGAATTAGATCCTACTGACTTGGGAGGCGCGTCTGGGGGTCCAGATGAAGATGATTTTGTTAATTCCGTCCAACCTGATATTAACTCTTTATTGGCCCCTCCCTTAGCCTCTCAAGTTCCGATGACGGCAGCCTCTGTTCTAGAGATGTTCTCAGCTCTCACTCTGGAGATAAGGAAAGGATTTGCCGAATCATCTGCTAATCAACTAGAGTTAAAAAATTATTGTGAATCACTTGACAATAAAATCGAAGGTCTCACTATAAGAACTGGAGTGTTAGAAGAGACGGTTGGCATTCATTCAGTTTATCTGGATCAGGCGAAGCAGGATATTAAGAAACTTACAAAGGAAGATCTGGCTCTTAGCGAGAGGATGGAGTCCCTTGAAAACAATGCGAGAAGGGGAAACATCCGTATTTTGAATGTTCCAGAAGGATCTGAAGGGTCAGACATTAAACAATACATCGTCTCATTACTGAAGGAAGCACTGTCATTAGAATACACTCCCGCAGAACTGTCAGTCAATATTCAGAGGGTACAAAGATACCCCTTTAAACTGAATCCACAGAGATCTAAACCACGCAAAATTTTGGTTAATTTTCACACTTATGTCCTAAAGGAACGCATCTTAAATATGGCCATGAAACAAAAGTCTTTGTCTGGGAAAGGCTTTACATTTTTGATAAGATCAGACCTTTCCCGAATAACACTCGAAAAGCAATGGGAATTTGGGAGGCGCCTGGATGCTTTCAGAAAATTGGGCGCAACAGCTCAGCTGATGTTTCCGGCAGCTCTTAAAGTAATGCACAACAATAAGATGTATAACATCAGGTCTGTGCAAGCAGCGGATGAGTTATTAATGGATCTGGGTAAAGCGGCCTGCTAGGCTTAATGTTAGACCAGTGCAACCAGTGGATGAGCTACTAATGATTTGGGCAAAGGGAGCCGCAGGGTTTAATATTAGGTGCCTTTTTTTTTCTTTCCCTAACTGCCTAAATATGTCCTGTTGTTCAATCTTTCATATTCTCAATATGAATATCAAGGGGCAGAGGCACATATATATATATATATATATATGCACTATATATGCACTAAATAAACACTAGTTAAAAGTCCTATGGCTTCAATCAAAATTTTTCAGAATTTTTTCACTCACTTAGGTCTACTCACTTGAATAGATAGCGGTTAGACTTCTTTGTAGGGGATCAACCGGTGGGGCACTATCTACTGGACTCTGCTCCGGTTAGATAATGCAAGGGTTCTTCACGGGGGGGGGTCTCTCACCTTGAGCGGGTGAGTGCGCAGGGGTGGCAAAAACTTAAAAAAATCCTCAATAACCTAAATAGTAGTTTTTGGAATGGTAACTCATATCTCAAGTATAATCGCTGGACGCAAGTACTTAATATCACTATAATTATCTCTTCTGGTATAGTACTAATCATGGTGCTCTATTGGTTAAGAGATGAGTAGTGTAGGTCTCCTTTCCTGGAACGTCAATGGCCTCCGCACCAAGCCCCGAGCTAGTAGAATTCTGCAATATCTGAAGGACTCGGATGCGCAGGTCATGGTGTTGCAGGAAACCCACCTTACGCATTCTGAACTGTCGGCAGTAATTAAAAAGAATAGATGGATTGACTTCTCATACAAGAGGGGTTGCGATTATTTTTAAAAAAGGAGCTAAAGCTAAGCTAATCTCACAGGTTGTAGATTCTTCTGGCAGATGGGCCATAGCTTCAGTTCTTATGGCTGGGTTTTCAATTACAATAGTTGGCTATTATGGTCCGAATCAGGACGACCCCTCTTCATTGGAAACAATTTTTTTGCAGTTACTTTCTATTTCTGGACCTATCATTTTAGCCGGCGACTTTAACATTGTGTTGGATCCCATCTTGGACAAGTCCCCTAATAATCGATCCATGGTTTTGTCTAAAACTAGATCTTTTTTACTAGACGCTATGAGACAGCACGGGTTTGTGGATGTCTGGCTACAAAGGTCAGGAAACCAACAGGGGGTCTCCTATAGGAATTTTAAATATCACCATAAGTCAAGGATTGACTATATTTTGACCACTCAAAGATTGGTTGATTCTGTTAAAACAATAGAATATCTCCCTTCGCATTTTTCAGATCACTCTGCGGTTAAATTGGTGGTGGGATTCTGTAGTAAAAAAACCCCGACTGCTTGGTCTTTTGATCGTTCCCTCCTCACTAATGAGGAGGATATCTTGTTCTTAAAGTCAGAGACTCACAACTTCTTTTTGTCCAATAATGGTACAGCCTCTAATAGAATTATTTGGGATTCATTTAAGGCAACATTGAGAGGGTTGATTGTTGCCAAAGTTGCCTTTCGGAGGAAGAGTTATAATAAAATGATTTCTTCTATAGAATTAGATATGGCTCGTGTTCAGCATGAGATTGACCTCAATAGTACAGCTTCGAGGTCTATATTAGATCCTCTTTACAACAAATTGGTGACTCTGAAGGGAAGTTTGGCTTCGACCTTAAATTTGAGGGTCCAACAGAGATGGGAAGCCAGTAAGTTAGCTCACTTCGAATATAGTGAAGGCGCAGGCAAATTACTGGCTTGGAAGACCAAAGTAGATCAGGTCCGGAACAACATTGCATCTATAAAAATAGGAAACATCAATCTCTCTTCAGATGATGATATCAGGAAGGCATTTAGGGAATTCTTCCAGGTAATATACCAAGAAGACAAAGTGATATCGGCTGAGTCTGTTAAGAGTTGGTTGAAAAATATTACTCTACCCTCCCTTTCTCTTGAACAATCCCAATACTTGGATAGACCCATTACAGAGAGTGAGGTGATATTTGCTATTAAGATATCTAAGAAGGGGAAGGCGTCGGGACCCGATGGCCTGCCAGCTGAGTTATACAAGATCTTAGACTCAGAGATCGCTCCTTTCCTCACAAAGCTGTTTAACTTAATACTTTTAGAAGGAATGTCCCCCCCAGCATCTTGGGATAACGCCTCTATTACCCTTATTTTAAAATCAGGTAAACCTAAGGAAGAGTGTGGGTCGTATAGGCCAATATCCATTCTGAACGTGGATTACAAAATCTTTACCACAGTTCTATCATCAAGATTGGCCGATATCGCACCTTCTGTCCTTCATTCGGATCAAAAGGGGTTCTTAAAGGGCAGACAATTATATGAATTGACCTATGATTTTATTGGTGCCATAGATATCGCAACATCCAATAAGCTTCCATTGGCGGCCCTAACGCTGGACGCAACCAAGGCTTTCGACAGGGTCCGTTGGGTGTACCTGTCGGAGGCCTTGGCCAAGTTTGGTGTGGGGGAAAGTTTTTGTAGGGCGATTGGCCTGTTGTACAGTAATCATTCTGCATCTCTTCTCGTTAATGGTGATCTATCGAGCCCTTTTTCTATCACTAGGGGAACCCGACAGGGGTGCCCGCTCTCCCCCTTGATTTTCAATTTTTACATCGAGCCTTTTGCGCAATATCTAAGGGAGGAGGTCTCCATCAAACCTTTCCATTATCAAGGCTGGAAGAGGAAGGTGACATTATATGCCGACGACGTACTTATTTTAACATCAGATGCCGCTACGGCTCTTCCGGCTATAGTGAAATTGGCTCATGCTTTTGGACAAGTGTCTGGTTATGAAATCAACGCAGCCAAAACGGAAATGCTTGTTTGGAATGATGAGAACCCTCCAACAGAACTCCAACCAGGCACTTCAATGCGTTATCTAGGTTTGACAATTGTAAAAGATATTAACAAAATAGTCCAAGTTAATTTGTCCACAGTACTTAAAGACTGCCGTAAGCTTCTCCAATCTTGGTGACACCTCCCTCTGTCATTAATAGGTAGGGTCAACCTTATCAAAATGTCTATTCTTCCAAAAAAATACCATTCCTTTATACTTTGATCAAAATATCTTAGCCAAATTTCAATCAAACGTTTCATCTTTCATCTGGAACAATCATCTTCCACGTATCGGCTGGAAAAAACTAAGACGGCGACTTGATAAGGGTGGCTTGGCGGCTCCAGATCTAAAAATCTATGCTTGGGCCTTTCAATTATCCCACTCAAGGATGTTGTTGAAGGATCCCGAAGCCTCGGGGGTGGGTCTAATGTATGCAGCTATGTTGGAGGGGGAAAATATTAATCATTCTAGTTTTCTTTTTAAGTTTGGAAACCCTAAGTTTAAAAAAAAAAATTAAACTAAAGACTCTATAGGGTTTTACTCGAACATGGGCTGAAATTATGAAATCCATAAAAGTAAATTACTTTTGTGAAAAAACTCCGTTGTGGGACTTGCCTGAAAATCCTGCCTGGCTTGATGACATCTTGGCAGTTCCTCTGAGAGAGGCAGGTATGGAAGTTTGGGGGGACCTTTTCTACGAGGGAGATTTATTTTCGTGGGAACATCTGCAAGCCAAGGTTGGCCCTAATTTTTCACGCTTCAAATATATTCAGATCTATAGTTGGACTTCAGCCTATAAAGCATCTCCTGCCAATAAGAATAAGTGTAAACTTGGAGGACATAGCCCATTTATCTCCGACTTACTAAACAGAGGTCCAGCAAAGAAAGAAATATCTAAATGGTATAACTTTATTCTGGAGGAGGCAGATGGAGACTTTGTCTTGCCGGAGTCATTATGGGGTTCTGTTCTGGTGGATCTGAACTTACAAATTCTTTGGAAGTCTTCTTTCGAGCTTCTGTGGAGCATTGTCAAGCCATCGTGGCTTCGCAGAAATCATATCTTTACCCTGTATAGGACGTACTATTCCCCTCTAAGACTCTCTAAATTCGCAGGAGAACAGTCAGTGTCAAGTACTAAATGTGGTTTGATTGCTGCTTCGGATACACATATGTTTTTTGAATGCCCGGTATTAACCGCATTTTGGCAGGATATCAGCAATTGCCTTACGGAGACTTTAGGAAGACCTGTCATAATGGATTTGTCTCTAATAATATTCGGAGTCCTAGAAGGAGTACAACACTTACCCAGATGTCTAGTTTTTTATTCCATCCTGCTAGCAAGAAGAGAGATCTGCAGGAAATGGAAAGACCCCTTACCTCCCTCCTTTAGATATTGGCAAAACTCAGTATTGCAGACCTCAGTTACAGATCTGGCCAGATCTGGTAATCACAGAAAAAGGGCCTTTTGGCATCTACTCTTGTGGCTTCAGTGATTTATTCGGTTTTTTTTGTGGTTTTTTTCCCCCCGAGTCCAATGATTGATCTCCTATGGTGCTTCTATATTTTGCACCAATGGAACAGCCGTTATCCGGTTCATGCCCGGCCCCCACTTGGCTGCTAAAACTACCCCAAGATTTGCTACGGGTTGGCAAATTAAGGACCCAGTGCCTATTTGGATTACGGTGGAAGACTGAGGGAGAGTTGGCCTCCATAAGATATGCATCCCTTCCAGTTTTTCAGACAAACTGAGACAGCTATTCACCGTTAATTCCTTTGGCACTTTGTCTACATGGTGGTTATGAGGACAAAAAAAAAAAAGAACGGCGGTGCGGTCCTGAGAAGAAGGTATATTGTTTTTGTGTCTGGTGACGTAGGCACCAGAGATGGAGAAGTGCAAACGCCTCAAGGAGATTAGGGACCCACATGTGCCCCGTCGATATGTCCCTCGCTGGATGCCTATCTAATTTGCCCAATACCACAGCGTTAAAATCTTCTCCCATTAGAAGCCGTCCCTCTGGGAGGGAAAGGAGCAATTTTCCCAGGTCGTGATAGGACTGAGTTTGGAGGCCCGGTGGAATGTAGACCGTTACCAAATTAATCCTATACCCCTCCCACTTCCCTGAGATGGCAGCAAAATGCCCCAATGGATAGTGTCCGTGTGGTCAATAACAAATGGAAAGCTAGGCGCAGTAGGATTCCCACCCCCCGGGAGCCGGACGTAAAGCCAGCATGTAGCACTAGTGAAAACCCCCATCTGTTTAGTGCGTGACATGTATTTCCCAGCAGGTGGGTCTCCTGTAGGAGGACCACATCAGGGAGGTGGCGCTTAACATACTGTAACACAACACTCCTCTTGAATTTGTCCCCCAACCCATTGACATTTCAGCTAAGTACCTTACAACTTTTACCCCACTTCATAGCCATCTGCACAGTAAGCTGTCATTTTATTCCTGTGATGTCTGTTTTGCTGTCTCAAGACCACTGCATACCCCTGGTGTGACCACTGCAAACTCCCCCCAACCCCAAACCACAGCGCCACCCTGAACCTGGTGACCTCCCCCCTCCCTCCCCTCCCTGCTACCCTGTTCCCTAGGCTCCGAACTACCCACATCCCCAATTAGCAGAGCGCCTTTCGCCCAACCCAACCCAGGAGTGAGGAGACCACCCCCTACCGAAAAACCTACTTAAAGGGGAAAATACGCCGACACCAGCTCCAGTCACCACGCGCCCCTCCCCAACATACCATGGTACTTTTTCAAACATGCATACGTTCCTTCAAAATTAAAGCAATGCCCCCAACAGTACGATCCTTCACAAAGAAAGTGTTGCCCCGGCCCTTTTGGGATCATCCCTGGTCACCAGTCCATAGGAGTGGGGTGGGAGGAAAGTGTTCATAGTCTCTTCCCGGCCCACCCCAGCCACCCATAACACAGAGCTAGGCAACCTTACCCCACATATCAAAGTCCACAGTAAGATGAACGGCCCCAAGCATCATAGAGCAAAAGCATATTTTACATTACAACGCAAAGGGGAGTACCCCACTTGGGGCTAGCTGATCTTGACCGCCAGGATCGCTGACTTGCTCTGTCCACATCCGATCTGTCGTCCAGGGGCCCCGGTGAGGCAATCCGCGTGTCTCTCCATTCGCCACCTTCTACTCGGCCTGATGGCCTCGTCGATTCTCTGTCCAGCCAGTCCTGTACTTCTGATGGTGCCATGAAGAACATAGATTTGCCCCCTGCGATCACTTTGAGTTTGGCGGGAAAGAACATCATGTATTTAATTCCTTTAGCCCGCAGTGCCGCCTACACGCCATCAAAAGATCTACTTTCACGCTGTACCTGGAGAGTGAAGTCGGGAAAGAATCTGATCGTGGTGTTCTCATAGTGCAGGTCGCCCATTTGTCTGGTCACCTGCAGAATAGCTTCTCAATCTTGGCGTGCCTGGTTTGGGCTTGGGGATGGGCACTCGGTGTGCGCGCTCAACAGTGAAGATATTAGAGAGGTGTTTAGGCTTTAGGTGGTTTAGGATCAGGTCCTCCAGGAAACGGTCCATACTCGGCCCCTCTGAATCCTCCGGAACGCCCATCACCCTAATGTTGTTCCGACGGGCCCTCCCTTCCTGATCCTCCAGCTTGAAGGCCACCTGGCGGTGTTGGTAGACTAGTTCGTTAACATGCTTTTCTAGTTTCTTAGATGAAGCCTGGAGTTCCCTTTTGTCAGTCTCGTTGGCATTGGCCTTCTCAGATGTTTTGCCAAGATCTGCGTGAAGAAGGTTGATCTCGATGGACATTTTGTCTATCTTCGTCTCTAGGGTGGTGCCTAGCGTTTGTATTGCCGACATAATCGAGGGCAGAGACGGTTCCTTGGACGCAGCCTGATCTCCCGGCGTACCCCCTGCTTGGGGGCCACCCATTGGGACCGCATACTTAGTTTATGGCTTTGTGCAGCCGTTCCAACCTTCGGCTTCATGGCGGCGGCCTGCACTCCCACTAGCAGGCCCGCATGTTTTGTTAGGCCCAATCAGGAGCCACCCAGGAGATAGCGCTTGGGCCTCCCGCTTCCACCGATGGCTGCAACTCAAAGTGCACCTTCCACTGCACCTCTCTACAACGTCGCTCGGGTCCGTCCTTCATGGCCGTCCACCAGGCTCGCTCTCTGGATGGTCACTATATCTCAGCGAGACAATCCAGGACTTGGTGAGGCACCCTTTCACGTTGTTGCTGCACTGACCTACAAGAGTCCTTGGGTCTCACTTCAGTGACTCCACCAGTGCCACCCGGCTGAGAGCCCCCAGTGACAGCTGGCTCCCTGTTGCCTGTTCTCAGACTCCCACTTTATCACCCTCTGGCATCCAGGTCAGGGGCTCCAGTCATACATACACTCCACCCGGGGGGGGAAGCGCTCCCTATAAAGGCGTCCTCAGTCTCGCCCTGAGAGCCTCCTCCGGACAGTAATATTGCAGCAGGCCCTTCTCGGCACACCTCCCGCCCAAAGGCTCCAAGTGGGTGCGCTAACCGCTGAGGTCTTTGCGGCACACCCCCCCTGCCGTCGCAGGCTCTGAAGAAGGCAAAGTATGGGTCATATCCAGGTCCGGCCCGTGTAGTACCACCACCGCAACGGGCCCGTGAATAAATCAAAGACCTGCGGGTACTGTGCGCCCCTCCATCAGGCTCCGCGATGTAAGGAGGAGTCCACGTCTCTCTCACAGGCCGGGCCCCTGCGCGATTATCAGGCCGGATCTCTGGCTCAACTCCTCCGGGCAACCGCTGCTGGTCGCTGTTCTCCCCTCTTCCAGGCTCCATGGGAGTAAAGGGGCTCCCACCACCGGCCGCGGTGCCTACTCCCAGGCTCGCATAAGGAGCAGGCCGGACTTCTGGCACACCACCTCCAGACAGTGGCCGGGCTAAGGAGGCCGTCGCGCCTGCACAGCTCCGGGGTTAGATGCAAGTCCTCACCTCAGTGTCGCTAATGCGGCCGGGTCAGACCAGGCTTTCCCAGTCTAGGGAACGTATGTCATGCCGGATTTTGCGCGGATAAAAGGGGGTTAAAGACTCGACTCCGATGGAGCTCTCGGTTTAGGCGGCCATCTTCCCACATCGGGAATTTTTAATGCACCCCATAGAAAGGGAGGAAATATTTCTCGCAATATCGAACATGAGAGCCAGTAGCACACCGGGTGGGTTTGGGCTGACAGTGGCCTTTTACAAGGCATATCTTGAGCTACTGCTACCTCATCTGACAGCACTTTTTGAGGATATGTGTATTTCTGGGACGATGCAACCGTCTATGAGAGAAGCGATTATAGTTGTGATCTTGAAACCGGGGAAGCTTCCTGATGACTGTGCACCCTATTGCCCCTCATCCTTGCTGAACGTGGACACAAAAATATTTGCAAAAATACTTGTGAACCGTTTAATCCCTTTGGTGCCCACCTTAGTGGGCCCGGAACAAGCCGGTTTTGTACCTGGCAGGAATCTGACCTATAATTTACGTATGTGTTTGCCGCCCTAGAGCATACTAGGCCGCAGATCCCCGCTATTGCATTTTTTTTTAGACATGGAAAACTGGGTTTGTGCAGCCGTTCCAACCTTCGGCTTCATGGCGGCGGCCTGCACTCCCACTAGCAGGCCCGCATGTTTTGTTAGGCCCAATCAGGAGCCACCCAGGAGATAGCGCTTGGGCCTCCCGCTTCCACCGATGGCTGCAACTCAAAGTGCACCATCCACTGCACCTCTCTACAACGTCGCTCGGGTCCGTCCTTCATGGCCGTCCACCAGGCTCGCTCTCTGGATGGTCACTATATCTCAGCGAGACAATCCAGGACTTGGTGAGGCACCCTTTCACGTTGTTGCTGCACTGACCTACAAGAGTCCTTGGGTCTCACTTCAGTGACTCCACCAGTGCCACCCGGCTGAGAGCCCCCAGTGACAGCTGGCTCCCTGTTGCCTGTTCTCAGACTCCCACTTTATCACCCTCTGGCATCCAGGTCAGGGGCTCCAGTCATACATACACTCCACCCGGGGGGGAAGCGCTCCCTATATAGGCGTCCTCAGTCTCGCCCTGAGAGCCTCCTCCGGACAGTAATATTGCAGCAGGCCCTTCGCGGCACACCTCCCGCCCAAAGGCTCCAAGTGGGTGCGCTAACCGCTGAGGTCTTTGCGGCGCACCCCCCCTGCCGTCGCAGGCTCTGAAGAAGGCAAAGTATGGGTCATATCCAGGTCCGGCCCGTGTAGTACCACCACCGCAACGGGCCCGTGAATAAATCAAAGACCTGCGGGTACTGTGCGCCCCTCCATCAGGCTCCGCGATGTAAGGAGGAGTCCACGTCTCTCTCACAGGCCGGGCCCCTGCGCGATTATCAGGCCGGATCTCTGGCTCAACTCCTCCGGGCAACCGCTGCTGGTCGCTGTTCTCCCCTCTTCCAGGCTCCATGGGAGTATAGGGCCTCCCACCACCGGCCGCGGTGCCTACTCCCAGGCTCGCATAAGGAGCAGGCCGGACTTCTGGCACACCACCTCCAGACAGTGGCCGGGCTAAGGAGCCGTCGCGCCTGCACAGCTCCGGGGTCAGATGCAGGTCCTCACCTCAGTGTCGCTAATGCGGCCGGGTCAGACCAGGCTTTCCCAGTCTAGGGAACGTATGTCATGCCGGATTTTGCGCGGATAAAAGGGGGTTAAAGACTCGACTCCGGTGGAGCTCTCGGTTTAGGCGGCCATCTTCCCACATCGGGAATTTTTAAAGCACCCCATAGAAAGGGAGGAAATATTTCTCGCAATATCGAACATGAGAGCCGGTAGCACACCGGGTGGGTTTGGGCTGACAGTGGCCTTTTACAAGGCATATCTGGATCTACTGCTACCTCATCTGACAGCACTTTTTGAGGATATGTGTATTTCTGGGACGATGCAACCGTCTATGAGAGAAGCGATTATAGTTGTGATCTTGAAACCGGGGAAGCTTCCTGATGACTGTGCACCCTATTGCCCCTCATCCTTGCTGAACGTGGACACAAAAATATTTGCAAAAATACTTGTGAACCGTTTAATCCCTTTGGTGCCCACCTTAGTGGGCCCGGAACAAGCCGGTTTTGTACCTGGCAGGAATCTGACCTATAATTTACGTATGTGTTTGCCGCCGTAGAGCATACTAGGCCGCAGATCCCCGCTATTGCGGTTTTTTTTAGACATGGAAAACTGGTTCAACTCTGTTGAATGGCCCTTCTTAAGACAAGTACTTCTTAAGATGGGAGTTGGGCCAATTTGTATATAGCTGATTGGGGTATTGTTTAACTCCCCTACAGTTGGAATTAAAAAAGGCACCTTGGTTACAGACCCTATTCCAATTTCTAGGGGTACTAAACAGGGTTGTCCCCTGTCCCCCATACTGTATGCCCTAGTTGCAGAACCCTTGGACTGTTCCCTTAGAGAATACCATAGCAATAGGGCATTAGAGTTCCAGGCTATGAGCTGCTAATATCCACCTATTCGGACGACACATTACTGTATGTTAGGCACCCTGACAGTAAGTTCTCCCCAATACTTCGAAAGGTTGTACTTGTTGGTACTATGTCTGGTCTGCACGTTGACTGGACTAATTTCATTATATTTCCCTTTACATCGGCCACAGTAGCCTTTGCACCTGATTACCCGCTACACTAGTCCACAGAGGCAGTTAGATATTTGGGAATTAGGTTGCACACCGACTCGGAAATGGTGTTACGGGAAAATTACGGGGTGGCAATTAGCAAACTTGAGGAGGACATTGCTAGATGGATCCAACTACCGCTATCCTTGATGGGTAGGGTGTCCATTATGAAAATGGTTATGTTAACACATTTCCTCTTCCTCTTCCTGAATATCCCCAATGGTATTGCCCTAGGTGTTCTTCCAGCGACTTTAGTCCCTTATGATCAATGTAGGGTGGGCAGGCAAACAGGCACATGCAAGGTGGCAGATCCTTACTCTCCTGTGTTCTATGGGAGGACTTGGTGCCCCAACTTGGATTTATATTATAGAGCTGCACAAGGTGCACAGGCGTATCATTGGATTCATGGTCCCTTTGACATACCACATATTCACATAGAATCTGTGGTGGCGGCCCCTCTGCTGCTTCCAGCTTTGATGTTCAGACCTCCGGATAGATTGACTCACTTAACACTATTATGCACGCTTGGCATTACTTATTGCAGCTCTAGGCTGCAGTTATTCTGTACTCGCCCGTTGCCCGACTAGACTGGTGCCAGTGGCTCAAGCCATGTGAAGACAAAGGGGTTGTTAAGACGATGAATACTATTAGAGCACAAACTATAGGGGACCTCTTTCTTGACGGCGTGGCTAATAGCTGGGGGGACCTGGTAACTGAGGATGAGACAACGACAACGCTCACACATTTCCAGTTTCACAGGGTTAAACATGCCCTCAGCGGACTCTTGGGAGAGGACATGTCAGAGTCCCCGGAAATTCAGTCCCTGACGAACTTTATTGCAGCAAAGAGGCCCCCAAGTTGGTTTCCAGAATTTACCAAGTCTCAATGTCTAATAGAGGGTATAGTTACTCTAAAGCACGCGTGGCATGGCAGAGAGACCTGCAGAGAAACATAACAGATGATATATGGACATATTGCTTCTCAAGCACAAAGCGTATATCCCTTAACGGGAGACATAGATTAATACATTTCAAATTTCTCAACAGGATCTATTACACCCCGGAACGTCTACATAGGTATGGATTGAGGGAAGAGTCGACATATGACAGGTGTAGCGCATGCGCAGCGGAATGTTTCCATTTAGCCTGGACATGTAGCCTGGGATATCTTGCTTTTGTGACCTGATCTTTGCCGAATTGAGCCGAGTGACAAAGCTGATGCTGACGCCGAAGCCTGTGCTTGCTTTGCTTGGCTACTCCAAACCTGGAGGAACAACTTAAGGAGAAACGATACCCTAAGAAAATCATTCGGAGATCTAAAAAGAGGGCCTCTAATAACCAGAGGGATGCCCTTCTTGCAATCAATCCACCGAAAGAAAAATCAGACCGGATTGCCTTTGTAAATACCTTCAACAGCCGATCCAACCAGTTGCAGAAAATCATAAAGAAACACTGGTCCATCCTAAAAACGGGAGGTGACAACATTCCCCAGCCCATGTTTGCATATAAAAGAGGACCCAACTTGAAGGACCAACTGGTTCATACACGCCCACGCAGTAAAGAAGAGAGACAAGTGGGTACCCTGTGGGATTTACCAGCTGTGGTTGGCCACCATCCATGTGGTAATTGTTCTGTCTGCCCTCAGACTAATAAATCCACAGAAGTTGACATCGGCACTAATCGCCCATGGACACAGAACAGGTTTACTAATTGTAATAGCAGTAACCTGATATACTTGATTAAATGTCCTTGTGGATTACGGTATGTCGGTATGACTACTAGAAAGGTACGCACACGCATACAGGAACACAAAAGCACGGTGCGTTGCCGCAAACAAGCAACCAGACTTACCGCACATTTCCTGGAGAAAGGCCATGGTCCAGAAGATTTTTACTGGACAGTTCTTGAACAACCGCACATTCCAGACTCATGTGCAGATACAAGCAGGTTCTTGTTCAAGATAGAACAGAAATGGGTATACCGCGTCAACAGTGACAAGGAGGGACTCAATGAACCCATACCCTGGATGTCCCTCTGATTGGGCGTAATCATTATATTCCTCCCTTAGCACTGCACATAATACCCATTGGAAATCAGTCTCAGCTCCAATAGCGCATAACAACCCCATTAAAGAACGCTTTCATATTATCATCATTGTTAGTAGACGTCTGTAACTTAACATCTATCCATTGCGCAACAGTACACACTGCCCCAGAGTCATGCCGCTAAGGCCTTGTTTTTGTAATACACTCGTGAAAATCACTTTTATATACTTTCGCGCATTTCAGTACATCACTTAGGACCCACACTTGACATTGGTAGTACCAGCATACTTGGTCCTATAGAGTTGGTTCCTAGAGCGAACTACAACTCCCAGCAGTCTCACTATCACGTGACTGCTCGTCAACGCGCTGGTTCCGTGAATCAAACAAAACACTGGCTCACTCGGCGGTCGGCGCCCCCCCGAGCAGTACTGAAGACTGCCTGGAGACGCCGACGGCCAGGTGAGCCAACGCATGATCCAACGCGTTATGCGTAGTTTTCTGATGCCTCGCTCGGCTTGTGTTTGCCGTTAGAGGCCAGCCTGACATCGAGCATATGCAGCGTTTCTCTCCACCCTGAACGCCGCTTTACAATGCGTGGCGGTTTTCCCCTGTGTGCGTTCTGAAACTGACACGCTGTTAGATGTTTTTCCGCAACTTTAATATTAAGCGGTCTCCGTCAGTACCTCCTAACTGACGCTGCACGGCCCTTTCGTATTACCTATCCCCTGCGTGTGGTCACTGCCCCTGAGTCATGACAGTACACGGCGCCCACGCCCAGCCTGGTTATAAACAGCCCAGTTAACCTGCCATCTCAAAGTTTATTATGCTACTCAAATGGGTTAGTGCTTTATCACTGACCGCTCGATTAAACGTTATGTGATTTCTCACAGAGCGGTGCTCCTTTTACCTGCGCTGCAGCCAGGTGGGGTGAAGCTCCTCAGCCTACACATAAGGGTGAGTGCATACCTGAAATAACGATCAGGCATGATTGAACATATTGTAATGTCACTATGAATACAAATAATAACGTGCATTGTATTATTTGTTTGTTTGTTTGTCGTTTTGTTTTACATGTTGGATCCCTAATCATTTCATTGACAGTTTACGGTTGAGCACGCCTGGACTTTCAGGTGACACTTTTAATTTATTTATTTTTTGAAAGCAGTAGTGTATTATATACAGGTCCTGAGGAATGCATTAAGAACATCTTACAATATGCTGAAACATGTCGACCACTAAGTGCGGTTATTATTTAAAGCCTGCACCTACACCTGCCTTTTAACCTTAGGGTGTGGGGGTTATTATTAAAAAATTTTTACCACCCACTCACCTAATTTTAGTACCTTTCACTTTTTTCATCACTATACACTGCTTTTTTCAGCAGCCACCACCACACTTCTCTGTTCTGCTCTCATACCTCATATTACATCTCGGTCACGGTAATATTTACCGGCCGTCTTGCCTCCTGGGTAAGGAGATCCCATATGATGATAATAAGGGCGGTACAGTGTGGCTTCTGATGGGAACAATATTTCCCTCCTGGTACCCTTGAGTCTTGACTCGACCACTCTTTTATTATTTCTCACTGTTACTGTCTGATATAGTGGATCCTACTGTCAAAACTTTCCTTTCTCTTTCTGACCCCCAGATATCAATTGTTGTGATAGATTGTGTTAGGGGCGTATATCTGGTTGGTCGATAAATTTGCCCTTAGACCCTCCTCACTTGTTGTTGTTGTGTACTCCAAACCACTACCCAAGGGGACACGCAGACTGATTGATTATGGGTTTATTATTAGCTAAACGGTGTGTGGCAAGCTGTTGGTCATGAGGACCCCCTCCTACAAAAGCCCAGTGGTCACGTGATATGCTATATTGTAGTATACAAACCTAAAATTATAGTTACCTACTGCCGCCACGTAACAGGGCAAAGAACTTTTGTAAACTATATCAAACATACGTGGCGAGCAGAGGGGCAAACGGGGAGGGTCATGGAGGTGGGGAGCGGGAGGGTACTCAACCTGCGACCCTGATTGACAAGTAGTTAGGGAACAGCAACGCCTATGCTCTTCATTGATGGGTAATGCTTTGTGAGGTTGGCGATTTACGCAAAACTAGGAGGGTAGTGAGGCAACGGGGGCATATGATGTGGGAAATGTCTATTAATTTACTGCTGAGCGTACTGTACAGGACATTTCTATAAGCTGAGTATTGCTGCGATAGTAATACAATTGTATGAGTCTCATGTTGAGTTGCTTAAAAATAATAATAAGATAAAAATAAAAAAATATTTTTAGTATAAATAGCCATTTGCATGAGAAACCAATCAGTCATAAAGATTCCTGCTGTGTGACATTTTTTCTTATCATCGCTTGGGTATTTTTTATGTACAAAGCACCGCCTGGGAGCTTGACCAGAGCAGCCAACATTGCAGAAGCAAACACTTACTGTTGATATTTTAGCATGGTAGAAATCAATCAAGTCCTGGGGCTCTTCAGGCACCCCATTCTCTTTGTGACTCTGAATTTCCTTCTTCAAAAATTCTTCCACAAAGGCATTGCTCTTGAAGACATCCTGATGAGGTCCTGGAAGATGCCGCATCAGCCAGGGGAACACATCAAAGAGCTTGAGTGAAAGATATTGCATTGATTAACAGAGTGGCCTTTCTGATCATACATTCAACGAAAATATTGTAGGAACTTAACAGGATACTCCCTGAATTTTCTTGTTTGACACAATCTGAATCTAACCAATAACTGGAAAATACCTGCCCAGCACTTTCAAAAAGGCCCTAGGAGAGGGTTCTAATACTCGTGAACACCCACCGGAGCACACCAAGGCTATAATAGACAATCACATTGGGTTTATCACAATATATAGTCCTTTTATTTTCTCTTTGTCAGATTTATAAGTGACATTTCATCAGTTTATCAACAATGGGTTAATACAAAACCAAGCCAGACTTTAATAAAACATTAATAAATTTATCATGTCCCACACACCAAATTTACACATCACAATCATGCTACCATACATTCCAAGACTCATCATTAGAAATCAAACATCACACATGCAATTCACATCAACAAATACATCAGGGTAAACACAGCAGCCACAAAATGATTGGATGACAGGTCGGAAAAAGTCATCATGGGGTAGGGGTATATACAATCCAGCTGCCCCCGCACAAACTATGCCAACGCACGTTTCGGTGTTTCGCCCCAGCCGGGGCTACACCTTCATTAGGGCGGAGATGGACGAGAGGTATGGACAGTACTCCTAAAAACATAGGAGAGGACACATACATTCAGGATAATAACAAATATTGTCAGCCTCAGAATTCTTAATTAAATAAGATCAAATAGTTACATGATCGGCTCCTGAATGTTGTGAAAAAGGGTCTTAACGAGAATTGCCCATGGGAGAATGCCATAATTTAATTGGTTCCTCCATTCGTAAACCTTGAACTTGAGGAACCCTCAGACTTTTCTTTTCCTTTTTCCCTCCTTTTTCTTTTTTCCTTGTCCCCCCTCCCTTTTTTCACCTTTCCTCCCTTTCTCGTTTCCCTTACCTTCCTACCCCCATTCCAATCCTAATCTTTTCTCCCCCCCACCACTGCCCCACCAAAAAAAACCTGTGTATGGTTAAATCTCCCCTGGGGAGAGAAATAATTCTTCCATTCTGTGAAGGCATCTATGGCATCCTAAATCCTGGGTTGTTGCTTATGATCTATCTGGAAGTTTGGGTTTCACCCATTTCTTGGTGGCTCCTTCCTTCTGTTGGGCAATCTCTGTTTATCCCTCTTATTAACCCTCTTTTATGTGACTGAGGAGCCTCCCTGGGAGGTGTCCTGCTTTGCATGTTTTAATTTTGCCCTTCTTGTATCAGCTTGGGCTCTTTCAAAAATAACCAGTTTTCTAGAGTTATTTGATGTTTTGGTCCCCTGTTTAGATGGCCGCCGTGGTAGTTTTAGCTCATTCTATTCTGTCGCAGTCCGCCCTTTATTTCTATTCCTATGACGTCTCTTGACGTTACCAGGCTGCAGTGAGTGCGCATAAAACTGTGAATTGACACCCTATCGGCGTGATGCCATCATACTGGGCCATCAGGAAATGTTGTTCGGAGGCTGCGCTGTCCGGTTCTATGGTAAGCGGGAATCTGCCGTGGGACACTTCTTTGCATCTTGAAGGGTGGTGGTGCCGATTAAGTAGGTTTTTTATCTGAACATCCTTGAGCTTGGCAGTGGGCAACCAGATGGGGTCTTAATAGTACACTCGGCTGCCTCTAATCTTGATCGGCCTGTGCTTGCGAGGTGTATTATTTGTAATTCCGCGCTATAGAGGGATAGGACCCCGTTTTTATACCGGCAGGCGCAGTAAACATGGCTATGTCTACTGCTTCCTACTATCGAACTGAGACCGGATGGCCACCAGTTTTGTAGGAGCATGCCACCATGTATATGTTTTGCTCTATCCTCCAACATTGGGCGTGGGTGAGTGTAGTGCTCCCTTATAATTTAGTTGGGGCGCACTCTCTTTGAATCTAGCTCTCGTTCCTCATACCCCGGCATTTACTGTTGAAGCAGGTCCCGCATAGTGTCCCTGATTACTTGCCGCCCGTGCCTTTTTACACTCCTTCCTTTCCTTGTATTGCTTTGTGTGTGAACGTGCCGGTATATCCTGTTCTCTGTAGACAGTGGAATTTTTCAGGTCTTTTGAGCCTTACACTGCCTCTTGTACTTTTTGTGTGACCAGGTAATGAATCTGCTATCTGGGCGAACGGTCCCTTGAGATTCGGAATCAGTTTTCGCTCTATTAGCCTTGCGAGTAATGATATCGCCTGCTTCTTCCCTTTGCCTCTTGAAGAGAGGTATTCTTACGTTGTGGAGAAGGACCCACCTGGAATCCGTCTGGTAGGCTCTTTAATCCCCTACTTTTCCTGAGGGAGTTGCTTTAAGTCGATTAAGGACTTTCTAACTGACAGAATCTCTCCTTGTTTAGCTACAATGTATGTTTTGGTTTATGCATTATTTTCTATAAAGTCTTGTTGGGAAACCCTTCCATCTGGGCCGAAAGCTGCTCCATGTTTTGAAAAACCAGCCGTTTTTTTCGCATCCTTAACTTAGGGTATGCGACTGAGCAGAATACGTGAATTCTCCCTTCCCATGTTGGATTGGTACATGCTATACACACATTGCTCTTTCTTTTCTTTTTTTCATAATTGGCACTGGTTTCTTTGTAGCATGTCAATTCCCTGTTCTCCTTTTTCCCTTTATTCACTTTTTACGGTGCTCTTTTATGTGCTCTTTTATATGTTCGTTTGGGACTTTTGAAATGAGCTTTGCCCGTGACCTCAAATATGAGATTTTTGGGCATTGTCTCTCCTTGCTCATTGTTTTCTCACTTGTGCTGTGTAATGATGCACTTTATTCCAGTTAAAAAATTTTTTTTAAATATCCTGTATATATATAAACCACCGTCTCCTCGGAGCCGATCATGTAGGTATTTAAGCTTATTTAATGAAGAATTCTGAGGCTGACAATATTTGTAATTATCCTGAATGTATGTGTCCTCTCCTATGTCTTTAGGTGTACTGTCCCGTACCTCTCGTCCATCTCCGCCCTGATGAAGGTGTAGCCCCGGCTGGGGCGAAACACCGAAACGCTCGTTGGCGTTGTTCGTGCTGGGGCAGCTGGATTGTATCTACCCCTACCCCACGGATTACTTTTTCCGACCTGTCATCCAATCATTTTGTGGCTGTTTTGTATTGAACCACTGTTGATAGACTGATGAAACGTCACTTATAAAGCTGATAAAGAAAACATTAAAAGGACTATATATTTTTATAAATCCAATGTAATTGTCTATTATAGCCTTGGTCTGCTCCGGTGGGTGTTTACGAGTATTAGGACCCCCTCCTAGGGCCTTTTTGAAAGTGCTGGACAGGTATTTTCCTGTTATTGGTTGTTTTCATTTCACCTGTCTACCTGCCTGTATCGTGCCAGGGGTCCCCCTTCTTATTAGTACAATCTGAATCTAATACAGATGTATTCTTGATTATCGGTAGGCAATCATGAAGCTTCACACTCTTATTTATGTGAGTGTGTGTGTTGGACAAGTGTTTGATTTTCTGCGTGCCTAAGACGAAATGAAATTAGAAACTGCATTGTCAGAAAACTTAGAACATAAGAAAGAATCTGTTATGGTATGAACAGTGCAACTACAGTAACAGTATGTAAGAACTAGGCAAGAGAACTTTGATTAAACCCAATCTATACTAGTTTTGATAATCTGTGTATTCTCGAAGGAAAGCCTTGCTGTTTCTGTCAAGCTGTTATGGTTGAGCTCAGATTCCTACAGTGACTAGCGATTATTTCTAGGTGCCATAATATAACTGTATTAGAACTCAGCCACAGCTCACATCACTTTTGGGGCTTCTCTCTCAATCAATCAATCAATCAATCACGGCATTTGTATAGCGCGCTACTCACCCGGGAGGGTCCCAAGGCGCTGGGGGAGAGGGGTATGTTACTGCTCGAACAGCCATGTCTTGAGCTGCTTCCTGAAGGAGAGAAGGTCTTGGGTTCGCCGAAGGTGGGTGGGGAGGGAGTTCCAAGTCTTGGCTGCCAGGTAGGAGAAGGATCTTCATCCGGCGGTGGCTCTGCGGATGCGTGGTACGGTGGCGAGGGCGTGGCGTGTCGATCGTAGCTGGCGGGTGGGCGTGTAGAAGGTCATGCGGTCGTTGAGGTACTTGGGGCCCAGGTCGTGGAGAGCCTTGTGTGCGTGGGTGAGGAGTCTGAACGTGATTCTCTTGCTGACGGGGAGCCAGTGCAGGTTTCTCAGGTGTCCGATGATGTGGCTGTGTCGAGGGATGTCCAGGATGAGTCGTGCGGAGGCGTTCTGGATGCGTTGGAGTCTTTTTTGAAGTTTGGCTGTGGTTCCGGCGTAGAGGGTGTTCCCGTAGTCCAGTCGGCTGGTGACGAGTGCCTGGGTGACGGTCTTCCTGGTTTCAGTGGGGATCCATCTGAAGATTTTGCGGAGCATGCGCAGGGTGTTGAAGCATGAAGATGAGATGGCGTTGACTTGTCTGGTCATCAACAGGGAGGAGTCCAGGATGAAGCCCAGGTTGCGTGCGTGGTCCGTTGGTTTGGGAGCGGTGCCCAGGGCCGGGGGCCACCAGGAGTCGTCCCAGGTGGAGGGTGATGATCCCAGGATGAGGACTTCCGTCTTGTCTGAGTTCAGTTTAAGGCGGCTGTTCCTCATCCAGTCAGCGACGTCTTTCATCCCTTCGTGTAGGTTGGCTCTGGCGGTGGAGGGGTCGTTGGTGAGGGAGAGGATCAGCTGGGTGTCGTCGGCGTAGGAGATGATGTTGAGGTTGTGTTGGCGTGCGATGGCTGCGAGGGGGCTCATGTAGACGTTGAAGAGGGTTGGACTGAGTGAAGATCCTTGTGGTACTCCGCAGATGACTTCGGTGGCCTCGGATCTGAACGGAGGGAGGCGTACTCTCTGGGTTCCCACACCTTCAAAGTCCCCTTGTCCATCAACCCTCCTTACTCTACCTCTTGTTCAAATGGTCTCTGCTCAGCCATTCTTCTAAATCCTTTTATGCATACCATCCACAGACGGGTCCCACAACAACAACAGATCTTTGCTACTTGTGTTCAAAAGCATTTCCTACATCTTGTTGCTTTGAAAGTGGACTTCTCTCTGAGGCCGTTTCCAGAACTCCATTGAAAAATGTAGGACACCATAAGCAAGTGACGGAACATCCAAGTACTTGGTGACTTACAATCAGTCCTGAGACCGACATGCTAAATGAGAAATACAGAATGTGGAAAAAGTGCAGGGTACCAAAATAGTTATCTTAATAAAAATGTGACGATGTAAGAGTTCAGAAGTGATGGAAAAAAACTGTAGCACATGTCAGAAGGGTAACTAAACAGAGTCAATGTGAATTCAATTTCAATGGCGATCTGTCCTTTACCTAAACCTATATATGAAATTCAGAAACACATCATACTATAGTGTTCACTCACTGTCCTGTGTCTAGTCTTAATGAATGATACAAGCTCTGTTGCCGCCTCCACAATATTTTAAAGCGCTTTTGAGTGGATTTATGGTGGAAAAATGTGAAACATAAAAGCACCTATGTGAATTCCATACATAAGACTGTAATAGAGAATTGTGCTAAAATTATCCCTGATCATCAGACCAGTAATATGATGTCAGCTACTGTGGGATTTTTCTGTCTCTGAGAACATCAGCCTATCCGACTAGTGTAAACTGCCCTCTCTGTGAGTATAAACTAAACCAGTCAATATTTCAGAAAGGTGTTGGTGTGAAATTGTGTAAGATTGCGAACATTTCTTCTCATCTTTTGACTGTTGTATTCATCTCTCTCTTAAAATATATGTTATCCCACTTTCCCATCTAACTTCTATATGCATTCTTAATCTTTCTATTTTCTCTGTTTTTGGTGGTGTGCTCCCTCTCTTTTACTTTATCTATCATTGTCTTTGGCCTTCCTTTTGGTCTTGCACATGTTAATCTCACTGAATGTGATGTCAATGTACGCCTGCTATTGCATGCATAGCAATGTTAGGACCAGTAAAAACGTTGTAGATGTATGCTATGACAAATGTACGCATAGTAATGAGATTGTCGGTAAATATGTCATCAATGACAGCCATGTTATATGTACACGTAATAAGTAAGTCATATCATTGCTGGCAAATTCACCCCAGATGACCTCCTCATCAACCCCAAGTCAGAGATATGTGGTGAGACAGGGCCTGCGACCCATACCCAAGCCTGCTAATTAATAGGTCACAGATGGGGTTACACTTAGCCTGAGGACAAATGCACAAACGGGGTACACACTGATTGATCCCACAGATAGGCAGTTACACCTCAAACAGGTCCAAAGAGATTGACTTGTATCACAAAAAAGGCCATGGGTCCAGGGTCAACTGGGCCAACTCCGCAATAATCACTTGTATCACAAAAAAGGCCACGGGTCTAGGGTTGGGAGGAAGTAATCCAATTGTTTGGGTGTACTCTACCACTTGAGAGGTGGGTATCCCTATCCAGGACGATTACACTTACACACCAGAGGTGTCATGCTACTTCATAGGAGTACCTCCTCACATGAAGAACGTGTTCTCCATGCAGGCTACAACCCCCTCTTTGCGAGCCAGGAGCTCTGGGATGTTTTATTGAATGAGGGCGGGTGTACTAAAACCCCCTGAGAGTTTGTTGTGTTGAAAAACAAGGGCGGGGTGTTGTGCAGTGCTATAGTGTGACTAGTTAAAACTGGCTACAAGGCTAGCTATATTGCTATATAGCTGCCCGGTGTAAGGATTAAAAACAGTGAATAGCTGGTAACATAGGTGTCGGCATTAGAGGAAACCGTGTAAATACTAGACCAACATGTTTCGGCCACAAAGACCTAGAGTAGTGTCACAGCCTTCTTCAGCGTCAATAGTTCAGCTACTGCAATAAATAAGTGAAGTGTACGTGGATAAAACATCGAAAAACGTGTATCAAATAATAGTAAAATACTGAACCAGTAGTCTGTCTGCTCAGTAGGTTCAACATACAACCTACAGTGGAAACAAGGACCAGTATGTCGACATAACATATACATGTATTTCATACGCGTGCTAGATGTACAACACACTTTAGTTTAACCTCCTATTTAGTAATGTACTAGAACACATTAACATATTAAGCTAATGTGTGTAAAAAACTGCGCTGCGTGACTCACCACTATTGGTTGTGATGTTTACTGCATATATCCCGGCATATTAGCCATGTGATACATGCGCCTAAACCTGTCAAAGAAGGTTTGAGGCATTAAAACCAGAAAATCCCAAGAGAGGGACAAAGAGGTAGAACGCAATAGTAGAAGGCTTGTCCTCTAATGTTAGTGCAAACTCAATGAACTTTAACAGAGCAGCTGCCACATGACTCCGGAGATCAGAGCAGCGGAAGGAGCAGGAGCCAAGGAAATCTTGATGCGGTCATGTCAATGCGCAACAAATAGTAATGTACCAGATACTGAGTCCACAGTTTGCAGAGAGCCAGTAGACGAGCGAGGAGCAGAGTGAGGAGCAAGGTGGGCCGGAGGCTGCTGTGCTGCCCGAGACGGCAGAGGTCGGAGCCGGCTGTGCTGCAGGAGCCAAGGGGGCTTGCGTTCCGCGTCCCGCGCACGGCTGCGCCCGACAGTTAGCCCGACAGTCAGCTTTCTTCCGGCAGCCTCGGCCCGTGCCCGGTTGGGCGGCGGCGGTGGCGAGTTGTTGGAGTCGCCCAGCGAGAGCTCGGTAAAGCAGCGGCTTTGGCGGCAAAACTCAGGAAGCCAAGCAGCCAAAAGCAGCCAAGCAGAACCACGGAAATATCCCCCATCGCCAGCAACACCCCACCCCACATCACCTCGAACCGGGCTGCATTGTCAGGGCCACGGTGTGGAGAGAAGTAGGTGAGGCAGTTTCATCGTTGGGTGGGGGCGGCTGACTGTGGCCTATTGAAGCCGTGGCTTCCAGGGCCATAGAGAAACCACCTGGTGCCCCAAGAGCCGAACTCCAAGCCTCAAAGCACCGTTTTCCATTTGTTTTAATTGCAGTAAGCTCCCCCCGAGACCCCTTAAGCGAGTTACACCCGCAGTGGTGAACAGGGTGGTAAGGGTGGGAGCCGAGGGTCGTGTCCTCCGTGAAGGAGAAGGGGAAGGAGGAAGGAGATACTGACATTGCCATTTTGGATCGTTGTGACTGAACCTTGGCAGTTGTCTCTATTTTTTTTTTTTGGCCACCGTCAACCCTTTACCGCTTGCCGGACCCGCAGCGCATTGCCATCTGTGGGAGCTGTTACAGGGGCTGCATACCTGAGGAGGAACTTTGTGGACTGTGTGGTGGCGGAGCAGGGCTGCGAGTGTTGAAGCAGGGACTCCAGCTCCCAGGAGTCCCTGTGTGCCCAATTTCTTCCACCTGGGCCGCTCTCCCTGCTGGACACGCCCCCCCCGGACATTTCCCGGACATTTCCCTTCCTATTTTAGCCGGCTACTAACCCCACTGCGCGGGAGTGCGTAGGGCTAAGCCTGGGCCCTTTGAGGCCCTCAGAGGCTGAAGTTTTTCAAATAATTTAATATTCTTAATTTATTCGTGTTTTTTTTTTATTCTGTGTCCATCAGCAGTTTAAATTGTCCCAAATATTTAGAACCCTTATAGTATTTAGTGTTCTTTTGTGTTCTTCTCTGGTCTCCGAAAATGACGGCCAAAAAGTTAAGGTCAGGGAAAATATCAGTGGGAAGGTCGTGCTCTAAAACTAAATCGAATCCACTTCAAAATAAGGATAGCCATGCTACACAAGTAAAGGGCACCTGCCAGTTATTTAACCTTTGGGAAAAGGGAATGAATAGAGCTACAAACGTGAGGTCTACGTCGGATGACGGGGCTGAAAAGAGCGCTGTCGTAAAAGATCATATTAGCATGATGAGGTTACACACTGAGGGTCTGATGGAACAAAATAACAAAAAAGAGGGAGCCACCCCATTAGTTGAAATTGTAGAAGGTGATCCTAATTTGGAGAATGGTGTGTCTCCCTCCCTGTTAACTTTAGGGGTTAAAGATAAAGAATCCTCTATTCCCCTCCGAGCTCCGTCACAAGCTAATTCAAAAGCAATGGGGTCTATAGTGTATGTCCCTCGTCTTAAGCCCAGCGAGTCTCCTTCTAAAAATGCGTTTAGCTCCCCTTCTCCGAGTGGAGTGCGATATAACAATTTAGTCTCTTCTGATCTAGATATGGATCTTTGTAGGAGATATATTGAGGAAGATTCTAGTAAAGTTTTTGATCCTATAAAAACCCCGGTAGTATCTGCCCCTCCTGGCCTCCAATTGTATAGCAGTACCCCCTCTAATAAATCCCATTTCCCTAATCTCAGCATAACAGGCATCAACGCTATTCATCCAATCAGGTTAGATAAACCCGTTTCTGACTCTCTTTCTTCCCTAGAACATTTACTCTCTTCTATCCTGCGATTATTGTAAAAATGTGTCGGGGGATCTGATTGTGTACTGGAAACAGTAACTCAAATATTGTAGGTTTTATTGAGCAACCAACAGGAGAAGGTAACTAGCTCGAATTCAGAAGCAAGCCGGCAAGAACTTGTAGAGTTGAAAGATATTAAGAAGGTGAATGAGTCTCCTAATGCTTCTCAGATACCTTATGAAAGGGAAAATTTAGTCCCTTCATTGAGAGCCCCTACCTCTAATTGTGCAGTAGATTTTGACCCAGTAGTAGAGGTTCTGAATGAAACCGTTTCAAGGGTAGATAAAGAATTTTTTCCGATCTTTAATATACAGAGGGGTGAGGGAGATAAGGAGGTTTTAGAATCAGAAGAAAATAGAAAAACGGGTAAATCAGGGAAAGCTAAAAAGAATGGGAGGAAAAAGAGGAAATTAATCAGAAGAATTGGAAAAAATAGGCGGAGAAAAATCCTCTTTGGAGATCATTTGGATTTGTCTTCTAAAAAAGAGCCTCAGCAGGCTTCTTCAATTGCATTACAGGGTGAGATTGTGGACGCAAAAAGAGTTTTGGTCACTTCAATCTCCTTAGAACAAAGGCCGATCCCCTCTCTAGCTAATCCCGCTATTTCCTTTAATAACCCTTCTCGCTTATCCGGTGGTCGTAATATTGAAAAAGGGGGTTCTTTTAGTTCTGCCCCTCTGGGGAATGCGTTCAAATCAATTGACCCCGCATTAATCGTTCTTAATCCCCTAGCTAGACCCTATCCTGATAAGGCGGAAGGAGGAGTGGTCTTTAAAACACTCCTAGAGATGCCCAAAGAGGAAAGTATTGACACTCTTTTCCTAGATTTATTCCCTTTATTTGATTCTAATTGCATCCTAAATAGATCGATGCTTCTTAAATGTTTTCAGGAATTCGCAAGTCTGAAATTATTACAATCTGCAGATATAGATTTAGTACGGATCCTGAAGACAGAGGAGGGAAGTCGTACAAGGGTAAAGTTTTACTCTAAATTAGTAGTAAACCTTATCCTTCAACGGTCGGAAGGTTTTCAGAGTAGAGGGATCAATGTCATACCTTTTTGGGGGAATGTTTTATCTGGTAGACCTTTTAAACCCTCTAAACCCTTAGGTCCCCCTTTCTCACTCCTGCAGGCAGCCTCTGGCAGCACAGAGTGGTCTAGCGGATTTGATGATTTGAAAATTTGTATATCAAAAGATTTCCGCCTTGTGTCTCATACTAAACCTCCTATGCCCACTCACTATGGTAATGCTGTCGATGAGAGTCTCCGGTGGAACTGGTTGCCCGGAGTTCTCTCGAGGAAATTGATAAATAAGTCCATGTCCCATTCTCATCTTTAGCAGCGACATATCAATACTATCTTGGAATGCTGCAGGGTTGAAGAATAGCCCTGAAAAAATCAAATTCCTTCTTTCTTTAGAAGCCAGTGTAATTTGTCTTCAAGAGACATGGTGTTTGGAGAAAATTTTGGTAGGAAAGGACTATTTTGTACGGGAGGGTCGTGCTTCCCCCTCAAGGAGAGGTCATGCTAGTGGGGGTATAGCTTGTTTACTGTCTAACCAGATAAAATGGAATTTCTCTCATTATCTGGATTCTAGTCATTTATTTCAGGCAGTAACGTTGTTTAGTTCTGATAATGATGAAGTTTCTAAACCCTTAGTTTTGATTAATGTCTATATCCCCCCCGATGCTTGCTCTAACTTAATTTAAAAAAAAGTCTTTGTCTATGTACAGAGTATTAGGGAGAAAACTCCTACCCCTCATATAATCCTGGTAGGGGACCTGAATTGCAAAATTTCTAATCAGAGTCTACGTCTGTTTCGAGATAAACATAAAGAAGAATCACAGCAGATTCCCCAAGCTCTCTTCCCTGAGAATATTAAAACGAAGAAGAGAGGGAAGATACTTCTCGAAGAACTCTCTGAGATGGATGGGATCATTGTGAATGGAAGGTTCCCCTCCGATTCCCCTGCAAATTTTACCCATAAATCTAATCAGGGTGAATCAATTTTAGATTATGTAATAGTGGAGAATTCTGCCTTTGCCCTACTGAAGGATCTCAGGGTTATTGAAACACTCTTTAGCGATCACAAGTTATTATCTATCTCTGTAAAAATAAATCCTCCCAAATCGGACCGTTGGTCGTTAGATAGTGATTTGGTGAGCTTCGGAGTCAAGTCCGGGAGATGCTATTGGAATGCAAAGGCCCTAAGAGGCTTGGAAAGTATTCTTGATGTAGCAGTAAATGACCTTGCTAATTGGCAAGGTTTAGAAATCGTGCATTTCTTAGACTTTATGAAGGTGGTGATTTCTGTCGCTAAAGACTCAAATAAGAAAAGACATACCATATTACCCTCAAGTTCCCTTCGACTCTTTAATATAGAAATAAATAAGTTAGTAAGGGAACAGTATTTGCGTAAATCGTCTGAAGGAGCGCGCAGAATAGCCCTACTAAAAAGAAGGAGGAGAAGACTACGGGCCAAATCACGAAAAGAGGGGGAGGATTCTATCTGGATAAAATTAAGAGAGGCCGCTATTAATGGACAAATGAAACGATTTTGGTACCACAAAGGTGAGGGATGCGGGGCCAGAACAAGTCCGCTTCCAATCCCCATTGAAGAGCAAATTTAGGTGGACCATGTTTCAGTCCTTTATGCAGGTAATGGAATAGTGGTCCCCCGTGTAAGTTCTAGTGAGGACAGTCAGCCCTTGGTCCCTCTCTCTGAAAAGGCGATTGAACTGGCTATTAGGGAAATGCGTTGTTCTGGGGCTATGGGACCGGATGAACTCCCCATTTCTGCTTTAAAGCAAAGTAGTGTAAAATGGAGCAAATTGCTTTGCCCGGTGATTAATCTTTGTTTTTCGAGCAGAACGGTTCTCCCTTCCTGGAAGGGGAGTATCCTGGTTCCCCTTTTTAAAAAGGGTGACCGGCAGTCCCCTCACAACTATCGTCAAATGCCCTTTTGGATGCAATTGGCAAAGTTTTTGCAAAATGTCTTTTGAAATTAATCAATGATTGGGTGGACCAGAGTAATATACTACCCCTAGAGCAGACGGGATTTCGTAAGAGCCATGGCACCTTGGATAATTTAACAGCCCTGCAAGTAATATCAGATAAATACGTCAGGGTCAGAGGGGGGAGAGTCTACGCAGCCTTTATAGACTTCTCCACAGCTTTCGACAAAGTTGATCGTCCTTTGCTGTGGAGGAAACTATCGGCTTTAGGTATGCCAGCCCAGCTTTTAGACTTAGTTCAAGACCTCCACTCTGATACCTGGTGTAGAGTATTATTGGGAGGGGAGAGAGGCTTATTTCAAGCCATCCCATCGGCCAATGGACTCAAACAGGGCTGCTTATTGGCCCCATTATTGTTTTCCCTTTATGTTTGTGATCTCCCCCAGAGCTTATCTTTAAGTGAAGGCATTGCCCCGGTTCTGGGGGACAAACCAATTACATGCTTGATGTATGCAGACGATATATTATTATTGGACCTTACTCCAAAAGGTCTAAATAACCGTCTGCAGGCATTGCATGTATTTGCCGAGTCCCATCATCTGAAGATTAATATCTCAAAAAGCAAAGTAATGGGTATGATGAGAAGGAAAAAAACGAAACTTGGGAATTTTAGTTGGTTTTTAGGTGGTCACAGGCTGGAAATTGTAAAATCTTATGTTTTTCTAGGGAAGATAGTATGTGGCAACTTGAGCGAAAAGGCCCATATAGATAGTAATATCCAGAAGGCCATGACACAGGGTAAAGGCTTAAGTGCTCTTTATAAAGCTACAGGCTAAAGACATTTTGTTTATTTGTTAGAGGCTTTTCGGGCAAAAATCCCGGCCTCTTTGCTTTATGGTATTGAACTTCTTGATTTGGGGCAATGGGGCTTTTTGGACACTGTTGAGGGCAGACTATTGCGATACTTAACTACGGTCAACAACGCTTGTACCGTGGCATCCCTTAGGCTTGAATTTGGCATACGTAGCAGTTGGGTTCAGGGCTTGGCGGGAATAATACGATGGGTCTCTTGTCTGGTAAAGGGAAAACCGGCCACTTTAAGATTCCTCATCCAAAAAGAATTATTGGGTCCCCTAAAAGAATATTCCCTACTTATAAAGAACTTTAGAAGGGCCGTTGCACTACTTGAATTGGAAGAATCAACTCTTTTTTTGCTTTCCACACATCAGCTAAAGTCCATCCTAAAACTTGCAACTTGGAATTTAAGTTTTGGGAGGGATAGAGAATCCCTTATTTTAAAGAAAGGTGCTCTTTCTGTTATTAACTCTTGTTTATTTAAAAGTATGCAACCTTATGCCTCCTGGAACCTACCTCATGGTTTACGGCGTCTTTGGTTCCTCTTGAGGCAGGATCTCCTCCCTTTGAATAAATTATTAGCTAGATGGTACGGTTCTTCCGAAAAGTGCGACTTGTGTAATAATTCGATTCAGGATACTACCCACGTTCTATTCGTATGCCCTGCTTTGATGGCTCACCGCCGAAAGTGGGTGAGACCAATTTGCTTAAAATTAAGTATTTTATCTGCCAATTCTTTAGTAGAAGCTACTCATAACCCCCAAATGAAATGTTCTGTTATAGAATTTTTAATTTTTTAAAATGTTTCTTAGATTTATATTAATGGACATGAACCTTTTACTTGTTCTCTGAGTCAATAGAGTGTATTTTATAGATTTTATGTATTTGTACTTGGCGCTTTTTATGTCATGTTTTATGTGGACCTCAATCGAGTTCCATATCATATATCAATAAAAAATTGAAATTGATACCAGATACTGATTGGGTAAGATGGCAGCAAGGAAAGACAGGAGTGCAGATGGTCTTAAGACACTCGATAAGTGGAGGGGACTCCAAAACGTACTCGCGGGGAGTGAGTAAGCGTGGCCAGGTGAGTCATCTGAGTGCTGGCACTAACTCTGCTGGCAACAATGCAGAGTGTCCCGCGCTGTCGGAAGACAGTGAGAGACAGGGGGACCTTAGTGGATAGGCAGTATTAAATATGTTAAGAAAGGGTAGTGCGTACTGCAACTGGAGGTGACTGGATAAAACCATCACAATTAAAGCCGCTTACAAAGGTGGAGCAACGCTATTACTGGACACAGACTGCTATATGGCTGAATGCCTATGACAACTGGATAATAACACTTTCTACCAGCGCCTAGATAACGATCCAACATATAGGATCACAGAGACCATCTCTGCTATGACTAAGGAAGCTTGTGAGAATGGTTGGATTACCTCACAAGAGGCAGATTTCCTCTGTACTAAAACACCGGTAACACCCTACTTTGATGTATTACCCACAATACATAAGCCACAAAGACCCCCACCAGGTGTGTAGGTTTATTCCTGGGATCGAGTCTGTCCTGGAGCCACTATCATGATTCGTGGACTTCTTCCTTTGACTGCTGGTTAGTCAAATGCCCACATACCTGAAAGATACTACGGATGTGCTTTGCCTGCTGGATGGCATGATTTTTGACCCACACACTGACTATCTCGTGGAGAAGTGTGGCTCAATGGTTAGAGCGGCAGACCCTGATGCAGAGGTCTAGCCCGGCACCAGGGTTCAATTCCCCGCCTCGGCGGGTCTTGGGCTCAAAAATTCCACGGACCTGATAATTCTCGCCTCGTGCCTATTCCAATCATGGAGTCCCACTCTGTAACTCTGGGCAATAGCTTGCTTAATCTCCACAATGGCCCCCACAACGCTAAGGATGCCTGGCCTCCACCTTGGGGGTGCCCAGGAGTGGACACCTCACAGTGAAAGCCAGGATGGGTTCCACAGCGGTATTCGCACAAGCGCCTTGAGACCCTTGCGGGTGAGTAGTGCGCTAGACAAGTATCAATTTACATTTACATTTACATCTTGTCTCGTTTGATGTGGAACCGTTGTACACCTGCATACCGCAGGAACAAATACTGGAGACAGTAGAGCAACTACTGACAGAACAATCACCTGAAACCATCACACCGATCCCCTTTATCATGAAGTGCGCAAAAATGGCGATGAAAGCGAACTTTTTTGAATTTGAAACACAACTATACCTACCAAATTCTGGAACTTCCATGGGCAGCACCTTCGCGCCAAGTCTAGCGAACCTCTACTTGCATGTGTTCAAAGAAGGTGTTGTCCGAGGGAGGAATAATTGTTTCCTACCAAACATAATCATGTGGAAGAGGTATGTAGATGATATCCTCGTCATTTGGGGAGGAGATGACGTCACAATCAACCACTTCCACCACTGGGTGGATAACAGGAATTACCATTTACGCTTTCCCTGCGAATACAGCAAAGAAAAATTGGCCTTTCTAGATCTGTTGATCTATCCAGCAGGCGGTACTCTTGAGACAGAATTATACCAGAAGGCCATGGCCCGCAAAGCTTTACTTCAATATGAGAGTTATCATTCAAAATCATTGCGGGACAATCTGCCTTATGGGCTGTTTCTCAGACTCCGCCGTAACTGTTCCAACACAGAGAAGTACAACAAACATGCTGCTTGACTGAGGAACATCCTACTAAGCCGACATTACCCTGCCACTTTCATCAGAAAATCAGTGAAACGCGCCCTCAATAACAACCGAGAAGCGTTACTGGAACAGTCACCTACTAAAGAGACAACATCTAAATTGGTGTGTGTGAATACTTACAGTTCCCTCTCAAACCTAGTCAAGTAATCCATACTCCACAATTGGAACATTCTTAATAGGGACAGCTGACCCTTGAAAAAACGCTGTTTGCATTCAAGAAAGTACGCAATTTGAAAGACACCTTGATTCACACTAGACCCCTGCTGACAAATACCCAGAAACCAAACAGACTTTGGCACCTACCGAATGTTCAGGCCCACTTTCCCTGTGGGTCCTGTGCTGCTTGTGAGCAAACTAAAGTGACCAAAACAATAGATATAGGGGCTTGTAGACCTTGGGTCCTTCAACAACACACAAACTGTAATAGTGAACGGGTGGTCTACCTTATTACCTGCCCTTGTATTTTGAGGTATGTGGGAATGACCACCAGGAAAGTACGCACCAGAATCCTCGAACATAAAAGCACGCTCCGGTGCTCAAAACAGAACACACCTGACTAAACACTTTTTTGACATGAAACATGGAGCAGACTCACTGAGTTGGACTATTCATGATAAACCCAACCTGAACACTACCACTCCTGATCTAGTTAACAGGCTTCTCATATTAGAGCAGAGATGGGTGTATAGGCTGGGAACTGCAGATGTGGGTCTCAATGCTGAGATTCCGTGGTTGGCGATCTCCTGAGTACCAACCACAATTTGTTGGTCTGCTATGACACTCACTCTAGCCTTTTTATGCATTTTGCCCCTTGTAGGGGCACCATCAGACCCACCCTACCCACCCTGTGGATTCCCCCTTTTTTGATTCACTTCCCTTGCTTGCACGGACAGCCTTGCCACTAATTCTGTGAAGCTCCACCACTTGTCATCTTATTGGTGGGTTTCAAGGCCGCTTTACTGCACCCTTGCGTCCCCAAGTGGACTCCAGAATATTCTGTTGGTTACCTCAGTACCACTAGACCTCTTTGCAGCACGTCACCCTTGCAGTTATTCTATTCACAGAGTTCATCTCTTGTGACTTAACATCTTGTACTCATTTAACCTGTAGTGTAATTTTGTGTGCTCCTTACAACTTGATTCACATGTGACCTACAACCGTGGTCAACGCGGATGCCTCATGTACGTCCTGCACGCACATGACTGCTGGAAGCACCCAATCACTCACGCAACTTGCCTTTGACACTCCTGTTGTCAACACACGTGGGAGTATCCTAGCGGTCCTCCAAGACTACATTTCCCATCGCCCCACTGTTTCCGGCAGACTTCCGGTCACCGTTACTGCATCGCACCTGTTTGCTATCAGCTCGGCGCAAATCACCACTATTTAACGGGAGCCACATTAGAGCTGATTTCCTTCATGTTCCCGGGACGTGTGTTGCCTGGTCCCTGGATCCCACAAATGTGGTAAGTGCGCATCTTGCCAGCTAACACCAGTTGCAGTGCGCACTGCGCATTTCATTCTGCCTTTCCACAAGGGTCTTCCATCTCCCACTGTCATTCCGTAAGCATGGGAGACTCCCAGGTAGTGCGAAGCCTGGTCCCTATATCCCCCACGTGCGCATCCCATCAGTCACCGTCAGTTGAAGTACGCGCTACCCTTTCTTAACATATTTAATACTGCCTATCCACTAAGGTTCCCCTGTCTCTCTTTGTCTTCTGACAGCGCGGTACACTTTCTGCCACTTTGCATTGTTGCCAGCAGAGTTACTGCCAGCACTCCGACGACTCACCTGGCCACGCTTAAACGCTCCCCGTGAGTAGGTTTTAGTGCCCCCTCCACTTATCATGTGTAGTCAGACGTTTTAGGACCCTCTGCACGCCTGTCTTTGCTTGCTGACATCTTGCCGAATCAGTATCTGGTACATTACTATTTGTTGCACATTGACACAACCGCATCAAGCTTTCCTCGGCTCCTGCTCCTTCCTCTTCGCTGATCTCCGGAGTCATGTGGAAGCTGCTCTCTTAAATTTCATTGAGTTTGCACTAATATTAGAGGACAAGCCTTCCACTATTGCGTTCTACCTCTTTGTCGATCTCCTGGGATTTTCTGGTTTTAATGCCTTAAACCTTCTTTGACAGGTTTAGGCGCCCGTACCACATGGAAAACATGCCGGCACAGGTGCAGTGAACTTTGCAACCAATAATAATGAATCACGCGGCGCATTTCTTTACACACATTAGTCTAATATGTTAATGTGTTCTAGTACATTACTAAATAGGAGGTTAAACTAAAGGGTGTTGTACTTCTATCATGTCTATGACATACATGTATATGTTATGTTGACATACTGGTCCTTGATTCCACTGTAGGTTGTATGTTGAACTTACTGAGCAGACAAATCTACTGGTTCAGTATTTCACTATTATTTGATACACCTGTTTTTCAATGTTTTTTCATGTTCACTTCACTTATTTATTGCAGTAGCTGAACTATTTACCCTGAAGAAGGCCGTGCCACTACTCTAGGTCTTTTTGGCCGAAACATGTTGGTATAGAATTTACACAGTTGCCTCTAATGACGACACCTGTGTTACCAGCTATTCATTGTTTTTAATCCTGACACCGGGTAGCTGAATAAAATTGCAATCTAGCTAGCCCTGTAGCCAGTTTTAACTATTCACACTATAGCACTGCTTAACACCGCTCCCTTGTTTTTCAACACACCAAACTCTCAGTGGGTTTTAGTACCCCCCCCTCATTCAATAAAACATCCCAGAGCTCCTCCCTCGCAGCGAGGGTGTTGTAGCCCGCGTGAAGACCAGGTTTTTCACAGGAGGCGGCACCAACAAGATGAAGCATGACACCTCTGGTGTGTGAGGGGAACCGTCCTGAAAAGGGATACCCCCCTCTCGAGTGCTAGAGTACACCCAATCAATTGTTTTACCTCCTCCCAACTCTGGACCTGTGGCCTTTTTTGTTATACAAGTGATTAGTGCGGAGTTGGCCCATGCAGGTCCTTAAACCTCCTCTAGCCCCTAGTGTGTTAACTTACCAAGGAGTTTGACCATAATAAAACACGTTTGGCCAAAAGCGTGCCTTTCCAAAGTACCACAAAGTCAGATGCCACATGTAGTTAGGAACACACAGCCAACCAGAACACATCATGCACACCACACACAGTGATCAAACGCTCCCTATAATGGTTATCTGGACAGATACACACTACCCCACTCTAGCAATCCGTGAGTTCGAGAACCATCTGTGCCCCTGTTATCAGACGTTGTATTCATGGTTATTGACTAGGCCTGGATCTACATGCTTTAAAAGAATGTGTAATTATTCAATTGTACCTCAGGAACTGTATATTACCGGTCAAAACATCTGTACATTGAGACTGTGGTCAGACAGGACTCTGTCGATGCTCTTCCTGCCGCTGTGTTTAATTAAACTAACCTGTTCCTATTTTTCCAAATGCCTCGTGTTTTCAATTTTTCAAGGTAAATTCATATCCGAGCAACACACATGTAATGTTTATATTAGAGGTGGTATACTCCATTGGGGTATATATACGCTCTACAAACTTTAATATTAAGGATAATAATTATGTTCTATCGTCTACTGCTGCAGTTTTTATTAAAACATCTGTGCTTTCTTGGTTTAGCACACTTTCTCTCAGTTTTTTCTTACCCTTCTCCTCCATTTTCCATTTCTGTTACACTTTCCTCTCCTTTTCCTTTTTAAGTTATCTTACTCCTTTAACTACTTTCTCATTTTACTAAATCAGTTTCTATCTACATGGGCATTTATATTCTTCCTCATTTTCTCTGTCTATCTGTAACAGAAAGCTTGCATCTCTCATTCATAAACTTTTCTTTCACAAACTAACTTGTAATCTGTCTCAGGTCACACATTGAAGTTTCCATGCACAGATTGCTTCCTCTGATTAACCACTCACTTACAGTATGAAGTCATCTTAAGACTCACCCTGCCCCACAAGCTGAATAGTTTGTCAACAATGATATCATTTGCTTCAATGAGCTGATGGAATTCTTTATCGTCTCTGGAGAAGCGGTGTCCAAAGACCACTGCAGCAATCACATTAGTGACAGAAAGGACGATCGCAGGAGATGGATCCAGGCTTTTCCCTGCAACAACAAAAAGAAGAAACATAACTCACTCAAGTAAGGTATAATAAACCAGAGAGCTGTGGTGCCCACAGCTGATCATACCTGACAAACTGAGAAAAACAATGCACTGGAATGCTTTTCAGAGTAAATTAGGGGGTTATTTCAAGAATTCGATACACTCCCCTTTTTTCTTAATATTTAGCTATTAATGTTATCCTCACGCTCCCTCAGGTGCAAGGACAACCTACTAATGGGTTGTGAGATTCCAAGTGTCTGATACAAACCAAGACATTGATTACCCATTTTGCAATGAAAGGTTTGTTTCCCAAGCCTCCTTGACTTTGGCAGTATTTTGCTTTGATCAGTCAAGGATTGTCTCAAAGGATATAGCGTGATGCTGGAGTTTACATCCAGTACAAAACAGATGCAGCTGAAATAAGGATTTTAAGAAAACAGGCTTTTGCAGATGCCCCCCTTTTGCCCCAGTTAGACTACTAGATGTTTTTTCCGACTCTGAACGTGCCCTGGGGCCTGCTTACCAGGGCCCAGTACCAGAGCTGTTTCCCCAGTACTGAAATCTGTCAATTGGTAACCTCAATTGGCAAAGGACTTTAACCCTCTTATGAGTGCCTAATATATGGTACCAATCGTGCCCAGGGCATGGATTTTAAAAGAGATGGGTTTTAAAAGGGGCACCAGGTCCTGAACACAGGTTGCGCCACCCTGAGTAATTCAAGTAAACTACTGACAGCAGGCCTGCAAATGCAGACTTCAAGAGCAATGCAGACTGCTTTAACTCACCATGTGTCTCAAAGTCATTGCACTATTTTTAATATATGCCAGTCTCCCCTAAGGAAGGCCTCCTAAACCCCAAGAGGCAGGGTGCATTATATCAAAGGTGTGGACATGTAAGTGCAAGCTTATGTGTCCCTATATTGGCCTTTACTATTAAAGGAAACTATAAGTGAAAGACGATCGATAGGATAACATGGGCTGGCACCCGGGTAAACCCGAGGTTGGCAGCACCCTTATGGTACTGCCAAATATATCATGTTTTGAATTAAACAACTTTTAACTTAAACAAATCTTTTTTAATTATCATCCCGTTCTCAACGTAGTAAAAACTGCAAATATTATCACTCTTCAATTTATTCCTTCCTCCAAGAAAATCGCTACAAACTGGAACCACAACTAACGTTAATAATATACAAACTAGGCGTTCCTGTAGAAAAAAAACAAAAAAACACCACTTCCCATACTTTCAACAACAAACCAAATGTACAATGCTACCTAAAAAAACAGGCGATAGTTCCATTTACCACTAACAAATTAATACCAACATTTAACTAGTGTAAGGACATTGATGATGTACTGTGTGAATTATATCCAACTCACACCCATACCTAAAGACAAATATGTAAGAGAGGTACTAATTATGCACTTCCAACACCCAACAAAATCACAACACCTAGCGCCACCACCACTACAACCACCCCTCCTGACCCCTCCTCCTCTACTACCTCAGAGGCAGCGCAAAACAGGACAACGGACCTTCTCAAAATGATATATCCCCTCCACAGCACACTATCTCAATGTTCAGAGATGTGGTAATCAACTATGTATAAGGAAAGAAACTTGCACATCAACAATAAAATACACAATGCTAACACTACCAGTGATATGCTATAAACAACTCACTATACAAACCAAAAACTTTTCAGTGTGTAGATATACTATTAATACGTGTAGTGTACTGTACAGTGGACGCAACCATATTATATCAGACTCTGGGGAATATCTCGTTCTGTAGTAGGGGATCTCTGTGTATAGTCATAATCTAGTGAATAGTCCCGCCCATGTGCGAGGACCCCGGCAATCAAAAATAATCTCTTAAGTTGTCAGAAAATTGCAGAACTGCAAAGACACTTAAGAGAAAATTTAAAGACAAATAATGCAGCCTATATTCACAGGCTACACTGTCCAGTACTTCAACTAGAAAATTCCACCAAAAATCCACAAACAGCAAAGCCTGTCCAGATTTCCCTTGCTTTAACAGCAAACACCCTCAGAAATGATAGAGAGGAAGGTATGGACAGACAAGCCCCATAGGCTGCCATTATGTGGCTTAAATAGGATAATGTGCCTTTAAGAGAACTTTCTAGAACTTCTCCCAGTATCCCAGAATGCATAGCAGGTCCCTCTCACTTCCAGTTCTTTTTTCCGGCTCCTGCTTACAGGACCCTGTGCATTGAGCTCTCCCTTTTTCAAGGGTTTATTGGAGTTTTTCTTACACTTTTTGGATTTAAAAGTGTTCTCGTTTGATTCTTGGTGTTTCCTTTTCACTTCTGTGTGTTTGTTCAGGCTTTTAGGGATCTAAAATGCCTGCTTTATTCGACAAGTGCCCAGCATGTGGAAGGAAGAAGGCCAAGACTGATCCACACGACGTCTGCATTCTTTGCCTCCCTGATGAACATGTCCCTGAAGATTGTGACATCTGCCAGACCTTTTCTACAAGGACCCTGAGGGAAAGGCTGAAAATTGGGCTCCAAGGCCTGGAAGAGAGGTGACTGCAGGCTGCAGGTGGGTCTGGGCAGGCTGGGAAGGCTCCCTCTGCCCCTGCTGGGGCCTCTGGGGGGCTCCCCAGAGACAGGAAGCCCAGCAAAAGGTCCCGTTCTCCGTCGAAGTCGATAGCATCGACGACGACGACGAGAGGGATGACGACGGTGTGTTCCCCTTCTCCCCGGGGCTCCGGGTCGAGACAGCGTGGAAGATCGACGTCGAGAGGCTTGGCTAAGCCGCCGTCGAGGTCACCGTCGACGGCGTCGTCGACGTCGTCGTCGTCGAAGTCGAGGCATCGCCGTCGAAGAAGGCACCGGCGCTCGCCGTCGAAGCGACACCGCCGGTCGCCGTCGACCAGTTCGCCATCGAGGGGATCCTCGGCGTCGAGGTCTGTGAGGAAGCGGTCGTCGAGGAGGAAGAGTCGACGCTCGCCGTCGAGGTCTGACCGCTCGTCGTCGAGGGGACGACGCTCGTCGTCGAGGAAGAAACACTCGACGTCGAGGAGACGGCGTTCGACGCCGGAGTCGAGGGATCGCCGTTACACGCCTGAAAAACGACGCTCGACGTCGAGCAGGAAGAGATCAGCGTCACCAAGGATCTCGACCTCCTGTAAGAGGCGCTGGAGGGATTCTGGTGCCAAAAGTCACGCTGGATCTGGTGATGGACGTCGGAGGCGTCGCTCACGCACTGGAGGGTCTGGTTCACAGGCCCCTCCCTCGAAGAAGTCAACGGGCACGGTGTACTCGGTGGTATATACGCCGCCAAGGCCTGCGACCCCTCCACCTCTACTGAAGGAGGCTCCTCCGGCTAATCCGCCGCTCCCCTCCCTTCCTCCGCTGCCTCCTGCGGGGCAGCCTCCGCCGCCGGTCCCTCCTCATAGGCCACCGAGGTCGGTGTCGCTGCCTCTGCTCCCGACACCTCCTAAGGGTACGCCTACTCCGAAGCCCCAGGACAGGCCATGGAAGACACCTCCACGGAAACCGGTGGAGCGCCCACGTGCTGGAAGGTCGCGCTCCCGCTCCAGGAGAAGGGAACGTTCGCGTCATAGGTCTTCCACAAGATCTAGACGGCGCCACAGGAGACACAGGTCTCGTTCACAGACCAGGTCGTCTGGGACCAGGGACTACTCCCCGACCTTGTTGGATTCGCCGGACACGAGGGTTTCGCCGATCGATGATCTGGTGTCCTTCCAGGACGTGCTGTTACGTGGTGCGGCGAAATTGGGCATTACTTTGACGGTGCCCACTCCCAAGACATCAGTCATCTTCGAGACGCTCCATCAGAAGCATTTGTCTCGGCCGTTACTGCCACTGGTGCCGGGTCTGGAAGAACCGGCCATGGATCTTTTCCTCACTCCAGCGGTGACTAAGGCGGCACCTTCCAGACTACAGAAGAAGTACCGGGCTCCGGACTCGGACCCGGCCTTTCTGAGGCTGGAGCACCCTCCAGACTCGGTGATTGTGACGGCGGAGCGCAAACAGCATGCCACCACGCCTTCCTCCACGGTTCCACCTGATAAGGAATCTAGGTGGTTGGATTCGTCTGGGAGAAGAGTTTGCGGGACCTCGGCGACCTCAATGAAGGCTGCTAGTGCCACTGCCTTGTTGGGTCGGTATGACAGAGCCCTCTGGGAATCCCTTCAACAATTTGTGGAGCTCCTTCCGCGGGACAAGCGGGAAGACTTCCAAGAGGTACTTAATGTTGGTGGCGAATCAAGTCATCAGCGCTGCAGCCGACTCTTCTCTACTGGCGGCACATGGTTTCTGCCACGGAATAAACCAGCAACGTCATGCATGGCTCCGCCTTACGTCTCTGAAACCGGACGCTCAGCAAAGGGTTGCCAATCTTCCATTCTCTGGCGAAACCCTGTTCGGGAAGCACGCTGATGATGAAATGGCCCGCATGAAGGCGGAGGCGGAAACGCTTACTGCGGTGGGTTTGGAGAAGCCCAAGGAGACCAAGAAGAAGTACCGTCCGTTCCAACGCCGGTTTGGTGGTCAAGGCAGAGGGCGTGGCCAGTCTTCTGGACAACAGCAGCAACAACAACAGCAGCAGTTCAGAAGGCCATTCCAGAAACGCCAGAGAGGCAGAGGCGGCCATCAGTCGGCCCCAGCGACTAAGGGCCAGGCCGGGTCTATGCCCTGAGCACTTACTTCCCCCACAACTGTTACCCGCTCCGGTGGGGGGAAGCATTCAATCTTTTCTGGCAGAGTGGAGAAAAATTACTCAGGACAAGTGGGTGCTGAATATTGTTTGCAATGTTTACAGTCTTCGGTTCACAAGCCCGCCTCCATCAATTCCTCCGGTCGGCTCGCAGTATCAACTGCGCGAGCTCCAGGCGGAGGCCGATATCCTGTTATGGAAAAGGGCGATCGAAGTTGTACCTCTGTCTCAAAGAGGAAGAGGTCTGTACTCCCGGTTCTTTCTGGTTCGAAAAAAGGACAAGAACGAGTTCAGGCCCATTCTGGATTTGCGACAAGCAAACAAGTGGATTCGCAGAGAAAAGTTTTGCATGCTGTCGTTGCATCAGATTTATCCTCAGCTGCAACAGGGAAACTGGCTATGTGCCATAGACCTCCAGGATGCTTATTTCCATGTGCCCATTGTACACAAACACAGGAAGTTCCTGCGGTTCCAAGTCGGCGCCAATCATTATCAATACACAACACTGCCATTCGGACTGAAGTCTGCGCCGAGGACATTCTCAAAGTGCATGGCGGTGGTAGCCGCACACCTTCGGAGGAACAAGGTGTTTGTCTACCTGTACCTGGACGACTGGTTGATCAAGGCCTCCTCATTCGCGGAAGCGGAAGCGCACTTCCAGAAGACGTGCGTTCTCTTGAACAAGCTGGGGTTGCACATCAACATGTCCAAGTCGGTTCCGACTCTAGTCCAGTGCATTCAGTACTTGGGAGCCTCCATCGATACGCTGTCAGCAAGCGTGTCTCCTTTGGAGGAGCGACGCTTATCACTGCTTCGGAAGGCTCGGGCTCTTATGACCGCTCCTTCCACGACAGTGAGGACGGTGTCCTCTCTACTAGGATCGATGGCCTCATGCATATTCCTTACGCCCCATGCATGGCTGCACATGAGACCGTTGCAAGAGTGCTTGGAGGACCAGTGGGATCAGAGGAGAGGATCTTGGGACGACAAGATACGTCTATCTCTGCATGCTCTTCGGTCTCTGAAGTGGTGGTGTTCAGCGGAGAATCTCCTCAGAGGGGTTCCCTTCCACAAGGACATTCCCACTCAGGTTGTCGTGACGGATGCTTCTCTCCAGGGCTGGGGAGCGCATTCAGGAGATCTACAGATTCAAGGGACGTGGTCCCCGACGGAGTCCACGTACCACATAAATTTCCTGGAACTCAGGGCTGTTCACTTGGCACTGAAGGCCTTTCACCAGTCCTTCCGGACCAACTCTCTACTTGTACAAACGGACAATACGACCACAATGTATTACCTCAACAAGCAGGGAGGCTCGAGGTCACGCACCCTGTCGCAGGAGGCGCAGGCGATCTGGCGCTAGCTTCTGGCTCGAGGACTGACGATAACGGCTACCCATCTGCCAGGTGTGCAGAATGTTCAGGCAGACACACTGAGCAGACTGATTCAGGAAAACCACGAATGGGTCATAAACGACGAAGTACTAGGAGAAGTCTTCGCAAGGTGGGGGACTCCAGACGTAGATCTGTTCGCCACCGCCGAAAACAGCAAATGCCGAGGCTTCGCGTCCAGGTACTACCAGCCGGGGACGCTGGGGAACGCGTTATGGATCAACTGGTCGAACAGCTTTCTGTACGCTTTTCCACCCATTCCCCTGATTCCGACGGTTCTCATCAAGCTGTCCCAGTCCAGGGCACGGATGATACTGATTGCCCCGGAATGGCCCAGACAGTGGTGGTTCACGGACCTGCTTCACCGGTCTCTCCTTCCTCACATGAAGTTGCCGTGCAGGCCGGACCTTCTCACAAAGTTCGAGGGGCTGATGTTGCACCCCAACCTCTCGTCTTTGAGTTTGGCAGCATGGCTCCTGAGTTAGTGCAATATGGTCATTTGAATCTTCCTGCAGATTGTATGGACATACTGAAGGAGTCTAAGAGACCTTCCACTAGGACTTCCTATGCTTACAAGTGGAAGAGATTTTGTATCTGGTGCAAGTCTAAGAACTATGATCCGACGACTTGTAAGGAAGATGTCATCCTTCCTTATCTTCTACAGTTGGCGCAGTCTGGCCTTAATGTCCATTCTATTAAGGTTCATCTTGCTGCTTTGACTGCCTACAGGAAATGCCCTTCACAAACGTCCTTCTTCCAGGTCCCTGTGATCAAAGATTTTTTGGAAGGCTTGAAGAAAGTATTCCCTCCTGTCAGGCTTCCTTCGCCTTCATGGGAATTGAATGTGGTGCTGTCCAGATTGATGAAGGAGCCTTTTGAACCTATTCATAAGGCTTCGTTGCAGCACCTGTCCTGGAAGGCGGCGTTCCTCGTGGCCATTACATCGGCCCGCAGGGTGAGTGAAATTCAGGCGCTGTGTTGCCAAGAACCTTATACTGTATTTCATGCTGCTAAGGTTGTTATGCGTACTCACCCTAAATTTCTTCCCAAGGTTATTTCTGATTTTCATGTCAACCAGACCATAACTTTGCCTACGTTTTTTCAGAATCCTTCATCTCCAGCGGAAAGGTCGTTACATTCCCTGGATGTTAGGAGGGTATTGAAATTTTATCTGGATTAAGCATGGGCGTAAAATCCGCTCCGCTCGTGGATTTTTCGGATTTTCGGCAAATCCGCAATCCGCGAACGCTCGCGAATTTGTCGAAAATCCGTGAATCCGCTCGCGGCGGATTTTTTGCTTGGTTGCGGCGCGCGGCGTGGTGCACGGCGTTCACTTTCCGCCATTTAGCGTTTGCCGAGTTGTTTTTCTTTGCGAGTGACGCGCCATTTTAGATCTTGCTGCGTGTTCCCGCGGGAGTTTGGCGCCCGCGAATACGTACTCGCGGCTTGCCACCTTGCACAGCACACCTCGCGAGAGTTCGCAATTGCGAACACGTAGTTGCGGCGGAAAGGAACAATCTCGCACTTGCGAAATAGAGATTTTGCAATTTCGCACAAGAAAATCACCAGCAAACAGGATAAACCTTCAGAAAATTATGATTTTTATCAGAATCACTCCTCAGGTTGACATTTGCATGGCCTTTTTTTTGCAAGGAGTCCATTTTGGGGGGGGGGGGGGAGGAAGGAAGTGCCCCACAGTCTCCAACTTCCTGTTCCTGTCCAGCAGGCTCCTCCCAGTGCTTTGTCCATCTCCTGGTCACTTTCATTTGGATCTGGAGCTGGAAGGATTACTTTTTGTGGGTGCTGCTGGATATTTGGATTTGAGGCCTTTTTGACTGTCTTTGGATCACTTTTGGATTAGAAATCAACTTTCACAAGTAAGTTTGTTTGGGGCATTACAGTTGCTGCAAGTAAAATTTTGGAACTTTTTCAGAACATTAAATAAATTATATTGTGGGTAGCCACAGTATCCAGTAGGACCAGGGTTGGTTAGGGGTGCATGATACAACTGTTTTGTTGAATTTAAACACCATTTAGGCCATGGATGGGCTGGGATTGTGCTGATTTTTGTCCTTTTTTTGGGCCTGCTGGTGGGGCCCTTTGCCCAGGGGTGGTGAGTGTTGCATGGGCCTAGTCTTTCTGTGGGGTGTCTTCTTAAATTTAAACATAATTGAGGCCATGGATGGGCTGGGATTGTGCTGATTTTATTGTTTTTGTCGTTTTTTTGGGCCTGCTGGTGGGGCCCTTTGCCCAGGGGTGGTGAGTGTTGCATGGGCCTAGTCTTTCTGTGGGGTGTCTTCTTGAATTTAAACATAATAGAGGCCATGGATGGGCTGGGATTGTGCTTATTTTATTGTTTTTTGTCGTTTTTGGGGGGCTGCTGGTGTGGCCTTTTGCCCAGGGGTGGTGGTGCATGGACTGAGTGTGCCTGTGGTGTGGTCTCACTCTCTTTAATGTAAACATCATGGATGGCATTGGATTGTGGTGATTTCTGGCTGTTTTTCTGTTTTTTGGGGGTGTACTGTTGATGTGGACTGGTCATGTGGGTGGTGGTGGTGGCCATCTTGAGTGCTGGCTGCTACAGGCAACATGTGCTTGGGGTGTAAGAAGGGGCCATTTTGAGGAGAGGCAGTGTCTGAGGCCTGCACTTATTTTGCCTACTTTTCATCCATTATGCCCAGGGGTAGTGAGTGTTGCATGGGCCTAGTGTTTCTGAGGGGTGTCTTCTTGAATTTAAACACCATTGAGGCCATGGATGGGCTGGGATTGTGCTGATTTTATTGTTTTTTGTCGTTTTTTTGGGCCTGCTGGTGGGGCCCTTTGCCCAGGGGTGGTGAGTGTTGCATGGGCCTAGTCTTTCTGTGGGGTGTCTTCTTGAATTTAAACATAATTGAGGCCATGGATGGGCTGGGATTGTGCTTATTTTATTGTTTTTTGTCGTTTTTGGGGGGCTGCTGGTGTGGCCTTTTGCCCAGGGGTGGTGGTGCATGGACTGAGTGTGCCTGTGGTGTGGTCTCACTCTCTTTAATGTAAACATCATGGATGGCATTGGATTGTGGTGATTTCTGGCTGTTTTTCTGTTTTTTGGGGGTGTACTGTTGATGTGGACTGGTCATGTGGGTGGTGGTGGTGGCCATCTTGAGTGCTGGCTGCTACAGGCAACATGTGCTTGGGGTGTAAGAAGGGGCCATTTTGAGGAGAGGCAGTGTCTGAGGCCTGCACTTATTTTGCCTACTTTTCATCCATTATGCCCAGGGGTAGTGAGTGTTGCATGGGCCTAGTGTTTCTGAGGGGTGTCTTCTTGAATTTAAACACCATTGAGGCCATGGATGGGCTGGGATTGTGCTGATTTTATTGTTTTTTGTCGTTTTTTTGGGCCTGCTGGTGGGGCCCTTTGCCCAGGGGTGGTGAGTGTTGCATGGGCCTAGTCTTTCTGTGGGGTGTCTTCTTGAATTTAAACATAATTGAGACCATGGATGGGCTGGGATTGGGCTTATTTTATTGTTTTTTGTCGTTTTTGGGGGGCTGCTGGTGTGGCCTTTTGCCCAGGGGTGGTGGGTGGTGCATGGACTGAGTGTGCCTGTGGTGTGGTCTCACTCTCTTTAATGTAAACATCATGGATGGCGTTGGATTGTGGTGATTTCTGGCTGTTTTTCTGTTTTTTGGGGGTGTACTGTTGATGTGGACTGGCCATGTGGGTGGTGGTGGTGGCCATCTTGAGTGCTGGCTGGTACAGGCAACATGTGCCTGGGGTGTAAGGGGCCATTTTGAGGAGAGGCAGTGTCTGAGGCCTGCACTTATTTTGCCTACTTTTCATCCATTATGCCCAGGGGTAGTGAGTGTTGCATGGGCCTAGTGTTTCTGAGGGGTGTCTTCTTGAATTTAAACACCATTGAGGCCATGGATGGGCTGGGATTGTGCTGATTTTATTGTTTTTTGTCGTTTTTTTGGGCCTGCTGGTGGGGCCCTTTGCCCAGGGGTGGTGAGTGTTGCATGGGCCTAGTCTTTCTGTGGGGTGTCTTCTTGAATTTAAACATAATTGAGGCCATGGATGGGCTGGGATTGGGCTTATTTTATTGTTTTTTGTCGTTTTTGGGGGGCTGCTGGTGTGGCCTTTTGCCCAGGGGTGGTGGGTGGTGCATGGACTGAGTGTGCCTGTGGTGTGGTCTCACTCTCTTTAATGTAAACATCATGGATGGCGTTGGATTGTGGTGATTTCTGGCTGTTTTTCTGTTTTTTGGGGGTGTACTGTTGATGTGGACTGGCCATGTGGGTGGTGGTGGTGGCCATCTTGAGTGCTGGCTGGTACAGGCAACATGTGCCTGGGGTGTAAGGGGCCATTTTGAGGAGAGGCAGTGTCTGAGGCCTGCACTTATTTTGCCTACTTTTCATCCATTATGCCCAGGGGTAGTGAGTGTTGCATACTTGCATGTCCGTAGTCTTTCTGTGGGGTGTCTTCAATGTAAACATCAAGGATGGCATGGGATTGTGCTCATTTTTCTGTGTTTTGTCGAATTTTTGGGGTGTATAACTGAACTGATGTTCCTCTGTCTTCCATTGCTTTTAGGTGCACAAGAAGACTCAAGAGAACCACCAGTGCCAGGAAGAAGTCCTGCAGCGGTGTGTGCAGCATAACGTCACGCGACGTCACGTCTGGACACAGAACCCTCTGCAACTCGTGCAACTGCTGCCTGCTGACCTGCTCTGAAGAGGATGGCCCCAAAAAAAGTAACCCGTAGCTCCTCTAGCAAGAAAGGTGCCAGTAAGGAGCAGAAGAAGCAAGTTACCAAGGAGACTGGTGTGCCGCCCGCCCCTTTTTTTGGGAGTAAAAAAAAAAGTATGCCTGCAGCAGCAGCAGCGGGATCTGCTGGGGACCAAGCTGGCAGCACCCCCCCCGCTCCATTGGGCTCAGTGCCACCACCACCACCACGCCAACTTAAGTCCAAGCCCTTGAGTGCTGCAAAGGCAGCCAGTATAGTTCTTCAATCACCATCGACCAGTGATGTTGGCTCATCGCAAGAAAGCAGCAGCAATGTCCCTCAATCAACACAGGTTGTTGTAGCTCATCTGACGAGTGTTGAACAACCACAGCCGCAACAACAATCACATGTGCAAGTACAAGCCCAAGTACATGTGGAAGGAGAGGCAGCGCAAGGAGATGCGCAAGCAGAGGTGCATGGAGGGTCACAAGTGCCCACAATAGTTGTTCCTCCCGAAGTAGGGGCACATCAGGAAATCGACAATCAAGGCGAGGTATCATTTGAGGAAGCCACTCCTCCTGATGATCCTTCATTGTCTTCCACAACCCTAGCAAGGAAGAGATCAAGGGTGGTGTCTACATCCTCTTCAAGCACACCTCCTTCTGATGATACGGATCAAACTTGGGAACCAGCACCACAGCCGTCTGAGAGTGAGGCACACCATGATCCAACAAAGGTACTTAAGCGTAAAAGGAAGCTCGTCCAAAGTCTCAGAGTTATGGAGTGTGATGAGGCTCAACAAGAAGTGGCGGATACTGCTGCTGATGAAGACTCTGCCAACGACGACCCAGTCATCATAAAGGTCACTGCAGCCCCAGCGGGCATGCAGCAAACAGACATTTTGACCCTAGCCCGAAGAGCTGCTGCACGTGATGATGATGATGATGTTGTCGATGAGGAGGCAGTGGAAACACCACAATCATTGGAGTTAAGTAGTACACCAACTCGTCCCGCTTCCATATTTCTTTCTGGCAAGAAGAGACCTCCGTCAACCTCGACCTTAATTAGTGGCGGTGAAAGTGGAAAACGTACAAAAGTTGGGCAATCCAGATCCTCCACTTCATCTGGCATTAGCTTCATGACCACCACCACCAGTATCGCCGCCTCCTCCAGGTCCCACAGACACTTCAAGTCCCCAGTTTGGGACTTCTTTACTGTTTGTCCCAAAAATCCAAAGTTTGCCATTTGTACCCTTTGTAAGCTTGCAGTTAGTCGTGGTAAGTCAGGTACCAACTATGGTACCGGCGGCCAGAGTGGTCATCTTGAGAGAAAGCACGCTGTCAAATGGTTTGCGCACCTAGCTGCGATCAAGAAAGGCCAAAATCAAGGAAACGTTGATGTTTCATCTGATGATGACGAGCAGGAAGAAGACGTGTCAAACACTTCCCTTACACCCAGTACCCCTGTCAGCAGCACACCCAATGTGAGGCACACTAAGAGTGTTGGAGCGAGTGAGACACCAACGCACAAAAGTTCACCAGCGAGCAAAATTGGGTCAACGAAGTCATTATCAGCCCGTAAATGCTTGGTCCAGGGCAACATTAGAACAATGCTTACTTCAGACGTGCCATATGAACGCAACCACCCACTGACGCGTCTGTATAACACTAAGCTGGCTAAAATGCTAGCTGTGGACCTTCTACCTTTTTCTTTTGTAGAAGCGGTAGGTTTTCTTGAATTAGTTGCAACGCTCTGCCCTAAATGGAAGGTTCCGAGCCGGTTCTATTTTGCCAGAGTTGCGGTTCCAGCACTACATGAAGATGTGCTGCAGGCGATTGGGGCAGCTTTGCAGAAGAGTGCTGTTCACACAATACATCTGACAACAGACATGTGGACCAGTGGCCCAGGCGATGATTACATGTGCATCACTGCACACTGGGTCTCTTTTTCAGGTGTTAAAGCAAAGCTAAACGCAGGTGTTGACCCGGACCAAGTTTTCAAAGCTGCTCGGAAACATGCAACACTAGCCATGTTTGGCTTGGAGAAAAGTCACACAGCAGAAAACCTTTTGGAAGAGTTTGACAAAAAGGTCTTGACAATGCTATCCCCCCTAAAACGCAAGATTGGTTATGTTTCCACGGATAATGGCGCCAATGTAGTTAAGGCCATGTTCATTGGTGACCATGTTAGAGTGCCGTGTTTGGCGCACTGTATCAACCTGGTAGTTCAAAAATTCTTGAGTGATAAAGAGAGTCCAGCGTTCGAGGTAATGGCCACCTGCCGCAAAATGTGCAACCATTTCAGCCATTCTTTTAAGGCCCGGAAGCATCTGCGGAGACTGCTACTTCAACGTGGAATGCCAGTGAAAGCACTCATCCAGGAGGTGGCAACACGTTGGAACTCAACCTTCTACATGCTTGAGCGTCTGTATGAGCAGTATACGGTACTCGATCACTATTTCTTGACAGAGGCTACATCTCAGAAGGAGGACCTGCGGATGAGTAAGGCGCAATGGGACATAGTTAAAAGCCTGACAGACATGCTTCGTCCTTTTGAGTTCTTCACGCGTGCAGTCAGCCAGGAGGACTGTAATTTGGGAAAAGCTATCCCATTGTTGTGCATACTGGAGCACCAACTGATGGCGGTTTCTTCTGAGTTTGAAAAAGATGAAAAAAAAAAAAACATTTCATTTTGTCTGAGAAATTATTACATCGCCTACGTGGTGATGAACGTCTTCAAAACATCAACTCAGATCAGCATTACATTTGTGCTACTATTCTGGATCCACGCTACAAAAAGGCGCTGGCAGACAACGCATTCTTTCCTTTCGCTGATGCAGATGTTCAAAAGTACAAACATTGGTTAGCCTGGTCAGCCAAGAGGTTTGAAAAAGAACGGCAGGTTATTGAAGGAGAAGCCAGTACATCAGCATCAGCATCAGCAGGCCATCCGCAGTCACAAGAATCCACTTCTGCACCTGTGGCTGGGGCACAAGTGACCTCTCAGCCGTTAAAGACACCGGCAACTGGATCATCTGCACCACACACAATGACAACACTAACAGTGGCTGGGGAGGAGGATTGGCTAAGTTTGATGGGGTATGGTTCTCGAAAAAATGTCACAGGCACAGCAAAAAGTAAGCAAAGTGGAGGAACAGTTGATGACCTTGAGTCGATGGTGCAGGACTATCTGAATGACTCAACAGAGGTCTTCCTTAATGATGAGCCATTGCAGTATTGGCATGGCAAAAAACAATTGTGGCCACAGCTCTTCAACCTGGCTATAAACTATTTGTCTTGCCCACTCGCAAGTGTGTCTTCTGAACGTGTTTTCAGTGCTGCTGGTGGCATTGTAACTCCCAAACGGAGCCGCCTCTCGCCCAAAAATGTGGAGCGGCTGACAATGATCAAGATGAATCAGCACCTCATACCACCAGATTACAAAGTACGAGAAAGCACGCCGCATGAAGACGAGGAGGACAGCAACGTAGATGAGGGGATTTTTTCTCTGTTCGGTGCCACTGACCTCATCCAGCCTGAATTCGCAGAGTATGATGACGAAATCTTGTTCTTATTCCCTGACACCGAGCCCTGAAAATGAGACAATCAATCAAGAACTTTCTTTTTCGTCCTTATTCACTTTTATTCCTGTGTGCTTTGTGTCTCTCTTTCTTTGTTTTGCACAGTTAATTTAATTCAAACTTTAATCACCTAATCCCAAAAACAAGACCATCATCAGAACTGTCTTCACTTGTTTGCTTATTGATTTGAAGGTGCCGCAGTCTACATTCCTCAGGTTCACAAGTTCTGAAGAACATGCTCCTCTATCCTCCTCCTCCAGACTGCGATTTCCCTCCAAGCAGAGTGCTGGATTACGCACAATGAAGAAAGACTCAGCACTTGTGGGGGTGTTGTACTTCTTTGCGGGTGAGTTGACGGATTTGGGCCCATTGCTGTGAAGCTCTAATAATGGACAAAAGTGTTTTGGACCAAATATGAGGTGGAAATTTCTTGCCGTTTTTGCTGACTTGCTTGCCTTTGAGGTGCTCTTTGGCGGGGTTCCGGGGGTTTGTGTGTAATTTTTGGTGTCTGTCGAAGCACTGCTGCGACAGTCTAATCTTGATTGCATTTGCTTTTCAGGAAATCCGTGGTGGAAAACAGGAGTTATGATGATTGATGATGATGACCTAGCTGAACAGCGCCGCATTTGGAACGAAGGCCGAGAGATATTGTAAGTATGAGATTTAGCTTTTTCGCTGTTTGGGGGTGTTGTCGGGTGGTTTTTTGCGGGTGGGTTGGCGGGTCTTGCCTGGGGCATTCCTGGGAAGGTCTAATACCGGATAGAAGTGTTTTGGACAAAATCCATAAGGAACAGCCTTTTTTTTGCTATTTCTTCTGACATCTTGCTCAATGTAGCGTTTTGGGGGGCTTCCTGCTGTTCGTGGGTGGGTTGCGTCCAGGGTCTCTGTCGAAGCACTGCTGCGACAGTCTAATCTTGATTGCATTTGCTTTTCAGGAAATCCGTGGTGGAAAACAGGAGTTATGATGATTGATGATGATGACCTAGCTGAACAGCGCCGCATTTGGAACGAAGGCCGAGAGATATTGTAAGTATGAGATTTAGCTTTTTCGCTGTTTGGGGGTGTTGTCGGGTGTTTTTTTGCGGGTGGGTTGGCGGGTCTTGCCTGGGGCATTCCTGGGAAGGTCTAATACCGGATAGAAGTGTTTTGGACAAAATCCATAAGGAACAGCCTTTTTTTTGCTATTTCTTCTGACATCTTGCTCAATGTAGCGTTTTGGGGGGCTTCCTGCTGTTCGTGGGTGGGTTGCGTCCGGGGTCTCTGTCGAAGCACTGCTGCGACAGTCTAATCTTGATTGCATTTGCTTTTCAGGAAATCCGTGGTGGAAAACAGGAGTTATGATGATTGATGATGATGACCTAGCTGAACAGCGCCGCATTTGGGACGAAGGCCGAGGGATATTGTAAGTATGAGATTTAGCTTTTTCGCTGTTTGGGGGTGTTGTCGGGTGGTTTTTTGCGGGTGGGTTGGCGGGTCTTGCCTGGGGCATTCCTGGGAAGGTCTAATACCGGATAGAAGTGTTTTGGACAAAATCCATAAGGAACAGCCTTTTTTTTGCCATTTCTTCAGACATCTTGCTCAATGTAGCGTTTTGGGGGGCTTCCTGCTGTTCGTGGGTGGGTTGCGGCCGGGGTCTCTGTCGAAGCACTGCTGCGACAGTCTAATCTTGATTGCATTTGCTTTTCAGGAAATCCGTGGTGGAAAACAGGAGTTATGATGATTGATGATGATGACGACCTAGCTGCACAGCGCCGCGTTTGGACCGAAGGCCGAGAGACATTGTAAGTATGAGATTTAGCTTTTTCGCTGTTTGGGGGTGTTGTGTCGGGTGTTTTTTTGCGGGTGGGTTGGCGGGTCTTGCCTGGGGCATTCCTGGGAAGGTCTAATACCGGCTAGAAGTTTGTTGGACAAAATCCATAAGGAAACACCAGTTTTGGCACTTTTTGTAAGTTAGGGTTCGTTAGGGTTAGCCCTAGCAGCAGGATTGCATGTGTTTAGGGGGGTTCTATTGCAACGCGGTTCTGTTGTTGTAGAGCACTGTTGGAGCGATGCTGGCTATGGATACTTTTGCTTGCTTGCAAGTGGTTTGAATACAATCCACGGTCTGTATTTGGGCCTACTGTTACTTTCAAAGTACGTTTTGTAACCATTTTTCTGCTAGGCATCGTTTTTGGAGATATGATTGGGGTTCTTCTATATTTTTGCGACTGGCTTTAGTAAGGGTCTTGGTGGGAGCATTGCTGGGAAGGTCAAATTTTGTTCTAAAACACAGTAGTACACCCACCTTGAGGGGAAAGATCCGCTATAATATTTTGGCCATACTTATTGATCCTTAAAAAGGTGACTCAGACAGAGCACGCAATTTCAAAAATATTGTACTGTCTATTAGGGAAATCAAAGTGTCACTTTTTGAACCACACAGCGTACATACCTTTTATTTATTTATCAGTGGTATTGTAATAGCACTTCCTGTTTTCCGTTCAATAATTACAGGCCGGGTTTCAGTCAACATCCGCCAGGCAGGCAGTGGACAGGGTGTCTCTTCTGTCAGTGGTCACCACATTGATGGACGAAGCGTCAGCTGGAATGGAGGAGTGCCGCCAATAAGAGGAATTGTTTGCTGCATGCAACTTACTTACCAATTTCAACAGGACAACTCCAACAACATACGCAATACAGATACAGTATCCATTGTTGTCTTTTATTCTATGAGTGTGACTGCATGTGCTTACCTTTAGTTTGTAACCAAAGATTGTCTGTAAACTCTGTATCTTCAATTATTGTTTGTCCATGCTCTGCTTTTTTTTTCTTCTCTCAACAAAACCTACCCAAAAAGAAACCCCCATTCCCATCCATTTTACAAACCCTAACCCTCTTCCCCCGGGCTGTGTTGTTTTGCTTGATGTCTGACTAAAATGACATCAATAATTCCACACACTTGCTGGGGAGGATAAGGTCATAGCAGCAACAGGCTGGTGAAGGAATACGAGGATATCTTCTAGACTTACTCAGCTTCAGTACTATATCTTCTAGTAGTAGTAGCCAATGTCAAATAAATTCAACGCAAGTACTAGCTATACTTGCAAGCAAATACTTTAGCATTTGTTAGGCTACATTATGGCACTGTTCTAGTGTACTGTCACCTGCTATTTTCTCGATCGTACCGTAACCGTTGTAATGCTACAGTAAGGAGGACAAACAAGGTTTCGTTTTCTTTTTTTCCATAGGCATGCAACTGCCACTGTGTCACACCACTAGTACCACCGCAATGAGGAAATGTCACCCGCCCAGGATTGACAACGTTAATCCCCATTTCACCTGGAGCCAGCCCTGGGCCTAGGCCTAATTTCTAACACAAATTACAGGTAAGATAAGCGTTTGGTGGGAGGTAGTATAATGGAGTATTATTTCGGAGTAGACAAGAGATTGACGGTTGTACTACTAAAGTCCTACGACTGTTCAGGAAAACAAAGTTACTGTTACACCCCCGCCCCCCACCCACCAGACTGAAAAGCAGTAAAAAACAGGTATGGTCAGATAAAGTTGAAAAATATATTTATTTAGCCCTAACAAAATAATCTCCCTCACCCACCCTAACCCCAACGATTGTCTCTGAAACGTCCCAAAACGATCCCAACTCCCAAATCCCACCCCCCAAAAGTCTATAAAAAAAGGGCAAGGGACACTCCACTACTGGAGGGTGCTGGTGCTGGTGCATGATGCGGCATGGGCATCATACTCCTTGCGGAGGGTGGCAAGCTCGGAGCGGAGGCCCTTAACCAAGTTCTTATACCTCAGGACCTCCTGCTCCAAGTTGGACATGCGGACTCGTAGGCGGCGTTGGCGTTCCTTGCAGCTCCTGTGGGGGGCAGCTGGTATTTCGGTTGCTTGGCGGTGGCGGTCGTCTTTCTTAGCCCGGCTCGGTCCCGCTGGCTTAGTCACGGAGGAGGATGCAGTGGTCACAGTCGAGGATGTTGCCCCGCTCGACTGCGTGTCCTCCTCCTCCTCCAGGGCCACCAGCCGCCGATACTCGGCGACTGTGGCCTCCAGCCTCCGTTGCCGGGCCAATCTAGCCTGCTCCCTCCTTGTTGTTGATTTGGAAGGAGCAACTATATGAAGAAAGAAAGACATAGTCTGTAACCAATGCTCCTTATTAATAACACAAAGTGATTGAGCCGAAAGTTGGGTCACAGAGTACAAGTAGCAAATTGAAAGCACAGTACATAACTATTGAGGACAGTATCTATGTAACCTCCCACTTCTGCATCCTTGCTCTAACAGTAGTGGTAGTTTAATGAACTAATTCTACGACCACTATGGACTTCCATTACAGTCGACTATGACAGTACACCAGTCTTATTCTTCTTCTTCTCTCTTGTTTAGGGAAATGGGTACGTTATCTTATGCAAGCCGGCAGAATGACATGGACATAGCACAGTGAAGTTGCACCCGAGAAAAAAAGTTGCACACCATGATGAGTGAGACAGACTTGCGTTACTGTACCGGTCCAGTACATGCAGGTGGTGAAGCTATTACTTTTCTATTACGGGTGGCACTGAGAATACTCTGTTACAAGGGCTACTGCTTAATTAATTTACCTTTCACCCTACAGTGCAAATGAGTACTAGAAAAGGAAACTGAAGAAGCTAACTAATTTGATTATCTATCACTTCACATGGGACGTATTTAATGACAGATGAGATGACTTTAGGTGCTTTGCTTAATATTGAGTGAACAGTGATACACCCACACATGAATGACGTACTACAAGTAAACTAAAGTTATTAAGAGAGGTACGGAGTGTCCACCGTAATAACCAGATATATGCTGTGAATGCAAACGCAATACAAAGTACTGCTACTATTCATGGTAGTATTGGACACATTTACAATTTCTTTTCCTTGCCTTCCCTGCACTGGGACGGACGTGCGGGTGCGGTGGTACATGCTCTTCAAGGTAACACTTACTTCACCTGGCGACCATCTACTCTCTCTAGATACACATGTGCTATCTAAGAGTCAGAGAATACCATGCTCCAGGCATCCATTCAGTCAAAGTATACGCACACATACAGTTTCTGTTTCACCCACCCAGGCTGCTGTCCTTCCACCCATCCTTGCTTCATCATTGACCCAGCCATGCACCATACCATATTCTTTCCTTCCCAGCCACCTCTGGGTCCAAGCAAACACATATCGTTCTTCTTTGCCAGCCATCATACAAGTTCGCGTCCCACTTACTTACACCCTTCTTTCGCTTTTCGTTCATCCCATCCATCACGTTCGTCTAAGAACTTATTGGGATTCTTCTCACCAAAAACTTCACAGCTAAGTCGAAGTACATTTCGAGGAGGCTACTACCTGGTTGATTTGTAATTGTAATACACCCGTGCAGAAAGCACACTATGCAGTCTTCAATCTCAATAAGTAAGGAATATATAGCTTACCTGTTTCCGCCACCACCGTTTGATCCCCCACAGGAACGGCCGCCAGCTCTTCTACCGCCGCCTCCTCCCCAGAGGCCTCCGAGTCCTGGTCCAACACAGCCACCTCCGCGCTGGCCCCGTCACCAGATGTTACACCTACAAAGTACATTTAAGAATGTTAGAATACACCACTCACTACTATATAATATTTGGTCTAGGAGAAATGTTAAAAAAACAGAATACAATGTAATAATTTGTGACTGTCTACTCCATAGTAAAAATGTCCCATTTTCCAGGGAAGGCTGTTGTCTTGCTGCACTTTTATGCACAACTGATGAATGCTTGCTTTTGATTTTTAACACGCACCACTTTTTCTCCTAACAGACAGAAGCTTGACTCCTGAGTCCTAAGAACACGACCAGGATCAAGTTCAAACTAGGTGAGAGTTCGGCTCGACCACAAGAAATGTGTCCAATTAATCGTCAGCACTAACCACTTTTCCGTTTACAGTTAAATAGTTTTATGACAAAGTAGATTTTAATAAATGTGTTTACTTTTAATAAAGCTTTTAAACTTAAATAGACTCTGTGGTTTTTGTTCCTCTAGACTAGAGTGGATGAGCTAAAGGTTTTGGAATTTTTGCAAGCATGAGTGCCTCTGACACTTCTTGACTGTGCTGTGACTCCGTACTACTCTCTTGTCCTGCGTACGATAATCTAGAGATCATTGGGGATCTATAATCGGTGACTTCGGGAGCTGAATGACTCTGCCACACTATGTAGTCAGTAAGGAGACAGTGCATAGAGGTATTGCTGAATATAATGGGAGTCCAATGGAATTGCCAAATGTCCAATCTTAGTTAGCTACACAGACAGACTAATAAGAATAGTCTAGTAATACCACAGGGAGTCATATTCGAGGCAGGATAAGAATTTATATCCAGTCTACAAGAAGATCAAAGACGATTTAGAAAAAATCGAATGAGGAACGCTAGGAAAAAATAGGTACTGTTTATTAAAATGTAAACTTACTGGGGCCAGAAAAGGAGCCCTCGCCTGCCCGATCCTGGCCTGCATCCTCAGCACCCTCCTCCTGTGTCCTCTTGCCCTTGGGGGGAGCTGATGTACAACATGAAAGAAAGAAAAACCAGAAAACATGGATGAGATTTTTCAACCAAATCAAACATTTCAAAAGAACAATAACAACATATTTTGGAAAAATAGCAAATAGATAGACAACTATTCCACGGGATCTATCTCATGTGGTATACTACGTTATTCGTATTGCCTGATTTGCGGAACGTTGACTTAGAAAGTTCCTATGTAACTCAATAAACAGACTACTAAAGAGGTTTGCCTAGGCCTGGCACTGCAGGCAGCAGTGCGCAACACGTGACAGACAAAGTCCATCCTGCTTGCAGATCAGTGAATACTCAAACTATCAATCCACCCGCCACTATTTCTTCTTATAGCCATGTGACTGTCTAAAGGAAGGACTGGACTTCAGTCTGTTGGGGCTGATTTAGAAGTCCCTTGCGGAAGTTGCTGCTGATTTTCCTCCATTGTTGCGTGCCTTTTCTGACGCAGCGGCAGAACAAAAGACTCGCCATGGTGTTGGTGCGGCGTATATATTAAAAAAAAAAACACATATGGGCATATGGGCGATGCATCACGTTGTAAAGCCCTGCGCCATCAGGGGGCGTTCCGGCGCAAGGGAGGGCGTACCTGCGCAGGAACGAATCCTAAAAGTGGCTGAGGGAAATCTACAAGATGTCAATCAGTCACTTTTAGGACAATGATGCATGACTCAAACCCTGCGCGCTTGAAGCCGACGTACGGCTTGATGCAGCATTGGGGAGATAGGGTACCCCAGAGCATTGCTGGAGCTGCGCCATCGTTGGCACGCAACTCCAGCAATGCGCTGCCTTTACGGCACAGATGCGTAAGGCTTCTGTGACGTTTTGGGCCAATGGGTGGTGGTGGCATGGCACACAATTACTGCCGCATCCCTGCTACTTTGCAGGGATGCGCCGGTAATTGAAAATATGACCCTTACTGTCTAGCATTACGCAGTTCTTTTCTTTACAGTACACTCATACATAATTTCTCAGGCCAATGAAATGCTTCTGAACACAACATACAAAACAAAGAAGCATAGTAGCAAGCAAGGCTACTGAGAAGGAGAGCAGTGCACCTGAAATGCATAGAAGATTTTGAAATATAATTTACCTCAATGTAATCGGCAGCATTATTGCTCTTGGTAAAGAACACAGATTTGCAAATAACAGAGCAGGATAAAACAGAGTAGTAAATGTACTACTACTACTACTCACCAAGCCCGGGGACCTCTACGCCGAGCGCGTCCAGCAAGTCCCGCTCCCGGTCCATGACATCGGTCCAGCGGTGGGTGGCCTGGTTATATGTGCGCCGGACCCCAGAGATCTTGTACATGGCCCGGCACACCTTCTCCCACCGCTTGCGACGCTCCCGGATGCCGTAGCCGGTCGCGATCTTGCCGCCTCCCAGGATCGTCTTGGGGAGGCGGCGCTGGACGTGGAAGATCAGTGCCGCCACTTCCTCCGCGCTGAAGATCTCCCTCGGGACCACTTGCTCCCCCCTTAAACGCCCGCACGGGAGCCGGGCACGGGGTGCGGGACCCTTCCCCTTCTCAGGGTGCTTCCCGGCTCCCTTTACCATGGTCTGGGCAGAAATAAACTTAAATGATAAAGAAGAAATAGAATAGTGAAGAAGAAAAGAAAAGAGTTTAAAAAAGTAGTTTAAAAGTAACTAAAAGCTGCAGAAAACACAAAAATATAGAGCTAGAAAAATAGAGGGATAGATAATAAGTAAAATTAAATCAAAAAAACTTCAAACAAGCAAAGGATGGCAGAGATTGAGAGAGGATAGAGAAAGCATGCCCAGAACCATAGCAATGAATGAGAAACAAGATGGCCGCGCCCGTTCACGACCGCGTGGGTAAGTTCGCGCGAGATTTTCCTTGCGAGTACGCGCGAAATTGTACTAGCGAGCAGCACACTTTGCGAGATTACACATAGCGGGCGGAAACGGAATTACGTCACGCCAACAAGATGGCCGCGCCCGTGTACGACCGATAGGGTAACTTGGCAAACGTATAGCTAGAAGCGCCTCGCGAACACGCGCAAGATCACGCGAACATACACGTCGCAACAAAAACAATTTTGTATTCGCACGTATTCGCGGCTTCCGAAATCGATCTCGCACGGATTCGCGCCCCAAAAAACACGCGAAATTGCAGAAAAAACGATTTTAGCTAAACTGAAAGCAATGAGCAGGTGCAAAAGTTCAAACTTAACATTAGTAACATTCAAGGTAGTGCTTCCTGATGGGCCCCTCCAGAGTTTCCAACTATTCTATGACCCTGCTATGACCCAAACAGCAGGCTCATAGAATAGCACCATAAAGGTCCTGTGAAAAAAAAAATTTCACTGCAACAAAAAGCAAATTACAGATAAGGAAGGAAGCAGGTGCCAGCCAGACTGGAACTTTCAAAATTACTGACACATTAATGAAACACAAATTAATTGATGGCAGTTGAAGAAGGGCAGGTGTGCTTGCTTTTTTCAACCACCATAATCTACAGTGATAAATAAACCTAATAGGTGCCAGTGAGGATGTACTAGAGGGTGGCATGGGTGTCCCAGAGGGTGGCAGTGGTGAAACAGAGGGTGCTGTGAACCTGTGATGATAAACCAGACGTAGAAACAACATAGTCGCGGCCGTTGCGAGCCGAAAAGTAAGTTCGCAATTGCGAACTTGTCCCAAAATCGGCGCGAACACGCGCCAACACAAAAAACGGAAAAATATGCAAATCCGCTAGAGTTCGCAGATCTTCGCGGATTGCGAATCCGTAAATACGCAAGTTCGCGGATTGCCAATCCGCAAAATCCGCCCATGCTTAATCTGGATAAGACCAAAGATATTTGTAGGTCTGACCAATTGTTTATCAATTATGGATCTGTCAGGACGGGTCTTGCGACCTCTAAGCAGTCTATCTCTAGGTGGATTGTGTCCTGCATACAGTTATGTTACCAAAAAGCTAATAAGACCTTAGGAGGTAAGCCTAAGGCTCATTCCACCAGGGGCAAAGCTGCCACGACAGCCTTGCTCCGTAATGCTCCGATTGCAGAAATCTGCAAGGCGGCCACTTGGAAGTCGGTCCATACCTTTGCTAAGCATTACTGCCTGGACACTGACGCCAGGGCAGACGCTCAGGTTGGGCAGGCTTCGCTGCGAAATCTGTTCACACATTAGTGGCGTTATTTCTCTTTTCTCCACCGCCGCTTTGGTGTGGGGATGGGCTTGCCATTCTATTCACTAGATTATGACTATACACAGAGATCCCCTACTACAGAAGGAGTAGTTTCTGCCCTGTAACTCCAGTTCTGTAGTAGGGGTATCTCTGTTATAGTCATAAGCGCCCTCCCGCCTCCCCGGTGGAGAGAGAGAGATGTTCAGTTGAGGAATGCGACAGGTCTGGCGTGTTACGCCTTCAAAAAGAACTGAAAGTGAGAGGGACCTGCTATGCATTCTGGGATACTGGGAGAAGTTCTGGAAAGTTCTCTTAAAGGCACAGTATCCTATTTAAGCCACATAATGGCAGCCTATGGGGCTTGTCTGTCCATACCTTCCTCTCTATCATTTCTGAGGGTGTTTGCTGTTAAAGCAAGGGAAATCTGGACAGGCTTTGCTGTTTGTGGATTTTTGGTGGAATTTTCTAGTTGAAGTACTGGACAGTGTAGCCTGTGAATATAGGCTGCATTATTTGTCTTTAAATTTTCTCTTAAGTGTCTTTGCAGTTCTGCAATTTTCTGACAACTTAAGAGATTATTTTTGATTGCCGGGGTCCTCGCACATGGGCGGGACTATTCACTAGATTATGACTATAACAGAGATACCCCTACTACAGAACTGGAGTTACAGGACAGAAACTACTCCGTCATGTAGCTGTATTGTCTCCCCCCACCCCCTTGAAGCAGAAGCGGAGTGGGCTCGTCCAACATACGCAACTCCAGCATAAGAGTATAAATAGTTAGCCTACACCTTGGGTGTGGTTCACTTCTGCAAAGAGAAAACACTCTGCTACAGCGAAGGTCCTCACTCTGCCATGTGGCTGCCGCCATGACCATGTGCCGCCTTGATACAGGCCCATTGCGATCTCAGCACCACAGCACCGCAGACTTATGTCTGTATCGACTACTGCCTTCGATCTACACTGCGGACAGCAGAGTTCACAACTTGAATTCAGCTTTGGAACTACACTACGGAGAGCATTGAAATTAGCCTTAATTTATGTAAGGCAGAGACAATTGTACTCTATCAGGCACATGCATCAATATTGTATTTTGCGATTCCTTAATTGCGAAAAATAAGGAATCGCAATTAAGGAATTGCAAAATGCAATGCATCAAGAAATCGCTAAATAAATTGCCATTTCTTAATATTCCTTAATTGCGAGTCGCAATTAAGGAATACCTCCCCATTCATTCCTATGGGCCTGGAGGCCCAGAGGAATGAATGGGAAGACATTCTCAATTTGCGATTAGCAATTTTCGAATCGCAAATTGAGAATGCGATTTCAACGGTGCAGGGGTGTCCAAAGGACACCCTGTTGCACCCCTGAAATCAATCTGTGCACATATGTTGTGCACACACATGCCCTAAGGGCATGTCTGTGCACAACATGAAACTATGAAAAATGGCCAAAAGTGCATTTTTCAAAGTTTTCGCAAATTACCATGACGTTCAACCTCATGGTAATTTGCTCCCCTTAATTGCGAAATCGCAATTTTTTAATGTTTCATGCATTGCATTTAAGGAATCGCAAAATGCGATTCCTTAAATGCAATCGCAATTTGAGAATTCGCAAATATTTGCGAATTCTTAAATTGCGAGGGCCTTGACCCTTCATGCATTCCAAAAGCGGATTTTGCGATCGCAAACAGACGATTTTTGCGATTCGCACCGTTTGCGATCGCAAAATCCTTTGATGCATGTGCCTGTATGTCCTCAGATTTTGTTGAAGAAAGTGACAAAAATTATTCGTCAATATCTGTGCAGCAGGGTTCACAACTTGAATTCAGCTTTGGATCTACACTATGGACAGCATGAAATTCAGTCTTGATTTATTTAAGACAGAGACAATTGTACTCTAAGTCCTCAGATTTTGTTAAAGGATGCGACAAAAAACATGCCTCAATGTCTACTGACTACTGCTTTCGATATACACTGCTGTCAGCAGAGTTTACAACTTGGTACCAGCTTCGCATTAGCACGACAGACAACATTGACTTCAGTCTCAATTAATTTAAGGCAGAGACAATTGAACTTTGTGCTCAGATTTTGTTAAAGGATGTGACAAAAAGCATGCCTCGATGTTTGTGTCAACAACTGTCTTCGATCTACACTGCGGACAGCAGGGTTCAAAACTTGAATTCAGCTTTGCATCTACACTACGGACAGCATTGATTTTAGCCTTGATTTATTTAAGGCAGAGACAATTGTACTCTGTGTCCTCAGATTTTGTTAAAGGATATGAAAAAAATAATTTCTTGACATCTGTGCTGACTACTGCCTTTGATCAACAGTGAGGACAGCAGGGTTCACAACTTGAATTCAGCTTTAGATCTACACTACAGACAGCATTGAATTTAGCCTTGATTTATTTAAGACACAGACAATTATACTCTATGTCCTCAGATTTTGTTAAAGGATGCAACAAAAACATTCCTCAATGTCTGTACTGAGTACTGCCCTCGAACTACATTGTGACGGCTCACTATTCACGTGGAATGGCGATTGCACATGACGCATTCCAGTAAGAAAGAGACATTGCACCAGTGCGACTCACCTAAACCACAATCCATCGCAGGGTGCGCACACACTGAGTTCTTCAGGTACCACTAACTCACTGCACCACAAGTCATCTCCCTGTGGCCTTATTAAGGCAGAATTCACTAGGCAAAAGACATTGCTCCCAATGCAGCCTGTCCATACCACGCATCATCGCCGCTTACATACACGCTCAGTACCAAAGGTACTACTAACTAAGTGCACCATAATTCATCACCTCATGGCCGTTTTAAGGCAGAATTCCACAGCCAAAATACATTGGTCCAAATGCGGCCCCCCTGCACCACACATTATAGCAGGATACGTACACTGTCAGCGCCAAAGATACTACTAACTCACTACACCATAAATCATCGCAAAGAAGAGTGAACAGTTTTATGTCACATTGAGACACACTGTCCCTTTTAAATGGAATTCATGCAGAATTCAATCAACAAAAGTCATTACTTCAATTACTGTACTCCCCCGACCACGCATCATTGCAGGATACGTACACGCTAAGCGCCAAAGGTACTAGTAACTCAGTGCACCAAAAATCATCGTCACGTGGCGTTACCAAGGCAGAATTCACAAGATAAAAAACATTACTATCAGTACGGCCTTCCCGGACCACGCATGATCGCAGGCTCCACAGAACCTTGTTGCTTCAGGTGCCACTAACTCAGTGCAAACCAAACTAAGTATAACACCTATCAAACCTATACAATATCCCTTTCGTATGCTTCCTTCAAAAACTTATTTTATATCACTTATAGATTTTGTTGAATAATAAAATTCATGCTGCAAGTGCAAAGACACACTTAATGTCAGAGTACACTGCGGAGAGCACATGTCACAATTTGAACTATAATGTCCCTGAAACATAAATATTTCGACAATGTATTCCATACATGTTCTATCTTTCATTTCAATCGTGATTACAGATGATGCAGTCCAGCCTAAGATCTACACTGCGGACAGCAGGATTTATAACTTGAATTCAGCTTTGCATCTACACTATAGACAGTAGGGAATTCAGCCTCGATTTACTTAATGCAGAGACAATTATACTGTATGTATTCAGATGTTGGTAAAATAAGTGAAACAAGCATTTACAATGCAATGGTTTCGCCTTTGGAAAAGTTAGAGCTATTGGCATTGTAAATGACAAAATTTATATTTATGTGTTGGTTTTGAAAACAGATAAATAAATGGCATTGTCATTTAAATTGCCATTAGCCTCTGCAGTTGCTCTGCAGTCCCTAGCGGGAGGGGGGGCGGGTACGGGCACACGGACAGCGGGAAGGGAGGCGGGCGGGGCGGGACGGACAGCGGGACATCGTGCAACCCACCCCTGCCCTGTACGACCTGAAAACACTTTTCACATGAGATCGAAAAACAAACGTACCACCTTTTCCTTCCAAACCCCGTACACGGAGTACTACCTATGTAGGCAAGCACATCAGCCCTCGACACAGGGTTAGTAATCACTATATAGATGCTACAATACAATGCAACACAACAAATTTCCCCTTCTGTGGTGTAGGGAAACACCTCTGCCAAAGTCTCACCATTCAAGGAATTCACGTGGACATTTTGCCAGTAGAGAAAGTACCCCCCTTTTGAAGTCGCACAAGCAAGTGAAGGGAGGGGGGACGGGCACACGTACAGCCGGAGGGTGGACGGGCACTGGGACAGAGAGAGGGGGGGGGCGGGAAAGGCACGGACAGCGGGAGGGGGGCGGGAAAGGCACGGACAGCGGGAGGGGGGCGGGAAAGGCACAGACAACGGATTTAACAGGTGGCCATTGGATGATGGTCATACCTTCAAAATATCAATTTGTGCTTAAAAAGGTGGTAAAGTGCGTCCGCCAAAACAGTACCGGATAACTGTTTACATAAGCCCATCATGAGAGAGCGAGCAGGTAGTGCGTGTTCCAGACTCGGGGCCAACAACTGCAGCAACCGGGGGTATGGAGCGAACTGACGAATGTGTCTGACCGAAGACATATCGCATTATAGACTCACAGTCTTTGGATACAACATACTGCGGTTCACACCGTGGGGATCAGGACGGCTGGTAGAAAGGGCACTGCGGGCAGGTAGAGTCGGTGGATGAATGATACACTAATGAGTGGAAACGGACAGCGGGAGGGGGGGAGATGGACAGCGGGACATCGCACAACCCACCCCTGCCCTGTACGACCTGAAAACACTTTTCACATGAGATCGAAAAACAAACGTACCACCTTTTCCTTCCAAACCCCGTACACGGTGTACTACCTATGTAGGCAAGCACATCAGCCCTCGACACAGGGTTAGTAATCACTATATAGATGCTACAATACAATGCAACACAACACATTTTCCCTTCTGTGGTGTAGGGAAACACCTCTGCCAAAGTCTCACCATTCAAGGAATTCACGTGGACATTTTGCCAGTAGAGAAAGTACCCCCCTTTTGAAGTCGCACAAGCAAGTGAAGGGAGGGGGGACGGGCACACGGACAGCCGGAGGGGGGACGGGCACACGGACAGCGAGAGGGGGGGCGGGAAAGGCACGGACAGCAGGAGGGGGGGCGGGAAAGGCACGGACAATGGATTTAACAGGTGGCCATTGGATGATGGTCATACCTTCAAAATACCAATTTGTGCTTAAAAAGGTGGTAAAGTGCGTCCGCCAAAACAGTACCGGATAACTGTTTACATAAGCCCATCATGAGAGAGCGAGCAGGCAGTGCGTGTTCCAGACTCGGTGCCAACAACTGCAGCAACCGGGGGTATGGAGCGAACTGACGAATGTGTCTGACCGAAGACATATCGCATTATAGACTCACAGTCTTTGGATACAACATACTGTGGTTCACACTGTGGGGATCAGGACGGCTGGTAGAAAGGGCACTGCGGGCAGGTAGAGTCGGTGGATGAATGATACACTAATGAGTGGAAGGATAGTGCTCGGCGCACAAGGGTGGACGGAACGGGTTTCGCTGCGGACTGGGAGGTGATGGGAATGTTGGTGCCTACAAACTAGTGCTACAACTTTATCTGTCAGCGCACAGTGTGGGGAGCTATGCTAGTTCGCCCGCACTCTCCCTAGACTCAGAATAACATGTTGTCAGCTGCACCTCCCTATGACAGCTCCACACACCCCTCCCCCCCTCACATACCGTGGCAATCTCACACGCAGAACACTGTTGCAGGGCAGTGTCCACATCGGATACATCCACCTCCGCTTCAGACGCCATTTCTGCTGAGCAACAAATGATGCAGGAAGCGGAAACAGCGACGACACCAGCTGGAAACCGAGACAGGCAGACCAGTACTAAACAGCGAAGAAGGACTGCCGAGGGACCTGACGACGTTCCCACAGAGATCTAATAAAGAACTAGAGTGCTAACTCGCTCCTTTCTCTCTGTATAAAGAGAAGGAGAACAACCCACAAGTTCAGGTAGAGTTAATATAAAGAATTGAAAGCTTGTTTAAACAGTCAAGTTTTCAGATAGCATCTGAACAATGTGAGCGAACGTCCAAGTGAAGGGAGGGGGGACGGGCACACGGACAGTGGAAGGGGGGGCGGGAACGGCACGGAGAGCGGGAGGGGGGTCGGGAAAGGCACGGACAGCGGGAGGGGGGGCGGGAACGGCAAACGGCAAGAAAAAGCCCTCACCTGGACTTATTCTGGCGGCGGTCGGCCTGCAATGACCAAAACAAACCTTTCCCCCCCCAAAAAATAGGAACCGCCCACCACCGCAATGACGTTGTCAAAGGGGCAGGATGAGTAAAAATGGCTGGAACGCCCACGAATCTGCTCCGGCCATGACGGACAGATCTCTGTTCCAATGGCTAGCCTCCATTTATGGAGCTAGCCAATGGAACAGAGGGGCGGGACATGAGTACACATCTCTAGACATAAGCTTTCGCCTTGCGCAGAAAGTCTGCTGCGCAGCCTTTCGGCGAGGCGAAACCTAAAAAAGGCATTCTTCTATAACTGTGCTGACTTCTGCCTTCGATGTACACTGCGGACAGTAGGGTTCACAACTTGAATTCAGCTTTGGATCTACACTACAGACAGCATTTAATTCAGCCTCGATTTATTTAAGGCAGAGACAAAAAATACTGCTGTGGCACTCCTAGTATGCGGATTCACGGATATTATTTATTTATTTATTTTCAGTAGAGGGTGGCATCTTCGTGGATAAATATGCAGGCTGGACTCATTCTGGCACAATGCTCCTGTGCCGGAGATGAAGGTCAAATTCAGTAACTCATTGTAATCGGCACAAACAACTAGTGAGCATGGTCGAGACTAGGCAGGTGTGCTTCCGCCCCATATCTACCGCCTACAATTAAATGTAATCCTTGATGGAGGTTTTTGGATCCACACGTTTCTCGAGCGCAATCCCCGTGTACTTCCTATGACCAGGAGGCTGCTTCGTTCTCATCTTCTGGTCTGATTGGTCTCCGATCCTTTAAACAAGAAGCATGTGAACTCACATGGAAGCCCCGCCCATTTGGCCCCACACACACTAGGGTATGCAACATCTTTGCGCCCTTTCCTCACAATGATTGACAGCTCACTCGAGGGACCTCTGCGCCTTTCGGCGCGGTGGCAAAATTACAGACACACGTGGTCACTGGAGACAACTCTTCTGGCCCTTTACACAGCTGTAGTGTAGCAAAAGCACTATACATATACCCAACAAGGTAGCACTTACTGATTAGACAGTAGAAAGTACTCCAGTTGAATAGAGGTATGGCACAACACGGAGGCATCTTCGTGGATAAATATGCAGGCAGGACTCATTCTGGCACGATGCTCCTGTGCCCGAGTTGAAGCTCAAATTCAGTAACGCATTATAATCAGCCCAAACAACTAGTGAGCATGGTCGAGACTAGGCAGGTGTGCTTCCTCCCCATATCTACCGCCCACAATTAGATGTAATCCTTGACTGAGGTCTTTGCATCCACGAGTTTCTCGAGCGCAATCCTCGTGTACTTACTGTGACCAGGAGGCTGCTTCCTTCTCATCTGCTGCTCTGATCGGTCTCCGACCCTTTAAACAAGTGGCATGTGAACTCGCATGGAAGCCCCACCCATTTGGCCCCACACACACTAGGGTATGCAACATCTTGCACCCTTTCCTCACAATGATTGACAGCTCACTCGAGGGACCTCTGCGCCTTTCAGCGCGGTGGCAAAATTACAGACATACGTGGTCACTGGTGACAACTCTTCCGGCCCTTTACGCAGCTGTAGTGTAGCAAAAAGCACTATACATTTACCCAACGAGGTAGCACTTACTGATTAGACAGTAGAAAGTACTCCAGTTGAATAGAGGTATGGCACAACACGGAGGCATCTTCGTGGATAAATATGCAGGCACGACTCATTCTGGCACGATGCTCCTGTGCCCGAGTTGAAGCTCAAATTCAGTAACGCATTATAATCAGCCCAAACAACTAGTGAGCATGGCCGAGACTAGGCAGGTGTGCTTCCTCCCCATATCTACCGCCTACAATTAGATGTAATCCTTGACTGAGGTCTTTGCATCCACGAGTTTCTCAAAGCGCAATCCTCGTGTACTTCCTGTGACCAGGAGGCTGCTTCCTTCTCATCTGCTGCTCTGATCGGTCTCCGACCCTTTAAACAAGAGGCATGTGAACTCGCATGGAAGCCCCACCCATTTGGCCCCACACACACTAGGGTATGCAACATCTTTGCGCCCTTTCCTCACAATGATTGACAGCTCACTCGAGGGACCTCTGCGCCTTTCGGCGCGGTGGCAAAATTACAGACACACGTGGTCACTGGAGACAACTCTTCTGGCCCTTTACACAGCTGTAGTGTAGCAAAAGCACTATACATATACCCAACAAGGTAGCACTTACTGATTAGACAGTAGAAAGTACTCCAGTTGAATAGAGGTATGGCACAACACGGTGGCATCTTTGTGGATAAATATGCAGGCAGGATTCATTCTGGCATGGTGCTCCTGTGCCCGAGTTGAAGCTCAAATTCAGTAACGCATTATAATCAGCCCAAACAACTAGTGAGCATGGTCGAGACTAGGCAGGTGTGCTTCCTCCCCATATCTAGCGCCAACAATTAAATGTAATCCTTGATGGAGGTTTTTGCATCCACGCGTTTCTCGAGCGCTATCCTCTTGTACTTCCTATGACCAGGAGGCTGCTTCCTTCTCATCTGCTGCTCTGATCGGTCTCCGACCCTTTAAACAAGAGGCATGTGAACTCGCATGGAAGCCCCGCCCATTTGGCCCCACACACACTAGGGTATGCAACATCTTTGCGCCCTTTCCTCACAATGATTGACAGCTCACTCGAGGGACCTCTGCGCCTTTCGGCGCGGTGGCAAAATTACAGACACACGTGGTCACTGGAGACAACTCTTCTGGCCCTTTATGCAGCTGTAGTGTAGCAAAAGCACTATACATTTACCCAACAAGGTAGCACTTACTGATTAGACAGTAGAAAGTACTCAAGTTGAATAGAGGTATGGCACAACACGGTGGCATCTTTGTGGATAAATATGCAGGCAGGACACATCTGGCACGATGCTCCTGTGACCGAGTTGAAGCTCAAATTCAGTAACGCATTATAATCAGCCCAAACAACTGGTGAGCATGGTCGAGACTAGGCAGGTGTGCTTCCTCTCCATATCTACCGCCTACAATTAGATGTAATCCTTGACTGAGGTCTTTGCATCCACGAGTTTCTCAAGCGCAATCCCTATGTACTTCCTGTGACCAGGAGGCTGCTTCCTTCTCATCTGCTGCTCTGATCGGTCTCTGACCCTTTATAAACAAGAGGCATGTGAACTCGTATGGAAGCCCCGCCCATTTGGCCCCGCCACACACACACTAGGGTACACGACATCACATTATTGCAAATGGCAAAAAAATCTGCGAGTTCGTGGGAAAATCCGTAAATTCGCTGATTTTTTTGCCACTTTCCGCGAATTAGCGGACCGCGGATCCGCAAAATTCGCCCATACTTAATTCTCAGAAATATGTCATGTCCACCATCTTTTATGTGTGCAACCATGAATGAATATAGGGTCAGTGATACCCCGTACCTTCCATGTTGGCCATGTTGTGGGACTTAACAGATATAATGACACATTTGCGTTTAAGACCCGGGTGACGGCAGCACTACAACACGGAAACCTGAAAACTTGATTTCTCATATAGCTCACGATGCAACCACGCCCATAGCTCCAGAGTCATAGTTCACAGCCTCACGCAGCACTGGCATACGTTAGTCGAGCCCACCCCGCTTACGCTTCCAGAAAAACACAACAACGCTACATGGCCCAGATTTCCATTGTGGTGAGTTTTTTGTTCCAGTTCTAGTTGTCAGAACGGCACACACACACACACTCCCTCATGGCTGGTATACACCCACACCACACCCATCCACCACAAGCGTCACAACACACTTGACCCTACCATGCCGATCTATGTGGTGTCATCAACACTGACGAAGGGTTGTAGCCGAAACGCGTCTGTTGAATGATTAAAGAAAAGTTTGCAACGTCCCACTTGTGAGTGCGGTAATTCTTGTGTATAATGAAGAATTGGAGCCATATATATATATATATATATATATATATATATTACATATTGGCAGTCGCCAGTAGGTAGTTATATTTAGGACCTAGTTTCCATAGGAAATCCGCAACATTCTATTTGGAATAACTTTGGCGTCGGTTGACGAATCTTCGTGAATTTCTCCAAGAAAATGGCTCTGCTCCTTCCCAGAAAGTTTGGGAGTGATTCGTGAAGCGGGGGCTGAGAAAAAAAGAGTAGTCCCAAAATGTGTTTTCCCCATGCAATTTTCCATAGGACCTTTAACGGCTGAATTGAATTACACCAAATTTGGCAGAGAGGTAGAGTTCGGTTCGCAGATTACCCTTTTTGTTAAATGGTGTAAATCCGTTTAGTAGTTCCAGAGAAAATCAAAAGTAAAATCATATATATATCTATAGGCGCTTACCGTACGCGTACGGTACGCGTACAGGTCCGCGTACCGTATGCATACGTACGCGTACCTTTCCAAGCACGAGCTGCATGCTGATTGGCTGTCAACTGTCTGTCAACACTCCAAACCAGGAAGTGTTGGCAGCCATCTTGTGCCTCGGTAGACTGAGGCAAAAGAAAGCAGAAAAAGAAACGTGTAGAATGCAAAAAGGGGGCACGGTAGAAACACCATGACCCCCTAGGCCTGCTCAGGGGGTCCCACAAGGACCCCCAAGGCCCAAAAAAAAAAAAAACATTCGAAAAATTGCGGGGTACGCGTACCTACGCGTACGTACGCGTACCTTTGCGAGTACGAGCTGCATGCTCATTGGCTGTCACCAATCCAAACCAGGAAGTGTTGGTAGCCATCTTGTGCTCGGTAGACCAAGGCACAAGAATGCAGAAAAACAAACGTGTAGAACGCAAAAAAGGGGCAGGGTAGAAACACCCTGACTCACTAGGCCTGAACCCCCAAGACCCCCCAAATGTTTTTTTTTACTTTTTCAAAAAATCGCGTACATACGTGTACCCAGTGAGAGAGAAAAAACTGTCTGCTTTTTTTCAAATTACCCCCTGGGGGGCCCAAATCCTGGGGGCATAGTGAAAAGGAAGTGTGGGGGGACCTAATCCCCCCCACACTGTCCCAGGGACCACCACCCCCGGGGCAAAGTAATTATTTTACACCTCCCTGCAACGCGGCCCGCTGGCGCATACTGGAGGCTCCTGGTGGGCTAGTTGGCCCCCAGGGACCCCCAGTATGCAAGGGGCATCAGTTCCCCCTCTGAAAAAGCGCCAGGGGGCTCTGTTGCAGAGAGGTGTAAAAAGGGTCGTGGCCTCATTACACCTCTCTGCAATGCAGCCCCCTGGCGCACACTGGAGGTTCCAGGTGGGCTAGTTGGTCCCCAGGGTCCCCCAGTATGCAAGGGGACTTAATCCCCCAACTTAGAACACTCTACAGGGCGCGTTTGCACAGTGGTGAAGGTAGGGGGCGGGGCTTGAGGTGATGGGAGTACAAACATGCCCTGAAGCGTTTTAAGTTGGGGAATTAATTCCTGTTCAATCCAGAGGTCCCCTAGGGGGCAACTAGTCCAACAGGTATCTCCAGTAAGCGCCACGGAGCAAGTGTTGCAGAGTGTTGTAAAAAGGGGGCATGTCCTTTGAACACCTCTCTGCCACACAGCTGCATGGTGCATACTGGAGGTACCTAGTGGGCTAGGTGGCTCACAGGGGACATCAGGATTGAAGAGGAATTAATTCCCCAATCTGAAACGCGCCACAGGGCGTGTTTGCACACATGATACCTCAGGCCCCGCTCCCTTCCTTCACTAGTTAGCAAAATATTCCTGTAAATTCTGACGAACTATGAATTCCAATTTACTCACCTGTTATCACAAGAAACGTCAGTGCTGCATCTTTGAGCGCACTACTGATCCTGAAAAGTAATTCTAACCATACTTACAGTAACTTGAATTTCCTTCCATAGACAAACATTCACTGGTTTCACTTGGAAATTTTTCTAAGTGTGGAGTTTTGGAACTTAAAAAAATTCCTCTAAAATCAGCCGAAATACGAATTCCGATTTACTCACCTGTTATCAGGAGAGACCTCAGTGCTGCATCTTTCAGCTCACTACTATTCCTGAAAAGTAAATTTAACTGTACTTACCAGTAACTTGAATTTCCTTCCTTAGGATATCTTTGCCTGGTATATAAAATATATATAAATTAAAAAAAATATTAAATAAAACAAAATATTACAATTTCAATATTTCTTAGAAAAAATATTTTTCAAATTATATAAAAAATATGTAATGTAATTTAAAAAATAAAATATCTAAAATTAATAATTTTAAATAATGTAGTAAATCAGTATTAAAAAATATAACAATTAATACATTTAAAAATTATCATTTACAAAACCTTTGAAATTCACTGAAAAAACCCTAGTTTTCAGCCACGTTACGGTTAGGAATTAGCATTTAAAAAAACCTTAGAAATTCACTGAAAAAACCATAGGTTTCAGCCACGTTATAGTTAGGAATTTGCATTTAAAAAATCTTAGAAATTCACTGAACAAACCATAGGTTTCGCACATGTTATAGTTAGGAATTAGCATTTAAAAAACCTTAGAAATTCACTGAAAAAAACATAGGTTTCACACATGTTATAATTAGGTATTAGCATTTTAAAAACCTTAGAAATTCACTAAAAAACCATAGGTTTCACACATGTTATAGTTAGGAATTAGCATTTAAAAAACCTTAGAAATTCACTAAAAAACCATAGGTTTCACAAATGTTATAGTTAGCTGGACATTTCACTCACACAAAACCATTGAAATTCCCCCGTTATAGTTAGTTCGGCTAACTATAACTCGCGCGTCCGCAATGCACTGCTGATGATGTCACATATTACATAACTCATGACATGGTCAGTGACATCACTCATGACATCACTGATGACATCTCAAATGACATCACTGATGACATCATCCTTTTGAAAGAGTGGCAGACCTCCTCTCACCCTAATATAACCTTTGATACACACATTCAAAAATAGAGACTAACATTTTCAAAAAAATGGGGATACCAATTCCAGTTATAACAACCTATTTAGCAATTCCAACATCTACATACACATCCACTCATTCACCAACAGTTCTATATAGTCACTCACACATGTACTCACTCATCATATGTACTCATACACCTATACATCCTGTTACACACTGACACTCATCCATCGAGTTACTCACACACATACTCACACATGCAAATAAACTATCAAACATCCATTTATTTGCATATACAGCTATACACACACCACTACACTTACTTTTACTGAAACGTACACATACTTACTCTCTTAAACAATCACTTAAAGAAACACATACTTATTTATACAGGAACTCTTCCGATCTCTCTCTGTCACATATAATTACTTATATACATCAATACTCACATATAGTAGATTAAAACATATGTAGTTCCTCATAAAGACACTATTGAAACAGTCATTCACTCACTAACACACCCATACAGACACTCATTCACCCATACAGTCCTGCACACATGCTGTCTTCAAAACACATACAAACGGTGAGTCAGTCATTCATGCATCTATGCGCTAAGTAATACCCCTCACCGAACCATACAGACACTCATAATGATACTCAAATAACCAACAAATAACCCATATAGACACTCATGTAGCTACTCACCAACCCATGCAGCCTCTTATAGACAAAGTGAGACACTGATACAGATATTTACATATTTAAACATTAGTCGCTAATACATGTATTCACTAAGATACACATAATAAGTCAGTTGTGCAATCATTTTTACAAAAAAACATCCATTTAGACAAGTATTTACCCATTTATTCTTCCATCGACTTTTAGATATACATATATAAAAAATATTTATTTTTCAGAAAGACACTCATTCACGTTTGTGAACAGTAAACCATTTGTAAACAAAAGAAAACCATGCCCTACTTGCCAAATACAATAACTGTGTTCATAGTCTGTAATCAATGACGAGCAACCAACATCACAATACAACTACCACCGGGACCAGGCTGCAATCCTTTTAGTTCTTTCCTACCTCGATTATGTCAATGGACTCTACTGTCATATCTGGAAGACATAAGGATGAACAGTAAACAGGTTTGTGCCACAGGACACATAGTGTCCATTTGTTAGGCATCTGTTTTTGGCAGTTTTTTGCAGGGTGGTCGATATGGCTAAGTTTGGTTACTGGCGTAAGGGTCACTAGGGAAACATAGTTATGTCAGTTGGAACCCCTGACAGCACCATTTAAAGATCCTGGTGAATTTTTTTTCCACATGAGACAGGCAGGCATTAGTGTTCATGGGACAGTTTAAGTAGCTGGCTGATCAAAGTGTAAAGCATACTGTTCCACTGAAATTACCGTTCATGCAGAACGCTTGGTACCTGATTCATAATGTGAAATCCAAACGTAGAGCTCTTCACACATGTTACCTTTAGCATATGCAAATGTGGTAAACTCTGCCCAGAAGGTATGCACTAACTTTAGTGATATAACTAGCAGCCCGTCCCGACGTTGTTCGGGGGAAAAAAGTAATGTGTGAAAAAAAATTATAAAGCTTTCAATATTTCTCGGTACACAAGATTTTTGATTTGATTTGATTGTGGACGTAGAATAAATTGATTTTGCACATTTCCAGTCCTAGAGAGAGCAACATATAACTGGCCATGAGTGAAGCAGTCTTCTCTTAAGTCAATGCCTATAACTTTGTATGTTTGTCCTTGAGATTTGTTAATAGTAGAAGCAAAAGCAATGTTAATAGGGAACTGCAAGCGTTTAAATTGAAATGGTAGATCATTGGGGATCATGGGTATGCGTGGAATGTGAGCTAAGTGTCCTGCGGCAGGCCCAGAGAGAATAGTTGCTTTAATGACATAGGGTAAAAGACTTATAACTTGTAGTCGTGTTCCATTGCAGAGATCAGGTGGATGTAGGTTGCGTAATAACATGATGGGTATCCCAACTTTAATTTTGAGTAAATGAGGCGGAAGTCCAGATGGGTAAAGTGAGTTTAGGAATTCTTGTGGATAATGCACGGCGTCTTGAGTTTCTAATACTGTATCAATGGATTTATAGACTTTGTTGTCTCCTGGTATTTGTAGTAGTAAGTGTTCATTGATATGGTTGACACTTGAGTTTCTGGGAGCAACTATAGCTCTTTCGCAAATCCAACGGAAGTCTTTTGTAAGAATATGCTCTACGTCCGGGTATACATGTTGTATCAGTTCCTGTAAGGTAGACACTGGCGTCCCAAAGTTGTCAATATTAATATTACCATCATTGTTAGGTACCTCACCATTGCCAAGTTGGAGTAGAAGATCAGCAAAGCGACTATCTCCACCTCCCAAATGTGTCCTCATGTTAGTGCGTAATGTGAGAGTTTGAACACAGTTCCAGAGTTGTGATGCTTTTAAGCATGCTTTTAGTATGTCGGCACGTGTCCCTCTTGGAACAACAGGAAGAGTTTGTCTGAAGTCTCCAGCAAAGACAACAGTTACGCCACCCATTATGGTATTGACATTTCTAATGTCTTGTAGAGTTCTGTTGACGGCGTCTATATGTGCGCGGTGTGTCATAGTACATTCGTCCCACATGATAAGAGAGACCCTTTGAAGCAGTGTTCCTAAGGGTCCATTTTTGTGTACAAAGCACGTAGATTCTTTTTCAACAGAAACATTTAAAGGCAGTTTAAAAGTTGAATGTGCAGTTTTACCACCAGTTAGTAAAGTAGCAGCTATTCCCGAAGATGCAACAGCAAGAGCCAATAGTCCAAAAGAGCGTACTTTAGCTAGTATGAGGTTAATTAAGTACGTTTTACCTGTTCCTCCTGGCGCGTCTAAGAAAAATATTTGACCTTGTTTACTTTCCACACTAAGAACAATGGTGTTGTATGCAACAGTTTGATCCGGAACTAAGTTTGATAAATGTTGTTCAACGTATTGATGGATGTTATAATTTGAATGTAGTATTTCAGTGTCTTTGTTTGAGGTATGTGTAGTTCGATAAGTTTGTGGCAGTTTAAAATCTTTTAAAGATTTTTCATTTAGTTCATAGAGAGAGTCTTCTATTGCAATGAGTCCTTGGTTAAAGATGTCATTAGTGAATGGTATTGAGTCATCGTGTGTTTGTTGTTGTTTACTGTGTAGTATATCTTCACATAAATGTTCTTTGCATTCCTCCCATAAAGACATAGGATCCGACGGGTTACAAAACAACAGAATAGTAACAAACAATTGGCGTAGTTGATTGGGGCAATCTGAAAGTGCAGCATCACCTAAAGTATGTTTCCAATGTTGGTCGTCTTCAATGAGTCCAAGTGATTTACATGCAGCCTAGTAGGTAGGCATTATTTGTCCATTAACGGTTAAAAGACTTTCAAAGCATGTAGGTCCGCGAACATGTTGTAAAAGAATGCGTAAATGCAAGCACTCTGATTGGTTTGGATGATTAGTGTACATTCTCCCAAGAGCGGAGTCCTTTTTTACTCCAGGGTGGCCTAATACGTCAATACCACGTTTCCTCCTTGTAAATGTAGATTTCCCCCAGGTATAGTATTGAGGAACCTCTTGGTATAGCAATGTTTTAGCAAAAGTGTCGGTGGCACACAATTGGAAGAAGGCAGTAAGTGTTGTGGGTGTTGGATTTTGTGCTACGCGTGTCATGGTATTTTGATTAAAATACACTCTTTGTCCATTTGGCAGATGTACAGCTAGATGTGTGACCGTCGGATGTCTTTCATGGATTGTTAAACTGAAGAATGCGCCAAACTGCCTCAGAAGTACTAATATACCTGCCATTGAGATATGTTTCAATTTCATTATGTTTGTTTTCAATAGTAGCAGTTGCTTGATCCGAGCCTTTGTTTATATATTTGCAAATATATTTGATAGCTTTCACAGATTGGCAGTATTCAATATTAATGTGTGCATTAAAAGTGCGACACAGTACAGGTGAATAGGGAACCACCCACTGATTATCGACAGTAATTTCCTGTCCTTTAACAGTCAATGTGATTGTGTGTCCGCCATGTTGTGGGCTCCTTCTACGGTAAATGGGATAACCATTAACACCAGTTTCCGTTTCATTATTGAGAGGGCGTGGGTATTTCTTAGTACAAATACCATTTTTCATACATGGTGAAAGAGAATTGTGTTGACCACATGGGCCATGCAACATGTTTTTTTTAACAATCATAAATAGTTCTTGATCATTGACAGGATCTGGCAGTTCAGCGGATATAATGAGGTCAACTTCATCTGGTTGTATTTTAGGTTCAAGCCACAATAGGTGTGCACGTGTGGCAGTCCCCTCTTTTGCCATTCAATGGTAAATATGTAAGCTTTGGCATATCCAAAGATATGTTTCTGTGTTAATATTTTTATGAGTGCTTTAACTTTTAAATTGAACACACGTGCAACGATGTCATGTCTATCGCATGATCTTTGTTTTGGAAATAATTCTTTTTTAATTTCTGGCCACTCTGGATTGCATGTGAAAGTGATGAACAAATCAGGTCTCCCATAGTGCCTAGCGTATGTCATTGCATCTTGTGTCTTTTCGTGCATGTACCTTGGTGAGCCAGTGAAGGTAGCGGGTAAAATGACGTGTTGTCCAATATCCGACGCTTGAAGGTGGTGATCTTGATTGAGTGCATCTTTTAAATTTATGTAGTTTTCTGCACGTAGTTGAGTTTGATTGCGGCGTATGAAGTCGAGCCTTTCTGTGATCATTTTTGCCATCATATCCACAATATATTGATTAAAAAGATTTCTGAACCAATGTAAGGTATTGAAAGTTGTGGATCTAACCATTAGAGTATAGGCATAGTATTGCATGCATGTAACAGTTTTGTTCTTAGCGCAGTTTGCTTGTAGTATGTTTAGACAATAACCATCTTCTCCTCTCTGGAATAGAATGGGGTATTGTAAGAGGTCATATGATCTATGCAATTCGGACACTTTACGTAATATTCCTTCTCGGGTATGTAAGACAATGTCGCGTGAGCCTTTGTTTTCATTTACTAAAAGAACAGCAACTTCATCAGTTGTTGGTGCATTATATCTCCCTGGATGTGTATTTGTAGGGCGTTGATCAGCGTGGATGATAATTTTGAAATCTTCATCATGTGAATGCATCTCATAGTTGTATTTAAGTGACCGAATGTAGGTGTTATGGGTGTGCAATGTGGTTTGTAGTTCTTCAATAAGTTGTCTGTTTAAATTTGGGATCATGTGTGATCGTGCATCTAATTGTTGCATTGCCGAAAGGAAATATATTAGTAGAAACTGTGGGGACTTTCCTTCTTGTGGAAGCTTGCTGCCAATTAAGTGGTATAACTGTCCATGTATTTTAAAAGTAGGCATGAAATTGCCTTCTTCGACCTTATTTGCACCAAAGGATGTCACTTGGAATAGAGTGTTGTAACGGCGTGTGTTTGTTAAGAAATTATTGGAAAGTGGGTGAGTGCCATCAAGTAGTTGTTTAATGATTGGAGGTGTTTCTTGTATATTATTGATATTGACCTTTCCTGATGAGCAACAAAGGCCTTTAGGCTCCGCCTTCCATTTCTGTGCGTAGCACTTGGTACAGACACTGTCCATGTTTCCAATTATAACATCTGCATTGTTCATGTAGTCAATTAGTGGGCTGTATTTGAATGCTGATTTGAGGTTATGTACTGTTTGTGGAATCATAACTAAAGCTTGTTCTTGAAGTTGTGTTGGACGTGTTATTGTTGTACTCTGTAAAGTGGAAGTATGAGGTATGTCTTCCTTTTTTTCTCCCGGTGTATGATGGTAAATGTGAGGTATGCCTCTTTCAAAACAGTTATTGTGTATAGTAGTGGACGTTGATGGCTGGTCACTGTTGTGATGAATAGGCTTTGAAACTTCAGAAGTATATGTATCAGCGATGTCTGTTGAGTGTTTGTGATCATGTAGCTGTGTTTGTCGTATGCGCTTATTCTTTTGTGCCCGTGTTTTATATGTTGCCCTTGAAAGTTGTGTCTTCCTCTTCACCATGTTAATAAAGTGAGTGTAAAAAGTGTAATGATGTTTGCGTTAATTTGTATTGTGTGTATTAATATTGTATTTGTCCTCGAATGTTTATGTTGTGCACCTTTTTTGTAATAGTCTATGTGTGGTTTTGATATGTTCTGAAAGTGAAATGAAAGAGTTTAATGTACGTAATGTACTACAGTGGCTGTTCTTAGTAGAGTACAGTATATAAAAGGTGTGTGTTTCCCAAAAGCAATATGTATACTACTATTATAAAGAGAAAACTGTGATAGTTTGAGGTCCGAACAACGTTGGTAGCGTTGTAACAAACTAATGTCCTTGTAAATATTCCTAGTTATGTTTGTGATCTTGGGTAAGTGTGGTATACTACTATTATAAAGAGAGAACTGTGAACGTTTGAGGGCCAAACAACGTTGTTAGCGTTGTAATGAACTAATGTCCTTGTAAATATTCCTAGGTATGTTTGTGATATTGGGTAAGCGTGGGTATATTTTGCACAGACCAAAGCACCATCAAGTAGCGTAATGCGCCGTCATTTACTATACATTTATTTTTTTCTTCAATGTAAACGATGGTTATTGTATTCCTCAGGTTTTTTTTGTCCTGTCCGCCCCCTGTGGTAACATGTATATTGTGCACCTTTTTTGTAATAGGCTATATGCGGTTTTGATATTTCGTGAAAGTGTAATGAAAGAGTATAATGTACGTAATGTACTACAGTGGCTGTTCTCTGTAGAGTACAGTATGTAAAAGGTGTGTTTTTTAGAAAAGTAATATGGATACTACTATTATAAAGAGAGAACTGTTTGTGAGCTTGGGTAAGTATGGTTATATTTTCCGCAGAGCAAAGCACCATCAAGTAGCGTAATGCGCCGTCAATTACTATACATTATGTTTTTTAAAAAAATGTAAATGATGCTTATTGTATTTGTCAGTTTTTTTTTGTCCTGTACGCCCCCTGTGGTAAGGTGTAATGTATTGCGTGTATTTTGTGAAGTATAATGAGTGTCATTTAAATGTGCATGTTTTCCTTTGAGTGGCAGCCCTCAACCATCAAGTTTTGGAAATCTGCGTCAATTACTATACATCATGCCTCTTTTCTCAATGTAAATGAGGCTTATTGAATTCCCCCTTTTTAGGGCTCGCCTGCTGATGCGCTTCAGCGCATAGCTGGCGAAGCTCTATAGGGGCTTATCCAGTGTTTATCCACTGGCGATTCCACTGGCGATTCCTTCAAGTGCATGTGCTTTTTAGGTCATTGCGCTTGCGCAAGCCCTAAAAAGCGCGTGCACAATGCCACCAGCCGCCTGCCTGCCTGCCTCGCATTACCACATCAAAGGCAGCCCTCCGAGCGCATTTCTCACCCCCTAATTATTCACGGCCGGCCGGCAGGCACATCAAAGGCTGCTGCTGCCGTGACTCGCATTTCTCCTCCCTCCTCCCCTATCACTGCCCAGGCCGGCCGTACTTTCTCTTTACAAGGGCGCCCATTCCTGAATCACTTGAAATCTCTCCACATTATTTGCATTTTGTTAATTAAAAAAATTAACTTCAACACAGCGTTGCACATTTTTCTCGACTTCGGAAGGATGAGTCCCAATCTCATTTGTACAAAGTGTTGTAATGGGATTATTGGAGAGTTAGAGAAACGTGCTCACAAGTTACATTTTTATGCAAATCATCTGAGTAAATAAACAATAGCATGGTGCCGTTTGCGTCCTTGACTTGATCTGGTTTTTATTTTTATTTTGCTATTATTCTCACAAAGGCTAAGAAGGTCTGCCTACTTTAGTATTAAGTGCTATACGTCGCATAAGCAACAGCTAACCATTCACTCACCCACGCAACGCCACTCACCCATGCAACGCCACTCACCCACGCAACGCCACTCACCCACGCAACGCCACTCACCCACGCAACGCCACTCACCCACGCAACACCACTCACACACGCAACGCCACTCACACACGCAACGCCACTCACACACGCAACGCCACTCACACACGCAACGCCACTCACACACGCAACGCCACACACGCAACGCCACACACACACGCAACGCCACACACACATGCAACGCCACACACACATGCAACGCCACTCACACATGCAACGCCACTCACACATGCAACGCCACTCAACCACGCAACGCCACTCAGACACGCAACGCCACTCAACCACGCAACGCCACTCACCCACGCAACGCCACTCAGCCACGCAACGCCACTCAGCCACGCAACGCCACTCAGCCACGCAACGCCACTCACACACGCAACGCCACTCACACACGCAACGCCACTCACACACGCAACGCCACACACACACGCAACGCCACACACACACGCAACGCCACACACACACGCAACGCCACACACACACGCAACGCCACTCACACATGCAACGCCACTCACACATGCAACGCCACTCACACATGCAACGCCACTCACACACGCAACGCCACTCACACACGCAACGCCACTCACCCACGCAACGCCACTCACCCACGCAACGCCACTCACCCACGCAACGCCACTCACCCACGCAACGCCACTCACCCACGCAACGCCACTCACCCACGCAACGCCACTCACCCACGCAACGCCACTCAGCCACGCAACGCCACACACACACGCAACGCCACACACACACGCAACGCCACACACACACGCAACGCCACTCACACACGCAACGCCACTCACACACGCAACGCCACTCACACACGCAACGCCACTCACACACGCAACGCCACTCACACACGCAACGCCACTCACACACGCAACGCCACTCACACACGCAACGCCACTCACCCACGCAACGCCACTCACCCACGCAACGCCACTCACCCACGCAACGCCACTCACCCACGCAACGCCACTCACCCACGCAACGCCACTCACACACGCAACGCCACACACACACGCAACGCCACACACACACGCAACGCCACACACACACGCAACGCCACACACACACGCAACGCCACACACACACGCAACGCCACTCACCCACGCAACGCCACTCACCCACGCAACGCCACTCACCCACGCAACGCCACTCACCCACGCAACGCCACTCACCCACGCAACGCCACTCACCCACGCAACGCCGCTCACCCACGCAACGCCGCTCAGCCACGCAACGCCGCTCAGCCACGCAACGCCGCTCAGCCACGCAACGCCGCTCATCCACGCAACGCCGCTCACCCACGCAACGCCACTCACCCACGCAACGCCACTCACCCACGCAACGCCACTCACCCACGCAACGCCACTCATCCACGCAACGCCACTCATCCACGCAACGCCACTCATCCATATGCAAAACGAAAAATGTCAAACTCTTCTATTGCGAGACCTATTGCATTTTCAATGCTTGTGATTAAATGCGGCCAATTATCGTAGTTACAGTGGAATTCTAAACCTCTTCACTGCGGAGAATATGGGGGTAAAACTGGAGACCATACTAAAAACTTTGTGTAGTCCACTTTTATATGTGAGGCTCTTCGGTGCAATTTTTTCATTTAAATTTGCAGCAGAAAGCCTGTGGCTATGACAAGCAAGATAAAAGCACAATCTCATTGGTGAGTTCTAGTAGCTGCACACTGAACTGATGCATTTCAAATATGCAGCCAGTTCCGAAATTCTCTGTGCCTGCCTTGCAAGATGTGTCCCTCTTGCACACAAAAGATAGTTGTGTTGAAAGCTCTGGTTTTGTGAGCAGACACACCCACCCTCTCACCCACCCTCACCCACCCTCACCCACCCTCACACCCCTTCACTCACCCTCACACACCCACTCACCCTCACACACCCTCACACACCCACTCACCCTCACCCTCACACCCCCTCACCCTCTCACCAATACCCCCTCACCCTCACTCACCCTCAACCCATCACCCTCACTCACCCTCACTCACCCTCAACCCCTCACCCTCACTCACCCTCAACCCCTCACCCTTACTCACCCTCAACCCCTCACCCTTACTCACCCTCAACCCCTCACTCACCCTCAACCCCTCACCCTCACTCACCCTCACCCTCACTCACCCTCAACCCCTCACTCACCCTCAACCCCTCACCCTCACTCACCCTCACCCTCACTCACCCTCACTCACCCTCACTCACACTCACCCTCACTCACCCTCACCCTTACTCACCCTCACTCACCCTCACTCACCCTCACTCACACTCACCCTCACTCACCCTCACCCTCACCCTTACTCACCCTCACTCACCCTCACTCACCCTCACCCTCACTCACCCTCACCCTCACCCTTACTCACCCTCACTCACCCTCACTCTCACTCACCCTCAACCCCTCACCCTCACTCACCCTCACCCACCCTCACTCACCCTCACTCACCCTCAACCCCTCACCCTCACACAGTGGAATAGGTCTCGGAGCATTTGAGTTAGAGCTTTTAGAAATGTTTATGGTTTTTTTTTTTTTAATTCTTTAGCATTGGCTATAGGAAACAAAAATGCTAAAGATTTACAAAAAAACCCATAAACAATTCTAAAAGCACTAACTCTAATGCTGCGAGACCTATTGCATTTCCAATGCTTGTTTTGTTTTGCTGTCCGTCCCCTGTGGTAACGTGTAATGTAGTGCGTCTGTTTCTTCAAGTAACAGGAGTGTTATTTAAATGTGCCTGTTTTCCTTTGAGTGCCGGCCCCCTTGTTGAACCTGTGATGTTGCGGAGATAGTTGAAATCTGTCAGCGTTTTCTTTTTAATTACAGCGAGGGCCCCGAGCACGTCTTTTTCCTGCCCCCTGCAACAATGCCTCGTTCTGAATTATCAATGAGGCTTGTTGAATGTGCCCCTGCAATGTAAGTGAGGCTTGTTCAAAGTGCCCCTGCAATGTAAATGAGGCTTTTTGAATGCGCCCTTGCAATGTAAATGAAGCTTGTTGAATGTGCCCCTGCAATGTAAATGAGGCTTGTTGAATGCGCCCCTGCAATGTAAATGAAGCTTGTTGAATGTGCCCCTGCAATGTAAATGAGGCTTGTTGAATGCGCCCCTGCAATGTAAATGAAGCTTGTTGAATGTGCCCCTGCAATGTAAATGAGGCTTGTTGAATGTGCCCCTGCAATGTAAATGAGGCTTGTTGAATGTGCCCCTGCAATGTAAATGAAGCTTGTTGAATGCGCCCCTGCAATGTAAGTGAGGCTTGTTGAATACGCCCCTGCAATGTAAGTGAGGCTTGTTAAATGCGCCCCTGCAATGTAAATGAGGCTTGTTGAATGCGCCCCTGCAATGTAAATGAGGCTTGTTGAATGCGCCCCTGCAATGTAAATGAGGCTTGTTGAATGCGCCCCTGCAATGTAAATGAGGCTTGTTGAATACGCCCCTGCAATGTAAATGAGGCTTGTTGAATGCGCCCCTGCAATGTAAGTGAGGCTTGTTGAATGCGCCCCTGCAATGTAAATGAGGCTTGTTGAATGCGCCCCTGCAATGTAAATGAGGCTTGTTGAATGCGCCCCTGCAATGTAAATGAGGCTTGTTGAATGTGCCCCTGCAATGTAAATGAGGCTTGTTGAATGCGCCCCTGCAATGTAAATGAGACTTGTTGAATGCGCCCCTGCAATGTAAGTGAGGCTTGTTAAATACGCCCCTGCAATGTAAGTGAGGCTTGTTGAATGCGCCCCTGCAATGTAAATGAAGCTTGTTGAATGCGCCTCTGCAATGTAAATGAAGCTTGTTGACTGTGCCCCTGCAATGTCAATGAGGCTTGTTGAATGTGCCCCTGTAATGTAAATGAGGCTTGTTGAATGCGCCCCTGCAATGTAAGTGAGGCTTGTTGAATGTGCCCCTGCAATGTAAGTGTAGCTTGTTGAATGTGCCCCTGCAATGTAAATGAGGCTTGTTGAATGTGCTCCTGCAATGTAAATGAAGCTTGTTGAATGCGCCCCTGCAATGTAAATGAAGCTTGTTGAATGCGCCCCTGCAATGTAAATGAGGCTTGTTGAATGTGCCCCTGCAATGTAAGTGAAGCTTGTTGAATGTGCCCCTGCAATGTAAATGAGGCTTGTTGAATGTGCCCCTGCAATGTAAATGAGGCTTGTTGAATGTGCCCCTGCAATGTAAATGAGGCTTGTTGAATGTGCCCCTGCAATGTAAATGAGGCTTGTTGAATGCGCCCCTGCAATGTAAATGAGGCTTGTTGAATGCGCCCCTGCAATGTAAATGAGGCTTGTTGAATGCGCCACTGCAATGTAAATGAGGCTTGTTGAATGCGCCCCTGCAATGTAAATGAAGCTTGTTGAATGCGCCCCTGCAATGTAAATGAAGCTTGTTGAATGCGCCCTGCAATGTAAATGAGGCTTGTTGAATGCGCCCCTGCAATGTAAGTGAGGCTTGTTGAATGCGCCCCTGCAATGTAAATGAAGCTTGTTGAATTCGCCCCTGCAATGTAAATGAGGCTTGTTGAATGTGCCCCTGCAATGTAAATGAGGCTTGTTGAATGCGCCCCTGCAATGTAAGTGAGGCTTGTTAAATACGCCCCTGCAATGTAAGTGAGGCTTGTTGAATGCGCCCCTGCAATGTAAATGAAGCTTGTTGAATGCGCCCCTGCAATGTAAATGAAGCTTGTTAAATGCGCCCCTGCAATGTAAATGAAGCTTGTTAAATGCGCCCCTGCAATGTAAGTGAGGCTTGGTAAATGCGCCCCTGCAATGTAAATGAAGCTTGTTGAATTCGCCCCTGCAATGTAAATGAAGCTTGTTGAATGTGCCCCTGCAATGTAAGTGAGGCTTGTTGAATGTGCCCCTGCAATGTAAAAGAGGCATGTTGAATGCGCCCCTGCAATGTAAATGGCGCTTGTTGAATGTGCCCCTGCAATGTAACTGAGGCTTGTTGAATGTGCTCCTGCAATGTAAATGAAGCTTGTTGAATGTGCTCCTGCAATGTAAATGAAGCTTGTTGAATGCGCCCCTGCAATGTAAGTGAGGCTTGTTGAATGTGCCCCTGCAATGTAAATGAAGCTTGTTGAATGTGCCCCTGCAATGTAAATGAAGCTTGTTGAATGTGCCCCTGCAATGTAAGTGAGGCTTGTTGAATGTGCCCCTGCAATGTAAGTGAGGCTTGTTGAATGCGCCCCTGCAATGTAAATGAGGCTTGTGTAAAGCAAGGGGTGTGTTAAATGCTGTTGTATTCTGCCAGGTATTTGTTCCCTGCCCGGCCCCTGTCAAGCCGTCTGCGGCGTCGAGGCTTTTTGAATTAGCCCTGTTATGTTTTGTCTGCCCTCTGACAAAGGGTTTGTGAAAGTATGTTGATTTTAGCGCATTAAATGTAGTGGTCCGTTCGTGGCTCCGACATGAATAATGCTCCCAGTGTCTTAGCTAATCCTTCTTTTTGTTTAAAATAATCACGTGCGTGTTGGACCAATGTGTGTAGTTTTTGCATACCTTTCCTTGTAAATTCCTGTGGCACTTTAATGTGAAGTTGCGTGATTGGTTGTTTGTCTAATGAGTGTTGCACCATTGGTTGTTTGTGGAAGGCGTGCCCAACAGTGTTCTAGTTCATGCTGCGCCATTGGATGGTTGTGCAAGGCTTGCCCAACAGTGATAGCCTTGTGAGTGGGCTGTGAGTTGTGTTTCTGCGTCCCTTTTCGTCCTGAAGCCACGCCCCTTTGTTTATTTTGGCTCCGAACCCTGCTGAATGTTTCGCCGGAATCAGTGAGTAATGAGCCCATTGCAGACACATGTCTATTTCCACACATGTGGAAAACTCTGTATATGTCACCACTGTCAGCCGTAATGCTCCTGAACTAGATGTGTATAAAACGGGGTTTATGTGTGCACGTACACCTTTCTTGCTGAAGTCGCTGTGATTTGTGTCTGCTTGTGTGTGCTTGCTGAAGCTGTGTTTTGTGTGTGCCTCAGTGCTTGAATCCTTGTGTGTGCTTGCTGAAGCTGTGTTTTGTGTGTGCTTGAAGGGGCTGTGTTTCCTGTAACCGAGTGAAGTGTGATGTTTGTGATGTATTTTGGGACATGCCCCTTGTTACCGCCCACATTAGAGAACAACGCCCACAAGGAACTACTTTATCCGGAATGTTGTTTGCCCTTCATAATGTATATGTTGTAGAAATATATAGCCTATATCCATCTCCTGGACCTCCCCTTTCCAACGCTGTATTGAGTGTTGTGATTGATGTTGTACTTTTGGAGTTTACCCGCCTCAAAGGTTCCCAGTTCTCGCTTTATAATAGTAGTATAGATGTAGCGCTACATACTGATTTTGCATTTTACATATTATTTAGGAATTTAGTGTACTTCTCAGAAGTAAATGATACCCCTACATAAGACCTCTCACAAGGGCATACCTTGGACTATCAGTCCATCAATCGTTCTCTGAGAGGTAGAAACAACACAATTTCGATAATATTAATGCAGTGCTTTTTCTCCAAGAACTTTCATAACTTCATAAAAAATTTAAAAACGTATGGAAAAAAACACGCAGCAAATACGTTTTGTGACAACAGTTCTTCAAAGCTAGGGGGGAACATGGCGGCCGTGTTGCACGCAGGTCGCAAGCTCCGGAGGCTCTTAGCCCTCAGTTACATGTAGGGTGGATAACCACGTTTTGCTTCGCCTGAAATGCACATTTAAATACTTCGCACTTTACCTGGGGAGTTTCTCTTTCCCCTTCTTCATATGCTGGACCGCCGACATTGTCCCGACTCTGATCTCGGGTTGTTCGTGTTTGGTCACCGGTCCGCGCTGTGTTTCAGCCACGAGGCTACCTTTCGGGCAAGCGGTGGCAGCGTCAGTGTCAACACATGTGCTGCTGCTGCACGCTGGGAGTTTTTGGAGATCTTAGTTCGGGCAGAGCAGCCGGCCACCATCGGGGACGAAAGACGCCAGGGCCTGAAAGGTAGGGGGTTAATACGGGGGCTTGTGTCACTGTCAAACAGTACTGAAAGTACTGAAAGTACAGGCTATAGTGGAACCCCAATTTGATAAAGAAGTGAGCTGCCTGGACTGATTTTACACACTCAGACTCGGAGAAATTCCCAACGCCCTCTCAGAGAAAAAGTAAGACAAGAAGTGAAAAGGAAAGACAAAAACCAAAAGAAGGAAGCAGACTCTATTGACTCCAAAATAAAAATTACACCTTCATTGCGCTCTTTTTTTTAAAGTACAACCATTTGTACTGAATTTAAACAGACCACTACAGATAGAACTAGAGGGTCATAAGAGCACCAGGGAGCCTACATCTATTATAGGTATTCAAGTCCCTGCCATGGAGGGTGGAGGTCAGGTTAATGCTGGAGAGAGCCCCAAAAGTACCTTTTTTGATAGAATGACAACTCATAAAGGTGATAATACTCAGGTCTCTCAAGACAAGAGAGATAAGGGCGATGTTAGGCATGAGAAGGGTATGCCAAATACGTCAAACACGCCTGATATATCAGATGCGAATATAACAATCACCAGCAATAGGGAGCCGGGTGGTCCAATAGCCAGTTCTTTAGAGGCGATGATGGGAAATCTAGCCAAAGACTTTAAGACGGGCTTCTCAGTATGAGAGGCAAATCAACGTGAAATGTAGGGATTTTGTGAGGTCTTGGAGAGAAAAATAGATACTCTATCAGACAGGAGAGAAATCCTTGAAGGTATAGTAGCGGAACTAAAAAAGGACCTTGCCAGTAGTAGAGCGAAACTTCAGGCATTTCGTAAAGATGAGCAGGGTCTTCAAGACAAAGTTGAACAGCTAGAAAATAACTCCCAAAAAATCATCTAATGCTAATAAATGTACCTGAAGGTAAAAAAACTGAGGATTTAAAAGCATTTGTGGTAGCCCTTATAAAGACCTTGGTCCAGATAAAGGAAAGCAAAATTGATATTGCTAAAGATATACAAAGAATTCGCAGAGACACCTTTAGAAAAAACCCGGGAGGGATAAAACCGATAAGAACTCTTATTAACTTTCAGACGTATGCACTCAAAGATAAAATCTTGGTATCTGCGTTAAATTGAAAACCCTTAAAGGCCCTGACTTTTCCGCTGAAATACGTTCATATTTATCAAGAGCCACTTTAGACAGACTCTGGGAGATGGGTGAGCGCATGGATGACTTTACAAAAGCTGGTGCAAATGTCCAACTAAATTTCCGGCATCTCTACGTATTATGTACAACAAAATGCACTTGGTCAGGAACATAAGAGAAGCAGATGACCTTCTAGAAAGTATTAAGGGTGGCGAAGGGGGAAGCTAAGGAAGTTTGGAAAACATCCAAAGAAGCATTTGTTGTAAGATTATAGGTTGATGTCCACTAGACATATACAATTATTTTTGTTTTGCCATTAGAGGTGGGGCTGAGAGCAATAAGAGCAATTTTTTTTTTTACTTGGACTAACATCATGTCCAAGAAGAAGAAGAAGGAGGTGTGGGTTCTCCAGGGTAGGTGGGAGGGCGGGGTGGAGGGGCACAGGGAGGGGAGCATTTGGGAAAAAATACAAAAAAAAGTCCTCAAATCCCTCAGTATCAGTTAGAATAATAGAAACATGCCCATACAGATCCTAAGTTGAAACGGTAATGGTCTATGAATAAAGGACCGAAGGGATAGGTTAATCCAATACTTTAGGGACTTCCCAGAACATATTTTACTTCTGCAAAAGACACATTTGCGTAAAAAAGAAGGTATTGATCTTTTCAAAAAACAAAGATGGGTAGATCCACTTTTTTGTACAGACCAGACCGGAAATGTTAGAGGGGTAGTAATAATAGTAAAAAAACAGGCAAGAATATGTGTGACACAAACAAGAACAGATAAAGGGGGAGATGGATTATAGCTAAGGCCAAAGTGGATGATAGGCCTCTAACACTTATAGGCTTTTATGGGCTTAATCATGATGATTGCGAACCATTAACAAACTTGTTCACCAATCTCTTAGATTTTCCGGACCCAAGAATCATGGGAGGAGATTTTAATGTGCTGGATCTTAGTTTAGATAAATCAAGTAAAACTAGAACTACTCCGACACTCAATTCCAGTGTATTTTTTTAAAACATGATGACTCAACACACATTGTGGGACCTCTGGAGCGAGAGAGCGGGAACTGTACAGGTTACATCTTTTCCAAATGAGAAGTATGCTTGTAGGTCCAGAATTGACTATTGACTGGAGCCTCAGAGAAGATATTTCAGAGATAGAATACAAGGCGTCTCACTTATTGGATCATTTGGCAGTCCTTTTAACACTTAAAAACTCCAATCAGTGCATAGAGAACCTTGACCGGGCTATATTGACAGAGTGAAGCAATGGAGAACCTCAAAGAAGAGGTTAGAGAATTTAATAAGGTCAATAGTGGCTCCGCCTTAAATGTAATAGTGTGGGATACTCTAAAGGCCTTTATTAGAGGTAAGATCACAGGTGTAACATGCTACAGAAATAAGGAATATAAAAGAGAAATCTCACAACTGGAGGATGAGATGAAGAGAATAGATATGGAAATTAAAAGATCAGACACGGAGGAGAATAAAATAGAATTAGAAAAACGGTTGCTACTAATGAGGAACCAACTTTCAGAGACCCTCCAAATTAAAATTAGGAAAAGGTGGGATGCTAGTAAATTAGCACATTTTGAGTACGGAGAGGAGCAGGTAAACTCCTAGCCTGGAAAGTGAAGACTGATTGGAATAAGAACAGAATCAAGGAGATCAGGGAAAATTGGTCTGGAAATATCTTGAGTAGTGAGATAGAGATCGAAGAGGCCTTTAAGGAGTTCTTTAGTGAGCTATATACGGAAGATAAGGAAGAAGTGAGAGCCACTGAGATAGAGGGTTGGTTGAAGGAATCCACTCAACCCATAGATATTAACCAACAAAATATTCTAAACCAAGAGATCACTCAGGAGGAAGTGGTTAAAGCAATTTAAACCAGTAAAGGTGATAAAGCAGCTGGGCCGGATGGCATACTAAAGGAGCTGTACAAAATATTAGCAGAGGTAATATCCCCCCTACTGACATTAGTGATGAGTGAGATACTGGGTCATGGAGCACAACTACCAAAATCATGGAATGAGGCCACAGTCACCCTTAGTTTGAGACCGGGTAAATATCCAACATTATTTGAGTCGTATAGACCAATTTCCCTTTTAAACTCAGACTATACATGTTTCACCAAAATCTTAGCTAATAGGCTACAAAAATTGCAGGCGGTACAATCCACGAAGAACAGAGTGGTTTTGTGAAAGGGAGATACATACACGAGCTTACGTATGAGCTTATAGGGGCTATTGATTTTGCTACGGCCTTTGAAACCCTATTAGCTGCAGCCACATTGGATGCCTCTAAAGCATTTGATAAGGTGAGATGATCTTATCTATTTTTAGTTCTTAAAATATTTAATTTTGGGAAAATAACTTTTTCAGAACTATAAGGTTAATATATAAAGAGCCGGTAGCAAGAGTCCTGGTAAATGGAAAAATAACATATTTTTTCAAAATTCAGAGGGGTACAAGACAGAGTGACCCTCTATCCCCCTTTTGTTTAATTTTTATATAGAGCCCTTGGCCTTTAAAATTAGACATACAATCGTATTCCACCCTTTTATCAGGGAGATTGGGTCAGGAAAGATGCGTTATACGTAGATGACCTTATGGTATACTCGTCTAATGTGGATGTTGCTTTACCAATAATCCTACGTATTGCAACAGAATTTGGAGAAGAGTCGGGGTACTCTGTGAATGAGCATAAGACAGAAGTGATGAAATGGAACCAAGTAAGCAGTAATCTATTAATTAAAAAGGAGATGCAATATCCTGGGTTGAGGATAGTTCAGGATATTTACGCAATTGCTAAAATCAACCTAAGGATGGTGTTTAAACAGATAGTTCAACTAATGATTAACTGGGTACACCTTCCGCTAACAATGTTAGGGAGAGTTAGTTTGGTTAAGATGACTATCCTACCAAAGATAACTTTTATATTTGGTTCCATACCTTTACACTTCGATAAAACCTTGATACACACATTACAGCAGGCAATAAATTCATTTATTTAGGCTAACAAACGGGTTAGGATCTCTTGGGAAAAACTGAGGAGGAGGATGGAGAAGGGAGGTCTAACCTTGCCAGACATTCAATATTATGCATGGGCCTTCCAATTAAAGAATTCCAAAATGCTTACAAAGACACAGGACGGATTCAAGATAGGTCTAACGTACACAGCAATGTTAAAGAAGTGTAAAATAGATCTAGATGGATTCCTCTTTAAGTTTGGTGATCCCACATTTTTTAAGAAAATCAGACCGAAGGTGCTAGAGTCAACGGCGACAATGTGTTATCACATTAGGCGCCATTAGAAACTTTTACTCCCACTATACCCCACTTTGGGACTCACCTGGGACCCCAGAATGTCTTAAGGACAAATTGACGTTACTGATTAGAGAAGTTGACTGTAAGGCCTGGGGAGACCTGACAAGAGAAGGTAATCTATTAACCTGGCATGATCTAAATGGGTTGCTGAAAGGGACTCTTTCAAAGTTTAAATATTTAAAATTAAAAATTTGGGTGCAAAGTAGAAAATCGACACTGGGCATAGGTAATGTCCTCGAAGATCAACTGATAACAAAACCATTAGGAAATAAGGAAGTAGCACTCTGGTATTGGCACCTTCTGGACACCATGGATGGAGAGTTCACCTTGGCTGAGGAGCTGTGGGGGAATTACTTGCCGAGGGAGCAGCTGCAGAATATTTGGCAAGTATCTATGCGCACTCTTTACCACATTGTTAAACCTGCTTTTTTGAGAAGAAACTACCTTTTTTCACTTCATAGGGCATATATATCTCCTGAAAAACTATCCAAGATGGCGAAAGGAAGTTCAACCAGCTGTGCCAAATGTGGGCTAGAAAAAGCAATGGATGTACATATGTTTTATCAATGCCCCACAATCAGCGACTTTTGGAACAAGGTGGAAACGACAAACTCAGGTATTTTGGGTCAGCGAATAAAGTGGTTATCTTTGGCGTGATCGATGAACTTGTGAACAATATCAGAGATATGCTGTTCTATGCAGTGCTACTTGCCAGAAGAGAAATGTGCAGGAAGTGGGTTAGTAATATACCACCACAGCATTCAGAGTGGTTGGAGTCCCTTGTATATATGTGTAAGATGGATCTGTCAGAGAAAAAGTCTAAGAAGAAAGCTTTTTGGAATTTGTTATCTGAATGGTTAGAGAACCCGGAAGGGTTTCTATAAAGGCATCAAGCGATATTGCGATCGCAATCGCTGCGAAACAGCGATTGCGATTGCAATTCCCACTTCCGCAATGCATCAAGTACTAAAGCAGCAAATATCGAAATCGCAAAACAAAGATTCGCAAAACTATTTGGAAACCCCCATTGTGATTTCTTAACAGCGATTACCCACACATTTAGCGAAATCAATAGCGAATTCGCAGTCAAATTGCGAAATCGCTAATAAATCGCTATTCCTATTCATCATAAATTGCAAATTGCGAAAATACCATAAATCACTAAATACGAGTCGAAACAGGTGTCGGGTAAATCAAACACACTTAAGGAGACTCAGTAGGAGCATGTGGAAAGTCACAATGCCAGGTCTCTACATCTTGGCAAGGCGGCTGAGGCTCCAGGCTGCAGCCCAGAAACGATGCAGGATCCAGGAGCGTATCTTCCGGCTGCGGATTACACCCCTGTGACAGACTGAAGAGGAGATCTACTCAAAATACAGGCTCAATGGGGCAATGATTAAGAAGCTCATCAGAGACCTTGACCCCCTGATGCAGCGCCCAACACGGAGGACCAATGCCATGCCCACCCATGTCCAGGTCCTGTGCTGCCTGCACCTCCTGGCCTCCTGTCAGCTTCCAGGGGATAGTCGCATATGCAGGGGGTATATCACAGAGTACACTGTCATGCAGCCTACAGAGTTTCCTGGACGCCATGCTGAGCCGGATACACCACTACATCACCTTCCCAACAACCCAACAGGACTTAATGCAACAAAACTGGACTTCTATCACACCGCCAAATTCCCCCATGTAATTGGCTGCATAGACTGAACCCACATTCACATCTGTCCACCCGCAGAGACCGAATACATGTACCGGAACCGCAAGTCATACCACTCCCTCAACATCCAGATTGTCTGCAATGTGAAGACCATCATCACAGACATTGTGGCACAATACCCAGGGAGCACGCATGATTTGTTCATTTTCCGGCACAGCGGCATACACACCCGCTTGGCCAGGGGTGAATTTGGCGAGGGACATCTCCAAGGTAAGGACACATGCCCACATACAGTATGATAAGACCATGTTGTCGCGCATAACAGGCACTGACACTCAGCTCCTTCCTTCAGGTGACAGCTCCTACAGCCTCCGTGAATACCTCCTCACCCCATACCTCAACCTTGCAACACCACAGGAATGGCGGTACAATGCTGCGCATATACACACCAGAAATGTGATAGAGCGGACATTTGGCATGTTAAAGAGTCGATTCCACATCCTCCACAAGACTAGCGGCGCCCTGAAATACCGGCCTGAGATCTGCTGCCGCATCGTGGCCGTGTGCGCCATACTCCACAATATTGCCACCAAGCGGAGGATACCAGTGGAGGTGTCTGGTAGTGAGTCCGAGGGGGACAACCTGCCAGCTGCACATGTGCATCATGCACTGGGGAGAATCCTGCTGAAGGTCATAGGTGCCGCGCCAACATCACATAGAACTATTTCGAGTGCACCCATACCCCTCGCACAACACTGCACTTATGCAAGCCACATGAATGATTGACATGAGGAAGAGTTGTGTTCAAAATAAAGCTTTTGTTTAATTCACAAGCTGTCAATGTGCTTTAATCAGCAAACAATAGTGCAACTGTATTCAGACATACAGGCTCATGTAACCTGAGCAGGCGTGTGTGGTTACCTCACCACGGCACTGCCGAAAATGTCTAGTAACTAGCGCTTCCTGCCGGGCGCACCCTGTCCCCTCTCACCCTCCACGTTGGGCTGGTTTTGTCGTGATTCAGTGTTGGGTCGGGAACTGCAGCGCCTTTCTGATTGCACCGGCACAGACAGCCTGCTGAGGCTAGATGTCCCTTCGCTGGCATCATCCCCCCCCTCCCTTACATTGCCATGGTCGGCCGCCAGTTGGTTCTCCACAGCAGTGGTGACCTGCTCCAGGGCCCTTGCAACGTCAGCACTGCATTGGACCATCTGGATCTGCATGGCCAATGATCGCGCAAGAGCTGGGAAATGGCGTTCCCAATCAGGTGATTTGAACGTTTGTAGGCTGATAGCCGTGTGAGCAGCTGCCTGTGGCGTCTGTGGGTGATGTCCTGCTGCGCCACCATCAGCTGGTTGCTCTCCTTCACCGCTGTGGTCAGCTCTTGCACATTCTCAGTGAGTAGACTAATGTTGCGTGCAGTTTTATATAGCTGCAGCTGCATTGCTGCCATGTGCTGCGCCTGTTTACGGTGCACAGCAAGCATCCAAGCCTCAATGCCCAGGCCCAAGTTGTGTGCCTGTTGCTCCATATCTGCTGTGGTGGGCACAGAGCGCTTCCGCCTCAACCTGCTGCTTGCGTGGGCCAGCACACTTGCTGGGCGTCGTATCTGCCTCCTGGGTAGGGGTGGGATCTGCTCCACTGCCATGCAATGCCGAGTGGTGAGGTTGTGCTCCACCTGTAGCTGCAGGGGTGTCCCTGTGTCTTGGTGCAGGTGCTGGTCCAGGTTCTGGTGCTGGCTGGCTCTCTCCCTCCGTCTCATCAGGTGTCTCCGCAATGTGGAGTATCTCACTGTCAGACGTGTCAGTATCTGCAGCACCTGTGATGTGGATGAGTGCATGATTATTGATATGATTCAGGCACCTGGGATGTAGCAACATGCATGCAGGCTTGCATTTCCTGACTGGTTTAGGGGTCTGTTTCACTTGACTATTCTGACCACGTGTGGCTATCAGGGCACATTGACACACTACAGGCCCCACAATGCATTTAGGTGTTTGGGAGGAGCAGGAACTGGATTACTGGGGTTACAAATATGTCTTGTCCTGGGGGAATGGGCATTGTTAGGGTACTGAGTCGCAGTAGCATGGCTCTTACCTTGAGATTGGTGTGTGGCGCAGGAGGTGTCCAGTTGAGTGACGCCCACGCAGGCTGCAGGGTTGATGGTGTCCTCCACTAGGTCCTCCATGGGTGTGTTCTCAGGGACTGTGGAGTGTCCTCCTCCCGTAGCCAGTCTTTCCCCAGTCTCTCCGCAATGAGCTCCTTGGCACGGCCTCTGAGGTCATACCACCTCTTTTTTAGGTCATCGATGGACCGGTGCGTGACTCCCACTGCGTTCACCGTAGCCTGGATGCGCACCCAGATGCGCCTCTTGGTAGCCTCGGGCACCTTCCGGGACAGATTCTCAAACAGTTGGTCATGGTCCCTGCTGACTCCTTCTATCAGGTACTCCAGTTCTTTTTCTGAGAATTTTATTTTGCGCTGTCTGGGTTTTTCACTTTGTCCTGCAGCTTCCTGGGACATTGTGGTATTTATTTCTATCCTGTATTGGAACTGCAGGGTGTGTCTCTTGGAGCTCAGTGCTCTGCCTCCTCCTGTATCCAGCTCTGTGATCCAAATGATGCATGGAGCAGGCTACTTCGTGGTAGTGATGTCATCATTGTGCTCAAAATGCGACTTCACGTTTTTGCGATCTCGCAATCTGCGAGATCGCTAATTGCGAATTTGGTAATTGCGAAATCGCAATTTGGGGGTTGGAAACAGCCGAATCTGCGAATTTATAGCGATTTTAGCTAATTAACATTTGGCGATTGCGGCCGGTTGCGATTCGCAGATATTTACCGATTTTGGTGATGCATCCCATTCTGCGATTTCTAAATAGCGATTCAGTCTTTTTTGCTATTTATGATTCGCATAGTGGGTGCTTGATGTATCTCGGGGAAAGTATTTTTTAAGGTTAAGCATCGCCGAACAAGATCACAGATATGTCCAATGATTACACCCGCTCACAACTCTTAGACTGCTACAGGGCCCTGTCACACTGCGAAAATCGTAAGCAGTACTGGTGTTTACACCATGTGAGAGAGACAGCTTCAGGAAGGCTGGTGTCTATTGTAGTATGCCTGTCTGTGGTCAGTACCATTCCTGTTTAAAAAGGGCCGACAAATTGGACACTTTCTTCTTTTTCTGAGGTGAATGAGGACAACAAAAACAGTTCTTCAGTGCTAAAGACTCAGTTGTCCAGGTCAAATGTTACAACGAAAATTTCAATCTAGGTCACAGTCATCTAAAGTAGTACAATATGTTGTTAGTGGAAATAACAAGATATCTTCACAAGTTAAATTCTACAGAATATTCATACCCAAGGTAAGGGTATCCAAAAGAATATTATTTCCAGCTCAGTTGTGCGAATGTTATGAAACACAGAATGATGAAGGCTGAAGTCAGGCCCACCTAAATTATCAATGGGATGCTGATTTAGAATGTTGCTGGTGGAATTTGTGTGCCACTCTGATGGTGAGAAAGCTGCCATGAATTGAGTTAATAGTCCTGGCAGTGCAAATTTCACCACCCTAGATTCAACCTCCATCTTAGGAAGAAGGGAATATCTGTCTTTCATGAAACTGGTGCCTTTGTAAGAAGCTTGAACTTCCTCTATCTGATGTGGATACTGGATATATGTCTGTAAAGTGATGTCCAGTTGTGAGTGCCCACATAGCTTGTATATTTTCCAAGCCCGGGTGTTTTTCAACTTGTTTGGGAGACAATATCATTTTTTCAGCATCTCTTCTATGGCAGTTTTTCGAGAGTTTAACTTTACCAAATATTGGGGAGAAGAGTTGACATCACAGCTAGGGTGGTCGACCTCGAATCTGGGGGTCCGGGTTCGAGTCTCGCCAATGACGCTGAACTTCCTGTGAATCTGGGCAAATCACTTAATTTACCCGTGCCTAACATTAATTAATGTGTCCTCATGTAATGCAACTGGTGCTATGTAAAGCTCTCTGATACCAGATTGGGGTCAAGTTCGCACTGTGTAAAATAAATAAAAATGGTGAAAAGGCCTATTTTGGGGGAGGTAGCAAATTCATGTCACTGCTGCTCAGATTGTCACCTTGTAGAGAGCTTTAATTTTAGCAGCTGTGCTCGAGGAACAATTAAACTCAAGAGGTCGATGGGAGTGCCTAGGTTCAAGCTGTCACTTTCTTAGATAATAAGTAATGTCCCATAAGAAAATAATATTTCAATTTCCCCATATCAAAGTTAGGCTTTGGCGTCCTCTGAAATCTGCTGTTTATTTTCTCCAGATTCTTCAACAAAGCGTTTCAGCCACAAAACAGACATTTTGCGGCTGAAACTCGTTGTTGTTTGGTGATTAAACGTACCCAAATCGAATTTTGTGTGGCGCCTCATTCCTATCCTGTGGAATCGAACCTTTGATGAACTGTGGTACCTGTCGCCACGGCTGGCACAGGCGCTTGAAGGCAGGAAAAACAGCGTTTCCTGACAGCATTCCTATCCTGTGGAATCGGACCTTTCTACCTTTGATAAATATATATATATATATATATATATATATATATATACGTGGTGACATTGGAGGCTTACAACAGCAGGCGCTTCCAGCCTTTCTCCCTACAGGGAATTTTATCATAAATGATTGGCAGGACTGGGGCCTTTTGGTGAGAGAACTTGGGCATTTACTTTGGGACTATCATAACCAGCATGCCTCATTGACAACGGCCATCGGGGCGGGGACTCTAATTATGAAATAAAAGTATTGTTCTTTGTACCCAGTTTCCTGCCCCGCCAGTGAACGTAGAATGCTTGCTGTGCATTTTTCCACCTACGTGGCGGTGTGAGTCTGGAGGTGTGTGGCTCCCCTTATGGGCAACTCTGGTGCCGCTCGAAATTCTGCAAAGTTTCTAAGTCAACGCCTCAATCGGCGAAAATATAAGAGGCGGCACACCAGGAGAAGGCTCAGGAATTGAAATTTAAAAAACTTTATTGACACAGTTTTGTTCCCATACAAACGCTAGTAATATGAATTTACATGTTGCATTTATAGGTTTTGACCGATGAAATACGGATCACTGTATGATTATGTCAACATTAAATTTTATATTACCTTTTTGAATTGAAATATGCGTGAAAATATATGGAATAGCTCTTCTATGTCTACATACCATGGGTTTTATGTCTAGAGGAATTTGATGTGAAGGAAAACACTTCCCAGAATTCCAGGGTGGCCTGTCGATGGGCTTGCGAAGTAGCCTATAAGAAGGCAGTTTAAACAATAAATGTAGTGTTGGCTGAATTGCTGTCTTTTCTGTGGGACTGAGCCTATGAGGAAGGAGTTTTCCGAAACGCGTCAGGCTGCTCCTGCTGCGTGTGTGGTCTGCCGAGCATTGCTGCTGCCCGAGTGCTTCCTCAAACTTGTGGGTAACTTTGGAGCTGGATATATATATATATGCCAGAAATTCTCCTCTCCGTTGAAAGAAGGAAGGGCCTCAGCGGGGTTCATTTGTACATTTATTTAAGAAAGAACGGCATGACCGGTTTCGGCGTCAAGCCTTTTTCAAATGCCTCAGTTCGTGCAAAGGTGTTTCCGTCGTGTAGATGAAGGGCTCCTCCCATACAGTGATAAAAGGTCCAGCTGCAGGGCATTAGTGTGCTGACGTCACTGCAGCCTGTGCCACGGACTGCATATCCCGCCTTGCACCACGTTGGAATACGATGCGCCGCAGAGGAAAGTGACCTTCGAAGATGCTGAAAATAAATTTACTTGTGCCCCCTAAATCCTAGCCCCCATAATCCAAGGCTCCGAGGCTGGAAGCGCAGGACAATGCAAACGCCTCTTGGGAAGTCCCGGACCGCCATCTGGCAGCAGCCTCTTGAAAGCACAGGTATGCGGGCGGGCTGTGATGATCCGATCACTCGGGTAAGTACAAGTTAGTCTCCTAACGTCCTGTAGGAATCACAGCCCAAGCAGGAAGGGGCCCTTCGAAAGTGCCACAGGAATGCACTTAAATATGCCAAAAATTCTCCTCTCCGTTGAAAGAAGGAAGGGCCTCAGCGGGGTTCATTTGTACATTTATTTAAGAAAGAACGGCATGACCGGTTTCGGTGTCAAGCCTTTTTCAAATGCCTCAGTTCGTGCAAAGGTGTTTCCGTCGTGTAGATGAAGGGCTCCTCCCATACAGTGATAAAAGGTCCAGCTGCAGGGCATTAGTGTGCTGATGTCACTGCAGCCTGTGCCACGGACTGCATATCCCGCCTTGCACCACGTTGGAATACGATGTGCCGCAGAGGAAAGTGACTGTGATGTATTCCTAGAGGTACTGTATCGATTCCCCTATTCCTGATCCTGGTTTGGGTAATAATTAACTAGCAGCCATCCAACGGTGCAAAAACCGTTATCTGATTAAGCCACACCACGGCACAGAAGCGCGTTATCTGATTAGGTCATAACGCATGCCATCTAATTAGACAAGCGATATTCCTCCAGCCCCTGATAAGGCATACGGAGTTCTCAAAACAAATCAAACCTACAGCGACCTGGGAAATTCCCATAGCCATTGTTTTGATTTCACCGAGAACTTCAGCAAAAGAATGTGCGAACGAGCCCGTTCATATGACATCCTTATTGACGTATATATGTCCATCCTTACGTCAATCTCGGCACCTTTCAGGTATAAATATAACCGACATTGCCTTAAGCAAAAACATGCGGTGGTGACGAGATCGGAGCAGCGAGACGTGCTGAGGAGCCCAGCAGAGAGCGAAGCCCACAGACGCTGCCCCGCCTTCCTGACGCGCTGAGAACGAGACGCTGCCTTTCTCCTGCCGAGAAATCCAGCTCCGGCGCTTCCAAGCAGCCCTCGCAGGCAGCTGGAATATCAAGACCTGGGATAAGAGATACCAGCCCTCCATCATTCTAGATCTCAGGTACAGAACTGAATAACCCCTTGCAGAGAATTCTCGAGTCAGTCCCTTGGCAAAACAAACTTAACTTAAACTGCTACTTAGCTACTCCCGCCCACGTATTAGGCTTAGGTCAGGTACATTGGGGTAGGCGTGGTTAGAAGCACCAGTTGAGTACGATTAGTCAAATGTATATATGTATATATCTATTTTATCCATTTTAAAGTATCATATGGCTCAGAAACCATATCAATGCTTTTTGCAGTATTATTTTATAATTCTGTCTCTACTGTATGCACTTTACTTAACTATAAGTATTGCAATAATAGCGATTCATTTCTCTTGTATGAGAAAAGAGACTGATCAATAAATAACATCTTTTATTGAACCACGCCCATCTCTTATTTCTCTACAAACTGGTGAAACTAAGAATGCACGTACTGACTGAGTAAAATAAGTTGTATATTGTTTTCACACGACTCTAGAGATACACTCTTGATTAGGGGAGAGCAAAGTTGTCATGTTCTATGGTTGTCAGAAACTAAATCCCTTCTTGTCTACCCAGGGAGGTTAAAATCCTCCTTGCCTATTCGAGAAAGTTTCTAGTGAACTCTGAGCTAGCTGGCAAACACAAAACTTTAAGTCTAATATCGTCGGTAGAAGACCTAGTTAACCTCTGCCCTAGGTCTATACTATTGAAGATATTATTCCAATGCGCAGAGCCTATTGGGATAATAGGAACTACACTACATGGCGCCCAACGTTTGGATAGGCGATAAAACTAACACAAGACATTAGAGTAACTCAGTCGTGCTTTTTCACACAGAACCCCTTTTTTCCCATAATACTCCAAAGACGTCTGGAGTGGGTGAAAGGTCATATCCGCCAAACCTCGCAGGAGGAGGACTCCTATGTATGGTTCTTGGTTTATTCAACGTTGAAGGATACACTGTTCCAAAATATTGTGCATCTAATCTTTGTTTCCATAGAAACCTGATCTGCAAATAAATAAAATAATCTTCTTGACAATAGTATGTCAGAAACTGAAGAAGAAAGGGAGACAGCTAGACTAGCAGCTGAACTCCTAGAAGCAGACAATACTCTGCTGGAAAATGACCCAAATGCAATACTCATCCCGGTCAACATAAGGAAATCTATAACCCTAAAACTTTTAGAAAATGGACTGACACCAAGAGGTGGTACAGTCATATTCGTAATTGAGGCACACGAATATCGGCAGACAGAGGTATTCTATTCATGGATAAACTTTCCAGCAGCAAACGCTGTAACAAAGGACTTCCACTATTACAAAATAGAGGAACCTCCTAGTGAGTACACTCCTTTCGAGGAAGTGGAAATACCACTCAAATTCCAAGAGCACCTGCTCTTGTTTAATGGCGCCCTAAAACATAATAATCACATCACCAGGCTCGGTCCACTAGGTAGACCAGGAGCAACGTGGCCGGTCCTAGCCGGATATACACCACATCCAGACATTGAAGAAATGCCTGCACCAGAGCTTTTAACACAGCTAAAACAATTAATAAAAATACATAGACAATTAGTTCAATATGTAATGCGGACTTCAACAATCCAACCAGCAATTAAAATTCCACAGCTGACCAGTCATCAGGGGAACACAAATAAAATTACACCACAGAACATACAGTCCTGTCTAGGTAAGGTACCCGCAAAACGGGAACAAATTCCTTTCTGGCTAGCACAAAAAATCACTCAAATAGAGGCGGTGTTTCCAGATACCACCCCTGTTGAGAAACTTAGGATTCTGACTATCTGTCTTCCAATGGGAATCGCACCACATGTGGAGGACTGTGACACTTGGGGAACAGTCTTTGCTTCCATTTACACAAAAACACATGGTGTACCATCCATGTCAGTAATACCAGATGTGCTAAAACAGATTCAAGATGAATACGGTCCAGAGCCCGCCTTAACTCTAGGTATGAAATTACTGAAAGATTTCAAGCAGGTCTCGGCAATATTATTAGCCAACATAAAGGGAGAAGCAGCAAATGTGGCGATTCGCCAGAGGTTAAAAGAGACAGATATAGCAGACCAACCATTTGAAATTGCCAGAATCATAGAAAAATCCTATGAAGAACTAGGAAGAGATAGTTTGGGTGGAATACCAGTGAAACCTCAACTAGTTGAAAGTCCTGAAAAGGTATTTATAAAAAATAATTTAAATAATCAAAAAAAGAGCTGGGATGGAAATAAACAATCCAATCCTAAAGAAAAAAGATTCCAGTCCAGAGGAAGGTCTCCTTGGCAGAGAGAAATATCTCCCGACCAAGGACGCAAATCTCCCCAACAGGAGCCCTCTGTGAAAAAATACAACCTTAGAAATAGGGATAATATAAAGAAACCTGATAGATATCAAGATATTGATACACGTCCCTCTCAATCTTTTCAGACTTCCTCGCAGAAATCGGAAAGAAGAGGACGATCAGAACAAAGGAAAGAGAACGTCAAGTCCAAAGACAAAGAACCTGCTCATCTGAATAAAAAATTACAATTTCCAAAAAAGAAGGTAGCCAGTATTAAAGTAATCAATAATGCCGAGAATACTGAGGACACAGCTGAAAAACGGAGAATGGGCTCAGACAATGCTAGACAGCGCAGCAGAAGTCAGCATAGCTCGCAAAGTCCTTATGAATCATCTGGAGACAGTGGACACGAATGAATACATTCAGGTGGAAACTGCAGATACCAGAGTTAGCAAACCTCATAAAATATATGAAATAACATTGCGTATAGAGGGGGATAAGACTAGAAAAATAAGGGGACTATTTTGGGACAATTTGTCCAAGGGCTATGACATCCTTCTAGCTGAACAAGACTGGCCTCCAGAGTTTGTCAGGGAGTGCCCACATGGCGAAGAAATAATTATGCCTGCCTTCTCAAACCATATTCCAATTCATAAAAAATATACACTTGCAAGAAAGTGGGCAGTAGCTCAAGCCCCTGCCTTATATAAAAATCATGTGGGATGGGATGAGGACTCTCCTCCTCACAAAATCCAGTTAAAATAACAACCTACTGCCCAGAGGCAGTACCCGATTAAGCAAGAAGCTAAAAAACAGGTAAAAGAGATCCTAGATCAACTTGAATACCAGGGGGTGATTGAAACTTGCACCTCACAAATGAACAACCCTTTGTTTCCTGTCTCCAAGCCAGACAATTCATATTGTCTTGTTTTGGACTACAGACACCTTAACTCATGTTGCAAAACATTTGCAGTACAAAACTCGCACAGTGCTGCACTAATGAATAACATAGTGCGCAAAAAATACAAAACAACCTTAGACATTTCTAATGGTTTCTTTTGTCAAAATATAGCACCAGAGAGCAGATATTTGACGGCGTTCTCAATAAATGGCACGCAAAAGAATTTCTGTCGTTTGCCCCAGGGGTTCAAGAACAGCCCAGGATTATTCTCAGCGAGGGTAACAGAGTTACTACAAACCTATGATGACGAGGCATTATCTTATGTCGACGACATCTATCTAACAGACGATGACTTGGATACTCACTTGAAGAGAGTGAACACCATAATACTTGGGTTCGCAGCAGAGGGTTACAAATTCAACTTTAAGAAGTCAAGAATTGCCCATCTAACAGTCCTATTTTTAGGATATGAACTATCAAGTGAAGGCAAAAGCCTGGCTGACAATTTCCTAGAGAAATGTGCTGTAATCCAAGCACCCAGAACACTAAAAAACCTACAATCAATTCTAGGCTTCCTGAATTTCGGTAGAACTTACATTATAAATTATACAGAGAGAATTAAACCTCTCTATGATCTAATAAAACCAGATTTTAAAAGAATCAATTGGACTCAAAAACACACAGAAATTTTGAGATCTTTACAAACAGATATGTTAGTTAAAACAAAATTACAAACACGTGACAACACACGCAACCTTGTGATTCGAGTCATCCCAGGAAGATGCGGATTCACATACCTGACCTCTAATGAGGGAGAAAAGGTACCAGTAGCATACAAATCACATTTGTACACAGAAGCTGAAAAAAGGTTCAGCATTAAGGAACGTAGTCTAAATAACCTGCCAAGGAATTCTCTGAAAGGGTTCAGTCCGTACGAACTATTGTTCGGGACTAGAATGATAATCAAAGATCTTGATAGTCAGACTTCAGTGGTTAAAGACAAAAGCTTTGATATCAAAGATCGTTTGGCTATTTTGCAGGACTTAAATGAAACAAGAAAAGACCTGAGCAACATAAAACTGAAACAACAGCCAACAACCACTGAAGAGAAACCACCTGTCCCAGCAAGGCCTGTCTGGATTCCAAAAGTCGGGGATCTAGTCAGAGAAAAGATCGCGGTAAAGAAGGAATATGGGCCTTCTTACAGAAAAGCAGTTCCTGTCTTGTCTGTCAACGGGACAAGATCAGTAGTACTACCGCCCCTTGCTGGTAAAAAGGAGAACCGAGTTGTATCCATCGACCTGGTTAAACCACAATCATGTGGCCGATAACAAACAGTAGGCCAAGTGGACTCCCAAGAAGTAGCAGGACACCAATGTTTGCTACGAATACAGAGGCTCAAAATGGAAGACTGATCACATTTGGGAAATCTACAGTGAATCAGCAAGGACTATGCAACAAAGCAATGGAACTTGAACCTCTTAAAACCCAAATTAAAACTTTTCATCAAGAAACAACAACCTATGATGATGTAACTGCAGACTTTGCTAATGAAAGAAAGCAAAATCCAAAAACAATTGGAACAATTGACAGAACAGCATCCGGCTACTTCATCAACTTCGATGATTCATCTGAAGACCTGAGTGAAGCAAAAAAACAGCCATCAACAAAAACTTTTAAAGACAAAGCTAAGGAACTTTTTCAACAGCTGAAAGAAAACCTATCTGATCTCTCCATGGATTGAATTTTGGGTGGCATTCGGTGCATTTATCCTCATTCTTTGGCTCATCCTAGTACTATGTTTGGGACATTTCATTGAGGGGAAATATGCTAAAATGGACACAGCAATCCAGAAAATCAACTTGGTCCTTAAACCACACACATCTTCACACATCGAGAAAAGAGAACTTTCTTCAGTAAACTTCACAGCCAATCCCATACCAGGCGGTGTAGCATGGGACAAAACTGATTATGAAATCTATGGTCCGGTTGAAATCCTGAAGTATCCTCACCAATTCAAGATCTCATTGAGTGACTTTGTAAAACCGAGCTCATTTGCAGATGATTGGGACTTTGAAAGTATCAATGATATGATGTCTGATCTTGTTATGTCTGCTAAATTCACAGAACATGATTATTTGCAGGGTTCGTCTAATTATGATCAGATGTTCTGCTACAACCATTATGGTAACCATTATCTACATAAATCTGCTCAACCTAGAAATGTTTTAAATTATAACCAATGGGAGCATTGTGCTACTCCTCCAAAAGATAGCTCAAAAACATTTTATGATAAATATTCATACTTTTCAGGGTTTAACACAAGTAATGCAGAAACATTTTATTTCAAATTGGCAAATAAGACAGGTATGAAGACCATGCTTACAAACACAAAATTGATATATTCCGATTCATTCTTTGAACAAATGAATACATTTGGGTTTGATTTCTGGAACAATAATATTGAAGCAAAAACTGTTTGGGGTACAAGAGATTGGCAAGTACAGGGTATAGAATCATTGTTTAGAGCCTGCATGATCCCAGAACAAATTATATTTTTGAATGACACTATTCAACAAACTACCTGTCTTGGCTTAGCCAAAATCAAAGATTTGAACAAACCGTCTATTCCAAAGCCAACAGTGAACAGTAATAGCTCTATAGATGTTGAGATAGACGTAAACCATATATTAAACCAAAACAGAACACATCCTGAATGGAAAAAATGGTTGATCTGGCCCACAGATACAAACAACTGTCAAGACCGATTCCTGAACAAAGAACAGGGGTTCACATTGACTAGGCCAGACCCTAGATATTCCCAAAGACAACATCCAGGGATAGTAACAACCTACAGCGTGGGCAAGCTCTGCCTTCAATGGCTACAAACGTCCACACTGGCTGAAATTAAGCAACACCTAACTTTACTTACAAAAGGTGCTGACTTGCGTGATTTCATATTGGGACCACGCAAACAGCGTCAAAAACGTTTCATAGCGGCCTCTATATATGCAGCTTATAACGAAATTTGGAAAGTAACTCAAATTGAGACAGCAGAAAAAATACGGGAAATTGACCGTATTAATTTGGAAAAATCACTTTCTGTTGTGGACAATGGGTTAATGACTCTGTCCTCCAGAATATATTCTCTGGACAGCATTGTGTCTTCAGCAATCGATATAATATCGCAAGACTTACTGATGTTACAACACGGTCAGTCCCAATTGCGTTCTATTGTACAGCTAGGCTGGACCTTACAAAATTTGCGTTCTGGCTATGTGCCTTGGCGTTTAATCAACACAACGTCATTATTTAATATCTTTAATCTCACTGATAAACACATCAGTTTGGCACAGAAGGGTGCTGACTATACAATTCTGAGCATTGAAAAACTTGAGAGATTACCATTGACAATGTCAGAACGACCTGTCATTGAATGGATAATACATGGAATAATAAATATTCCGATAACTACTTTCCAGTTTCAATTCTGCCAAAAATATATACCGGCAGGCCAGTATGAAAGGTTGGGTAAAGGATACATTAAGTCAATATGGAACTTGCCCTATACACACGAATGTGTCAGCAATAAAGGCCAGAAAGTGTTTCTCAGTGGCGATAATTGTGCAAGATCACTGAGCGGTACACTTCTGTGTCAGGGTATTAGTTTGCACGGAGCCTGTGAAGGGACTTCAAATAACCTTTCATGTTACCAGCTAGGCACACCTGCAACACGAATAGAACCATTCTTTAGGAGACTCTCGAACGGGAGTTACATTCTAATTGTAGATCGCAGATGTTGTAGTTTGCTGCCCGGAAAACCTTATCTCATAAATGTGACTAGGAAGGTCATGTGCTGTGAACATGTATTGTTCCCCAGCGACTCTGTAGACAGGGAGGCAAGGTTATGGCCCGATTTGAAAATTGCTTCTATTCGAATAGATACTCTAAGCAGAATGAAAACTGTGCTCCTACAGACGCCGACGAGGCTCACGTCATCAAAAGAAACGTATGATCTCCAAGTTGCAAGGACAACAGGAGAGATTCATTCATTGTTATCAACTAATTCCCCCATACATTTCGCAGAAATACTGAACGAAATCTTAAATATTTCTGATACCACTGGGATCTCCAGTGTATTTAAAGCAGTGTTTTCGGGTGCTTTAACTCCATTCAAAGCCATCCTGGGTATTTTTCCAGACTTTGTCCATTCCATTTTTGGCGGACTCCCTCTCCTTTTAGGACTAGTAGCGGGTATTCTATTTTTGATCCTGTTATTTCGCTATGGCAAACCGTGTCACAGACAAAACACCTGCGACAAGGGAAGAAATGATCCTAGCCATTGGCTACCGGGACCGGGTGACTAAAATCCTTGGACTATCCCGGCTTAGAGACCTGAACATGACTTGGTTTCTTTCATTTAGACCAATGTGGCAAAATTGTGTTATGCCTGTATTAAGATGCTTGCTATGCGGCGAAGAATCCACGTTGGACACCTGTCTGGCACTACAATCGGATGTGCCAATGGATGCAGATACCTTGTTGGGTCCGGTAACGGCTCATGCATTGTGCTGTCCCCAGCGGCTACCAATCCTGATGACGGCATTCGTGGAGTCTTCACCACTACGATTGAAGGGTAGTGAAGTACAAGATGAAAGCAGCATCGATCAGGTACGACCTTCAGTCAGCTATGCTGATCAAAACATCAATGGAGGCAATCATGCTCAAGCTCATGAATGCATGGTAACAACTTTTTCCGAATTAGTGGAACTTACGCAAGAAGCTGTTGACAGTTTTTTCAACAGTCTAAATGATATGATGTTTTCACCAGAGCAGCAGGAATAACTTTGAGCAAACTAGCACTTGGAGTTCCCCACATCCTGATTTTGGCCTTCAACTTTTTAAAGAAAAGCGATATGAAAAATTTTTCTGTTCATTTTTTCAGACTGCAAGAACTTTTCCCCAATTCCAAAATATGTACGATTTTTGGGACACTTATCTTCTGCTTAAAGTAGACATTATTCTTAGAGAACAAAATTTCTATTTTAGGTAGTCACGAGACATTCGCTATCCTCTAGCACTATTATACAAACTTTATGATTGTGATGAAATGGTCTCACATTTTTTTTCTGTATTAAGAGCCATTTCATGTGTAGTTTTCGCATTTATTCATGCTGAATTTAAAATATGCATTATATGTTTAGCATTATTAGACAGCTTGTGCATATAGTATACGTGACAGTATATGTGGTTGTGTTTCATATATTCTAAGAAAAATCCAATTTCCGGAATGCATATAAATGTATTTTTGGGGTGGTACGGTATACACAAACGCTACTGATATTCACTATGCCTAGATTTGTAAATATGGACATAGTCTACGTGGAGTGGGTGTGATGTATTCCTATAGGTACTGTATCGATTCCCCTATTCCTGACCCTGGTTTGGTTAATAATTAACTAGCAGCCATCCAACGGTGCAAAAACCGTTATCTGATTAAGCCACACCACGGCACAGAAGCGCGTTATCTGATTAGGTCATAACGCATGCCATCTAATTAGACAAGCGATATTCCTCCAGCCCCTGATAAGGCATACGGAGTTCTCAAAACAAATCAAACCTACAGCGACCTGGGAAATTCCCATAGCCATTGTTTTGATTTCACCGAGAACTTCAGCAAAAGAATGTGCGATCGAGCCCGTTCATATGACATCCTTATTGACGTATATATGTCCATCCTTACGTCAATCTCGGCACCTTTCAGGTATAAATATTACCGACATTGCCTTAAGCAAAAACATGCGGTGGTGACGAGATCGGAGCAGCGAGACGTGCTGAGGAGCCCAGCAGAGAGCGAAGCCCACAGACGCTGCCCCGCCTTCCTGACGCGCTGAGAACGAGACGCTGCCTTTCTCCTGCCGAGAAATCCAGCTCCGGCGCTTCCAAGCAGCCCTCGCAGGCAGCTGGAATATCAAGACCTGGGATAAGAGATACCAGCCCTCCATCATTCTAGATCTCAGGTACAGAACTGAATAACCCCTTGCAGAGAATTCTCGAGTCAGTCCCTTGGCAAAACAAACTTAACTTAAACTGCTACTTATCTACTCCCGCCCACGTATTAGGCTTAGGTCAGGTGCATTGGGGTAGGCGTGGTTAGAAGCACCAGTTGAGTACGATTAGTCAAATGTATATATGTATATATCTATTTTATCCATTTTAAAGTATCATATGGCTCAGAAACCATATCAATGCTTTTTGCAGTATTATTTTATAATTCTGTCTCTACTGTATGCACTTTACTTAACTATACGTATTGCAATAATAGCGATTCATTTCTCTTGTATGAGAAAAGAGACTGATCAATAAATAGCATCTTTTATTGAACCACGCCCATCTCTTATTTCTCTACAAACTGGTGAAACTAAGAATGCACGTACTGACTGAGTAAAATAAGTTGTCTATTGTTTTCACACGACTCTAGAGATACACTCTTGATTAGGGGAGAGCAAAGTTGTCATGTTCTATGGTTGTCAGAAACTAAATCCCTTCTTGTCTACCCAGGGAGGTTAAAATCCTCCTTGCCTATTCGAGAAAGTTTCTAGTGAACTCTGAGCTAGCTGGCAAACACAAAACTTTAAGTCTAATATCGTCGGTAGAAGACCTAGTTAACCTCTGCCCTAGGTCTATACTATTGAAGATATTATTCCAATGCGCAGAGCCTATTGGGATAATAGGAACTACACTACATGACCTTCGAAGATGCTGAAAATAAATGTACTTGTGCCCCCTACTTCCTAGCCCCCATAATACAAGGCTCCGAGGCTGGAAGCGCAGGACAATGCAAACGCCTCTTGGGAAGTCCCAGACCGCCATCTGGCAGCAGCCTATTGAAAGCACAGGTATGCGGGCAGGCTGTGATGATCCGATCACTCGGGTAAGTACAAGTTAGTCTCCTAACGTCCTGTAGGAATCACAGCCCAAGCAGGAAGGGGCCCTTCGAAAGTGCCACAGGAATGAACTTAAATATGCCAGAAATTCTCCTCTCCGTTGAAAGAAGGAAGGGCCTCAGCGGGGTTCATTTGTACATTTATTTAAGAAAGAACGGCATGACCGGTTTCGGCGTCAAGCCTTTTTCAAATGCCTTGATTCGTGCAAAGGTGGTTCCGTCGTGTAGATGAAGGGCTCCTCCCATACAGTGATGAAAGGTCCAGCTGCAGGGCATTAGTGTGCTAACGTCACTGCAGCCTGTGCCACGGACTGCATATCCCGCCTTGCACCACATTGGAATACGATGCGCCGCAGAGGAAAGTGACCTTCAAAGATGCCGAAAATAAATGTACTTGTGCCCCCTACTTTCTGGCCCCCATTATCCAAGGCTCCGAGGCTGGAAGCGCAGGACAATGCAAACGCCTCTTGGGAAGTCCCAGACTGCCATCTGGCAGCAGCCTCTTGAAAGCACAGGTATGCGGGCGGGCTGTGATGATCCGATCACTCGGGTAAGTACAAGTTAGTCTCCTAACATCCTGTAGGAATCACAGCCCAAGCAGGAAAGGGCCCTTCGAAAGTGCCACAGGAATGCACTTAAATATGCCAGAAATTCTCCTCTCCGTTGAAAGAAGGAAGGGCCTCAGCGGGGTTCATTTGTACATTTATTTAAGAAAGAACGGCATGACCGGTTTCGGCGTCAAGCCTTTTTCAAATGCCTCAGTTCGTGCAAAGGTGTTTCCGTCGTGTAGATGAAGGGCTCCTCCCATACAGTGATGAAAGGTCCAGCTGCAGGGCATTAGTGTGTTGACGTCACTGCAGCCTGTGCCACGGACTGCATATCCCGCCTTGCACCACGTTGGAATACGATGCGCCGCAGAGGAAAGTGACCTTTGAAGATGCTGAAAATAAATGTACTTGTGCCCCCTACTTCCTAGCCCCCATAATCCAAGCCTCCGAGGCTGGAAGCGCAGGACAATGCAAACGCCTCTTGGGAAGTCCCAGACCGCCATCTGGCAGCAGCCTCTTGAAAGCACAGGTATGCGGGCAGGCTGTGATGATCCGATCACTCGGGTAAGTACAAGTTAGTCTCCTAACGTCCTGTAGGAATCACAGCCCAAGCAGGAAGGGGCCCTTCGAAAGTGCCACAGGAATGCACTTAAATATGCCAGAAATTCTCCTCTCCGGTGAAAGAAGGAAGGGCCTCAGCGGGGTTCATTTGTACATTTATTTAAGAAAAAACGGCATGACCGGTTTCGGCGTCAAGCCTTTTTCAAATGCCTTGATTCGTGCAAAGGTGTTTCCGTCGTGTAGATGAAGGGCTCCTCCCATACAGTGATGAAAGGTCCAGCTGCAGGGCATTAGTGTGCTAACATCACTGCAGCCTGTGCCACGGACTGCATATCCCGCCTTGCACCACGTTGGAATACGATGCGCCGCAGAGGAAAGTGACCTTCAAAGATGCTGAAAATAAATGTACTTGTGCCCCCTACTTCCTGGCCCCCATTATCCAAGGCTCCGAGGCTGGAAGCGCAGGACAATGCAAACGCCTCTTGGGAAGTCCCAGACAGCCATCTGGCAGCAGCCTCTTTAAATCACAGGTATGCGGGCGGGCTGTGATGATCCGATCACTCGGGTAAGTACAAGTTAGTCTCCTAACGTCCTGTAGGAATCACAGCCCAAGCAGGAAGGGGCCCTTCGAAAGTGCCACAGGAATGCACTTAAATATGCCAGAAATTCTCCTCTCCGTTGAAAGAAGGAAGGGCCTCAGCGGGGTTCATTTGTACATTTATTTAAGAAAGAACGGCATGACCGGTTTCGGTGTCAAGCCTTTTTCAAATGCCTCAGTTCGTGCAAAGGTGTTTCCGTCGTGTAGATGAAGGGCTCCTCCCATACAGTGATGAAAGGTCCAGCTGCAGGGCATTAGTGTGTTGACGTCACTGCAGCCTGTGCCACGGACTGCATATCCCACCTTGCACCACGTTGGAATACGAAGCGCCGCAGAGGAAAGTGACCTTCGAAGATGCTGAAAATAAATGTACTTGTGCCCCCTACTTCCTAGCCCCCATAATCCAAGGCTCCGAGGCTGGAAGCACAGGACAATGCAAACGCCTCTTGGGAAGTCCCAGACCGCCATCTGGCAGCAGCCTCTTGAAAGCACAGGTATGCGGGAGGGCTGTGATGATCCGATCACTCGGGTAAGTACAAGTTAGTCTCCTAACGTCCTGTAGGAATCACAGCCCAAGCAGGAAGGGGCCCTTCGAAAGTGCCACAGGAATGCACTTAAATATGCCAGAAATTCTCCTCTCCGTTGAAAGAAGGAAGGGCCTCAGCGGGGTTCATCTGTACATTTATTTAAGAAAGAACGGCATAACCGGTTTCGGCGTCAAGCCTTTTTCAAATGCCTCAGTTCGTGCAAAGGTGTTTCCGTCATGTAGATGAAGGGCTCCTCCCATACAGTGATAAAAGGTCCAGCTGCAGGGCATTAGTGTGCTGACGTCACTGCAGCCTGTGCCACGGACTGCATATCCCGCCTTGCACCACGTTGGAATACGATGCGCCGCAGAGGAAAGTGACCTTCGAAGATGCTGATAATAAATGTACTTGTGCCCCCTACTTCCTAGCCCCCATAATCCAAGGCTCCGAGGCTGGAAGCGCAGGACAATGCAAACGCCTCTTGGGAAGTCCCAGACTGCCATCTGGCAGCAGCCTCTTGAAAGCACAGGTATGCGGGCGGGCTGTGATGATCCGATCACTCGGGTAAGTACAAGTTAGTCTCCTAACGTCCTGTAGGAATCACAGCCCAAGCAGGAAGGGGCCCTTCGAAAGTGCCACAGGAATGCACTTAAATATGCCAGAAATTCTCCTCTCCGTTGAAAGAAGGAAGGGCCTCAGCGGGGTTCATTTGTACATTTATTTAAGAAAGAACGGCATGTCCGGTTTCGGCGTCAAGCCTTTTTCAAATGCCTCAATTCGTGCAAAGGTGTTTCCGTCGTGTAGATGAAGGGCTCCTCCCATACAGTGATGAAAGGTCCAGCTGCAGGGCATTAGTGTGCTGACGTCACTGCAGCCTGTGCCACGGACTGCATATCCCGCCTTGCACCACGTTGGAATACGATACGCCGCAGAGGAAAGTGACCTTCGAAGATGCTGAAAATAAATGTACTTGTGCCCCCTACTTCCTAGCCCCCATAATCCAAGGCTCCGAGGCTGGAAGCGCAGGACAATGCAAACGCCTCTTGGGAAATCCCAGACCGCCATCTGGCAGCAGCCTCTTGAAAGCACAGGTATGCGGGCGGGCTGTGATGATCCGATCACTCGGGTAAGTACAAGTTAGTCTCCTAACGTCCTGTAGGAATCACAGCCCAAGCAGGAAGGGGCCCTTCGAAAGTGCCACAGGAATGCACTTAAATATGCCAGAAATTCTCTTCTCCGTTGAAACAAGGAAGGGCCTCAGCGGGGTTCATTTGTACATTTATTTAAGAAAGAACGGCGTGACTGGTTTCGGCGTCAAGCCTTTTTCAAATGCCTCAGTTCGTGCAAAGGTGTTTCCGTCGTGTAGATGAAGGGCTCCTCCCATACAGTGATGAAAGGTCCAGCTGCAGGGCATTAGTGTGCTGACGTCACTGCAGCCTGTGCCACGGACTGCATATCCCGCCTTGCACCACGTTGGAATACGATGTGCCGCAGAGGAAAGTGACCTTCGAAGATGCTTAAAATAAATGTACTTGTGCCCCCTACTTCTTAGCCCCCATAATCCAAGGCTCCGAGTCTGGAAGCGCAGGACAATGCAAACGCCTCTTGGGAAGTCCCAGACCGCCATCTGGCAGCAGCCTCTTGAAAGCACAGGTATGCGGGCGGGCTGTGATGATCCGATCACTCGGGTAAGTACAAGTTAGTCTCCTAACGTCCTGTAGAAATCACAGCCCAAGCAGGAAGGGGCCCTTCGAAAGTGCCACAGGAATGCACTTAAATATGCCAGAAATTCTCCTCTCCGTTGAAAGAAGGAAGGGCCTCAGCGGGGTTCATTTGTACATTTATTTAAGAAAGAACGGCATGACCGGTTTCGGCGTCAAGCCTTTTTCAAATGCCTCAGTTCGTGCAAAGGTGTTTCCGTCGTGTAGATGAAGGGCTCCTCCCATACAGTGATAAAAGGTCCAGCTGCAGGGCATTAGTGTGCTGACGTCACTGCAGCCTGTGCCACGGACTGCATATCCCGCCTTGCACCACGTTGGAATACGATGCGCCGCAGAGGAAAGTGACCTTCGAAGATGCTGATAATAAATGTACTTGTGCCCCCTACTTCCTAGCCCCCATAATCCAAGGCTCCGAGGCTGGAAGCGCAGGACAATGCAAACGCCTCTTGGGAAGTCCCAGACTGCCATCTGGCAGCAGCCTCTTGAAAGCACAGGTATGCGGGCGGGCTGTGATGATCCGATCACTCGGGTAAGTACAAGTTAGTCTCCTAACGTCCTGTAGGAATCACAGCCCAAGCAGGAAGGGGCCCTTCGAAAGTGCCACAGGAATGCACTTAAATATGCCAGAAATTCTCCTCTCCGTTGAAAGAAGGAAGGGCCTCAGCGGGGTTCACTTGTACATTTATTTAAGAAAGAACGGCATGTCCGGTTTCGGCGTCAAGCCTTTTTCAAATGCCTCAGTTCGTGCAAAGGTGTTTCCGTCATGTAGATGAAGGGCTCCTCCCATACAGTGATAAAAGGTCCAGCTGCAGGGCATTAGTGTGCTGACGTCACTGCAGCCTGTGCCACGGACTGCATATCCCGCCTTGCACCACGTTGGAATACGATGCGCCGCAGAGGAAAGTGACCTTCGAAGATGCTGATAATAAATGTACTTGTGCCCCCTACTTCCTAGCCCCCATAATCCAAGGCTCCGAGGCTGGAAGCGCAGGACAATGCAAACGCCTCTTGGGAAGTCCCAGACTGCCATCTGGCAGCAGCCTCTTGAAAGCACAGGTATGCGGGCGGGCTGTGATGATCCGATCACTCGGGTAAGTACAAGTTAGTCTCCTAACGTCCTGTAGGAATCACAGCCCAAGCAGGAAGGGGCCCTTCGAAAGTGCCACAGGAATGCACTTAAATATGCCAGAAATTCTCCTCTCCGTTGAAAGAAGGAAGGGCCTCAGCGGGGTTCATTTGTACATTTATTTAAGAAAGAACGGCATGTCCGGTTTCGGCGTCAAGCCTTTTTCAAATGCCTCAATTCGTGCAAAGGTGTTTCCGTCGTGTAGATGAAGGGCTCCTCCCATACAGTGATGAAAGGTCCAGCTGCAGGGCATTAGTGTGCTGACGTCACTGCAGCCTGTGCCACGGACTGCATATCCCGCCTTGCACCACGTTGGAATACGATACGCCGCAGAGGAAAGTGACCTTCGAAGATGCTGAAAATAAATGTACTTGTGCCCCCTACTTCCTAGCCCCCATAATCCAAGGCTCCGAGGCTGGAAGCGCAGGACAATGCAAACGCCTCTTGGGAAATCCCAGACCGCCATCTGGCAGCAGCCTCTTGAAAGCACAGGTATGCGGGCGGGCTGTGATGATCCGATCACTCGGGTAAGTACAAGTTAGTCTCCTAACGTCCTGTAGGAATCACAGCCCAAGCAGGAAGGGGCCCTTCGAAAGTGCCACAGGAATGCACTTAAATATGCCAGAAATTCTCTTCTCCGTTGAAACAAGGAAGGGCCTCAGCGGGGTTCATTTGTACATTTATTTAAGAAAGAACGGCGTGACTGGTTTCGGCGTCAAGCCTTTTTCAAATGCCTCAGTTCGTGCAAAGGTGTTTCCGTCGTGTAGATGAAGGGCTCCTCCCATACAGTGATGAAAGGTCCAGCTGCAGGGCATTAGTGTGCTGACGTCACTGCAGCCTGTGCCACGGACTGCATATCCCGCCTTGCACCACGTTGGAATACGATGTGCCGCAGAGGAAAGTGACCTTCGAAGATGCTTAAAATAAATGTACTTGTGCCCCCTACTTCTTAGCCCCCATAATCCAAGGCTCCGAGTCTGGAAGCGCAGGACAATGCAAACGCCTCTTGGGAAGTCCCAGACCGCCATCTGGCAGCAGCCTCTTGAAAGCACAGGTATGCGGGCGGGCTGTGATGATCCGATCACTCGGGTAAGTACAAGTTAGTCTCCTAACGTCCTGTAGAAATCACAGCCCAAGCAGGAAGGGGCCCTTCGAAAGTGCCACAGGAATGCACTTAAATATGCCAGAAATTCTCCTCTCCGTTGAAAGAAGGAAGGGCCTCAGCGGGGTTCATTTGTACATTTATTTAAGAAAGAACGGCATGACCGGTTTCGGCGTCAAGCCTTTTTCAAATGCCTCAGTTCGTGCAAAGGTGTTTCCGTCGTGTAGATGAAGGGCTCCTCCCATACAGTGATAAAAGGTCCAGCTGCAGGGCATTAGTGTGCTGACGTCACTGCAGCCTGTGCCACGGACTGCATATCCCGCCTTGCACCACGTTGGAATACGATGCGCCGCAGAGGAAAGTGACCTTCGAAGATGCTGATAATAAATGTACTTGTGCCCCCTACTTCCTAGCCCCCATAATCCAAGGCTCCGAGGCTGGAAGCGCAGGACAATGCAAACGCCTCTTGGGAAGTCCCAGACTGCCATCTGGCAGCAGCCTCTTGAAAGCACAGGTATGCGGGCGGGCTGTGATGATCCGATCACTCGGGTAAGTACAAGTTAGTCTCCTAACGTCCTGTAGGAATCACAGCCCAAGCAGGAAGGGGCCCTTCGAAAGTGCCACAGGAATGCACTTAAATATGCCAGAAATTCTCCTCTCCGTTGAAAGAAGGAAGGGCCTCAGCGGGGTTCATTTGTACATTTATTTAAGAAAGAACGGCATGTCCGGTTTCGGCGTCAAGCCTTTTTCAAATGCCTCAATTCGTGCAAAGGTGTTTCCGTCGTGTAGATGAAGGGCTCCTCCCATACAGTGATGAAAGGTCCAGCTGCAGGGCATTAGTGTGCTGACGTCACTGCAGCCTGTGCCACGGACTGCATATCCCGCCTTGCACCACGTTGGAATACGATACGCCGCAGAGGAAAGTGACCTTCGAAGATGCTGAAAATAAATGTACTTGTGCCCCCTACTTCCTAGCCCCCATAATCCAAGGCTCCGAGGCTGGAAGCGCAGGACAATGCAAACGCCTCTTGGGAAATCCCAGACCGCCATCTGGCAGCAGCCTCTTGAAAGCACAGGTATGCGGGCGGGCTGTGATGATCCGATCACTCGGGTAAGTACAAGTTAGTCTCCTAACGTCCTGTAGGAATCACAGCCCAAGCAGGAAGGGGCCCTTCGAAAGTGCCACAGGAATGCACTTAAATATGCCAGAAATTCTCTTCTCCGTTGAAACAAGGAAGGGCCTCAGCGGGGTTCATTTGTACATTTATTTAAGAAAGAACGGCGTGACTGGTTTCGGCGTCAAGCCTTTTTCAAATGCCTCAGTTCGTGCAAAGGTGTTTCCGTCGTGTAGATGAAGGGCTCCTCCCATACAGTGATGAAAGGTCCAGCTGCAGGGCATTAGTGTGCTGACGTCACTGCAGCCTGTGCCACGGACTGCATATCCCGCCTTGCACCACGTTGGAATACGATGTGCCGCAGAGGAAAGTGACCTTCGAAGATGCTTAAAATAAATGTACTTGTGCCCCCTACTTCTTAGCCCCCATAATCCAAGGCTCCGAGTCTGGAAGCGCAGGACAATGCAAACGCCTCTTGGGAAGTCCCAGACCGCCATCTGGCAGCAGCCTCTTGAAAGCACAGGTATGCGGGCGGGCTGTGATGATCCGATCACTCGGGTAAGTACAAGTTAGTCTCCTAACGTCCTGTAGAAATCACAGCCCAAGCAGGAAGGGGCCCTTCGAAAGTGCCACAGGAATGCACTTAAATATGCCAGAAATTCTCCTCTCCGTTGAAAGAAGGAAGGGCCTCAGCGGGGTTCATTTGTACATTTATTTAAGAAAGAACGGCATGACCGGTTTCGGCGTCAAGCCTTTTTCAAATGCCTCAGTTCGTGCAAAGGTGTTTCCGTCGTGTAGATGAAGGGCTCCTCCCATACAGTGATGAAAGGTCCAGCTGCAGGGCATTAGTGTGCTGACGTCACTGCAGCCTGTGCCACGGACTGCATATCCCGCCTTGCACCATGTTGGAATACGATGCGCCGCAGAGGAAAGTGACCTTCGAAGATGCTGAAAATAAATGTACTTGTGCCCCCTACTTCCTAGCCCCCATAATCCAAGGCTCCGAGGTTTTAAGCGCAGGACAATGCAAACGCCTCTTGGGAAGTCCCAGACCGCCATCTGGCTGCAGCCTCTTGAAAGCACAGGTATGCGGGCGGGCTGTGATGATCCGATCACTCGGGTAAGTACAAGTTAGTCTCCTAACGTCCTGTAGGAATCACAGCCCAAGCAGAAAGGGGCCCTTCGAAAGTGCCACAGGAATGCACTTAAATATGCCAGAAATTCTCCTCTCCGTTAAAAGAAGGAAGGGCCTCAGCGGGGTTCATTTGTACATTTATTTAAGAAAGAACGGCATGACCGGTTTCGGCGTCAAGCCTTTTTCAAATGCCTCAGTTCGTGCAAAGGTGTTTCCGTCGTGTAGATGAAGGTCTCCTCCCATACAGTGATGAAAGGTCCAGCTGCAGGGCATTAGTGTGCTAACGTCACTGCAGCCTGTGCCACGGACTGCATATCGCGCCTTGCACCACGTTGGAATACGATGCGCCGCAGAGGAAAGGGACCTTCGAAGATGCTGAAAATAAATGTACTTGTGCCCCCTACTTCCTGGCCCCCATTATCCAAGGCTCCGAGGCTGGAAGCGCTGGACAATGCAAACGCCTCTTGGGAAGTCCCAGACCGCCATCTGGCAGCAGCCTCTTGAAAGCACAGGTATGCGGGCGGGCTGTGATGATCCGATCACTCGGGTAAGTACAAGTTAGTCTCCTAACGTCCTGTAGGAATCACAGCCCAAGCAGGAAGGGGCCCTTCGAAAGTGCCACAGGAATGCACTTAAATATGCCAGAAATTAATTCTCCTCTCCGTTAAAAGAAGGAAGGGCCTCAGCGGGGTTCATTTGTACATTTATTTAAGAAAGAACGGCATGACCGGTTTTGGCGTCAAGCCTTTTTCAAATGCCTCAGTTCGTGCAAAGGTGTTTCCGTCGTGTAGATGAAGGGCTCCTCCCATACAGTGATGAAAGGTCCAGCTGCAGGGCATTAGTGTGCTGACGTCACTGCAGCCTGTGCCACGGACTGCATATCCCGCCTTGCACCACGTTGGAATACGATGCGCCGCAGAGGAAAGTGACCTTCGAAGATGCTGATAATAAATGTACTTGTGCCCCCTACTTCCTAGCCCCCATAATCCAAGGCTCCGAGGCTGGAAGCGCAGGACAATGCAAACGCCTCTTGGGAAGTCCCAGACTGCCATCTGGCAGCAGCCTCTTGAAAGCACAGGTATGCGGGCGGGCTGTGATGATCCGATCACTCGGGTAAGTACAAGTTAGTCTCCTAACGTCCTGTAGGAATCACAGCCCAAGCAGGAAGGGGCCCTTCGAAAGTGCCACAGGAATGCACTTAAATATGCCAGAAATTCTCCTCTCCGTTGAAAGAAGGAAGGGCCTCAGCGGGGTTCATTTGTACATTTATTTAAGAAAGAACGGCATGTCCGGTTTCGGCGTCAAGCCTTTTTCAAATGCCTCAATTCGTGCAAAGGTGTTTCCGTCGTGTAGATGAAGGGCTCCTCCCATACAGTGATGAAAGGTCCAGCTGCAGGGCATTAGTGTGCTGACGTCACTGCAGCCTGTGCCACGGACTGCATATCCCGCCTTGCACCACGTTGGAATACGATACGCCGCAGAGGAAAGTGACCTTCGAAGATGCTGAAAATAAATGTACTTGTGCCCCCTACTTCCTAGCCCCCATAATCCAAGGCTCCGAGGCTGGAAGCGCAGGACAATGCAAACGCCTCTTGGGAAATCCCAGACCGCCATCTGGCAGCAGCCTCTTGAAAGCACAGGTATGCGGGCGGGCTGTGATGATCCGATCACTCGGGTAAGTACAAGTTAGTCTCCTAACGTCCTGTAGGAATCACAGCCCAAGCAGGAAGGGGCCCTTCGAAAGTGCCACAGGAATGCACTTAAATATGCCAGAAATTCTCTTCTCCGTTGAAACAAGGAAGGGCCTCAGCGGGGTTCATTTGTACATTTATTTAAGAAAGAACGGCGTGACTGGTTTCGGCGTCAAGCCTTTTTCAAATGCCTCAGTTCGTGCAAAGGTGTTTCCGTCGTGTAGATGAAGGGCTCCTCCCATACAGTGATGAAAGGTCCAGCTGCAGGGCATTAGTGTGCTGACGTCACTGCAGCCTGTGCCACGGACTGCATATCCCGCCTTGCACCACGTTGGAATACGATGCGCCGCAGAGGAAAGTGACCTTCGAAGATGCTGAAAATAAATGTACTTGTGCCCCCTACTTCTTAGCCCCCATAATCCAAGGCTCCGAGTCTGGAAGCGCAGGACAATGCAAACGCCTCTTGGGAAGTCCCAGACCGCCATCTGGCAGCAGCCTCTTGAAAGCACAGGTATGCGGGCGGGCTGTGATGATCCGATCACTCGGGTAAGTACAAGTTAGTCTCCTAACGTCCTGTAGAAATCACAGCCCAAGCAGGAAGGGGCCCTTCGAAAGTGCCACAGGAATGCACTTAAATATGCCAGAAATTCTCCTCTCCGTTGAAAGAAAGAAGGGCCTCAGCGGGGTTCATTTGTACATTTATTTAAGAAAGAACGGCATGACCGGTTTCGGCGTCAAGCCTTTTTCAAATGCCTCAGTTCGTGCAAAGGTGTTTCCGTCGTGTAGATGAAGGGCTCCTCCCATACAGTGATGAAAGGTCCAGCTGCAGGGCATTAGTGTGCTGACGTCACTGCAGCCTGTGCCACGGACTGCATATCCCGCCTTGCACCACGTTGGAATACGATGCGCCGCAGAGGAAAGTGACCTTCGAAGATGCTGAAAATAAATGTACTTGTGCCCCCTACTTCCTAGCCCCCATAATCCAAGGCTCCGAGGCTGAAAGCGCAGGACAATGCAAATGCCTCCTGGGAAGTCCCAGACCGCCATCTGGCAGCAGCCTCTTGAAAGCACAGGTATGCGGGCGGGCTGTGATGATCCGATCACTCGGGTAAGTACAAGTTAGTCTCCTAACGTCCTGTAGGAATCACAGCCCAAGCAGGAAGGGGCCCTTCGAAAGTGCCACAGGAATGCACTTAAATATGCCAGAAATTCTCCTCTCCGTTGAAAGAAGGAAGGGCCTCAGCGGGGTTCATTTGTACATTTATTTAAGAAAGAACGGCATGACCGGTTTCGGCGTCAAGCCTTTTTCAAATGCCTCAGTTCGTGCAAAGGTGTTTCCGTCGTGTAGATGAAGGGCTCCTCCCATACAGTGATGAAAGGTCCAGCTGCAGGGCATTAGTGTGCTGACGTCACTGCAGCCTGTGCCACGGACTGCATATCCCGCCTTGCACCACGTTGGAATACGATGCGCCGCAGAGGAAAGTGACCTTCGAAGATGCTGATAATAAATGTACTTGTGCCCCCTACTTCCTAGCCCCCATAATCCAAGGCTCCGAGGCTGGAAGCGCAGGACAATGCAAACGCCTCTTGGGAAGTCCCAGACCGCCATCTGGCAGCAGCCTCTTGAAAGCACAGGTATGCGGGCGGGCTGTGATGATCCGATCACTCGGGTAAGTACAAGTAAGTCTCCTAACGTCCTCTAGGAATCACAGCCCAAGCAGGAAGGGGCCCTTCGAAAGTGCCACAGGAATGCACTTAAATATGCCAGAAATTCTCCTCTCCGTTGAAAGAAGGAAGGGCCTCAGCGGGGTTCATTTGTACATTTATTTAAGAAAGAACGGCGTGACTGGTTTCGGCGTCAAGCCTTTTTCAAATGCCTCAGTTCGTGCAAAGGTGTTTCCGTCGTGTAGATGAAGGGCTCCTCCCATACAGTGATGAAAGGTCCAGCTGCAGGGCATTAGTGTGCTGACGTCACTGCAGCCTGTGCCACGGACTGCATATCCCGCCTTGCACCACGTTGGAATACGATGCGCCGCAGAGGAAAGTGACCTTCGAAGATGCTGAAAATAAATGTACTTGTGCCCCCTACTTCTTAGCCCCCATAATCCAAGGCTCCGAGTCTGGAAGCGCAGGACAATGCAAACGCCTCTTGGGAAGTCCCAGACCGCCATCTGGCAGCAGCCTCTTGAAAGCACAGGTATGCGGGCGGGCTGTGATGATCCGATCACTCGGGTAAGTACAAGTTAGTCTCCTAACGTCCTGTAGAAATCACAGCCCAAGCAGGAAGGGGCCCTTCGAAAGTGCCACAGGAATGCACTTAAATATGCCAGAAATTCTCCTCTCCGTTGAAAGAAGGAAGGGCCTCAGCGGGGTTCATTTGTACATTTATTTAAGAAAGAACGGCATGACCGGTTTCGGCGTCAAGCCTTTTTCAAATGCCTCAGTTCGTGCAAAGGTGTTTCCGTCGTGTAGATGAAGGGCTCCTCCCATACAGTGATGAAAGGTCCAGCTGCAGGGCATTAGTGTGCTGACGTCACTGCAGCCTGTGCCACGGACTGCATATCCCGCCTTGCACCACGTTGGAATACGATGCGCCGCAGAGGAAAGTGACCTTCGAAGATGCTGAAAATAAATGTACTTGTGCCCCCTACTTCCTAGCCCCCATAATCCAAGGCTCCGAGGCTGAAAGCGCAGGACAATGCAAATGCCTCCTGGGAAGTCCCAGACCGCCATCTGGCAGCAGCCTCTTGAAAGCACAGGTATGCGGGCGGGCTGTGATGATCCGATCACTCGGGTAAGTACAAGTTAGTCTCCTAACGTCCTGTAGGAATCACAGCCCAAGCAGGAAGGGGCCCTTCGAAAGTGCCACAGGAATGCACTTAAATATGCCAGAAATTCTCCTCTCCGTTGAAAGAAGGAAGGGCCTCAGCGGGGTTCATTTGTACATTTATTTAAGAAAGAACGGCATGACCGGTTTCGGCGTCAAGCCTTTTTCAAATGCCTCAGTTCGTGCAAAGGTGTTTCCGTCGTGTAGATGAAGGGCTCCTCCCATACAGTGATGAAAGGTCCAGCTGCAGGGCATTAGTGTGCTGACGTCACTGCAGCCTGTGCCACGGACTGCATATCCCGCCTTGCACCACGTTGGAATACGATGCGCCGCAGAGGAAAGTGACCTTCGAAGATGCTGATAATAAATGTACTTGTGCCCCCTACTTCCTAGCCCCCATAATCCAAGGCTCCGAGGCTGGAAGCGCAGGACAATGCAAACGCCTCTTGGGAAGTCCCAGACCGCCATCTGGCAGCAGCCTCTTGAAAGCACAGGTATGCGGGCGGGCTGTGATGATCCGATCACTCGGGTAAGTACAAGTAAGTCTCCTAACGTCCTCTAGGAATCACAGCCCAAGCAGGAAGGGGCCCTTCGAAAGTGCCACAGGAATGCACTTAAATATGCCAGAAATTCTCCTCTCCGTTGAAAGAAGGAAGGGCCTCAGCGGGGTTCATTTGTACATTTATTTAAGAAAGAACGGCATGACCGGTTTCGGCGTCAAGCCTTTTTCAAATGCCTCAGTTCGTGCAAAGGTGTTTCCGTCGTGTAGATAAAGGGCTCCTCCCATACAGTGATGAAAGGTCCAGCTGCAGGGCATTAGTGTGCTGACGTCACTGCAGCCTGTGCCACGGACTGCATATCCCGCCTTGCACCACGTTGGAACACGATGCGCCGCAGAGGAAAGTGACCTTCGAAGATGCTGAAAATAAATGTACTTGTGCCCCCTACTTCCTAGCCCCCATAATCCAAGGCTCCGAGTCTGGGAGCGCAGGACAATGCAAACTCCTCTTGGGAAGTCCGAGACCGCCATCTGGCAGCAGCCTCTTGAAAGCACAGGTATGCGGGCGGGCTGTGATGATCCGATCACTCGGGTAAGTACAAGTACGTCTCCTAACGTCCTGTAGGAATCACAGCCCAAGCAGGAAGGGGCCCTTCGAAAGTGCCACAGGAATGCACTTAAATATGCCAGAAATTCTCCTCTCCGTTGAAAGATGGAAGGGCCTCAGCGGGGTTCATTTGTACATTTATTTAAGAAAGAACGGCATGACCGGTTTCACTTTAAAAACCATAGGTTTCAGGCCTTATATAGTTAGGAATTAGCATTTAAAAAACCTTGCAAATTCACTTAAAAAACCATGGGTTTCAGGCCTTATATATTTAGGAATTAGCATTTTAAAAACCTTGCAAATTCACTTAAAAACCCATAGGTTTCAGGCCTTATATAGTTAGGAATTAGCATTTAAAAAACCATTGAAATTGCTCCTATATAGTTAGTTGTACTAACTATATTTCGCGCACCCGCAATCCACTGCTGATGATGACACATTTCTCGCCACAGATTCACTATTGATATATTCATTTATGTCTTCATTTGTTTTTTAAGAATCTTGTATGAATTTTTAACTTGTATGATTATGTTTTAATAATGATTTATTAACTGTGTAAGTATTAAATAAAAACATTTAAGTTTTATAGTCTGTCTCAGCCAATTGTTCATTCAATTCACTACCAATGTGTTTGAGAATTTAGTTGCTTAGGTTGTTATCTTTCGAATGATGTCACATATTACATCATTCATGACATGGTCAGTGACATCACTGATGACATCACTGGTTTTTTTAAATGCTAATTCCTAACTATATAAGGCCTGAAACCTATGGTTTTTTAAGTGAATTTGCAATGTTTTTTAAATGCTAATTCCTAACTATATCAGGCGCGAAAGCTATATTTTTTTTCAACAAATTTCAAAGGTTTTGTAAATGCTAATTCTATTAGCGGATAACGTTTATATATGTTATTATCCTTCTGGGACCACCTGAGCAGCCATCTTGTTTCTCAGGAGAAGTGAGGCACAAGAGAGCACAAATCAAGAGTGGAAAACGCGAAAAGGGGGCAGGGTTGAGAGCCCCTGACTCCCTAGTCCTTCTCAGGGGGTCCCAGAAGGACCATCAAGTGCAAAAAAAACAAAAAACATTTGTAATCGCTGGGTACGCGCACAGTACGCGTACCGCACGTGTACGGTGCGCGTACCCCGCGATTTGTTTGCCCTGAGAAGGGCTAGAGGGTTGGGGGGTCTCTACCCTGCCCTCTTTTCGTGTTTTCCACTCTTGTTTTGGGCTCTCTTGTGCCTCAGTTCTCCTGAAAAACAAGATGGTGGCCAACACTTCCTGGTTTGGACAGTTTGGAATGTAGACAGTCGACTGCCAGTCAATCAGAAACTCGCTCGCGCACGTAAGGGTACGCGCACATACGCGCACGGTACGCGTACCGTACGCGTACGGTGCGAGTACGGTGAGCGCATATAGATATATAATTTGCTCAAATTCAATTTTCTCAACAACTACTGGAGGGATTTTCACCAAATATGGAAAAGGCACTACTGCATACCTGTCCCTACCATTTTGCCAAGTTTGGTGTAATTCCGTTCAGCCGTTCGGGCTGTAGCCGTGTCTAAAGGTCCCATAGAAAATGCCATTTGAAACATTTCAAATTGAATTTTCTCAAGAACTACTGGAGGGATTTTCACCAAACATAGAAAAGGCACATCTGCATACCAGGCCTTACCATCTTGCCAAGTTTGGTGTAATTCCATTCAGCCGTTCGGGCTGTAGCCGTGTCTAAAGGTCCCTATGGAAATTAACATGGGGAAAACAAGTTTTGGGACCCCCCTTTCAGCCCCCGCTTGACGAATCCCCCCCGAAACTTTCAGGGAAGGAGCGGAGCAGAGCTGGCCAAAATTATGGAAAATTACACACAGATTCCTCAATCGGCGCCAAAGTTATTCCCAATAGAATGTTGAGCGCATATAGATATATATTTTGCTCAAATTCAAATTCTCAACAACTACTGGAGGGATTTTCACCAAATATAGAAGAGCCACTACTGCATACCTGTCCCTACCATTTTGCCAAGTTTGGTGTAATTCCGTTCAGCCATTCGGCTGTAGCCGTGTCTAAAGGTCCCATAGAAAATGCCATTTGAAAAATGTCAAATTCAATTTTCTCAAGAACTACTGGAGGGATTTACACCAAACATACAAAAGGCACTGCTGCATACCAGTCCCTACCATTTTGCCAAATCTGGTGTATTTCCGTTCAGCCGTTCGAGCTGTAGCCTTGACCCCCCTTTTTCCTCGGCCCCCGCTTGACGAATCCCCCTGAAACTTTTAGGGAAGGAGCGGAGCGCAGCGAGGCAAATTTAAGGAAAATTACAGGCAGATCCCTCAATCGGCGCCAAAGTTATTCCCAATAGAATGTTCGGAATTTCCTATGGTAACTAGGTCCTAACTATATATACCTACTGGCGACCGCCAGTAGGTAATTTATATATATCATATATATCGTGGTGGTGCTGATTCAGTGGGGACCCCAGGGGCACTACACTGGGTTCGGAACGAAACGGACAGAGCCCCCTGTGCTGTGTGACCAGATTTGCATATCGGCCAACAGAAGCAGTACTGGGTGGTGCAAACCTTTGCAGAGCTATCGTGTCTGTAGATTTGCTCGGTGGAGTGGACGCCGGACGGGTGCCGTTGCTGGCCGCTCGACACACAAGGTACGCTAATTAAAGTAATACCACACAGGTTGGGAGGTGTGCTCTACCCCACAGCCCAGGACGGAATTTACATCGTCAGTAGGGTAAAGCGGGGAACTGTTTACAGAATTTTAAGCCAAGATGTCATCCGACACGCTCAGGAACCGCGAGTTAGCCACGGAGGAAGTGTTTTCAGGTTCCCCAGCAGATCTATTAAGTGCCAACAATGGGGGGACCGAAGAACAAAGTGTCGAAGTCAACGGATTAAAAGAAGAAATTTAAATGCTGGAAAAACTGAAACGCTAGGAACAATCAAAATGGTGGGAGGCGCTCTCACTCAAAAGGTATTTGGATGTGGGGAGAATCCCCAGGTGGCTCCGTATTATTATTGCCCCCAGTTAAGAGGCGCCTGACCCACTTATGATGGCGGAATGGGGAGAATGCAACCTTGAGTCATCTCGCCGACTGGTACAGGTACTGGTCAAATACGCGGAGATTGACAGAGGGGAACTGCAGAATAAAGACAAATCCCTGGAAGATTATATTAAACAGCAGGAAGGGGACTCCTGCTCAGGACAAAAGCTGCAGGAGGAAATGACCACAAGGCTGGTTAAGGCGGAAGAAAAAATCAAGGTATGAAAGGCGTATAAATTAAAAAGGGACCATAATGATTATGCTAACGGCCACATTTTTACATTTGCTAGGCGCTATGACTCACTCAGAACTCCAACAGCAAATATACGCACGCAAGCTGCAAAGGGACAACAAAGGGCCAAATTATCGTCAATATTTGACTGAAGCTCAGTACCAGTGAACGAGTCTGACAATGAAAGTGTGAGAAGGAATACAGAGCACTTGGGCATTAAACTCACTCTGCGGGAAGAGTTGGACATTTTAAAACAAGGCAGGAGGCAAACATTGCGGCCTCGTACCATGGGACAAGCCGCAAAACCTAATCACAAAAGAGAAGGGGGAGACACCAGGCCTGCAGGAGATGTGGAGGCCAGGAAACAGGGCAGTGACCGAGGCAAGCGGCAATGATGAATTGTATTGGTAAGGTAATGCAAGTTCTGAAAAAGGAGCCAGTGAGCAGGATACCAATACTATCATCAATCTGGCTAATATTGATCTGTCAAAACCAACAGTTGATGGACAGAATGCAGAACAATGGCATACATTCACCCCAGTACAGAGACCTGGGCCTAAATCCATCGTTTTTTGCACTCCACACCACCCCAGTTCAGACATATGCAAATCAGCCTTGACCCTGTGCCTCATGGGAACAGTTATGTTATGTTATGTTATACACAACTTATATAGCGCACGGACACCCAGAGGTTTCATGGCGCTAGAGAAGGGAAGAAAATGGTGAACAGTGGCCTAACTGTGTGCTTGTTTAAATAACCAGGTCTTCAGTTCACCCCTGAATTGCATCAGATTGGTGCAACTACGAAGTGAGAGGGGAAGTGAGTTCCAGATCTTTGGGGCCAGGTAAGTAAATCGGCAGCCGCCGAGGCGTTTTTTTTTAAAAAGGGGCAAAGTGAGGAGAGACAGGTGGGCAGGGCAGAGATTGCGAGACAGTTCGTGTTTTTTTATGAGATGGTTTATAAACTTGGGGCTTTTTCCATGAAGAGCCTTGAAGGTCAAACAGCTTACTTTGAAAGTTACCCGTTGGGCTATGGGTAGCCAATGGAGGGCGGCTAGCAGTGGTTTCGCCGAACTCTTGCCGTTGCATTTGAATATTAATCTGGCCGCTTGATTTTGCACTATCTGCAACCGGTTGGAAAGAGCCAGAGGGATACCTAAATAGATGGAATTGGAAAAATCAAGGCGGGAGAGGACCAAAGCGATTACCACCTGAATGAGGGCAGAGTGTGTAAGCAGATGGGAAATTTTCTTGATCTTCCGTAACTGGAAGAAACATGAGGAGATCACCGTTCCCACCTGATTTTTTAGTGATAGCTCGGTGTTAAGGGTGATCCCAAGACTTTTTACCGATGGAGAGGGAGACGGAGGAGATCCCATGGAGGTAGGCCAAAAATGAGGGCCCCAGCTGGTTGCGCTTTTGCCCGGGAGTACCAACTCGGTCTTTCCAGGGTTGAGTTTTAGATGGTTCGACTCCATCCACCCTTGGATGTGCAGCATAGTGGCCTGAAATTCTTCAACGGCGTCTGAGGAATTTAATGGGAATATAAGCTGCAGATCGTCCTCATAATTGTATATGGTGACCTTCCTGTTTTGTAATGACTGTAGCAGCGGTTTGAGGTACAGATTAAATAGGAGGGGGGACAGTGATGAGCCCTGCGGGACCCCACAGCTGGTGGGGAGTTTGGGCGCCGTGAAGTTCTCAAGTTTGACTGCCTGAAAACGGTCATTCAGAAAGGATTTGATCCAACCGAGGGCCATGCCTCGCAGGCCGGCCTGTTCGACACGGTGTAATAAGATGGTATGGTCCACCGTGTCGAACGCTGCCCACAAGTCCAGGAGCACCAGGGCCTGATGTATACCCTTATCGGCATTGGACCTCATAGTGTCCAGGACTGCTAGGATCACCGACTAGGTAGAGTGTGCCTGGCGGAAGCCGGCTTGATTGGGTTCTAGAAAATCGGATGTCTCTATGAAGCTCGAGATACAACTAGCGACATGGGCTTCTAGGATCTTCGCACCAAAAGGGAGAAGCGATATAGGTCGATAATTTGAAAGGTTAGAGGGGTCGGCTCCGGGTTTTTTTATTAATGGGACCAACGTAGCGTATTTGAACGCATTAGGAACTATTCCTTGTGATAGGGATTCATTCAGGAAGGGAATTATTTCTTGGGGTATTGTCGAGTAAACTTCTTTTAGTATGTGCGGAGGGCAGGGATCGTTAGGAGATCCGGAAGTGACTCGGTTCATTAATTCTAGTAGTTTCGGTTGATCTATCAGAGGAATAGCTGCGAGTGCGAAGAGATTTCTAGCGCTATCTCCACTTCCTGCAGAAGTCATGCAGGGTTGGATGCTGTTTTTTATATTATCAATCTTATCCTTAAAGAAGTCATTGAGTTGATTGCACAGCGTTTGCGTGGGAACTTGGGATGGAGAAGTTCTTGCATCATTACATAGGTCATTAACGACCCTGAAGATTTCTCTGGTTTTATTTTGAGCATTAGATATTTTTTCAGAGAAAAAGAGTGCTTTTGTAGATAAGATAGAATGTTTGTACTTACTGCGGGCAGCTGTGTATAATAGTCTGTCTTCGACAGAATACCCATGTCTGCATTTTCTCTCTAATTGGCGCAATTCTAATTTTTGGTTTTTAAGGTCTGCGGTGAACCATCTATGTGCATCCATGCGGCGAGCACGTGAGAACTTGGTTAAGGGGACATGCTCGTTACTAGCCGCCAGGAGCCAATTGTTGAGATCTTTCTCCATAAGGTTGATGTCTGGGGAAGGAGCTGGGAGAGAGTTAGACAAGGTAGACATGAACTCCTGTTTGTTTAATGAGCTCCATTTCCTTGCTAACCCCCCTGCGGAGGCTGGGGCCTTTAAATGGCCGTGAAAGGTGATGAAGAATTGAAGCTGATGGTGATCCGACCATATGCAGGGCGTTATCGTTGGAATGGATAATGGGACATTACGGGACCATATTTGGTCTAAAATATGTCCCTTTTCATGGGTAGGAGTCGGAACTGATTGAGAAAAGTTCATATGGGAAAAAAGCTCAAAGAGTTCTGTGGCCTGGGGTCCTGCTTCTGGATCATTGTACCAGTAATTTAAGTCTCCAATTAGCAAGACTTTGTCGTAGTTGGTAATTAAGCTGTCCATTTGTTCAGACAGGGATGCCGGAAATGTAGGCATAGTTTTAGGTGGACGATATATCAGAACCAGTACCATAGTACCTTTATCTGAATCTGATTTAATTACTAGGTTTTCCGTGTCTAGGAGGACCAGAGGGGGTAGAGTGGTGAATGTATGGTTTTTGTGGATAATTGCAGCAACGCCCCCTCCAGGTTTACCTGGTTCTCTGTTTGTCAGCAGAATATAATAGTCTGCTGGTAGGGCAGTAAGAATGTCCGGTAAGGAATCCGTTGTAAGCCATGTTTCAGATAAAAACAGAATATCTGGTCTGTTGGATTTGAGTAGTAGGAAGATGTCTAGTTGGTGCTTAACTAAAGATCTGGTGTTAAGATATAGACAGCGGAGAGTCAAAGTGTTTGGGCTTGGGGGAGGGCTAGAAGAGGTAGGGCGTAGTGGTGTGGAGTGGGAGTCCTCCTCCATTAAATGGAGAGGATAGATGTTGTTAGTCTTTAAGCGGGTGAGTGTGGAGGAATCGAGGTTGGAAAAGTCAGAGTGTTGCAGAGAGTGGAGTTCAGCCGATGTGTAGCTATTGATTTCTCCATTCTGCCTGGTCCCTGGACTCGGCCAGGCGCGGACGGGCGCAGACGGGCTTGCCTTAGGCGCGCCTTCGGCGCGCAAGCGGCACGCCCGCTGCGCGTCCTTGCGAGGCACATGGTTATAAGGGCTATGGGGGTGTGGCCTCGCGGTAGTGGGCGTGGCTTGTGCGAGTCCCGGGGAGGTGTCGCAAGAGGGAAAGAGCCCCCGCGTCAGCGCGAAACTCCGCTGCACAGGTGGGTCTGGGAGGTGCCTTGTCAAATCAGGTGCCCAAAGAAAAACAGTGATTTAAAAACGGAACACAGTTATCACACTACAATGTTAAAATAGCAATTAACAAATCTCCCGGCTTCCCGCCACAGAACATGTTGTGATGCAGCTTGCATGGCGATCCCCATTTGACGACCTCGGGCTGATTTCAAAGGGAAGGTAAGTGCATTGGGAAGGCCTAGGATAGTATAAGCTGGGAATCTCAGGACTTCGGTGTCGAATGTACTGCCTATGTCGTCTAAGACCGCCTTCCAATAGTCCCTAACTTCTCTACACTCCCAGAGAAGATAAGTCATGGTGCCGCGCTCCCCGCAACCCCTCCAGCAAAGTGCGCTGCGAGTTGGATTCCCCTTGTTGAGCCGAACAGGGGTAAGGTGCCAGTAAAGGGCTAGTTTCACCGCTGCCTCCCTGCCTGCGGTGTTGCGTGTGGTGTGGGATGCCCTATAATATATGTAACTCCATTCCCGGTCTGTCATGGTCCTCCCCAGCTCCGCTTCCCATCGCTTCTGTCCCGCCGCCCGACCTGGTGTAATTGGGGGTGTGAGCATCTTGTATAGTTCCGAAATTAGGTGCTTGTCCAATTCCTTAGCCATTGCTCGAAATCTGTCATGTGTCTGCTAAATAGAGGAGCGCAGTCCGGGTGTGTGAGCCAGTGCCGGAGTTGAAAGTATTGGAAGAGGTGGGGGGAGACAACATCATATCCTTGAGACAGATCAGAGAGGGAAAGAAAGCCCTGCAGATCGAAAAGGTGCCCTGCTGACCTGCAGCTCGTACCGCGCCACTGTGAGAAGGCGTGGGGGTCAGTGCTCAGTGGAAACTCCGGGTTGTCTAGGAGGGGAGTGAGTGGGGAGGGAAAGGTCGTCAGGCCCCATTTAATGGCTACCGTGTCCCAGACCCGCAAGATGGTGCGGGTGATGTGTGACCTCTGGAGATATCGCGGCCTGTTGTGCCGGAGAAGGAACGGGATCTTCCAAAGGGATGTCTGGGCCATCGCTCTATCTTGAAACAACCCCCGTTTTTCAGATTCCGGTCTATACCACTCCACTAAATAGCGGAGCGGGGAGGCCTGGAAGTATTGCTGAAGGATGGGGATCCCAAGACCACCCTCATCCATGCCCCGGTATGCCAATTGTTTGTGCAAGCGCGGGCGTTTCCCCCCCCCCCCCCCCCCCCCCCCCCAGATGAAGTGGTGAAAGGCAGCCTGTAGATTTGCGATGGTGCCAGCCGGAAGTAACACTGGGATAGTTTGGAAGATGTACAAGATCTTGGGCAGGGCCGACATTTTCACTGCCGCAACTCGCCTTAGCAGGGAGAGCGGCTGTTTGGACCATCGCGCGAGGTCAGTTCAAATCTGGGATGTGAGAGTCGTGTAGTTGAGGGCAACCGTTGAGTCCGTGGAGGAAGCGAGGGTAATACCCAAGTATGGAAGTTGTGCTGCCGTCTGTAAGCCTCCTCCATACTCCGGTGCGCCCGCGAGAGAGCGGGTGTTTCTGCCCAAGGGCAGTATCAGTGATTTCCCCCTGTTTATTTTGAAGCCGGATATGCCACCGAAGGATTCTATTACCCCCAAAAACGCAGGAATTGAGCGGTCTGGGCGGTCAAGGGCAGCTATGATGTCATCGGCGTATAGGCCGATCGTATGAGGTTCCCCGCCAAAAGTGATGGCATGGATGTTGGGGGTTTTCGCGGATCTTTTGCACTAGCGGCTCTACATACAGAGCAAATATAAGAGGCGAGAGTGGGCACCCTTGCCATGTGCCTCATTGTATCTCGAAGGGGCTCGAGCGTAAACCACCCAGGCGGACCCGCGCTCGAGGATGGTGATAGCAGCTTGCGATCCAGGATTGAAAGATGTCCCCTAACCGAAAGCGAGCCAAAACCCTCTGTAAGAAGGCCCAATCCACCCAGTCAAACGCTTTTTCCGCGCAATGGCCAGCAGCACTGAATCTGATTGTTGGAAGTGGGCTTTGTCGATCAGGTGGAGGATCCGTTTGGTGTTATCACTACATTGGCGGCTCGGGACAAAGCCCGATTGGTCGGGCTCCTGGATCCCAGGTAGGCACGGCCCGAGGCGAGCAGCTAGCACACCCGTGAAAAGCTTCAGGTCCAAATTTAGTGTGTGGGGTCTTTGCCGGGTTTAGGCAGCACCACGATGTCAGCCTCCAGCATATCTGGAGGGATGGAGCCCGGGCCGCCGAAGGAGTTGAAAAGCCGAGTGAGGACCGGGGCTAGTAGCGAGCTGAAAGTTTTATAAAAGGCGGCTGAGAAGCCGTCCGGCCGTGGGGATTTGAGGGGGCGTAGGCGAGATATAGCCGCTATCACCTCATCCAAATGGATGGGGGCCTCCAAGGCGTCTGCACTCGCCGGAGACAGCGCGGTGATCTCCGCAGTCTCCAAGTAGCCATCGATGTCTCTGCCTGATACAGTGTCGGCGCGGTACAAAGAGGCGTAGAAGCCCCGAAATGCCTCCGCTACCTGTGCCTCCCTGTCGATTTCCACGCCGTTCCCATCTTTGAGGCCTAAGATCTTCGGGCGTTGGGATTTGGCTTTCAGCACGCTGGCGAGTAGGCGACCGGTCTTGTTCCCCCCAACATAGTAAGTGTGGCGGAGGCGGAGAGCAGCGATATCTGCCCTGTCCGTATCTAGGCTGGCCAGTTGGGACCTGGCAGCTTTCAATTGCCTCCACACCCGGGGAGCTCCGGTGCGGCTGTGAACCCTCTCGAGTTTAGAAACTTTGGTAGTGAGGTCCTCTCTCTTTGCTTTACGGACCTTCGCTTCCGCCGCCGCTATCGCGATGAGTTCGCCACGGGCCACCGATTTCAGGGCACCCCACAGGGCTGAGGCAGACGTCTCGGACGTGTCATTAATTGCTAAGTAGTCGGTAATAACCTTGTGAAGTTGCTTAGTAACCTCTGGGCGCTGCAGGACAGTTTTGCGCAGCCTCCACGTCCCAGGGGGACCGCTAGGTTTGGGAATCGTGAGCAGTAGCTCAACGGCATCATGGTCAGTGATAGCTGCTGGTACAATGCAAACGTCTGTAAGGCTATTGGCTAAGTCAGAGGAGCCGAGGAAGTGATCGAGCCTGGCATAGGTGCGGTGCCAGTGTGAGTAAAAGGTGTAATGGGATGTCCCAGGGTGTTTGGCCCTCCAGAAGTCCACCAGACCCCGTTCATGTAGCCAAGCCTTGCCTGCCGTGGAGAGGGTGCCTGTGTCCCCGTACCTATGTCCAGCTCTATCCATGTTAGTGTCCATCACCAGATTGAAGTCCCACCCTAGAAGCAGGAGACAATTAGGGGATTGAAGAGTCTCTGAAATGGCGCTTTTCAAAAAGGTTTCCTGTCCTGTGTTCGGAGTATATAAGGAACCAATTGTCAGTTGCTGGCCGCCTATCAAGAAGTTATGGGCAAGGAGCCTGCCCTTGATCTCCCCCGTTTTTTCCCCCACCCGCCCCTGGAACCGCCTAGACACTAGAAAGAGGAGAAGAACTGCTGGGGGAAGGCGCGGGAGTGCATCCTATGCCAATCTTTTGCAAGCAGATGGGTCTCTTGGAGTAAGCAAATCTCGGCCGGAATTTTCCAAGTACGAGATCACTGCCCTCCGCTTAATGGGATTGTTTAAGCCCTTCACATTAAGGGTCAATATCTTCAGAGCTGGGTTAGTCATCGCTGGGCAAGTGGATAGAAAGCTCTACGCGTGGGTGGTAATGCCGCAGTGTGAGATGGAAGTGAAAGGCGATTGATCCATCCTGTTGAAGCCCCCCTGGCACACTGGTTCCCTCCCTCAGCCCCTCCCGCCGCCCCAACCCAACCCCAACTGAAGACCCCCCATCCCCGCTCCCTCCCCTTTCAAACTCCATCCCCCCAACCCACCAGCCCCCCTTTTGAACTCCAGCCACCCCCCCCCCGCAAACCCCCCGCCCCCCTCCCTAACCCCAACTGGACACCCCCAAGAACAAACCATAGTCCCAGGCCTATTAGAACGCAGTTCAGGCCTGTAGAGTCTTAACATGGAGGAGTTTGTGGCAGTGGCGACATTGGTGGCTCCCCCGCCCCTCCCCCCGCCCTCCTGAATGCAAAGCAATGCAGGCAAATCCCCTAGCCAGAGTGCCTCAGGTCGTATCTTTGACCACCTCTTGTATGGCCGCGGCCTGTTCCAGGGCCATGGTCGCTTGGTCAGGTTTAAGGTCCTCCTTGGGGGGGCGGCGCCTCCTCGCCTGTTGCCACCCGCCGAGGGAACGCTGCGAGGACCTTTCCTGCGATTGTCGTGGTGAAGCCTCCTCCGTCTGCTCATCCTCCGCTAGGTCAAGTCCCAGTAGGGCGCACGTGTCTCGGAGAGAGCGGAGTTGATGCAGCGTCCCTTTCCATTTGAAAATTAAACGAAAAGGGTGACCCCAGGAGTAGGGCACCCCATTTTCTCACAAAAATGTCGCAGCTACCCGGAAGGCCTTCCTCTTCTAGAGCGTGATGGCCGAGAGGTCTTGAAATAGGGCCACGGCGGTGCCCTGGAAGTGGAGAGGTTGTTTCTGACGGGCCTCCTGTAGAATCCGCTCCTTCAATGGGAAGTCAGGGAGATAGGCAAGGATGTCCGGCGGAGGAGCAGACACACAGCCTTAGATACTTTCTGTACTAGAGAAATTATTTTTAACGAAAAAGTCGTCCATTCAATTTTTTATGAATATTTACATGTTTGTTTGTGATCTAGTGTTAGAATAAGTCATGTTTATCCACATCATGTAATTATTTTTTACTGAATCATATGTATCCACATATCCTTTTTTATATTAAAAATCAACCCTTTTGATATCATTTCAGTCCATTGCTTGTTTTATGAGTTACTCATGAATATGTGTTCTTTTCGATAGCCAGCTTTCAGTCCTATTTTTCTGCCTGGGTAGATACCTTTGCACAAAACGGCGGAGGAGCAGATGCACGCCTCGCCAGGCCAACTCTGTGCGCGCGGTCAATGCGAATAGCAAAGTCAGCAGGTTCACCAAGAATCTCCCGAAAGAGCTCCTGCAAGTAACAAGTGACGCTGTTTCCCTCTGCTTTCAATGGCACCCCCCGGACTCGTATATTATTCCTCCGGTAAGCGATTTTCGAGATCCTCTGAGTGCGCCTGGAGGTCTACTTGCTGCTCCCTCCTGCTGTAGTAGTTCCACCTCTTCGCTACGGGCCTAGTTAGTTTCTTCCATTGAGGCCACTCGCATTCCCAAGCCATCAACATCCCTGCGGAGTTCGCGTTGTTCCCCTGCCAGATCCTGCTTCAGAGTCTGGAAGTCGTCCCTAAGTGTGTTGAAGAGGGATTCTAGGAAGGCTTTTGTGATGGGGGCCCCTCCGTCATCTTGTCCAGGGGTGCTGGCCGTAGTCGCTGGCAACGGGGGGTTCTGGGTCTTTTCCCCCTTTGGGTTGCTTTTAACTAACACATCCGTTATAGTACGGCCGCCTCTGCGACCCGTGTTGGCCATGTCAACACCGGCGTGTGGACGTCGAGGGGTAGAATGTTGTGGTGCCTGCAGTCTAGTCCGGTGCTTGGAGTGGGCACCCCCTGGGCAGGCGGGTGGCTCCGCCTGGGCCAGAACAATCTCTCAATGTGTGCGCCCCTAGCCGGGGCCGTGTCGCGTCGGGGGCACCTACCCCTCGTCCTCCCAGAACTCCTCTAATCGCACCCGGCCGGCTTGCAGCTGGGCGCCTCTACTCCCTCTGTGCCCTTCCTCACCTGACAAGTGTGGTTCCCGCCGTCGGGCAGGGCTGGCTGTCAGGCCGCCAGCACTGCGTCACCCCAGGTCCAAGCTCCCAGCTCCCGCGTGGGTCACCACCGTCACGTCAGCAGTACAGTTTAGGCCCAAAAGCCGGGGTCTCTAGTTTCGCGCCTACCCACGTCTCATGCACCAGCCCCAGCCGTCCCGCCGTCCTGCCAATGGTACCCCTCGTAAGCTCTGAAAAGCAAGTGGGAAGAGCAGAATGTGTAGCGGTTGCTGGCCGGCTGTGTGAGTGATAGCTTCGGGCTGCTGCGCAAGAGAGCTGCCTTTGTCCTATCCTTGGGCCCTCCGTGCGCCGGCTTGCTGCGAGGCCTCCCCGGATTGTGTGCACTCCTCCTCACCTCATCAACGTCGGGACTCGGGACCTGCGCAGGGGTAAGGCGATTCGGGTCCCCCAAGGCCCCCAGGGCAGCCACTCCAGCCTCAGCGCCCCAGCTGTCTATTCCGTGGTGTAGGCCTCGAAGCCTGGGCCTCGGTTTCGTGGCTCCCCTGCATCAGGCTCCTCACTGTCCGCACGTACCTCCCCAGAGCAGCCCGCAGCTGGGATCAGCGTTGCCCCGCTAGTGTTGGCTCATGGTGTGCGGCCCCCTGGGTGGGTCCCGTCATCATTTCTGGGCACCTGCAGGACTCGGCCCACCGCTCCGTGTAGGCCCGGGACCGGGACCTCGATTTTCACAGTACGCCGCGTACTGCGTGCTGGTCCGCACTTCCTCCGCCGCACGTACTTGCGGCCGCCGGGACCCACCGACTCAGACCGGGTCCCGGCCTCTTTTCTTGGCTACCTCGCGCTTCTTTGTGGGCTTGTTGTTGAGCCCCACCGCCGGACCTCCGCTGCAGCTCTCCCAGTGTGCGGCCGCTAAAACCACGCGGCCCTCGGGTCTCCGGCAGAATGGCGGCTCCGAAGAGATCTGGCGGAGCAATGCGGGCCAGAAGCCAGTCAAGCAAGTCCACCGGTCGGTGGCAGATTTTGCCAAGGCCGCTGGGGAGATGCAAGCTAGGAAAACGGGCTAAAAGGGGTTCAGGGCCGGGAAGCCTCGCAGTCCGGCGACTATTCAGGCCGCCATCTTGGCCACGCCCGCCATTGCCAAACTTTAAAAAGAAAATGTGGTCATAAGAAACTCTGATAAAGGCGGTAATATCATCCAATTGGCCAATGGAGGAGTATATGAAAGAGGCACATAGCCAGTTAACCCGTTCACCGCAGCGCAAATTCTGGCGCGGTGCGGGTGATTTATGACTGGGCCTGGTTCGGACGGCCCCCAGCCATCCTCCTCACACACCCACTGTGACGTCGGACGGCCAGCAGCCGTCCGACGCATGCAAAGGGTTAAATGATCAAGAGTGCTACAGGAAAAGTACTCCACTGAAATATAAAAGTACTCAGGACTCCTTGTTCAAACTCCTTCTGACATGGAAAAGTATGGGGCTCCTCAGTTGGAAGTAGTACAAGTTCATCAAGAAAGAATACCCTTTATTCCCAGTGATTGATTTCATACTAAAAATTCATAAAAACATCAATAAACCACCGGGCAGGCCCATCATCGCAGCCTGTGATGGACTACTAGAAAACCTACCCAGGGATATTGACTATTTTTTGCAGGTGTATGTAAAAAGATTGAAATACTATGTTCAGTACTTGCTCATAGCATTAGACGTATCCTCCTTATATACTTGTATTCAAAATAATTATGGACTACGAGCCGTGGAGTATTTCTTATGCACTTGACCGATGATGTATGCACAGCACAATAAAATGCTATTGGATATGCTGCTCTTTTGCTTGGAAAACAATCTATTCCTTTTCAATTGCCAAATGTTTCAGCAGATCCAGGGAGTAGCAATGGGGGCTAGCTTCTCCCCCAGCTATGTCTGTCTTTTTATGGGCTGGTGGGAGGAGCGGGTCCTCATGCGGCAATATGAAGAAATGTATGATACCAAAGTTATTTCCTGGTTACGTTTTATCGATGATTTATTTATTGTGTGGAGAGGGAGTGAGGAAAGGTCCATGAAATGTATTGATCAGATTAATCACAATGATATTATTTTAAAATGTACATCTAGTATTAGCTGACTGCAGTGACCTTTTTAGATGTTCAGGTCTTGGTTGACAATAATGTTTTAACTACTACCCTTTTTAGAAAGCTCACTGCGGGAAATACAGTACTGCATGCATGAAGTGCTCACCCTCCCCATCTTATTAGGAGTATCCCGGATGGGGAGATGCTTCGCATCCGTCGCATTTGTAGCAACAAAGAGGATGCAGAGATTAAGCAGACAGAAAGTCAAGCCAGATTCTTAGATAGGACAGCAATTGTGGATGCTGCCATCAGAAAGTCCAATATAAGGCCAAAACACCACAGACAGATGGAATTAATGAAACTAAAGTCCCCCAGCCAACCAGACTAATTTTATCGTATTCTAGACAGGAGAGGCAACCGAGAACAATAGTAAGGCATAACTGGCATTTTATTCAAGATGACCCTGTGATAGGGAAATTTATGCCCTCTAATCCCTCTCTTACTTTTAGAAAAACCATGAGTATGGGGAACCCGCTGGTCAGCAATAGTCATGAGGAACGTCATAAGGACATGTGGTTAATTACAAGAAAGGACTTCTTTAGATATCTTTCATGTAAGGCCTATCAATTTGGCGTGAATGTCAAAACCTATACCACTGCATTCTCTTTAAAAGCAAGAGAGATTAAACAACATCTCACTTGTAAAACAGAGTTTTCTGTTTATGTTTTAGAATGTAGCTGCCACCTTAAATATATAGGAAGTAGCAAATTGGCCGTCCACAAGCGTATCCTGCAACATATCTGGGCTATAACTAACAATGATCAAAATTACCCGGTTGCCAGGCACTGTCAAACCACTCATGACAGCAACCCAAGACATTTAAAATATTAGGCCACTGAAGCTATCCCCATCCCAAAAAGAGGAGGTGATAGAGAAGCAAAGTTGAGGCGCCTGGAAACTAGCTTTATACTGGAGTTCGATTCTAAGCATCCAGGTGGTCTCAACACTACAGAGGACCTTTACACCTATTTATAATACTAATCAATATATTCTCTCATATAACTACTGGCTAGGTCACTTTTAATTTGCATAAGGTAATGAATTGATTACCTGCATCCGCGCTAAGCGTTTTACCGCTGTGCGCTGAAGATTGCGGAATCCCGCGGTTCATGACGAGCTCAGCTCGTCATGAGCGTACGAGAGGTGTACCTCATGACGAGCTGAGCTCGTCATCAGCGTCGAAGTGGTTAAATTGAGGTTTTTCTGTATTTTAGATTAACAAATTTTATGGGGTTTTACCATTATTTATGTACATATTTATATATTAACGTTGTTTTATGGATTGGTCTTAGGCATATTTTTGTATTCCATGTGTCCTGCTTCCAAACATTGAGATGGGTTTTTATAGTAATATCAATGTATGAACATATTTATTGATGATGATTTTTAATATGGATAATATTTTCAATGGTTTTGTTAACCCCTGTAGCATTTGTTAAAATAGATACATGATATTGGAATTCAATAGCCTCCAAACACAAACATCAAGAGCATCTGGATGCCTAGCATTCATGCACTTTATGGCATATAAGGCACTTTGTAAATAGGTACTGTAGCACTGAGTCACTTTATATGCGCAAAAGAACACTTGCATATCAAGAGCCTCAGGATTCCCTTGCATTTATACACTTATCAAAAAAGAGTGACAGAGTGCACACCTATTTATCCAATAATTCATCCATAGTTCATCATTCATCTGCTTGCGTGCAAACCCGGAATCGTGCACTGCCCTGGCACGTGCTTGTGAAACACTGAAAACAATGGGGCGAAGTAACGCCCCAAACCGGCTGCACAGCATTAATTCACACATAGCGTTGATGCCAAAGTTAATCCATTTAATCAAAAGTTTTATTCCAACTTGTTTTAATTTTTTCTGCAGTTCAAACTTGTTATCCAGTCAATGGTAATCTATCTATCTAGATTATCTTTGGAGGAACACTTATGCTACATTCCAGGGTCTAGGATAAGGCAAAATGCGCATGCCTACAGCATTTAAGGATATAATGTACTCATAAGAGTGTACCATGTGACTGGATAACAAGTTTGAACTGCAGAAAAAATTAAAACAAGTTGGAATAAAACTTTTGATTAAATGGATTAACTTTGGCATCAACGCTATGTGTGAATTAATGCTGTGCAGCCGGTTTGCGGCGTTACTTCGCCCCATTGTTTTCAGTATTTATACACTTATGGCATGAAGGCGCTTTGCAAACAGGTACTGTAGCACTGAGTCACTTTATATGTGTAAATTAATTTAGTGGGGATTTTACTGTAGGGTTTGGTATCTAGGAAACCCACAGTTTATCTTAGGAATCATGTATACAATGAATGTGTTATATATTCTCACAGTATTGTTTAACATCCTGATAGCTATTTAAATCACAGTATCAGCTAATCCATATCATTCAGTGACATTGTGTACATGCACCTACTGTTTTATTTTTCAAAAAACCAATTTCCTTTGTGTCGTTTTTCCATTTTTCACATATATGAGGGAGCACTTTTTATGTTCACTTTAATTTTGAATTTTGGAATGGAAATTTGATGGATTTGATTTTGCATTTAAGCACGTATAACATATTGACATGACATTAGGGAAAGACATTTATGTCTGATTATTTTGAAATACCAATGTATTTTGTGTCCATAATGAAGGATATGTATTTTTTGTCGCAAACAAGCATTTATGCACTAACAATACCGCAATAGTAAAGTCTATTTTCTATGTCCTTGATTTATGTAAAGTACTGGCACTTTAATTAGCGGTGGAATACTCTGAGCATTGTCATGTGATCAAGGCCGCTTCCTTGGCGGAAACGCGTAGTGGTAGACAATGGCGAAATAAAGTAATTGCAGCACGTACTTGGGTCCACGCTAGATTTTTCCAAAGAGTTGGAGTGAGTAAATAGGTGGTATATATATATATATATATATATATATATATATATATATATATATATATATATATATATATATATATATATATGATTATGTGTATATATATATATATACTAGCAGCCCGTCCCAACGTTGTCCTGGAACAATTAGGCTTCAGGGCCCCCGCACGCCCCAACGTTGTCCGTGGGTCCCCCGGAGCCTTCCTCCATATATTGCAGTATTATACCTCTATGTTTACTTTCTACGCTTTTGTAACCTGCACACGTCACTTTTTCCTCCTGTAATGCAGTATTATACCTCTATGTTTACTTTGTACGCTTTTGTAACCTGCACACTCAACTTTTTCCTCCTGTAATGCACCGTTTGGCTCACTTTTGTAATGCTCCATTTGCTTCCTCTTGCTCACGATGTACGCTTTTGTAACCTGCACACGTAACTTTTTCCTCCTGTAACGCACCGTTTGGCTCACTTTTGTAATGCTCCGTTTGCTTCCTCTTGCTCACGATTGTCATTTTTGCTTCATTTTTCCGCCGCTCACCGCTCCTAATTAAATAAATAAATAACCTACCTCATTCGCCGCTCACCGCTCCTCCCCGCCAGTCCGCCGCTCCTCACCGCCTGTCCGCCGCTCCTCACCGCCTGTCCGCCGCTCCTCCCCGCGCCATGTCCGCCGATCCTCCTCACGCTCCTGGACGCCGCTCCTCCCCGCGCTCCTCACGTCAGCACGCACGTCGCGGCCGGCGCTACTATCAAGGGACTACTTTTTTTTTCAGTACATTTTTTAAACAACGTATATTTATTACGTTTATATAGTCTATGTCCATCTGCACACCCTGACGATTACAACGATGTATCGGGTGTGTGGATTGGCGCTGTGGTTCCCGAGTTTACCCGCCTCAAAGGTTCAAAGTTCTTCCTTTATAATAGTACTAGCAGCCCGTCCCGACGTTGCCCGGGAGCAATTAGGCTTGAGGGCCCCCTCCCGCCCCGCTTTTGTAACCTGCAGACGTCACTTTTTCCTCCTGTAATTTACTTTGCTTCAGGGCCCCCGCCCGCCCCACTTTTGTAACCTGCAGACGTCACTTTTTCCTCGTGCACACGTCATCCACCCCCTTCCCTCCACTCCATCCAAGGGACGCAGGTATTCGTGAAGGAAATATTCCTATATAAATATAATCTCCTATAGTGAAGCAAACGCATCTAAACAATAACATATTCACCGCTGACAGTTATGTGAGCAAACTCTCCCCTTTTTGACAGAAGGTGGCCTCGTTCGAGGGGGTACCGTTTTTCTCCTGACTGTGTGTAGGCCTTCGTTGCGCACTTTGTTAACGGCGGAGCACAGAGTCCCATTGAGAAGATCATGGGATTATTCTACGGAAGCCGAGGTGGCTCAAACGTTTACAGCATCTAAAACCCCTCTGGCTACACGTCACTTTTTCCTCCTTTTCCTCCTGTAATGCACCTTTGTCTGACATTTGTAGTGCACCGTTTGCCTCCTCTTTCTTGTCCTCAGGCTTCCACGACCGCCGTCCGCCCGCCCGGCCCGTCCCGTCCCCCGCCCGGCCCGTCCCGAAAGTGTGGTTATATTTTCCATATAGCAAAGCAGCATCAAGTACCGTAAAGCGCCGTCAATTACTATACCTCATGCCTCTTTTTGTAATGTAAATGCTGCTTATTTAAATCCTCCTGTTTTTTGTGTTCTTGTCCGCCCCCTGTGGCAACGTGTAATGTAGTGGTATTTTTCGTTAGAAGTGTAAGGAGTGTTATGTAAATCTTCCTTTTTTTGTTTCTCTGCCAGCCCCCAACCATAAAGTAGCTGTAATCTGCGTCAATTAGTATACATCATACCTCTTTTCTCAATGTAAATGAGGCTTATTGAATTCCTCCTGTTTTTGTTTTCCTGACTTTCCCCTGTCTTAATGTGTAATGTAGTGTGCCTGTAATGTGAAAATTAATGAGTGTTATTTAAATGTTCATGTTTTTGGTTGAGTGCCTGCCCCCTCGTTGAACCTGTGATGTGTAGTACACATTGTAAATGTGTTGTTGTTTTTTGGCTAATTACAGCGAGGGGTCAGAGCAGGGCTATTTGTTTCCCTCTGCAAGCATGTCCGCCCTGTTGTAATTTGTATTTTTGAGTTTATTTTTCAATTAGCATGCATTCACGTTGTGTAAAGCTTCCTCAATGAGGCCCTGGCTGCCCCCTGTGCTGTGCCTTGCAACAGCGTTATTGTGGCTCGTTCTGTGCCCTCTCACAACCTGTAAGTCCACACAGAAATAATGCTCTGACTGTGTCTTGTGAGCGCTGTGTCCAGGGACTGCTTTGAACTCGTGTTTTTGCTTTTCCCTGCAAGAACGTTAGACAGTTAATTACCGTCCATCATGCCTCCTTGTGTAATGTTATTGAGGCTTGTTAAATTGTCCCTGATTATTTCCCTGGCCGCCCCGCGTTTACAGAGCATACATGATGCCTCGTTGTAAAATGGGAAAGAGGCTTGTTCTCCCTGATTATTTCCCTGGCCGGCCCGCGTTTACAGAGCGTAGGTGCTGCCTCGCTGTAGAATGGGAAAGAGCCTTGTTCTCCCTGATTATTTCCCTGGCCGCCCCCTGTGTATCCCCTTTGAATAACAGTGCCCGACTCTGGAATCGTTTTTGAAAGAGCGTACATGCAAATGTTTCCGTGGCCTGTGACAATATGTCTTGCTTAGTTGTTTCCCCGCGTTTAGTGGCTCCGACAACAATAATGCTCCTAGGAATCACGTGCGTGTTGGACCAATGCTGAAGGTTTTTATTAATTTTCTTTACAATGAATGTGCTACTTGTGTGATTGCTTGCGTGATTGGTTATTTGTGTAATGTGTGTGGCGCCATTGGTTGTTTGCTGCAAGGTGTGGTGCTTGCGTGATTGGTTATGAGTGTAATGTGTGTGGGGTGATTGGTTGTTTGCTGGAAGGCGCAGTGTCGCGATTGGCTGGTTGTGCAAGGTTGTTTTGTGGGTGTCACGGCCAAGAGTGTTGCGCGATTGGATGCTTGTGTGGCTTGCCCAACCTTGATTGGCTTTTCGTCCTGAAGCTGCGCCCTTTGCCTCGGAAATTTGCTGAGGCCGCACCCCTTTGTTTTTGTTGCCTCGAATCCCTGCAGAGTCAGTGAGTACTAAGCCTATTGCACATGCCGATTTTGCAATTTTGCACATATTTTAAAAATGATCATTCCGAATTTTCGATTTTGCACATATTTTAAAAAGATCATTTTGAAATTGCTATTTTAAAAACGATGTTTATGTCCTGAAGTGGACTTGCATTAAACAGTGTTTTTGCTGAAGTTGCTATGTTGTGTGTGTGCTTTTGTGTGTTTGCAGAATCTGTTGGTTGCTGTGTTGTGTGTGTGCTTGTGTGTGGTTGCAGAATCTGTTGTGTGTGTGCTTGAGTGCTTGAAACCGAGTAAATGGGACATGCCCCTCTGCCAATGTTACCGCCCACATTGAGAACAACGCCCACAAGGAACTACTTTTTCTGGAATGTTGTTTGCCCTTCGTAATGTATATGTTGGAGAAATGTATAGCCTATGTCCATCTTCTGGACCTCCCCTTTCTAACGCTGTATTGGGTGTTGTGATTGATGGTGTACTTCTGAAGTTTACCCGCCTCAAAGGTTCCCAGTTCTCGCTTTATAATTTGTAACCTGCAGACGTCACTTTTTCCTCGTGCACACGTCATCCACCCCCTTCCCTCCACTCCATCCAACGGACGCAGGTATTCGTGAAAGAAATATTCCTATATAAATATAATCTCCTATAGTGAAGCAAACGCATCTAAACAATAACATATTCACCGCTGACAGTTATGTGAGCAAACTCTCCCCTTTTTGGCAGAAGGTGGCCTCGTTCGAGGGGGTACAGTTTTTCTCCTGACCGTGTGTAGGCCTTCGTTGCGCACTTTGTTAACGGCGGAGCACAGAGTCCCATTGAGAAGAGCATGGGATTATCCTACAGAAGCCGAGGTGGCTCAAACGTTTACAGCATCTAAAACCCCTCTGGCTACACGTCACTTTTTCCTCCTTTTCCTCCTGTAATGCACCGTTTTTCTGACATTTGTAGTGCACCGTTTGCCTCCTCTTTCTTGTCCTCAGGCTTCCCCGACCGCCGCCCGCCCGCCCGGCCCGTCCTGTCCCCCGCCCGTCCCGTCCCGAAAGTGTGGTTATATTTTCCATATAGCAAAGCAGCATCAAGTAGCGTAAAGCGCCGTCAATTACTATACCTCATGCCTCTTTTTGTAATGTAAATGCTGCTTATTTAAATCCTCCTGTTTTTTGTGTTCTTGTCCGCCCCCTGTGGCAACGTGTAATGTAGTGGTATTTTTCGTTAGAAGTGTAAGGAGTGTTATGTAAATCTTCCTTTTTTTGTTTCTCTGCCAGCCCCCAACCATAAAGTAGCTGTAATCTGCGTCAATTAGTATACATCATGCCTCTTTTCTCAATCTAAATGAGGCTTATTGAATTCCTCCTGTTTTTGTTTTCCTGTCTTTCCCCTGTCTTAATGTGTAATGTGGTGTGCCTGTAATGTGAAGTTTAATGAGTGTTATTTAAATGTTCATGTTTTTGGTTGAGTGCCTTCCCCCTTGTTGAACCTGTGATGTGTTGTACATATTGTAAATGTGTTGTTGTTTTTTGGCTAATTACAGCGAGGGGCCAGAGCAGGGCTATTTGTTTCCCTCTGCAAGCATGTCCGCCCTGTTGTAATTTGTATTTTTGAGTTTATTTTTCCATTAGCATGCATTCACGTTGTGTAAAGCGTCCTCAATGAGGCCCTGGCTGCCCCCTGTGCAGGGCCTTGCAACAGCGTTATTGTGGCTCGTTCTGTGCCCTCTCACAACCTGTAAGTCCACACAGAAATAATGCTCTGACTGTGTCTTGTGAGCGCTGTGTCCAGGGACTGCTTTGAACTCGTGTTTTTGCTTTTCCCTGCAAGAACGTTAGACAGTTAATTACCGTCCATCATGCCTCCTTGTGTAATGTTATTGAGGCTTGTTAAATTGTCCCTGATTATTTCCCTGGCCGCCCCGCGTTTACAGAGCATACATGATGCCTCGTTGTAAAATGGGAAAGAGGCTTGTTCTCCCTGATTATTTCCCTGGCCGGCCCGCGTTTACAGAGCGTATATGCTGCCTCGCTGTAGAATGGGAAAGAGGCTTGTTCTCCCTGATTATTTCCCTGGCCGCCCCCTGTGTATCCCCTTTGAATAACAGTGCCCGACTCTGGAATTTTTTTTAAAGAGCGTACATGCAAATGTTTCCGTGGCCTGTGACAATATGTCTTGCTCAGTTGTTTCCCCGCGTTAGTGGCTCCGACAGCAATAATGCTCCTAGGAATCACGTGCGTGTTGGACCAATGCTGAAGGTTTTTATTAATTTTCTTTACAATGAATGTGCTACTTGTGTGATTGCTTGCGTGATTGGTTATTTGTGTAATGTGTGTGGCGCCATTGGTTGTTTGCTGCAAGGTGTGGTGCTTGCGTGATTGGTTATGAGTGTAATGTGTGTGGGGCGATTGGTTGTTTGCTGGAAGGCGCAGTGGCGCGATTGGCTGGTTGTGCAAGGTTGTTTTGTGGGTGTCACGGCCAAGAGTGTTGCGCGATTGGATGGTTGTGTGGCTTGCTCAACCTTGATTGGCTTTTCGTCCTGAAGCTGCGCCCTTTGCCTCGGAACCTTGCTGAGGCCGCACCCCTTTGTTTTGGCCGCACCCCTTTGTTTTTGTTGCCTCGAAACCCTGCAGAGTCAGTGAGTACTAAGCCTATTGCACATGCCGATTTTGCAATTTTGCACATATTTTAAAAATGATCATTCCGAATTTTCGATTTTGCACATATTTTAAAAAGATCATTTGGAAATTGCTATTTTAAAAACTATGTTTATGTCCTGAAGTGGACGTGCATTAAACAGTGTTTTTGCTGAAGTTGCTATTTTGTGTGTGTGCTTTTGTGTGTTTGCAGAATCTGTTGGTTGCTGTGTTGTGTGTGTGCTTGTGTGTGGTTGCAGAATCTGTTGTTGTGTGTGTGCTTGAGTGCTTGAAACCGAGTGAATGGGACATGCCCCTCTGCCAATGTTACCGCCCACATTGAGAACAACGCCCACAAGGAACTACTTTTTCTGGAATGTTGTTTGCCCTTCGTAATGTATATGTTGGAGAAATGTATAGCCTATGTCCATCTCCTGGACCTCCCCTTTCCAACGCTGTATTGGGTGTTGTGATTGATGGTGTACTTCTGGAGTTTACCCGCCTCAAAGGTTCCCAGTTCTCGCTTTATAATAGTAGTATAGACTAGCAGCCCGTCCCGACGTTGTCCGGGAGCAATTAGGCTTCAGGGCCCCCGCCCGGCCCGACGTTGTCCGTGGGTCCCCCGGAGCCTTCCTCCATATATTGCAGTATTATACCTCTATGTTTACTTTGTACGCTTTTGTAACCTGCACACGTCACTTTTTCCTCCTGTAATGCAGTATTATACCTCTGTTTACTTTGTACGCTTTTGTAAACTGCACACGTCACTTTTTCCTCCTGTAATGCACCGTTTGGCTTTCTTTTGTGACGCACCGTTTGCTTCCTCTTGTATTTTGTTCGCTCACGATTGTCATTTTTGCTTGATTTAATGTAACATTTGCTTACTTTGCACGCTTTTGTAACCTGCACACGTCACTTTTTCCTCCTGTAATTCACCGTTTGGCTCACTTTTGTAATGCACCGTTTGCTTCCTCTTGTATTTTGTTGGCTCACGATTGTCATTTTTGCTTCATTTAATGTAACGTTTGCTTTTGTATTTTGTCGCCGCTCACCGCTCCTAAATAAATAAATAAATAACCTACCTGATCCGCCGCTCACCGCTCCTCACCGCCTGTCCGCCGCTCCTCACCGCCTGTCTGCCGCTCCTCACCGCCTGTCCAGCGCTCCTCACCGCCTGTCCGCCGCTCCTCACCGCCTGTCCACCGCTCCTCACCGCCTGTCCGCCGCTCCTCACCGCTCCTCCCCACCTGTGCGCCGCTCCTCCCCGCGCTCATGTCCACCGGTGCTCTTTGCGCTCCTGTACGCCGCTCCTCCCCGTGCTCCTAACATCAGCACACACGTCGCGGCCGGCGTTTCTTCCAAGGGACTACTTTTTTTTGTAAATTTTTGAAAATACGTATATTTATTAAGTTTATATAGCCTATGTCCATCTGCACACCCTGACGATTACAACAATGTATCGGGTGTGTGGATTGGCGCTGTTGTTCCCGGGTTTACCCGCCTCAAAGGTTCAAAGTTCTTCCTTTATAATAGTAGTATAGTTGTGTTAAATGTGGCTTGTTGAATGTCCCTTTGTATTTTCCCTGTCTGCCCCCTGTTCAATGTGCCTTTGTATTTTCCCTGTCTGCCCCCTGTTCAATGTGCCTTTGTATTTTCCCTGGCTGCCGCCTGTTCAATGTGCCTTTGTATTTTCCCTGGCTGCCCCTTGTTCAATGTGCCTTTGTATTTTCCCTGGCTGCCGCCTGTTCAATGTGCCTTTGTATTTTCCCTGGCTGCCCCCTGTTTAATGTGCCTTTGCATTTTCCCTGGCTGCCCCCTGTTCAATGTGCCTTTGTATTTTCCCTGGCCGCCCCCTGTTCAATGTGCCTTTGTATTTTCCCTGGCTGCCCCCTGTTCAATGTGCCTTTGTATTTTCCCTGGCTGCCCCCTGTTCAATGTGCCTTTGTATTTTCCCTGGCTGCCCCCTGTTCAATGTGCCTTTGTATTTTCCCTGGCTGCCGCCTGTTCAATGTACCTTTGTATTTTCCCTGGCTGCCCCCTGTTCAATGTGCCTTTGTATTTTCCCTGGCTGCCGCCTGTTCAATGTGCCTGTGTTTTTTCCCTGGCTGCCCCCTGTTCAATGTGCCTTTGTATTTCCCTGGCTGCCCCCTGTTCAATGTGCCTTTGTATTTTCCCTGGCTGCCCCCTGTTCAATGTGCCTTTGTATTTTCCCTGGCTGCCGCCTGTTCAATGTGTCTTTGTATTTTCCCTGGCTGCCCCCTGTTAAATGTGCCTTTGTATTTTCCCTGGCTGCCCCTGTTCAATGTGCCTTTATATTTTCCCTGGCTGCCCCCTGTTCAATGTGCCTTTGTATTTTCCCTGGCTGCCCTCTGTGCAGGCCCTTGCAACTGCGTTATACGGCCTTGTTGTGGAATGTAAAAGAGGCTTGTTGAATTCAGCATTTTAATGTTTCCCTGCCCTCTGACAATCTGTTTGTGAAAGTAGTGCTAATTTACTGTTCTGAGCAGCTTTCTTTGCTTCCCCCTGCAAGAACGTTAGACGGTTGTAAAGCGCCGTCAATTAACGTCCATTTTGCCTCCTTCTGTAATGTAAGTGAGGCTTGTCCAAATTTCGTTTTTTTTTCCCCTGGCCGCCCCCTGTGCAGCCTCTCGCAACAACGTTAGACGTCTTTGAAGTGTGTTTGTTATAGCGCAAGTACGGAAATGTGCTTTAAAAAGCATACATCATGCCTTGTTGTAGAATGTGAAAGAGTCTTTTGGAAATCGCCGTGTAAATTTTTCACTGCCCTCTGACAATGTGTAGTGGTCAGTTGTTTGGCCGCGTTGGTGGCCCCGACAGCAACGAATCACGTGCGTGTTGGACCAATGGCTGAAGGTTTTGCCTATTTCTCTTTTCTATGAATGTGTTACTTTACTGTAATGTTGCGTGATTGGTTATTTCTATAATGCGTGTCACGCCATTGGTTGTTTGGTGGAAGTCGCGGCCAACAGTGTTTGCGTTCATGTTGCGTGATTGGATGGTTGTGCAAGGCTTGCCCAACATTGTTCCCCTTGTATATTTCCCTCCCCAAGCCACGCCCCTTTGTTTATGTTGTCTTGCTGGAACCCTGATGAATGTATCGCAGAAGTGCCCATTGCACAGTTCGAATTTGCCGACATTTTTTCTCGGAGTCAGTTAGTAGTGAGCCCATTGCACACTCCTAATTTTCCAACATATTTTCTTGCACAGATTTAAAAAAACGCTGTTTATGATCCGTAATGCTCCTGAAGGTGTTCATGTGTCCACTTAGAGCTTGCTTGCTGAAGTTGTGTGTGGTGACAAAACAGCGTTTTTCCAATCTGTGCAAGAAAAGATGCACAGATTTGAAAAACGCTGTTTCTGATCCGTAATGCTCCTGAAGTCGCCATGCATGCTCCTGAAGGTGTTTATGTGTCCACTTAGAGCTTGCTTGCTGAAGTTGTGTGTGGTTGTGTGTGCTTGCAGAAGCTGTTGTTTGTGTGGTTGTGTGTGCTTGCAGAAACTGTTGTTTGTTTGTGCTGAGTGCTTGAAGGGGCTGTAACCGAGTGAATGGGACATGCCCCTCTGCCAATGTTACCGCCCACATTAGTTTGACACGCCTATGAGAACAGCGCCCACAACAATGCCCACAAGGAACTACTTTCTCCGGAATGTTGTTTGCCCTTCGTAATGTATATGTTGTAGAAATGTATAGCCTATGTCCATCTCCTGGACCTCCCCTTTCCAACGCTGTATTGGGTGTTATGATTGATGGTGTACTTCTGGAGTTTACCCGCCTCAAAGGTTCCCAGTTCTCGCTTTATAATAGTAGTATAGATAGTATAGATATATCTATAATCTATACTACTATTATAAAGAGAGAACACAAACCTTTGAGCCAGGTAAACTACAAAAGTAATGCACCAATCACTACACCCAATACACCATTTGAAAGGGGAGACATAGCTGAAGGACATAGGCTATAAATGTGTACACCATATATATCAAAAAAGCAAAAAACCCAAAAGTGTAAAAGTAGTCCCTTGGGGGCGTGGTCATGTGTAAGAACGTGTCCGTGGGCGTTTCAAACAAAATATGTGGCCGGTCACAGGGACATGGCAACTGCAAAGAGGGCAAGCTTACATTGGACACATAGAGCGCTCCTTAAATTTAACACATAGAGCGCCCCTTACATTGCACCCTTAGAGCGCAAATGCGCTTTCACTCAATTTACAAACCGAACTGAGAACGAGATCGAAAATGCACTTTCACCGGATTTTACACTAATTCAAACAAACATTTGCTAACACATTAAGGATTGGATAACACATTAAGGATTAAATTATGCATTTTGAAAGTAGCGCAGAAATTACCGAAAAGACGTCTTCATGTACCGCTGACCCATATTTAAATTGCCGTCTTCATGTAGCGCGAACCCATATTTTAATTCCACTGAATTGCACTCGAAGGCAAAACCGGGAGTGCCTTCCAGAATGACGTCACACAGGGGGCAGGGTTCATAACATTGTACACCAATCACAGCACTGCACACACGACTTAGGATAAAATAAATACGTTCTCTCAAACCATTGGGCAAACACGTCATAAAGGGGGCAGGAAGTAAACAAGGCTCCAATTCTTCAGCGCGAGCACTGATTTATGCGTGTTTACAGATCGTCGAAATTACACAAAGCCGTTTTGACATAGCGCCTCCCCGTATTTAAAGAGCATTTGTTTGACCATGCCGCCGAACCGTATTTCAACACCATATGCGTTTTTCACATAGCGCACAAATGTAAAAAAGCTGTGTAAGCCGTGTTTATGTAGCGCAGACACAATAGCTGTCAATTAAAGCCAAAGGCGTCTTTATAAAGTGCCAAGATTACACGAGGCCGTCACAAAAGGCACACTCAGGCACAACAAGAAACGATACTCGGGCATGGTGGCACTTGTGGAAGCAACAACAAACAAAATGTTAGAGGTAGCATAATGTGTATTCTAAGGAAAAAGTGTTGTGAATAATTCAAAAGGCACACTCAGGCACAACTACAACAAAAAACAATACTGTGTGTTACAAGGGAAAAGTGGTGTGGGCAAATTACAAACAGGTACTACATACAAGTACAAGTACAAGGATAATTAAAACATAAGAAGCACACTCAGGCACAACTACAATAAAAAACAATACTGTGTGTTACAAGGGAAAAGTGGTGTGGGCAAATTACAAACAGGTACTACACACAAGTACAAGGATAATTAAAACATAAGAAGCACATTACATGTGAACAGATTACAAAAGCACACCTTACGATACATGAGGCAAAAGTGACAATTGTGAGCACCTAAAATACATTAGGTAGCAAAAACTGCCAGGAGTAAACAGTGACAAGTGTGGAGGTTACAAGAAACATAAGGACCACATTACATGTGAACAGATTACAAAAGCAGACCTTACGAGACAAGAAGGGAAAGTGAAAATTGAGACCAAAAAAAATACATGAGGTAGCAAAAACTGCCAGGAGTAAACCGTGACAAGTGTGCAGGTTACAATAAACATAAGGAGCACATTACACGTGAACAGATTACAAACAGGTACTACACACAAGTACAAGGATAATTAAAACATAAGAAGCACATTACATGTGAACAGATTACAAAAGCACACCTTACGATACATGAGGCAAAAGTGACAATTGTGAGCACCAAAAATATATTAGGTAGCAAAAACTGCCAGGAGTAAACCGTGACAAGTGTGCAGGTTACAAAAAACATAAGGAGCACATTACACATGAACAGATTACAAAAGCACACGTTAAGATACATTAGGGAAAAGTGACAATTGTGAAGAAAAAATATGCATGAAGTAGCAAAAACTGCCAGGAGGAAACAGTGACAAGTGTGCAGGTTACAAGAAACATAAGGAGCACATTACACGTGAACACATTACAAAAGCAGACGTTAAGATACATGAGTGAAAAGTGACAATTGTGAACAAAAAAAATACATTACCTAGCAAAAACTGCCAGGAGTAAACCGTGACAAGTGTGCAGGTTACAATAAACATAAGGAGCACATTACACGTAAACAGATTACAAAAGCAGACGTTAAGATACATAAGGGAAAAGTGACAATTGTGAACAAAAAATATACATAAGGTAGCAAAAACTGACAGAAGGAAACCGTGACAAGTGTGCAGGTTACAATAAACATAAGGAGCACATTACACAAGAACAGATTACAAAAGCAGACGTTAAGATACATGAGGGAAAAGTGACAATTGTGAAAAAAAAATATACATGAGGTAGCAAAAACTGACAGAAGGAAACCGTGACAAGTGTGCAGGTTACAATAAACATAAGGAGCACATTACACAAGAACAGATTACAAAAGCAGACGTTAAGATACATGAGGGAAAAGTGGCAATTGTGAACAAAAAATATACATGAGGTAGCAAAAACTGACATAAGGAAACCGTGACAAGTGTGCAGGTTACAATAAACATAAGGAGCACATTACACAAGAACAGATTACAAAAGCAGACGTTAAGATACATGAGGGAAAAGTGACAATTGTGAACAAAAAATATACATGAGGTAGCAAAAACTGACAGAAGGAAACCGTGACAAGTGTGCAGGTTACAATAAACATAAGGAGCACATTACACAAGAACAGATTACAAAAGCAGACGTTAAGATACATGAGGGAAAAGTGACAATTGTGACATTACTACGCTAAAACATTTAGGGAAAGCAACAGTGAACATCAACATAACTACATTACTCTCTCTTTTGTAAATATTTAAAACACATACATTTCAATATGGTGAAGAGGAAAACACATCTTTCATGGACTACATACAAAAAACGTGCAAACACAAACAAGCGCATAAGACTTACACAAACAAATAATGAGGAAACATTACATAACATCGATGCACCATCAACCTCATATGTTATGTTATGTTATGTTAATTTAATTTTTATAGCGCGCTGCTGCCCCAGCAAAGGGGCGTCCAGGCGCTCAGACAGGTACTATAACATAACACGCAGAAAATAAGAGGGAGCGGCTACTCAGAGGCAGAAAACAAAAAAGTTTTAATAGCACGCCTGAAAATGGACAGATCATTCAGAGCTCGGATGTGCACTGGGAGCGAATTCCACAGTCCCGCGGCAAGCACCCGGTAAGAGCGACCACCCATTCTACTAAGTTTGAAACGGGGACAGACCGCCAAATGCAAAGCCTCTGATCTTAGGGATCTCAGGGGGATATAGGGAGTGAGCAAGTTAACAAGAGCCGGCGGCGAGGAGAGTTTCATGATTTTAAAAGCCAGACACAGCGCTTTAAACTTAATCCTCTGTCTGACCGGTAACCAGTGAAGGGCAGAGATAGTACCAGAAACAGAGCAATGTCTGGGAAGACCAACAATGGCCCGCGCCGCGGCATTTTGTACCCTCTGAAGCCTGGATGCCTCAGCCTGATTAACCCCCAACATCAGCGCACTGCCGTAGTCCAACCGAGATAGAATCGAGGCTTGGACCACGAGCTGCCGAGTGGGAGGATCGAAATATTTAAGAACCGGCCTTATGCCTCGCAGGATACCGTAGCATGTGGCTGCAACCTTCTTCGTATGCCCTGTGAAGGTGAGCGCAGGATCCAGCCAAATCCCTAAGTTTTTCACTTCGGATGCTGGAATGGGAGTGACGCCCAGCTCTGGAGGCCACCACTGGTCTCCCCATAGCTCAGCATGTTTCCCTAAAACCAACACTTCAGTTTTAGTGGCATTCAGTTGTAAACAGTTGGTACGTAACCAACTAGCTACTGCCACAAGTCCAGCTCGGAATCTGGGGGCCTCCACTTCCGGGTCTCCACTCAGTGTCACCGCTAGCTGCGTGTCGTCAGCATATGAGGTCATCGTCAAACCCCACTGTTTGACGACTGCCGCTAGCGGTTTCACATATAGGTTTAACAGAGTGGGACTCAACGAGGAGCCCTGTGGGACCCCCAGATCCAAGGGATAGATGGTGGATTGGCAGGGTGGAATAGCCACTTTAAAGGTTCGATCTGAGAGGAAAGATCGAAACCACTGAAGAGCGGTTCCAGCTACTCCGGCTTCCTCAAGGCGCTGAGTCAGTATACGGTGGGACACAGTATCGAAAGCAGCGCTCAGATCTAATAATAGGAGCGCTGCTGTACGTCCGGAGTCAAGCACCAGGCGTAAATGCTCGATAATATGGAGCAAAGCAGTCTCGGTACTGTGCCCAGGTCTAAAGCCATTTTGGCTAGAGTCCAGTATCTGATTACGGGCAAGGTGATCAGATAAGATAGAGTTAACGTGGGCCTCGGTGACTTTAGCAGTCCAAGGTAAAAGAGATATAGGGCGGTAGTTCTCAGGCAAGAGAGGGTCTAAATTTGCCTTTTTCAAGACTGGGGTAACTACCGCCTGCTTCCATAAGGAAGGGACCGTCCCAGTTGACAGCGACAAGTTGATAAGAGTGAGTATCGGAACTTGACACAACGGGGAAAGCGTACTGATGAGGGCTGGCTTCAGCGGGTCCAGAGGAGAGCCTGATTTAACGCTGAGGCTAAGTTTGTTAAAAGCCTCCGTAGACAGGTCGGGTAGAAAGGTCAGAGTCTCGTAACCCAAAAAATTAGGGTCAACTAACTCTGGGTCCAGCCGACACCGGTCAAACCCTCGGTATATATTCTGCACTTTCTCCAGGAAAAAAACTGCCAAGTTCTCGCAGTGGGAGTCGGTGCAGAGCTCTACCGAAGTGGCTCTCTTATTCATAAGGTCTTTTAAGACCTTGAATATTAATTTGGAGGGAATGGTGCTGGCTTGAAACTCCTGAGCATAAAATGCGGCCCGAGTTCTGCATATTGCTCTATGATAGATCTTAAGTTTGGCAAAATACAGGGTTTTCAAAACAGGATCATAGGATCTTCTCCAGTCCCTCTCCACTTTCCGGCAAGTTTTTTTAAGCTCAACAAGGGAATCATTATACCACGGGCTCGGTACCTTAGAATGACCTTTCGACCAGCGCATGGGTATAAGGGAATCAAGAGCGTCTGAAAGCCATGTATAAAACAGTTGGTAGCCATGATCCACATTCAAAAAAGGGCCCAGGGGATTCTGCTCCAGCAACCTATAAAACTCCTCCAATTTAAGCTTATGCCAGTGTCTTTTAAAAATCAGTCTATCCACAGGTTTAAATGGCTTATCGTGAGTAAGACAAAAGACTTCCACCAGCAAATGATCAGTCCATCCCACCAACAGCGGATCAGACACCTTCACCCTCTCAAGCGTGGTAAAAAAAGGATTGAGAATATGTCCTCCAGTGTGGGTAGGAAGTGCCACTAGCTTTCACAAACAACAAATACAACACATTCACAACAGCATCATAACAGTACTCCACAGCCAATGACCTCAAAGACCACACACACTAACAACAATAACAACACCAACAAAGACAACACTGACACATTCATTCCCAATCAAACACTGCAGACACACAACATACAAAAACACCAAAGTTTCACAACTCAAACTATGCAATCACAGCAAGAAGAACATACAGTACAACACCCACACACTCTCAGATCAGCATTCAACTATAACCCACTTCATGACTACAGCAACAATCCACATGTACAAATTGGACTCATGAACAATATCTGTACTCACTGCAATGCACTTAAATGGAAGGCAGAGCCTAAAGGCCTTTGCTGCTCATCAGGAAAAGTAATTCTTAACAACATTGAAGATCCACCGCCACTCATTAGACAACTACTGGATGGCACTCACACACTTTCTAATCATTTCTTAACAAACACACGCCATTATAATACTCTATTCCAAATGACATCCTTTGGTGCAAATGAAGTTAGGGAAAGAAATTTCATGCCGACATTTAAAATACAGGGACAGTTATGCCACTTGATTGGAAGTATGCTGCCAATGGAAGGGAAAGCACCACAGTTCCTACAAATATATTTCCTATCTCAACAGCAACAAATAGACACATGCTCACACATGGTGCCAAATTTGAACACAGACCTTATACAACTACTACAAGACACATTGCACCATCATAACACATACATTTGTTCACTAAAGTACAACTATGAAATGAATTCACAAGAGGAAGATTTGTGCATTATTATACACGCTAATAAACGGCCAACAAATACACATGCAGGAAGATATAATGCACCAACTACCGATGAAGTTGCAGTTCTTTTAGTCAACGAGGACAAGGGACCACGCGACATTGTATTACATACCCGAGAGGGAGTATTACGCAAAGTATCTGAACTACATAGATCCTATGATCCTTTACAATACCCCATCCTATTCCCTAAAGGTGAAGATGGTTATTGTCTCAATATACCACAAAGAAACTCTGCAACGAACAAAACTGTTACATGCATGCAGTACTATGCCTATACTCTTATGGTTAGAAATACAACTTTCAATACCTTGCATTGGTTCCGCAATCTCTTCAATCAATACATTGTGGATATGATGGCCAAAATGATCACAGAAAGACTAGACTTTATCAGGCACAATCAAAAACAACTACGTGCAGACAACTACATCAATTTAAAAGATGCTGTCAATCAAGATCACAACATACAAGCTCAAGACATTGGACAGCACGTTATTTTACCAGCTACCTTCACTGGATCACCAAGGTACATGCACGAAAAAACACAAGATGCTATGACATACGTCAGGCACTACGGCAGACCAGACTTATTCATTACTTTCACATGCAATCCAGACTGGCAAGAAATTAAAGATCAACTCTTCCCAAAACAAAAACCATGCGATAGACATGACATAGTTGCACGGGTCTTCAATTTAAAAGTTAAAACACTAATGAAACTTAACACAACAGGGTATCTTTGGATCTGCTAAAGCTTACGTATTTACTATTGAATGGCAAAAGAGAGGACTACCTCATGTACACATACTATTATGGCTTGAACCAAAAATTAATGCAGATGACGTTGATCTCATTATCTCCACAGAGCTGCCTGATCCTATTAACGATCCAAAACTATTTCTTATTGTCAAGAAAAACATGATACACGGTCCTTGTGGTGAACACAACATTCTTTCACCATGTATGAAAAACGGGATCTGCACCAAAAAATACCCACGCCCTCTCATTAATGAGACCGAAACTGGGGTTAACGGCTACCCCATTTATCGTAGAAGGAACACCGAACATGGTGGACATACTGTCACAATGACGGTTAGAGGACAGGAAGTCACTGTCAATAATCAGTGGGTTGTTCCATATTCCCCACTACTCTGTCGCACTTTCAATACTCACATTAATATTGAATACTGCCAATCTGTTAAAGCTATCAAATATAATTGCAAATATATTAACAAAGGCTCGGATCAAGCAACTGCTACTATTGAAAACAAACACAATGAAATAGACACATATCTAAATGGACGGTATATTAGCACTTCCGAAGCAGTGTTGCGCATTCTAGAGTTTCACATTCATGAACGCCATCCCACTGTCACACATCTAGCTGTGCATCTTGAAAATGGTCAAAGAGTCTATTTCAATGACAAGAACATTCTACATGTAGTACAGAACCCAACGCACACAACGCTTACTGCCTTCTTCCAATTGTGTGCCACCGACAATTTTGCCAAAACATTGCTATACCAAGAAGTACCACAATACTATACATGGTCAAAATCAAGTTTTAAACGGCGAAAACGTGGACAGCAAGTATTAGGACACCCTGGTGTAAAAAAAGACTCAGCTCTTGGTAGAATGTACACTATTCACCCAAACCAATCGGAGTGTTTCCACTTACGCATTCTTTTACAACATGTTTGCGGACCTACAGGCTTTGAAACTCTTTTAACGGTTAACGGACAACTAATGCCTACCTATCAAGCAGCGTGTAAAGAACTTGGACTCATTGAAGACGACCAACATTGGAAACAAACATTAGGTGATGCTGCACTTTCACATTCCCCATCTAAGTTACGTGAATTGTTTTTTACTATTCTGCTGTTTTGTAACCCATCTGATCCTCTTACTTTATGGGACCAATACAAAGAAGATTTGTGTGAAGATATACTACACAATAGGCGTCAAGAAACAAATGATGAATCAATACCAATGAGTAATGACATATTTAACCAGGGTCTCATACTAATTGAAGACTCGCTGTATGTACTAAGTGAAAAAACTTTAAAAGATTTCAAACTGCCGCAAACAAATAGAACTATACATACACCGTACAACCATACTGGTTTTGACAACTCGACAGAGAACCTACTGCAATACGTTGCACAACATTTGCCAAACTTAGTGCCCGATCAAACAATAGCATACAACACCATTGTTGAAAGTGTGCAAACAAAAGATGGAAAAATATTCTTCTTAGATGCACCAGGAGGGAGTGGGAAAACGTACTTAATCAACCTAATACTTGCAAAAATACGCTCATTAGGACTATTGGCTCTGGCAGTTGCATCTTCTGGAATAGCTGCCACTTTGCTAACTGGAGGTAAAACAGCACACTCCACGTTTAAACTACCTTTAACTGTTTCCATTGAAAATGAATCCACTTGCTCAGTACGGAAAAACGGACCCTTAGGCACCCTGCTTCAAAAACTGTCTCTTATTATGTGGGACGAATGTACTATGACACACCGCGCACATATAGACGCCGTACACAGAACTCTACAAGAAATAAGAAATTGTCCTACAATCATGGGTGGGGTCACTTTTGTCTTTGCAGGTGACTTCCGTCAGACTCTTCCTGTTGTCCCAAGAGGAACACGTGCTGATATACTAAAAGCATGCTTAAAAGCATCACACCTATGGGACTCCGTACAAACTCTTACCTTACGCACTAACATGAGAACACATTTAGGAGGTGGAGATAATCTCTTTGCTGATCTTCTACTACAAGTTGGTAATGGAGATTTACACAACACAAATGATACCAATAATATTGAAAATTTAGGGACGGCTGTCTCGAACTTACAGGAACTCATACAACATGTATACCCAGACGTTCACAATATTATTAACAAAGACTACCAATGGATTTGTCAAAGAGCTATAGTTGCACCCAGAAACACAAGTGTCAACCACATCAATGAACACATACTACTTCAAATCCCAGGGGAAACAAAAGTATATAAATCCATTGACACAGTATTAGATACTGAAGATGCAGTACATTATCCTCAAGAATTCCTAAACTCACTTAACCCTTCGGGACTTCCACCTCATGTACTCCAAATAAAAGTTGGCATCCCAATCATCTTATTGCGAAACCTACATCCGCCAAATCTATGCAATGGAACCCGACTACAAGTTAAAAGTCTTTTACCTTATGTCATTAAAGCAACTATTCTATCTGGGCCTGCTGCAGGCCATTTAGCTCACATTCCACGCATACCCATGATACCTACAGATCTACCATTTCAATTTAAACGTTTGCAATTCCCCATTAACATTGCCTTTGCTTCTACCATTAACAAATCGCAAGGTCAAACATATAAAGTTATAGGCATCGACTTACAAGAAGAGTGCTTCACTCATGGCCAGTTATATGTTGCCCTCTCTCGCACCGGGAATGCGCAAAATCAATTTATTCTACATCCTCATTCAAATGAAACTAAAAATGTAGTTTACCGCGAAATCTTACAATAATGACATACTTCATCTGTAACAACATTACACACTTTACTTTTCATCGGGACGGGCTGCTAGTACTATTATAAAGCGAGAACTGGGAGCTTTCGAGGCGGGTAAACTCCAGAAGTACACCATCAATCATAACACCCAATACAGCGTTGGAAAGGGGAGGTCCAGGAGATGGACATAGGCTATACATTTCTACGACATATACATTAAGAAGGGCAAACAACATTCCGGAGAAAGTAGTTCCTTGTGGGCGTTGTTGTGGGCGTTGTTCTCATAGGCGTGTCAAACTAATGTGGGCGGTAACATTGGCAGAGGGGCATGTCCCATTCACTCGGTTACAGCCCCTTCAAGCACTCAAGCACAAACAAAACAACAGCTTCTGCAAGCACACACAACCACACAAACAACAGCTTCTGCAAGCACACACAACTTCAGCAAGCAAGCTCTAAGTGGACACATAAACACCTTCAGGAGCATGCATGGAGACTTCAGGAGCATTACGGATCAGAAACAGCGTTTTTCAAATCAGTGCATCTTTTCTTGCACAGATTGGAAAAACGCTGTTTTGTCACCACACACAACTTCAGCAAGCAAGCTCTAAGTGGACACATTAACACCTTCAGGAGCATTACGGATCATAAACAGCGTTTTTCAAATCTGTGCAAGAAAAGATGTCGCAAAATTAGGAGTGTGCAATGGGCTCACTACTCACTGACTCGGAGAAAAAATGTCGGCAAATTCGAACTGGGCAATGGGCACTTCCGAGATACATTCATCAGGGTTCCAGCAAGACAACATAAACAAAGGGGCGTGGCTTGAGGAGGGGAATTATACAAGGCGAACAATGTTGGGCAAGCCTTGCACAACCATCCAATCACGCAACATGAACGCAGGCCGCGCCTTCCACCAAACAACCAATGGCGCAACACGCATTCTAGAAATAACCAATCACGCAACATTACAGTAAAGTAACACATTCATAGGAAAGAGAAATAGGCAAAACCTTCAGCCATTGGTCCAACACGCGCGTGATTCATTGCTATCGGGACCACAAACGCGGCCAAACAACTGACCACTACACATTGTCAGAGGGCAGTGAAAAATGTACACAGCGATTTCCAAAAGACTCTTTCACATTCTACAACGAGGCATGATGTACGGTTTTTAAAGCACATTTCCGTACTCGCGCTATAACAAACACACTTCAAAGACGTCTAACGTTGTTGCGAGGGGCTGCACAGGGGGCGGCCAGGGGAAAAAAAACAAAATTTGGACAAGCCTCACTTACATTACAGAAGGAGGCATAATGGACGTTAATTGACGGCGCTTTACAACCGTCTAACGTTCTTGCAGGGGGGAAGCAAAGAAACCTGCTCAGAACAGTAAATTAGCACTACTTTCACAAACAGATTGTCAGAGGGCAGCGAAACATTAAAACGCTGAATTCATCAAGCCTCATTTACATTCCACAACGAGGCCGTATAACGCAGTTGCAAGGGCCTGCACAGGGGGCACCCAGGGAAAATACAAAGGCACATTGAACAGGGGGCAGCCAGGGAAAATACAAAGGCACATTGAACAGGGGGCAGCAAGGCAAAATACAAAGGCACATTGAACAGGGGGCTGCCAGGGAAAATACAAAGGCACATTGAACAGGGGGCAGCCAGGGAAAATACAAAGGCACATTGAACAGGCGGCAGCCAGGGAAAATACAAAGGCACATTGAACAGGGGGCAGCCAGGGAAAATACAAAGGCACATTGAACAGGGGGCAGTCCGGGAAAATACAAAGGTACATTGAACAGGCGGCAGCCAGGGAAAATGCAAAGGCACATTGAACAGGCCACAGCCAGTGAAAATACAAAGGCACATTGAACTAAGGGCAGCCAGGGAAAATACAAAGGCACATTGAACAGGCGGCAGCCAGGGAAAATAAAAGGCACATTGAACAGGGGGCAGCCAGGGAAAATACAAAGGCACATTGAACAGGCGGCAGCCAAGGAAAATACAAAGGCACATTGAACAGGGGGCAGCCAGGGAAAATACAAAGGCACATTGAACAGGCGGTAGCCAGGGAAAATACAAAGGCACATTGAACAGGGGGCAGCCAGGGAAAATATAAAGGCACATTGAACAGGGGGCAGCCAGGGAAAATACAAAGGCACATTGAACAGGGGGCAGCCAGGGAAAATACAAAGGCACATTGAACAGGCGGCAGCCAGGGAAAATACAAAGGCACATTGAACAGAGGGCAGCCAGGGAAAATACAAAGGCACATTGAACAGGGGGCAGCTAGGGAAAATACAAAGGCACATTCAACAAGCCACATTTAAAACATTACAAATAAAAAGCCTCATTTACGAACCTGCTTGCTGGAGGAAACAAATAGCCCTGCTCTGACCCCTCACTGTAATTTTAAAAAAAACGCCAACACACGAGGCCGTCTAACGCAGTTGCAAGGGCCTGCACAGGGGGCAGCCAGGAAAAATAAAAAAGCACATTCAACAAGCCTCATTTACATTACAAAAGGAGGCATTCATTCATGCTTTACACACGTCTAACGTGATAACGCCTCATTTATATTACAGAAGGAGGCATTCATTCACGGTTTACACACGTCTAACGTGATAAAGCCTCATTTACATTACAGAAGGAGGCATTCATTCACGCTGTACACACGTCTAATGTGATGAAGCCTCATTTACATTACAGAAGGAGGCATTCATTCACGCTTTACACACGTCTAACGTGATAACGCCTCATTTACATTACAGAAGGAGGCAATCATTCACGTTTTACACACGTCTAACGTGATAAAGCCTCATTTACATTACAGAAGGAGGCATTCATTCACGCTTTACACACCACAACGAGGCCGTCTAACGCTGTTGCAAGGGCCTGCACAGGGGGCAGCCAGGGAAAATAAAAAGTCACATTCAACAAGCATCATTTACATTACAAAAGGAGGCATTCATTCACGCTTTACACACGTCTAACGTGATAACGCCTCATTTACATTACAGAAGGAGGCATTCATTCATGGTTTACACACATCTAACGTGATAAAGCCTCATTTACATTACAGAAGGAGGCCTTCATTCACGCTTTACACACGTTTAACGTGATAAAGCCTCATTTACATTACAGAAGGAGGCATTCATTCACGGTTTACACACGTCTAACGTGATAAAGCCTCATTTACATTACAGAAGGAGGCATTCATTCACGCTTTACACGCGTCTAACGTGATAACGCCTCATTTACATTACAGAAGGAGGCATTCATTCACGCTTTACACACATCTAACGTGATTGCAGGGGGCAGGAAAAACATATGCTCGCAGCACTCACACTAATTGCAAAACAAACTGCCACATACCAATTTCCACACGTCTAGCGTGCTTGCATGGGGAAACAAATAGACCTGCTCTGACCCCTCACTGTAATTTTCAAAAAAACGCCAACACATTACAAATAAAAAGCCTCATTTACATTACAAAAGGAGGCATTAATTAACCCTTTACACACGTCTAACGTGATTGCAGGGGGCAGGAAAAAACATATGCTCGCAGCACTCACACTAATTGCTAAACAAACTGCCACATACCAATTTACACACGTCTAACGTGCTTGCAGGGGGAAACAAATAGCCCTGCTCTGACCCCTCACTGTAACTTTGAAAGAAAAAAAAACACATTACAATATCTACAAAACATCACAGGTTCAACAAGGGGACAGCCACTCAACAAAAAACATGCACATTTAAATAACAATCATTAAAATTCAACATTCAGGCGCACTACATTACACATTAGCTCAGGGGCAGGACAGGAAAACAAAAACAGGAGGAATTCAATAAGCCTCATTCACATTACAAAAAGAACCATCAGCTACAGTAATTAACGGCGCTTTACGCTACTTCATGCTGCTTGGCTATGTGGAAAATATAACCACACTTACCCATGCTCACAAACAGAACTAGGGATATTTAAAAGAACATTACTTCATTACAACGCTAACACCACCAAACAACGTTGTTCGAAACCAAACGTTTTACCATTCTCTCTTTATAATAGTAGTATACATATTGCTCTTCCAAAACACACACCTTTAACATACTAAACTCTACTGAGAACAGAGAAATACAATATTGAAACACACAATACAAATTAACACAAATAACATTTAATTTTACAAACATTACACTCACATGCTGAAAATGGTGAAGAGGAAGACACAACTTTCAAGGGCAACATATAAAACATGGGCACAAAGGAATAAGCGCATACGACAAACACAAGAACAGGATCACAACCACTTAACAAACATCGCTGATCCATATACTTCTCAGCTTTCACTGCCAATTCATCACAACAGTGGCCAGCCATCAACGTCCACTACTATACCTCACAATTCCACTTTACAAACTTCAACAATAGAAGCTCAAACTCAACGTACAGACCAACCTTTACTTATGCTTCCACTAACAGTACATAGCCTCAAATCAGCATTCAACTACAACCTACTTATTGACTACATGAACAATGCAGATGTTATAATTGGAAACATGGACAGTGTCTGTACCAAGTGCTACACACAGAAATGGAAAGCGGAACCTAAAGGCCTTTGTTGCTCATCAGGAAAGGTCAATATTAATAACATACAAGAACCACCTCCAATCATCAAAAAACTACTTGATGGCACTCACCCACTTTCAAATCATTTCTTAACAAACACACGCCGTTACAATACTCTATTCCAAAAGACATCCTTTGGTGCAAATGAAGTCAAAGAAGGCAATTTCATGCCTACTTTTAAAATACATGGACAGTTATACCACTTAATTGGCAGCATGCTTCCACAAGAAGGAAAGTCCCCACAATTTCTACAAATATATTTCCTTTCCGCAATGCAACAAGTTGATGCACGATCACACATGATCCCAAACTTAAACAGACAGCTTATTGAAGAACTACAAACCACATTGCACACTCATAACACGTACATTAGGTCACTTAAATACAAGTATGAGATGCATTCACATGATGTAGATTTTAAAATTATCATCCACGCTGATCAACGCCCTCCAAATACACATCCAGGGAGATATAATGCACCAACAACTGATGAAGTTGCTGTTCTTTTAGTTAATGAAAACAAAGGCCCACGCGACATTGTCTTACATACCCGAGAAGGAATATTACGTAAAGTCTCCGAATTGCATCGATCATATGACCCCTTACAATACCCCATTCTTTTCCCGAGAGGTGAAGATGGTTATTGTCTAAACATACCACTAGCAAAACTGTTACATGCATGCAATACTATGCCTATACTCTAATGGTTAGATCCACAACTTTCAATACCTTACATTGGTTTAGAAATCTTTTTAATCAATATATTGTGGATATGATGGCAAAAATGTTCACCGAAAGGCTCGACTTCATACGCCGCAGTCAAACACAACTACGTCCAGAACACTACATAAACTTAAAAGATGCACTCAATCAAGATCAGCACCTTCAAGCTTCGGATATTGGACAACACGTCATTTTACCCGCTACCTTCACTGGCTCGCCCAGGTACATGCACGAAAAGACACATGATGCAATGACATATGTTAGGCACTATGGGAGACCTGATTTGTTCATCACCTTCACATGCAATCCAGAGTGGCCAGAAATTAAAAAATAATTATTTCCTAAACAAAGATCATGCGATAGACATGACATCATTGCACGTGTATTCAATTTAAAAGTGAAAGCACTCATGAAAATATTAACGCAAAAACATATCTTTGGATATTGCAAAGCTTACATATTTACCATTGAATGGCAAAAGAGGGGACTGCCACACGTGCACATCCTATTGTGGCTTGAACCTAAAATACAAGCAGACGAAGTGGATCTCATTATATCCGCTGAGCTGCCAGATCCTGTCAAGGATGAACAACTATTTTTGATTGTTAAAAAGAACATGTTGCATGGCCCATGTGGTGAACACAACGTTCTATCACCATGTATGAGAAATGGTATTTGTACAAAAAAATACCCACGCCCTCTCACTAATGAAACAGAAACTGGTGTTAATGGTTATCCCATTTACCGTAGAAGGAGCCCACAACATGGAGGACAGACAATCACAATGACTGTTAGAGGCCAAGAAATTACTGTTGATAATCAGTGGGTGGTTCCATATTCACCTGTACTATGTCGCACTTTTAATGCTCACATTAATATTGAATACTGCCAATCAGTGAAAGCTATTAAATATATTTGCAAATATATCAACAAAGGCTCAGATCAAGCAACTGCTACTATTGCAAACAAACATAATGAAATTGAAACATATCTCAATGGCAGGTATATTAGTACTTCAGAGGCTGTTTGGTGCATCCTTCAGTTTAACATTCATTCGAAAGACATCCGGCGGTCACACATCTAGCTGTACATCTGCCAAATGGACAAAGAGTATATTTTAATGAAAAAACAATGAACCGCGTAGCAGAAAATCCAACACCTACAACACTTACTGCCTTCTTTAAATTGTGTGCCACGGACACTTTTGCAAAAACATTGCTATACCAAGAGGTTCCACAATACTATACCTGGGGAAAAAATACTTTTACACGGAGGAAACGTGGTATTGACGTATTAGGCCACCCTGGAGTAAAAAAGGACTCGGCTCTTGGGAGAATGTACACTATTCACCCAAACCAATCTCAGTGCTTCCATTTACGCATTCTTTAACAACATGTTCGGGGACCTACAAGCTTTGAAAGTCTTTTAACCATTCATGGACAATTAATGCCTACCTACCAAACTGCATGTAAATCACTTGGACTCATTGAAGACGACCAACATTGGAAACATACTTTAAGTGATGCTGCCCTTTCGGATTGCCCAAATCAACTACGCAAATTATTTGTTACTATTCTGTTATTCTGTAACTCTTCGGATCCTATGTCTTCATGGGAAGAATACAAAGAACATTTATGTGAAGATATACTACACAGAAAACAACAAGAATCACATGATGACTCAATACCATTCACTAATGACGTCTTTAACCAAGGACTCATAGCAATAGAAGACTCCCTCTATGAACTAAATGAGAAATCTTTAAAAGATTTCAAACTACCAGAAAGTTATAGAACGATACATAACACTAAAAAAGACACTCAAATACTACATTCTAATTATAACATCCATCAATACGTTGAACAACATTTACCAAACTTAGTTCCGGATCAAACTGTTGCATACAACACCATTGTTCAAAGTGTGGAAAGTAAAGAAGGTAAAATATTCTTCTTAGACGCACCGGGAGAAACTGGCAAAACTTACTTAATAAACCTCATACTAGCTAAAATACGCTCTTCAGGACTATTGGCTCTTGCTGTTGCATCTTTGGGAATAGCTGCTACTATGCTAACTGGTGGGAAAACTGCACATTCAAGGTTTAAACTACCTTTAAATGTTTCAGTGGAAAAAGAGTCAACGTGCTCTGTACGCAAAAATGGACCCTTAGGAACACTGCTTCAAAGAGTCTCTCTTATTGCGTGGGACGAATGAACTATGACACACCGCGCACATATAGACGCCATCAATAGAACTCTTCAAGACATTCGAAATGTTAATACCATAATGGGTGGTGTTACTTTTGTGTTTGCTGGAGACTTCAGACAAACTCTTCCTGTTTTTCCAAGAGGAACACGTGCGGACATACTAAAAGCATGCTTAAAAGCATCACAACTTTGGGACTGTGTTCACACTCTCACATTACGCACTAACATGAGGACACATTTAGGTGGTGGAGATAGTCACTTTGCTGATCTTCTACTACAACTTGGTAATGGTGAAGTACCTACCAATAACGACAATATGTGTCCTGCGATCTCAATTATGTAAGGAGCACGATACACCCGGCAAAGAAAAGGGTGCTCGAGCACATGCGTGCTATTAAAAATCGCGATGCTACATACCCGGTGGCACGCCACTTTCAAGAGCAAAACAAATCCAACCCCAACCTTCTGAAATTTTTCTGTATAGACCATATCCCAAAGGATGAAAGGGGTGGGGAAAGAATAAAAAAAAATTCAGAAGCTAGAATCAAAATACATTATGGAAATGCAGTCCAAAAGTCCCACAGGGTTGAATAATGAGGAGGAACTTTGGATACACATTGCTTAAAACTGTAACAAAAAAGAAATTGATATTTGCATAAGGGAGTAGTAGTGTGCACACATAGGAAAAAGTTGTATCTATGTAAGGGGAAGGAATGATTTAATGCAAACAAGGAGAGCTCTCTTCAGATAGGATAAACCCAAGCAATTAATACCAACGATTTAGGAGAATGGAGCACATTCGTTAGGATAATATGCCCATCCAGGGTTAGATTGTTGGAAAACGCCTATGAGACTGTATATTCAGGATATCTCCGCATACAGTGTAAATATGTACAGAGAAATAATCTGTAATATTGTAAAACTGTATTTATCAATCAAATCTATGTACACAGGTGTTACAAAGATAGCTCATTGTACATTGTGTAAATATGTGTAAATAATGATTGCCTAGGGGTACAAACAGATTGAAATGAATGATCTTTAAACACATTGTAAGATGGCCACCCACGACACAAAGGAACTGCTTCACTTTTTTCACGGCGATGAACTTTATTGTTTATTTATAAATTGACATGAATTATTTACCTCCCTGACATTTACGAAGGTGTGTAGCTGAAACGCGCCTGTCGGGTGTTTTTGTTGAAATAAACCTATGAAGATTTCCCCTTGTGTGCGCCTCAATTCTGATCCGGAAAAGGGATTATCGTAAGGGGGTATATATATATATATATTCCTCTTCTGAGGAAGAGGGATTTCACCCTCGAAACGCATCAGGACTTTAGGACGAAACAGGACATTCATCATCCTTCCCGTGCTTGATAGCTATCCAAGCACTCTGCCCAATAAAGCTACCTTGAGACATCCCCGTGAGTGTGCAGTGATTCCTTCACGTGAGCGGCATATAGTGAATGGTTCCATTACCATTCTATGCAGCACCCGCCGCAAGAGTGCAAACAGCGCTTCTAATGGAACATTGAGCCTCGCAGCAGAACTGCACGCGCTGAGCACCGCCATGCGGCAACTTGGGAGGAGTTAGCAAACATCCAGTTTGCTGGGATCACGGACATCTTTTCCGTCCCCTGCCCCATCCCCGAGATGTCGCCTGGCTGGCGAGGGGACGCCTAGAGGATGCTTCTGAGGTGCAGCACAAGCAGACAGGTAACGGAGCATCGGCGGTATCAATCGCAGCTGGAATACAAGTTCCATAAGGCACCGTGCATCCAGTACCGCCCGGAATAGGGGCGTGCCATCTATATATATGTGGAACTGCTTCCGGCTATACTGGAATCTGCTCGTCGTCCTCTGAGGAAGAGGGATTTCACCCTCGAAACGCGTCAGGACTTTAAGACGAAACAGGACATTCATCATCCTTCCCGTGTTTGACAGCTATCCAAGCACTCTGCCCAATAAAGCTACCTTGAGACATCCCCGTGAGTGTGCAGTGATTCCTTCACGTGAGCGGCATATAGTGAATGGTTCCATTACCATTCTATGCAGCACCCGCCGCAAGAGTGCAAACAGCGCTTTTAATTGAACATTGAGCCTCGCAGCAGAACTGCACGCGCTGAGCACCACCATGCGGCAACTTGGGAGGAGTTAGCAAACATCCAGTTTGCTGGGATCACGGACATCTTTTCCGTCCCCTGCCCCATCCCCGAGATGTCGCCTGGCTGGCGAGGGGACGCCTAGAGGATGCTTCTGAGGTGCAGCACAAGCAGACGGGTAACGGAGCATCGGCGGTATCAATCGCAGCTGGAATACAAGTTCCATAAGGCACCGTGCATCCAGTACCGCCCGGAATAGGGGCGTGCCATCTATATATATGTGGAACTGCTTCTGGCTATCCTGGAATCTGCTCGTCGTCCTCTGAGGAAGAGGGATTTCACCCTCGAAACGCGTCAGGACTTTAAGACGAAACAGGACATTCATCATCCTTCCCGTGCTTGACAGCTATCCAAGCACTCTGCCCAATAAAGCTACCTTGAGACATCCCCGTGAGTGTGCAGTGATTCCTTCACGTGAGCGGCATATAGTGAATGGTTCCATTACCATTCTATGCAGCACCCGCCGCAAGAGTGCAAACAGCGCTTTTAATGGAACATTGAGCCTCGCAGCAGAACTGCACGCACTGAGCACCGCCATGCGGCAACTTGGGAGTAGTTAGCAAACATCCAGTTTGCTGGGATCACGGACATCTTTTCCGTCCCCTGCCCCATCCCCGAGATGTCGCCTGGCTGGCGAGGGGACGCCTAAGGGATGCTTCTGAGGTGCAGCACAAGCAGACGGGTAACGGAACATCGGCGGTATCAATCGCAGCTGGAATACAAGTTCCATAAGGCACCGTGCATCCAGTACCGCCCGGAATAGGGGCGTGCCATCTATATATATGTGGAACTGCTTCCGGCTATCCTGGAATCTGCTCGTCGTCCTCTGAGGAAGAGGGATTTCACCCTCGAAACGCGTCAGGACTTTAAGACGAAACAGGACATTCATCATCCTTCCCGTGCTTGACAGCTATCCAAGCACTCTGCCCAATAAAGCTACCTTGAGACATCCCCGTGAGTGTGCAGTGATTCCTTCACGTGAGCGGCATATAGTGAATGGTTCCATTACCATTCTATGCAGCACCCGCCGCAAGAGTGCAAACAGCGCTTTTAATGGAACATTGAGCCTCGCAGCAGAACTGCACGCACTGAGCACCGCCATGCGGCAACTTGGGAGTAGTTAGCAAACATCCAGTTTGCTGGGATCACGGACATCTTTTCCGTCCCCTGCCCCATCCCCGAGATGTCGCCTGGCTGGCGAGGGGACGCCTAGAGGATGCTTCTGAGGTGCAGCACAAGCAGACGGGTAACGGAACATCGGCGGTATCAATCGCAGCTGGAATACAAGTTCCATAAGGCACCGTGCATCCAGTACCGCCCGGAATAGGGGCGTGCCATCTATATATATGTGGAACTGCTTCCGGCTATCCTGGAATCTGCTCGTCGTCCTCTGAGGAAGAGGGATTTCACCCTCGAAACGCGTCAGGACTTTAAGACGAAACAGGACATTCATCATCCTTCCCGTGCTTGACAGCTATCCAAGCACTCTGCCCAATAAAGCTACCTTGAGACATCCCCGTGAGTGTGCAGTGATTCCTTCACGTGAGCGGCATATATATATATATATATATATATATATATATATATATATATATAATTATATATATATATAGATAGATATAGATATATATATAGATATAGATATAGATATATATATATAGATAGATATAGATATATATATAGATATAGATATATATATATTCACTGAAAAAAATACACATTAACATTTCAAACTATAAAAAAAAGAAATTCACCCGTTATAGTTAACAGCGCTAACTATAATTTGCAACCCCACCATGCACTGTTTATGACCACACGTCTCGAACGACATCATTGATGATATCGCTGATGACATCATCCAATGAGTGTGCTAGTTTGTTTTACAATTTAGTGAGTGGTGGGTAACTACCATATTACTTTTCTACGTAACTTTTTACAGTTTGGGTCCAGTTAATAGGTAAAGTGTATGCAAAACAGATGTGCTCCTACTGCACCATAGCTGTGTAGAGGTATTGAACACATTTTAAATGTTTGTATTCAAGAGTAAATCGGTTTGCAAGTCCTGGTTGACTTGTATTCATTATGCTCCACACAACTTTTTGGTTCTGCAGAAAATGTTTCCAACAGGAGAAAGATTCTACTTAGTAAATACTAACTTTTGTAAAAAGCCTTGAGTTATTATAGAGAATCATGTCAGCATGATAATTTATACTTAACATAGAAGAGTGTGTGCACTGAATACTAAGCTATGCACATGTGCTTGTTTTGCTTCAGAAGATGGGCTATTTGTAAACTTCTCAACACAGTATTAAGGGTGCAGGTAGGATGATCTTTTGCACCTTCAGATCTTGGTTACTTCTAGGAGATAGTGTCTTTTTTGACAACTGTTGCATAGAATGTACACTGTTCTTAGAATACCCTGTGGTGTATTTCCCAGAGAATTTCACTGTTTGCAAACACTGAAGTACAGAATGAACTTTCTCCATAAAGTAAACACTGTTTACAGTACTTAGTTCTCTACTGATCTCAACTTAATTGCTTATTGTAGGTTTGGTGAGTATCAGGATTTTGATGCAGATAAAATCTGTCTGTAGTAGGGCATTCGTTTTGAAATTGATACTTGCTATTTTGCCTTTCTCTGAACAGTTGTATACAGATTGAAGATTGTACTCAGAGAGAATTTACCATATATATGGTTGATTGGTAAGGTGAACTATGCTACCAGTAAATCATATGCTATATGGTCAATGTTGAACATAATGCTTGTTATCAACACCTAAGGCAATTGTTTATGTGTTAGTCATTATGATGCCTGCTCTTCTCCTGAACTGTTTTTTATTTATTGTCATCAGTGAGGTTATTATGGATGCCTTCAATGATTTCATTTGAGAGGCCATCTGTAATGTCATAAATGATGTCATAGAACATGTTATGAGTGATGTCATATGTGAGGTCATAAGCAGTGCATGGTGGGGGCACAAGTTATAGTTTGCTCTGCTAAATATAACTGGTGAATTTCTGTTTTTTTTAGTTCAAAACTTTAATGTTGTCACTGACAGATTCACGTAAGAATAACATTACATTGACTTTTGTTATTTTCAGTACATTTCTAAAGGTTATTAAAAAAGAAAATACAGATACTTTTATCACACCTAACTATAATGTTACCTTTTTTTCGGTACATATCTTAATACTTAATTACCATACGTAAATGCAACACCTGCCATGCCCTGCAGCCAACCCTATGCCTTTGGCCATGAGCAGCGGGGAGTTGACCATAGGGCCTGGCCATTTAAAAAAGAAAATTAAACGGTGGAGTGGCCGTGCAGCTTCCCTCACTGAGTTGTTATCAGCCCCGGTGACCCCATCCCCCGGGCCACTCATTTAATAAAGGGGAGTGGGCACACATGGTCCCCTGACGGCGTTGGCACAATTTATAGTTAGCCCTGCTAATTATGGCTGGTGGATTTTTGTGTTTTTTTTAAGTTCAAAGTGCTAATGCTGTTACTGTTCTATTTACTTAACTATATCATTAGTTTAACCTTAGTTTTTTTCAGTGAATTTCTAAGTTTAAAAAAAACAAACTAAAACAAATCTTTCTATCACGCCTAACTATAAGGGTACAGCAAATTTCAAGGTTTTTAAAAGATGTAAGTAATATTTTATTACCAAATTCAATTAATGAAAGGTAGGTGACTTCATGCCCACCCATGGCACCCACCATTTACTTGTTGGAGGCCGCAGGGGGAGCCCCAGGGCCCCCACATCCCAGCCCCAGTCGGCTCCCTGCATGCAGCGGGAGCCAGCACTGCTCTCACCTGGAGGGAGCAGAGCTACTAATGCTGCTCCCTCCTGATGGGAGCAATAGTTTGATCTGTTTCCCTACCCACAGGACAGTATTTTTAAAGTTCCTGTCGGCTGGAAACAGACTTTGTGTTTGCTGCTGCTTAGTGGGGGTTTAGAAAATGCTCCTGCCAAGCAGTAAAAAAACACAGGTTTCCTTTCCCACAGCGGTGCAGGCAAGGAAACCACTATGTCCCGGAGCATGGTGTCCCGGGACATTGCCAATGAGCTGGCCCCAGGGAATGGGGCCCCTAGGCCCATTAATGGCACAGGGATGGGTGCCGCGTGGCCACACAGCCTTCTCCCCTTTATTATTGAAATTAACCCTGTAGGATAGGCTCCTCAGGACCTCTGGAGGCTCGGGGAGGAGGTCCACAAGGCCCCCCTCCCCTTCCATGCAAATTTCAACCGTGGGAATGCTATGTGACTTGTTCCATCGTGAATTTCAACTAGACTGATAACAGTTCTGGTATCCTTGGCCACTGTATCTTGTTCTGATTACAGTGACCATGTTGAAAGATAAATGGTGCCCGCGTGATATTGCTCTTCTTTAGATCTTGCCTTCGGTTTGATAATCTTCACAGCTAAAATGCTTAACTTTTTGTTAGAATCTGTTAATGTGGATGTTTGTTGCTTTAAATGTATGTAACTGATCAAAATGTTCACATGTATCCTAACCCTCAGTGTTGATTTGCATGCTGCTTTTATGCAGTAGGTACTGTTTATTTAAAGCGCTCAGAGGTCCCTTCGGTTCTGGTTTGTGCTATATAAAATAAATACATAAATAAATAAATTATGATACCTTAAAGTGAATGAGCCCAATATGGAACTCAAGTGTTTACTATCTGAGAAGTGGCACCTGGGCCTGAAATCATTTACCTGTCATCGTCGCAAAGAACTCCACCAAGCTCAGAGCCTCCTCCTGGATTCGCGCTTCTAGATTTTTCTTCCCGAGTCCGAGATTCCTCAGAGTTGTCAAGCCAAAGCGTCTCTGCTGCTTCCAGGTGTGTCCAGAGGAAAAGATAACTCCTAATTAAACAATTGAGTTAGTTAGTTATATCTTCAACGTAAAATATGTGTTTAATTTTTTAGACTGGCTAAATAATGCTTTGGTCCTCTCTGCTAACGTAATGCATGCACAAGTAGAGGTATTCTGTGCAAAAGGCTGCAAGAGAGACCTTTATTTTTGAGCTGCAAATATCAGTCTCTCTCTCTCTCTGCAACTGATTCAGCTCTTGTTGCTTTCTTTACTACCCGTAGAACATACAATCTGAAGATAGAGCCGCTGACACACTGTGGAATCTACAGTTGTCTTCCTCCCTTGTACATCCGGTAGCCCTGTATCTGCAGCACAGGATACACGGTGGATCACCCTGCTTTTGTTTGATGTATGGAATGCTAGCTCTTAGATTTGGATTGTTGCCCATGTATGCCCACACCACTGTGCGGGTCACTCTCATTCGAAAGCTAGTTCAGTGCTAGGATACCCTCTTGGGTGATAGTGCGCTCAACAAATCTGCATAACATAACAGAGTACATAGATAGGGTCGTAGGGTAGCACCACTAGAGCCACTGTCAGTAGCACTCACTTCAGAGCCTAGACAGAGAGAGCCCAGATCTGTATCCCACTGGAGGGGGAAGGCTGCTGAGAATGCTTCCAGACAGCCAGGTCACTAAACACACTGTGCCCCTGTGGCGGCAACACTGTATTGTGTAACTAATGCACAGCGTTCACTGGCTGCCCACCCTGAAAGCCCTAGTTCTTCATCGTCTGTGCTAATATTGCTTGATAGTCCGTTCATTCATCTGTCCAGCCATTCATCCATCCAACCACTTACACAATGGATACACAATTCACAAAGGTTTACTCCACGAGTAGGACTAGGTTAAGAGTAAGACACACAACCCAACAAGGAAATCCGTTTATATCCGCTCAGTGAATCTTTACAGCAGTCATGAATATCTGCACACAGCTTGCATTTCATCCATTCATAACCCAATCAATACCACCTCCTGCTCTCTGACCCCTGCCTGCTTTTTAATACTCTGAAACGCTGGTTGAATGTCTAATTGAGTTACACCTTTGATCCAAAGAAAGACTGTGCAGATCACACATTCAAATACTTGATCCTCTTGTTCTTCAAGGTTGGTAAATTGAGCGCCATTAAACTAAATCTCAAAACTTCTAATATTTACAGAGCTTAGAAATGACTGAAGTGCGGTATGAAGCACTATATAAAAACAAGTTATTTGCTACTTAATTATGATGTTGTGAAGCAAGAGCTACCTACCCTTGCCCTTTGACATCTCCTGAAAAGTTGGGATTGTGGGGCGTTCAATAAGCTCTTCGGAGTGGGAGATTAGACCATCTCTTAAAGCCTGGCATCCATTGAGCACAACCACTGGCTTATGCCCCAGCCACACAGTGAACACGTTCCCATAGGTCTTGGCAAGCTGGGGGTGGAAAGTAATCATGGAACGATTTAATGGAACAGCAAACAAGAGGAAATCAAGTACTTACCATAACAAATAAATATCTGATCTCTTGGGGGGGAAAGTAACTAATATGCATTTCAGACTCTGGGCAGCCTGGGCAAGTCATGTTACCCTTGTACTACTTATGTTACTTTATGTAGGGTAGTAAGACTGGCCTACCAGACAGGAAGATAGTGACTCACACAAACCTTACCCCCTTCCTAGGCATTATTTACCTTCTGAGAAATTAAGATACTGTTAGCCACTATTTGAAATTGTCTTAACTAAGTGGAATACATGATTAATTGTAAAACTACCAAGTTAAAATGTGCACAGCTTACAGTTCATGCATAGAAGGGGGCATGATAGGATCCAAATGACTGTCCTAAACTGAACTCCCTTCACTTTTTTACTTTGCACATTGCAAATCTCCCTTTAACACTGCGTATCAAAATCTATGTCCTCCATCTCTCAAGGATGGAATTATCTGCATCATTAATAATGGGGTGTACATCTATAAACAATACTTTTACTTGAGAAATCACTTTTGGTGTCCAATTACCAAAGAGTTTTCTGTGAGTAGTTGAGTCTCACTGCAGGCCTAGGCATTTTTATCCGTGTATTTTCGAGAGTAAAACATGCATACCAATGAAAGAAGCTGTGTAAATCACAAATTCTCTAGCCTGCATTAATCTTTGGTCTTAATGGGAGCTACCCACACACATGCATTTCCCTCACACGGTCCAGACTCTTTTGTGAATCCTCTCATACACCTGTTTAAAGACTTTGCTCTGGAAATAGCATACAGGAGTTTACTGAAGAGATGGTCTCTCACATTAAGTTCACTACACTAACTAAAAGAATGCCAATGCCACATCCATGCACTGTCACTTACTGTCCTGGGTAAAACTTATTTGTCTTCAGGTTCAAGTGCTACATAAATACACAGTAGGTAATCACCAGGGGCTTGGTATAAACAAAATGTCTATGAAGATAGACATGTGAGGCAAGATGGCGGCCGCAACTGTCGCTGTGTGAGGTGCTCCGCTGATTGCCTCGTTGGAATTCCTTACTAGCGGTGATTTTTCCCGTCCCTCCAACTGTATTTACCTGTTTCGTATGGCTGATTTCCTTCTGTGTCTCAACGATTCGCGGGTTTCGGATCAGCGTCCTTTGTGCATCTAAAGAAAGCTTTCTGAGTTATTCGTTCCTTGCAGCGTTCACGGCAGCGTAAGGAGAGAGCGGTCACAGTGGTTTCAGCTGGGCGTCATCGGCCGACCGAGTAAGTGCAGCGCACTGACCGCCCTGATCCCGCCCAGACCCCGGGTCGGAAACACTTCTGATTCCCCTTCGCTTCTGTGTTGTTTGGCGAGCTGCGGCAGTACTTTGATCGTCCTGGAAGAACTTTGGACACTTTGTTACAAATTTGTTGCATCAGTCTTTCTACAGTCCCGGAGATTTCTGTTGTTGGAGCGGAGTGCTCGAGGTTCATTTCTGAAGCACTGTAGTACTGAAGCGCTGCGGTATTGAAGGTAAAGCGGCTACAGAGAATTGAGTCAACGTGAGACACTTCTTTGCTGGGCTGCATTGCAGACTTTTTCTTTATCGCATACAAAATCTTGTGATTTACAATAGCAACAGTCTGTGTTTGTCAACGGGATGGCGCCGAAAGGAAGGGGCAATGCGAGAAATAAAGGTGGGGCAGTTGCAGAAACGTCGGCTGAGACTTTAATAAGTGGGGAGCAGAGTACCCCAGCTGTTGAAAATAGTAATGGAACTTAAACGAGAGGGGCGGTCTATAAGTCCAATATAGCTGGTGCAGATAGCGGTTCGACTAGGGCGGCCTTAGGAGCAGGGGCAGGAGGAAAGACTAACGGCCAAAATGCAAAATCTCAGCCCGGGTCAGTGGCTGCCCCACAGATACAAGTGCGAGGGGGGCAAGGTGCACTAGGAGATCTACAGAGTCATTATAGAGACTCAGCAGCCCACCAGTCTCAAGAAACACCTACTAAACAAAAAACAGTGGCTGTTGCGGCGATTTTTGATAAAAGGAGAGGTGCCAGGCCTAAGGAAAATCTTGAATTGACTAATGAGCTGAATAATGAGCCTATCGGCAAAAATAATGCTGTGGGAGCTGGTACTGAAGAGGGCTCATCAGCAATAAATAGGAATCTGGACCAGACAGCGGCACTCACTCCGGTAATTGTTATAAAAGATATTATCTCCATGTCAGGCTCGAATGTGGAATTATCTACTTTGGCATTGGATAAGGAGCCTGAATCTGAGGCAGATGGAAAATTCTACTCTATGTCCAACTTAACAACCCTGTCAGACAAGGAACATGAATTAGACCGTGCCAGTAATCTTGGGGACTGGGGGGATCTTCCGGACAATGAAGAAGGAGAAGACCCTGAACAGTTTCAGTCCCAGGATACGATGAGGAAAATAAAGGATATTAAGGAAGGAGTACAGCGTGATCGAGTACAGCCTTTCGGTCAGATTAACTTGGACGAGGAGCTGGAAGAAGAGTCAATAACGCTTGGCCTGATCTGTAAGACTGTTATGACACATCGCAGTGAAACAAAAATGGAAGGGCAGCGAACGCAAGGTGCTGTAAGGAAACTACAGAATACTGTACGGTGTTTAATTAAAACATGTGCGGAAGTTACATCACGTGTAGTGGAAGTAGAGGAGAGAGTATCCTCTGCAGAAGATACTTTGGCGAAGCAACAAACTGCAGTAGAATCCTTGCAGAATTCGAAAGCTGATGTGGACTGGAAGCTCACGGATTTAGAAAATAGATCACGCCGTAATAATTTATGCATACTAGGGATTGCAGAAACAAGAGAGGGGGCTGATCCTTGTAAGTTCGTTGTTCAGTTGTTTAAGGAGGCATTTCCAAAACTGGCGACATGGAACTGGGAAAAGGAAGTAATTCGAGCTCACAGGTTCCCGTTTGTAGTGCGGAGAGACAGACAGGGTGATCAAAACCTATACCCAAGGGCAATATTAATTAGTCTGAATAACTATTTATTGCGAGAAGCTCTCTATGATTTAGCACGTCCAGGGAAAAAACGTACTGGTATGGGGTGCGAGTTCTTTGTTCGCCCGGACTTTTGTCCGACAACTGTTAACGAACGATGGCAAATGCAGAAATTATTCGCTCCCTTTCAAGCAGTAGGCGACCAGGTTTTCCTGCTCAATCCCTCCAAATTAAAGGTCATTACTTATGGTCAACCGAGGTATTTTACCTCTAGTAGGATGGCGCAGGACTACTTATCAGATCTCAAAAAGAATGTTAAAAAAGGACAAAAAAGCTAGAATTGGAGGTTGATATTAAGAATGTATAACTGTTCATTTGTTTCTAGACATTTTGAATGTTTGATGGCGGGTAGGGTTAATCACAATGTTAATTACTTGCTGTGTTAGGGTATCTCTCTCTTTAAACAAATATGCACTCCTCGATTTACGTTTTTTGATTTAATTTGATACTCTATGTGTCTGGTAAAAGGTTTGTCCTGAGGAGACAATGATGTCAATTGTAACTGCTCATGTGCATAGGTAGAATTGGAGAAACCATTCGGCTATTATTATTCTCGATGTTTTTTGTCTTGAAAACTTTATTTGTTGGGTTTCTCCCTAGCTATGCAATCTATAGTTTCTAGGAATTTATGATTAAGACTTTGATATTCTAAAGTGAGTTAATAATGTCATGAGGAGCTAGTAATTAATTATGCTCGAGAAATGGGGTAAGAGAGTACCATATATGTGTTGTAGGGAATTCGATGGGGTGGGGGAACGGTTGTTGCACCTCAACATCACTGAGGACAGTGTCCTTAAGCCTCTTTTTGGGTGGTGGTGGGGGTGTGAGGGGAGGGGGGAGGGAGTTGCGGGGGGTGGTAAGGGGTGGGGTGGGTGAGTGGGGTAGCTGTAAAACTAAAAAGAATTGAGACTTATTTTTCAGAATTGGTAGTACAGGTTGCTTATATATTGGTAGGCAGGCATTATGATATATCATATAGGCTGAGGGAAACACATTTAGGCTTTGTCTTTTATTACCATGATGGGGCAGGATAAACTTGTTATTGGCATTTGGAATATTTGTGGCCTCAACGATGCTAAAAAGCGGGCTCTTTTTTCTAAAATAGTTAATTTCATGCATATAGATATACTCTGTATACAGGAGGCACACATTCCATGGGGGAAACTGGAATACTTAATGCTTCCTGGGTTCGAGCTGTCAGTCTGCTCTAAACAGACATCAATGATTACAGGGGTCGCTATATATTTAAAGAGTGGTGTTGGTGTATGTAAAAGGACATTGGGGGATAGATTAGGTAGGTGGGCCATAGCGGAAATGCGCATAGGTGGTAAATTGTTAACAATCTGTAACGTATATGGATCGAACTTAGATGATTCTGATGTGTAAAAAAATACTTAGATGTTGAATTGGCAACATGGCCTAGCCCACTTCTCTTCTGTGGAGATATGAATATCAATATTTCAAGCGATTTTGATCTTGCCAGCGCTTATAATTACGTGGGGTGATAGCCAAAAGTGTTCAGATCCCTTCAGGCTCTTCTTCAGGAGCATGGTCTTGCAGATTTATGGTATCTTCATAAGAAAACAGAGGATGATTTTACATTTTATTCTATTCCTCATAAGAAAAATGTTACGCTAGAAGCGGGGAAGAACATGGCTGCCGCAGGCCAGTGTGGCGCGCGCGTCAGACGCCGAGGTCTCCAAGCACCGCGGAATTGCAGCCGCTGCTTCCCTGAGGAGAAATGCCGTGGAGAGAGGGGCTTTGAGTCCTTTGTAAAGATTGCATCCAGAACCCTGGATGGTGCGCGTATCGGAGTCAGCCTCACACTTTCATTGTGTCCGTGTTTCGGCTTTTGCTGCGTCGGCGGTGTGGGCGGATTACTGTTGATGTGCCGGTGCGAGGACGCCCTTCAATCTCTCCCTGTCAGCCCGTCGCCTCCTCGGAGCCTGTGGCAGAGAGCAGCCGTGGAGCTCCGCCGAGGTCGCTCGGCTCGGGGGCTGTTGAGAGGTAGGCTGGGCTGTGTTGGGGAAGCGGGACAACGACTACAGCAGCGACGGGTTCCCTTGGAGGGGGCTCACGACTTTGGAGCGGTAGCTGGAGATGGTGAGGGGGAGCAAATTGAAACCGAACGGGAGTGCAGGACTGGAGGGGTTGGTGGTGCCTCTGTCTCGATATCGGATCAAACAGAAGAGGCTGTGGGGAGCATCGAGAATAAGGAGAATTTAGAGGCAAATAAATCTAAAGATAAAAATATCACTCTTAGGAAAACGAGTGCAAAGAGCGCCAAGAGTGTGTATGAGAAGTCGGGAAAGAAACAGAGGGCGGGTAAAAAAAAAACACAACTCCCAGAGTCCCCTACTTCAAGGAAGGCGGTGACCTTAAGACCTTCATAATAACACTATTGAAGGATTCCCTTAATTTCGAGGAATCAGCAGAAGAGCTTGATAAAGATATACAGCGAATCCACAGTGATCCCTTCCGGCTGAATCCCGATAGATCTAAACCTAGGAAAATCTTGATCAACTTCCTGACGTATTCCTTGAAAGAAAAAATCCTTAATATTTCACTAAAATTAAAATCTATAAAAGGTCCTGATTTTTCCTTTGAAATACGTTCTGATCTCTCTAAACCCACACTGGATAGGCAATGGGAGTTGGGTCAGAGGATGGACAAATTTAGGGCTGCCGGCACAACTGTCCAGATGAGGTTCCCTGCATTTTTGCGGGTTATGTATAATAATAAAATGCATAACGTCAGATCATCTTTTGAGGCTGATGAATTATTGGAATCTATCAGTAATCACTCCCAGGGTAAAGTTTAACTTCAAACTGATTAGAACTATTGAGCTCTTGTCCATATATCATATACCATGCCGCTCATCTATACCTTTTGATACACATTATGAATAACGGTTAGTACCTTTGAATTTCTCTTAATTTTGTGTTCAATGTCCTGACCAGTATAGTGATTGTAGCAGGATTTGAGCATGTTAGGTCAGAATATAGATTCTGACTAAGTTTAACGACAAGAAGGAGTTATAAAAGGGGAAAAAAAGAAAAAAAAAGAAAAGAATAAGGAACAGAAAGGAGAAGGAAAAAAAAAACACAAGGGTTTACAGAATGGGAAAAATAAATAAATAAATAAATAAAAGAAATTCTAAAAAATGTAAAGGAATGCAAAGGAAATAGTACGGTCCCTAAAATGTATGAAAAAAAGAGAAGAAAGTGTACATTTTTTTACTTGTACCTTTGTTTCTCAGGAGAGGCGGGGGGCATTTTGCGGTGCAGGAGGAGAAGGCGTTGCTAGACGCGAATCCGGCCTTACTTTAGGTCGGAGTAAGTATGGGAGGGTTCTCCAAGGGAGGGGTGGAGGGTGTGGGGGTAGGGGGGGCACGAATAAAAAGTCAAAAAGATCCTCATGAGTCAAGCCTTCCAAGACAATTTTTTAGCCCAAGTAGAGAAGTCTGCCATCTTCGGGGTAATAAAATAATTACGAGATGTAGGGGAGTGCAAATGGAGATGGACGTTAGAAGATGACCTCTGTCCAGTTTTTATCTTGGAATGTCAATGGTCTGCGCGTGCGTGGCAGAAGAGAACGCATTTTACAATATTTACGAGACTCCCCAGCGCAGATCATAGTCATCCAAGAATCACATCTTTTAAAAAATGAGCCCAACATAATATTAAAAAAGCAGAGATGGATAGACAAATTTATCAGTACTAATCATAACGCCAACATAAGAGGAATTCTCCTATTATGCAAAAAATCTGCAAAGGTTCAGATCCTTCAATATAAGGAAGATCAAAGTGGAAGATGGCTCTTGGTGAATATGTCCATTAATGGTTGGGTGTGTAATCTAGTTGGATATTATGGTCCTAATACTGATGACTCCTCCTATTTAGAAACAATAAGGAACCATTTGACGACCTCTTTGGTTCCAATAATATGGACAGGGGACTTTAATGTTGTATTAAACCCAAAATTGGACAAATCAATCTACCATAGAGGTCATATTCCTTCTAAATCCAGACAATCCCTTAAGGGGATAATGGAGCAATTAGGCCTGGCAGATTTATGGAGAGAAAAGGCGGGCAACAAACAAGGAATATCCTATAGAAACTTAAAATACAGACACACGTCAAGAATTGACTTTGCGTTATTCAGTTATTGCCTCCAAAATTCCCTTACTGATATTAATTATATCCCCTCTCATCTATCGGATCATTCAGCTCTCTTATTCTCCCTAAAACTCACAGTTCAAACCAAACATCCTTCCTGGTCATTCGACCGCACTATCCTGTTAGATCAAGAGGAAGTGACATATTTGATCAATGAAACAAGTTCGTTGTTGGATATAAACTTGAATTCAACTTCCCTTGACACGGTATGGGAGACTCTGAAAGCATTTTTGAGAGGTTGTATAACAAGCAGAGCCTCCCACCGGCATAAAATATATCGACAGAAGATTAAAAACCTTGAACAAGAACTAGAAAAGATTGAGCAGAGACTTGGAGCGTCTATCGGCTCATCTCAAGATCAAAAAAATATTCGTGACCTGAAAAATCAAATAGAAAACATACTACAAGAGAGAGTGACGAAGAGATCGGAGGCGAGTAAAATCTCTCATTTTGAATTTGGAAAAGCAGCGGGTAAGATTTTAGCTTGGAAGGTCAAGGCCGACCAAGCTAAAAATTACATTAGAGAAATCAATGTTGATGTCGAGAGCGCTGCCAGGACCTCTAATCAAGAGATACGTACTGCCTTCAGGGAGTTTTTCGAGGAAATATACAGGGAAGATACCCCAGATGAACAGTCGACAAGGGACTTATGGTTAAATCAGATCTCTCTACCGTTCCTTTCGTCCATACAGAGTGAAGGGATCGAGATGGAAATCTCTGAGACTGAAGTAAGAAATGCCATTAGGTCACTCAGGCATGGAAAGGCCGCAGGTCCTGATGGGCTTCGAGGTGAATTATATCGCGCCTTGGGAGATGCTATTGCCCCTATTTTAACGGCCCTCTTCAATGGAATCTTGAGGGAGGGACAAGACCCCCCAAGATCTTGGGGTGAGGCTACTATAGTATTGATCCCTAAACCAGGTAAAGACCCAACTTTATGTGGGTCTTACCGCCCGATATCACTACTGAACAGCGATTATAAGATCTTTGCCTCCATTATGTCATCTAGATTGGGTTCAATAGTGGGGGAAGTCATTCACCAGGACCAGAAGGGATTCATCAAAGGACGACAGCTATCTGATCTGACGTATGATCTGGTGGGGGCAATTGATATTGCCTCATCCTTTTCCCTTCCGCTGGCAACAATCACTTTAGACGCGACTAAAGCCTTTGATAGGGTCAATTGGTCCTATCTAGGTGCTGTCCTGAAGAAGTTTAACTTCGGTGAGAAGTTTTGTCGTGCTGTACAACTTATGTACAATGCTCCATCAGCACGACTATTAATTAATGGCACACTGTCTGACTCATTTAAAATCTTGAGAGGTACAAGACAGGGCTGCCCGCTTTCCCCTCTCCTCTTCAATATGTACATCGAACCATTTGCAGAAGTTTTAAGGGGAGATGTAAATATTCCATCATTCAGATTTGGGGAGTGGGAAAGACGGGTAGCTCTTTATGCAGATGACATTTTAATTCTAACTTCCGATCCGGAGACTTCATTCCCAGAGGTTATTAAGAGAGCCGAAGAGTTTGGTCGCATCTCAGGCTATGAGATAAATGCAAGTAAAACCGACATCATGGCATGGAATATCCCCAACTTACAGCTGGATGTAACCAACTCAATGCGATATCTGGGTATCCGAGTGGTACAAGATATCTGTAAAATTGCTCAAGTCAATCTAGAGAGAGTGTCCAATGAGTGTAGGAAACTGTTAAAATCCTGGTCCAAACTTCCATTGACCATCCTAGGCAGAGTAAATCTGATAAAGATGTCTATCCTCCCTAAATTTACGTTTATCTTCAATACCATCCCCCTGGCATTCGATAGTAAAACCTTGGAGAAGTGTCAGAGAGAATTTAATTCCTTTGTCTGGAATTATAAATCAGCGAGAGTGGCATGGAAAAAACTGAGGAGGAGGAGGGAAAAGGGGGGATTGTCCTTGCCAGACCTGCAGTATTATGCATGGGCCTTCCAGCTGTCACATTCAAGAATGCTTTTAAAAACACCATCTAATACATCTGCTGGCACAATGTTTAAAGCCATGTTGGTTGGAGCTGCACTACCAACTAATGGTTTCATGTTTAAATTCGGGGATCAAAAATATTTCAAAAAAGTAAAGTTAAAAATTCTCATGTCCCAGGCGAAGGCCTGGTCACAAATAAGGAAAAGACTAGGTTTGCCGTATTTCTCAAATTATGCACCTATCTGGGAATCTCCCGGGTTACCGTTATGTTTGAAAGATAGACTGGCAATACCGGTGAGAGATGGAGGAATAACAACATGGGGAGATCTGTTTGTTGGAGAGACACTTAGGTCTTGGGAGGAGTTACGGGAACAACTGGGCCCAGAGTTTTCAAGATTCAAGTTTATACAACTAGATAGTTGGGTGAAAGCACTGGGTAGGTCAGGGGTAACACTTGGGAAGAACAGCACCATAGAACAAAAGTTGGTAGAAAGACAAGGGGGGGGGGTAAAGAAGTTACGCAGTGGTACTGGAATATGCTGGAGGAGATAGATGGAGAATTCACCCTTCCGGAGGAATTATGGGGAACAGAGCTCGGGGCCCAAAGTATAGACATCTGGCAGAAATCTTGCACCCTGTTATATAAGATAGTCAAACCTGCATGGCTGAGGCGTAACCATTTTTTTTTACGAGACATCGTGCCTACTTCTCCCCCCTAAAATTGTCTAAATTCATTCCAGGAAAGAAATGCAATAAGTGTAATTACATCGCGGCCTCGGACATCCATATGTTCAAGGATTGTCCTTGTATAGCCCAGTTTTGGAATGAGGTGAAAGAGACCCTTGACTCCATACTCAATATCTCTGTGTCCATCACATTACCATTTATTATCTTTGGATGGGACAACAGTATAAAGGGTCATGCAAGGTCATTTTTGTTCTATGCAGCCTTGCTTGCTAGAAGACAGATATGTAAAGTTTGTATAGAAAATACGGCACCAACACACGCAAACTGGCTGTCATCCCTGTATGAAGCATCCAAGACAGACATGATGAGATCTTGCAGCACACGTAATGTGGCCTTTTGGGACCTCTTGGTTCAATGGAAATAGTAGCCAGGGTTTTTTTTTCTTCTTCTCCCCGGTCCAATGATTATGCCATAATACTCCAAGAACTAGGCCCCCTCTCTTGGTTTCACGGCTGGTTCTACAGGTTTTAACACCAAGTCTGGAGTCATCCCCTGTACCTCTTTGGGTCATCTCCTGCCGACTCTCAGAAATCGTGTCCTCAGGTGCAGCAAAAACTACGCACTTGGATCTAGGACGCGCATGGCAGTTGGTGGCCAATCAAGAGGAGGGCAAGGCAAATGAGGATTTAAAAAAAAAAAAAAAAAAACGAAAAATTTTAGGCTAGATTTTGTTTTCTTGTCCGAACAGGTGGCAGCTGTTAGCACTATTTTTTGTTTACCACGGCTCCTTTCCGACCATAATCCATTGATCGCCGAATCTCCTTGGCCACGAATTAGGAAACCACCTAGAGATTGGACGTTTGAGAGGAAGTTATTATCTGATGAGGGGTATTGTTCACATATTAAAAAATGGGTTGTTCAATTTTTGAATATTAATAGGGGCTCCAAGTGGTCTGGGACACGATGAAAGCTGTATTACGGGGCGAGACTAAAAGCTTCTCCTCTTATAGGTGGAATTTAGAACAGGAGCGGATACGCAATAGGGTTAAAGAGCTTCGTGAGACAGAAATTGCATTGACTTTAAATATCAAGGATGGGAATGATATAGATTTTTGCCTACAAAAGGAGGCGATTCTTAAGGCTGGGCTCTTGGAGTCTCTTGGACAGGATCTTGCGTTAAAGTATTTACAATATCGCACAGAAATGTTTGAGTTTGGGGAGAATTCAGGCAGGGTCCTCGCCAAGAGACTCCGTCAGCGAAATATTCAGAGTCAGGTGTTAAAAATTCAAGATGAACGTGGAATAATATATGATACGCAGGAAAAGGTCAATGAAGTTTTCCTGGACTTTTATTCATGCTTATATCGAGAAGACGTTTCTAGGCTTAATGTAGAGAGTGCCGCAGAAGATTTCTTAGCAGACCTTGAGACCGCTGTTATCTCCCCTGAACAGGCTGAACTCCTGGCCACCCCCATTCATTGGGAGGAGGTCGTGACTGCAGTAAAATCTTTGGCTAATGGTAAGGCCAGTGGTCCCGATGCAGTCCCATTAGAATTTTGTAAGGTGTTCTTACCTGAAATTAGCCAGATCTTTCTTGAGGTATTAAGAGCTGCCCAGAGGGGTATAGTGCCTGAATCATGGCAAAATACAACCATAGTTTTGTTTAAAAAAAAAAAAGGGTAAACCTGAGCTGTTGCCATCATCATTCAGGCCTATTTCTCTAATTAACAGCGATTCTAAAATGTATTCAAAAATAATGGCAGGCCGACTTGTGCAGGTGATTACCCCTCTGGTTTCTCGGTATCAGCATGGATTCATTCCGGGCCGGGATACAGCTGATCATGTCAGACGTTCCATTGCATTACTAGATTGGGCCCATGTTACGAACTCTCCCCTCGGGTTGATCCTGTTGGACGCTGAGAAGGCATTCGACAGGCTCTCCTGGGGGTTTATGTGGGCCATCTTGAAGTGGAAGAGATTTACAAAAGAATTTATACAGGCGATTTGTGCAATGTATATCTCTCCAAGAGCGCAATTGCGTATTTCTGGCCAGCTGACAAGCTCTTTCTCTATTACTAGGGGCACACGACAGGGGTGCCCTTGCTCTCCCCTGTTGTTTGCCCAGTATATAGACCCTTTTCTTTCTAAGATCATGGCCAATCGGGGTATAAAACCGATAAGAGTTAGTAATATGTCGTATAATCTGTTAGCGTACGCAGATGACATAGTCGTTATAACATCAGACGTCTCATCTGCGTTCAGCGAACTTAAGCATTTAGCAGGACGTTTTGGGGCAATATCGGACTATAAGCTTAACGTTTCAAAGACGCAGGTGGTTCAGACACCTGTTATGGCAATATCAGATGCCCCAGTGGTTCCTGATGCCACGTATTTAGGGGTCCGTATAACCTCTGCAGTGGATACTATTCCGGATTTAAATATTCTACCGGTTATAGATGAGGTCAATACTAAATTAGAGCGATTAGATAGCCTGCATCTATCTCTATATGGACTCTCTAGCGTTATTAAAATGTTAATTCTGCCTACGTTTTTATATTTGTTTAGGACCATCCATCTTTTGTTTTCCAAAACAAGTTTGGCAAAGGCAGATAGAGTCTGTCAGAAGTTTTTGTGGGGCTATAGGCGTTCACGCAGGGCAGCCAAATTGATGTGTCTCCCACGTGATCGAGGGGGTTGGGCAGTTCCTAGTCTAGCCATGTATTATTGAGCTGCAATGTTACAAGCAATGGTTGTGCTGATTTGTGGAGATAAAGCGAACGTACCAATATGTAATTGTCCTACTATTTATGAGATTGGGTTGGGAGCTGCTGCAAAAGGTATTTTACTCAAGGTTCTCGAACCTAGCTACTATAAGAGAACTCACTTTAAAGTCTTGATCGCTGCATGCACCATCTGGCGGCTGATCAGGAGGAAATTAGCTATCCCAAATATGAATTTACATACGCCTTTTAAAGCCACTCGAATGTTTCCTAGCATTTTCCAGGATCAAGTTATGCACAATTGGCAAAGTAAGGGTGTTTATGGGTTGGGTGATATGGTTGAGGACGCCGCAGTCTTATCCTTTAGTGATATAAGGGATAGATTTCAGTTATCTCCTCGTGATTTTTTTAAGTATTTGCAGATCCAAAGCTTTACCCAAAAATGTTTGAAGAAAACTCCTGGTATGCTGGAGAAAGTGCCAATTATTGAATTGATTAAGAAGAGAAGTAGAATTGGAATTTTGTGCCAATATATTGTCTCAATACTTCTGGATGATTTGACAGCTCAAAGTGGTAAGTGGGAATTGAAATTAGGTAGGGTCGGTATCGATTTAACCTCGGTGTTAGAACTTGCCAGTCAGGTTAATGTGTCAGGCTCGCTCAAGACTCAAAGCTATATGGCAATGTTTGACTTGTACTACACACCCGCTAAGATCGCAAAATGGGGTGCCACAAAGGGGAATGCTTGTGCACGATGTGGGCTGCTTGCAGCCGATGCAATACATATGTTTTATTCTTGTTTATCCCTCCGTGGCTTTCTTGATAATATCGAGCGTTTTATTAATTCTACACTTAAGATCAGATGTATAATGACTCCGGCACTTGTGATATTTGGGGTAGAGGTGGGCAATACACTGTCTGGCAGTAACGCCTTAAATGAATCAGCCCTTATATTTATTGCTATGTCACAGGTTCGGCTGTGCATAACTTCTCAGTGGCTTTCTCCGGAAGCTCCTACATTTGTGCAGTGGCGTGCAAGACTATTAGCTATACATCGGCTAGAATTCTCTGTTTTCTCTTGTAAAGGGGGGAGGCGGTGGCAACTTGCAACTAGAATTTGGGCGCCTGTAGTGGAGTGGATTGGATAAAAGAAAAAGCATTATTCAGGCTGTATTACATTTGTTTATTTTCATCTTTTCATTTGTTTCTGCTTTGTTTCCTTCAGTTCCAATTGTTAGGAATGTTCCTTTTTTTTGTTTTAATTGCCTGTCTAACCTATATATTTATTGTCTATTTTATTTTGTATTAATAACCAATTCTGCTGTGTATGTTGGAATTTGTATTGTTCAATGTTTGGTCTCAATAAAATAAAAAAAATAAAAAAATAAAAAAAGAAGATAGACATGTGCTGCAGCTAGATGCTTTGCACTAGCACCGTGTGTCTTTGGATATGAAAGAATATTTAATGTATGGTTATAATGGAGATGTACACTCACGCGCAATACCCAACATTATACAAATGGCCTGCAGAAAAAAGAACCCCAATGTTACCATTATCTTTCTGTTATTATGTTTATTTGTCTTGTGGGGCAATGTCATTTGAAAGGCAACATAGAAACAGACATAGCAATGTGTGCTTAACTGTGGTAATGTGGAAGCTGGTTTGATAATGCTTGCTGTCTGGGGTGTACTGGAAAACGAACTTATTGCACATTTTGAGTAGCTTGAGGGTAAATCTCCTGCCCGAGCATGGAAAGCCTGTACTCTCTATCACCAACTCTGACACTAAAAGCAGCTCTTTCTAGGAATAGCACCTCTCCTGGCGGAGAAGCATGACTGCACTTTGAACACCTGTGGCCCATTTGAGCCCCATCATTTACAAATTGACCCATGCTATACATATCACCCACCGGAGCCCAACAATATGTAAGAAGCACAGTGTACTATCTGAGCAACAGATACATAATGGATTTACGCAGACATTTGATGGCAGCACAAGGCATGGAATGTGGCGTTGCAGAAATAAGCCACGGATTTTGATGGGTTAATAATTGCCAGATCAGTAATAATAGTACATGCATCAGGCACCACGTTTCCGCTGGCTGAGGTGTTTGTGTTTTTAGTATTTTGTGTTTTGCTTCAGTATGTATTTTCTGACAGGTACAAACATGATCTGCTGCAGACAATAATGAGCATAGGACTGAGGCAGACCTGGCTGTGAGGATGCACAGATTGCATCCTGAATCTGACTGCCACTGAGGCCTAAGGCATATCTATTTGCCTCAACCTTCTTTGCTTATGCTAAAATAATAAGCAATTCACACGTGGTCAGTTATACTGGTAAATGGAGTCAGGCCTAATAGAATAAACACCCAACAGTGTTGGTGTTAAAAGAGCACATGGCAAAAGTAACAGGGACATGCGAGCAGGCACAAATAAAGTGGTCACATTGAGTTTCTGAAATAGGGAGCTGTTTGTCTTTAACTAACATCAATAGGAATCCATTGACTAATGAATCTCTGAGGAAATCCCCTGGCTGATCCTTCGCATCTCAGTGCAACGCTGGATGAGGTGTCCTCATACTCTGCTAATGAACGGACTCACTTTTGATGTACAAGGGGGGGCAACACTCAGTGCCAGAAAGCACTAGCTAACAGCCAAGACCCTCGGTTTCTTGAACAGAGCAAGTCAGAAGCCATCCTTGAGAGTTTGACTAGGATAACTTTGTAGTAAATGGTGAGTGCAGTTGAGTTTAGGAAATGTTTACACTTGGTGCACTAAAAACTGCACCGCATGAACCGCTTCTGAACCTTTAGACCGGGGCACGTACCCGTAAGAAACATCAACGTACCAACTAGTCTGAGTGTTCACTTACTAATCTCTGAGGGCACCGAGAAGCCCAGTGGAACCAGAGATCGGTGAACTCCTCTGGGTCTTGTAATAAGTTGATTTATTTTTAAAGTGCAAAAGGGAGCAAAGTAAGGTGACACAGAGCATTGGCAAGCTATTAAAATCCTTGGTCTTCTTGAAAACATCTTTAGGAATTTGCGGCGATTTTGTAGTAAAACTTTGTAGTAAAAGTGGGCATAGACTAGTTTAAGAAAAGACCTACAAATGCACCCATAGGAAATCATACAGCATTAAAAGTATCGTTATGATTGAGCAACATTATTTCGGTGGATGGAAGAGTAGTAGAAGAAACATTCCGATAGAAAGGTTTGTGTGCGTGTGTTTGTGTGCATGTGTTGTGTGCATCTATCTATCTATCTATCTATCTATCTATCTATCTATCTATCTATCTATCTATCTTTATATATATAAACACTTTCTCTTTTCCTGGGCTCCTGTCCAGTGCTTGTTAATGTATTTCACAGGACCGGATGACTCATTTATATTGTAAAGGGCCAATTATATTTAAATTGACCCCTTGGGTACAAATAAGGAATAATTGCTGTGGGTGTTTTTATAGAAAAGGTGACCACAGACATGTTAATAAGATAATGTGAATATTGTCCAGTTAGTCTTTTACATCATTTTCTGTTCGACACTTTCCTTTTATTATTTGACCTCTCCAAAGGGCGTGCAAATGAACTGGAAACAGAACAGTCTCTCTGGGCTCTGCTCCAGTTCTTGGTGGCTGTGTCAGAGGACCTGATTGCTCAAGGGTGTCCATTTGCCTCGGTAAATACATTTTAAGTTTAAATTACTTGACACAAACATAGAGTGTTGATTGTGGATGCTGTAAGGTAAATTACATTGTGCAAGGAACATTGCCCTTGAAAGCAGAATGTGAAATTAGCTGAAATGACAGCCAATGGATAAGTATGTCAGAGCTGTATTCCAAACAGACCTCATTCACCAGCTTTCCTCATCAACAGACTGACTACCTGTCGAAAACTGCCTCCACATTCCATGACATCGCATTCTTGAACATAAACCTTCCAGCACATTACACGTCTTCCTTTTTTTTTCTATCCACAAATCAGAGAGACCACCATACTACTAAAATATATAAAACAATATATTACGTGCAACAAAAACTCCATTTTCTTTTTTTTTATTTTTGAACATATTCTTTCAGATAGTCAGGGTTCTGACTTTTTCTACCACTACTGCTTCAAAGGGTATTCCTCCTTTTGCTTCAGTCATCCAAGAATATCATCAAACTTTCAAAAACATACATATTTGTAATAGCTAATCTGTCTCTAAACATGGTCAAAGACAAATTCTAGCCTTTCATGAGCCACTGTGTTAGAGCAACCCACCTGCAAATTATTCTTAGGCCCAAGTATCAGAGTGAGTGTCTGTGTAAAGAGCGCTATAAACTATACATTCAGCTGGGAAACATTTGCAGACTCAACAGAAGCAACAACCACCTTGTAACCCGGTGTACAGTACCTGCATGAGGACCTCGTGGTGAAGCACAAATTTCAGGGTCAAGAGATTTCCAATGATGGGCAGCGGAGTCGGTCCAGGGGGGTATCTTTTCCTCATCCACTGAAGCTTGAAGTAATTTGTAATGAAGAGAGTGAGAAACAGAGCAATCAACAGCTCAGTGATTGACAGCATGGTGGACGCCTGTCTCTGCTTCTAGCAGATCTCCTAAACAGTGGAATTTAGAATTTACTCTAAGCACTATTCTTCCCTCTTGTCTTAGTATAATTTATTCCTAGTTCTTTATGAATCCTTTATCTATTTCTCTAGCTGATCCTGTCCTCTTTTCTCTCTCTGTATCTTTTTCTCGCTCTATCTCTACCTTTCTCTCTCTTTGTCCCCTATGTACACTGAGTCTATAGCATGTCTTTATCTGACATGAATGTCGGTTTTCCTTTCTTTCCTTTTTCTGCTAACCCTTTATTTTACTCAATTTCACCTCCTTTCTCTTCCTTTATCTACTTTCAGTTCCTCTTTTCTTTTTTCCTTTCCTCCTCTATGTCCAGCCTCAATATCTATCTTCTTCAGTATGTATGCAAAGCCTGTGTATCTCTCTCCCCCTTTCTATTTCAGTAAATGTCACCTTCTCAGTCTCATTCTTTCTCTCCTTCTCTCCCCTTTTATACTTTGTCTAAGAACCGCAGAGGAGGCGTATACTGTCAAAGTGTACAAGATAAGAGATTGCTGTTTGGGTAACATGCATGCTTATCATCTGCAAGTTGGAATATTTGCTCTTTCATCACTGCTCTGCTGTTGTTTGACCTCTTGTAAGTGCATGCAAATGAACTGACAATAAACACATCTCTTTTCCTGGGTTCCTGTCTAGTGCTTGGAATTTATGCCACATGACCTGATTACTCAATTATATTGTAAAGGGCCAATTCAATTACATTTATATTGACCCCTCTGGTACAAATATTTAATAACTATTGTGGGTATTTAAAAAAAAAAGCTGACCGCAGATATATTAATAAGATAATGTGAATATTCTGCAGTTAGTCTTTTACATAACACAGCGGGTTATCACCTCTATGGTGGATAATTTTATGTTAGCCACCATCCTTTTATTATTTGACCTCTCCAAAGGGCGTGCAAATGAACTGGAAACAGAACAGTCTCTCTGGGCTCTGCTCGAGTGCTTGGTGGCAGTGCCAAAGGTCCTGACTGCTCAAGGGTATCCATTTGCCTTGTTAAATGCATTTTAAGTTTAAATTACTCTTTAGACACTAACATAGATTTTTGATTATTGTAAGGTAAATAACTTTGTGCAAGGAACATTGTCCTTGAAAGCAGAATGTGAAATTAGCTCATATGACAGCATATGGATGAATATGTTAGAGTTTTGTTCCAAACAGACCTCATTCAACAGCTTTCCTCATCAACAGACTGACTGCCTGTAGAAAATTGCCTCCACATTCCATTACATCACATTGTTGAACATAAACCTTCCAGGATATTACATGTCTTCCCCTTTTATTTTAATCCACAAAACAGAGATACCACCATACTACTAAAATATATAAAATAATATAATACGTGCAACAAAAACTCCTTTTTCTTTTAAAAAGTTTTTGAACATATTCTTTCAGATAGTTGGGGTTCTGACGTTTTCTACCACTCCAGCTTCTTCCATTGCTTTCTTGATGATTTTCATCATTTAAGTTTCCCATCCTCGACAAAGGGTATTTCCTCCTTTTGCTTCGTTCATTCAAGAATATCTTCAACTTTTCCAAAACATGTTTATGTTTATGTTTACGTAATTTATATAGCGCAACAAATACCCTAGGGTGTCTCGGTGCTTTTGAACTTTAAGGGACAAGGACCAGCAGATGGGATCATTGATCGAATAACCAGGTCTTCAAGGCTCTTCGGAAGGAGATGAGCGTGGGACTAATTTTGATCGACAGGCGTAGGGAGTTCCAGAGTTTGGGGGTCGCCACCAAAAACGTCTGTCTCCCCAAGTTGAAGTTCTGATGCGAGGAACGGGTAGCAGGAAAGTAGAGGCTGATCGTATCGGTCTTTTGGGGGCGTAGATCTGAAATGCATTCCTCAAGAAACGAGGCCCAGTCTCATGTATGGCTTTATAGGCGATACAGAGTGCCTTAAATTTAATCCTGTTCCTGACTCGTAACCAATGGAGGTGGCGTATTGCCAAGGCGGTAGAGTGATGTTTGGGAATGCCGATCAGGACTCTGGCTGCCGCGTTTTGAATGGACCGCAGCTCATTTAGGACGTGTTCTTGCGTATTAAGGAATAGCGCATTACTGTAGTCCATTTTTGAGAAGATCAAGGTGGTGATCAGAGTTTTTCCTGCTGAAGCTGGCAGGTATGGAAGTAGTTTTTTAATTTTCCTCAGTATGAAAAAAGAGGAAGAGACTACTGAATTCACATGATGTTTAAATGACAGCCTGTCATCGAAAATGACTCCCAGGTTTCTGACCTTGGTCACCAGGATCGGTGGGGGCCCCATTTGCTTGGGCCACCAGATGGGGGACCAATCCGGTGAAAGGGTGCCAAAGGTCATAACCTCGGTTTTGTCCGAGTTAAGTTTCAAGCAGTTCCTCGACATCCAGGAGCAGATGGCTAACATCCCCTCCTGGAATCTCGAGGCAACTGCCGGTCCGTCCCTGTGTACCGCCAACACCAGCTGTGTGTCATCGGCGTAGGTGGTTAAGGATAATCTGTGTGTTTTTATAACTCTCGCTAGGTCCGCTACATATATATTAAATAATGTAGGGCTCAACGATGAGCCTTGGGGAACCCCGCAGGGTGAGGTGAAGAAGGGCGAGTAAAACTCCCCCAACCTCACCGCCTGCGTGCGGTTGGCCAAAAAAGAGGTTAGCAAGTCCTTGGCCGAATGGTTGACCCCCAAGGAAGCGACACGGTTGATCAAGATGTTGTGATCAACCGTGTCGAAGGCGGCGGATAGGTCTAAAAGTATAAGGACCGCCGCTCCACCGTGGTCTAAGATGTTCCTAATTTCATCGGAGGCCTTTATCAGGGCGGTTTCTGTTCCGTGGCCCTTCCTAAAACCGAACTGCGTGTCATCAAGAAGCTGATGCGTGTCAATGAATTCTGACAGCTGTTGGTTCATCACGGATTCGAAGATTTTAGCGGGGAAAGGGAGACAGGCAATAGGTCTGTAATTGACAGACTCACTAGGGTCAAGAGATGGTTTTTTGAGCAGAGGTTTAATAATTGCCTTTTTCCATATTTCCGGGTAGACTCCTGTTTGGAAAATGGAATTGCAAATGTCTGTCAAAAGGGGGGTAATAGCCTCCATAATGGAGTTAGATATGGAAGGTGGGCAAGGGTCTAAGGGGGATCCTGACTTTGTGGATGTGATGAGTTTACTGATTTGTTGAGATGAAACCAGGTGAAAAGCAGAGAAGATAGGTCTGGGGACCGGGGGCTGAAGGTAAGACAAAGCAATTTCCGGAGAGTTAGGGGTAGTGAAAGTGGAGTATATGTTGGCGACCTTGGTTGCAAAGAATGTAGCTACAGAATTTCAGAGGTCTTGAGATGCCTCAATTGGAGGGCCTGTTGGGGGGTTAGCAAGGGAGTCAACAACTTGCAACAGCTTCCTAGCTGAGTTCTGAGCCAGGTCGATCTGGGATAAAAAATAGTCCCTTTTAGTTTTCAGGATAGCTCTTTTGTATATTGCTAAAGCATTTTTATAAATTAATTTGTCTTCGGTGCTGTAGTGTTTGCGCCAGTGTCTCTCGAGGTTCCTACAGTGCTGTCAGTGGAGTCTATGGTCCTCGGTAAACCATGGCGCGGATGGAGCAGCACGGTTGGGAAAAACGCATTTGGTCGGGACTAATTGATCAACAGCCTCCTGAATCCAATCCTGGTACCTATTAGAGGCCAGGATTGGGTCTGGGGAAGGCTCAAATGGGGAGTTTGTAAGAGTGGCAGAGAAGAGTGGGATGTCGAGGTTCTTCCAGACTTTGGTGCTTTTGGGTGCGAGGGCTCTGGTCTGTGGAGGATTGGGGTTCTGGGCTGGTAATGTGAAAATAACTGCACAGTGATCTGACCATGCTAGAGGGAGAATGGTAGTTAACGAAATGTGGCGATTGTTAGTGAATACACCGTCAAGCATATGACCTGCTTGGTGAGTAGAGCCCGTGACTAATTGTTGTAGTCCAACTGCCTGCAAGTCAGAGATTAACTGAATGGTGTCCTTGTCACCCATAACTTCTAAATGAAAATTAAAATCTCCCAGAATGGTGTAATCGAGAGGTTCTAGTGAGAGTTCTATAAGTTGGTCTAAAGAAGAAAGAAAACGTGCGCGGGGTCCAGGGGGACGATATACCAAGATGCCTTTAAAGGCTTGGTTATGATTAAGGAAGATGGAGTAAGCCAAAGCCTCACATACTGATCCATGTATGGGCTCTATTTTTACAGGATAGATGGCTTTATGGATGATGGCTAAGCCACCACCCTTACCCATGGTTCTGTCCAGTCTAGCCACACAGTATCCGTCAGGATGGTGGCACGGAAATCAGGGCCAGAGGCCGCATCCCCCCACGATTCCATGACGAAAAGGATGTCGAGTTCCTGATCAATGATATACTCACTGATTTCTAAATGGTGTTTGGGAAGGGAGCGGACATTGGCCAGTGCCATACGATATGTGGGTCTGGAGTCCTGGTTTTTGGTCCTGGGGCACGTTGGTATCAGGGAAAAGGGGATTTTAAAATTACAACCCGGGCAAGTTTCCGGGGCTGTAATACTATGGGTGAGTAGTGGCAGGGTCTGGCAACATGGGCTAATCTTACTGGTATTAAGATCCCTTAGGTGTTTTGAAGAGTATCGCAGAGGGGCGCCAGTGAGATGGATGGTATCGGAGCCAGGGGGTATGGCCCTGGGCCCGGGACAGGCGCGGACGGGCGCAGACGGGCTTGCCTTAGGCGCGCCCGCTGCGCACGTCTGCTGCGCGTCCGGGGGGGCATCCGGTTTTTATGCCGGTGGTGGTGAGCAGCTAGACTGCTAACCTCGGCGCTAACCGGAAGTGAAGTTTCCTACTTCCTGGTGGGCGATCTATCCCTCCACACAACCTGAAGGCTCAGTGGTGGACCGGGGAACACGCCAAGTACTGCACAAAGTAAGTTATTCAATCAAAATACATTTGTGACAAAAGCAGGATAAATGTGACTATTTAAAAACCGCTAGGAGCACTTCTAAAATGTGTTACCGTCGGCGATTTAAAAACAGTTAAAACGAGTATTAAACAATTTTGATACTAATAGTGAGCTGGGCATTAGTAGTCAATGCTCCGTTCAGCGTGGTAGTGTCCCAGAAAGAATCCACGAGCTGGATGATTCAGTGGTTTTTATGCCGGTGGTGGTGAGCAGCTAGACTGCTAACCTCGGCGCTAACCGGAAGTGGTTTCCCACTTCCTGGTGGGCGATCTATCCCTCCACACAACCTGAATGCTCAGTGGTGGACCGGGGAACACGCCAAGTACTGCACAAAGTAAGTTATTCAATCAAAATACATTTGTGACAAAAGCAGGATAAATGTGACTATTTAAAAAACGCTAGGAGCACTTCTAAAATGTGTTACCGTCGGCGATTTAAAAACAGTTAAAACGAGTATTAAACAATTTTGATACTAATAGTGAGCTGGGCATTAGTAGTCAATGCTCCGTTCAGGGTGGTAGTGTCCCAGAAAGAATCCACGAGCTGGATGATTCAGTGGTTTTTATGCCGGTGGTGGTGAGCAGCTAGACTGCTAACCTCGGCGCTAACCGGAAGTGAAGTTTCCCACTTCCTGGTGGGCGATCTATCCCTCCACACAACCTGAATGCTCAGTGGTGGACCGGGGAACACGCCAAGTACTGCACAAAGTAAGTTATTCAATCAAAATACATTTGTGACAAAAGCAGGATAAATGTGACTATTTAAAAACCACTAGGAGCACTTCTAAAATGTGTTACCGTCGGCGATTTAAAAAAAGTTAAAACGAGTATTAAACAATTTTGATACTAATAGTGAGCTGGGCATTAGTAGTCAATGCTCCGTTCAGCGTGGTAGTGTCCCAGAAAGAATCCACGGACTGGATGATTCAGTGGTTTTTATGCCGGTGGTGGTGAGCAGCTAGACTGCTAACCTCGGCGCTAACCGGAAGTGGTTTCCCACTTCCTGGTGGGCGATCTATCCCTCCACACAACCTGAATGCTCAGTGGTGGACCGGGGAACACGCCAAGTACTGCACAAAGTAAGTTATTCAATCAAAATACATTTGTGACAAAAGCAGGATAAATGTGACTATTTAAAAAACGCTAGGAGCACTTCTAAAATGTGTTACCGTCGGCGATTTAAAAACAGTTAAAACGAGTATTAAACAATTTTGATACTAATAGTGAGCTGGGCATTAGTAGTCAATGCTCCGTTCAGGGTGGTAGTGTCCCAGAAAGAATCCATGAGCTGGATGATTCAGTGGTTTTTATGCCGGTGGTGGTGAGCAGCTAGACTGCTAACCTCGGGGCTAACCGGAAGTGAAGTTTCCCACTTCCTGGTGGGCGATCTATCCCTCCACACAACCTGAATGCTCAGTGGTGGACCGGGGAACACGCCAACTACTGCACAAAGTAAGTTATTCAATCAAAATACATTTGTGACAAAAGCAGGATAAATGTGACTATTTAAAAACCGCTAGGAGCACTTCTAAAATGTGTTACCGTCGGCGATTTAAAAACAGTTAAAACGAGTATTAAACAATTTTGATACTAATAGTGAGCTGGGCATTAGTAGTCAATGCTCCGTTCAGCGTGGTAGTGTTTTAATGGCTAATCTGCCTGAACACTATTTACCATAAAAGAAACCCCGCATAGGGATTTCCTATTTATCGTAACCTCTTGGTTTTACATCTAAAATGTCCAGATTATTACATTCTCTATACAAACATTGGTCGTTTTTCTCAGATATTATTGCAATATTGAACATGAGTTGAAGAATATTCTTACCTTCACACATTCACACTTACAGCTTCACAAAGGTTACCAAATACGCTGCGACACAATTGTAAAATAACTTGACTGCAACTTTCATTGCCCTGATACGTTTTTGTAACCAATATGAATGACCTGCAACACTTCATAAAATGATCAGTTTTCTATATTTGTTACAAATACCCTTTTGGGCAGGGCAATTTCTGAAACTGGCCATATGTTCGTGCTGGACATGCCTATAGCATGTTCCCTTAATCCTTCTATCACTCTTTTTACTTCCCTTTTATTTCACACCCTTCAAAGCTTAAACATGTGCCTGTTCTTTCTCACTTGAATTATTCTTTACCTCCGACATGCTCCAATCTTTTAGATGTCATTAATACTTCACACAAACATGGCTCATCTTTTAGCCAAAGTTTCTCCCTTAACTCCTCCTTCTTCCAGTTGAGAAGAAATGCTGGTGCTGTGGGTTCAACATATGCTGGCCCAGTCCTTCTCACCCAGAGAATAGGGCAGCGGGTCAGCACAGCAGGGTAGCAGTCATTCAGAGCAACAGTGCCCAGCGGGGCAGTCCTTTCAGCTGCACAGCAATCCTTCTTCCTGGCAGAGTATCCACAGGTTCAGAATTGTACTCAAGAGTTGGTGTTTGGGATCCAATATTTATAGCTGGGCCTTCCTTTGAAGTTCGAGAAGCTTCCAGAGGTTTCCCTTTGATGTGCACAGGCCTTCTGCATTCCCTGTCCTTGCTCCAGACTAACTACAGGGGGTAACCAGCTCTTTGTGTGGGGGCAGGATACAGCCTATTCAAATGTAAGTAGGACTATGCCCTGCTTAGCCATCCTATCCTGTCAATGATGGTCCATCCAGACACACCTTAAGTCTCTATTGTGTGTGGCTGACTAAAAGGTATACACAATGCCCATCTGTCAGCTACACCCATTCATGTGATCCAGAGACATGCTGCAGGCACTAAATGGCTAAGGCGGGAAAATGCCAACTTTGTAAAAGTGCCATTTTCAAATTTGCTATCTAAAATCCAACTTTACCATTACAGAGAATTTTTCATCACATTTTCAAAGACACCAACCATGAACTGGTTACCTGCTCCCATTTGGAAATGATCACGTATTAGATGTAATAATAGTTAACTTCAATGTTATCCTACGGGAGAGGTAGACCTTCACTCGGAGTCCAATGGTTGCCAGTGGAAGGAAAGTTGAATGCCACAATAACAACGTCTCAAAAAAATGAAGAGAAAGGAAAAAGAAACACTTGACTCAACTGGAGGTTTTATTTCAAGTTTGGGCAACAACACAGTGTTCAAAATTGGTATTTATTGCGGCAGTCCAAACGTACCTGTAAGAAGTGTGTTTCATTGGTTGAACATATGAAATGGATCTCTTTTAATGTTGTGTGTCCTGAGGAGAACCCTTAAAGAAATGTGCCAGGGTTTGAAACATGTTGACAGCTTCTTTTTCCAGACAAATAAGTGTTCAATACATGGGCTATAACTTTATGCTCACAACTAATAATTGTTGAAAAGTGCAAAAAAGAATGATTCATGTGAGCACAGTAGGGTCACTATTTTGTGACTGCTCCTGCCAAGACATTTGTATTTTCCCTAGTTAGGTAATAGTCAGGGGCATCATGGTATTCTTGCAGATGTAACTGTACAGAACCTCAGCTCAGAAATATATATTTTTGGTTATGTGGAGTATATGTTTTATTTATATGTGATGTAATTTTCATGTTTGTCTGTATATGTTTTTTGCATTTTGAAATCTTTTGATTCCTGTTTATGGTGAAAAACAATGAAATTCTAAATAAGCAATTACGTTTTCAATAAGTTTCTCAAAAAAACATACTTTGTTCAAAATAAAAAAAACGGATTTTTTTCAATCGATCATAGAAATTGATGTGAGTGATCAGAAAATGAAAGGGTGATTGAATTATAATCAGTATAGTCATTGTTTCTGATATGTTGTATTTATGGACCAGCCTTACCGATTTATGGCCAAACCCTTTCTTGGTATGTGACTTTCTAAAAGGGGCATTTTTTAAAATTGCAATACAAAATCCAACTTCACCATGACAGAGGATTTTTCATTACAATTCCAAAGACACCAACCATAAAATGGCTATCTGCTCACATTTAGGAATTTCCACGTATTAAATGTAATAATGTTACTCTTATCTTAGCCTATGGGAGATGTAGGCCTTGCAGTAGTGAAAAATTAATTTAAGGGCCTTTCACTACCAGAACACATAAAACTAAAAAGCACATGTCCCACGTTTTAAGAAACATTGTACCCTGACCTCTGGGCTGGCCAAAGCCTAGTTGTGACTTACATGTTTTTAAAACAAAGGCTTGGGGCTGGTAAAAGGTTTCCTTTGCCATGTGGACAACACAGTTTAAAACTGCAGACACAGGCTGTAGTGGCAGCGCTGAGATATGGTTGAAGGGCTACTTAAGTGGGTAGGACAATCAGTGCAGAAAGACCACTATTAGCATTTACTTTACAGGCCCTAAGCATACTTAGTGCCACCTACCTAGGGACATACAAGTACATTAATTGGGCAAATGGGTAATAAGCCAATTCTACACTGTTGTAATGAGAGAACACAAGCACTTTAGCACTGGTTAGCTGTGGTGAACTGCACAGAGTCCTAAATTCGCCAAACAAATGAAGGCAAAAAGCAGGAGGACTGAAGGAAAAAAGTAAGGTGGAAACCACACCAAGGATGCCAGGTCTAACACTGGGTGTGTCCCAAGTCGGTGCACAAATAATAATCCTTCAGAAATGAAATGGTGTGCCAGTCATCAAATATGATCCAGGTAAGTAGACAATATTGATAGATCAGAAGTGTAATGGTTTGCCAATCACCAAATAAGGGGAAACATCCTTTACAACGCAACTTTTACCACGCAGTGCCTTTACGACGCAACTTTTACAACGCAAACCATTACAACGCATTGCGCTGGGGGGCGCTCTAGGATAGGGAATAAGTTTAATTTACTGTCCAACACCTTCCCTAGTGTCCACGGGGACTGGAGTTGGAATAGTAAATTAAACTATTCACTATCCAGCGCCCCAAAGCACTATGCGTTGTAAAGGTGTTCGTTGTAAATACCGTGTTGTAAAGGCATGCGATGTAAAAGTATGCGTTGTAACGTCATACATCCCCAAATAAGATCTGATTCAGCCCACATTTTTAGTTTAAAAAATCATGGACTAATATTTCTATATTAGTGTGCCTTCAAACAAAGGCAATTAAAGTCAACAGGACTTCGGACAGTGTCTATCTTGTGTGCCTCTGTGACATGCTAATTATGATATCACAAATACCCAATCTGGCATGGGTGGAGTTGCACAGAATAACTTGTGGGCACGTGAAACACTTTCTGTAAATGCACCAATTACATTTTTGCGTATACAACATAAGCCTTAATATTCATTATGCAACAATGCAGTAATAATGCACTGTTTGTAGCAAATATGGCAGAATCATTTACAAAGTATCCCAACGTCTCACGATGTCTGTCAAATATTGCTCAACAATCCCAGTAACATTCACTCATAAGGTCATACTATTTCAGACTGCCTCAGGCAAATTGAAAATTGTCCCATTCCCTGTGACAGTCAAGATTTTTGTCTTTCCCATTATCACAAACTGTTGGGTGAGGCTAAAGTGGTAGGATGGTAACAGGGTGGGTATTGTGTATTAGGTGACCAATATAATGGGGAGAGATTTGTGATGTTTGAAGAAACTATAACTAATTTTGAAATAGGATCTGATCAAATCCTGTTTAATGGCAGTATGAAGCAGGCTGCACACCAAGACCACAGACATTGACTCCAATGGCAGTAATTTGTTAACTCACAAAGAGTAGTAAACGGATTCCTAGTATGTACAAAACCCTTAGGGCCTGATTTAGATTTTGGCAGATGGGTTACTCCGTCACATCGGTGATGGTTATCCTGTCCACTGAAATATAAATCCTATAATATCCTAAGGAATTTATATTTCGACAGACGGGATATCAGTCACTGCTATAACGGAGTAACCTGTCCACAGGAATATAAATCAGCCCCAAAGATACTGGCCCTAAAGATATTCAAAAAGGAGGCAATTACCTTGATTTTCAGTGTATAATGAATTGGGTGAAACAGTAGTTTAGCATAAAACTGTGACAAGTAATGCATTTTACCCAGGTGAAAACTATGCAGGAAGATATCCATAATTTCTGGGTAAAATATATATGCCAGTTCAAAAGACCACTTTTGATGTCACAGCAGGGAGGCTGAACGTTTTCAGATACTATGGTGTGAAGAAATACAGTGTATTATATGGCATGGTTGCACAACCTCAGCATTTAATAAATTCACTGACCTGTCTTGGGCCCAGCGGGGCTTGTTTGTACAACCTTATCTCAACCCTAGGTAGCTGTGGGTTCGAGCAGTCAGGCTTTATCAAAGGTACAAGATAAAAGCATGTAAGTACAAAAACAATCAAATAATAAAGGAAACACAACATAAAGGAAATCTAACATTTATCTATAAGAAAGTATAAAAATTATCTTTATGAATTTTTATACATCAAAATGAACAAAATCCAGTAGAGGCTTCTGGAGGTATCAATTATTAAGGAAATCGTAAATCACTGCTTTTCACTCCAATTACAAACAAGCATTTGGCAACTAATGCAGTTAGATGTTACTTTAAAAACTTTGGAAAACATTTGTAAAGTTGGGAATTGGTTACTCCAGCCCACTTCTGGTGAACAGCTAACTAACAAACTAACTAATCCACATTTGTAAAGCCCGAACAATCACCCATAAGGGTCTCTAGGCGCTGGGGGCCGTTGGGAAGATTAAGCAAGCTATTGCCCAGAGTCACATGGTGCTGGGCTAACCTGCCGCCGGAGCCAGGGATCGAACCGTGATCCCCAGATTCCAGCACCAGTCACCCTGGCCACAGCACCACACCTCCCCCGGCAGCTCTGGCAGGTGGCAAGTCACAGGCGCCAGTAATGCTTAGCAGGACAGTTACCTTAAGCCACAGACATCAATGAAGTGGTTCTGATGCAAGGCATATGGGATGCTCAAGGTGCTGAGAATCCTGTGAATGCTGATCCGGTCAACAGGGACCTTCATGGGGCCATTCCTTGGTCTACAAACATGGTGGAGTGGCTTTAACCACAAAGGTTGATGTCCTTCGAAGTACAGGTGAAGTACAGCAAAAAACACTTGCCATTATCCTCTGATCTCCGGTTACAGCAAAACCAGCTGTTCCTTTAACTAAGGCTAGTGTCCATCTTGGGTGACCAAACTGCACGCTGACGACTCTCTTGGGTCCAGCAGGCTTGGGTACAACTTTTGAGTGTTGGGTCTCGGTCTCCTTGGCTTCGCATCAGCTGTCAGTTGTGATGAAGAAATTGTAGCTACCAACTCGCCAAGGCAGCTTCTTCAGCTTTTGAGGCCCAGGAGCCGTAACAGGAATTCAGCCAATTGACTTTTGGAGTTGACCTCTTCTGTCTGGGGCTCTTGGACAACTTTTTTGGAGCAGGGCACCACAGGCACAGTCCTCTCTGCTAGTCTAAGGATCAGCAGGTGCAATCTGGGTGCAAGGTACAGCAGGGCAGTCTTTCCTCACTCCTTTCTCCAGTGCAGACATAATCTGAGGTCTGGCTAATAGGGGTGCCACTCTTATGCCCACAACTTGCCAGTGGGGATATGGTGACTACTAGCCAATGGGCTACCAGGTTCCCTCCCACCTGATGATAGACCCACTTGATGGCTGGGACAGGGTGAACCCAAATTTGGAGGTCAAACTAAGGGGGAGTGGGGGTTTGTACTTGTTAGTTTACCAAGATGTATTGCTTGCTTAATGAATCGGTAAACCACGGAAGGGATGGGAGGATGGCTGGCACAAGTTTCTTTACTGTAATTTCCTGCAGTCTTGTTTGAAAAACAACAATAAAAAGTGTTTTAAAAAAATTACAATAAATTCAACATGTGCATCAAGTTGGAGTTTAATGTAACTATTGTTCTCATATCTTGAAGTACCAACTTAAGTAGGCCCATTCGGAAGTTAACACCCTTGAGGTGTCAGCGAATAATCCTATACTTGCCAATGGGGCTACTAGCTCACCCTCTGGTAGCTAGGTGCAGAGCAGGCAGGCGCACCCCTGGAGGCAATGTGTAAAGTATTTGTGTTAGACACAAACCCAGCAAAAAGTGAAGCCCCGCCAAAGAGGAGAGGATGTAGCCTTACGGCTAGAGCGGTCGACCTTGAAGCTGGGATACTGGGCTTGAGTCTTGGTAACGACGCTCAACATCCTGTGATTCTGGGCAAATCACTTAATCTACCCATGCCGAACAAAAAATGAATGTGTCCTTGTGTAACAAAACTGGTGCTCATGCAAAGCGCTCTGATACCTGATATATTTGGGTCTAGTTTGCACTATATAAAACTCTATAAAAAAAAGACTACACAGATAAAAAAAAAAAAAAGAATCTTAATGTCACTAAGATAAGGTCAAAACAACAAAAACCCAATGCTGGTTCAATTGACTCAAATGTGCACATGCAAGGTAAGAAAACAGCGAGAAACTTTGAATCATCAAGATGGGTCCGCAACAATGAAACGTCAGTGGCTGAGGTTACAGGTATTAAAGTTATGAGTACACAGCAAAGAAAAACAGTGCCTGAATATGATGGGGCTAGTTTTAGACCTTTTATGGTAATGTTGCGAAGTTAGTACAGAGCCCAACTTCAGCTCCCACAAGTACATCCTTGTTGTTACGTGGGGCAACATTTGGAAATACTGAGGCAGAGTCCCCCAGTTTTGGCCTCCAAGCTGATTTTAGCTTCACATTCTGGCAATCAACACTGCTCGATGTAACATTGCAGCTCGGCCCTAGGGCGGAGGCCGAGACACTCGTGGCAGTCTTGCTCCTGATTTCGCGGTGGTGCGCGTCTTCAGCATGGTGTCATTGCGGGGCTACCGAGGGTCCCAGGTCTCGCTCTGATATTATTTGACAACACTTCGGCCACACAGGGCAGTGCTGAGGGTCTCCATTGCTGTGGCTGGGAATCTGGTGTAGCTGTTCACGAGAGTGGGCTGCGCTGAAAAAGAGGTCTTGAAGTACAAGGCTCTGTTCACCAAGGAAGTTCTGGGTGCCGGTCACTTCATCCCCGGGTGCAGATAATGGGGCTTGTAAAAGCATGAAGAGGCTCAGAGGATAAATTACCACACTCACTTTTCAGCAGCGCTCGCTATCACCCTTGCCCGTTCTTACGAGGTGTATTGCTGGAAAGGTAGAATGGTGGGGGGTTGCAAACAAGCTGTTTACAATGTATTTTTTGTCCCAAAAGCAGGTGGTAAGCTGGGACAAGCCAACAAGTCCTTGGAGTCACTCTGGAGGGGTCTTAGGCTTCCTTTTGCAGAGCAAAGGTCAGCAGGCAGCAGGGCAGCAGTTCATGGGAGCAGTCAATCACAGCAGAGTGGCAATACTTCTATTAGAGAAACCTTTACTCCTGCAGAGTTTCTTGCCGGTCCAGTCATGTACCATGGTGGTAGAGCCAGGGCCCTCATACTTATATCCAAAATGCCTTTGATGTAGGGTTCCCATCAATGGGGATTCAGAAGTGTGCATGGGTCCCTTTCAGCCCAGTCCTGGCTCTAGACTACTGGTGGGGGTAGATTAGCCCTTTGTGCGAGGGCAGGACACAGCCCGTTCAGCTGTAAGTGTGAACCACCTCTCTATCTCCCAGCCCAGGAATACTATCAACATGTAGATGAATGCAGATGTGCCCCCTGGAACCCAATCATTCCTGTGTTTGTGGTTGTCTAGAGTGTATCTAAATGTAGTTGTCACCCTGAACAGACATGGATTGGAAGCAGGCTGCTGGCGCACAGAGCAAGTTAAGAACAGAGAAATCTCCACTTTCTAAAAGTGGCATTTCTAAAATAGTAGTGATAAATCCAGCTTTACCATTAAAGAGGGTTTCTAATTACTATTCTAACCACACAAAACATGACAGAGCTACTCCTTTCTCATCAGGAATTACCACTTAAAAGTAGTTAATGGAATTCCTAATGCTGGCCTATGGAAGGAAAAGGCTTCTCTGTAGTGAAAACTAAATTAGCTGTTTGTCACTGCCAGGACATGTAAAACTATTACTAATCACCCTGTCGCTAGGGTCACTTAGGGCCTATCTTAGGGGTGATGTATGTGTAGGTAAAAGAGAAATTTAAGACTTGGCAAGTCGCAGTGGCAGTAAACTGTATACATAGGCCTTGCAATGGTAGGCCTGAAAGGATACTTGACTGGATGGCACAACCAGTACAATTAGGTATATGCCAATGTCACCATGTTTTAGGGGAGAAGCACCTGCAATTCAGCACTGGTTTGCTATGGTAAAGTGCCAGAGTCCAAAGTCCACCAAAAAAGGTACAGCAAAAAGGGGGAGGAAAAAGGAGAAAAGTAGGGGTGGGACCCCCTAAACGTGACAAGTCCAACACTGGGAGACATGTTTTATTTTGTCAAACTCTTGGTGGCACAATAAGTAGTGCAGCCCATGAAGGGCACTTTAACTTCCAGTCCCTGGTTACCCCTGGTTCCATATACTTGGAGCTTATAAGTAAGTTAACTTATGCCAATTGGGCATCACCCAATTTAAAATATACGTTTAACCCCTTCGCCGCGGGGCTAATTCCCCCACGGTACGGGGGAGGGGGGCCGCACGCGGCGCCATGGTGCTCGTGACGAGGTCAGCTCGTCATGCAGCAAAGTGGAGCTGTGCTCATGACGAGGTGAGCTCGTCACGATTCCGCCCACTCAATGGAATGCCCCGCACAGGAGGGGAATTATCCTCGCATGGGCGTTCCGTGGCAGTTATGACGAGCTCAGCTCGTCATGAGCACAGCTCCACTGAGCCTCATGACGAGCTGAGCTCGTCATGAGCGCCGAAGGTGTTAAGGGTCAGAGCACTGGCATAGAGGACTAGTTAGCAGGTCTCAGTGCACTCTCAGAGCCGAAACACCAACAGCATCAGTCCAAAACCTTGGTGTGATGGAGAGGTGTGGTGCAGCGGCCAGGGCAGCTAACTTCAGAGCACAGGGATCATGGTTCGATACCCGGCTCCAGCGGCAGCTCAGCTCAGCACCATGTGACTCTGGGCAATAGCTCACTTAATTTCCACGACGGCCCCCAGTGCCTTGAGACCCGTAAGGGTGAGTAGTTTGCGCTTTACAAATACGGATTTACATTTTACATTTAAAAAGAGTCATTCCTTAACATGCGGACATGCCCAATAATAGAACTGAAAACAGATGACAACTATCCTGAGAAATGAAGCAAAAAATGTTGTCACATACTACCCTAAGTACTGTATACTGAATTTGCATTGTAGGTCAAATAAGGGAAATATTTTTTTAGATTCATGGCCCTGTCCCTACTACTTCCCAAAAGGTGCATATTGATCCCCTGTTTATAGCAAGGAGGTCCAAGTTCATCACTTCATAAATATACATATACAAACTCACAAACAAATTCACCAAGGCACACTCACTGATTGCTTCACATCTTCACTATGTCTCCAAAGGCTCACACTCTTCTGAATTGCACCTAAAAGTTTCTATAAGCTCGCTGTTCTTTTGTTCCTTGGTTACATTGCTGAAGTTTACCATTTCTGACCATCTCCCCTTTCAAACTCTGCTAAACCTCTATATTTATGTACTCTCCTGAACATTTCCTGCTCCAAACTCTGCTGAACTTGTTTGTCCCCAACCTTGTCTGATATGTATAAACTCTGCTGCACTCCTTCCTCTCCAACATTATCTCATGAAAAAAACTCTGCTGAACTTGAACCTTGTAGAACTGCACTGAACTTCTACCTCTTCAAACTCTGCTGAACCACTCCCTGTTTGAACTCTCCTGAATGTGCCCCTCTTTCAACTCTGGTGAACTTGTCAACCTTGCGTCATTGATGCAAAGTCTGTTCAGTTTCAGATTATGCACCTGACTTCCAGCCAGGTTTTAAGGAGCTGCTAATGGCACATTCATTACACACAGACACTTACAACATTGCACAGCTAGCTCAGGTACTGAAATACACATGATATTCAAAGAAAGGGTATTCATAAAGCAAAATAAGTAAAATTCACAAACTACCACAAGTGAAGTAAGACAAGAGGAACACCACAAATGCAAGCTGCTCTGAATATCTTCTGCTGCAGAAAAAGTGGCAAAACGCGCTAATAAAGTGGCGCTCAGCCGAAAACTGTTACAAAAAAAGATTTTTGTGCAGAAAAGACCTTGTTTGCTTTAAAATATATCTGTATGACTAGGACCATGATCATAAATTAAGGGTGATAGAATACCATCATGGCTGCCTCCCACTACCACAGTAATGGCAATATAGCCAACTGTGCTTCACCACCCCTCCACATCTTTCCATTGTGTAACAGTCCCTGCAATGCATGAGTAAAGCCCCACTCTAGAGTCACATATCTCTCTTTAACTCTCTTTTTTGTTTGTGAACATGCCTCACTCCTTGTGTCGACAGCTTCCATGTACATTGTATATCCAAACTTCTGCTGCATATTATCTGAGCAGCAAAGACAGCGACAGGAAGGATGGATGGAGGGGGTAGGGGCAAACACCACACCAGAAGGTCGGCTGGACGAAGGGAGATGGTGGTGGGAGAAGCACATGAGGGAGCCAGCTGAAACACGCACACTCTCCTAGAGTTTTGAAACAAAAAGAAAAATAGTGCCTAAAAAAGGAGCAGTGGATGGACACAAGTAGTGAATTCATGCTCAAAGGGAGGGACAAATGCACAAAGAGGAGGGTAGCCTATGACAGCTGACCAATAGATGTAATCAAATGTGACTGACAATGAAGCCAACCAATTGTAAGCAGAGGGAGGACTCAAATGCGCTGTTAGAAAACATTTAGCAATTGTCTTCCAAGAGATAGCACCTGATGTGTCTTAGATGACATTTAAACATTTATTTGAGCTAAAACATGTAACACTCCACTCAATAAGGTTCTACATTTAGCCACCAGAACTTTGCACAGTCTCCATTGGCTTGCTACAACCATGATTTTGCCACCAAGATGGTTTGCTGTCTGCCAAAATCCTGACCATGACACCTAAATACCTCTCTGACATTCTCTGACATCTTAGGGGGCGTGGCCTTTGGAAAAAAACATAACACCTGTTCTGTAATGCCGCCATGATATGACAGAAAGACTGGCATTGTAATTCTTCAAAGATACTGCTCACACATTTTTCGCAGAGGAAGTTAAGGTGATGACAAGAATGTAAAAAGCATCAAAGCTAAATCTGGGAGGCCAGCCACCACTGAGTTAGCATAGGTGGTGCCTCTACAAACCAAACAACTTGTGGGACAGAGGATAAAACTTTAAATAGTGTCTCCAATATCTTTGCTAGCTAAATGGCTTAACCAGTTGAGCTTTTATCTCTGCCATGTAACGTCACTCATAGTTCACAAGTTTAAATCCAACCCAGCCATTTGTCATAAAAATGAGTTACGACGGGTGATATTTAGAGCCCTTAGAAAAAGAAAACAAATGTTATGGGGCAAATATTTTGTTTGGCAGACAGGGCATCTTGCAAAAAATGTGCTGGGGTACCCTTTCAGCAAATGTAATTGTCTGCATGCTCTATTTATATTTGGGTGGACCGTCGTATTTATATCAGAAATCCAGGAGGAGTCCAGTCAGTTCCACAGTTGGAAACTGTAGAGCACTAGCCTGTTCTCAAATCATCCACACTAGTTAGAGCAGATGGCATGACTTACTAATTCTCTTATTTTTCTCTCCCAAACAAAAAATAAAAACTCCCATGTTATCAGGGTCATTACATTTTAGTTTTTCAAAAAAATCCTGCTTTTGGAGTTTGTTTTAAAAAGCCAAGCCCAGAGACCTCATGTTATAACGCTTCCTAGTTTCAGGTCCGACTCAAACTGAAGATGCAATTGTTGGAAGGGGACTTTATGCAAATATTAATGAATTTGTTTTAGGTCTGCATGAATGTTGGTTGGGTCCCTCCAGGAGGAGACCTGAAGAGCATGCACTAGATTATATTCAAACCAGAATTTTTAGTTTACCATATATAGATAGATTACCACATGCAATAGGCATTTTTTTTGTGAAACACCAGACATAACCTGTAAGTCTACCATGTTCCTTGTTAAAAGTCAACCTGTGTTCCAATAGGCCTTTTAGGGGGTGTTGCTGGATTTCTGTATTAGTGTGCACAGGCATGAAAATTGTTAAATAGTACCTCACCTGATTATTTTTTAGTTTAAATGAATTGCACCCTGCTTGTTCTGTGAGGACCCATTAGAAGGTTTCCAAAAGTTTATTCCCATTGAATCTTATATAAGTTTGCTGAGTTCTAAGTATATATTCCTCAGCACCTGCCCATGTCAGCCATGGACCTGTCTGACTCGCAATCCTGTGAGTCAAGTGCTAAAAGGTTTACTTAGTTCCCAGTCGAGGGTCTGTGGTAGAGAGACCCAGGGCCTCCTGCCAAATGTACCCCACTGATAACCCTGGAGGCTCAGTGGTGTAACACAGGCCACTGCACCCCTGTTGTGCGGGGGAACACTCAAGCTCCAGGGAGCCATCTCAGCACAATACTCTGACTGGAGAGCTCCTGATTGGGTCTGGAAGAGGCCCTTCCATGTACCTTGCAGGGGGGCTCCTCAAGTTGTTATGCCAGTGTGGGGGTTCTGTAACTTCTGACTGCCCTTGGATTCCCCAAATTGGATTTCTCATAAGAATGTTCTCAGTATCAATGACTATAGAATCTCATAAATCCACATTTGTAAAGCGCACAATCACCCGTAAGGGTCTCTAGGCGCTGGGGGCTGTCGGGAAGATTAAGCAAGCTATTGCCCAGAGTCACATGGTGCTGGGCTAATCTGCCTCCTGTGCCTGGATCGAACAGTGATCCCCAGATTCCGGAGTCAGTCACCCTAGCCGCGGTGTCACACCTGTTACTACATTGTATTCATTAATTTAGCAATAGGAGCCTCAAAGTGCATCAGTGAATCCCATTTGTACAAAACATTTCTTATGGCAACTGCCTCATCAACCCCTTCCTGTGACTGACTAGCCCTGACATTTGAAGGTTTTACTCATCTGTTGGACTTTTTCATTCAATGAGGCTATTACTTTACCAAGTCCGCTATGATTTTGAAAACCTGAAAACACAGAGCAGCACCCCACTATGAAAAGGGATCCTGCATTACTGACTTTAAGTCTACTTAACATTATAACATTTCTTAACGTGTATTTGTAAAGCACACGTTCACCCAGAGGTATCTTGGCGCTGAATAACAGATGTTCATTGTTACCCAACTCAATGGTACTCATCGGCAAGGACATCCATCCTCCACCTTACTGCGTCCTTTGTTGCTAATCTCTCCCATCCTCATTGCAGTGTTTGGAGGGCTTTTTCGTGTTTGGTAAGTGTGATTTTTAGGCCACACCGGGTTTGTGAGTGATTGAAACCATACAAATGAAATTTAGAATAGTAAGGACTAGGTAAGTACATAAAATAGATAATGTGATTTCCCAGTTCTGAAACAAAATATTATTTGTCTTGGCTCAGGGTTCACCTTACATGTGCAATGGCACCAGAGACCCGGAATGCCAAGGCTTCCAGCCCTCAGTTATGGCGGCATTTTGCCACCAGATCTGTATGCAGGAATACCACTATGTAGCTTGCTCTGTGGTGCATATAATTCTTCCCACATCACAATATCGCATGTGGACTGTAATGAGCATGACTAGGACTTGGAGTAATGATTCCCTTCGGTATATAATTAAACCGTCTACAAAATCTACTCAGTTTCTCACCATAGTTCCTGGTTTTCAAAAATCCATCAATCTTTGCAAACTCTTAGAAGAACCAGACCCATTTGATCTGGAACTATCTAGAGACTCACTCCGAGGGTCCTTTGTAGCAGCATGAAAGTGGAGAAAATCATTATTAAACAGTCAAATTAAAGTAACTCCTCTCAATACATATTACCAGAGGACTCTTGAGGAAGGTTGGTTGAATTTATTACAAAGTCAGACACACCTCAACACGAAAGTGTAGAAATACAAATGAAATAGCCTAACACTGAATCTACGCACCCAGTTCAGATGGTGCAGCATGGACAAAATTATTAGCTCGAGAAGCAGAATACAGGCAATCAAGAAGCAAGAGTGCAAATTCCCCTGCATCAATGGTTGATGAATAAAGGAAATGTATACTGCCCTACTCTATTGCTAAGGTGACATTCCTAAGTTAATGAGGAAGCATCCTGAATCACACTAAAAGGTGTCAGTTGTGGAGTCTTCCTAAGAAGTCTCTCCACCCTTGAAATTGGTCAAGTAGCTTGATGCCACTACTGCAAAGAAAGAGCGTGTTCTGAGATACTCCCTCTCTGAAGGCAAGAAAGAAGTAGACACTTTCCCTAATTCCAACAAACAGTTATCCACAGGTAGCTTTCCCATGGTGCACGGCTTCCACATATTCCACAATGGGTACAGTCAATATTGTACTTTTCCATGATTTTCTCCATGTACTTTCCTCTGCAACAATTTGTCCTTGATTCCCATGCCTTCTCTCATGAGAAACCAACGTCTCTCCTTTATCGCCTTTGAGTCATACGATTGTAACTTCTTATCTCTCGCCTAGCTGCTAAAAAACTACATCACTTTGCCTAAGACAATGCTCCTCCACCTTCAATGCAAAACGTGAGAAAGAACAGCCTCCAAAGTGCCCATAAAATTCTGAACATTAATCCTTAAGCAAAAGTTGTCCGAGGTGGAATTTCAGGTGTACAACTTCATTTAACATAAGAATGCATCATTTAGACATGAGTTCACATAACTACATAAAATTTTAACTAATACATTTACCTAATTAGGGAAACCTTATCATAAAAACACTTTTAGTACGTAAGTAATGTCAAACTTCACAACACACTATGTTCATGTTAAAATTTCCTGCTAGTGGTGTTATTTTGTTTTTTTAGTAAGGGAACGCCTAGTTTGTATATCATTAATGTTAGTTGTGGTTCTGGTTTGAGGCGATTTTCTTGGAGGAAGGAATACATTGAAGAAAGGTAATATTTGAAGTTTTTACAACGTTGAGAACGATGATAATTAAAAAAGATAGAAAAAACAGATATGCTTAATGAACATTATAATTAGGAATTGTCATTTAAAAAAACTTTGAAATTCACTTAAAAAACATAGGTTTCAGGCAGGTTATAGTTAGGAATTATCATTTAAAAAACCTTTGAAATTCACTGAAAAAAACGTAGGTTTCAAGCAGGTTATAGTTAGGAATTATCATTTAAAAAACCTAAGAAATTCATTGAAAAAACCATAGGTTTCAGGGGTGTTATAGTTAGCTGGAATTTTCTATCATACAAAACCATTGAAATTCCTCCGTTATAGTTAGTTATACTATCCATAAAGATATTCACTCACCCAAACAAGTATTGTAACATGTACTCTTAACCTCATATACATACTGAATTAACTATTCACATATTTTTGGTAAGTCACAGATCCCCCACCAAACAACACACACACATTCACTCTCCATTACAAATAATCAGTTAACTAATCAATAACTAATATAGACTTTCACGTAGCTAGTAACCAACTGGTGCAGCAGTTTACACAACAACTGACCAAGTAATACAGGTATTCACACAGTTTAGTTACAATCCAATATATTTAGTGAGACACCATAAATTACTCAAGTAAACAATCAATCACATATTTATATATCCACTGATTCTTCAATGCAGATTGGTGTTTATATAATACATATTTAAATAACAAACCAAACTACATTCACTGGATGACATCATCAGTGATGTCATCAGTGATGTCACTGACCATGTCAAGAATGTTGTAATATGTGACATCATCACCAGTGGATTGCGGACGCGAGAGTTACATTAGTACAACTAACTATAACGGAGGGATTTCAATGGTTCTGTATGAGTGAAATGTCCAGCTGACTATAACACCCCTAAAACCAATTTTTTTTCAATGAATTTCTAAGTTGTTTTTAATGATAATTCCAAACTATACCCTGATTGAAACCTATGGTTTTTTGAGTGAATATATATAAAAATGTATTAGTCCTAATGTAACTCTGTGGGAAAGGGTGTGACCACATTGCTTGCCTGTTAGGTAATATTGCTGATAGTTATTGATGTGAGTTTCCTACAGCAAGTGGCAAGATGTGTTGTGTATTAGTGGTGAGAATGGACCTCCCTTGAAGGCCTAACTTATCTGATAGATTAGCACCTCCACCCCCACTTTTCCATCTTTGCCAGAAGAAGGTATTTAGCCCAACCCACTGCCCTTTTGTGAAATGCCTTACCCCGCCGCTCTTTATTTTGTGTTTTGGCATAATTCCCCACTCTTTCTCTCTATATTCTAAAGCCTGCACTTTGTCCACTCTACCCACCAATGGATTCCTTTGGGAAAGTCTCTTCATGTCTTTCTGTGACTAACCTCTAAACACTTGTAGATCAATATAAAAATGTTGAAAATACATGCCACACTGCTACACACTCCTCAGCACTGTAGCAGAAGACACATAAGCTGCACCCCCTCCAACCTGCAGTTCCCATGTACTGAATGCATTCTCTAGTTTCTCACCACAATCTGAGCGATGCCACATCGCACAGTCATCAAATCAATGACAGACAAGTTGGATGATAGATTACTGAATTCCAGTTTTTTTAAATCTGTGGAAAAAACACAACACTGACTTTTGCCAGCCTTAGTTCATTAATCAAGAAGTAACTGAGCAGTGGCCTAGGTGTGGACAATGTCTGAATGTCCTTATTTTGACCACAGAGTCCATCGCTAATTCCTTCTTAATCTTCGGAAGAGAGCCACTGTGCTAACCCCAGACTCTCTTACATCGTCTTCCTCAAGATAAATCCACAGAGGTTCGTGAATGCACCTCATATTGTATTCAAGACTTCTTACTGATCATGTTGTCTCTTCAAGAAGCTCTTCCAATTGGCAATTCATTTTGGGGTTTCAGTCATCGTCCTCTCAAACTCAATGACTGTGGTCACGTACCAGTATTTAAATAAGTACTGCAATTCTATTACAACAGCAATTAATAGGTAGCTATCCACTTGTGTGGTTCCCAACACCAGTGGTCCCTTTGAAGCCCATCAGGTACAATATTTTTTATGGGTGGGTAGGTGATTGTTCAAGGTATGTTCTCTTCTCATCATAATCCCACAAACCTGAATAACTGGTAGAGACATAGCACGCATATGAGCCAACTAGCCCTAGCTGAGTTGTACAAAGATAATATTTATTGGGGTGGTGGGCCTGCAATGGCTCTAGCAAAAACATTAAAACTGAGTACTCTATGCCATATCACTTCCAGGTACCAATTTTAGATTAAAGCTCCACTGCAGGCCCAAAGACAGGGGAGGAGCAGTCACAGGTGCACAAACTTGACATATGAGAGATTCTTAACAGTTTGACAGAAGACCTGACATAGTTTAGAGGTTCTAACACATGGAAGGTCATATGAAAATGTGAAAAGTGTTCTAAAGCTTTTAAAGCAAATATTTTACAGCAGTATTGAACACTTTAACAAAAGAAAATAGCTGGTTTGGGTTGAAAGTGCTACAATTAATATACAGCTATTGTAGGTAGTTATAAGAAGGGGCCAGGAGGACATTGATACTGTACATAGAACAGTTCTGAATCATGGACCCTTTCTTCTGTGCATGGGCCCCCTGTCTAGCAGGATACAACACAGATCTGATATGGGTGAGGCTGAAGAACAGTCCTGAAAATAGGGTGCATGTTAACATTCTTAACCCCTTCAGGAAGCCGGAAGGAGAAGGCCCGGAGGAGGCTTGTGAAGAAGACGAAGAGCTCGATCCTGGCCAGAGTTTCCCCCAAACACACACGGTGTCCTGCATGATGAAGAATAAGACAGTTGTAGTCACTTCTCCTACACCAGTCGCATGCAGTGTTTAAAATACAAAATTTGCAATAACATGGGAGAAGGAATACCCCTGATGTGGAGGTGGGCAAGGTGCATAAGAGTACAGAGGGAGGAGAATGCAGTGCGATAACTCCAAACAGCTTTGAATTCAGAGAGGCATTTCTCTACATCCAGAATTTGCCACAGATTTACTATGCTTTTGTGTTGGGCGTGTGTCACTTTTATGGCGCAGCCCAGAAACAAAATCCTTTTTGGTCTTCACTAAGCAATGCAAAGTCGATTTTTGTGGTTTAGGGCCATATGTCTGTACCTTATTTAAGGTCGCACATGGCCCCATTCACGGGAATCAGGCCATTTGCAACCCCAAAATGTTTTCTCAATGTACCAAACCCTATTTTGTATTCGGTAACCTATTACTGAATCGCCGTGTTTAGAGCATCCCTTCCTAATACCGAATCGCATTGGAATGTAGGAATGTTTTGTGACCAAAATACAGTCGCAAAATATTCACATTTTACCACCTACTTCAAGTAGATTGTAATCCATTAGCACATGGGAAGGGGTCCCCAAGGGATCCCTTCCCATGTTCCTTCATCTAAAGATTGTTTTTATGCAGGAAAGTATTACATCCTGCAAAAAAAAATCCTGAGCATAATACAGGCACCCTTGCACCATGGTGCAAGGGTTCATATGTTGGCTCTAGGGAGGTTCAAGTGCAAAGACAATACTGAAGCACTTAATTTCTTAGTAGATACAGCTCTATTCAGCCCTCGCCCCATCTGGCAACGCAGCACAGCAACTTTGCTTGCCATCCTGCACTGGGTGAACCTTTAATAAATATGCCCCTTTGGGCTATTGTTCCCTTGCTTGTCCATGTCAGGGCTTTTCACAAAATGACATTTTTAGAGTGGAAATGGTCCCCAGAAGAATAGGCCTTTCTATGCTTTTGTCCAGTAAAAACCTTTTTACAGCAATATATTTTAACCATCTACCGTTTTAAAACTTTGCAGAAATCATTAAATTACAAGTGCCGATATTCACAAATGATTCAGACCGCCTGAATCTTGAGTGAATATTGGGGTAGAATAGGAAATTCTTTGAAAGAAAAATAGTGACAGTGAATAATAAGTGTTATTCTTTAGTTTTGCAATAGAATTTTCAATGAAAAGTGTTGCAAATAAAACTTCAGAGTTCAGAAGGCAGGCTGGGAGGACAGGAAGAGTACTGAATACCAGAATTACTGCATACCAGGCAATTTTCTTTGCACAACTTGGACTATGTATAACCTACCAAAATTTGTGTTGTAAAAAATAGCAATATTCCACGTTCTCAGTTTGGAACATTGGGATTAACAGTTGTCCCTCATTCCAGCCTGCAGAACTGAAACTACAAGAGTAATATTGTACAGTAGAAATCTGGGGTTTGCAGTATCTATATTACCTCAGCAGTATTACCATACCTTGACAAAAGCAGGGGATGTTGGACCATTCCCCACCTCTACCTGTACTTAGACAAAAATTAGAGGACAACACTATTAGAGGGCCCTATGTAAATTCGGACCTCCCCAGTCCCACCCCAATGCAAATCAGAGAGAGGGTGGGACATTGCTTCTCGACTCTTAGGGCAACTATTCCTCCACCACTGCTCCTCAAGGCAAGGAATTAATGTAACTACCCAAGGGCTGTGTGAGGGTAAAAGTCTTTTTTTGTGTGATCTCTCCATCATAGGTGAAACAAGCTGAGGAGTAAACTGCATGTTTGTATGCATTTAGAACTTACATTTCAGGAGACTAGCTGGGCAGATAAGGACTCTGCAGACATACGCAGTTGCAGGAATCTCATTTCTGCTCCTGCACAAGTCAGCCCCAACCCATGCATTGCTCCTCAGATCAACACCAAATGTCAAGTGGAGTAATCGCTCTCAGTTATGTTTTACTCATCCTGAAAAATGTTATGTATTTTGTTAGAACACAATTTGGAGGTCCTTCTTATGATATTACATGTATCACTCACCTCTGATCTTATTTAGTTTAGAAAAAAAATGTAATGCTCAAACTAGTCATGGGGAAGTATTTGTTTAAACCCCAAATTGCCAATACCATATTATCAACTTTAGCAAAAGGTAGAGAGACTCCAGGTGGATACAAGGAGAAGGAAAGTGACTTTACTTGAGCATAACATATTAGGGGCCTGATTTAGGGTACTCCATCACAAATGTGGTGGCATACCTGGCCCACCAAACTCTCAGGTCGCCCAGCTCATTTAGAGGCTAGTGGACCTTAAGTATTCCATCTCGGGAGCCCTGTTGGCTCCATCACTGGAAAAGTTCTTCCAACAGCCCGCTGGAGTAGGAAGAACATTACACCATTCAGTCTATTAGGGAAGATGTAGTTGTCACTTTTTTTTGCAGTCTGTCACGTGGACAGGAAAAAAACAATAATGACTCCCACACCCAGGGGGAAGACCCCCACCACATTGTGCAGATTATATTATTATGTTTCAGAAACAAAACTCCTGCTTAGTAGTTTGTTTGTGAAAAAATAAAAAAATTCAAACGTTTGGTGGAATGTTTCAAAACTGAGAGCAGCCATCCACCAAAGTTTTAATACATTGAACGGCACCGCCTTGATGGCGGTTCCCTTTGAGATTCAGAGGTGACTGATTGGCCAGCAGTCACCTCTAAATTTGGTGGATGAAGTACCATTACAATGAAACAGGTTATGTTCTCCGATATCCGGAAGGAATTTACTCTGTCTGCCAAAATCTAAATCAGTTGCTAAATCTCTTAAACCCTGACTAGGCGTACCTGCAGAAAAGGGCAAGAAGGCCTCCTTGTTCTTGAACTTCCCTTCTTTGTCAAGGAAATGTCCTGGATTGAACTGTTGAGGTGTCTCCCAGTGGTCAGGATCAAACAGAGCAGAGGAAAAATTAGGTATGATAAGGGAACCCTGCAAGGAAAAAAAGGTATTGGAATAGAATGATAGGCAAAAGATGGTCCTATTATTTAAATTATTTGAATATTTATTATTTTACATACAGCACAACTCTCCCAAGGTGGGTGCTCTAAGCCCTGTTCCAAGAAGGTGGGAGTTGGACGGGTGTCTTAAGCTTCCCAGACTCCAAAACTCATGCAGTCATCGCAGTGAGTTTAACAATGATCATCAAGAGTTTGGTGGGAAGATGACCATGGAGCCATAAAGTCTCTGGGGGATGATAATACAGAATTCCCAGCTGTAATATGTGATGAACTTGAACGGGTACATCAATATGGATAGGGGTCTAAAGGGAATTCAATATCTTTGCGAAGCCAGGTATATTCCCTCAGGAAATAGAGCAATATGTCCTGTATGATCTTCTTTTTAAAGGTCAATTGTTTGATGGATTCAGACCTTTCAATGCTCCAGCTGGCTTGTTGGACAATATGTTTTAAAGAATACCCTTATCAATATCCCTCTTACAGAGCAAGTAAGAGTGTGGAGACGTGTTAGAGTTGATTCAGAAAAATTATGGCCATATATGCTCTGGCAGGGTTATTCTGGATTATATGGTGTTCAGTTCATAAAAATGTGGGAAAGGTAAACTTAACAGTAGAAAATGCATTTGAATTGATGCCACTTCTTAGTAACATACGGTGCCTTCAAGGTCCCAACAGAAATATTGACTGAAAAAGAGGTGGCAGAACAGGAATGACGCAGTATGACATTCATGATGAAGCATACACATAGAATACCAGAAGGAAATTAAGATCGTAAAGCAACTATTTTGGAGAATAGATCAGAGCTGGATTAGATGTTCACATAGCAGTCTCTAGAATGCGTGGTGACCCCACCTGTTAAAATTCCTGATTAGAATGTTAATTTGCTTCCCCACTTACATTTTTTTGACCACATTGTAATTTGTACAACACACAGGTCTATAGTTGCCTGGCTCTCTGGCCTTAATTCAGATGTGCAACTTCTAACAAAAGATTTTAAATCTCTAACTCATACTCTACTTCATGTGTGAGGTGTGTCTTGAAAGTAACTGATGGTAAAACTTGTAATCTCTGCAACTGCAGCACCTCGCAATGCTGATGATTATGTTCCTTTCCATGGGATAAACCCTGCCCTTTTTTTCTTATACTGCCTCACAATGTTGGTGTATTCACCTTGCTCATCATAATATGCCCCAAGTGTCAGCCATAATTATAGTGAATTTGAACCTTGCCTAATGGTAACTTTATACTCAATGTTATGTATTTTGCCTTACAATAGTCCACTACCTATACACTTCCAGAGGATAACCATGCACTGCCTGCTTCACATTTTATCTCTAACTGCTGGTTAATAGGTCTCTCAATGCTGGTCAATAGGTCTCTCAGTACTGGTGCACACGTACCTTCTCAATGTTGAATCCCTGCAATGAGGTCTCCTTCACAGTCTCCCTGAAAAGACCGACCGATACAATGTTACTCATGCGCTGTATCTCGTGAATCACTGCATTGGTGTAGGGAAGCATCTTTCGGTCCTCATAGTGAATGATCTGGGACTCTCCAAGGACAGCAGCTAGCTCTTTCTGAACATTCTCTGGAAAGAGATATTTATGTCGATCAAGGAACTGGTGACGTCCTAACCCAGTAATGTCTACAAATAAGTGTTTGCACGATAGCTGACAATATAAGCCCATCCAGTCCCTCAACCGATCTTATCCAGACCAACTGAGCTCAACTCACTGCAACTCAACTCTGCTCAGTTCAATTCAAACCACAAACCTAATGACATATAACTAAATCCTCTGTCCAAGTGCCGATAATATGCTCTTTCATTTCAATTAAGGAAGAGACCAGCATTCTAGGAGCAATTCCACAAATTAATTTATTACAATGCGGTGAGGATTAACCACATCAACGTGTTTGGCTTTACACAAGGCTTGACCGCAATGTGCACCACCATCTTTGAAGGTGCTTTATATACAGAGTAATAAAAAGTGAAAGAGTATAGTACAAATACTAAAAACTAAACATATTTACAAAAATGTATATTTGGTACTTAGAATTCATTTGTGCACTCAAATAATTAATAATCATATACACACTCAATTTCCAGAAATAAGCTAAAACTCTAAATCCATCTCCTTTCAAACTCACTAATAAGTCAATAAACAATCATTATTCACCTGTATTACATCATCAAGTCGAAGTGGATTAACGTTTAAAACAATTGACCAACCATACTCAACAGTAAACTGTGCCCATGTATCCTTGGAGTAAGGGTCACTGTTGGCACAGGACTCCTTTTACAGTGGTCAAGCAGTCTCAATATGAAGCCTCTCAAGAGAACATTATATTGGATCTTCCATCTGCCACCAGGGCCACAGGAAGAGAAGACAAAGCAATTTCCTACAAACCTGGAGGCAGTAAATGTAATTTTCCTGCTCACACTAGCCAGGCAGTGGTATGATCAGAGGCAGAAGTGGCAATGTATTTTTCTGGGTTCTGTCTTCCATTATTGGAAAGAACAATGTTTCCACAAATAGAACATTGAAATCTCTGTTTATCTGGCTTCATAAACTCAGCCATGCTCCCAGGAAGCATCTCCATCATGTACTTATTGAAATACACCCAAATACTTTGCATCGGGGACTTGTGGGAAGTGATATTTGCCCGTTGCAACCTAGATCTACCAATCAAGTGTTACAATAGGGGTAACATTTGAATTGCTGTTATTCTGAAGATGGCTGATAACCAGAAACCGGTCCTAGGATGCTTGATTCCGGTCCAGGGAAGACATGGCTTGGCAGTTCGGGCTGGACTGTTCCCATGAGGCACAGGGTCAAGGCTGATTTGCATATGGCTATGTCTGAACTGGGGTGGCTTGGTGAGCAAAATAACGATGGATTAGACCCAGATCAGTGACTAGGATGAATGTTTTGCCATTGTGCAACATTCCGTCCATCATCTTGTGTGTTTTGCTAACCATAATAACAATGTCATCGGCATTTTGAAGAATTCGGAGCCGCACGTTCTCCCGCCTTGGTGTAAGTAGATTTGCCCCTCCAGGGCTTTACCCAGATCGGCTGTATAGATAATAAAAAGTAAAGGGGCAAGAACGCACCCTTTGTCGTTGTTGATTGGAACCTTAGTTGTTACGGACGTTTGGCTGGTTTTAATACACACCCAGATCCCCTCATAAAGGGCAATTATTGCCTTTAACAGCATTGAGGAATGCCCCAGTTAATTTAAGTTTTTCCCAGGGTTTCCCACAGTCGACTCCATCAAAAGCTGCACTGTTTTCCACAAAACAGTAAAACAAAGGTAGTTGTGATGTCTGGGTTGCACATAGTGATAAGTGTCCCAGTACTAGGATGTTCTCTATGATGGAGCTTTGGGGCCTGAAACCAGATTGGAAAAACCGAAGGATATTATGATCTTTTGCCCAGGTTTCTAGTTCCTTCAACAATAATCTGGCATATGCTTTTGCTTCTATATCTAATAGAGCGACAAGCCAATCATTTTTGGGTTTCATGCGGTCCACTTTTTTGTGAATCGTAAAGAGTATTGAGCCTTTCCACGAGGATGGAAAGGTGGAAGTGACAAATGCGTACTTAAAAAGTGGTGTTAACTGATCCACCCAGAATCCGTGAGAGGCTTTAAGCACTGCTGCTGGTACTCCATTGGGCCCCGGCGCACCATCTGACCTCATTTTGTTATTTAGGTTGGTTATCTCGACCTTGGTGATAGCAGGTATTTTGCCATCTTTATGGGTTACTGGAGGAGTTTGTTGTATTTGGGTGTCAGTCATGAGACAATGAGATCTTAACTACAGCTCAATTTGGGTTTACAAGGGGACTAGGAACAATCGACCAATGCCTTAACCTCACTCTCATTCATGGTAAGTATGTTCGGGCCAAGAAAGGATTGCTATACCCCACCTTCTTGTACCTAAGCTCAGTATTTGACAATGTTGACAGAGGCAACCTCTGGGTCAAATTGCTGGACTTGGGAGCGGAGGCCGGGTTGGTGCATATCCTAAGTAGACTACAAAAGGATGTTGAAGGCTGTGTTTGGTACGGTATTAGTGGAGAGTATACCCATATTTTAAAATCAGTAAGGGAGTACATCAAGGGTATGTCCTTGTCCCATTTCTCTTTAGTATATGCATCAATGACCTGGAGAAATATCTGGAAGATATTGTGGCAGATTCCCAGTGGACAGGGAAGAGAGCGATCCCGATATTAATGTATGCTGACTTTTAAGCCCTAATGTCAAGAACACTGATAGGACTACAAAGGTTGCTGGAGGGATTTGTTGCAGTAATGGGATGTCTAGGGCTGCATACCAACAAAACCCAGTCATTTACCATGATCTGTGGCCACTCTAAAAGGAAGACGAGATAATTTCATATCCAGGGCATTAGGCTGGAGACTGTGAACACATTCACGTACTTGGGGGTGCCCTTCAATGAGAGTTGTAATTAGGGACACCTGGCATGGGTCAGATGCCTACACATGGAACAAAATGTGGGTGCTATATATAAATTTGCCAAGAAACTAGAACCCTCCTGTGAGAAGCTGGCCTGGTATATGATGTCCACTAATCTAAGTGGCACCTTGCACCAGTCAAGACAACCCTTATGGTGATTTACGAGGTATAAGACAACCAACAAAAGCTCTCTAAGTGGTAGCTTTGGAGAGCAGCCTTCAGACCTTGTCATGAAAGAGTGTAAAGCAGCTTGTTTTACCAGAAGTCAATATTATAGTATAGATTCAATGAAAAAGAACCACACAAAGCATTTATAAAAATATGTATTTATTATATAACACTATCTAGTACAGTACAGTATCTCCTAAACAGAGATAGGCACAAAGCACACAATACTTCAGCAAACAAATCACAGTAAATAGCACTAATACACATTGGGCCCTGGGGAGACCAAACCATATACTAAGAAAGTGGTATAAGAACCATGCCTCGAGTCAGGACAATGTCCAGAGGCTGTAGCATTGCTGGGGACCCAAGGAACCACTCAAGGTGAGTAGATGGGGACCCTACGGAGGACGTGTGAAGTTTGGGAACACCACCCTGGGCTCAGTACAACTCTACGTGTAAGTCGCGGTTAGAGTTTTAAAGATTAAGGACCCTTCCTAGTGGACCCTGAAGAAACCCTATGGAAGACAGAAGGTTGGAGAGCCACCCCACCCGTGGATACCCTAGTACCCATGTTACCTACATCAGGGAAGCCAGATGCATGGGTAAAGTGGTGTCGGAATCCACCATTGAACCCAATAGAGGACTTCAGGAAAGTGCCACTACTGGAACAGGATAAAGTGTCCGTAGGATTCTAAATGTGGATTCTTGAAGAAGAGTACCTGAAAGCAGAGGGGACAGAGTCTGGGTCAATGCGGAGTGACAAGGTGCTCGGTAGACGAATGCCCACCAATGTCGGGTGCTTCAGGAAAGATGTCAATGAACTTGACTGAGGGGTAGTGTCCGGTGGGAGCACCAACTAGCCTTACTCAAAAGCAACCCTCACAGGAAGTTAAGAAGTTGCAAGAGGAGGACCAGCAAGGTCCAGGTGATTCACCAAAAGCAGGGGAGTCAGGGTAAGCCCGAGCAATAAGGGGAACACAAAGAAGATGTAAATGACCCTCCACAGGACCCCCAGGCCAAAGGCACTGGAGTTGCAGGAGAACCAGGGGCAGTTTTACAAAACAGAGTGACACAGAAAACACAATATGTTGTGGCTGAAGATCTTAGCAGGAGAAGTTGCCAGAGTTTGGGGCTACTTAAAGCCCAATGCGCTTGTTACAGAATTGCCAACAAACCTTTGCACTTGCAAAAGTATGCAGTGCACAGGGGTTCAAGTATTGCAGCCCCCAAGAGTGATACTGGCCTCAAACTCGATGAGAGGACAGCTTAGGCCTTGAGGGACATAGAACCCTACCTCCTGTGTTGTTGAACCCTTTGGAGTCCATAGGAGCTCAGGATCAGCAGACCTGTCAGCAGTGTTGTGGTGCCTGCGAATGGAGGGGAGTGACTCCTTCACTCCAAGGGATATTACTTCGGTTGTCCTTGATGCTGAACAGGCCTTGGAAGGTTCCTGTATGATGCACAGGCACAGACAATGCAGCAGACTGGAAGGGAGACAAAGTCATGCCCAAACGAAGTCCAGCGAACTCCAGAGTGCCCAGACAGATGAAGTGCAGTGGTATCTGTTCTGAATCTTATCCCACGACAAATCTAGAGACCTACACCCATTTAAGCCCCTAAGTACCCTAGGGAAAGGGTTGGGACGATTCAGGGGATAGATAGAAAGGAGCTTACTCCCATGTCCTTTGTCCAGTATCACGCCAGAGCGGGAGCCAGTGGCTACCAGGACTGGTTTGAACTGGACTATGCACAGTGATACCAAATGTGCCCCTCATGCAGACTTTCAGGAGCTGGTAAGCGCACCCACCCAGCCCTAATACACTAAATCCTGTCTGGGGGGTGGTCACACCTCCCTGTGACAAGATACCTATTGTTCCACCTTCCTCTGGTAGAGCATGGCTCAGCAGCATGAGGGCAGAAATGTGTCTCTGGTGGGCAGCAAACATTTTGTGCTGTCCGGGACTAGAAGGCCGATACCAGGAACACTGAGAGCCTAACAGAGGGCTCTTCCTGTGCTTGGAATCATGCCACCCACACCGTTTATGGTGTGTGGGTATGATTCCAAGATGTTTGATACCAAACATGATAGGATTTGTTACAGGCAGTTTCAGATGGCCATCGCGTAATTACGAAGTGTCCCTCTATATAGTATATGGCTGCTTCACTGACAACCCCGGAGAATGGACTCTGTAGGCTGCAGGGGTGTCCTGCTCATGCAGGGGCACCCTCTCACTTAGAACCAAGCATCCTGCCCTCAGGATTGTAAAGGCCTGCTATAGGGGTGATTTATAGGTTTTAAGTGCAGTGACCCTTAGATATAGTCAACCTTTATCTTTAGTAAGTGGCTCAAGCGCCAACTTACACAGGCTGCAATGGCAGGCCTGTCATTCCATTTTTCATGGTTTCCCATGAGTGACATAAAGCATGCTTCAGCCCATGGGAGACCTCTGGGGTACCTATGCCCTGGGTACCTAGGGACTGACAAGGGTACCCCAGTATCAAATCTGGGATGCTCCTAGGTACTGAACACAACAGTTTAGGGAGAAGGCAGATAGACTGGGGTCCTGATTAGCAGGATTCGAGTCAGACTAGTCAAAACAGCATCACATCAAGCAAAAAGTGAGTGTAACAATAAGAAGCAGATCCTACTTTCCTACACCTCCCCAGTGGATGTGCTGCGTAGTATATCTATACTACTATTATAAAGAGAGAACTGGGAACCTTTGAGGTGGGTAAACTCGGGAACCACAGCGCAAATCCAAACACCCAATACAGCGTTGGCATTGTCAGGGTAAGCAGATGGACATAGGCTATATACCAAAAATATATATATGTTAGAAGGGCAAAGTACGTTCTTTGCCAAAGTAGTCCCTTGGAAGTAGCGCCATCTCTGAGGTGGGCGTGCGCGCTAACTACGTGCGTGCTGACATCCGGGGTCGGACATTTTAGTAAAGTAAATAGGTCGGCCAGGAGCCAAGAGCGGCCAGGAGCGCGAGGAGGAGCGGCCAGGAGCGCGAAAACGACACCCTGCGAGGTCGGACATGCCCAGAGGTAGGAGCGGCCAGGAGCTCTCTCACAGCCCCCCTGCAGTGTACCACTGCTCTCCTACCCCTCGCAGGAGACGGGCCCCGGCTCCTCCGTGAAGCGGGGCTCCGAGGCGCTGTGGGCGGCGTGGACCGCCAGGGAGGCCCCCAGGAGCAGGGCCCCATCCCTGGAGTAAGACTCCTGCTTCCAAACGTGTAACCTGCAGGCAGTGTCTGCGCATGAGCAGCACAGCAGCAGTAACGCCACGCAGAGACCAAGACCCATCGAGGCGCTACAGCTACCTGATGTCTCAGCTCCGTGTTCGTCTTAGCACAACAGTGTGTGCGTCATCTCAGCGATGGAAACTCATCGGTTATATGGGAAATAGAAGTGTACAGAGGCGACTTTTAAAATATTCCAAAAAGGGCAGCGTCAGCTTTCCATGCACCCTGCTCATGTCAGCACAAGGCCCTTCTAACCCCCGGCACCTGAGAGGGGTTTTATAAAGCTCCTCGAAGAACGATGGGAAATAGAAGTGTACAGAGGTGACATTTAAAATATTCCAAAAAGGGCAGCGTCAGCTTTCCATGCACCCTGCTCATGTCAGCGTGAGGCCCTTCTAACCCCCGGCACCCGAGAGGGGTTTTATAAAGCTCCTCGAAGCATTCAGGGGACAAGTATCAGAAGAGTGACCTCAGGACACCCAGGAACGTCTCTCCCGTGTGCCGCATAATGAGAACAAGGGTATCTCTCCCAGCTGCCGCATAATGCTTAGGGGTGCATTTCATAGGACCTGCATTATCAATAAGGCCCTTCTAACCCCCGGCACCTCAGAGGGGTTTTATAAAGCTCCTCGAAACCCTCAGGGGACAAGTATCAAAAGAGTGACCTCAGGACACCCTGGAACCTCTCTCCCATGTGCCGCATAATGAGAACAGGGGTATCTCTCCCAGCTGCCGCATAATGCTTAGGGGTGCACTTCATAGGACCTGCATTATCAATAATAACAGTGCAGGTAATGATATGTTGGAGTAAAAGCTGTGACGCCCTTCGGGTGTGTTCCACGCGGTGCAGGGTGGTTCCCGGCGCTGCAGTGGTGCGCCCGGTGATGCTCACACAGACGTCACGTGTCATCACTTCTTGCTGGGCCTTTCCTAGATCCCTTTATTAAAGTAATATCATCAGCCCAGTAAACGCTGCCAACGCTACTTACCCAGGGATTCCTTAGTATGGGCTGCAGACCGGGCCAGCATTGCCCTGGGGGTCCCTGCAGGGGGTCTGTCACAGGGACAATGTCACAGGATGAGCAGAAGAGCACACACACTGGGACTCCTCCGAGTATGAACCCTGCAGGCCCTGTATCCTATAAAACATTCAGGTTACATGTCAGGGCTATGGACCCTGCATAGAAACAAGTGAGTCCTGCCCACAGGGACCTGCCAGGACTGGCCGCCTCACTGATGCAGAAAACTGGTAATGAAAGACAATCTGGCAACAATGCTGTGTTCTGCATGAATCCAATGAAATGTCCAGGAGTGTTTCTGGGAGCCTCACACTCTTGAGCGCACCAGGAGGGGATAGAGTGACATGGTCATGGCATGGTATCCACTGTGTGGGTCGTTTACCGCGTGTCCAGCAAGCGATTGCTCCAAATCCACGCATGAAACATCTCTGCAGTGTCTTGGGTGGGACAAGGGGTCACTGATGCCACATTTCAATGAAGGACCATCAGGAGCTCTCGACTTTGAACACGTGGTCACAGATGAGAAGGCGCGGCTCGATTCCTGAGACCGCGGTGAGCAGACAGGAGGTAGCCCCGTGTTGGGCCGCGAGGAACGCGCCTTGAAGAGGCTGCTTTCAGACAGCTCCTGGACTTGTGGATAGATTGGGACCTGAGCTTCGGGCCCTCACTGGTCCTCACTTTGGGGCCGTGAGTCATAAGGGAGCAACACCAACCTCAATACAGAAAGGCACCGTGCCTACATATCGGCCTCCAAGAGCCAGAGGTGGAGCGCCGTTTTCTTTTGATAGTTGGGTCCCTGTGAATGGTCTGCAAAATGTTGAAGTAGGTCCCAAAATCTACTGGTAGCCATGATATTTCTTACATTCAGGCACACCTTGGCTGCCAGGTTCAAAAGTCCTCTGAAAAATTGGAAATTTGTCCCCCCGGTTCGGGTGGATAAGATATTGCAGCATTCCAGTTGAGGCGATATCACAGGTCTGTTCTGTGACATTTCTCATACCCGGCTTGCATGAATGGTACCACCCTTTGAGGTCATGGGGGGAGAAGTGATTGTATTCACTGAATTTGTTGAGAGGCCGTAGGCCGCTTTGCCCGAAAAAGGAACGAGAGCAGGCCACAGCATTGAGTACCAAGCTGCACAAATAACAGGGCCATAGAGGTGCATATCTGGATTTTCTCACCTTGGAAAGGTACCACGGTTGCCAATAGAGTGTTTTTTGCTAACTCTGGATTCAAGAACCCTGCCATCCAATGGAGCCTCAAACACAAGCAAGCGGTTCTCAGAGATGTCATAGGCCACATAGACATGTTAAGATGGAAACAAGGTTAGAGCCTAGCGTGTTTGACACAGTCATGGTGGGACTGTGCCAACTCCAGTGCCTCAGGAATTACAACTCCTATGGAAAAATGCAAATAGATTTTAGCCCCCACAGCCAATCTATCTAGCTGGACCAAAGGCTCCTCTAGAGATGAGTAGGCTCAGTCATTAGTAACTGCCAGATGGACCTCCTCAGGTGTGAGGTTGGTCAAAAGAACATAATCCATAATCTATCTATCTATACTACTATTATAAAGGAAGAATTTTGCACCTTTGAGGCGGGTAAACTCGGGAACCACAGCGCCAATCCACACACCCGATACATCTTTGTAATACTCAGGGTGTGCAGATGGACATAGGCTATATAAAGTAAAAAAATACGTTATATTTAAAAAAAATTACATTAAAAAAAGTAGTCCCTGAGAAGAAGCACCGGCCATGACCTGCGTGCTGACGTCAGGACATGGCGCGGGGGAGGAGCGGTGACGAGCGGCCGGTGAGGAGCAGCGGACCGGGCGGACATGGTTATTGATTAGGGCTTCATGTCGTAGTAAGTTCATCTTGCGTTACAAGTTATGTGGTTTCTTATCTGCGAATGAGTGGTTTTAAAACGGGAAATGTCCAAAGACTGTTGGCAGGTTTGCGGCTCCGTACCCGGTCCCGGGCAAGCCAAGCACTTCACGGCCTGCTGTTCGCCCGAGTTTGGGTCCGTCTCTGCTTTCCAGGGCGGGCGGAGGGGAGAGAGCGGGCGGAGGGGAGAGAGCGGGCGCTGGACGGGTGAATCGGTCTTTCAGCAGCAGAAGAGGGAGTGGAGAAATCTGCTGCTAAATGAACCCAGTTTGTTCGTAATCCATAACGTCACCATCAGCTATGTCTCTGTTATTTCGGAAAAGTCAAGAAATATTGGCAAATAACCGTTGTTTCCACTGGTCATTACCTCAAATCTCTCACGCCATAAAAAAAGCTGTCGGTATTACCATCCCAGTCACTGTAAGGTATGGAAATATTTGTAATGCTCCACTGAAAAAACCACTCTCTGTAACCTAAACACTGCATCGACAGTTAATTAACCCTGTCACTTGACATTTCTGCAGGGCCTGGAAAACTGTAAATTACTATTTGTATATATATTTTTTCAAATCTCAGTAAGGTGTTTACATGTGTTGCATTGATGGGATCAACGTTTTTCTCATTACATGTAAGAAACAACAATGGTTGGTATAGCACTCAGTGATATAATGTTATAGGAAAATGCGGAAGTAATATAGCAAAAATATAAGTGGTTGTTTTATATGGAATACAATCGATTTCTATGTTGAACCTTTTTTTGATGACAGCTATTATGTGTTTTTAAAAATGTTTTATGTGATTTTATACTGCAGGTGACACTATTTGTATCACAATTTATTTTAAAAAGGACAGATATCGTTTCAATAAACATGTCTCACAGTGTGGTTGGTAAAAAAAAAAAAAAAAGAGACATTTGAATGCATTGCATCGACCTGCAAAATAAAACCATTGGGGCAGATTTATGAGGCTCTTGCGCCTCCTTGCGCCGCAATTGCATCACGTAATGTGACGCAACGGCGGCGCAAACAATGCGCCCTATTTACAACGTGACGCATCTAGGAGATGCGTCACGTTGGAAACCCCTGCGCCATAAGGAGGCGTTCCTGCGCAGGGGGGGGCGTTCCTGCGCATAAACGCCTCCTAAAAGTGGCTGAATGAAATCTATGAGATTTCACTCAGTCACTTTCTACGTGAATTCCTTACGCCTGCTTGAAGCAGGCGTAAGGGTGACGCACCATACATTGAATAGGTGGCCCCTGTGCATTGCAGGAGTCATGTCGCACTTGCAACATGACTCCTGCAATGCGCCGCCCGTGCGCCGAGAGATGCGTCACGCATCTTCACTTCCTTGCACCATGGTGCGCCGCATCATAAATGCGGCGCACCATGGGTGGCGGAGCAGTGGCGCACTGTGGCGCATGTTAACTGGCGCATCCCTGGGGATGCGCCAGTTAACATAAATCTGCCCCATTGTGTCTGATGCATGCGCCAATGTTCCAGTCCAGGCCAAGCAAAAGAAAGCAAACGGTGCTCATCTGAGCCCCGTCTCCCTTTCTGCCCTTGCAATCTCGGAGTCTGGGGGCCGCAGAGGGCAGGCCAGGGGTCGTAAGGGGCATGATGCCAACTGAATTCCAGGAACATGAGAGGTCGGGGGCTGCTGGGGGGTGCCGTTGTGTAGTGCCCCCTGCACACACACAACCCCTCACAGCAGACAGCGCCTCCCGGACTCATCTTGAGCGACTTTGGGGTGCTGCTGCTCCCTGGGCGCCCAGTCTCTCAAGGAGTCGCACCCCCGGCCCTGCCTTGGCCCTGCCTTCGGACAGTGCTTTAAATTGTATTATGTTGGCTCACGATTGTCATTTTTGCGTCATTTAATGTAACGTTTGCTTTTGTATTTTGCTCACTTGTAATGTTCTCATGTATCAGTTCTGTTCCTATTGTGAAGCGCTCTGACACCTTCGGGTAAAGTCCGCGCTATATAAAAACGCATAAATAAATAAATAAAGAAAGAAATAATGCTTTAGCACACTGGTGACTGAGGAACGCAGAGGAATGTTTTAATCCATGGTGTAGACGTACAGGACGGCACGGCACTTTATACTCCCACACAAGAGGGTGAAGTGAAGTGCTTTGTAACACAGGAACAGCAAGGAGACAAACCTGGAAGACAACCACATTGAAAGGTGTCTGCAGGACTCGTGCGCCCTCTCATGGTAAAAAGATGTAATGCACGGCGTGTGCACATAAGGAGGTACGCCCTCTCGTGGTAAAAAGATGTAATGCACGGCGTGTGCACATGTTATGTTATGTTATGTTAAATGAATTTGTTGAGCGCAACTAACACCATTAGGTTTCTTGGCGCTTGTGCTGGGGAAGCAGTGAGGAGAGTATGAAGCGGAATCTAGAGGTAAGAAGTAGTGAAAAGGAAAGTTTTAAGGAGTGATCTGAAACCAGAGTATGAGGGTGCAAGCCTAAGGGAGAGGGGGAGGGCGTTCCAGAAGGATGGAGCTAGAAAAGAAAACCTGAGGCCCCCATGTTTCTTCCTCTTGAATCTAGGAACGGATAGCAGGGCCATCTGAGATGAACGGAGGTTGCGGGGAGGGGCATACGGATGAAGGAGGGAGAAAATAAAAGAGGGACCTTGACCGGAGAGGGATTTTGAAATGATACAGCCATGCTTAAATTTACAGCGGGCAGAGACCGGGAGCCAGTGGAGACTCTTTAGAAGAGGACGAACATGTTCATCTCTCTGTTGATGATAAATCAAGCAAGCTGCTTGATTTTGGATCAACTGGAGTCTTTTCAGTTGGTAATCAGGGATGCCTACATACAATGCGTTTGCGTAATCAAGTCTGCTGATCACTAACGCAAGCAGCGCACATAAGGAGGTAGTTACAGGGAGGATAAAACCAGCCAGACTTTGTGGAGATGCAGTGTGCAGCCTGACAACTTTACCCTCTGGATCCTGGCCCACCATCACATAGTCATATTCACAAAACCTGGTCCTACTATATACTAGGCAATCTATTTTAAACCGTCTCCTGTTGACTCGTTGATGTGGTTACACATAACCTAACACCCACTCCAGGAGTTTACAACAAGGTGTGCCTATCTTTAAAATATCCTCGTTCAATCTGTGTGTATCATTCCTTGTGTGTCTCTAGTGCCTACTCTCAAGCTATGCTTGTGCCATCCCGTATGTGAATGCGGAGAGAGATAGGTCAGACTCAATCAAAAGAATTCAGAAAAAGTCAGAAAAAATGTGTGGGTGGTGGGAAGGCACCTCACGGGAGCAACCACCAGGGAACTACTGACAGGTACTCGTCAGTGTATTCCACCTCTCATCATTGGCTCCTTCCCACCAAAAATAAACAAAATAGAAAGTAGGAAAACATTGTAAATCAACTCAATAGTGTATGTCCCTATAACACTAATGTGCATCTACCCCCTCAGGTATCCGCACCGCTATTCAGTGTGATACTCTATTAAAATGGAGTTAGAAGTCCCTGGCTATTCGGATACCTTTATTCAATGCTGGGTGTCTACTCCCACTAAAACCAACACTCTACCGTTGTGCTTCGTTTTTGTATTCTATGAAGCCAACATGTTTCATTGCCTATTGTAAATTCATCGGCAACTTCTTCAGGGCTGGGGGTATTTTCTCCACACACCGCCGGACACTACCGGCGTCTAAATCTTCATCTCTGTGCCTACTGGCATACCTGGGGTTCCTCGTACCCTCGTATGCAGTACTGGTCCACCTTAGCGTTGTGTTTTGTGGTCGCTTCTCGTCGACCGTCTATAGCTGTAGACTTTTCTTTTACTCGGGGCTCCTGTTCCCGCTATCTCATAGCCATCACATAGCCCAGAACCTGACCGTCTACCACACCCGGCCTCAACACAGCACAGGAGGTGTTGAATGAATACGTCTTTATTGTATAAAATCTATATCTATACTACTATTATAAAGGAAGAACTTTGCACATTTGAGGCGGGTAAACTCGGGAACCACAGCGCCAATCCACACACCTGATACATCATTGCAATTGTCAGGGTGTGCAGATGGACATAGGCTATATTAATTTAAAAAATATGCGTTATTTAAAAAATTTACATTAAACAAAAAAGTAGTCCCTTCGAAGTAGCGCCGGCCGTGACCTGCGTGCTGACGTCAGGAGCGCGGGGAGGAGCGGCGTCCAGGAACGCGAGGAGGAGCGGCAGACATGGCGCGGGGGAGGAGCGGTGGACATGGCGCGGGGGAGGAGCGGCGGCTGAGGTAAGGCTCCAGGCAGGCGGGGGTCGGGGCAGGCGGGGGGCGGGCGGGGGACGGGACAGGGCGGGCGGGGGCCCAGGCTGCTTGACAATGTCGGGGAAGGCGGGGGACGGGCGGGCAGGGGCCGGGACGGGGCGGGCGAGGGCCTAGGCTGCTTGAAAATGTCGGGGCGGGCGGGGGGGCCGGGCTGCTGCTGCACAATGTCGGGGCGGGTGGGGGTCCGGGAAGCCTGATTGCTCCCGGACAAGGTCGGGACGGGCTGCTAGTACTACTATTATAAAGCGAGAACTGGGAACCTTTGAGGCGGGTAAACTCCAAAAGTACAACATCAATCACAACACTCAATACAGTGTTGGAAAGGTGAGGTCCAGGAGATGGATATAGGCTATATATTTCTACAACATATACATTACGAAGGGCAAACAACATTCCGGATAAAGTAGTTCCTTGTGGGCGTTGTTCTCTAATGTGGGCGGTAACAAGGGGCATGTCCCAAAATACATTACAAACATCACACTTCACTCGGTTACAGGAAACACAGCCCCTTCAAGCATTCAACCACACACAAAACACAGCTTCAGCAAGCACACACAAGGATTCAAGCACTGAGGCACACACAAAACACAGCTTCAGCAAGCACTCACAAGCAGACACAAAACACAGCGACTTCAGCAAGAAAGGTGTAAGTGCACACATAAACCCCGTTTTATACACATCGAGTTCAGGAGCATTACAGCTGACAGTGGTGACATATACAGCGTTTTCCACATGTGTGGAAGTAAACATGTGTCTGCAATGGGCTCATTACTCACTGATTCCGGCGAAACATTCATCAGGGTTGGGAACCAAAATAAACAAAGGGGCGTGGCTTCAGGACGAAAAGGGGCCCGGTAACACAACTCACAGCCCACTCACAAGGCTATCACTGTTGGGCAAGCCTTGCACAACCATCCAATGGCGCAGCATGAACTAGAACACTGTTGGGCACGCCTTCCACAAACAACCAATGGTGCAACACTCATTAGACAAACAACCAATCACGCAACTTCACATTAAAGTGCCACAGGAATTTACAAGGAAAGGTATGCAAAAACTACACACATTGGTCCAACACGCAACGTGATTATTTTAAACAAAAAGAAGGATTGGCTAAGACACATGTGGCATTATTCATGTCGGAGCCACGAACGGAGCACTACATTTAATGCGCTCAAATCAACATATTTTCACAAACCCTTTGTCAGAGGGCAGACAAAACATAACGGCTAATTCAAAAAGCCTCGACGCTGCACACTTCAACACACGTCTAACCTTGTTGCAGACGGCTTGACAGGGGCCGGGCAGGGAAACAATAACTGGCAGAATTCCACAGAATTCCACAGCGTAGCACAAAATCCAACACCCACAACACTTACTGCCTTCTTCCAATTGTGTGCCACCGACACTTTTGCTAAAACATTGCTATACCAAGAGGTTCCTCAATACTATACCTGGGGGAAATCTACATTTACATGGAGGAAACGTGGTATTGACGTATTAAGCCACCCTGGAGTAAAAAAGGACTCCGCTCTTGGGAGAATGTACACTATTCACCCAAACCAATCAGAGTGCTTCCATTTACGCATTCTTTTACAACATGTTCGCGGACCTACATGCTTTGAAAGTCTTTTAACCGTTAATGGACAAATAATGCCTACCTACCAGGCTGCACGTAAATCACTTGGACTCATTAAAGACGACCAACATTGGAAACATACTTTAGGTGATGCTGCACTTTCAGATTGCCCCAATCAACTACGCCAATTGTTTGTTACTATTCTGTTGTTTTGTAACCCATCGGATCCTATGTCTTTATGGGAGAAATACAAAGAACATTTATGTGAAGATATACTACACAGTAAACAACAACAAACACATGATGACTCAATACTATTCACTAATGACATCTTTAACCAAGGACTCATTGCAATAGAAGACTCCCTCTATGAACTAAATGAAAAATCTTTAAAAGATTTTAAACTGCCACAAACTTATCGAACTACACATACCTCAAACAAAGACACTGAAATACTACATTCAAATTATAACATCCATCAATACGTTGAACAACATTTACCAAACTTAGTTCCGGATCAAACTGTTCCATACAACACCATTGTTCTTAGTGTGGAAAGTAAACAAGGTCAAATATTTTTCTTAGACGCGCCAGGAGGAACAGGTAAAACGTACTTAATTAACCTCATACTAGCTAAAGTACGCTCTTTTGGACTATTGGCTCTTGCATCTTCGGGAATAGATGCTACTTTACTAACTGGTGGTAAAACTGCACAATCAACTTTTAAACTGCCTTTAAATGTTTCTGTTGAAAAAGAATCTACGTGCTCTGTATGCAAAAATGGACCCTTAGGAACACTGCTTCAAAGGGTCTCTTTTATCATGTGGGACGAATGTACTATGACACACCGCACACATATAGACGCCGTCAACAGAACTCTGCAAGACATTAGAAATGTCAATACCATAATGGGTGGCGTAACTGTTGTCTTTGCTGGAGACTTCAGACAAACTCTTCCTGTTGTTCCAAGAGGGACACGTGCCGACATACTAAAAGCATGCTTAAAAGCATCACAACTCTGGAACTGTGTTCAAACTCTTACATTACGCACTAACATGAGGACACATTTGGGAGGTGGAGATAGTCGCTTTGCTGATCTTCTACTCCAACTTGGTAATGGTGAGGTACCTAACAATGATGGTAATATTAATATTGACAACTTTGGGACGCCAGTGTCTACCTTATAGGAACTCATACAACATGTATACCCGGACATAGAGCATATTCTTACAAAAGACTTCCGTTGGATATGCGAAAGAGCTATAGTTGCTCCCAGAAAGTCAAGTGTCAACCATATCAATGAACACTTACTACTACAAATACCAGGAGACACAAAAGTCTATAAATCCATTGATACAGTATTAGAAACTCAAGAAGCCGTGCATTATCCGCAAGAATTCCTAAACTCACTTAACCCATCTGGACTTCCGCCTCATTTACTGAAAATTAAAGTTGGGATACCCATTATGTTATTACGCAACCTACATCCACCTGATCTCTGCAATGGAACACGACTACAAGTTATAAGTCTTTTACCCTATGTCATTAAAGCAACTATTCTCTCTGGGCCTGCCGCAGGACACTTAGCTCACATTCCACGCATACCCATGATCCCCAATGATCTACCATTTCAATTTAAACGCTTGCAGCTCCCTATTAACATTGCTTTTGCTTCTACTAATAACAAATCTCAAGGACAAACATACAAAGTTTTAGGCATTGAATTACGAGAAGACTGCTTCACTCATGGCCAGTTATATGTTGCTCTCTCTAGGACTGGAAATGTGCAAAATCAATTTATTCTACGTCCACAATCAAATCAAACCAAAAATGTTGTGTACCGAGAAATATTGAAAGCGTTATAATTTTTTTTCACACATTACTTTTCTCCCCAGAACAACATCGGGACGGGCTGCTAGTACTACTATAAGAAAGGAAGAACTTTCAGCCTTTGAGGCGGGTAAACTCGGGTAACACAGCGCCAATCCACACACCTGATACACCGTTGGAATTGTCAGGGTGTGTAGATGGTTATAGGCTATATAAATAAAAATAAAAAACGTTATTTCAAAATTTACAGTAAAAAAAAGTAGTCCCTCTGAAGTAGCGCCGGCCGCGACGTGCGTGCTCACATCAGGAGCGCGGGGAGGAGCGGCGTCCAGGAGCCAGACGAGGAGCGTCGGACATGGCGCGGGGGAGGAGCGGTGACGTGAGGAGCAGCGGACAGGCCAGCGGCGGTGAGGTGACGAGCAGCGGCGAGGAGCGGTAAACTGAGGAGCGGACAGGCCAGCAGTGGTGAGGTGACAAGCAGCAGCGGTGAGCGGTAAACTGGGGAGCGCGGGGGAGGAGCGGCGGCTGAGGTAAGGGGACCCATGTCGGGGCAGGCGGGGGTCGGGGCAGGCGGGGTTCGGGGCAGGCGGGGGATGGGCCGGCCGGGCCGGGCTGCTGGAGGGGCAGGCGGGTGTCGGGGCAGGCGGGGGACGGGCCCTAGCTTACTTTACTTAACGCGCTCCACTAATAGTGTGAACAGTCAAGATTGTGTAACTTCTAGCGACAAAGGGTACACACTATGGAGCCACTCAATACACCACGCAACAGTTTGTGGGCCATACATAAGGAATGGTGAGGTGATCCTATGGAAGCCATGTGTTTGAGCTCCACTTCCGTGTCGTTACTAAGGGGACCCATGTCGGGACAGGCGGGGGTCGGGACGGGCCGGGCGGGGGCCGGGCTGCTGGAGGGGCAGGCGGGGGTCGGGGCAGGCAGGGGACGGGCCGGGCGGGGGACGGGCTGCTGGACAATGTCGGGGCGGGCGGGCGGGGGTCAGGGAAGCCTGATTGCTCCCAGACAAGGTCGGGACGGGCTGCTAGTATAAGGATATATGCGTTACAGCAGCCACCTATGTAAATGAAATATGGGGAGCACACAAGCCCTCCTCATTACAGGTTGTCAAAAATACATTTGCAAGCAAACTGTTAGGCCTACCTAGGATTGTATCTGCATCCATCTGTCACAAAGAGTTGGGCCTTGTTCATGTAAGAGTTATAGTTTTGCTAGCTCCACTAATGTTATGGATCTCAGTTTGGAATCACACAGAATCTGTCTTGACCTAGAATGTAATCAATGACTGTATGAAACTAGACAAGGCAAGTAGTATTGACTGGTTAGGATATGTTAAGACTCAACTGATCAATATAAGGAGACTAGACTTTTTTACAACCCTCGTGTATTTCTAGGCAGATCAAAATCTTGGTCAAGAGAGAGTGCTTGGACTATATGATGAAGAAAAGAGAGGAAGAGGATTTTAGCATGTTAGTAACAACCAAAACTATAAAACCATATCTGCTCATTATTCTGAGTTCCCACCATTACTTCATGGTCAGATTCCACCTTGTTCTGGCACATCTATTAGTGACTTATCTATCTACAGCTAGATGTGAACAGGATCGCATAGCCTGTCCCTATGACTCGGTATCTGTTGAATCACAACTGCATTTTTTCTTCATTAGGAAAGCATTGCGGAGGTCTCTGAAGATAAAGCAATATAGACCTCCTCTGCTATATTTACAACTATTATAAACAGACATGGTCTGCTTTACTGTTTATAAGTATTTTTTATCGTCTGTCAGAGTACCGAAGCTGGTGGGTAAATATTGTCAGCTATCATCACATATTGGTCCACCAGAGCCCACTTGTGTAACAGGCTCTCCTTACTATCATTGAGACCTACTGGATGCATATGTTTTAAGATTGAACCCTAACCCGGGAATGATTGGCTCTTTAGCACACATGATCAAGGTAGCGATCTTTAGCACAATACAATGCTTTATACTTTGCACAGCTTGAGCACTTTATTATATATTTCAACATATCATACACAGTATTCTACATATGTTGCAATATTTGTATATAGTTTTTTTATACATCATTGATTGCATTTGCTGCATCCAAAATAACTAATGGACTCTGCAAACGTATCCCAGAGCCAGTGAGTACCGACAATAATCTATACTGTAGCATTCCATCAACATCTTATTGTGCACTCCAACGAAACAAGCGTGTGCCCTCATCGTAACAAATTTTTAATATTTAATGTAAAAAACTCTGGGTTTTCCTTTTTTAATATAGGTATTTTAAATACGTTTTTATGATGTCATTATGTATAATGTGCTTTTATGATTTATTTTTCAATCGACTAAAGCTTGCTTGATGATGATGATGTAAGAATACATTTTTATAAAAAAGAAATAAAATAACTCGAATTAACTCTGTATATAACTTTTAATAATTATTAATGCACATTAAAAAAATATCACTGACCTGACTGCCACAATCAGGGCGGAGATCTTGGCATGGCAAAGTATAGTGAAAAAGTAAACACGTTTATTTAAATTAAGTTTTTTTTATTTCCATTAAAAATGGTTGCAAGTGATGTATAGAATTAATTTCAATTAATGTAATTAGTTGTAATGGTACCATGAGTTTAATTGAAACTAGGTTATTAAATGTTATAATTAAATTATAAATACGCTATATTTTTGCATCTTTTTTATAATAATAAATATGTACTGTTTTTATAAATTATGTTTAGCATTCATTTATATTTTTAAGCGTTTTAAATAATCTAATTTCTTGTAACATTCTTTCTTTTTGGGTTTTATTTTGAGTTCCTATCCCCATTATTTTGAGAGGGTGTTGATGTACCAGTGGTTCATCCTGTGTAATGTTGGACTTACATTAAAATTGTAAGTTAGTACAAAAGTGTCAGTTGCAAGTGTAGGTCACTACAAAGTTTTGTGAATAGCATTTTGTAGTAAGTTTTGTAGTAGTACTATTCCAGTACTACAAAACATACCACAAAGTGCAGTTTACGAATCTGTCCCGAAGTTTGGATGTTTGAAAAGTGTTATTATGCAGCTGAGCTATGGGTCCACTGCATCTGATGTACAGTTAGAATAGAAAGAGAAACGCCCAAAGAAAACATTCCAATCCTTACATCCATTGTTTGAAAGATTGGTCTCAATGGTATCAAAACTCAGGTGTAAGCAAAAAATAAAGATATTTATTTAAGCATATTTAGTTTTCTTAGTACTAAACCACACTCTGATTAATGTTTTTTTTAATACATAAAAGAACTATCACAACTAGCACCAAAAAGAACAGCATTCCACTTACATTGGTCGTCCCTCGGTCCATAGTGACATTTAATAGTGTATTAACCAGTCAGTTAAAGGAGGAAATTCTCCGTATTCATTTATGAGGCATCAACTGTTGGTCTGTTAGGCTGATGTGCCATGACCTGACATATAGTGGCTACACCCTGGGATATATGTTGAAATGGAAGAAAATATAATTTTTCTACTTTTTAACAACTTTTATTATTATTATTATTATTATTAACTTTTTAATGTTCAAATAATCTTACACTTTTGTTTACTGCTAGTATGACATTTCTATGATTTCACCAGTAAATGTTTGGGGCAGGGTCTTTCTTGCACGCCTAGGTCAATATGGTTTTAGGAGGGGCGGCGTACACCTAAACAGTGCCTTAACGTATCCTTAATCATTAATAAGCATGTTAGGTCCATGAGCAGCTCTATTCATTGGCCTCCATGGACATATCTAGTGCTTTCGATTCTGTCAACCGAGATACATTTGGGCGATGATTGAAGGCGTGGGTGTTCAAAAAGCCTTCATAACCTTCCTCCATAGGCTTCAGTCCAGCACAACAGTCACCCTAAGATAAGGTAGTAAAGGGGAGAAAACTCAACCAATCATTTCAACCGAGGGAGTTAGACAAGGATGTCTTTTAGCCCCCTTGTTATTTTCAATTTACACAAATGGACTTAAGGCTTTCTTGGTAAATAGGGAACTTGATTTCCCCAAAATAGGCAACACTCCTGTTCCTCTTTTATCTCTTGCAGAAAATACAGTTTTATTAGCAAAGACAGCCATGAGTTTGCACAGATCTCTTGATGCTTTTACTGATTGTATGACATCTCTCAACTTAAAAGTTAATTTGATGAAATCATACATAATGGTATGTGGTGCTAAAACCTCTACATCTAAAACTTTTAGTGTCCAGTGTAAGAAGATATACAAGGTTACCAATGTCTCAAACCTGAGCAATCTGTTTAATAATCAGCTGAACACCACTTTTAATCACCAGAGAGCAGCAGACAAGTAGGGCTCTGGATGCATTATTTTGTCTTGCCAGCAAACTAATGCACAAGCCCGTGAAGGAATTAATTACCCTTTACAGAGCTAAATGTCTCCCTATTGTCACATATGGGGCGGATGTCTGGGGCCATGATATAAACAAACAGCTCGTAGTTATTGACAATAAATGTATTAAAAGATTATTGATTATACTGAAAAGTGCTCCTACCCTATTTGGCCATACGCAATTGAAATTAGAGTCCATTGAAGACAGTGCAGGCAGGGCCTCTTTGCTTATATGGGTTAAGATTTGGCTCTCAGATGATTTAATGTTTTCAAAAGATGTCATCAAAGACTGCTTAAAATTAGATAATGTTTTAAAGATTCCCTGGTTCCATTATCTGAGGCGAAAATATCAGGAGATAGATCTTGAACACTTTTTTAAAACCCTGAAAGTATTCCTGTCATGTCAAGATCGTTATTAAAGAGGCATATTGCCCTAGGGGTAACATGCGTAATTGTCAGCATCATGGCAATATGGGAGCGCCTCACCTGTAACCCACTCCTCTACAATTTTATTTAACTTTTTCTACCAACTCTCAGTTCCAATTTTATTTAACAAGGTTTTGTTTATGCACTGTGCACTTCCAAGCCAAGGAGAGTGGTCAGACAGACTTAAGTCCTCTCCGTGTGATAACTCATCAAGTCAAAGCACTATGCACTTTGTATTATTTTGCAAATAGTATAAATCAGTGAGAATTAGATTTTTATCACCAATATTAAGAAACATTCGTTCTTCTTCATATATTGATTGTTTTAATTTTTTACAGTCATTAGCAACCGCTGAAATATGCTCTGCATTAGTTAACTATATATGGGGTTCTATTGTGATTAGGAAGCACTATGAGTAAAATTGTATGACGACTATTAGAATAACAGTTTGCTCCTAAACTGACTTTTTATGGATAGAATGACAAGATATAGCTGGAATTTTATGATTGTTTTTAGATTTTGGGTGGTTTTTCGATGTATTGTATTTTATCTTTTGTGGCTGTAAATCTTTTTATGGTTCTTGCAACCAAAATAAAGTCATTTTGATTTGACTTTATCACTTCACATCTCTTTCTGTTGTGTTAACGTTGGCAGAGGTAATGTGATGCTAAAAATTGCAATGAAAATAGAGGATGTATTAAGGTTGTGAAATATCACATCTGCTACCCAGGACATTTTGGTGAATCACTGTCATTGACTCTTCGCTTATACATGCCCTAAAAGACTTTCTGCAAGTGGTGCTTGTTTTGAATGGGTTTGACAGACCTCATACACTGCATCAAAGCTGTATACAAAATGCATCTCTTAATGGAATATCATGTGCTCCTTATATAATTCTTTAATTAAATGTGCTAATCTATTGAACACACCCATTCTTTAGACTTCTGAAATAATACCATATAGGGTACACAGTACTTTCTGTAGTACCCATCTTAACACTCACCTTGGACTTCTGGGTGTTTCACCATGTAAAGGAGTGCCCAGCGTAGGGTGTTGGTGGTGGTGTCTGTCCCAGCTCCAAAAAAATCAGCTGCAAGGCGGACCATGTTATGTTCATCAAATGTAGAGGGGTCATCATGAGAGTCCTGAATGGGATATAAATAAGCCAACGCAGCAAATGTAAAATACTGAAACAGCCTATAGTGAAGACATCATAACTTGGGAGTATGTTGAATTGCATAATTAAATTACACAGATTGCGGATTTCGCTTTACCATATGAGAAGATAACATTGGGTTAGCTAGTTTAGTGTACGGGTATATTGTAAACTGTGTCATCAGGGAATAATGAATGTGGATGAGGACTCACACTTGCAGTAGTTATGGGTTAGATTAATTGATTCTTTGAACCAGAGGAATGGAAGTGAAGAAAGACTTCAGAACTCGGAAAGGTGGGCAGATTCAATAACCCTACCATAAGGAGTGATCGGAAAGAGCAGTATCTCCCTTTGAAAAAATGAAAGTAATCAATTAGTAGCAGATAAGAATTAAGAAGTGAAAGAAAGGATAACAGAATCAGTGAAAATGTGTATTTATTCTTTTATTTGTTCTGCAATTTGCCACATTTATTGCCTTTCACTTGCTTTAGAAAACCAGGAAAATAACTCTGTCAAAAGGATATTGTTGAACTGTTGGGAGTGTGTCTGCAGTTTGATCCTGACTGAGGTGAGTTTCTAAGCTTGCTGAGGTTTGGGCCCACTCACATGTGACAGAGGAAGGCAAGTTATTCCTAGGATTGACCAGTTGCTGAATTAAGAGCTTAAAAAGGCATGACCTTTGAAAGCTTAGTTGGTTTGTTAGTTAAGAGCTGAAGTTATTCAAACTGTGTGATTACAGAACTTTTTATTTTTGAATCACATGCCTTTCTTCAGTTTATTTTAGTGTAACTATCTATTTGCAACAAGAACCAGTCAGGCAGAAAGATCCCTGTTGTGTGATGTTCTTTGCATGTGTTTTTTCTATGTATGAAGCACCCCCTGGGAGCTTGACTAGACCAGCCAACATAGTAGAAGCAAACACTTACTCTTGATATTTTAGATTGGTAAAAATCAATCACGTCCTGGGGCTCCTCAGGCACTCCGTTTTCTTTGTGACTCTGGATTTCCTTCTTCACAAATTCCTCCAGGAAGGCATTGCTCCTGAAGAGATCTTGATGAGGGCCTGGAAGATGCCGCATTAGCCAGGGGAATGCATCAAAGAGCTGGAGTGAAAGATAGTGTATTGATTAAGTAGAGTGTTCTTTTCTGATCATACTTTTAACCAAAATATTAAAGGAACTTAGCAGAATACTCCCTGAATGCCCTTATTTGACACAATCTCCCTCTATTACAGATGTATTCTGGATTATGGGTAGACAGCCATGAAGCGTCAAAATCTTATTTATGTGAGTAGGTGTGTGGGACAAGTGTTTGAATGGATGCATGTCTAAGACAAAATAAAATGTGAAAACTTAGAATATAAGAAAGATTAGGTTGAGATATGAACTTTTAAACTACAGTGATATTATGTAGAAACTAGGCAAGAGAACATGGATGAAACCCAATCTATACAAGTCCTGGTTCTCCTGTGTGTCCTCGAAGGAAAGCCTTGCTGTTTGAGCCAGGCTGCTAAGGTTTAGCTTGGATTCCCTACAGGGTCTAGTGTTTATTTCTATTTTGCCATGTCTTATTAATCAACCTTTCTTTCACAAGCTTACTTTAAATCCATTGCAGGTCACACATACAAGTTTCTGAGTCCAAGTTGCTTCCTTTGTTTAACCACTCACTTAGAATATGAAGCAATCTTGAGACTCACCCTGCCCCACGCGCTCATTAGTTTGTTACCAATGGCATCATTTGCTTTAATGAGCTGATTGAATTCTTTATCGTCTCTGGAGAAGCGGTGCCCAAAAGTCACAGCTGAGATCACATTAGCAACAGAATGGATAATCGCCGGAGAGGGATCCAAGCTTTTCCCTGCAACCACAAAATGAAAAAATTACTTACTTGAGCATGTTAGAGTAAACCAGAGCACTGTAGGGCCCACGGTTGACCATACTTGGCAAACAAAGAGAAACAACAGTAGACTGGAATGGTTTGCAGAATAATTTAAGAGAATATGTAAAGAATTCTGTTCACTCCTCTGTTTTTCTTAATACTTAGCTATCAGGGTTATTCCTATGTTCGCTCAGGTGCAAGGATAACCTACCAATGAGATGCAAGATTCCAAGTGTCCGGCACTAACCAAGACATTGAATACTCTCTTTGCAATGGAAAGTTGGTTTCCCAAGCCCCCTTGCCCTTGGTGGTAGCTTGCTTTGATCCGTCAAGGTCTGGCTCAAAGAAAATATTGTGAGGCTTGAGTTTAAATACAGTGCAAACCAATTGCAGTTGAAATAAAGATTGTAAGAAAACAATCCTTTGGCAGACGCTTCACATTATTTGCCCCCAGATGGACAACTAGATGCTGGTTTTCAACTCTGATAGTGCCTTGGAGCCTGCTAACCGAGCCCCAGCCCCACTGCTAAATCCCCAAAACAGATATGTGTGAATTGGTAATCCCAATTGGCAAAGGACTTTAACTCACTTTTAAGTCTCTAGTAATCAGTTCGACCAGGCACTAGCAACTGTTAATATAGACAAAATTAATGGTTACACTCTACGCTGGTCCATGGTGGACCCGGTAGTGATGACTAAAAAAACTGGTAACCAAATGTAGACAGGCCTTTCAGACCTGCCTGCGTGACTCAACTACACCAGATGGTATTCTATTTTAATTTCAAGTTGTAGCAGGCACAGTAAGGCAAATATTACATGTACAAAACCGAAAGAAAGAGGGTCCCCAAAGTTGGCTTGACACGAAGTGTACTAGAGCTTACACTAGTTCAGTTCATAAACTTTATTCTGGTACCTTGGTACCCATAAAAGCACAAAGTCATAACACTTACAAACAGTCTGGGAATTTAAGAACACATGACATCATAAGAATATACAACAATATTACATAATATATAACATTTTGAATCTGCCTATTAAAAGTGATTTCTTTGGGAAAAAATATAGCTAAGACCATTAGAACATTTTGCAATTATACCAAAAGTCTCAGGGATCCAACATGGACTTACGTGTTCTAATGGCATTCCTAAGAAAAGGGCATGTGCGAAAAATCAAATCTGCATCGACCATGGTTGCTATACACAGATAGGCCTCGTCCAAACTTATGGGCCGTCTCTTTTTAAAATAAGGGGTTAAGAGCCACTTAGAGTATTTGATATAGTAATTACAGAAAAATAAAACATTTATAATTGATTGACCACTCCTCCCATCACAAGGACATGGTGTTTGATTAAGGTTGGAGTGGTACCCAAGAGGAAAGCACAGTGCAAGTCTGACAGTTCCAGCTCTTAGGCAGAATAATAGGCTCCTATCCCAGCGACTCATAGGTAGGGTGAGATATATATGCAGAGTGGTGACAATAATGTTCGATAGACATATAATTGCGAACAGATGATTTCACAGATTCTAAGTCGATCCTCTCTTTATTATATAGGGAGTAGAGAGCATCTCTCAGTTCCTTTTTGGACACAGCTTCAGCTGTACTAGGATCTAAGAAGATGTGTTCCCTATTGATGTTGCGCAAACTTTGTTGCACTCCACTCAACCAAGGGATATCCATCCCTTTATCACACCTTACGCAGTCGCTAATAATCTCTTGTGTAAGGGAAGCGGCCTGATTCCTCCCTACTGAAAGCCAAAAAAGAGCTGGTCGAGCGCGAATAAAATCAGATATAAAATTAAGGTTGAGTTCCCTTTGACATATGTATTGTGGTGTCGAGATTGGGATACCCAACAGTTTCCTACAGAACCTATTTTCTTCCTGTTGGATACATGAACTATTTACAATGCCCCAAATCTCAGCCCCATATGTAGCCACAGGGGTGCACTGTAGTTTGTAGATTTTCTGAATGGCTAAAATAGCTCCAGCGGTCTTAGGGCGGGGAAGACTCAAAATTGAGTTGGTGGCCTTTGAGAACTTGCTCCTGGAATGGGCTAAATGCTCATTCCAGGAGCCGTTCGCAGTAAAGACCAACCCAAGATTAACGAAAGAACGCATACATGTCAATTCTTGGCTATCCACTGTGATAGAGCTTATCTCTCGCTTCCCAGGGCCACTACACATTAAAAATGATTTTTTAAAATTGACACACCATTCCAGGCCATCCATATACTTAGAAAGGTTTTGTACTAAAATACACAGAGAGTTTGGAGTGCAGCCTATAAGGACCGCATCATCTGCGTATAAAAGCACGGGGAGAGATTTCCCATTAATTATGGGAACATCTTGGGTAGCAGTTTTCAGAGAACTGTCCAGCCCATTAATATAAATAATGAAGAGAAGGGGGGTAAGACGCAACCCTGTCTTACACCCCTTCCTACTTCAATTACTCTTGAAACCTCTCCTCCCATGCCAATCCTCACCTGTGCCTGGAGATCTTTGTGGAGATTCGCTAATAAGTGTACCAGCTGCTCGTCCAGCCCACCTGCCAGAAGGATTGTCCACAGCATCGCCCTGTTGACAAGGTCGAAAGCTATGGACAAATCCATGAATGCCATATAAACTGGTGACCTCCATGCAATGGTGTATTTCCCAATAACCAAATTAAGGTTAAGGCATTGTTCAACTGTTCCCACCTTGCTCCGGAAGCCTAGCTGGCATGATTTTAAAATATCGTTTTCTTCTGTCCAGGTTAGAATTTTATTATACAGAACTCTCCCCAATATTTTTAGAGTGTTGTCTATTAGGGATATTGGTCTGTTCTTGCTCGGCTGGGACCTGTCTCCTTTTTTGAAAATCTGTATTATCATACTCTTAGCCCATGTTGCAGGTAAGGTGGCAATTGTCAAGCTAATAAAAACATTCAGTATGCAATGGGGCCCAGAAATCTGGTTTCTATTTAATTAGGTCGATAGGCAACCCATCTGGCCCTGGTGCTTTATTCCCTAAGCTCTGCCGGATGGCCTCTTCTACTTCTAAAATAGTTAACTCTATCTGGGCGAACATGCCGGGCACATAATATTCTATCTCTGTTTGTGGGGTGGCATAAATTGCCGAACAAAATGGTTTACCCAGGACTCGCTAGAAATGTTGCAACTAATCGGGGTTGATAGCTGGCCCATTGATCGAAGGTTCCTTACTGCGGACCAGAAGATGTTACCCTTTTTTAAACAGGCTGCCTCGCAGAGGGTATCCCAACGTTCCGTCAAAAGGACCATCTTCCTATATGCAATCGTTATGTTATATTCCTTCCTAGCCTGATGAACATCAGTGGCGGACCTCGGGTTGGCTGATAAGGCCCTACGTAGGTTCCTATTAGCCAGTGTGCATTCTCAGTCGAACCATCTAGGGCTACTTCCTACTTGGGGTACGGGTTTTGATAGAAGAATTTTTGCGGCCTGGCAAAGCTTAGTAAAATCCTGGATTACCTCTGTGTGTATGGGTTGCAGTGACAAGCAGGAGTCAATGAGATGCATGTTACCCTTAATTAATTCCTTAAACACTTTACCGCTATCGACCCCCTTCCAGTGTAATCTTAGGTTATCAGTCAAGGGGATCAGATTTGGGGCCCCGCGTTCGATCTGGAATACGGCTCTGGGGGTGGAGCTCAGCAATATTTTGATAGGATTATGATCCCCATGATCCGTAACAATGACCTCTGCAACCTTTAGTTGATCTTCAAGTGAGGGGGAGATCTATTGTTGAACAACAACCCCTTCCCCTAAATGTTGGTTGCGTATAGCCAATTGCATTAAGCCTGCCCACCAGATCCATGACATTAACCAAATTATATGTTCATAAGAGCATAGCAAGTTCGGCACCCCAACGAACAGATGGCCCCGAGTTGCCCGTCCCCCCGTCATGCCCCTTACTAGTAAGTTTTGCATTAAAATCACCCCCCAACAAAACCCCAGTGGGGCCCCCCATATGAAGCTGAATGTCCAAGTTTAAAATAAAAAAGCCCAATGAAATTCTTATTAGGAACAGAATGGAAGTCGTTATTGTAAAAATTCACCAAGTGAAAACAGACTCACCTTTTAAAAAGCACAGCTTGGTATTTTTGGCTGTTGGTTGGAAGGACCTTAAAGCTGCTACCAGCAGCCACATTAATCCCAATAAACAGACCACCCAACAGTCTGCCCATTTTAGGGGTTAGGGCTGCCACACTAAAACAATGAAACCCTTCAATGTATAAATCTTCCGTAGCCCAGGTTTCCTGGAACATTTCTATGTCATGTTCCTTTATTATGCGCAGCCAATCCTGGTTGTCAAGCCTAGTTCGTAACCCTGCCACGTTCCAGCTTAGGACACTCAAATCGGCCCCACTGCTAACTCTGGGTATAACTGCCCTATCTATGTTGTTATGAGATATGAGGCTAGTACCCAGTCTGGCCCCCTCGGGGGCTTAAATGTTAGGTGTCAGCGGTGGTAATCAGTCCTGGGTGTCCAAGCTGGAGAGTGCATGGAACCTATTGGCTGTCAATACATGTGCTTCAGGACCCCTTGCTGATGTTACTGGCTGTTTATAGAAATAGCCAAAGGGAAATACACTGTCTCTATTGACGCTGAAGGATTGTTCTCTGATGGTTATTAAACGACGGACCATTTGTGGTCTACATAAATTGAGAACAATACAGCCACCGTCAATACTCTTCTTTGATTGGCCAACTCACCCTACTCTCCTGACCATAATGATTTCATCCATTAGGGAAGGGTCAAAGTTTTTATGTTTACAAAGCCAGTCTACAGATTTATTTTGAAGATCTGACCAAGACTCTCTCTGGCCCCAGCAAGATTTGGGACACCAGTCAGGACTAGCACATAGGGAATAGAGGCAGGTGGTAGATCCAAGACAAGACATCAATGTTGGGATTTTTATGTAAATTTCTAAGGCGCTCTCTAGTGTCTTTGGTGGGGTCGGCCACAGTAATACCTGGCTGGGGCTGATTGTAATTGGCACTCCCAGCAGCCAAGTTCCGATTACTTATGTTAACTGATCTCGATGTAGCCTGGTTGTCTCTCCCAGTGGGGGCAGGATTGGGCACAAAACAATCTCCTCGATTCCCACAAGATACAAATAAGGTAGTGAAGGGGGTATCTATGGGGGGAGTTATACTGAATAGTTGTGTCTCACTATCACGACTGTTCGCTACAAGTGTTATAGATGTAGTTGGGTTCACCTCCCCTGCATCAATAAGAACATTATTCAACTTTCCCCCACTAAGCTTATCCATAGCTGAGTTCAAGTGCATCAATTTCCCCCAAAGCAAGTCAAAGTTCTTGGCAATCTCCTCCTTTATGCTTTCCAGTCTTGATTCAAACCCTTCCGTTATAAAATACAAGATTGTGGTACCCCTATTGGTCGCGTTGCAACTGTTCTCTGGGGTATCATCTGTCTGTGTTGCAACAGAGGTTGTGTTCACAGTTTCGTTAACCTCCGAACTACTTGTGGATGCCCCATTATTAAAGTTTTTAGATTTCGGTTTAGGCTTGGTATTTGCAGTGTTAGCAACATTTTTCTTCCTTTTGGCTGGTTAAACAGCTAATTTATGGTGACTAGATTTTCCAGCATTTCCCCGAGTGTTGGTAGAAGGTGCGCCTAGGGCGAGTGTATTAAACGAATCTAAGGGTGACAAAGATGACAAAGGTGGACTCAAGGTAGGGCCAGCTATTGCCGATGATACTTTTGCTGTATCTGTTACATGAAGATCGACTTGGCCCCCCAGCGACAGACGTGACTGTAATGCAGCAGGGTCCAGGGACAGTCTTCTTTCTGTCATCTGAATCTCATGCGTGAGCAGTGACTCTGCCCTTACGATGAAGTCATCCAGAGTTCCAGCTACCCCTCTCCGTTTACTCATTGTACGACAAGGATGGCCAGTTGACCCTAGTATAACAGTATAACAGTATAAATCCTCCAGACAGCACAATAAAAGTGATTCTAACAGGATGCACTTAAGTATTCCTTCCGAATCCGGAAACCAAATAGGGTGGCCCAGCCCAGCCTCCTTCGGCCTCAGACGGGATCGCCCTTGGCCCGGGCTTTGCCCGGTGCCACCCGCACGCGTCCTGCGATGCGGGAGTCCAATGACCCATATAAGCGCCTCCTGGCACTTAGAGTCGCGGTGGTGGCGTGCGCGCCGCGGGTGCTGCCGGGTAATGGAGTCCGGCAGCGTCGATGTCAATGGCAGCAATGCGGGGCAGGTTGCTGCAGAGTGGCAGGGCATCTGGCGCTAGCAGCGAGGCAGGTAAGTGTCCAGGTTGTAGGGCTCCCGCTCCACCGGAGCCCAATAACCCTTATAAGCGCCTCCTGGCGCTTAGAGCCGCGGTGGCGGCGTGTGTCCCGCGGGTGCTGCCGGGTAATGGAGTCTGGCAGCGTCGATGTCTGGCGCCAATGCGGGGCAGGTTGCGGCAGAGTGGCAGGGCGTCTGGCGCTAGCAGCAAGGCAGGTACGTGTCCAGGTTTTAGAGCTTACACTAATCTAGAGCATGAGTTACACAGTTTACCACAAAACATTATTAACATTAGGCAGGCGAGAAGGGATTATAAATTGGCCCTCATAGAAAGAAAGAACGCCCTGAGGAATGAAGCATGGGAATCGCTACACATAGCATCACAACGAAAAAATAGTGCTGCTTTCTGGAAAGGAGTAGAAGCTCCTTTTTTATCACCAGGAGGGGGTCCTTCATTAGAAATCGCTATATCTGAGGATATTCATATCTGAGGAACATTTCTCTGTGATGTATAATGGGCAGGAAAATTCTAATATTCAATATAGCAATATTCTAAAAGAAACCTCGCATAACTTGGACCTCCACTTTACCGTGGAGGTGGTAAACAAAACTCTCTCAGCAAGTTTAGGCGACAAGGCCCCTGGGCCAGATGGGGTTAAACATTCGTCTTTGGGGTCCAATTATAACACAAGTAATAAATGCCAGTTGCCAGGCCTTATATCCATTGTCATGGGTAGAATCCGTCATTGTCCCTATTTTTGAAAAAGGGGACCATCAGGATCCTGCATGTTATAGGCCCCTTTCTTTATTAGATTCCTTGGCCAAAGTTGTGGGGCAAATTATTTTGGAACACCTGTATGACTGGGACGAGGATAACCAGATCCTATCTGATATTCAATACGATGAGAGGCTAGGGACAATAGAACATAGCTTAAATCTGGCCATCTTTGTAGGGAAGTATATCAGGATGAAGAAGGGCAGATTGTTTTTAGCCTTTGTGGACCTCATTGCGGCCTTCGACTCTGTGAGGCATGGTAAACTCTGGGAGATCCTGGAGACCATGGGGGTTGATCCTAACATCATCCACTTTCTCATGCACCTCTACAGTGGAGTGAAGGCACAAGTGCACTTTGGTTTTGGTGGCAAGTGCACTGCCTCTTTCCCCAGCAGGAGGGGGTTAGGCAAGGTTGTGTCCTAGCCCCCTTCCTTTTTAACCATTATATCAATGGGTTAGGGCAGGTCATCTTTGTAGGGAAGTATATCAGGGTGAAGAAGGGCAGATTGTTTTTAGCCTTTGTGGACCTCACTGCGGCCTTCGACTCTGTGAGGCATGGTAAACTCTGGGAGATCCTGGAGACCATGGGGGTTGATCCTAACATCATCCACTTACTCATGCAGCTCTACAGTGGAGTGAGGGCACGAATGTGCTTTGGTGGCAAGTGCACTGCCTCTTTCCCCATCAGGAGGGGGTTAGGCAAAGTTTTGTCCTAGCCCCCTTCCTTTTTAACCATTATATCAATGGGTTAGGGCAGGCACTCCTCGAGGATGGTCGAGATTTTCCCCAAATGTGTAGTCGCTCGATACCTGCTCTTCTTTACGCGGATGACGCTGTACTGATGTCCCGCACACAGAATGGTCTCCAGAAGGTTTCAATTAATTTCTCTAACTTTATGAAGGATCTTGGTCTTAGGATTAACATGTCTAAGACCTTCATAATGAGGTGTGGACGGGGAGCCAGAGGTCCAGGGGCATGTTTGTAGATGGGCACAGAATAGCCCCTACCAAGAGTTTTTCATACCTTGGTATGTTATTTAACCATAGCGATCTATGAACCCAAGCCGTCACTGCTAAAAAGCTGGAGTTTATTAGAACTACAGAAGCTCTGGCCACCTTTTCAAAAAAATTGGAGTGGGAACCGCCACGAGAATTCTTACATATTACAAAGCAAAATGCATTTCCACTGCAATTTATGGAGCGGGAGTCTGGGGTTTTGCTGATACACAGCTGTTACAATTAGTGGAGAACACCTTTTTAAGGTATATTTTGTTGGTTCCACCCAGTACCTCCACATATGTTTGTCATGCTGAGCTGGGACTCCCATTCTTCTCTGACCTTATAAGACTGGAACCCATTCTCCTCTTGCATAGGATCTGGTTAAAAGAACAGCCCAAGCTAAGCAGGGTAGATCTTACGGGACAGCCTGAATTTGGAAGGGGCCATAAAGATCCAGTGGGTTAAGTTTCTGCAAGAGTTTATAAGAGATTAAGGTCATCCGGAATATTTTACTAACACAAGTTCCATTCAGTCGATTTCTAGAAAGAATCTAAGAATGGAGGGTCTCCAGTTGTTGGATTTGTTAAGATTGTCTGGGTAGACTTTAAAGCCCAGTGTACAGCAGCATCAGATGGTTTTAACCACTTTTAGCATGCAGCCATATTTAGTATTTGTTCCTGGTGGATATGCCAGACTGCCGTTAACGAGGTTCAGATTGGGGATTGTCCACAGATGTGTCTGTTTCCAAAAAATGAACGATTGGGCTCGTGAATTACTGTTATGCCCCTGTGACAATCAATCGGTCCAATCAACTTTCCATTTGGTTTTATTATGTACATTTTATATGAGGTAAAGAAAGGTGTGGCTGGTTCCTCTTTTAAATGCTCTGGGGGTGAAGCAATCCCCCCGGCTCTAATCAAGCTGCAGTTTGAAGAGAATGAGCATATAGCCTGGAGGATATGCATGTATCTGAAGAAAGTGCTCTGCCAAATGAAAAGCATTGTGATATCAGGAGCAAGATTGTTTGGGTGCACTGTCACTTTATCATTCTTTGTTTTTAACTACGTTGAATTGTATATCACTTTTTACTATGTTTTTAAACGTCTATTCTATTTTCATCTTTTCGTAAACTGAAAGCTTTGTACATTTTTCTCATGTGCTTTTATGATTGTTAAAAAAAGCAATTGAATAAAGCTTTTCTTGACTTGACTTGACCTGAAGTCTCTAGTATATGGTACCAGTGGTCCCCAGGGCATGGGTGTTAAATGGGGCACCAGGGCTTGAAACACTGAGTGACCGAAGTAAACTACTGAAAGCAAGCCTGCCATTGCAGACTGCAGGAAAAATGCAGACTGCTAAAACTTGATTTTGCCCTCACCAGGTGTTGCAAAGTCAATGCACTATTTTTAATATATGCCAGTCTCCATTAAGGAAGGCCTCCTAGAGCCACGAGGCCGGGTGCATTACATTAAAGGCGTGGACATGTAAGTGCAAGCTCATGTGACCCTATAGTTGCCTTTACAATTAAAGGACACTATAAGGGATAGACGGTCCATAGGATAACATGGACTGGCTCGTGGGCAAACCCGAGGTTGGCAGCTCCGATATGGTACTGCCTAAATATGTCATGTTTGGTATCAAACAATGGGCCTTCTCAACCCTAACATGAATCTCGTGTTGAGGATCTCCGATCCTGTCGTAGGTGTTGGTCTTTTCCCCAGCCTGCAGTAGTCCGACAGACCGCATTGTAATGCGGAGGTCAGACCGCTGCTTCTGATGTCGGGCGGATTGCTAACTGGCAATGGGCCCCAATGTCAAACCTTTGGTTTTTCAGTGACTTTCTAAGATATTTTCTTTTTAAAACAAAAAAAAACTGAGCCTTTTATCACACTTAACTATAACATTATTCAAACCAATGTTTTGCTTAGTGAATTTCTATTTTTTTTTCACTGTAAGGTAATATTTCATTATCATATGTAAAGCCAACCCGACATCGTGCATGGCTAAAGTTGGTTGCCCACAAGATTTTATGTGTTTTAAAGGGGAAGGAGTTAATCAAACACAAGAGAGGGCCCCTGACGAAATAAGTAAGCATGCAAAAGAAAACAGGGGAACAAATGCATAAGCAAAAAACATGAAAAGACTGCCTGCATGGTTCAATTGGAGGAGGGTCTCACCATATTTCAAGGATGCTTACCAAGTCATCTCGGAGTCATGGTATATATGTGGTATGTTACACCTACAACGCAACTTTTACGTAGCATTCCGTTACAACGCAGATTTTACAACGCGGGATCCATTACAACGGATGGCATTACAATGCATGGCATTACATCGCAGATGCTATTACAACGCATACTATTACATCGTAAGTATTGGTAAGTATTTAATTTTTTTTATTTCATTTAATATTATTTAATTGATTTAATTATTATTAATTATAAAAAAAATATTTATTTTTGTTTTTAAATATTATAAATTAAATATATTAATTTAAGTGATTTTTTAAATAAGTATGAGTATAGGAGTATATGTTTTGGGGTACTGAGGTATATGTTTTGGGGTGGTTGGGTATTTATAGGTTTTAGGGCAGGGTTTGGGTTTTGGGGTACAGGGTTGTTTTTAGGTTTTAGGGTAGGGTTTGGGTTTTGGGGTACAGGGTTGTTTTTAGGTTTTAGGGTAGGTTTTGGGTTTTGGGGTACAGGGGTGTTTTTAGGTTTTAGGGCAGGGTTTGGGTTTTGGGATACAGGGGTGTTTTTAGGTTTTAGGGCAGGGTTTGGGTTTTGGGGTACAGGGGTGTTTTTAGGTTTTAGGGCAGGGTTTGGGTTTTGGGGTACAGGGGTGCTTTTAGGTTTTAGGGCAGGGTTTGGGTTTTGGGGTACAGGGGTGTTTTTAGGTTTTAGGGCAGGGTTTGGGTTTTGGGGTACAGGGGTGTTTTTAGGTTTTAGGGCAGGGTTTGGGTTTTGGGGTACAGGGGTGTTTTTAGGTTTTAGGGCAGGGTTTGGGTTTTGGGGTACAGGGGTGTTTTTAGGTTTTAGGGCAGGGTTTGGGTTTTGGGATACAGGGGTGTTTTTAGGTTTTAGGGCAGGGTTTGGGTTTTGGGGTACAGGGGTGTTTTTAGGTTTTAGGGCAGGGTTTGGGTTTTGGGGTACAGGGGTGCTTTTAGGTTTTAGGGCAGGGTTTGGGTTTTGGGGTACAGGGGTGTTTTTAGGTTTTAGGGCAGGGTTTGGGTTTTGGGGTACAGGGGTGTTTTTAGGTTTTAGGGTAGGGTTTGGGTTTTGGGGTACAGGGGTGTTTTTAGGTTTTAGGGCAGGGTTTGGGTTTTGGGGTACAGGGGTGTTTTTAGGTTTTAGGGCAGGGTTTGGATTTAGGGATAATTAAATTATATTTACCATTTTAAAATTAATTGAAATATATTTAATAAATTAAATTAATTATTGTACATTAATAACATTTTTTATTAAATTAAGTAAATTAAATAAATTAATATTATTAATTTAATTTAATTTCATTATAAAAAATATGTACATTAAACTAATTACTTTTTTTAATTAAATTAAATTAATTACAATTTTTATTATATTTACATTTATTAAATAGATATTATTTTATTAAATTAAATTAACAACAATTTTTAAATGTCTTTTAATTAAATTATTTAAAAAAAATTATTTACAATAAACTAAATAACATTTTTAACAAAAAATTCAACTTACCTATACTTACGATGTAATGCCATGCGTTGTAATAGCATCTGCGATGTAATACCATGCATTGTAATGACATCCGTTGTAATGGATCCCGCGTTGTAAAATCTGCGTTGTAACAGAATGCGTTGTAATACAACGCGTTATACTGACACCAATCCATATGTGGTATGTTGACACCAATCCATATATGTATATATTTTAAATAAAAATGTTAATCAGACATATAGAAAATCCTCAATGTCATTATCCAAAGTTTTATCAAAAATAGAAATTGATTTTTGTGGTCATTACCATATACATACACACATATTCATAGATATCACGGCACAAGACATTCCAAAGGTCCATAAATAACAAGGAAATGGTGTAACATACATTTAGGCACCATAGAACAACCCCCACTGATAATCAGATTCCTCATCCATGCAACTCACACCACATTCATTCAACAGGCATCCTTATGCATATCAAAAATCCACAGACCAACAAGACGACAATGGTCCAAAGACCAATAATACCAGAACACAATAATGTAAAACATATATAACAAAGAGAGCAAAATATTTCAATATTAAATAATTTTGCATACAAACATGTAATACATTGTTTCTTAAACATTATTGCTTGAATTTAAACATTAAATGTCCTAATAATCACGTCTTGTAGTCTAGAAATGCACCTGAGGGGTGGGAGGCCACATGGGCTCCCTCCCGGGTCTTATTAGGCTCTTGGAACCTTAACCCAGGCCCCCCCCCCTGAGGCTCATTTGGCCCTGGGGTCCCATTTTCTAGTGCCCTATGTTATTTAAAGTTGAGGGGACCAAGTGCCCCCTTACCCAAGATTTGTGAGTCCCTGGAAACCCTATTCTCAATGTCTGTTTTTTTTAAGTGGAGGGGGTCCATGTGGCCCTCCCACCCTGAGCCTTTAAAATGCAAGGAAGACCCCATTCCAAAAGGTCTGTGCACAGTTGTAGGGAAGGGAGGGTCACACAGCCCCCTTCCCCAGCCTTTAAAAGGTGCTGAGGACCCCATACCATGGTCTTTTTTTATTAGGGGGAGGGGGCTGCATGGCACCCTTCCCAAAGCCTAATTATGAAATCCCCAGGGCCCTTTATTTATGAAAGGGTAGGGGGGCTATGAGGCCTACCTACTCCACAAGCCTTAATAGGCCGTAGTGACACCATCCCCCAGGGCCCTTCATTAAAGGCGATTGGGGCCCCAGGGCCCCCTCCCCAATCCTTGTTTGGCCCTGGGGATCCCATCACCCAGAACCTTTTCTTTTAATTAAAGGGGAGGCGGCCATGTGCCCCCTACTCAAACCTTGTTAGGCCCTGTGAACCCCATCCCCCAGAGTCTTTTTTTTATTGAAAGGGAAGGGGCCCATGTGACACCTCTCCCCAAGCCTTGTTGGGCCCTGGGAACTCCATTCCCCAAGGCGACTAGTAAAAATAGAGCAGAGGGGGGCTGCGGGGATCATTTACTTGAGCCTTATTAGGCCCTGGGAACCCATTCATTTAGGGCCTCAGCAGTTATAGACCCTCGGGACCCTAACCCCCAGGGCCAGCACTATGAAAGGTGAGTGCCCTCATGGCCACCAAGGGCACATACCATACACTTGTTAGGGACCATGGGGGAGCTACAGGGCCCCCAGAGCCCCCGGTCAGCTCCCCAAATGCAGCAGGAGCCGGCACTGCTCCTGCCCATAGGGAGCCGCTACTAATGCTGCTCCCTCCAGACGGGAGCAATAGTTTGATCTGTTTCCTTGCCCGCATCACAGCATTTTTAAAGTTTCCGTTAGCTGGAAGCAGACTTTGTGTTTGCTCCCGCTTGGCCGGATGTTCAAAATTGCTCCCATCAAGCGGTAACAAACACAGGTTTTCCTGCCCACGCCGGTGAGGCAGGGAAACTGCTATGCCCTGGGGATGGGTTCCCTGGGACAAAGTTAGTGAGCTGCCACCAGGGAATGGGGCCCTGAGGCTATTAATGGCACAGGGAGTGGTGCCTCGTGGCCCCCTCCCTTTTAATTAGTTATGTGGAGCCAGGAGATTGTGTCCCAGGAGCCCTTAGAGGTTCGGGGAGGGGGACCGCACGACCAGCCCCTCCCATTCCAGTCACATTTCGGCCCCAGGGATGGTTTGTGACTGCCCGGTTATGACTTGTTCCATTGTCAATTTTAACTGGTTTGGTAACAGTTCTGGGATCCTGGGCCACTATATCTTGTTTTGATTTCCGCTGCCATGTTGAAAGATAAATGATGCCCACTTGCTATTGCTTTTCATTAGTTCTTGCCTTTGCTTTGTTAATCTCTCCTTATCCTCACAGTTAAAGTGCCTAACTTTCTATTGGATGGTTAATGTGGATCATTTTTGCTTTAAATGTATGTAATACACAAAACCTTCACATGCATCCGAACCCATACATGTTAATTTTGTAATCTGCTTGTATGCAGTAGTAACTGTTCTGCTCAAAGAGCTTAGAAATCCCTTTGTCTCTGGTTTGTGTTATATTACATAAACAAACAAACATAGAAATAAATTATAATAGCTAAAACTGAATGAGCCCAATGTTGGGGTCAGATGTTTTATTATCATAGCTGTGGCACTTGGGCTTAAAATAATTTACCTTTCTTTGTTGCAAAAAACTCCACCAAGTTCTGGGCCTCCTCCTGGATTCGCGCTTCTAGACTATTTTTCCCGAGTCCGAGATTCCTCAGAGTCGTGAGGCCGAAACGTCTCTGTTGCTTCCAGTTGTGTCCAGAGGAAAAGATAACTCCTAAGTAGTCAATTTTGTGTTTCATTTTTAGTTAATTATCTCTACAACAAAATATATGCATTTTATTTTTAGGTCTGGCTAAAGAATGCTTTGGTCCTCTCTGCTAACGTAGTGCATGTACAAGTAGAGGTACTCTGTGCAAAAAACTGCAAGAGAGACTGCTTTGTCAAGGACTTTCAATTTTGAACTATAAATACCATGCTTTCTTTCTCTATCTGCATCTCATTCAGCTCTTGTCCCTGCCTTTACTAGCTTCTGAAAATACAATTTGAAGAAAGAGTCGCTGACATACTGTGGGATCTACAATTGTCATCCTCCCTTGCACATCATGGAAGATCTATATCTGGATCCTTCTGTTTTTGTTTGATATATATAATGCTAGCTCTTAGATTCCAATAGTTTCACCTGCATGCCCACATCCCTGTACACGGCCGCTCTTTTTCAAAAGGTAGCTCAGTGCCAGGATACCCTCCCAGATGATAAATAGTTTTACAAATCTGCATAACACAACAGTGGTCAGAGGTAGGTTTGTAGGGTAACACCACTGCACCCACTGTCAGTAATATAGACAGTGAGAGCACAGATCTGTATCCCACTGGAGGGGTAAGGCTGCTGAGAAGGATGCCTGACAGCAAGGTCACTTTACACACTGTGCCCCTGTGGCAGCTGCACTGTATTGTGTAACTAATGGACAGCGTTCACCGACTGCCAACCCTGAATATCCTTGTTCTTCATCATCTGCAAATACTGCTCCCCAGTCCATCAGTTCATCTGTCAGTTCATCCCTCCATCCATCCGCTTACTCAATGTATACTCAGAAAGCTTTGAACCATGAGTAGGATTAGGTCAAGAGTAAGTCGCACAACTCCACAAATAAATCAGTTTATATTCACTCAGTGAATCTTTACAGCAGTCATAATATATATACACAGCTTAGATGTCATCCATTCATAACCCAATGAATAGCACCTCCTGCTCTCTGAACCCTGCCTGCTTTTTAATTCTCTCATAAGCTGGAAGAATGGCTTAGGGAGATACACATACAATGCTGGAAAGGCTGGGCAGATCACACATTCAAATGCTTCCATCCTCTTGTTCTTCAAGGTTGGTAAATAGTGCCATTAAACTAAATCTCAATAACTGCATTTATTTACAGAGCTTAGAAATGACTGAAGTGCGGTATGAAGCACTACATAAAACCAAGTTATGTGCTGCCTAATTATGCTGTTGTGAAGCAAGAGCTACCTACCCTTGCCCTTTGACATCTCATGAAAAGTTGGGATTGTAGGGCGTCCAACAAGCTCTTCGGAGTGTGAGATTAGACCATCTCTTATAGCCTGGCATCCATTCAGCACAATCACTGGCTTCTGCCCCAGCCATAGAGTGAAAACGTTCCCGTAGGTCTTCGCAAGCTGGGGGTGAAAGTAACCATGCAGGTATTGAATGGAACAGCAAACAAGAAGAAAGCATTTACTAACCCTACCAAATAAATATATGGGGGCAGATTTATGTTAACTGGCGCATCCCCAGGGATGCGCCAGTTAATGTGCGCCACAGTGCGCCACAGCTCTGCCACCCATGGTGCGCCGCATTTATAATGCGGCGCACCCTGGGGCAAAAACGGCACAGATGCGTGACGCATCTGTGCCGTAAAGGTGACGCATTGCTGGAGTTGCGTCGCAAGCGCGACGCAGCTCCAGCAAGGCTCGGGGGTGCCCCATCTTAACAATGCTGCGTCAAGACCTACCCCTGCTTCAAGCAGGCGCAGGCTTTTGACGCAGCATTGGCCAGAAAGTGACTGAGTGAAATCTTATAGATTTCACTCAGCCACTTTTGCGAGGCGCACCTGCCCCGGAACGCCCACCCTGCGCCGGAACGCCCACAAGCGGCGCAGGGCTTTACAACGTGACGCATCTGCCTAGATGCGTCACGTTGTAAATCGTTCGTAGGGATGCGCCACGTTTACGCCGCCTTGCGTGACGCAACAGCGGCGTAACGTGGCGCAAGTGCCTCATAAATCTGCCTCATGATCTCTTGGGGGAAGGTAACTAATAACCATTTCAGACTCTGGGCAGCCTGGGCAAAGCATGTTAGCTACGCTCTACTTATGTTACTTTATGTAAGGTAGTAAAGCTGGCCTACCATCCAGGAAGATAGCGCTGACACAAACCTAACCCCTCCCTAGGTATTATTTACCTCCTGAGAATTTAAGGTACTGTTAGCCAATCATCACATCTGAAATTGTCTTAACTGAGTAGTATGAATGATGGAGTGTAAACCAACTAATTTAAAAGGTGCAAAGCTTACAGTTCATGTACAGAAGAGCCCCTGATGAGATCCAACTGTCTGCCCTAAACCAAACTCTCTTCCCTTTTTTACATTGCACATTGCAAATCTCTCTTTACACACTGCAGTTCAAGCTCTATGCCCTCCAGCTTTCAAGGATGTAATTATCTGTTTCACTAATAATGAGGTGTACATCTATCAATCAATAGTTTTATTGGAGAGATCTCTCTTGGTGTCAAATTAACAAAGAGTTTTCTGTGAGTACTTGAGTCTCACTCCGGGCCTAGCCATTGCTTATCCATGTATTTTCAGGACTAAAGCATGCTCACCTATGAAAGAAGCTGTGTAAATCACAAATTTGCTATCCTGGATTAAAATTAGGTCCTAATACCAGCTAGACACACACCTGAATTGTCTCACGTGATCTCGCCTCTTGCATAAACACTCTCATGCACCTTGTTAGACGGGAACCCAGAGGGTCGGCCGAATACGGAGGGAGAGGCCTCCGATGAGGGCCGTCTCCTGCGATCGTACAGACAGGTCACTTCCCTCCCCACCGATAGACACCACACAAGGATGAGTTCAACACTTTATAGAAGGTTCGTACGGCAAGGTTATCAGCGATACAGGAGATATCGGACTCGAGGGTCCTCTCAATTCTAGTCTCTGTAGGAAAAGGGGGTAGCGGGACAGTCTTGGTACCTGGTCGGTACAGGAGGTGGTAGGGGGTGAGCTCACAATCCTCGAGCTGGAGAGTCTGCAGGGTCGGGCCGCGGCAGCGCCAGCTGGCTAGGATGAAATCTCCACGGAGGGGGCCGCGGCAGCGCCAGCAGGCCAAGACGATGGTTTCACGAGGCAGAGGGCCGCAGCAGCGCCAGCAGGCCAAGACGATGGTTTCACGAGGCAGAGGGCCGCGGCAGCGCCAGCAGGCCAAGACGATGGTTTCACGAGGCAGAGGGCCGCGGCAGCGCCAGCAGGCCAAGACGATGGTTTCACAGGGCAGGGCTACGGCAGCGCCGGTAGTCCGTCAAGGATGAGTTCTTCTCGGTGTCTCTCGACTCCAGGATACAACTGCCTTCCTGGTCTGGCATTGCCCCAGTTATAGGTCTGGTCCCCTTTGATGTCCGGACCCTCGCGCCTGGGGGGGCCGGGAGGTCCGGGATGAGGGAGTCCAGACACCCAGCGGGGGGGTGGAGCCATCGCCCAGGGCGGCCGGGGGTGATCGACACCTGGCGGAGGAGAGCCGTTGACGATCCCTTCTCCCATTGACCCGCCAAGTGGTTGTTCTACCTCCTGGGGGGAGGTTGGTGCCTCGATGTCGGGGCCAGCCCAGGCCCAGGGTGAGGGTCGAGTTGAGGCCACGCGGCCTCGTGCTGTAGTACCCAAAGATGGCGGCTGGGCCGGGGTCATGGTGTGGATGGTGACCAGGGCCAGCCGGTTCCGGAGCGGGAGTCTTGTCGTGGATGGATTTGCGGATTACTTCGAGGGTCTCCGGGGGCTCTGGCTGGGGGTTCCAGGAGAGCCAGGGTCCGGGCCCCGTCGGGGTGAGGGGGGGACAGCCCGACCACGTGGCCTGTCCAACATGCGTCCCCCCCAGCTGAAGGCGGGGAGAGTCAGCCATCCTCCTGGGGACTCTCCTCGCTGAGGCGGAAAAAGCGTGACAGGCCGTCTGCGTTGGCGTGGTCCTGGCTGGGACGATGTTCCACAGTGAAGTCCATCCCCTGCAGGGAGATGGACCAGCGCAACAGCTTCGGGTTCTCCCCCCGCATTTGCATCAGCCATTGCAGGGGTCGGTGGTCTGTCTGCACCCGGAAGTGGGTGCCGAAGAGGTAGGGTCGGAGCTTTTTGAGGGCCCAGACTACGGCGAAGGCCTCCCTCTCGATGGTGCTCCATCGCTGTTCTCTGGCTAGTAGCCGCCGGCTGATGAAGGCCACTGGTTGATCGGTCCCCTCGGTGTTGAGTTGAGAGAGGACGGCCCCCACTCCATGATCGGAGGCGTCCGTCTGTACAATGAATTCCCGGCTGTAGTCGGGAGCCTGGAGCACGGGGGCCGTGCACATGGCGGTCTTCAATCTCTCGAAGGCCGATTGGCAGTCCGGGGTCCAGTTGACTGTTTTGGGGCTCTTCTTGGAGGTGAGCTCTGTGAGAGGCCCCACGATGCTGCCATAGTCCTTCACGAACCGCCGGTAGTATCCGGTGAGCCCCAGGAAGGCCCGGACCTCCGTTTGGGTCGTAGGGGGTTGCCAAGCCTGGATGGCAGCAATCTTGAGCTGGAGGGGGGCCACCAGCCCGCTTCCCACTTGGTGTCCCAGGTAGGTCACGGACCCTTGGCCAACCTGGCATTTGCTGGCTTTGATGGTGAGCCCGGCCTGCTGGAGGGCGTGTAGAACTTCCCGCAGGTGGCGGAGGTGGTCGGTCCAGTGGTGGCTGTACACAGCGATGTCGTCCAGGTAGGCGGCGCTGAATTCTTCGAGGCCCGCCAGCACCTGGTTCACAAGCCGTTGAAATGTTGCCGGAGCGTTCTTCATGCCGAATGGCATCACCTTAAAGTGGTAGTGACCGTCCGGGGTAGAGAAGGCGGATCGTTCTTGGGCCCTAGAGGTGAGGCCGATTTGCCAGTAGCCCGCTGTTAGATCGAAGATGCTCAGGTAGCGGGCGGCCCCCATACGGTCAATTAGCTCATCCGCCCGGGGGATAGGGTGAGCGTCGGTCCTGGTAACGGCATTCAGCCCCGGGTAGTCCACGCAAAACCGGAGCTCAGGGGCAACGCCCGGGGCGGCCGCCTTGGGGACCAGGACGACAGGGCTGGCCCAGGGGCTGTCAGAAGGTTCGATCACTCCTAGGGCCAGCATCTTGGATACCTCGGTCTGGATGCAGGCGCGCACCCTGTCTGGTACGCGGTACGCCCGGTGTCGAATAGGGGGGCTGGCCCCGGTGTCCACATCGTGAAGGCACCAGGGGGTGACCCCGGGTGTGAGGGAGAATAGGGAGGCGAACCGCCTCAGGAGGGCTTGACAGTCTTGGCGTTGCTCCGGGGACAAGGCCTCGGAGAGTTGGACCCCTTCCACTGAGCCATCTTGCTCGAGGGTCCTCAGTAGGTCCGGAAGGGGCTCGGAGTCTTCTTCCGTCCCATTATCTGTAGCCATCAGGAGGCTGAGTTCCGATCGCACAAAATGGGGCTTGAGTCTGTTGGCGTGGAGGACCCGTAGAGGGTTCCGGGCGGTTTCCATGTCGATTAAATAGGTGACGGGCCCCTTGCATTCGATCACCTTGAAGGGCCCGGACCATTTGTCTTGTAGCGCACAGGGTTCCACCGGGGACATCACCCAGACCTGTTGTCCCGGCTCGAACTCAATGGAGGAAGCGTGCTGATCGTACCATCTCTTCATGTCCTCCTGACTGGCTTCTAGGTTGGCTTTTGCAGTCTCTCGGAATCGCCGGGTCTGGTTGCGAAGGGCCAGGAGGTACTTGTAGACGTCCGGGGGAGCTTTCTGGGGGGGCTGCTCCCAACCTTCCTTGACTAGGCTGAGGGGGCCCCGGACGGGGTGTCCGTATAGGAGTTCAAATGGGCTGAAGCCGAGGGATTTCTGAGGGACCTCTCGATAGGCAAACAGAAGGCACGGGAGTAGCACGTCCCACTGGCGACGGAGGGGTTCTTCTAGGCCCATGATCATCCCTTTGAGGGTGCGGTTGAACCTCTCGACCAGTCCATTTCCTTGCGGGTGATAGGGGGTCGTGAATTTGTAGGTGACCCCGCATTGTTGCCAGAGAGACTTCATATATTTGGAGATAAAGTTCGTGCCCCTGTCGCTGACGACCTCACGGGGAAACCCCACCCGGGAGAAGATCCCCATCAGGGCTCGGCCTACCACGGGGGCCGTCACAGTTCGAAGAGGGATGGCCTCGGGATAGCGGGTGGCGTGGTCCACTAGGACCAGGATGAACCGGTGTCCTTGGGCGGTTCGGGGGTCCAGGGGCCCCACAATGTCTATTCCCACTCGTTCGAACGGGGTGGTGACAACAGGAAAGGGTTGTAGGGGTGCTTTGATCTTTCGGCCACTTTTTCCGCTGGCCTGGCAGGTGGGGCAGGCCTTGCAGTGGTTGCTGACGTCCTTTTGCATTTGGGGCCAGTAAAAGTGGGTCACCAGGCGGTCGTAGGTTTTGTCTTGCCCCAGGTGTCCGGCAAGGGGGACATCGTGGGCTAAGTTCAGGAGGAAATATCTGAAGCGAAGGGGCACCACCAGCACCCGACTGGCCCCTAGTTCTGCAATTCTCTGCTCGCTGTAGAGCAGGTCCTGGTCCCAGTAAACCCAGTGGGTCGCCGAGGTATCCCCTGTGCTTTGGGCAAGGGCTTGCTGCCGGAGTCCCTCGAGGGACGGACAGGTTCTCTGCTCATCCCGGAATTGTTCCTGGGTGGGACCCCCCTCCTGACGCCACTGTGCCAGGTCAGGGACGTCCCGAAGCTGGTCGGATCCTTCTTCTGTTTGGGTCGAGGGACTGGCTTCTGGGGCGGTCTCCTCTTGGGTGAGCGCGGGAGGAGGTTCCGGCCACTCGGGCTCTTCGGGACTGGGGACCGCGCGGGCGGTCATGGACCGTGTCGTGACGCAGACCCATTCGGGAAGGCCCAGCATCCCCAGGTGCTCTCTCCGTTCGACGGCTGCCCAGGGAGAACTTTCGAGGTCGTTTCCTAGGAGGCAATCCACGGGGGCATCATCGCGGACAGTTACTTTTAGCATCCCGGATACTCCTCCCCATTCGAAGGGGACACAGGCCATGCGACACAGACTTTCTGAGTTGTCTGCGGATCGGACAGGGCACAGAATGTTCGGTAAGATTTGTTCTGGAGTAACCAGGTGGCATCGGACCGCGGTTACACTGGCCCCGGTGTCGCGGAGGGCTTCGGCCCGGCGGCCATTAATGTTGACCCACTGGCTGTACTTGTGCGTGTTGGCGGGAAGGGGGGCCCGCGGAATCATATCTCTCTCCCCCAAGCAGACCAGGGACATGGCGGCCGGTGCCCACTCAGGCTGGTCGGTCTCGTACTCTTCTTGGTCTTCCGGGACTGGTTCTTCCCCTAGGGCGGCCGCTGCGACCTGGCGGGGGGTAGCGTTCTGATTCCTGGGGCAGTTGGGATCATTGGCGTAGTGGCCGGATCGTTGGCATCGGTGGCACATAATGTTGGCCCGGAAGCCGGGCCGGATGGGCGGGCTCCCCCTGCCGGCCGGGGCTGAGGGGTTGCTTGCGGGAGTCATGGGGCCGGGGTCTCTCCCCCGACCCTGGCCTCCTCCTCGGGGGCGATGGGGCCCCTGGTAAGGTCTGTGCGATTCGCTGGGCCCGTTCCGGCCAACTCGTGTGCTTTCCCACCGGTCGGCTTCGGCGGCGAGTTGTCGAGGTTCGGTTAGTTTACTGTCCAAGAGGTGTTGCCGGAGTTCAACGAAGCAGTTGTTAGAAAGGTGCTCCCATACGATAAGGTCGAAAAGTTGTTCGTAGGTGGTCACTTTGCTGCCCTTGATCCACCCCTCGAAAGCTCGGCTAAAGAAGTTTACGTACTCCATCCAAGTCGTACCCGGGATCCGTTTGCAGTCGCGGAACCGCTGGCGGTACATCTCGGGTGTGAGTCCGTATCGAGTGAGGAGGGCGGCCTTCATGTGGTCGTAGGATGTCATCAGATGGTCCGGGAGTTGCAGTAGGGCGTCTCGCCCTTCGTTGACAAACCTCCCCCATAACCCGGCTCCCCAGTCGCTCCTGGGAATCCGGTGGGAGGTCATGGCTACCTCATAGGCTTTAAACCACTGCTGAATATCATCGTTCTTGTAGTACTCCCTGATGACATCTTCGGGGATGTGAACCTTGGGCTCGGTCGAGGCAGGCAGGTTAGGGCGTTCGGGGACCCCGAGCTCTTTATTTTGTTTCTGAATTTCTAGTTCCTTGAGGTTGCGCTCATGTTCGTAGGCTAGCTTCTTTTCCTCTAGCTCTCTCTGTTTTTGTTTCTCTTCTCGCTCCTCTCGGAGCCGTAAGTGTTCTAGCGTTATTTTTTGTTCCGCCAATTTGAGTTCTCCATCCAAGCGAAGCCGTGCCAGTTCCAATTCATGGAGTCTGCTTTTTTCTCGTTCTTGGATCTCTACTGGGGAGAGACCCGCTCTTCTTTCTTCTATTGGCGCGGGGCTCGTTTCGGTGTTTCGTGTCCGGGGTACGGCTGTACCCGTCTCTGCCCAAGACTCTAGGGCTCGTTTGAAGTCCTCTTTCGTGCTCAGACCTGTGGTTGGAAGGCCAAGTTCTATGCAATATTGCTTCAGTTCCCTGTGGTTGTAGTCTTCCAATTTTTCCATCTGGAATTTTTCCGTTGTTCCGCTCTCTGTTGTCATGGTGGTCGTGTGTTGTGAGGCGAGTGACCCTCTGTACGATTATGCGTCGGTTCGGATCCCACCGCTGCCACCAATGTTAGACGGGAACCCAGAGGGTCGGCCGAATACGGAGGGAGAGGCCTCCGATGAGGGCCGTCTCCTGCGATCGTACAGACAGGTCACTTCCCTCCCCACCGATAGACACCACACAAGGATGAGTTCAACACTTTATAGAAGGTTCGTACGGCAAGGTTATCAGCGATACAGGAGATATCGGACTCGAGGGTCCTCTCAATTCTAGTCTCTGTAGGAAAAGGGGGTAGCGGGACAGTCTTGGTACCGGGTCGGTACAGGAGGTGGTAGGGGGTGAGCTCATAATCCTCGAGCTGGAGAGTCTGCAGGGTCAGGCCGCGGCAGCGCCAGCTGGCTAGGATGAAATCTCCACGGAGGGGGCCGCGGCAGCGCCAGCAGGCCAAGACGATGGTTTCACGAGGCAGAGGGCCGCGGCAGCGCCAGCAGGCCAAGACGATGGTTTCACGAGGCAGAGGGCCGCGGCAGCGCCAGCAGGCCAAGACGATGGTTTCACGAGGCAGAGGGCCGCGGCAGCGCCAGCAGGCCAAGACGATGGTTTCACAGGGCAGGGCTACGGCAGCGCCGGTAGTCCGTCAAGGATGAGTTCTTCTCGGTGTCTCTCGACTCCAGGATACAACTGCCTTCCTGGTCTGGCATTGCCCCAGTTATAGGTCTGGTCCCCTTTGATGTCCGGACCCTCGGGCCTGGGGGGGCCGGGAGGTCCGGGATGAGGGAGTCCAGACACCCAGCGGGGGGGTGGAGCCATCGCCCAGGGCGGCCGGGGGTGATCGACACCTGGCGGAGGAGAACCGTTGACGATCCCTTCTCCCATTGACCCGCCAAGTGGTTGTTCTACCTCCTGGGGGGAGGTTGGTGCCTCGATGTCGGGGCCAGCCCAGGCCCAGGGTGAGGGTCGAGTTGAGGCCACGCGGCCTCGTGCTGTAGTACCCAAAGATGGCGGCTGGGCCGGGGTCATGGTGTGGATGGTGACCAGGGCCAGCCGGTTCCGGAGCGGGAGTCTTGTCGTGGATGGATTTGCGGATTACTTCGAGGGTCTCCGGGGGCTCTGGCTGGGGGTTCTGGGAGAGCCAGGGTCCGGGCCCCGTCGGGGGGAGGGGGGGACAGCCCGACCACGTGGCCTGTCCAACACACCTGTTTAAAGACTTTGCTATGGAAATAGCACACAGGAGTTTATTGTAGTGATGGTCGTCTCACATCAAGCTCACTAGACTGTCTACAAGAATGACAATGCCACATCCATGCAATGTAATGTACTGTCCTGGGTGAACCCTTGTTTGTCTTAAGGTTCAAGTGCTACATAAATACACTGTAGGCAAATACCAGGGACCTGGTGCAAACATAATGACTTGTGGTAACTATGAAATTAGACTTGTGCCACAGACACATGCTCTGCACTAGCAACCTTCACACCCTGTCTTTTGATATGAGAGAACATATAATGTATGATTTTAATGGAGATGGTCACTCTTGCATAATAAACAAAATTATACATGTTACATGCAGACAGAAAAACACTATTTTGACCACCACACCAGAGACAACATTTCACTTCAAAGGAGTTATGTATATTGCCTTATCACTAAGGGAGACCCACTTTGTTAATGTAAGGTGTTAGACGGGGACCCGGAGGGTCGGCCGAGTACTGGGGGAGAGGCCTCCGATGAGGGCCGTCTCCGGCGATCGTACAGACGAATCACTTCCCCCCCACAGACAGACACCACACAAGGATGAGAACAACACTCTTTATATAGGGTTCTTGTGGCAAGGTTATCAGCGATACAGGAGATTCAGGACTCGAGGGTCCCCTCAATTCTAGTCTCTGTAGGGAAAGGGGGTAGCGGGACAGTCTTGGTACCGGATCGGTACAGGGGGTGGCAAGAGGGACGCTCACAATCCTCGAGCTTAAGAGTCTGCAAGGTCGGGCCGCGGCAGCGCCGGCCGGCTAGGATGAAGTCTACAACGAAGGGGCCGCGGCAGCGCCAGCAGGCCAAGGCGATGGTTCAAGCTGCAGAAGGCCGCGGCAGCGCCAGCAGGCCAAGATGATGGTTCACGTTGCAGAAGGCTGCGGCAGCGCCAGCAGGCCAAGATGACGGTTCACGTTGCAAAGGGCCGCGGCAGCGCCAGCAGGCCAAGATGACGGTTCACGTTGCAAAGGGCCGCGGCAGCGCCAGCAGGCCAAGATGATGTTTCATGTTGCAGAGGGCCGCGGCAGCGCCAGCAGGCCAAGATGATGGTTCACGTTGCAGAGGGCCGCGGCAGCGCCAGCAGGCCAAGATGATGGTTTCACGAGGCGGAGGGCCGCGGCAGCGCCAGCAGGCCAAGATGATGGTTTCACGAGGCGGAGGGCCGCGGCAGCGCCAGCAGGCCAAGACGAAGGGTTCACAGGGCAGGGCTGCGGCAGCGCCAGCAGTCCGTCAAGGATGAGTTCTTCTCGGTGTCTCTCGACTCCAGGATACAACTGCTTTCCTGGTCTGGAGCTGCCCCAATTATAGGTCTGGTCCCCTTTGATGTCCGGACCCTCGCGCCTGGAGGTCGGGAGGTCCGGGATGGGATGAGGGAGTCCAGACACCCAGCAGGGGGGTGGAGCCAGCACCCAGGGCGGCCGGGGGTGATCGACACCTGGCGGAGGAGAGCCGTTGACGACTCCTTCTTCCATTGACGTGCCAAGTGGTCTCTTTACCTCCTGGGGGGAGGTTGGTGCCTCGATGTCGGGGCCTGGCCAGGCCCAGGGTTGGGGTCGGGTCGAGGCCACGCGGCCTCGTGCTGGAGTGTCCAAAGATGGCGGCTGGGCCGGGGCCATGGTGCTGACGGGGACCAGGGCCAGCCGGTACTGGAGGGTTCAGGGGCTGGAGTCCCGTTGTGGACGGGTTATGGGTTGCCTCGGGGGCTTGCCGGGGTGGCTCTTGCTGGGGTTTCAGGGAGAGCCGGGGTCCGGGCCCCGTCGTGCGGAGGGGGGACGGCCCGGCCACGAGGCCTGTCCAACATAAGGTATATTCTTAATGGGTTGTTGTACAATTAACCACAGCTTCTCATCAGACATATACCTTTTTCGTCATGTCAAAGATTTAAAATTCTAGAGGATTCAATTCCAATGCTAAGCAAGATCATGACAGAACTTGAATTTTGGCCACCTTCAGACATCCTTTCCAGGGAGTGTCTGCTTCCTCCCTACTTGCTGTTGATCATGTCAATTGATAAAAGCAACAGACAAAGGGTTACAATTTGGCAATATCTTACAGTCCAGGGCATCCAAGAGACACAAGAAAAGCGAAAACTATCTAACTAGAAACAGTTGTCAGGAGTCTATAAGGTACTTTGGAGTTTCAGACATGTTTCAGAGATCATACCACCATCAACACCAAAATTGCCACAAAAGTTGTCAAAGATCACATGACTTAATCTGACAATAAAACACACAACAGGTGATTGGAGGAACGCTTGCAATGTGTCTAAGCACTGGTATTCACTCGGGGTAGCGTCCCAACCAATCGTTCTTTTGCTCACCATGCCACCTCAGTTTGGACTCTGCCAAATGCATTCCTCATTCCTATTGGTTGGCTTTATGATTATCCGTAACATGCCCCTATAACTTTTGATCCTACCTCTGCTAAATAAAGGTTCAGTGGTGAAATAGGAGGCCCGGGGGGATACATCGTTTACAATGCTAGGATTAAATTGTGATGCCATTACATTGCCGTTTTTTGCGTTACAACGACTTGCGCTGGATGGCGCTCTAAGACAAGGAATAGAATATTTTACTATCCAAAACCTTCCCTACTGTACGTAGACTGGAGTTGGAATAGTAAATTATACTACTCCTAAGTCCAGCGCCCTCCAACGCAAGTTGGTGTAACGACTTGCGTTGTAAAAACTGCAATGTAATGTACCTTGATGTAAATGTATGAATTGTAACGTCATACATCCAGCCCCAGGAACAAAATGGACTACTTTTTAGGTGTCGACCTGCCAATGCACTTGCTTTCGAGACATATAGAGGGCCACCAGCAAATCCTACCAAGAGGTTTTTGATTGCGGATTCTCCCCAATGCATGTGAGGCATTCAAGCGCGAAACTTCGCCAGCGAGCGCTCGGCCTCACTTCTCACTCACACCCCATATGCTCGTTCCCTCCCACTCGCTCGCTACCACAAAGCAAGACAAGAACATCAAAGCCATTTGCCAGCAGCCACTTCACACGCTCTGCAGGTCATAATCAGGAACATCTGCTCGTGCCCAGCCCCCCTCCCAGCGCTGCCTTGAATGCTTTGCCCACATGCAGGAGAAAAGGAGAACACATTTTCTTACGATTTGAACCAGACCAGACATTTACAAACTTTACATTCACTTAATGCACCTCTTTAAGGCAATTGACTAATTTAGCCAAATAAATGCAATTTATGCCAGACACAATCGTTGCCCCTCCATATTCATCTTTTAGTTATTGATGACACTTTTTGTATAGCTGATAATTATTATCTTTTGACAAAAATGTCCAACTTGCCATCACTGGTTTTGCCTGATCTTGCTTTAGTTTTACCCTGCAGGCTATTCCTTCTTTAGCTTTGTGTTCTCCTCACTATTCACTCACCCTCACACTCACACCCTCACCCACTCACCCTCACAACCATTTCACCTTCACCCCCTCACACCCCCACACCCTCACACCCCCTCATCCTCACACCCCCTCACCCTCACAACCCTCTCATCCTCACTCACCCTCACCCCCTCACACCCCCTCACCCTCACTCACCCTCACCCCCTCACACCCCCACACTTTCACACCCCCTCACCCTCACACACACCCTCACCCTCTCACCCACCCTCACCCACCCTCTCACCCTCACCCCCCTCTCACCCACCCTCTCACACCCTTTCAACATCACACACCCTCTCACCCTCACACACACTCTCGCCCGCCTTCAAACACCGTCACCCTCACACCCCCTCACCCTCACACACCCCCTCACCCTGACACCCCCTCACCCTCACACCCACACACCCCTAGACCCCCATACACCCTCACCCTCACCCTCAAACACCCCCTCACACCCCCTCACTCTCACACCCCCTCACCCTCACACCCCCTTTCCTTCACCCACACACCCCCTCACCCTCACACACCCTCACCCTCACTCACCCTTACACACCCTCTCACCCTCACATACCCCCTCACCCTCACACCCCCTCACCCTCACACCCCCTCACCCTCACACACCCTCGAAACCCCTCACCCTTACACACCCTCACCCTTACTCATACTACTGCATGCTGCACACTGCCACATGCCTCACACTGCTGCCCGCCTCACACTGCTGCACGCTGCACACTGCTGCACACTGCTGCACACTGCTGCATTACTCACACTGCTGCATGATGCACACTGCTGTATACCACACACTGCTGCACGCCACACACTGGTGCACGCCTCACCCTGCTGCACGCCTCACACTGCTGCACGCCTCACACTGCTACACGCCTCACACTGCTGCATGCCTCACACTGCTGCACACCTCACACTGCTGCACGCTGCACACTGCTGCATGCTGCATACTGTTGCATTACTCACAGTGCTGCATGCTGCACACTACCGGATGCCTCACACTGCTGCACGCCTCATACTGCTGCACACTGCACACTGCTGCACTACTCACACTGCTGCATGCTGCACACTACCGCACGCCTCACACTGCTGCACGCCTCACACTGCTGCATGCCACACAATGCTGCACGCCTCACACTGCTTCACCCCTCACACTGCTGCATTACTCACACTGCTGCATTACTCACACTGCTGCATGCTGCACACTGCTGCACACACTGCTGCATGCCACACACTGGTGCACGCCTCACACTGTTGCACGCCTCACACTGCTGCATGCCTCACACTGCTGCACGCCACACTGCTGCACGCCTCACACTGCTGCACACCTCACACTGCTGCACGCCCCACACTGCTGAACGCCTCACACTGCTGCACACCTCACACTGCTGCACACCACACACTGCTGCATGCCTCACACTGCTGCACACCTCACACTGCTGCACGCTGCACACTGCTGCATGCTTCACACTGTTGCATTACTCAGAGTGCTGCATGCTGCACACTACCGCATGCCTCACACTGCTGCACGCCTCACACTGCTGCATGCTGCACACTGCTGCACTACTCACACTGCTGCATGCTGCACACTGCCGCACACCTCACACTGCTGCACGCCTCACACTGCTGCACGCCACACACTGCTGCACGCCATACTGCTGCACGCCTCACACTGCTGCACACCTCACACTGCTGCACGCCCCACACTGCTGAATGCCTCACACTGCTGCACACCTCACACTGCTGCACACCACACACTGCTGCACGCCTCACACTGCTGCACACCTCAGACTGCTGCAAGCTGCACACTGCTGCATGCTGCACACTGTTGCATTACTCACACTGCTGCATGCTGCACACTGCTGCACTACTCACACTGCTGCATGCTGCACACTACCGCAAGCCTCACACTGCTGCATGCCTCACACTGCTGCACGCCACACACTGCTGCATGCCTCACACTGCTTCACCCCTCACACTGCTGCATTACTCACACTGCTGCATTACTCACACTGCTGCATGCTGCACACTGCTGCACACACTGCTGCATGCCACACACTGGTGCACACCTCACACTGTTGCACACCTCACACTGCTGTATGCCTCCCACTGCTGCACGCCACACTGCTGCACGCCTCACACTGCTGCCCCCCTCACACTGCTGCACGTCCCACACTGCTGAACGCCTCACACTGCTGCACACCTCACACTGGTGCACGCCATACTCTGCTGCATACCACACTCTACTGCAAGCCACACGCTGCTGCACGCCTCACACTGCTGAATGTTGCACACTGCTGCATGCCTCACACTGCTGCACGCCTCACACTGCTGCACGCCTCACACTGCTGCACGTCGCACACTGCTGCATGCCGCACACTGCTGCATACCTCACACTGCTGCACGCCACACACTTCTGCACGCCGCACATTGCTGCATGCCACACACTGCTGCACGACACACGACTGCATGCCACACACTGCTGCACGCCTGACACTGCTGCACGCCACACACTGCCGCATGCCACACAATGCTGCATGCCTCACACTGCTGCACGCCACACACTGCTGCAAACCTCACACTGCTCCACGCTGCACACTGCTGCTTTACTCATACTACTGCATGCTGCAAACTGCCGCACGCCTCAAACTGCTGTCCTCCTCACACTGCTGCATGCCTCACACTGCTGCACACTGCTGCATTACTCACACTGCTGCATGCTGCACACTGCTGCACACCACACACTGATGCACGCCACACACTGGTGCACGCCTCACACTGCTGCATGCCTCACATTGCTGCATGCCTCACACTGCTGCACGCCACACTGCTGCACGCCTCACACTGCTGCACGCCTCACACTGCTGCACACCTCACACTGTTGCACACCTCACACTGTTGCACGCTGCATACGGCTGCATGCTGCACACTGCTGCATTACTCACAGTGCTGCATGCTGCACACTCCTACACGACTCACACTGCTGCACACCTCACACTGCTGCACGCCTCACACTGCTGCACGCTGCACGCTGCTGCATTACTCACACTGCTGCATGCCACACACTGCTGCATGCCACACACTGCTGCACGCCTCACACTGCTGCACGCTGCACACTGCTGCACACTGGATACTGCTGCAATACACACACTGCTGCATGCTGCACACTTCGCACGACTCACACTGCTGCACACCGCACACTGCTGCACACCTCACACTGCTGCATGCTGCACGCTGCTGCATTACTCACACTGCTGCATGCCACACACTGCTGCATGCCACACACTGCTGCATGCCTCACACTGCTGCATGCTGTGCACTACCGCACGACTCACACTGCTGCACGCCTCACACTGCTGCATGTCTCGCACTGCTGCACGCCTCACACTGCTGCACACTACACACTGCTGCACGCCATAAACTGCTGCATGCCACAAACTGCTGCACACCACACACTGCTGCACGCCACACACTGCTGCATTACTCACACTGCTGCATGCTGCACACTACCACACGACTCACACTCCTGCAAGCCTCACACTGCTGCATGCCTCACACTGCTGCACACCTCACACTGCTGCACGCTACGCACTGCTTCACGTTGCACAACGCTGCACTACTCACACTGCTGCATGCTGCACACTACTGCATGCCTCACACTGCAGCACGCCTCACACTGCTGCACGCCACACACTGCTGCACACCTCACACTGCTGCACACCTCATACTGCTGCATTACTCACACTGCTGCAATACTCACACTGCTGCATGCTGCACACTGCTGCACGCTTCACACTGTTGCACGCCTCACACTGCTGCATGCCGCACACTTCTGCACGCCACACTGCTGCACGAATCACACTGCTGCACGCTTCACACTGCTGCATGCCTCACACTGCTGCACGCCTCACACTGCTGCAAACCTCACACTGTTGCACGCTGCATACGGCTGCATGCTGCACACTTTTGCAATACTCACAGTGCTGCATGCTGCACACTACCACACGGCTCACACTGCTGCACGGCTCACACTGCTGCATGCCTCACACTGCTGCACTCTGCTGCATGCTGCACACTGCTGCACACTGGACACTGCTGCATTACGCACACTGCTGCATGCTGCACACTTCGCATGACTCACACTGCTGCACACCTCACACTGTTGCATGCCTCACACTGCTGCACGCCTCACACTGCTGCATGCCTCACACTGCTGCACGCCTCACACTGCTGCAAACCTCACACTGTTGCACGCTGCATACGGCTGCATGCTGCACTCTGCTGCATTACTCACACTGCTGCACGCCTCACACTGCTGCACGCCTCACACTGCTGCACACTGCTGCACGCTGCACACTGCTGCACACTGGACACTGCTGCATTACGCACACTGCTGCATGCTGCACACTTCGCACGACTCACACTGCTGCACACCTCACACTGCTGCACGCCTCACACTGCTGCATGCTGCACGCTGCTGCATTACTCACACTACTGCATGCCACACACTGCTGCATGCCACACACTGCTGCATGCCTCACACTGCTGCACGCCAACACACTGCTGCACACTGCACACTGCTGCATGCTGCACACTGCTGGATTACTCACAGTGCTGCCTGCTGCGCACTACCGCACGACTCACACTGCTGCACGTCTCACACTGCTGCACACTGCTGCACGCCTCACACTGCTGCACACCACACACTGATGCACGCCACAAACTGCTGCATGCCACAAACTGCTGCACACCACACACTGCTGCACGCCACACACTGCTGCATTACTCACACTGCTGCATGCTGCACACTACCACACACTCCTGCAAGCCTCACACTGCTGCACGCTGTGCACTGCTGCACGCTGCGCACTGCTGCATGTTGCACAATTCTGCACTACTCACACTGCTGCATGCTGCACACTACTGCATGCGTCACACTGCAGCACACCTCACACTGCTGCACGCCACACACTGCTGCACACCTCACACTGCTGCACACCTCATACTGCTGCATTACTCACACTGCTGCATAAATCACACTGCTGCATGCTGCACACTGCTGCACGCTTCACACTCTTGCACGCCTCACACTGCTGCATGCCGCACACTGCTGCAAACCACACTGCTGCACGCCTCACACTGCTGCACACTTCACACTGCTGCATGCCTCACACTGCTGCACGCCTCACACTGCTGCACACCTCACACTGTTGCACGCTGCATACGGCTGCATGCTGCACACTGCTGCATTACTCACAGTGCTGCATGCTGCACACTACCACACGGCTCACACTGCTGCACGCCTCACACTGCTGCTCGCCTCACACTGCTGCACTCTGCTGCACGCTGCACACTGCTGCACACTGGACACTGCTGCATTACGCACACTGCTGCATGCTGCACACTTCGCACAACTCACACTGCTGCACACTTCACACTGTTGCATGCCTCACACTGCTGCACGCCTCACACTGCTCCATGCCTCACACTGCTGCACGCCTCACACTGCTACATACCTCACACTGTTGCACGCTGCATACGGCTGCATGCTGCACACTGCTGCATTACTCACAGTGCTGCATGCTGCACACTACCACACGACTCACACTGCTGCACGCCTCACACTGCTGCATGCCTCACACTGCTGCACACTGCTGCACGCTGCACACTGCTGCACACTCAACACTGCTACATTACGCACACTGCTGCATGCTGCGCACTACGCACGACTCACACTGCTGCACGCCTCACACTGCTGCACACTGCTGCACGCTGCACACTGCTGCACACTGGACACTGCTGCATTACGCACACTGCTGCATGCTGCACACTTCGCACGACTCACACTGCTGCATGCCTCACACTGCTGCACGCCTCACACTGCTGCACACTGCTGCACGCTGCACACTGCTGCACTCTGCACACTGCTGCACACTGCATGCTGCTGCATTACTCACACTGCTGCATGCCACACACTGCTGCATGCCACACGCGGCTGCACGCCTCACACTGCTGCACGCCAACACACTGCTGCACACGGCACACTGCTGCATGCTGCACACTGCTGCATTACTCACAGTGTTGCATGCTGCCCACTACTGCACGACTCACACTGCTGCACGCCTCACACTGCTGCACGTCTCACACTGCTGCCCACTGCTGCACGCCTCACACTGCTGCACACCACACACTGCTGCATACCACAAACTGCTGCATGCCACAAACTGCTGCACACCACACACTGCTGCACGCCACACACTGCTGCATTAATCACACTGCTGCATGGTGCACACTACCACACGACTCACACTCCTGCAAGCCTCACACTGCTGGACGCCACACACTGCTGCACGCCTCACACTGCTGCACGCCACACACTACTGCATGCCACATGGCTGCATGCCTCACACTGCTACATGCCACACACTGCTGCACGCCATACACCGCTGCATGCCTCACACTGCTGCACACCACACACTACTTCATGCCTCACACTGCTCCACACTGCTCACTGCTGCCTTACTCATACTACTGCATGCTGCACACTGCCGCACGCCTCACACTACTGCCCGCCTCACACTGCTGCACGCCTCACACTGCTGCATTACTCACACTGCTGCATGCTGCACACTGCTGCACATGACACACTGCTGCACACCTCACACTGGTGCAGGCCTCACACTGCTGCACGCCTCACACTGCTGCATGCCTCACACTGCTGCATGCCTCCCTGATGCACGCCTCACACTGCTGCATGCCTCCCACTGCTGCATGCTGCACACTGCTGCATTACTCAGTGCTGCATGCTGCACACTGCTGCATTATTCATACTGCTGCACGCTGCACACTGCTGCATTATTCACACTGCTGCACGACTCACACTGCTGCACGCCTCACACTGCTGCACGCCTCATACTGCTGCACGCCTTACACTGCTGCATGCTGCACACTGCTGCATTACTCACACTGCTGCATGCCACACACTGTTGCATGCCGCAGACTGCTGCACGCCACACACTGCTGCATGCCACACACTGCTGCACGCCTCACACTGCTGCATGCCACACACTGCTGCACGCCTCACACTGCTTCACCCCTCACACTGCTGCATTACTCACACTGCTGCATGCCACACACTGCTGCATGCCACAGACTGCTGCACGCCACACACTGCTGCGTGCCACACACTGCTGCACGCCTCACACTGCTGCATGCCACACACTGCTGCACGCCACACACTGCTGCACGCCTCACACAGCTGCACGCCTCAAACGGCTGCACACTGCTGCATTACTCACCCTGCTGCACACCACACATTACTGCACGCCACACACTGCTGCACGCCACACACTGCTGCATGCCTCACACTGTTGCATGCCACACACTGCTGCATGCCGCAGACTGCTGCACGCCACACACTGCTGCACGCCACACACTGCTGCACGCCTCACACTGCTGCATGCCACACACTGCTGCACGCCTCACACTGCTTCACCCCTCACACTGCTGCATTACTCACACTGCTGCATGCCACACACTGCTGCATGCCACAGACTGCTGCATGCCACAGACTGCTGCACGCCACACACTGCTGCGTGCCACACACTGCTGCACGCCTCACACTGCTGCATGCCACACACTGCTGCACGCCACACACTGCTGCACGCCTCACACAGCTGCACGCCTCAAACGGCTGCACACTGCTGCATTACTCACCCTGCTGCACACCACACATTACTGCACGCCACACACTGCTGCACACCACACACTGCTGCATGCCTCACACTGTTGCATGCCTCCCTGATGCACGCCTCACACTGCTGCATGCCTCCCACTGCTGCACGCCTCACACTGCTGCACGCATCACACTGCTGCACACCTCACACTGCTGCATGCTGCACACTGCTGCATGCTGCACACTGCTGCATTACTCAGTGCTGCACGCTGCACACTGCTGCATTATTCATACTGCTGCACGCTGCACACTGCTGCATTATTCACACTGCTGCACGACTCACACTGCTGCACGCCTCACACTGCTGCACGCCTCATACTGCTGCACGCCTTACACTGCTGCATGCTGCACACTGATGCATGCTGCACACTGCTGCATTACTCACACTGCTGCATGCCACACACTGCTGCATGCCGCAGACTGCTGCACGCCACACACTGCTGCACGCCACACACTGCTGCACGCCTCACACTGCTGCATGCCACACACTGCTGCACGCCTCACACTGCTTCACCCCTCACACTGCTGCATTACTCACACTGCTGCATGCCACACACTGCTGCATGCCACAGACTGCTGCACGCCACACACTGCTGCGTGCCACACACTGCTGCACGCCTCACACTGCTGCATGCCACACACTGCTGCACGCCACACACTGCTGCACGCCTCACACAGCTGCACGCCTCAAACGGCTGCACACTGCTGCATTACTCACCCTGCTGCACACCACACATTACTGCACGCCACACACTGCTGCACGCCACACACTGCTGCATGCCTCACACTGCTGCATGCCACACACTGCTGCATGCCGCAGACTGCTGCACGCCACACACTGCTGCACGCCACACACTGCTGCACGCCTCACACTGCTGCATGCCACACACTGCTGCACGCCTCACACTGCTTCACCCCTCACACTGCTGCATTACTCACACTGCTGCATGCCACACACTGCTGCATGCCACAGACTGCTGCACGCCACACACTGCTGCGTGCCACACACTGCTGCACGCCTCACACTGCTGCATGCCACACACTGCTGCACGCCACACACTGCTGCACGCCTCACACAGCTGCACACCTCAAACGGCTGCACACTGCTGCATTACTCACCCTGCTGCACACCACACATTACTGCACGCCACACACTGCTGCACGCCACACACTGCTGCACGCCACACACTGCTGCATGCCTCACACTGCTGCACACCTCACACTGCTTCAGGCCTCACACGGCTGCATTACGCACACTGCTGCATGCTGCACGCTGCTGCATTACTCACACTGCTGCATGCCACACACTGCTGCATGCCACACACTGCTGCACGCCTCACACTGCTGCACGCCAACACACTGCTGCACACTGCACACTGCTGCATGCTGCACACTGCTGCATTACTCACAGTGCTGCATGCTGCGCACTACCGCACGACTCACACTGCAGCACACCTCACACTGCTGCACACCTCACACTGCTGCACGCCTCACACTGTTGCACACCTCACACTGTTGCACGCTGCATACGGCTGCATGCTGCACACTGCTGCATTACGCACAGTGCTGCATGCTGCACACTCCTACACGCCTCACACTGCTGCACGCCTCACACTGCTGCACGCCTCACACTGCTGCACGCTGCACACTGCTGCACACTGGATACTGCTGCAATACGCACACTGCTGCATGCTGCATACTTCGCACGACTCACACTGCTGCACACCTCACACTGCTGCACACCTCACACTGCTGCACGCTGCACGCTGCTGCATTACTCACACTGCTGCATGCCACACACTGCTGCATGCCACACACTGCTGCATGCCTCACACGGCTGCACGCCAACACACTGCTGCACACTGCTCAATGCTGCATGCTGCACACTGCTGCATTACTCACCGTGCTGCATGCTGTGCACTACCGCACGACTCACACTGCTGCACGCCTCACACTGCTGCATGTCTCGCACTGCTGCACGCCTCACACTGCTGCACACCACACACTGCTGCACGCCATAAACTGCTGCATGCCACAAACTGCTGCACACCACACACTGCTGCACGCCACACACTGCTGCATTACTCACACTCCTGCATGCTGCACACTACCACACGACTCACACTCCTGCAAGCCTCACACTGCTGCATGCCTCACACTGCTGCACACCTCACACTGCTGCACGCTATGCACTGCTGCACGTTGCACAATGCTGCACTACTCACACTGCTGCATGCTGCACACTACTGCATGCCTCACACTGCAGCACGCCTCACACTGCTGCACGCCACACACTGCTGCACACCTCACACTGCTGCACACTTCATACTGCTGCATTACTCACACTGCTGCAATACTCACACTGCTGCATGCTGCACACTGCTGCACGCTTCACACTGTTGCACGCCTCACACTGCTGCATGCCGCACACTTCTGCACGCCACACTGCTGCACGAATCACACTGCTGCACGCTTCACACTGCTGCATGCCTCACACTGCTGCACGCCTCACACTGCTGCAAACCTCACACTGTTGCACGCTGCATACGGCTGCATGCTGCACACTTTTGCAATACTCACAGTGCTGCATGCTGCACACTACCACACGGCTCACACTGCTGCATGGCTCACACTGCTGCACGCCTCACACTGCTGCACTCTGCTGCATGCTGCACACTGCTGCACACTGGACACTGCTGCATTACGCACACTGCTGCATGCTGCACACTTCGCATGACTCACACTGCTGCACACCTCACACTGTTGCATGCCTCACACTGCTGCACGCCTCACACTGCTGCATGCCTCACACTGCTGCACGCCTCACACTGCTGCACACCTCACACTGTTGCACGCTGCATACGGCTGCATGCTGCACTCTGCTGCATTACTCACAGTGCTGCACGCTGCACACTACCACACGACTCACACTGCTGCACGCCTCACACTGCTGCACGCCTCACACTGCTGCACACTGCTGCACGCTGCACACTGCTGCACACTGGACACTGCTGCATTACGCATACTGCTGCATGCTGCACACTTCGCACGACTCACACTGCTGCACACCTCACACTGCTGCACGCCTTACACTGCTGCACGCTGCTGCATTACTCACACTGCTGCATGCCACACACTGCTGCATGCCACACACTGCTGCATGCCTCACACTGCTGCACGCCAACACACTGCTGCACACTGCACACTGCTGCATGCTGCACACTGCTGGATTACTCACAGTGCTGCCTGCTGCGCACTACCGCATGACTCACACTGCTGCACGTCTCACACTGCTGCACACTGCTGCATGCCTCACACTGCTGCACACCACACACTGATGCACGCCACAAACTGCTGCATGCCACAAACTGCTGCACACCACACACTGCTGCACGCCACACACTGCTGCATTACTCACACTGCTGCATGCTGCACACTACCACACACTCCTGCAAGCCTCACTCTGCTGCACGCTGCGCACTGCTGCACGCTGCGCACTGCTGCACGTTGCACAATGCTGCACTACTCACACTGCTGCATGCTGCACACTACTGCATGCGTCACACTGCAGCACACCTCACACTGCTGCACGCCACACACTGCTGCACACCTCACACTGCTGCACACCTCATACTGCTGCATTACTCACACTGCTGCATTAATCACACTGCTGCATGCTGCACACTGCTGCACGCTTCACACTGTTGCACGCCTCACACTGCTGCATGCCGCACACTGCTGCAAACCACACTGCTGCACGCCTCACACTGCTGCACACTTCACACTGCTGCATGCCTCACACTGCTGCACGCCTCACACTGCTGCACACCTCACACTGTTGCACGCTGCATACGGCTGCATGCTGCACACTGCTGCATTACTCACAGTGCTGCATGCTGCACACTACCACACGGCTCACACTGCTGCACGCCTCACACTGCTGCTCGCCTCACACTGCTGCACTCTGCTGCACGCTGCACACTGCTGCACACTGGACACTGCTGCATTACGCACACTGCTGCATGCTGCACACTTCGCACAACTCACACTGCTGCACACTTCACACTGTTGCATGCCTCACACTGCTCCATGCCTCACACTGCTGCACGCCTCACACTGCTGCATACCTCACACTGTTGCACGCTGCATACGGCTGCATCCTGCACACTGCTGCATTACTCACAGTGCTGCATGCTGCACACTACCACACGCCTCACACTGCTGCACGCCTCACACTGCTGCATGCCTCACACTGCTGCACACTGCTGCACGCTGCACACTGCTGCACACTCGACACTGCTACATTACGCACACTGCTGCATGCTGCGCACTACGCACGACTCACACTGCTGCACGCCTCACACTGCTGCACACCTCACACTGCTGCACGCCTCACACTGCTGCACACTGCTGCACGCTGCACACTGCTGCACACTGGACACTGCTGCATTAGGCACACTGCTGCATGCTGCACACTTTGCACGACTCACACTGCTGCATGCCTCACACTGCTGCACGCTGCACACTGCTGCACTCTGCACACTGCTGCACACTGCATGCTGCTGCATTACTCACACTGCTGCATGCCACACACTGCTGCATGCCACACGCGGCTGCACGCCTCACACTGCTGCACGCCAACACACTGCTGCACACGGCACACTGCTGCATGCTGCACACTGCTGCATTACTCACAGTGTTGCATGCTGCGCACTACTGCACGCCTCACACTGCTGCACGTCTCACACTGCTGCACACTGCTGCACGCCTCACACTGCTGCACACCACACACTGCTGCATACCACAAACTGCTGCATGCCACAAACTGCTGCACACCACACACTGCTGCACGCCACACATTGCTGCATCAATCACACTGCTGCATGGTGCACACTACCACACGACTCACACTCCTGCAAGCCTCACACTGCTGGACGCCACACACTGCTGCACGCCTCACACTGCTGCACGCCACACACTACTGCATGCCACATTGCTGCACGCCTCACACTGCTACATGCCACACACTGCTGCTCGCCATACACCGCTGCATGCCTCACACTGCTGCACACCACACACTACTTCATGCCTCACACTGCTCCACACTGCTCACTGCTGCCTTACTCATACTACTGCATGCTGCACACTGCCGCACGCCTCACACTACTGCCCGCCTCACACTGCTGCACGCCTCACACTGCTGCATTACTCACACTGCTGCATGCTGCACACTGCTGCACATGACACACTGCTGCACACCTCACACTGGTGCAGGCCTCACACTGATGCACGCCTCACACTGCTGCATGCCTCACACTGCTGCATGCCTCCCTGATGCACGCCTCACACTGCTGCATGCCTCACACTGCTGCACGCCTCACACTGCTGCACGCATCACACTGCTGCACACCTCACACTGCTGCATGCTGCACACTGCTGCATGCTGCACACTGCTGCATTACTCAGTGCTGCACGCTGCACACTGCTGCATTATTCATACTGCTGCACGCTGCACACTGCTGCATTATTCACACTGCCGCACGACTCACACTGCTGCACGCCTCACACTGCTGCACGCCTCATACTGCTGCACGCCTTACACTGCTGCATGCTGCACACTGATGCATGATGCACACTGCTGCATTACTCACACTGCTGCATGCCACACACTGCTGCATGCCGCAGACTGCTGCACGCCACACACTGCTGCACGCCACACACTGCTGCACGCCTCACACTGCTGCATGCCACACACTGCTGCACGCCTCACACTGCTGCATGCCTCACACTGCTGCATGCCTCCCTGATGCACGCCTCACACTGCTGCATGCCTCACACTGCTGCATGCCACACACTGCTGCACGCCTCACACTGCTTCACCCCTCACACTGCTGCATTACTCACACTGCTGCATGCCACACACTGCTGCATGCCACAGACTGCTGCACGCCACACACTGCTGCGTGCCACACACTGCTGCACGCCTCACACTGCTGCATGCCACACACTGCTGCACGCCACACACTGCTGCATGCCTCACACGGCTGCACGCCTCAAACGGCTGCACACTGCTGCATTACTCACCCTGCTGCACACCACACATTACTGCACACCACACACTGCTGCACGCCACACACTGCTGCATGCCTCACACTGCTGCACACCTCACACTGCTTCAGGCCTCACACGGCTGCATTACGCACACTGCTGCATGCTGCTCACTGCCGCACGCCTCACACTGCCGCACGCCTCACACTGTTGCACGCCTCACACTGCTGCACGCCTCACACTGCTGCACACATCACACTGATGCAAGAATCACAGTGCTGCATGCTGCACACTGCTGCACACTGTGCACTGCTGCACGCACGCTGCACAGTGATGCATTACTCACACTGCTGCATGCTGCACACTACCACACGACTGATACTGCTGATTGCTGCACACTGCTGCATTACTCACACTGCTGCACGCTGCACACTGCTGCACACCTCACACTGCTGCTCACCTCACTATGCTGCACGCTGCACACTGCTGCATTACTCACACTGCTGTATGCTACACACTGCTGCATGCCTCACACTGCTGCAGGCCTCACACTGCCGCATTACTCACACTGCTGCACGCCTCACACTGCAGCATGCCTCACACTGCTGCACGCCTCACACTGCTGCTCACCTCACACTGCTGAACGCTGCACACTGCTGCACACTGCTGCATTACTTACACTGCTGCATGCTACCCACTGCTGCATGCCTCACTGCTGCAGGCCTCACACTGCTGCATTACTCACACTGCTGCATGCTGCACCCTGCTGCATGCCCCACACTGCTGCAGGACTCACACTGCTGCATTACTCACACTGCTGCATGCCTCACACTGCTGCACGCCTCACACTGCTGTATGCCTCACACTGCTGCACGCCACACACTGCTGCATGCCTCACACTGCTGCACGCCTCACACTGCTGCATTACTCACACTGCTTCATTACTCACACTGATGCATGCTGCACACTACTGCATGCTGCACACTGCTGCACACCTCTCACTGCTGCACGCCTCACTGCTGCACACCTCTCACTGCTGCATGCCGCACACTGCTGTATGCCTCACACTGCTGCATGCTACACACTGCTGCATGCCTCACACTGCTGCACGCCTCACACTGCTGCATTACTCACACTGCTGCATGCTGCACACTGCTTCACGCTTCACACTGCTGCATTACTCACACTGCTGCATGCTGCACACTGCCACACAACTCACTATGCTGCACGCCTCACACTGCTGCACGCCTCACACTGCTGCACGCCTCACACTGCTGCACGCATCACACTGCTGCACGCATCACACTGCTGCATGAATCATACTGCTGCACACTGCACACTGCTGCAAGCTGTACACTGCTGCATGCTGCACAGTGCTGCATTATTCACACTGCTGCATGCTGCACACTACCACACGACTCACACTGCTGCACGCTGCACACTGCTGCATTACTCACACTGATGCATGCGCCACACTGCTGCATGCCACAGACTGCTGCACGCCACACGCTGCTGCAGGCCACACACTGCTGCATGCCTCACACTGCTGCATGCCACACACTGCTGCACGCCACACACTGCTGCACGCCTCACATCGCTGCACGCCTCACACGGCTGCACACTGCTGCATTACTCACACTGCTGCACACCACACGCTGCTGCACGGCACACACTGCTGCACGGCACACACTGCTGCATGCCTCACACTGCTGCACGCCTCACACTGCTTCACGCCTCACACGGCTGCATTACTCACACTGATGCATGCTGCACACTGCCGCACGACTCACACTGCTGCACGCCTCACACTGTTGCACGCACAACACTGCTGCGCACCTCACACTGCTGCACACATCACACTGCTGCACGAATCACACTGCTGCGCGCTGCACACTGCTGCACGCTGCACACTGCTCCACGCTGCACAGTGCGGCATTACTCACACTGCTGCATGCTGCACACTACCACATGACTCACACTGCTGCACGCTGCACACTGCTGCATTACTCACACTGCTGCATGCCACACACTGCTGCACGCCACACACTGCTGCACGCCACACAGTGCTGCACACCACACACTGCTGCACACTGCTGCGTTACGTACACCGCTGCATGCTTCACGCCTCACACTGCTGCACGCCTCACACTGCTGCAAGCCTCACACTGCTGCACGCTGCACTCTGCTGCACGCTGCACACTGCTGCATTACTCACACGGCTGCATGCTGCACACTGCTGCATGCCTCACACTGCTGCAGGCCTCACACTGCTGCATTACTCACACTGCTGCATGCTGGACACTGCTGCACGACACACTGCTGCACGACACACTGCTGCATGCCTCACACTGCTGCACGCTCACACTGCTGCACGCCTCATACTGCTGCACGCCACACACTGCTGCATGCCACACACTGCTGCACACCTCACACTGCTGCATTACTCACACTGCTTCATTACTCACACTGCTGCATGCTGCACACTACTGCATGCTGCACACTGCTGCACGCCTCTCACTGCTGCACACCTTACTGCTGCATACCTCCCACTGCTGCACACCTCACACTGCTGCACGCCTCACACTGCTGCACGCCGCCTACTGCTGCACGCCTCACACAGCTGCACACTTCACACTGCTGCATTACTCACACTGCTGCATGCTGCACACTGCCGTACAACTCACATTGCTGCACGCCACACACTGCTGCACGCCACACACTGCTGCACGCCTCACCCTGCTGCACGCCTCACACTGCTGCACGCATCACACTGCTGCATGAATCACACTGCTGCACACTGCACACTGCTGCACGCTGTACACTGCTGCTTGCTGCACAGTGCTGCATTACTTCACACGGCTGCATGCTGCACAATACCACACGACTCACACTGCTGCACGCTGCACACTGCTGCATTACTCAAACTGCTGCACGCTGCACACTGCTGCATTACTCACACTGCTGCATGCCACACACTGCTGTACGCCACACACTGCTGCACGCCACACAGTGCTGCACACCACACACTGCTGCATGCCACAAACTGCTGCATGCCTCACACTGCTGCACACCTCACACTGCTGAATGCCACACAACACCACCATATCACTCTGGGACACCACCATATCACTCTAGGACACCACCACATCACTATAGGACACCACCACATCACTCTGGGACACCAGCACATCACTCTGGGACACCACCACATCACTCAGGGACACCACCACATCACTCAGGGGCACCACCACATCACTCAGTGGCATCACTCAGGGGCACCACCACATCACTCAGGGGCACCACCACATCACTCAGGGACACAACCACATCACTCAGGGACACCACCACATAACTCAGGGACACCACTACATCACTGAGGAACACCACCACATCACTCAGGAACACCACCACATCACTCAAGGACATCACCACATCACTCAGGGTCACCACCACATCACTCTGGGACACCACCACATCACTCTCGGACACCACCACATCAGTCTGGGACACCACCACATCACTCTGGGACACCACCACATCACTCTGGGACACCACTACATCACTCTAATACACCACCACATCACTCAGCCCAACCACATCTTCACTCAGCACCACAACAGCATCACTCAGCACCACAACAGCACTGTCCTTGCTTGCTACCAACAAGCATTCCCGTAGCCAATAGGACTCAAATTAGGAAAGTGTAAGCTATTAGCTTTGTGAATAACAATGCTAATAATTTATATATTTTCAAAGCTAACACATATTAAAAAAAAATGTAATTTACAGTAGCAATAGCTCACACTTTCCTAATGCAAGACCTATTGCATTGCAAATGCTTGTTTTACTGGTCATCTGTATTACTCCTGGGGATATCACGCTAATCCGTAACTTTGGCCTCTTTCTTCAGGCCCCTTTTAGGTACTCTCTGAATTGGTTGGCTTGGTATTTGAAGAATGTTTAATGGATAGGAATCCCAGTTATGGAACTCTCGGAGTTGGGGGATGGGAGAAGGAAGAGCCATAGTTGAGAATAGTTAGGATAGAATGTTGAGGCCTTGTGGTTCATCTAGAAGGCTTTCACATCACTGAGTAAGGAATGAACCAAGAAAGATGGACCCAGGTGGAATAGGCAGCCAGGCCTCCATCAAGAATTTCCATCGATGTTTCTGAGCCACAATTGTGGCTTCTGCAATCTCCACAGTTGAAATAAAGTTAAGCAGGTTTCATCAGTGCAGGTGGTGAATGAGTGCTGAGGTTGCACCAATTTCTTCTGGCTGTGACCTTTTTGCAGGAACAGGGTTCTTGGCTGAGGTTCAGTGAAATGCGTGAGCTTCCAACTTTGATGTAGTTTATGCTGCGGGTGTGGGGAGACTAGCAGATTGCCAATTCAACTTTAGATAATGTAATGTGTCTCTGTGACTGAATGCTAGTGAGTTTGTGTGTGTGCATTTGAACCCGTGCCTGATTGATAAGAGAGACACATGCACAGCTGTTGCCTATGCCACTCCTGTCATGTGGGAGAGAATCTTGCTTTTCTGTAGTCTATGTTGTGGCTATTCTGGTTGTTTGTGGGACATTTGCATTGCAGTTCCATAAGATGCAACTTTTTGTGTTTGCGAGGAACACTTGCACTGCTGAGGCGTGTGCAGTGCCTGTGTATGTGGGAAGATTGTCATGCTGATGTCTGTGTTGTTCCTGCTTCATGTGTGGGGATTTTACATTTCTACAGTCTGTGCTTCACCAGTCATAAATGTAAGAAAAGTTGCATTTCACTTCTCTTTGTGTGCATATTTTTCTATTATTATGTTTGCTTGTGTGGAGTGGCAATGTGTGCTGTGCTTTACTGGATCAATGTGGACACTGTTGTGATAATTTAATAGGCAACATAGAAACAGGCATAGCAGTGTGTGCTTAATGGTGGCAATGTGGAAGCTGGTTATATAATTCATGCTCTCTGTGGTGTGTTAGTTGACTCGCGTATTGCACTTTCTGTAGCTTGAGGGTAAATTTCCTACCTGAGCATGCAAAACCTATAATCCATACCACCAACTCTAGCACCAAAAGCATCTCTTGCCAGGAATAGCACTTCTTCTTTTTGAGGAACATCACTGCAGTTTTAGCATCTATGGCCCATTTTAACCCCATCATTTACAAGTTGACTGACACTGAATATCACCCACCAGAGCCCAGCAATATGTAAGAAGCACTGTGTGTTACCTGAGGAACGGATACATAATGGACTCACCCTGACAGTTGATGGTACCACCAGGCATGGAATTTGGTATTCCAGAAATAACCAACAGACTTAGGTGGGTTAATAAGTGCCAGATCTGCAATAATATTACATGTATCAGACACTTTAGACATTTCCTGTGGCAGAGGTGTTTAGTATTTAGTGTTTTGCTTCTGTATGTAATTTTCTGACAGGCACAAACATAATCTGATGCAGACAATAATAAGCATGGCACTGAGGGAGACCTGGCTGTAAGGATGCACAGATTGCATCCTGAATCTGACTGCCCCTGAGGCCTAAGGCCCATCAATTTCCCTCACCCCAATTTTGCTTATGTTAACATAATAGGCACTTCACACTTGGACAGTTACACTAGTAAATGGAGTCAGGCCTAATGGAATATACACCCCAACAGTGCTGGTGTTAAAAGAACACATAGCAAAGGTAACCTGGGCATGCGAACAGGCACAAATAAAAGTGGTTACATAGGGCCCGATTCACAGAACTAACTTAAGACAAAATCCTAAACTTACTACTTTTGGTATTCACAGAAGTTAGGATTTTGTCTTAAGTTTGTCTTAAGACAGACTTAAGACAGACTTAAGACAAAATCCTAACTTAAGTCTGTCTTAAGACAAACTTAAGACAAAATCCTAACTTCTGTGAATACCAAAAGTAGTAAGTTTAGAATTTTGTCTTAAGTTAGTTCTGTGAATCGGCCCCACTGAGTTTCTTGAATAGGCAGCTGCTTGTCTTGAACCAACATCAATAGGACACCATAGACTAATGAATCTCTGAGGAAATACCCTGGCTGATGTTGCACACTTCAATGCAACGCTTGATGAGGCACTCCTCTTACTCTGATAATGAACATACTCACTTTCGATGTGCAAGGAGGAGCAACACTGAGTGCCAGAAAACATTAGCTAGCAACTAAGACCCTGGATTTTCTTGAACAGAGCCTGTGCAAGTCCATCTTTGAGAGTTTGACTGAGATAACTGTGTATTAGAAGTAAGTGTAGTTCAGTTTAGGTAAGGTTTATACTTGGTGCACTAAAAACTGCATCACAAGAACTGTTTCTGAACCTTTGCACCTGAGCACATACCCGGAAGAACTCTCAACTTACTAACTGGTCTTAGTGCTCACTTACTTCTCTCTGTGGGCACTGAAAAGCCCAGTGGAAACAGCAAATGTGGAATTCCTCTGTGTCTTGTAATAAGTTGGTTTATTTTTAAGGTACAAAAGGGAGCAAATAAAGTGACACAGAGCATTGACAAGCTATCAAAATCGTTTGTCATCTTGAAAACACCTTTAGGAGTTTAATTGAGGTGACTTTGTAGTAAGACTGGGCATAGACTAGTTTAGGAAAATTCCTAAAAATGCACCCATATGAAAACGTGCAGCATTAAAAGTATCATTATAATCGTGCAACATTATTTTGGTTGATGGAAGAGCGGTAGAAGAAACATTCAGATTGAAAGGTAGGTATATGTGTGTGTGTATGTTTGTGTGTGTATGTTTGTGTGTGTGTGTTTGTGTGCATGTGTTTGTGTGCATGTGTGTGTGTGTCCTTGTCTCTCTCTCTCTCTATATATATGTATATATATATATATATATAGACACATGCACCCAAACACACACACCTACCTTTCAATGGGAATGTTTCTACCTTCAATCTGAATGTTTATATATAGTCAAATACCAACTCTAGCTTGGCATGAGCGACTCTGATAGAGCAACAAAGAATCTATGACCAGTGACCCACCATCAACTTTTTCTTCGTCTCATGTATCAAGGCATCTGTCTGTGTAAAGAGAGAAAGGGGTCCCAGTGTATAATCATCAATTGACACAAATTAATCAAGATGAAGAAACGTCAAATAAATCTACACTGTATTTATTCACAATGTAGGTGTACGTTAAATATCGTATCTTGCAATAAACATCATCGTCAGCTCGCGTCTGGCAAAAGGCCATTGCCAGACGCGAGCTGACGAGACGCCGGATTTATTCTGTCTCCGATGGTGCCAATCTGCCGTTTTCCTTAAACAACGAGTGAACGGGGACATGAACAGTTAAAGTCTACCTTCGGATTCTCCACCCCGACCTCAAGCCTTGATTTGATTCCACCGTTAACGCCCGCCCTAATTACCTGAGGGCCTTCAAGATCGGCACACCATGATTTGAAGTTAACATCACAAGATGTATCTCACCCTTTCTACTATCAATTTGAAGACGAGCAACAATTGATTTGGTTGCCTGCCCCCACCCTGTCCTGATGAAGACCCCGCAGCAAGGGTACAACTAACTCCTGCAACAATTAGAGGGTCGAAACGTCGACAACTGTTTCTTGTTTATCAGCTTCACCCCAAAATTGTAACATTAATGTATTATATGGAGTATGATTTTGATCAAGTGATGTAGTAAACCTATGGTCTTTTGTTGGTTTATATTTAAATTGACATACAAGTGCGTCTGCGCCATTTGGTTGATTTTACTGTCACTATTCCCTATCCACAAAATCCTCACCTCATCACTTCCCTTTTCCCCTGGGGCACTGTACAGCCGTTTAAATGTTTATTGCAAGATACGATATTTAACGTACACCTACATTGTGAATAAATACAGTGTAGATTTATTTGATGTTTCTTCATCTTGATTAATTTGTGTCAATTGATGATTATACACTGGGACCCCTTTCTCTCAGTACTGTTACTACCCAGGTCCCAGTGACTATGTTTGGGTGAACCCTTTTGTTATACTCTGTCTGTGTAAAGAGCACTATAAACTATATATTCAGCTGGTAAATATTTACACAGTCAACAGTAATAACAACCACCTTGTAACCAGGTGTACAGTACCTGCATGAGGACCTCGTGGTGAAGCACAAAGTTCAGGGTCCACAGGTTGCCGATGATGGGCAGCGGAGTCGGTCCAGGGGGGTATCTTCTCCTCAACCACTGAAGCTTGAAGTAATGTGCAATGAAGAGAGTGAGAAACAGAGCAATCAACAGCTCAGTGATTGACAGCATGGTAGGTGCCTGTCTCTTCTCTGCTTCGAGCAGATCTCCTAAACAGTGGAATTTTAAATTTACTCTATGCACTATTCTTCCCTCTTGTCTTAGTAAAATGTATTCCTCGTTTATGAATCCTATATCTATTTCTCTAGTTGTTTACTATTCTGTTTTCTCTCTCTTTATCTCTTCTCTCTGTATCTCTTCCTATCCCTTTTGTCTCCCTATGTACACTGATTCTATACCATGTCTTTCTTTGCCCTGAATGTTCTCCTTCCTTCCCTTCTTCTGCTCACCCTTCATTTGACCCCATTCACCCCCTTTCTCTTCCTTTGTCCACTTTCTGTTCCTGTTTTCTCTTAGCTTTTCCTCCTCTATGTCCAGCCTCAATATCTATCTTCTTCAGTATGGATGCAAAGCCTGTGCATCTCTCTCCCCCTTTCTATTTCAGCAAAGGTCACCTTCTCAGTCTCATTCATTCTTCTCTTCTCTTCCCTTTTATACTTTGTCTAAGAACTGCAGAGGAGGCGTATATTCTTGAGTGTACAAGATAAGAGTTTGCTGTTTGTGTAAGAGACATGCTTATCGCCTGTAAATTGGAATATTTGCTCTTTCGTCATTGCCCTGCTGTTTATTGACCTCTTGTAAGGACATGCAAATGTACTGCCAATAAACACATCTCTTTTCCAGGGCTCATGTCCAGTGCTTGGAATCTGTGCCACAGGTCCTGATGACTCGTATATTTTAATGGGCCAATTACATTTAAATTGACCCCTCAGGTACAAATCAGGAATAATTATTGTGGGTCTTTTTAAAGAAAATGTAACCACAGACATGTTAATAAGATAATGTGAATATTATCCAGTTAGGCTTCTGCATAACACACCGGGTTATCACCTCTATGGTGGATCATGTTCTGTTTGTCGCTATCCTTTTATCGTGTGACCTCTCCAAAAGGCGTGCAAATGAACTGGCAACAGAATAATCTACCTGGGCGGTGGTCCAGTGCTTGGTGGCTGTGCCGGAGGACCCGACTGTTTAAGGGTATCCATTTGCCTTGTTAAATGCATTTTAAGTTTAAATGATTATTTAGACACAAACATGGAATGTTGATCGTGGATCTTGTAAGGTAAATGAATTAAATTGTGCATGGAACATTGTACCTGAAAGCAGAATGCGAAATAAGCTCAAATGACACAGCATATGGATGAATATGTCAGAGCTCTGTTCCAAACAGACCTCATCTACCAGCTTTCCTCATCAACCGACTGACTTCCTGTAGAAAATTGCCACCACATTCCAATACATTACGTTCTTGAACATAAACATTCCATGAGATTACAATTCTTCCGCCCCTCCCCCTTTTTTAACCATCAAAACAGAGATGCACACTAGACTACTAAAATATCTAAAACAATATGATATATGCAACACAAACTCCTTTATCTTTTTTTATATTTTCAAACATATTCTTTCAGATAGTTTGGGTTCTGAGTTGTTCTGCCACTACTGCCACTTCCATTGCATTCTTGCAATGCCTTTGGTCAGGAGCTCGCTCCCCTACGACCGCAGCACCACCTAGCTGTGCCCGTGTCCTGACCCCCGCCCACGCTGCTGTTCACGTGATCGAGGCCCTCCTCCACCCGCAGGCATCCGCCTGCACCTCATCTCTGGTGTCTAGTGGGCTCCTGGTAAGCGTCGCTAGACTCGTGCATTGTGCCTCTTGTAACTGTTTTGTGCATTGTGCCTCTTGTAACTGTTTTATTGTGCCTTGACTTATCGTACCATTCTTCATTCGTTTCCTTTGTGCCTTTCTGGTTTTCTGCCTGTTGCCCCTTGTGCGCTCCCCTTTGCCGGCTCTCTCTGAGCCGCTTCCCTGCCGCTGCCTCCCTGCGGCCCTGCCCCCCTCGCACCCCCATTCGCCGCTCCCTCCTGCCTCCCAGTTGCTCATCCCTCCCTCCTCCCTTCTTAATGGCGGTCGCTGTGCGTCAAGGGTGAGTGACCTATGACCTGCCTTTGGTCAGGAGCTTGCTCCCCCGCGACCGCAGCACCACCTAGCCGTGCCCGTGCCCTGACCCCCGTCCACGCTGCTGTTCGCGTGCTCGAGGCCCTCCTCCACCCGCAGGCATCCGCCTGCGCCTCATCCCTGGTGTCTAGTGGGCTCCTGGTAAGCGTCGCTAGACTCGTGCATTGTGCCTCTTGTAACTGTTTTGTGCATTGTGCCTCTTGTAACTGTTTTATTGTGCCTTGACTTATCGTACCATTCTTCATTCGCTTCCTAAGTGCCTTTCCGGTTTTCTGCCTGTTGCCCCTTGTGCGCTCCCCTTTGCCGGCTCTCTCTGAGCCGCTTCCCCGCCGCTGCCTCCCTGAGGCCCCGCCCCCCTCGTGCCCCCATTCCCCACTCCCTCCTGCCTCCCAGCTGCTCCTCCCTCCTTCCTCCCTTCTTAATGGTGGTTGCGCCGCTGGCGCCCTGGAGGCACGCCAGAGGCAAGCCCATCTGCGCCCGCCCGCGCCTGGACCGCACCCAGCGCCAGAACCCCTGGACCCCGCGCCCGCCGTGACGCCAGACTGCACTATGACTCAAGCTCCCTCCACGCACTCAACACCGGATGAGACCACCCCTGCTACCAGGCCATCCCGTATTAGGGCCCTTCACCTCCCGGAACTGCAGCTTCACCAGCATCCAGCCTGCCAAACCATCATCCACCTCAGATGCATCCTCCTCAACACCTGCTCCGCTCGCAAGCACCCCATCGAACTTTGGGACCTCCTAGATTCTACCCCCCCCGTCGTCGCCTTCCTGACGGAGACCTGGCTGAATGCCACCTCAGCGCCGGACATCGCCATGGCCATCCCACAAGGCTACAAGATCGCCCGCAGAGACCGCGTCAACGGAGTTAGAGGGGGAATCGCCATCGTCCACAAAGACACCCTCAGAGTCTCGACCAACACCGACGACACCCTCACCACTGCCAAACACATGCACTTCCAGATCCACACCGACCCCAACATGACCCTCAGAGGAACACTCATCTACAGACCACCCGGACCACGACCACAGTTCAACAACACCATCGCCGACCTCATCCACACCCTCGCCTCCACGGGCTACATCCTGCTCGGGGATCTTGACTTCCACCTCGAGAACAGCAACAACGACAACTCCACCGCCCTGACCGACAATCTCGCCAACCCCGGACTCAAACAGCTCGTGACAACCCCCACCCACGCCGCCGGACACACGCTGGACCCCATCTTCTCAGCAAGCCCCCACGTTTTCTTCAACCACACCACCGAACCCCACTGGACCGACCACAGATGCGTCCACTTCACCTTCAAGAAACCCACCACACACCACCGCGCCCAACAGTTGCCAGGCCGCTGCTGGGGCAAGGTCACCGAGGACCAACTGACTACCACCCTTGCCCTGAGACCACCCGCTGACCCCAAAGACACCGACACCGCCGCGACAAACCTCAAACAGTGGATCAATGACTGCGCCAATGCCCTCGCCCCTCTCAAGATCTCCACAACTAACCACACCAACAAGAAAGCCGCCTAGTTCACCGAAGACCTCTGGACATCCAAGCGCACCTGCCGGAAGCTGGAGAAGAAATGGCTCCACGACCAAACACCAGACAGCCACACAGCCCACAAGAACACCACCCGTAGACACCACCAACTCATCAGGACCACCAAGAGGACCGCCTTCAAGAACCGCCTAGACAACAACGCACACAACACCAAAGAGCTCTTCAGCATTGTGCAAGAACTCTCCAACCCCAGCTCCAACACTAACGACATTCCACCATCACAGGACCTGTGCGACTCCCTGGTCACCTTCTTCTACCGCAAGATCACTGACATCCACGACAGCTTCAACTCCGACACCCCCGCACCCACCACCGAGACCACCACCCACGCGACCTCCACCCGCACCAGCCGCCTGATCTCCTGGCCCACCGTCAGCGACGAAGACACCATCAAAACCATGAACTCCATCCACTCCGGATCTCCATCGGACCCTTGCCCTCACCACGTTTTCAACAAAGCCAGCACAACCATCGCACCCCACCTCCGGAAAGCAATCAACATCTCCTTCGAGACAGCAACCTTTCCGGAAAGCTGGAAGCACGCCGGGATCAACGCCCTACTGAAGAAACCCAAGGTGGACCCCAAGGAACTCAAGAACTTCCGGCCCATCTCCCTGCTCCCGTCCCCGGCAAAAGTGACAGAGAAGATTCTCAACAAACAGCTAACCCGCTACCTCGAGGACAACAACATCCTGGACCCTTCTCAATCCGGTTTTCGCAGCAACCATAGCACCGACACCGCCCTCATCGCCGCCACTGATGACATCAGGATCCTGATGGACAAGGGAGAAACAGCCGCCATCATCCACTTGGACCTATCAGCAGCCTTCGACACGGTCTGCCACCGCACCTTAGCAGCACGCCTCCATGACGCCCGAATCCAAGAGAAGGCCCTGGCCTGGACCACATCCTTCCTCTCTGGCAGAACCCAGAGCATCCGCCTCCCACCCTTCCACTCAAAAACCACTGAGATCATCTGCAGCATCCGTCAGGGATCCTCCCTCAGCCGGACACTGTTCAATATCTACATGGCACTGCTCGCCCACGTCGCACGACAACATAGCCTCAACATCATCTCCTACGCCGACGACACCGAGCTGATCATCTCCCTCACCGAAGACCCCCACACCTCCACAGAGGAATGAAGGCCGTCGCCGACTGGATGAAGGACAGCAGACTGAAGCTGAACTCAGACAAGACGGAGGTCCTCATTCTCGGACCCACCCCATCAGCCTGGGATGACTCCTGGTGGCCCACATCGCTAGGTACTGCCTCGGAACCCACCGACCACACACGCAACCTGGGGGTCATCCTCGACTCTGCCCTCTCCATGACCAAGCAAGTGAATGCCGTCTCCGCGTCCTGCTTCAACACCCTCCAAATGCTCCGCAGGATCTTCAAATGGATCCCCCCCGACACGAGAAAAACCGTCACCCACGCCTTCGTCACCAGCAGACTCGACTACGGGAACGCCCTCTACTCAGGAACAACAACCAAGCTCCTGAGACGACTACAACGAATCCAGAACGCCTCGGCACAACTGATCCTCAACGTCACACCCCATCTGAGAGAACTACACTGGCTCCCCGTCAACAAAAGGATCACCTTCAAACTCCTCATCCACGCACACAAAGCGCTACACAACACCGGACCTACATACCTCAACGACCGACTCAGCTTCCACAACACCCCCACGTGCTGCCTCCACTCTGCCAGCCTCGCCTTCGCCTCAGTTCCTCGTATCCGGAAAACCACCGCCGCCGGCAGATCCTTCTCCTACCTCGCCACCAAGACCTGGAACTCTCTCCCTACCAGCCTACGACAGACCCAGGACCTGCTGGCCTTTAGAAGACTCCTCAAGACCTTGCTCTTCGATCAGAAGCACCCCCCCCCGAGACCCGCACGGGTATGTAGGGCGCTTTAGAAATGCAGTGATTGATTGATTGATTGCTGATTCTCATTATTCAAGTTTCCCAACCTAGACAAAGGTATTCCTCCTTTTGCTTTGATCATCCAAATATATCATTACCCTTTCCAAAACATACATTTTTGTAACAGCTAACCTTCTCTAAACTCTACTTTACCATAAAAGTAACCCCACATAGGGATTTCCTATCCACCATAACCTCTTGGTTTTACATCTAATATTTCCAGCTTATTATGTTCTCCATACAAACAGTGGTAGTTTTTCTTAGATATTGTCAATCTTGAACATGACGAGAAGACCCTTCTCACCTTCACACCATCAACACTTATGGCTTCACACAGGTTGTCAAATATGTTGCGACACAATTGTAAAATAACTTCACTGCAACTGATGCAGCGCTACTCCAGAAATATTTTCTAAAAACCTCATCACCTTTCCCTGAAATATTAAATCACACAATTCTCATCAGTGGGGCCCATAACACTGCAAGTCACTCGTAAACATTTCATCCTATTCCATGGATTGGTGAAAATCACAGGAGAGCTGCTGGATCATTGCGGAGTGTCTAAATTAAAACTAAATATTTATACTATTTATACCTGAAGTTTAAATTGTTTTACCATGATTTTATAATCAAGACAATTAATCAGACACACCACCATCGTTTAGTCGATGGATCTGCTAGAAAAAATTCAGGCTAAGTTAAATACAAGACCAGCTTAATTATCCATTTATCTAATTTTTATTCAAGTAGATTTTAGCATATCTGACGTTTATTCACTTTATTTATTTATTTTATTCAAAAATTTGACTTCAAGAAAAAGGAAAGTTTAGCTCAAACATTTATATTCATTTAATTCAAATTTCAGGAATAAACATTATTATAGGATACAGATATTAGCAACAGTCAGAATAGTTCCCACAGTCCATTTCCCTATTCTAACTATCTAACTATCAACCTCACCTAAAGTCTCCGCTCTCATTCAAGAAAGTATTTAATCAAAGTTTTCTTATGTCTCAGGAAATTCAGCATTTCAACAGCATCTCAGGAAGAAATCGAAAAGAGAGTTTTTTCTGAAGTCAAACATAATTCTTTTATACAATTTTTCACTAACTTAGTCTATCTAAAAAGTAACTATCATTCATATATAGCATCTCTGATTGGTCTGTCCAATGATGGATGTGCATCACCTCATCATCTTATTATTTGGCTTCCGCAACGTCAGCTGAAATTAAATGGTCCTTTGTTTTTAGAATGTCCGTTTCTGTCACGTTCTCAATCTGGAATTATCCAGTACAGTTCCCACGATTCACAATACTGATGTCCATATTTGTTGGCAGTCAACTAGGTTTTTCAGTTCATGCTGTCCTTGACCCACGCTGTTCAGGCACAGGCAGCTCGTATTCACGCTTGGCTTTGGTTGCACATGCGCGGTACATCTTTCTCTCAGAGTTTATTTAAAAGTCCATATTTAATTAGGCCTCACAGGCCAGAACGGGAACTATCATAGAAACAAACACAAAATAAACGTTAATTATTGAATTATAGCCCTTCTGTTTACCTCCCCCATACTAAGGTTTCCCTGTTAGTAGTTACCTAGCAAATAAACAACACTCATGCGTGATATACTCACCAATCTTCACCTCTATGCCACAAATAGACAGACAAAAAGCAATTGCATGCCGCTTTTGGTTAATTTACAAAGCTGCATTAGTTGTAAACATCACAACATCATTCAGTTAGTTGATAAGCAAATTAGTTTCCCACGTGTATTCGTGTGTGCACCTTATTCTACGTTGATTAATTTAAAAAACCACACAATTAGTTAAGGTTATAGTTATGAGAAAATTACTTTATGAGGGGTATACAAAATTTTGTTTCTCCACCTCGCTCCATCACAACTTTCATTTATTCATATGTTTTTGTGATCTGTCTGAACGACCTGCAACACTTTATAAAATTGCCTTTTTTCATCATTTGTGAAAAACTACTCTTTTGGGCTGGGCAATCTCTGAAACTGGCCATATGCCCTTGCTGGACATACCTATAAAATGTTCCCTTAATCCTCCCAAAACTCACTCGACTTTCCTTTCCCTTCACACCCTTCAAAGCACTAACTTGTGCCTGTGTTTTCTCACGTAAATCCTTCTTTATTTCCAACATATGAAGTGGTCCAATCTTTTAGATGTCATTAATACGTCATACAACGATGGCTCATCTTTTAGTCAAAGTTCCTCCCTTAACCCCTACTCCTTAGAGTTGAGAAGAAATTCTGGTATTCTGGATTAAACAGATGCAGATCCAGTCCTTCTCACCTAGACAAGAGGGCAGGAGATCTGCATGGCAGGGCAGCAGTCCTTCAGAGCAACAGTCCAGCAGAGTGGCAGTCCTTTCAGAAGCACAACAGTCCTTCTTCCTAGCAGAGTATCCACAGGTCGAGAAGTGCATTGAAGAGTTGGTGTTTGGGATCCAATATTTATACCTGGGTCTTCCTTTGAAGTGGGAGAAGCTTCTAGAAGTCTCCCTTTGAAGTCCACAGGCCAACTGCCTTCCCTGTCCTGGCTCCATACTGACTACAAGGGGTATGCAGCCCTTTCTGAGTAGGCAGGCTATCTCCTATTCCAGTGTAAGTAGGGCTGTGTCCAACTCCGCCATCCCATTCTGATGTCCATCCAGACACACCTACGGTCTCTATTGTGTGTGGCTGACTAAAAGGAATACACAAAGCCCAACTGTCAGTTTCACCCCATCATGTGACCCAGAGACAGGCTGCAGGCACTTAATGGCAGAGACAGGAAAATGCCAACTTTCTAAAAGTGGAAGAAGGCCAAGTCCTAAAAAATGACTTGGACTGGGTGTGCATCACTCTATCTATACTACTATTATAAAGTAAGAACTGGGAACCTTTGAGGCGGGTAAACTCGGGAACCACAGCGCCAATCCAAACACCCAATACATCATTGGAATTGGCAGGGTCTGCAGAGTGACATAGGCTATATAACCCCCAAAAATATAAGTTCTTTAAAAAATATACCTTACAAAAAAAATAGTCCCTTGGAAGTAGCGCCGGCCGTGCGCACGAACGTGCTGACATCATCAGCAGCGCGAGGAGTACAGCCATGGGGAGGAAAACTAATGCGGCGTTCGGCGGGAGGAGCACGGAAGAGAGCGGCGGCGACAGTGGGGACGCGAGTGAAGGGACTTCCTGGAGCGCGGAAAGGAGCAGACAATTTGTGACGGGTGTCAGTATTGCAGGGGGCCCTGAAGCAGCCTTAACGTCGGGGCGGCCGGGGGCCCAGAAGCAGCCTTTTGCTCCCGGACAACGTCAGGACGGGCTACAAATAAATGAATAAATAGGGAAAAAGAAGGCCCCCTCGACAACTCAGAAAAATAAATAAAACAGGCCTGTGTTTACTCGGAATCGGTAAAAGTGTGCAGCAAAACAGGGACTGAGGACCGGATTAACCCTCCTCCCCCCGGAGCTACTGAGACTCACAAGAGGCAGAGATAGTTGATAAAAAACACCTGATAACGGATCATGGACGCGGCAGGCGGGGGAGGGAGGGTGGGAGGGAGAGAGAATCAGTGGTTTGTGATATTCATCGGGTGAAGTCATTTTATATTTGTTTCTGTTTCCACTTTAACACCACGCACAGTAAATGTCTCTCCTGTTATTAAATCACATTTATAAAAAAGTGGAATCCTACATCGTAAACAATTTGGGTGCTGAGGTTTTGTCAGGTCTCTGCCAAAGTGCTGCTTTACAGTGATCAATCAGGCGTTTAATCAGTGCGTGAAGACACCAGCATCACTGCGACCAGAGAGGCCCCAGTTTACGGGAATTGTGGCATTATAAATTGTCTGCACATGTTAAGGTTTGTCAGCATTACAGTGAGATTGCAACAGGCATTTTTACACACCCCCTGGCAAAGGATGCAGACACCACTGCGACCAGAAGCCCAAGTTTATGAGACTGTGGCGCTAAGCTGTGTGCAAGTTATATGGTCATAAAAATACATGAATGATGGATGCAGGGTGGGTGCATTAATGATTGTTGGGTGGATGGGTGCATGGATGGATGCATGCATGATGGGTGGATGGATGCATGACTGATGGATGCAGGATGGATGGGTGGGTGGATGGATGGATGGGTGGATGCATGAATGAATGATGTATGGATGCAGGATGGGTGGGTGGATGGATGGGTGGATGCATGAATGATGTATGGATGGATGCATGCATGATGGGTGGATGCATGATGGATGGGTGGATGCATGAATGAATGATGTATGGATGCAGGATAGGTGGGTGGGTGGATGGATGGAGGGGTGGATGCATGAATGAATGATGGATGGATGCAGGATGGATGGGTGGATGCATGAATGATGTATGGATGGATGCATGAATGAATGATGGATGGATGCAGGATGGGTGGATGCATGAATGATGTATGGATGGATGCATGGATGCATGCATGATGGGTGGATGCATGATGGATCGATGCATCAATGAATGATGTATGGATGCAGGATGGGTGGGTGGATGCATGAATGAATGATGTATGGATGCAGGATGGGTGGGTGGATGGATGGGTGGATGCATGAATGATGTATGGATGGATGCATGGATGCATGCATGATGGGTGGATGCATGATGGATGGATGGGTGGATGCATGAATGAATGATGTATGGATGCAGGATGGGTGGGTGGGTGGATGGATGTGTGGATGCATGAATGATGTATGGATGGATGCAAGGTGGTTCGGGCTCACTCGCTGCGCTCGCTCTCTGCGGTGCAATATGCAAATTAGTTTACGCCGCACCACTTTCAAATGTCACCAGCCGCCCCTGATTGTCTGCACTTTTTAGTTTATTCCTGCATAACGCTTGCGCTGTGCTTGTGAAATCAATTGTATCTATCCATACTAATATAATAAAGAGAGAGCCCAAACCTTTGAGGCGGGTAATCTCAGGAACCACAGCACCAATCAAAACACCCAATACAGCGTTGGAAAGGGCAGTTGCAGCAGAAGGACATAGGCTATGCAGACACCCACCATATACATTTAAAAGGTAAAAGAACCGTGCCAGAAAAGTAGTCCCTTGTGGGCATGTCTGCGTTGTGCTGTGGGGATGTGCTGGGGGCGTGACAAACGCTGGGGGCGTGTGGTATGTTCCGCCCTTCATGCCATGTCTCATATCGTGTACTGTGGGTGTGTGCTGGGGGTGTGGGCGTGTGCGGGGTGCGGGATTGCGGGAAAAAAAAGCGAGCGTTGTGCCCAATATTTCATTGTTTTTTCTTCCCAGGTTATGTACATTCCAGCTCCGGGTGTCCACCCTGCTCCCTTAGAATACCCCTGCACCCCATAATCATAACCCACCCTTACTCCTTAAAATACCCCAACACCCTTAAACACTAACCCATCTTAACCCTATAAATATACGCTGTACCCCAAAACGCAAAACTATCCCTAAACCCTAAAAATACCCCTGTACCCCAAAACCCAAACCTAGCCCTGAACCCTATAAATACCCCTGTACCTCAAAACCCAAACCTACCCCTGAACCCTAAAAATACACCTGTACCCCAAATGCCAAACCTAGCCCTCAACCCTAAAAATACCACTGTACCCCAAAACCCAAACCTACCCCTGAACCCTAAAATACCCCAATACCCCTGTACCCCAAAACCCAAACCTAGCCCTAAACCCTAAAAATAACCCTGTACCCCAAAACCCAAACCTACCCCTGAACCCTAAAAATACCCCTATACCCCAAAACCCAAACCTAGCCCTGAAACCTAAAAATACCCCTGTACCCAAAACCCATACCTATCCCTAAACCCTAAAAGTACCCCTGTACCCCATAACCCAAAACTATATCGGAACCTTTAAAATACCCAAACAGCCCAAAACATATACCTCAGTACCCCAAAACATATACCCCTATACCCATACTTACCTTATCCAAACATTAAAAAAAAATGCTTTTACCATTCATGCATTTACAACGAATGTTGTTGTAAATGTATGCATGGTAAAAGCATATAAAATGTAATGCCATGCGTTATAATGGCATTGCGGAGTCATGGTACTTTTGTAATGAAAGTATGCGGAGTGATGGTATGCGGAAAGAAAGTTGCGGAATAATGGGTGTTTACCCTCCCCGGTAAGTACATTGGTGTTACGGCGGCCCACATCTCCAGCAACATACTCATATTTTCTCACCATCCATTTGAAAAATGCACAGGTCTCTCTCATTGATGGCCAGCATCAACATACACTTTTAGACACACCTCCCGCCACAAGTTCTAGAATTGCGAACTTTAGAGCTGGGGAGCTACGTTCGAATCTCGGCAACAGCTCAACATCCTGTGATTCCAAGCAAATCGCTTTGTCTCCCCGTGCCTACCACAAATGCATGTGTTCTTCTGTAATGTAAATTGTGCTCATGCCATGTTGTCGAGTTCGCGCTATATAATATTGCAAGGAAAAATAAAGTAGGGAAACTCGAGTTCACACACTACTGAACGTGCACTCTTAAGTGCATCAGCAGTGCACTGTGAATCGGAGCGTTTCACAGGCCTGTCACAGATAAGAAATGCTATCAAAACGAAATCCTACAAAACAGTATACCACTGGCCGGCCCGGACAACGTCGGGACGGGCTGCTAGTATGAAATATTTTGTTACATTATCAGCTGTTAATCTCTGTGAATTGGACACTTCATTACACCAGAATGTATTTACTACAGTCACTTAATAAGTCAACATTTCTTGTTTGCTAATGTCATTAGTCAATAAGATATTTAGACACCTTAACGATGAATTCAAAATTAAATTGCAAAACAATGATCAATCCAATGCAAATAACATATGCCCAATGAATTTTGTGACGCCTTGTTGCTTCGCCAGAGACCTCTGGAAAAAACGCAAAAAATAAACACGCTTCAATATACAGACGTGAATGAGTACACACAAATTCATGATTAATCAGTACTTGATATCCGTGTAATATATAAAAGAAATAGAGTGAACCCAATGCAGAAAAACACATGGATATGAACAGGATGGAGACCACGTTTTATAGTAATATTAATTTAAGGTAGAGACTGTAATCTCAGTACACTATTATCCATATTCACAACACCAATAACACTGTATCCCAATTGATCATGAAGCATGCAACCAAAATCAGGTGATTTTAAATGGTATAGGAAAGTAATGCCCCGGAGGGTGCCAAAGCTAATTCAACTAGTGCTAGGCTCAGTAACATTCAATTTAGTGCGTAGTTTATTGTGTCAGGAAGGAAATGTTAAAAAACAACGGATCAATTCCATCCAGTGTAAACTTATGAGGTAGTCAATCTATGCCGAAGCAGTTCCATTTACGATGATGATCTGGCCACTGTAGCAAGTGCATAAGACAACATTAAATTCACAAAGATGACCAGGACCATAAGCCGCTTATTAGCCAATCTATGTAAAAAAAACTTAATGGACCCTACCTCGAAGTGCGTGGGGTATTCAAAGAGGGATGAATCCCATTGGATACTGGACTCATTACGAAAATCGATGTGAGTCAAAGCTCAGGTTTTTTTAAACTGCTAAAAAATAACAAGCAGAGATTACCAATCTGTGCGGGAAACATCATTTACAACGAAGTCTTTTCCACGCATGAGGTTATCAACGATCCACTTACCCCGCAAACGTCTCTTCAACGCGGGTGCCTTCCACGACCGTCTTTACCACGCAAGTGGTATTCCTTTTGGTCGTCCTGCTTGTAAGTTCTGCGTGACGTTGGGGGGGTTGGGGGGTCTCCCCCCCCATTAAAAAAAAACAAAAAACGAGCAGGCTACCTACATTAAAAAAACGCACTACAGTGTCATTAAAAAGTAAAAGAAAAGAGCCGCATTATAAACGTGGTAGTGTACGTCAAAATTGTAGTCCTTTTTTAGTTTTGGTAGACGTGTTTTCACGCATATTTCCATGGTGGATGGAAGTAAGAGCTGCTGAACGTAACGTTTTTTAAATGCGATGTTAGAACCTGCGTACTAAAAAGCTGCGTGGTAAAGCCACTTGCGAAGTAAAATTCGCGTGGTAATGCCATGTGGAGTATTTGTATTCGTGGTAAAGACATATATTCATCTGTGCAACAGTCACAGTGATTGGGACAATAAATTACTAATACGTCAATATCACTTACTTAATCCCGTGCTAGTGTGAGTCAGCGTACGGTGGCTGATACTATAGTTGCGTGAAATGTGAACGCTAAAACTGACTGCAAGTAAATTCATGAAAGCAATGCTACGACGACAGACTTATGTTAATCCCAAGAACAATAGTGCATGTAGGAAACACTGGGCGCCATATTGGAAAAGACTCAGTTTGGACAACACACTAAAGACCGTGCTATTTCATAAGTGACGGCGCCTATAATCACGAAAATTAACCCTAAGGGTAAATCACGCGAAGTCACCGAACAAGTGACAAGAAAGTTAGTTGTGTTCGGATAACCCCGGTGGTTCTGCAAATGTGTTGTATAGTCAGGTTAACAAACCAAAACTTTATCAGTAAAAAACCACAACAGTAATATTGTGCAGCGATTACACTTGGTCAATTTAACTGGAATAAATGTGAACACTCCCACACTGTCCATATTTTGTTTTTTAAGATAGTACAAACATATTACTATATGCAGTTCAATGAAGGGCACAACAACTCTATAAAAGCAGTCATAATACCGTGTAAAAGAAATTTGTAATACAACACACCGGTACGCGCATAATGCACTGTGCTTGGTCATTTTTGTTAAACAGAATGACTGAATGAGGATGATCACTTAATCTCAAAAGTCAGTGGATAGTATGCGATATAAGTACACCAGCTTTGTAGAAACAGTCATGATGTTATGCAGCAAACGGTTTTTGATCAAACACATTGTTGTGTCCACTATGATTGTATGATTAGCAAGTGCAAATTCTGAAACCTAAATCATGCAAAATCAATTATAATATGCAACCACTGTCCATATAGATATTAGAATGTACAGATCAGATGACAATCGAGTTGGATACAATCATCCAATGGCATCAATCAAAACATTGCACTGAGTAGTGCTAAAGAAAACACCCCATGTCTAATTTGTCATTCATACTCTGGGGATTCATTGTGTTTACCTGCTAATCCAGTAGATCTCCCTTTGAGATAATATTTTAGAATTATCCCTACCAGGATGGTTAGTCAAGACCTTTATAACCTGGAACCTTAGTTGGGCGATGGAATGTTGTGTTCAACCCATTGTACCGGCAAGTGTACATTTACATTATGAGTACGGATTCTGCTTTTATGCTCTGTAAGTTGAGTATTTATTTTCCTTTCTGTCTTCCCCACGTATAGCATACCACATGGGCATGTTATATCATCAATCAATCAATTAGAGTACTTGTAGAGCACGCTACTTACCCGTGAGGGTCCCAAGGCGCTGAGGGGAGGGGGGGTGCTGCTACTGCTCGAAGAGCCAGGTCTTGAGGAGTCTTCTGAAGGCGAGTAGGTCTTGGGTCTGTCGTATGTGGGTAGGGAGGGGGTTCCAGGTCTTGGCGGCGAGGTAGGAGAAGGATCTACCGCCGGAGGTCGTTCGTTGGATGCGGGGGACAGCGGCGAGTGCGAGGCTGGCGGAGCGGGGGTGGCAGGTGGGGGTATAGAAGCTGAGTTTGCTGTTCAGGTAGCCTGGTCCAGCATTGTGGAGTGCTTTGTGTGCGTAGCTGAGGAGCTTGAAGGTGATCTTCTTGTCGACAGGGAGCCAGTGTAGGTCTCTCAGGTGGGGGGTGATATGGCTGCAGCGGGAGACATTGACGATCAGTCGGGCGGGGGCCTTTTGGATGCGTTGTAGTCGTCGTAGGTGTTTGGCTGGGATTCCTGCGTACAGTGCGTTGCCGTAGTCCAGTCTGCTGCTGACGAGGGCCTGTGTAAGCGTTTTTCTACTTTTGGTTGGGATCCACTTGTAGATCCTGCGGAGCATGCGGAGGGTGTTGTAGCAGGAGGAGGAGACGGCGTTGACCTGCTTAAACATGGAGAGGGAGGAGTCGAGGATGACTGCATGGTCGGTGGGTGTTGGTACTGTTCCCAGTGTGGTCGGCCACCAGGAGTCATCCCAGGAAGAAGGGGTGGATCAGAGGATGAGGACCTCCGTCTTGTCCGAGTTCAGCTTCAGACGGCTGCTCCTCATCCAGTCGGTGAAGGCCTTCATTCCCTCGTGAAGGTTGGTTTTGGCAGTGTGTGGGTCCTTGGTGAGGGAGAGGATGAGCTGGGTGTCGTCGGCGTAGGAGATTATGTTGAGGTTGTGATGGCGGGCCAGTTGTGCAAGAGGGGCCATGTAGATGTTGAACAGAGTCGGGCTGAGGGATGAGCCCTGGGGGACGCCGCAGATGATGTCGGTGGCTTCGAATTGGAAGGGTGGGAGGCGGACGCTCTGGGTTCTGCCGGAGAGGAAGGACGTGCTCCAGTCAAGGGCCTACTCTTGGATTCCGGCTTCTAGGAGGCGTGTCTTTAGAGTGCGATAGCAGACCGTGTCGAAGGCGGCCGACAGGTCCAGGCGGATAAGGGCTGATGTTTTGCCATTGTCTAGTTGGCGCCTGATGTCGTCTGTGGCGGCAATGAGGGCTGTCTTGGTGCTGTGGTTTCATCTGAATCCGGATTGGGATATGTCCAGGATGTTGTTGTCTTCCAGGTGGCAGGCCAGTTGCTTGTTGATGATTTTTTCGATGACCTTTGCCGGGAACGGGAGCAGGCAGATGGGCCGGAAGTTCTTGAGGTCCGTGATGTCCGCCTTGGGCTTCTTTAGGAGGGCTTTGATTTTGGCGTGCTTTTAGCTTTCCGGGAATGTTGCTGTTTCGAAGGAGATGTTGATGACCTTCCGTAGTTGGGGTGCGATGGCTGCATCTGCTTTGTTGAATACGTGGTGTGGGCACGGGTCTGACGGAGACCCTGAGTGGATGGAGTTCATGACCTTGTGTGTCTCGTCGTCGTTGATGTTGGACCAGGATGTCTGGTGGATGGCACTGGTGGTGTTCACAGGGGAGGTGGAGTCTGGCGTAGTCGGGGCGGTCGTGGTGTTGAAGCTGTCGTGGATGTCAGCGATCTTGCGATGGAAGAAGATGGCTAGTGAGTCGCACAGTTATTGCGAGGGCGGGATGTCGTTGGGGTTGGCGCTGGGTTTGGAGAGTTCTTTTACGATGCTGAAGAGCTCTTTGCTGTCCAGGCAGTCTTTGAAGGAGGATCTCTTGGCGAGTCTGATGAGGTGGTGATGTCTGCGGGTGGCGTCCTTGTGGGCTGCGTGGTTGTCCGGTGTGCGTTCGTGGAGCCATATTTTCTGGCATGCGCGTTTGGAGGTCTAGAGTTTGTCGGTGAACCAGGTGGCTCTCTTGCTGGCGTGGCTGTTGGAGGGTTTCTTGAGCGGGCGAGGGTGTTGGCGCAGTCGTCGATTTACTGTCTGAGGTTGCGGACTGCGGTGTCTGGGTTGGTTGGGTCGGTGGGTGGGTTCTGGGCGAGGGTGGTGATCAGCTGGTCTTCGGTGAGCTTTTGGGTGTGGTGGTGCGTGTTTGGTTTCTTGAAGGTGAAATGGATGCAGTGGTGGTCGGTCCAGTGGAGTTCAGTGGTGTGGTCTAATGCGACGTGGGTGCTTGTGGAGAGGACGGGGTCCAGCGTGTGGCCGGCGGTGTGGGTGGGTGTGGTGATGAGTTGTCTGAGATTACTGTAATACCAGTAATGTAATATCATGTATTACATTACTGGTATTACAATATGCTGAATGATGTAAGGGAAGTTTTTCACATGTTCTAGGATGAATCAGAGTAATACCAGTTATCACATTGTTACAGTGAGTACAGTTTGAGCATTTCTTAGTAATCATATTCCAAAGTTCTTTCAATGGCTTCTTAGCGGATAAAAGGTCTGTAATGTTTCCTAATCGGGTATTTGCAACCAGTGGTTTTTGTTGAACAAAGGCATGAAAGACTGGCTCCTGTTGTAGCAGTGCCTATCGTCTGTGAATCATTTTTTAAATCTCACTTGATTTGGCAGTCGTTTTCTATTTCAATAGTTTCTTACGATCCATGGAGAGTACCCGGTGCTCATGTTCCTCCAGCAGTTTAGGAGGATAGCCTCTCTCACGATAATTTTCTTTTTCAGTATTCAATGCCGTTAAGCAGGTTGCCGAGTCAGATGAGATGCGCTTTATTCTCAAGAATTGAGAGTAAGGTACATTCTTGATTAAACTGGGTGGATGAAAGCATTGAAATAAGAAGGCGTTTTTCTGTCTGTGGATTTGTGATATACACTTGTTTGTAAACTAGTTTCCTGAAGTTCAAACTGTACGTCCAAAAATGACACACAGGTTTTGCTAATATTGTGGGTGAACTGAATCCTGGGGTTCATGGTGTTCAATACATCTATGCTGTTGATCAGACTAGATTCGCTATTTTTCCATACTAGAAATATATCATCTATGTATCGGCAAAACAGAAGTAAGTTATCTGTCCATTGTGTGTCGGTGAGTAGGAAATCATTCTCAAACATGACCATATAGATATTAGATTTCGAATGACAAAACAGCTATTTCCCTCAATTGAGCATCACATCTATGGGCTTCGCTGGAGCACCAGTATACACCAATATCTATACGGCCAACTTTGAGTATGATTTCATACTCTATTCGACAAGCTTGTTGGTACCTCCTTGCTGCAGAAAGGTAGTGAGTTTAAGCCTGTCGGGTTCCCGACTGGTCGGAATCCTTAGTACCCAGAGGCAAATCCCCTTCCTTCAAGCGTTATTCTGACAGATGACCGCTAGAGAGGGATTTAGGACCAGAAGACGAGAGCAAGGGATTGGGGGCAAGGGGACATAACTGGGGCGGTAGTTGTGCTCTAAATGGGAGAACCACAAAATATTGACAAATCAGGATTTCGTGCCTCATAAAGTAAAGATAAACCCAGACTCTCAGAACACTGTAGTATACATACGATGCTTTGTCAGAGGTAGGGCAGGTAGGGAATAGCTTCCACTCCAACCCCACTAGTGGAGATACTATCCCTGTGCGGTTAGATCCAAACCCTGGGAGGATGTGTGTGGGAGGATCAATCTTTTCTTCCCCTATAGTACAAATGCCAGAACCAGTGTCTGAATCAAGGCTGAGTGATAGGGTACATGTAGTACAAAGGCCAGGGCCAGGGCAAGTAGTAAACACCCTGGTCTTTGTGTCACTATTTGACAGAGAACTGAGACCTTTTAATAGAATTTTTTTCTGCAGCTATTATGTGAAATTGAAGTTCTGAGATTGGTAAAAAGCAAAGATAGTGAGGAGGGATTTTTAGAACCAAGAAGTGATCTCCCACTTGCCAGAATAACTTTTAGCTCTGGAATAATTGCAATGTTATTACTGGCTAATGTAGATCTTTTTAGAAAAAATGGGATTGATGTTTTTCCATTTAAGCAGCCAGTTATTGTCCCATGTGTGCCCCATTGGGAAGATCTCCAGGACATTGGTGGAGCGTTACCCAACACTAAGGGGGCTGTAAATCTGAAATATATCAAAATCTCGGTTGGAAAAGAGTGATTACCATGGTAGGACCAGAGGCTAACAAAATCATGGACCATAGTGGAGGGGAGGAGGTGGATCAGTGGAGTTGGGCTGCTGTCTCACTGAATGCTTCCAAAGAAGGGAAAACAATTCCTATGTTGTGGAGGTAGCCAGCCAAAAAAGGTTTTGTCCTGGAACGTGGCTGAGCTAGGAAATCCCAGATCTAAGCTAGATGCCCTTATGCAACATGATCCAATGAAAATCTGTCCACAGGAAACATGGTGTTGCGCAGATTTTAAAATTTGTGAACTTTTTCATTTTCTGCTGTGCAGCAAAACACTCAGTAAAGGATCATGCAAGTGGTGGTTTAGCTATTTTACTTAGTTGCAGGATAAATTGGAACCCCCTGGTCTTCTCCCATCCATCTAACTTTTGATGGCCTTTAAACCTAATCTGGGTTATGGGAGGCTTAGTCAGTACCAGTCCCTATTACTGTTAAATGTATATATTCCGCCAGGGAAGGTGTCTGATTCTCTAGTTGAACCCATTTTTCTTTTATCCATAAAATCAGTATCTCAGAAGAATGCACAATGATATTGATGGTGGGAGATTTGAATTCAAAAATCTCCAACTGTTCCTCCTTAGTCTATCGTAACCAACAACTGGAGGATGTATGGATTATCCCTGACCTAATGTTGCGGGATAACTTTAGGTCAGATAAGGGAGGACTGCATTTTTTGCACTGCTTGAGAATTACTGATTTTGTTTTTTTAAATGGGAGATTCCCAGAGTATTCCCCAGCCTCCCTTACTTTTCACGCCTCTTGGGGGCAGTCACTTATTGACTACATGGTATTATCTTACCCGTTTTTTGATGCCTGCTCCCAATTTAAGGTACGGGGGACAAACTTGAGTGACCATAGTATTTTATCCGTTGAAGTTATTTTAAAGCTCAGGTCTTTAGAGCCCTGGAATTCTACAGATGATAGTATCACGTATAATGAAACGAATGGGCGTACCTTTAGCATTATATGCCTAGGGAAGTTGGTTGAAAAGGTGAGCTGTGGTCTAATACAAGAAAAATCCCATCTTGTGGTATGAAAAAAATCTTATCTTATTTAGATCCTGTGGCAAGACAAATCAAGCCAAAGGTTAGTTCGAGGTGGTAAACAAGTTAAATCAGGAGATAAAATCCCTAGTAAGGGAACAATTTAAACAATCCTCTCTGATTAGGCAAAGGGAAATTGGTAGACTAAAGCAGATAAGAAAGAGAACTAAGGCATCAGTACGTAGAAAGGTGGAGGATTTCAACTGGATCAAACTAAGAGAGGTCGCTCTGTCGGGTGATTTGCGCAAATACTGGGCCCAAATAGCCAAATATTGTGGCAGTAGAGTTAAGGCAAACGCCTGGTCCAAGTATGAGGCAACTAAGGAGATCCATGTAGGGAAGGACTATGGTTCCCCTTCTTGTAAAGAAATAGTGAGCTTTATTAAAGGTACAAGGTACTCAGGTGCAATGGGCCCTGATGATATTCCAATAGCTATAATTAAACATGATAACTCTGCATGAGCTAAATTCCTTTGCCCGTTTTTTTCGTATTGCTAAACATATGGGATTATTCCGTATTCTTGGACAGGAAGTATTGTGGTTCCATTATTTAAAAAGGGCCCTAGGATGTCCCACGCCAGTTGTAGGCAAATCGTACTATTAGATGCATTCGGAAAATTGTTCGCTAAAACTATCCTTCTCCACCTTCAAGAGTGGGAGTCCGGAATCATCTTGTTCCGACAGAGCAGACAGGGTTTCGCAAGCATAGCAGCATTTTAGATACCTTGCAAACCTTGATTGAAAAATATCCAATGGGCAAAGGAATGGCCCTGTATTCTGCCTTTTTAGATTTCTCCACGGCTTTCAACTGACTTGACCGGGTGACGCTGTGGAAGAAACTGGATGCAATGGGGATCTCCAATAATTTGCTGAGACTGATTATAGCATTGCACTCCTCAACTTGGACTCAGGTTTTTATAGGGGGTAATCAGGGCCTATTGAATAAAGTACGGACATGTGATGTGAACTAGTGGATGAAAAGCAGTGGGTTTGTTTTGATAAGGTTGAGGGACATATCTGGCACCAGATCTATAATTTGAATAAAGCAGCACCTATAGGGACGATTAGGCTTGAATTTGGACTCCTCTCGACATATGTGTTCGCAAATGCTGCATGTTTGAGATGGGATAATGCCTTAATGAACAGCGCTGAAAAGAATTTACGGGCAGCGGTAAGGTAGGAAATATTAGTAGGCCTGATGGGGAAAAGCGTTGTTTTTAGGAATCATGTGAAAACTTCACTCTTAATTAATATTGGGAATAGCAGCATAGTCTCTTTATTAAAACAGGCTCTGAAAACACTAATTAGAAGACCATTTATGAAGTCAGTCGTAAGAGAGATACTATCGCAATGGACCGCACACCGCTAGCCCCTCCTCCGGAACGCCCCTCGGCTCGGGTTTCGGGATAACTTCCCTCTTCAGAAGAGAAAATAGATAGGGGTGGAAGAGAAGGCCGCCAAGCAACCGTCAAAGGCCTCGATGCCCGAACCGGCACGCAGGTGCGTCGTCTAGGAGCTCGTCAGCTCAAAGCTCAGGGGAGCCAATTTGTAGAAACCGTTGCAATGGACCGCACACCGCTAGCTCCTCCTCCGGATCACCCCTAAGGACTCTGGTACATGGAGTTCTTGAGTGGTATACCCCAGTGGGTGCAAGTAGGTACTTGTTGAACTGATGATCTCTAGACCCGATACATGTCCCAGGTTTTTGGATATCGCCCGAGACATGGCCCGGGTTTTGGGATAACTTCCCTCATCAGTAGAGAAAATAGTTAGGGGTGGAAGAGAAGGCCGCCAAGCAACCGTCAAAGGCCTCGATGCCCGAACCGGCACACAGGTGCGTAGTTCAGGAGCTCGTCAGCTCAAAGCTCAGGGGAGCCAATTTATAGAAACCATCGCAATGGAGCGCACAACGCTAGCCCCTCCTCCGGAACGCCCCTAGGGACTCTGGTACATGGAGTTCTTGAGTGGTATACCCCAGTGGGTGCAAGTAGGTACTTGTTGAACTGATGATCTCTAGACCCGATACATGTCCCAGGTTTTTGGATATCTCCCGAGACATGGCTCGGGTTTCGGGATAACTTCCCTCATCAGTAGAGAAAATAGGTAGGGGTGGAAGAGGAGGCCACCAAGCAACCGTCAAAGGCCTCGATGCCCAAACCGGCACGCAGGTGCGTCGTCCAGGAGCTCGCCAGCTCAAAGCTCAGGGGAGACAATTTGTAGAAACCATCGCAATGGACCGCACACCGCTAGCCCCTCCTCCGCATCGCCCCTAGGGACTCTGGTACATGGAGTTCTTGAGTGGTATACCCCAGTGGGTGCAAGTAGGTACTTGTTGAACTGATGATCTCTAGACCCGATACATGTCCCGGGTTTTTGGATATCGCCCGAGACATGGCTCGGGTTTCGGAATAACTTCCCTCATCAGTAGAGAAAATAGTTAGGGGTGGAAGAGAAGGCCGCCAAGCAACCGTCAAAGGCCTTGATGCCCGAACCGGCACACACGTGCGTCGTCCAGGAGCTCGTCAGCTCAAAGCTCAGGGGAGCCAATTTATAGAAACCATCGCAATGGAGCGCACAACGCTAGCCCCTCCTCCGGAACGCCCCTAGGGACTCTGGTACATGGAGTTCTTGAGTGGTATACCCCAGTGGGTGCAAGTAGGTACTTGTTGAACTGATGATCTCTAGACCCAATACATGTCCCAGGTTTTTGGATATCGCCCGAGACATGGCTCGGGTTTCGGGATAACTTCCCTCATCAGTAGAGAAAATAGGTAGGGGTGGAAGAGGAGGCCGCCAAGCAACCGTCAAAGGCCTCGATGCCCGAACCGGCACGCAGGTGCGTCGTCCAGGAGCTCGTCAGCTCAAAGCTCAGGGGAGCCAATTTGTAGAAACCATCGCAATGGACCGCACACCGCTAGCCCCTCCTCCAGATCGCCCCTAGGAACTCTGGTACATGGAGTTCTTGAGTGGTATACCCCAGTGGGTACAAGTAGGTACTTGATGAACTGATGATCTCTAGACCCGATACATGTCCCGGGTTTTTGGATATCGCCCGAGACATGGCTCGGGTTTCGGGATAACTTCCCTCATCAGTAGAGAAAATAGTTAGGGGTGGAAGAGAAGGCCGCCAAGCAACCGTCAAAGGCCTCGATGCCCGACCTGGCACGCAGGTGCGTCGTCCAGGTGCTCGTAAGCTCAAAGCTCAGGGGAGCCAATTTGTAGAAACCATCGCAATGGACCGCACACCGCAGGGTGCTCCAAATCCCTTTGACTGTTTAAGATGGCTCCCGTGGGCCGTGAGCTGACGAGCTCTGTGAGCACCTGCGCGCTGAGAGTGGCACTAACCCTGAGGAAACTGCGGCAGCACGTCCAGAGACCTATGAAAATTTTCCCCACTGATGAAAGAGGAATCTAGAAACACGTGTCTGGGGATACACTTGAAAAGAATACTGGTACTGGCACTGGCCAACAAACTGTGAGAACTGTGTGTGAAGCGAGTAACACTGAACCACATCGACCATGATGCATGAGGTAATTCAGCTGTGACGTGTCAGCAGGGTGCTCCAAATCCCTTTGACTGTTTAAGATGGCTCCCGTGGGCCGTGAGCTGACGAGCTCTGTGAGCACCTGCGCGCTGAGAGTGGCACTAACCCTGAGGAAACTGCGGCAGCACGTCCAGCGACCTATGAACATTTTCCCCACTGATAAATGAGGAATCTAGAAACACGTGTCTGGGGATACACTTGCAAAGAATACTGGTACTGGCACTGGCCAACAAACTGTGAGAACTGTGTGTGAAGCGAGTAACACTGAACCACATCGACCATGATGCATGAGGTAATTCAGCTGTGACGTGTCAGCAGGGTGCTCCAAATCCCTTTGACTGTGTAAGAGAGATACTGCTCTATGTCTGGGTCATTCCGATAATGATGTAATAGCTGGGAGTAGTATTTATAAACGACTTCAACCATATGTTGTATGGAATCTCCTGCACAGAGTGGGTAGATCTATCCTTTTGTTATGGATGAATCAGCTGCACTTAAGAATTGAACAGGAGCATGGAAGGGATTAGCCAGGCAGGACAGATTCTGCCATCTATGCAAAAGCTGGGTACAGGATTTAAATCATGTTTTGTTTGTCCCCTATTACACCCATTACGACGTCGCTTATTGAAGCCATCGTATTTAAAATATAACATAGCCACAGCCGAGGAGGCCTGGAACTTTTTTTTGTCCCCCCCCTTCTGAACAAGTGTGTTTTAAAATGTATATCTTTTTTAAGCAATTTTTAAATATATTTTAGACAAGAACTAATGGGAAGAAGTAGGCTGTGGTATGTTAAAGAGATTCTATAGTAGACAACATTTACTACATATTATAATTAGAATTGCAGGGTCCTCGTATTATACATTTGAAGATGTTATGGTATAATCTGAATTATATTTTACCAGATACATGGGTTCAATAAACGCTCAATGGATGAATGGAATTTGCACAGCACTTACGCACCTGCACTTTATCATGTATGCTGCTATGTAAACAGTACTGCATAATGAATGCATTGTGCGTCTTTTAGGCTCCTGCTTGTATTTTTCCCATGGGGTTCATGCGAGGGCGATTTTTCACTAATTTTAAAAGTAAATGTTGCAGGATGTTTTTTGCATTTGCACTTTGAATTATCTTCTAGTGCCCATATGTATTCGCATGCATAACGAAAACTGTTACGTCATATTTCTGTATACGCCTCATATTGATATTGGAAATAGAATTTTAAGATGCTAACAAAGTTATAGTTTTTAGGGTATTTAGGGATACACTTTGACCGAAACTGATATATCTGTATTCGACCATAATGGCGAAATTGGTGTAACAATTGCATACTTGCACACTTAGGGCTAGATGTAGGTATCCAAATACCAGACGTAACGGCCGAAAATACCGATTTTCGGCCATTACCGACCGGTATTTGGATACTGAGATGTAGGGCATCTCAAAATACAGATTCGGTAATTCTACCGAATCGGTAATTTTACTGATTCTGTAAAATTACCGAATCAGTATTTTGACATGTACAGGGCTTTAAGGATTTGTTATTTACCACCAACTATTAGTTGGTGGTAAATAAGGAATTCCTATGTAAATGCATAAATGTGCATTTACACCTGTGCCATGTGGCACACATACATGCCTTTAGGGCATGTATGTATGCCACATGGCACACAAGCACTAATCAGGGGTGCAACAGAGTGTCAAAGTGACACCTTGCCACCCTTGACTTTTTCGGTATTTACCAAATCGGTAATTACCGATTCGGTAATTGACATTCATTCCTATGGGCCTCCAGGCCCATAGGAATCAATGGCAAATACCGAATCGGTAAATACCAATTCGGTAAATACCGAATCTTACCGATTCGGTATTTTTTACCGAATTTTTATCTACATAGGAGTTACCGATTCTAAAATACCGAATCGGTAAAATTCGGTATTTTAGAATCGGTAATTTCCTATTACCTACATCTAGCCCTTAGTTGTCACAAACTGCTAGTATCTCGCCTTGTTCAACAAAATTGACGTATTTATAATTGTATATGTATTTTCATTTCTTTAACTATTATTATAAAGCTCCAGATGATTTGCAAAAACAGAGCATTTTATTTTTTGTATATCTCTTTATGTGGAACTCCAGATCATAATTAAATAAATTGAATTACACAAATATTAATCCGTCAGAAGGGAAATGGTGTGCCACTCATCGAATAAGTAGTAAGTAAGTAGACAATATTGATAGATCATAAGTGTAATGGTTTGACAGTCACCAAATAAGATCTGATTCAGCACAGAACATTAATAGATCACAAACACATGCCCTAATATTTCTATATTGGTGTGCATGCCAACAAAGGCAATTAAAGTCAACAGGACTTTGAACAAACTCTATCTTGTGTGCCTATCACCTCTGTGCTATGCTAACTACGAAATCACAAATACCCAACCTGGCATGGGTTAAGTTGCACAGAATAACTTGTTAGCATGTGAAACACTTCCTTCAAATGCACCAATTAAATTTTTGCATCCACAATTTAAGCCTTAATAATTATTATCCAACAATGTGGTAATAATGTGCTATCTATAACAAATTCTAAAGATGTCTCCCAAATATTGCTCAACAATCCCTGTACATTCATTCACAACATCATACCTTTTCAGACTGCTTCAGGTAAATTGAGAAGTGTCCCATTTCTTGTGACAGCCAAGATTTGTGTCTTTCCCATTTTAACAAACTGTGGTGTAAGGCTAAAGTAGCTGGATTGTATCAGGGTGGGTGTTGTGTATTAGGTGACCAATATATTGGGAGCTCATTTGTGACATTTGTAGAAACTAAAACTAATTTTGCAATAGGGTCTGATCAAATTCTGTTCTATATTAGTATGACATGGGCTACACACTGTAGACAGGAGGGATTCCTTGCAAGACCACCAAAACTGGCTACACTGGCAGTAATGTGTGAACTCACAAAGGGAAGTACATTGTTTTTGGTACATACAAAATCCCTAAAGATATTTGAAAAGTGAGAAATTACCTTGATTTTTCATTTATAATGAATTAGGTGAAACACTAGTTTGGTATAAAACTGTGATAAGTAATGAAAGATTATATTTTGCCCATTTTACTCTGCTGACCAACTCCCCTTTCAAACTATGCTGAACTACTACATGTTTGTTGACTTCTGAACATTTCGTTCTCCAAACACTGCTGAACTCGTTTGCCTCCAACCTTGTCTGACATGTATAAACTTTGCTGTACTCCTTCCTCTCCAACATTATCTCAAGGGAACAAACTAAGCTGAACTTGAGCCTAGTATAAATCCACTGAACGTCTGCTTCTTTAAACTCCGCTAAAGTTCTTTCTCCCTCTTTGAGCTCACCTGAAGTGTCTCCTTTTCAAACTCTGGTGAACGTTTCAATCTTACATCATTGATGTAAAGTCCATTACATTTCAGATTTTGCAGCTGACTCCCGGCCAGGTTTTAAGGAGCTGCTAATGGCACATTCATTACACACACACACCTACAACATTGCACATCTAGCCCAGGCACTGCAATGTGCATGATATTCAAAGAAAAGGTATGCATAAAGCAAAATAAGTCAAATTCACAAACTACCACAAGTGAACTGAGACAAGCTGAACACCACAACTGCAAGCTGCTCTGAATATCTTCTGCTGCAGAAAAAGTGGCAAAATATGTACTAGCCGAAAACTGTTGTAAATAAAGCTTTGTTGTACATAAAACACTGCTCCCTATCCCACCTTGTTTGCTTTGAAATATATTTGTATGACTAAGACCATGATTATAAATTTATGGTGACAGAAGAACATCATGGCTCCTTCCCACTACCACAGTATAGCCAATATAATCAGCTGTTATTCACCGTCCCTCCACGTCCTGCTATTGTCACAATCCTTGCAATGCATGGGTGATGCCCCTACTCCAGAGACATATATCTCTCCTTATCTCTTTTTATTGTTTGTGAACACACCTCACTCCTTGTGTCAACAGCTTCCATGTACATTGTATATCCAAACATGTAACACAGCAAATATGGCTGATCTAATCGTCTATGGGTGGACCTCCCCAATATTATTTTAACCACTCAATAAGGTCCTACATTTGGCCTACAGAACTTTATACAGTCTCCATTGGCATGCTACAACCATGCTTTTGCCACCATGATGAGTTGCTGTCCACCTAAATCATGGCCATGGCACCGAAATATCTCTCTGACATCTTGGGGGGTGGCCTTTGGAAAATAAAAAAAATAACAGCCGGTCTGTAATGCTGCCATGTTATGACAGACAGACTGGCATTGTAATTCTTCAAAGATACTGCTCACACATTTTTGGCAGAGGCAACTAGGGAAATTACGCAAATGTAAAAAGCAGCAGAATTTAAATCTGGGAGGCCCGCCACCACTGAGTTAGTATAGGTAGTGCATCTACCCCCAACCTGCTTGCTGGACAGATGATCATACCTGAAATAGTCCCTCTAATATCTTGGCTAGCTTAATGGCTTAACCAGTTGAGCTTTGATCTCTGGCATGTAACTCCACTTGTAGTTCACAAGTTTAATTCAACCCAGCCATTTATAATAGGTTGATAAAATGATGTACGCAGGGTGATATTTAGAGCACTTTGAAATAGAAAAAATTTAGTGTAATGTGCTCAGGGGCAATTTTTTTGTTTGGCAGATAGGGCACCTTGTAATATAGGTGCTGGAGTGCCCTGTCAGCTAATGTGATTGTGTGCATGCTCTATTTAGAGTTGGGTGGGCCGTTATATTTATATCAGAGGTGCAGGAGTGCTCCCGTTGGTTCTAAAGTTGAAAACCATAGACCAATAACCAGTTCAGCCAGTGGTGTAACGAATGTTGAGGGGCCCCCCTGCAAAGCACATGGAGGCCCTCCCCCCGGCGGCGTGGCCCACCATGGTCCACTTTGCCCTACCACCCAGAAATCCAGCATATTTTGATTTGAAACCTCCTACATTTAAATGGAATGCCTCTATATTGTCTTTCTGTAAGTGAGAAAGTGGGAAACACTCTTAACATACACGCTATGCCATTTGCAACAATACTGTCAAAAGCAGATTATTTAACTGAGGCAGCAATCCGAACAATGTCAATGAGTGATTCTATTGTCTCAGGAACTGCCTATGGCTTAAGAACAAAGAACAACTATGAAGGGTCTGATATAGAATTGACAATACCTTGAAACTTTGAAAGAGAAACCCAAACCTGCAATTCCATATAAACTAGACTGACAATATACATGAGTAGTACACAGGCTATAACTCAGGGGTATATTATCAAGGGGTTTTATCTCTGCTTTTTTGGCTTTAAAAGCCAAGAAAGCGGAGATAAAATTATCTCCCTATTACCAAGCTGTCGCTAACACCAGTTAGCGACAGCTAATAGGAGATAGCGACCATCATGGGCCCCACTTTGCATGTCAGTGATATTTATCACTAATGATATGCAAAGTGGGCGTGCCAAGATGTTAGCGACTGGAAACAGTCGCTAACATCGCTATCTCCTATTACCAACTTTTGGAGATATTTGCGCTAAGCGCGAATATCTCCAAAAGCTAACACCTGCCCTGAGCAGTTCTTAGCCATGTTATCCAATGGGAGGTGGATAACATGGCTAAGAGCATTTGCTCGATAATGCATGAATATCGCTGACTTTTCAGCGATATTCATGCATTGCGGGCGTTTTTTATCGCATTTGCGATAAACCTTGCTAATAGCAAGGTTTATCTGCGATAAAAATCGCCGATGTGCGGCGATAATTTTTGTCTCTAAACAAGTTAGAGACAAAAATTATCGCTAGTTGTTGGTAATATGCCCCTCAGTATCCTGCGAAAGCCAAGAGAAATAGATTGTTGAATTATCTGCATGCTACACACTAGTGACTGTCAAGGGTTGTGCATGATAATAACTTGAACTGAGGAAGCAATTTCAATCATAATGTCTTTATTAGTAGGCACTGCAAAACAGGCAGGCAAACAAGGCTGAGGAAGAAAACTGTTTGGATGCTTCAGAGCACTGATGCAGAGGTTTGTTTAATTTATCATTTCTGTAGTGTAAACAATGCTAAATACAAGATTTAAGGTACACGTATTACAGACAAGTGCAAGCAACACCATAAATAACACTGTATGTAGAATAAAAACAAACCATATCAGCAAATACCTAATGGCAATCTATACAAACTGTAGTTGGTAAAGGAAAAGAAAAAGTGCAAATACTTTCAAAGTGCCAAATAAAGCAATCACCAGTCCAGCAATATTCAAAAATCAAGCAAGTTTGGTAAAACAATCCAACTTTCTTCTTGCATCAAGGTGAAAATACTTTCAAAGTGCATGGTAAAAACAAGTCCAGCAGTATGCAAAAATGAAGCCAGGTTAGTCAAACAATTCCCTGTTTGGTGTGTGCATAAAGGCACATATATTTCAAAGCAACTGATAAACAACAACTACAGCACATTCAATAATCAAACCAGTTTAAACTAACAATTCCCTTTTTGAAGGGTCAAATATTTCAAAGTGACTAGCAAAACAGTAACAAGTACAGCAGACAGCAAAGCAGCATACACAAATCAAACCTATTTAGTCAGACTAATCCCCTTTATTTGTGCATGAAGGCATACATATTTCAAAATGCCTGGTAAAGTAATAACAATTTAGCAGCATAAACATCTAACCCATCCAGTCAAACAATGCCCCTTTTATTTTTGCATAAAGGTGCAAATATTTCAACGTGAGTGATAAAAACAACAAGTTCAGGAGCATAAACATTAAACCAGTTTCGACAAAGTATGCCCCTTTAGTTTGGGCATAAAGGCGCAAATATTAAAGGGACCGACAAAACAATAACAAGTTCAGCAGCAAAATAAACAAAGCTGTTTACTCAAATAATGCCCCTTTTGTCTGTGCTAAAGAAAAGTATCAAGGGGGTGCATATATGTCAGGTTAAACTGAATACATTTCTTCTTACCTCTATAAACACATGTTCAGAATATTGAGGTAGCCTATATATAAGCGAACAATATATAAAGTATGATATACTGGCAGAATACCATATTACTTAATGCTTCTCATGGGACTCACAGGACAGATACATGACGTAGGAACAGTACTTGCAGGAGCCTGATGAAATGTATTGCAGAGTTTGAAGGGTGATACAGCAGAAAACAATACTTCGAGTGAACACAAGGCTGAAGACTGCTTACACCAGGAAGAGTGACTGGCAAATTAGACCGGTGGCTGAAGCTACTACTGCTTGGTTCACTGAACTGGAGAGATGTACTTGACTGAAAGAATGTTTGCCTCATGGCCTTTCTTCGTGCAAAGTCTTCTGTTAAAGCTTTCACATTTTTTTTTTTTGCTCAATCGCTCTCGATGCTTAAAGTTGCAAGCCCTGACAGCCTTTCCTGCGTCATTGTGCTTCGGAGATAGTTTTTGATTAACTTTAACTTTGAAAGTGACCTTTCTGCACTGGCTACAGTAACTGGAATGGTTAGAAAAAGTTTCAGTGCTGTTGCAACACCCAAAACACTGGGCAGAATTGCATGGTTTCTCAAAAATAAAAGGTCAGCCAGATCCTTTATTGTGCCACCTGAGATAAGTTTTATTTGTTCTTTCAACACTGCCTTGAAAGCGGTGAGTTGTTGTGGAAACTCTAGGAACAAGTCTTTTTCGTAATGAGTTGCCACGGTCATGGCTGTTTCAAACAACTCCTCCTCACTAGCTCTGAGGATTTCTGAAGGCATCATGATATGAAAGCATTGGATTATGGTGTTCATACCAGCAAAACGAGTTTTTATCTGAGTTACAACAATATCTATGTTAGCATAAAACACAGACACCTTAAAATTGTCTTCAGGATTGCACAGCCTTTGGTCTTCACAGAGTTCTTCAAAGTGCTTTTTTTTGCGTCGTGGTTGTTTTTGTGTAAAATGCAATTGAATTCCCCATACAGCTGCAAGTAAAGATGCTGAGCTTTTAACATCATCAAACTGTTCTCTGAAACTGGCAAATGGATTCGCTGCACTACTTAACATATTTGATGCTTGTAAAAGGTCCAGATCTTTAGACTGAAGCAGTTTGGACACAATATTTATTGTCTCCAGCACTTTGGACTGGATTACAACCATTACCACAAACTCAAAAGTCTCCATGCACTTCCTAAGACCCTGAGCTTCTGTGTGCTCCTCAACCTTTTGAGACTGCAGTAAAATGGTAGCGAGTGCTTTCATGATGTCCATAAAACGATAGCGTAGAGCATGGAGAGCATCATGTCTGGATGCCCAACGTGTTGGACAGAGTCTCTTCAGTGTTGGCTTTGAATGAGTTGTGCTCTCTTTTGTAATCGTTCCCGCTGTTTGATGCTTTGGCTGAAAAATAAATACACTTTCTGTATAATATCATAACATTCTGCAATTTCAGGAATGTGCATGCAGGCATCATTCAACACTAAATTTAGATTATGAGCAGCACAGTGTAGATAGACTGCATTGGGTTCTTTCTGTTGTATTCTGGTTTGCACTCCACTATATATACCACTCATTGTGCTGGCACCATCATATCCCTGATCTCTACATTTATTAAACATTAGGCCTTTGTCCTCTGTAAGGTTTACAAGTTCTGTTGCTATCCCCTCAGCACTTTGGTCTGTAATTGTATAGAAACCAACAAAGCTTTCATTAATTTTGATTTCAATTGTAATTTCCTCAGTGTTAAGGCACAGTGTCACATATCGGATGACCAGGCTTAACTGGTCTTCTTTTTTCATATCCAGCGTTGTGTCCATTATAACAGAGTAAAATGGTGCATTTTTTATATCACTTACTATCCAATTTTGCACTTTATTTGAAAGCATTTCAATCAGCTCATTTTGAATAGCAGGACTCAAGTACTTAACTCTACTCTCTGTTGTAATCAGATGGTTTAAAACAGGATCATATTTGGCCAAAAGTTCAATGATTGCCAGAAAGTTCCCACTATCTTTTTCTTTCAGTTTTTCTCTATGTCCTCTGAAAGGTAAATTGCAAGTTGACAACAGAAGTGTAACATCGATAATCCTACTCAGAATTTGTGTCCAATAGTTCACCTGCTCTTTGTAGTCGGATTCCAGTTGTGTATCGATCGTCTCATCCTGCCTCCATCTTCCATGTACAGCACAAGCCGCTAAATGTGAGCGTGTCATTTCATGTTCTTTAATTTTTCAAGACATGCTTTGCCAATCTTTTATACCATTAGCCCATGCTTGCTGATAGGATGAAAGTTTTCTATCTCCAAAAAGCCAACAAGGTTCACAGTATGCACTTTCCATTTTTAAAGAGTAGCACAATCACAGTCTTGGAGTCTTATCTCCAGTCCTATTTTCCTTGTAGTAGTAGTTTGTGGAAAAGCACCTGTTTTTGTTATCTTGTGGGAAGGGTCCTCTAGGCTTGCATGGGCCACTTCTAATGACAAACCTTCATAACTCGGTATCATGCCAAGGTTTGTCTAAAAAGTTCCCTCTATCACTCGGGTACAAATACTGACAAAACTGGGTACTGCTTGATTCTAGTTCTTCTAAGTGTAATTCCACATCCTTACTCATAAGGTCTTCAGTTTCTTCTTCAATGTTTGGCAATACTTCAGAAACAAGTAGCACATTTGAAGGTTCGTCACTTTCTTTAGGCACTGGTAGCAGCAGTGATACATCTGGTGCACTTACAATTTCAGCACTTCCTTCACTTGTTTGTAGTATTGGACTCAGAGACTCGTCTGCTGATGGTGTATTCTCAGTTTCTGAGCTTCCTTCAGTCACTGGTAGCAGTGTATGCCTAGCTGGTGTACCTGCAATTTCTCCGACTCCTTATGTAATAGATTGAGGCACTGCTGACACAGCTTTTTTACTTTTGCTTTCTATGTTTCCTATAGTAGTATTTGTTGCCTGCAGTGCTGCCACAATTGGTGATTCAATGCTAAAAGGTAAATCTGTGGTTTGATCAGAGCACTGTAATGTTTTGTCATGTGGTGTGACCAATTGGGATTGTGGCAATGCTGCTTTGTCTCCTGTTGATGAGGCAGCTGCATCGCCTTCTGGTAATGATGCATGAGATGATGATGCGTCATGATCACCTGGAGACCTAAACATAGAGTCAATTTTCATAAATTTGCCTTTAAACTGCTCTTATTTTGATTTAATTTGCCTCTTTTGAGCACCACTTCAATACTTTCTTGTCTGTTTGCTCATTTCTTTGATTAAAATGTAATTGTAGAAAGTCAATGTAGTAGTAGAGTCCACGAATATGAAGGTAGCAGTAAGAATATTTTGTGTACACCACAAAGATTGTAATTGAGGGTTTTGTTCCACCAATACTGCCTAAAAGGAAGGAAAATACAAAGCAAATTATTAAACACATTATGGTAGCTTAAGCATACTAACTATTGATGTAGAGAGTTAGGTAAGGGATACTTGAAGGCAGGCACTGGAGGAATGGATGCAAGAAGGGGAGTAGTCAGGGGAGAGATACAAGAGAGGAGAGGGAGTTGGCCTAACGGCTAGGGTGGTAGACCTCGAATCTGGGGAACTGGGTCCGAGTCTAGGCAATGACGATGAACATCCTGTGAAAATCGCTTAATCCCCCCGTGACTAACAAAAATGAATGTGTCCTCATGTAACGCAACTGGTGCGATGTAAAGCGCTCTGATAGCAGATACCTTTGGGTCAAGTTTGTGCTATATAAAACTCAGTAAAATAACAGAAAAAAACCAAGAAGGAAATAGCAGAAGGGATGGGATTAAGGAGGTAATCACTCATCAGTTGGATGAGGATGGTGAGCGCGAAGAATGCAGGAGTTGAGGGCAGATGCAAGAAGGCATTAACTGAATGGACGGCTGCAAGGCGGCAGGAGCTAAAGGTCAGAGCCAAGAAGACAGGGGATGCAGCGGTCTTGAATGTATTGTATTGTTATATGTATAGAGGGCCTACTACCCCTATGTGGAGTTCTGAAGCGCTTGCCTACATGAATAGCAAGATACAATATGCATAGGGTGTGTGGTTGGAAGGGCGTTATATTTGTTTCGAATTTGATGGTATGTTAGAAGTGTTCCCATTCCATGTTGTGCATGAGGACCACTGACTGGTGTGCATGCAGCTTGTTGTGCAATAGGATGCAGGGATTAGCAATGGCTTAAGAGGTGAGAGATGGTCACACTATTTTGTTTTTCACCTCTGCAGGTTCCTTTATGGTATACATTTTGTTCATAATCCCACCTGGTGATTACTGCACGGAGTCGTCCATTCTGAAAATACTATGCCTAGTGTTTAAAGTTAGTGGTCCTGAGTAGGCATAGATTAGATAGTACACGGGAGTGATGCAACAGTGTGAGAGTAGGGTAATAGGAGTGACTGCAGGGTGAGTGAGGTGACCATATATAAGTGCAGAGTTGAACGAAAGAATGCATGGTTAGTGATGGGCTTATTTGAGTGAGATTGCAGATTGAGCAGTGAGGGGGACAGGTGAGTGAAGTGTGACATGAGTGCAGGGTGAGTAGTGTGCTTGTGTGACTGCAGGGTGAGGTACAGGGTAAACAGAGCATCTGCATTGCGAGTGCAGAGTGAGGACTGTGAGTGCAGGGTGAGCGGGTGAATGGTGTGAGTGCATGGTGGTCAGTGTAAGTGCATTGTGATTGCTGCGAGTACAGGGTGAGCATAAAAGTGAAGGGCGAGAAAGGAGAGTGACTTGTCTGAATGCAGGGTGCATTCTCGGACACTTGAATTAACTCAGCATGTTATTTATGGCAGCGTAGGGTTTCAGGTATAAGTTAAACTATTGTTATTTTGGCATTAATAGGGATCTAGGGTATAGGGAATAATGATTAGGGTTGCCAGCTCATTTTGATGCCACATACAGGACAAAAAATAAGCAGTCACCTAAAGCCGTATTTTCAGCACTTAACTGTGCATACTTCAAAAAGCAAATATAAATAGAAAACACTTAATTGTGTTTAAGGGCTGCCTGAATGATCTATGACTGATAATTAAAGGGAACAAAGACAGAAAAGTCATATAACAAATTAGTACATACATTTTTATTTATAATCCTATTTAGTGTCTTTAAACAACACATGGCTGGCATTTTTCTTTTGGCCACTGTACTTTATATTCCTTTACATGAAATGCCTTCTCACACTATAGCAGTAAATGTGAATTTCAAATGTAAGGAATAGGTCCAGGGGGTACCAGAAAAAAATAAGCCTCTATAACCAGTTTACAAAGGTATGCTATTATAGATTACATAATGAGAAGTCGGTGCTGTGCGTAAGATAAATATTGCATCTTGTGCATTCTGTGCTCCTCAACAAACAAGTTACTAACTAAAATCTTAACAGGGCCTACTTGGCCTCTCATCTTTAAACACTGTGACTCATTATTTATAGTAACTTTCAGTTAGTATGAAATCAGAGGACAGGTTGAACCTATCTGCATAGAGGACTGAAAAGAATATTGGTTGTCATTATTCGGCAGGAGTGCAGCACGTCTTTCTTTAATTACACAGGTACTTTATTCACAAAGGAGCTCTCTTGTAAGTAAGAAATCTTCTCCTATATACTTCTTCCTAAGCTTTGATCAATTTCAAAATATATTGAAATTCTCAAAGAATTGCAGGAGTGGTGCTGAAATGATGTGGCCATTGTCGATTTTCAGGAGCACTTGAATGCACAGCCATTACATGTATGGAAATCTAGCAAGTCTGCATTTCTGCATTCGTAACTGTGACACAGAAGCGAACTTGCACTAATTCACGTACAAGCTTTGATGGGCCCTTGAAGATTGAGGGTGAGAGCTGTTACAAACAAACCCCAGATAACGGAGTCCTTCAGGTCTGCTCACAGTGGCCAGTGGAAGAAGTCACTGCACAGATCAGGAAAAGTGAGGTTCCTGTATGGTCATTGTCTTTGCATGGATATCCCTGGTCTTCATGTGAAGGCTGGCATGGAGCATCCTATAATGAGATGGAAACTTCATCCTTGCATGGGGTTCTTCCACTTTTTTGGGGTGGTGCTCTGACTGCATGCCACCTCATGGGTGGTGTACAGGAATTACACTACTCAAGATTCCTTTTCTGCCCATGCATGCATCTTCATCCTTGTTCACAAGGACAAAGTAATTGCCTTAGTTACAGGGTAACTGACGCTTTTCAACTTAGAGAAGCCCACTTTGCAATGCACGGGTGCTCACCTGACATTCATGTAATGAGCATTACAGATGGGTCTGCAGAAAGAGATGAAAATCCGTCAGTAATTCCAAATACTGCCCAGGGCAGCTAAACACAGGCTCAGACTATCCCTACACTTCAGGAGCAAGTTGATAAGATAGATATGCATAGTGGCGTAACGAAACTTGAGGGGGCCCCCCTGCAAACTACATGGAGGGGCCCCCCTCACATCCTTTGTCCCAGTCTAGAGCTCTCAGGCCAGCGACCCGCCATACTGCAGGGGATGCAGGGCTATTGTTACGCCATTGTCACCAATACAGCAGTTATAAGTAACACTGGCTGGTGGAGTTAAAGGTTGGGATTAGTCTGCCAGCAGGCTATCATAGATGGTGGTCCATTCATTACAGGGTCCCTGCCATCAGTACGCCAGGGAAGTTTGCCCAATTTTAGGTGGGTTTCCTGATGCAGACTCCTGTCATGATATACAACATCTGGCCCACTCATCGTTCAGTTTTGACAAAAGTGCATCCACTGCTCCTTCTGGTTTCCGTTTTAAAACATTAGACAATGCGACAATGCAGTATTTCAAAAGCAGATGTAACTACAAAGAGCACATTTTGATAATACATTTTTATTAGTAGACAATAGCAATATTAAGAGGCATTGCATAGCTTCATACACACCGTGACCCCAATTCCATCACAGTCTCTCTCTCTCTCTCTCTCTCTCTCTCTCTCTCAATGAGTCAGTCTCTCTTGCTCAGTCAGTCAGTCTCTTTCTCCCTGTCATTCAGTCTCTCTCAGTCAGTCAGTCGGTCAGTCTCTCTGTCTCTCTCCGTCAGTCTGTCAGCCATTCGGTCTCTCTCTCTCTCTGTCAGTCTCTCTATCTCTCTCTCTCTCTGTCACTTTCTCAGCCAGTCAGTCTGTCCGTCAGTCAGTATTCAAACTCCGAGTCAGTCAGTCTCTACTCTATCTCTCTCTCCATTCTCTCTCTCAACTCTGTCCACTCTATCTCCACTATCTCTCTCTCTACCGTCTCTCCCTCCACTGTCTCTCTCTCCACTGTCTCTCCACTCTCTTACTCTCTCTACTCTCTCTCCAGTCTCTCTCCACTCTCTCTCTACTCTCTCTCCAGTCTCTCTCCACTCTCTCTCCACTCTCTCTCCACTGTCTCTCTCCACTGTCTCTTTCTCCACTGTCTCTCTCTCCACTGACTCTCACTCTCTCTCTTCTCTCTCTCCACTTCTCCTCTCTCCCCACTCTCTCCTCTCTCTCCACTCGCTCTCCACTCTCTCTCTGCCTTCTCTCTCTCTACTCTCCCTTCACTCTCTCTCTACTCTCTCTCCACTCTCTCCACTCTCGTTCCACTCTCTCTATTCTCTCTCCACTCTCTCTCCACTCTCTCTCCCCTCTCTCTCCACTCTCTCACTCTCTCTCTCTCCATTCTCTCTCTCTCTCCACTGGCTCTCTCTCCACTGTCTCTCTCTCCACCCTCTCCACTCTCTCTCTCTTCTCTCTCTCTACTCTCTCCTCTCTCTCCACTCTCTCTCTCTCTACTCTCTCTCTCGCTCCACTCTCTCTATCCACTCACTCTCTCTCTACTCACTCTCCCCTCTCTCTCTCCACTCTCTCTCTCTCTCCACTCTCTCTCCACTCTCTTTCCACTCACTCTCTCTCCACTCTCTCTCTTCTCTCTCTCTCCACTCTCTCTCTCTCTCTACTCTCTCTCTACTGTCTCTCTCTCCACTGTCTATCCCTCTCCACTGTCTCTCTCTCCACTGTCTCTCACTCTCTCTCCTCTCTCTCCACTGTCTCCCTCCACTCTCCCTCCACTCTCTCTCTCTCTCTAATCTCCCTTCTCTCTCTCTACTCTCCCACCACTCTCTCTACTCTCTCCACTCTCTCTACTCTCTCCACTCTCTCTCTCTCCACTCTCTCTCCACTGTCTCTCTCTCCACTGTCTCTCTCTCTCCACTGTCTCTCTCTCTCCACTGTCTCTCACTCTCTCTACTCTCTCTCTCTACTCTCTCTCCACTCTCTCTCCACTCTCTCTCCACTGTCTCCCTCCACTCTCCCTCCATTCCCTCTCCACTCTATCTTCACTCTCTCTCCATTCTCTCCACTCTCTCTCCACTCTTTCTACTCTCACTCCATTCTCTCTCTCTACTCTCTACTCTCTCTCACTCCATTCACTCTCTCTCTCTCTCCACTCTCAACTCTCACTCTTTCCACTCTCTCTCCACTGTCTCTCTCTCCACTGTCTCTCTCTCTCCACTGTCTCTCTCTCTCCACTGTCTCTCACTCTCTCTACTCTCTCTCTCTACTCTCTCTCCACTCTCTCTCCACTGTCTCCCTCCACTCTCCCTCCACTCCCTCTCCACTCTCTCTTCACTCTCTCTCCATTCTCTCCACTCTCTCTCCACTCTCTCTACTCTCACTCCATTCTCTCTCTCTCTCTCCACTCTCTCTCTCTCTCTCTCCACTCTCTCTCTCTACTCTCTACTCTCTCTCACTCCATTCACTCTCTCTCTCCACTCTCAACTCTCACTCTTTCCACTCTCTCTCTCCTCTCTCTCTCCACTCTCTCTCCACTCTCTCTCTCTCCGCTGTCTCTCTCTCCACTGTCTCTCCACTGTCTCTCCACTGTCTCTCCACTGTCTCTACTCTCTCCCCACTCTCTCTCTCTCCACTCTCTCTCTCTCTCTCTCCACTCTCTCTCACTCCACTCTCTCTCTCTCCAATCTCTCCACTCCTTCTCTCTCCACTCTCTCTCTCCCTCCACTCTCTCTCTCTCTCCACTCTCTCTCTACTCTCTCTCTCTCCACTCTCTCCACTCTCTCCACTCTCTCCACTCTCTCTCTCCACTCTCTCTCTCTCCACTCCCTCTCTCTCCACTCTCTCTCTCCACTATCTCTCACCACTCCCTCTCTCCACTCTCTCTCTCCACTGTCTCTTTCCACTCTCTCTTTCTACTATCTCTCTCTCCACTCCCTCTCTCCACTCTGTCTCTCCACTCTCTCTCTCTACTCTCTCTACACTCTCTACGCTCTCCCTCCACTCTCTCTCCACTCTCTCTCTCTCTCTCTCTTCACTGTCTCTTTCCACTGTCTCTCTCTCCACTCTCTCTCTCTCCACTCTCTCTCTCTCCACTCTCTCTCTCTCTGTTATGTTATGTTATATGGGTATTTGTAACGTGCGTGACTACTCTTGAGTATCCTGGCGCGGAGCAATACCACATAGAAATCGAGAGAGACGGCATTTTAGTAAGCTCGATTGAATAAGTGGGCTTTAAGGAGCTTTTTAAAGCAGCTAAGGTCTCTGGTGTGTCTGAGTGTAAGTGGAAGGGAGTTCCAAAGGGTGGCCGCTTTCACTGAAAACGATTGACCGCCCAGCCTGGTACGCCGGAAGCGGGAAATTACCATCCGACGTTGGGAGGTCGACCTAAGGCTTCGACTGGGGACATGGAATGCCACTCTCCTCTTAAGATAGGCGGGGCCGATATCATGCAAGGCTCTATGAGTGAGAACCAGAGCCTTGAATTGAACTCTTTGGGCCACCGGCAGCCAGTGGAGTGCGGTCATTTGCGATCTTATGCTGATGCGTCTGGGAATACCCAGCAGAAGTCTCGCGGCCGCATTCTGGATGAGTTGCAGCTTGTTCAACAGAAAGGAGGGAGAACCTAAATAAAGAGTGTTAGCATAGTCTAGGCGGGACAATATTAGGGCTCTAGCGACTGTCTCTTTGGCCGGCTGGGGCAGTAAAGGAAAGAATCTGCCCAGAGATTTAAGGGTCCCAAAGCAGGCACCCGTCAGTCTTTTTATGTGCTCTGAGAACCTTAAATCATCGTTGAACCAAATTCCCAGATTCTTGTCTGGGCCCCCTTCAGAGAGGGGACGGGGGAAATCAGGAGGCCATATTCATTCTTTAAATTGGTTCGGAAATTGGCCATATAGTATTATCTCCGATTTGCCCTCGTTACATTTAAGTTTGGCTTGGGCCAGCCAGGTAAATACGGCCGCAAGGCATTTTTGTGCTGCATCCGTTTCTACTTTTGAGTTACCCCAGGTAAACAGGAGCTGGGTGTCATCGGCGTAGGCCATAATTTTTGCACCCAGCTCCTCGGCCAGGTAGATCAGCGGGGTCATATAGATGTTGAAAAGAAGTGGGCTCAATGTTGAGCCCTGTGGGACCCCTGTCTGAACTGACCTGGCCGAAGAGGAGTACGGGGGCATCCAGACTTGCTGGGAGCGGGAGTCCAGAAAAGACTCCAGCCATGACCACACAGCCCCAGTAAGGCCGAATGAGGTGAGGCGAGCCAGGAGGAGTTGATGGGGGATCGTATCAAAGGTGGCAGAGAGGTCCAATAAAATTAGCGCCGCTCTGCCACCCCGTCCATAAAATCCCTAATGGCTTCCACCACCTCTACCAAGTCCGTCTCCGTGCTAAAAGAGGCCCTAAAACCAGACTGAGCCGGGTGAAGCACCCTGGAATCTTCCACAAAGGCGTTCAGCTGCCGAAAAACAACCTTTTCGCAGACTTTGGCCAATGCAGGAAGCAGGGAGATGGGACGGTAGTTGGCTGCAATGAGGGGATCCGCCGAAGGCTTCTTCAGGAGAGGCAGGAGTTTAGCTTGCTTCCACTGCCTAGGCACCACTGCAGATTGCAGTGACCAATTGATGATAGCTGTAACTTCAGACCCGACACAATCTGCTACACCCGCTAGAAGGGGAGCCCGATTTAAGAGATCTCAAAAGAGCAAGAATGTCCAATTGGTCAGCTTTATCAAAGTGGGCAAGGCAACTGCTAGAAAGAGTGCCGGGCGTCTCAACCAGAGGGCGTGAGGCGGCATCGCTCAAGGCTAATCCCTCCTCAATGAGCTTAATCTTGTTAATGAAAAAGGAGGAGAGCTCCTCACACCAGCCAGCGGATACCGGTATCGTTTTTTGCTCCGCCAAAGGCGACAGAAAGCTTTGGACTATGGCGAAAATCTCCGTGTCATTATTATCCGCCTCCATGATTCTGGTCGCGAAGTAGGCACTTTTCGCAGTCTCAACTGCGGTATAGTATTCTCTTTGGGATAAGCAGAGGTCAGCTTTGGCTTGCGGAGAATATGCAGCCCTCCAAAGCCGCTCAAGCTTCTTACATGTCCTCTTTAGCTCTTTAAGCACTGGCGTGTACCAAGGTTGGGAAGGCAGCACACGCCTGGAGATTTTTGAGGCAGGTTTGGAGATAGCCTCAACCCCAAGACTGACCCAGGCGTTAAAGAGGAAAACTTGCCCCTCTAGATTACTAGCAAGAGCCATCTGGGAGTGCATAAGGGCTTCTGCCAACCCAGGAATGTTAATTTCCCGTGCTAAGGGACCTGCCAGAGAGGGGGGTAGCGGGATGGCAGTACCATGGCCCAGGAGAAGTTGATCACAGCGTGGTCAGACCAGGTGACAGGCTGGGGGTCTTTAGTGAACAGTGCAAAATTGGAGCATACTAGATCTAACACATGCCCGCGGGAGTGCGTGGGTTTGGAGATCCACTGTGTCAACTGAGTTATCCCCAGGAGGTCTTGAAGGCCCCGTGTTTCGGGGAGCTGGGGGAATCTAAATGTATATTAAAATCACCAGGAAGGAGAAATTTTGGAAAGCGTAACACTCGTTCCGCCAGTGCATCTCCTAGGGAGCTAAGAAAGGAACCAATCGGCCCCGGCGGTCTATAGATCAGGGTTCCACCTAAGGTAAAATGAGGGGTGAGGATAAAGGAGAAGTCGAAGGATTCTCCCTCCAGCACACTAATAGATTTGTCACAGGAGAAAGCCCAGGCTTCCCTGAACACTACTGCGGTGACGCCCCCTCTACCTGAGGTGCGATAGGCCCTAGCCAGGCGGTAGCCACGTGGGACCGCCAGTTCTACCACTGGAGCGCAGGATTCACTGAGCCACGTTTCTGTGACAAACAGGATGTCCAAGTTGTTGTCCCCAATGAGCTCAAAGATGTTATCAGCGTGTTTCACCATCGAGCGAGCATTGATGAGAGCAGCCTTAATCCGAAGCTCGTTCTGGACTTTGGGTGGTGGACGTGTTAATAGGGAAGGGATGTGGAAGTTGCAATCCTGACATTCCCACACCATATCGGAGCTCGGAGTGCACCTTATCAGACCCATATGTAAACCTGGGTTCAGGAAAAGCAGGGCTTCATAACTATAGACAAGGGAGCTCAAGATACTTGGGTCAGAATGGGCAGCCTGACCGGCCCTGGGCTCGGTCCGGGCACAGACAGGCGCAGACGGGCTTACCTTAGGTGCACCTTCGGCGCTCCATCGTCGCGCCCGCTGCGCCCTACCGCTGCGCCTCGGCCAACACATTGTGATAAATAGGAGGGGTAGCGGGAGGCGCGTGCTCCTGTCTCCGACGTCCGGCTTGCTGGAATGTCCCTGATTGGTCCGCCTACCTCCCCATGAGCTCTCCACTCAATCGGCACACAGCCGTGGTGGAACGAAGCTCGGGATTCGGCGACCAAAGAGCTAGTGGAACAGAGGAGCAGCCTGACTCGCTGACGTCCTCGCAGATGTGGCCAATGAACAGAGCGTGTGACAAGGTTCACAATATCTATCTAAAATATGAGGAGCAGCCTAACTCGCTGTCGTCCTCTGTGCAAAAGTTCAGAATGTGCAAAATAAGCAAAAGCTGGTTTTTAAAATTATTTTCACAATTAGTACAATATAATCAAATTTCTAAAATGCAAGCGCTCGCACAGCGGCAGCAGCGGCTTCTGTGTGGTAGGCTGCGTGCTCGCCGATGCCTGGCTTAAAATAGCGGGAGGCGCGGGCTCCTGTCTCCGCCCTCCGGCTTGCTGGAATGTCCCTGATTGGTCCGCCTACCTCCCCATGAGCTCTCCACTCAATCGGCACACAGCCGTGGTGGAACGAAGCTCGGGATTCGGCGACCAAGGAGCTAGTGGAACAGAGGAGAAGCCTGACTCACTGACGTCCTCGCAGATGTGGCCAATGAACAGAGCGTGTGACAAGGTTCACAATATCTATCTAAAATATGAGGAGCAGCCTAACTCGCTGTCGTCCTCTGTGCAAAAGTTCAGAATGTGCAAAATAAGCAAAAGCTGTTTTTTAAAATTGTTTTCACAATTAGTACAATATATTCAAATTTCTAAAATGCAAGCGCTCGCACAGCGGCAGCAGCGGCTTCTGTGTGGTAGCACCATCTCCACTGTCTCTCCCCACTGTCTCTCTCCACTGTCTCTCTCCACTCTCTCCACTCCCTCTCCACTCTCTCTCTCCACTTTCGCTCTCCATTCTCGCTCTCCACTCTCTCTCCACTGTCTCTCTCTCCACTCTCTCTCTCCACCCTCTCTCTCCACCCTCTCTCTCTACTCTCTCTCTCTACTCTCTCTCTCTCTCTCCACTGTCTCTCTCCACTTTCTCTCCACTCTCTCTCTCCACTCTCTCGCTCTCTCCACTCTCTCTTGATCCACTCTCTCTCTTGCTCCACTCTCTCTTGCTCCACTCTCTCTCTTGCTCCACTCTCTCTACCTCCTCTCTCACTCCACTCTCTCTCTCACTCCACTCTCTCTCTCACTCCACTCTCTCTCTCACTCCACTCTCTCTCCACTCTCTCTCCCAAAGTAGTGTGTGTTGCTATGGGCATCCGCAGAAATGTTTCTGGGGGGCCCATTTTTTACTTCATCACCATCCCCCTTGCCTCTTCTCCCCTGTGCCTTGCACCCTTCTCGACCTCTCCCTTGCACCCTTCTCCCCCGCTCCCTTGCATCCTTCTCCCCCTCTGCCTTGCACACCCTTTTCTTCCTTGCACCATTTTCCCCTCTGCCTTGTACCCTTCTCCCCTCTGCCTTGCACCCTTCTCCCCTCTGCCTTGCTCCCTTCTCCGCCTCCGTCTTGCACCCTTCTCCCCCTCTGCCTTGTACCCTTCTCCCCCTCCACCTTGCACCCTTTTCCCCCTCCGCCTTGCACCCTTCTCCCCTCTGCCTTGCACCCTTCTCCTCTCTGCCTTGCACCCTTCTCCTCTCTACCTTGCACCCTTCTCCCCTCTGCCTTGCATCCTTCTCCCCTCTGCCTTGCATCCTTCTCCCCTCTACCTTGCACCCTTCTCTCCGCTGCATTGCACCCTTCTCCCCTCTGACTTGCACCCTTCTCCCCTCTGCCTTGCTCCCTTCTCCGCCTCCGTCTTGCACCCTTCTCCCCCTCTGCCTTGCACCCTTCTCCCCCTCCACCTTGCACCCTTTTCCCCCTCCGCCTTGCACCCTTCTCCCCTCTGCCTTGCACCCTTCTCCTCTCTGCCTTGCACCCTTCTCCTCTCTACCTTGCACCCTTCTCCCCTCTGCCTTGCATCCTTCTCCCCTCTGCCTTGCATCCTTCTCCCCTCTACCTTGCACCCTTCTCTCCGCTGCATTGCACCCTTCTCCCCTCTGACTTGCACCCTTCTCCTCTATGCCTTGCACCCTTCTCCTCTCTACCTTGCACCCTTCTCCTCTCTACCTTGCACCCTTCTCCCCTCTGCCTTGCACCCTTCTCGGCCTCCCTTAGCCCCCCTGCGGACGCCCATGGTGCGTTCTAACAAGAGTGCTTACCTGAGGGCACCACTTTGCTGCCTCATCCCTTCTCATATGAGCTTTGCCCTGGAGAATGCTCTCTCTGGGGGGGCCCCACTCGCACCCTTGTCAGGGTCCTGAGCAGTGTTCTGAGCTGCCTCCTGCTCTCTCTCTGGGGCCCCCGCCCCATCCTTGTCAGGGTCCTGAGCAGTGCTCTGTGCTACCTCCTCTCTCTCTGGGGCCCCCAGCCCCCGTCCTTGTCAGGGTCCAGAGCAGTGCTCTGTGCTGCCTCCTACTCTCTGGGCCCCCACCCCCATTCTTGTCCTTGTCTCTTCTCAGAGGAGCAGAGCCCTGTGAGGAATGCTGTCTCTGGGCCCCCACCCCCACCCTTGTCCCGGGCCTGCCTCCAGCTCTGACTGAAGAGAAATAATGTTAATACTTTATTTCTCTTCAGTCAGAGGGAGGGGGCAAGGGGCTCAGAGCAGGCTGCACCGGCTAAAGACACAGAGGGAGAGAGGCTTGCTCCAGCACAAGCCTCTCTCACAGCTCTCAGAAGAGCTGTGGGGCCCAGGGCCTCCTTCATTAACTGTAGAGAGTGGGCCCCCCCACACCGCGGGACCTGCGGGGGCGTTTGGTACGCCCCTGGTGCCCTGATCCTGATGTAACATTACTGCATTGCACACCGGCCCTCAGTTTCAACTGCTGTTGTCTTTCGAAATATGGGAATATTGCATGTTAATGCAGCCTCATACTCCAAATGCGAAATTTGTAAATGAATAAGTGCAGGGACCCAAAGTTTTGCTCAGAAGCCCCTTTCCAGCTCTATGGAGGGTCGGTCGGATACCAAGACCACTAGCATTGATTCGACCTCCTTACTCTCTAATGCACCACCCGACACTCCCTGCCTCTTTATGGTACTCTTCGATGTTTGTGTTTTTACTTTTGCTTTCTTTCTTCGCAACAGTTTTTTATTTAGTCTTTCTCGAGCTCCTTCTGCCCCCCCCCGCCTCTTGTGTGTTTTGCTGTCATCCTTTGGATAATTCTCTGGGGGTGAGGGGGGTGGACAGAGGGAAACATGAGTGCTCAAAGTAAGCACTTCTTACTTCCCTTCATGAGGAATCCCAGCCCAGGACACATTTGCATGCAGAATTTCTGGCGTGCACATTTTCACTTGGGATTTTTAGGCATGTATGGGTTTGCTGCTTTAGTAGTTACATAGATGGAAATTAGATGAAATGGGGTTAAATCGTTCAAGGGAAGTATTTATACCTCTTCCCCTGGAGTTACTCCTTAAGACTGCAATGCAAACTGTTTAGCGGGGACAGCTGGTGGTGCATTGAGAAGTGCTGCTCAGTGTATTTCTGCAGCAGTGCTTGGATCTTCAGCCCATTTACTGCCCCACAGAGAGGACCCCTTTTTGCTGGGAGCTGCGCATTACCATGGTCTGGGACTGCCGGCCACCCCCCTCCTTAACCACTGACTGGATTACCTAATTCAACCATTCAACACATGGGGGTCTTTGGAAGTCAGGGGGTCAAGGGCCCCCCCTGGCCGTATTTATTAAAATATGAAAACAAAATTAAAATTTTAATAAAATAAACATTTAGACAATTATTAAATGCACATTTCAGAACATTAGATTGACATCCGTTTTGACATGGTATGATGGGCTAACCTTAACAAATATCTAGTACAGCGTGTTTCCTAACCGAATCTAACATCCTGAAAATTAAAAATTGCATTCTAATAATTAAGTCGTACGGCAAGGTCGCTAACCGGTGTCAGATCGTTTTACAGCTGCGCTCTCACGTTCGAGATGCGCATGCGCAACCCAGGGCACGTTTCACCCACGTGCGCTCCCTGAACTCCATTTAACCATAACAGGAGGGCCCTGACACTCGCGCACCTTGATGACGTCATAGTGTCTGGGAGGGGTGGCTACCAGCCTGAGGAAAGCGTGACTCCCTCCCCCGCACCCTTTTAAATAATGGATATCATATCCTGCCCCTGAAGTTCTGAGAGAGACCAATGGCCCCTCCCGACGGGCGGCCCCTTTCGTGAATGGGCCCGCCCCCCCCTAAGGACCTTAAAAATGCTGCTCACCGATTATGACCTTACCGCCACAGGCCAGGTAGTTGACCGACTATCTGGCCCCCCCCCCAACCGCCTACACTGAAAGGTCATATCTTCCTAATCAAGAAACCCTCTACCCCTGCTAGTTTGTTCCCTATCCTTAGGGCATTCCCTGACTCTGTCAACTGGACCCCCACCCTGTGAGTAGAGACAACCCCTCCAATAATTGTCCACTCTTCATTATCAGCCGACTGTTAGTCTACATTGTCCCTCTCAGATGCCCCCTGTGGGATATTCTGCAATTAAGGTGTTTGAACTAATTTCTCAAACCAAGTGTTGATCCTCTTTATCGAGTGATTCTTCACCGAGTGACTCCGTGCACTCGCCTAGTCCCCCCCCCTTTTACGTGCAGCCTGGGGAAAAACTGAGCCCCCCTATGGTGCAGTCTGGGCCCTATCATCGTTACCCCATGTCCTATAGTGAATGAGGGTGTGGGGGCACGCCTATCGAGGGTCCCTGCAGATGCTGTGACCGGGGGTATCCTGGTACTATCCTTCTACCCCTCCCACTGGCATACTGTACAGTCTGCTAACCATCCACACCTAGCCACTACGCTCTGGAAAGTGTTAAGTGTATGGTACTACTTTTACTATGGAAGTCCCCACTTCCTGAACAGGGGAGATGAGGCGTTGCATAGGCCTATCATTCCTGGGGTTGCCGAGGCTAGGAATGCACACCCTTGTGTACTGTCCCATCTCTACCGTTGTCACTACCAATTGGTGATCTATGCATATACCATGCTGACACTGGGCCTCAGTGCCCCGGACAGGGCCCACGCACCATTTACAATTGCTAAGCATGGGCGAAATTTGTGAATTCGCGATCCGCGATTCGCGATCCGCAAAATTCGCGAATTTGTGTGAATTTGCAGATTTTTTTATTTTTGCGTGTTCGCGGTGCGCTCTGCGTGTTCCGCAGGTTTTTTTTAGTGAGAGACTGCGATGCGCCCTCTGGTTCATCACTGCCAACGTCCGATTCAGTACAGCACCCTCTGGTTCACCACTGCCACCCTCGTTTTTTGTGCCCTTCTGCCCTCTGTACCACTCGTTTTTGTGCCCTTCTGCCCTCTGCCCCACTCGTTTTTGTGGCCTTCTGCCCTCTGTCCAGCCTCGACAAATGTATTTTATTTTAAAATGGCGCCGGCAAGCTGCCAGCGCCTTTCTAAAATAGTTACTAAGTTAGCTTCAACAGGAAGCACTAATAGATGAAATAAAGCAGGAGGTCGAGTGTTGAAGGTCAAATTCAGTAACACAATCATTAATCACCCCAACATTATACACATGTGACAGTTTTAGACACTTTCCAAAGAATATAATACTCCTTACCACACGTGATATTAATGGGAATCCATCAAGTTGTAACTGGAGGTCAGATAAACAAGAAAGAATACATCAAATGCATCAGTCTCTCATAAAGTAATGGAATGTACGATCTACTTTCAGCCGTTGTTTAACCGGTTTTAACTTGGGAATCCAATTAGCTTCCAACTTTTGCACTTTTAATTCTCTTTTCCCTCTCATCACTTCACTAGGTGCATATTTGGCAGTATGGAATCTCAGACCTTCCCCTACTCGCAATGGCTTTCAATGCAGTGAGTAGCGAGCTAGAGGTGGGCTAAGGTGCTGTTTCCTATAAGCTCTTATGTGTTTTTATATTCTTTCTCAAAATTGTCTTATCATGCTTGTCACACTAGAATGTTTTACATTTGCAAATGAATACATAGACCTCAAATTTTGTCTCAACCTTTATATGTAACTTTTATCATGAACACATGCTTGATGTTGTATGCCAATACGCTCATCCCACCTAAAACAAATCTACACCGGAGACGAGGATCCAGAAGGGAGAAAAGCACAAAACCCGGAACTGGAAATCCAGAAAGAAAGGGAAGCTCTACTTCGACAGATACAAAACCCTGAGGGTGCTGTTGGGCCTCTAAATGAGTAAACTCACTCGGTACACCTATCTGGTGCTCACGGGCCAAGACGGTAAACCGAAAGGCCTTGGGGCGAGTGACTTTGGCCTTGGTGAGGGGAGCCCACCCCCTTGAATGCAATGACCGACTACTGCACACATGGACCCATGCATGATAGTGCGATTCACTGCCGATGGACGGCGGATAAACCTTTTTGAATTGTTTTCTTTGTTCTGGCTTTTTCTCACCTTTATTGCTCTCCTTCCCATACTCCTGACATCAGAGGTCTCCAGCTGCATAGGTAGGGACATGTCTCGACTTGACAGATTCATGCCACAGGGAGGCCTAGGGGGCACCAAATCACAACCACGATGGGCACGAACATGGTGGTTAGGAGAGTTTCACCACCCTTAGGGGCATATTATCAAGACAGGCTGAATTCCAATTGAAGCCCATGTTAGATGTGGAAGACATCTAACATGAGCTTCAATTGGAATTCAATAGAGCATATTATGAAGCCCGTTATTGCCGCTTTAGCGGCGGTTTACTGCCGCTAAAGCGGCGATCATTTTATCGCCTGTCTTGATAATATGCCCCTGAGTTCTTTGACGGGCTTTTTTCAGTGGGTACTAAGAAGCATTAATGAACTCCTTTAAGTTCACAATTGGATCCTTAGCAAGGCACTCATTAAGTCCTCCCCTGCTGGGTGGCATAGTGGGTAGAGGGGAGAAGGACTCTTGTCGCTGTGTCAGGTCCACCTGCCATGTCCTGCAGGAAAGTGGAGACAGGAAGGGGTGACTAGCCAGGTCTGCAGACACCCACTTGAGATTTCTCATGGCTTATTCCTACGTATCCCCTTATGACAGTTCTTTAGGTTTTGTTCATGAGTTTTAATGTCCGGGGACTTAATTCACCCGTTAAGCGACAGGCGCTCCTTGTGATGCTGAGAGATGCTAAATGCAATATCTGCCTCTTACAAGAGACTTATCTTTTGCGCGCCGACTAGTAGCACCTCAGGTCTAAATGGTTCGATAGAAAGTATTTCTCATCAGCGCTTTCTGGCTTTACTTGATATAGCGCTTCCTCTGCTGGCCTGAAATAATCTTGCCCCATAGCGCTCCATTACCATTATAGCTTTTGCTGTTGGAGACCCTCGCAGCATTTGTTTACCTGACTGCCATTTTCTTTGTTTTCGGCCCATCCCAGACCCTCCCTGCACCTCGCTCCCGCCTCCCAGCTGACCCTCCCACGCTCCGCCCCCTCCACTATCCATTTTAGACAGATGTCCCAACGCGCAGCGTCCACGCGCTGCGGTCGCGCCGAAGGTGCGCCAAAGGTAAGCCCGTCTACGCCCGTCCGCGCCTGGACCGCGCCCAGCGCCAGACCCCCTGGTCCCCGCATCACCCACCCCTCCTGCATTATATACGACGCTTCCACCCTCTTAGCACTTAACCCCGGCCAACTCCCTACCTGCGCCCAAGCAGCACCAGGACACACCCATGGACCCTTCACCTGCCACTCCTGCAAATTCACCTGCATCAAGACCCACACCAAATCCACAAACACCAAACAGAGATCCAACACCAACCACCTCAAATGCATCCTTCTCAACACCCGCTCGGTTCACAAACACGCCATCGACCTTTGGAATCTACTCGACACCAGTTCTCCGGACATCGCCTTCCTAACAGAAACCTGGATGAATGCCTCTTCAGCTCCAGACATTACCATAGCCATCCCGGACGGCTACAAGATCATCCGTAAGGACCGCCCCATCCAAACAGGAGGAGGCATCGTCATCGTCCACAAGAACACCATCCGCGTCTCAACCAGCTCAGACGACAACCTCGCTATCACCGAACACCTTCACTTCCAGATCCACACCGACCCCAAGACCACACTTAGAGGCACCCTCCTCTACAGACCACCAGGACTCCGCACTAGATTCAGCGAAGACATCACTGACTTCATCACCCCACATGCCCTCCCCTCGGAAGAATACATTCTACTGGGAGACCTCAATTTCCACCTGGAAAAGAGCAACAACAGTAACACTACCACCCTCCTGGACAACCTCACCAATCTCGGACTCAAACAACTTGTTAACACCCCCACACACTATGCAGGACACACACTCGACCCTATCTTCACTTCCAGCAAGCATATCTCCTTCACGCACACCACACCCCTCCACTGGACGGACCACAGTTGCATCCACTTCATTTACAATAAGACCACGATCCACAACCACCCTCAACCAACTCTGCGAAGAAATTGGAACAAAATCACCATTGACCAGATCTCCACATTGCTGCTTCAAAAACCCCCGACCTACTCAACGAACCCTAACCAAGCCGCCATCAACCTCACACAATGGTTAACCCAAACTGCCGACAAACTAGCTCCCTTGAAAAAACATCAAATCAAACAAGGCAGCAAGAACGCCCCCTGGTTCAATGATGACCTTAAAAAATCCAAGAAGCTCTGTCGTTCCCTTGAGAAAACTTGGAAAAAAGACCCAAACACTACCACCCAAGCCGCCTTCAACAACGCCACCCGCAAACACCACCAACTAATCCGGACTACCAAGAAATCAGCACTCAAAGACCGACTTGACAACAACGCCCACAACAGCAAGGAACTTTTCAACATTATCAAAGAATTCACCAACCCCACCGCCAGCTCAAACGACATCACCCCCTCTCAAGTCCTCTGCGACTCCCTCACCTCATTCTTCCATGACAAAATCGCCGACATTCATAACAGCTTCGACAATCAACCCGTAAGCCAGTCAACCTCACTTACCTCCGAACCTGTAACTCCTCCGAACAACCTTTTCGACTGGAACCCAATCACCACAGGAGACACCATTCGCCTAATGAACTCCATCCACTCAGGATCCGCTACAGACCCATGCCCCCGTCACATCTTTAACAAAGCAAACTCCATCATCGCACCCCATCTCCGAGACGTCATCAATTGCTCCCTCAACTCCGCCACATTCCCAGAAAGCTGGAAACACGCCGAACTCAGCGCCCTTCTGAAGAAGCCCACAGCTGACCCCACCAAACTCAGAAATTACCGCCCCATCTCGCTCCTCCCATTCCCTGCCAAAGTCATTGAGAAAGCCGTCAACAATCAGCTCGCCGCCTTCCTCGAAACCAACAAATCACTCGACTCCTCACAGTCCGGATTCCGAGCCAAACACAGCACCGAGACCGCCCTCATCGCAGCAGCATACGACATTCGAACACTACTGGACAACGGAGACACAGTCGCCCTCATCCTCCTTGACCTCTCTGCAGCCTTCGACACAGTCTGCCATAGCACCCTGATACAACTCCTCAGAAACATCGGAATTCAAGGAAAAGCATTAGACTGGATCATCTCGTTCCTCGCTGGAAGAACTCAGAGAGTCCGCCTCCCCCCTTTTAAGTCAGAGGCCACCGAAGTCATCTGCGGCGTCCCGCAAGGATCATCACTCAGCCCCACCCTCTTCAACGTCTACATGAGCCCCCTCGCAACCATCACACGTCAACACAACCTCAACATTATCTCCTACGCTGATGACACTCAGCTGATCCTCTCACTCACCAAAGACCCAATCTCCGCCAAAACCAACCTACATGAAGGGATGAAAGAAGTAGCCGAGTGGATGAAGCAAAGCCGTCTAAAACTGAACTCGGACAAAATGGAAGTCCTTATCTTAGGCGCACCCCCCTCCGCCTGGGACGACTCGTGGTGGCCAACGGCACTAGGAAAAGCCCCCATACCGACGGACCACGCACGGAATCTGGGCACCATCCTGGACTCCTCACTCTCGATGACCAGACAAGTCAACGCCGTCTCATCTTCATGCTTCAACATCCTACGCATGCTCAAAAAAACATTTTGCTGGATCCCCACCGAAACAAGAAAAACGGTCACCCACGCACTGGTTACTAGCCGTCTGGACTATGGAAACACCCTCTACGCCGGTACCACCGCAAAACTGCAGAAAAAACTCCAACGCATCCAAAATGCTTCAGCCAGACTCATACTTGAGATCCCCCGCACAGACCACATTTCCATTCACCTGAAAGACCTTCACTGGCTCCCCATCAACAAGAGGATAACGTTCCGTCTCCTCACCCACGCACACAAAGCCCTATACGAACTTGGACCTGATTGTCTCAACACGCGCCTTTCCTTTTACACCCCCACCCGCCAGCTGCGTTCGTCCAACCAAGCCCTCGCCGCTGTGCCGCGCATCCACTAAGCCACCATGGGGGGAAGATCCTTCTCCTACTTAGCGGCCAAAACCTGGAATTCCCTTCCCACCCACCTACGCCTTACTCAAAACGACCTAGCCTTCAGAAAACAGCTTAAAACCTGGATATTCGATAAGTAAACCTCCCCCCCCCTCCTCAAGCGCCTTAAGACCCTCTGGGTATGTAGTGCGCTATATAAATCTCGACTTGACTTGACTTGATCAGTGACCGGGAAGAGGACTGGGGTGGCCATCCTTTTAGCAACTCAGTTCCAGGGGACCATATTGGGCGCACATGCAGAAAAACCGGTCAGGATGCTGGCACTGGGGGTATCACTGGTAAATCACACATACACAATAGCCTATGTTTACAGCCCAAATGAGCATCAGGAAGCCTTCTTCCGGGATTCGCTGAATAACATCATCGAGTCCCAGGATGAAGATTTGGGGGTGAGGGCGATTTTAATCTAGCTCCAAATTCCCAGATGGACAGATCTGTTCTATTTGTGGGACACTCCGGGTCTCTTTCGGACTCCATGATACAGAATTGGGGGAGGTTGGGCTGACGGACGCCTGGAGACACCGCTACCTAACGACTCGGGAATAGACTTTCTTTTCCGTGGCGCACCTAAGCTATGCGCGCATAGATTTGATATGGACTTCCCCAAGAGTCACGATCAGGACGGCGGCGCTCTTGGATCATTCCCCGATTTCCATTACATTGCTTCTGCCCGGGGGATCCCCCCATCAGAGAGTTTGGAGATTGAACCACAAACTACTCACATACGACTCCAACATCACAGAGATTCGGGCTGCTATAAAAGCCTACTTGGCAACCAATGACGATGGCTCAGTTGCCGTTCCCTTGGAGTGGGATGCGCTGAAGGCTGTCATATGGGGGCAGTTCCTAGCTATTGCGGCAGGCCTGAAAGATAGGAGGGACAAACGGGAGCCCTTGGAAGCTCAAATCAGGGAACTAGAGGGGGTTCTGGTGCGATCCAGACGCGACGGCTACTCAATACAGCGAGAAAGCAACTGAGGGCCCTAGACCTCGATCAGGCAGAATACACCCTTCTGCACACTAATCAGCCTTATTATGAGCGGGGACAAAGCTGGGAAGCTTTTAGCACATTTGCTTCAAGCCCAGACAAATGCTCATCGCATCACAGGGATTGGTCCGACAAGTACATCACAGCTAAATTTGAGTCCTTCTGCACTTCTCTTTAAACGGTGGATCAATTAGACCCGTCGGCGGCTGAGAAATATACTCGCAGGGCGCCAGTGTCCTCTCTCCCTCCCCTGGATGCTACCAAGCTGGAAGGGATTATCCGCCCTGAGGAGGTCCTGTGGAACATACAGGGACTCACCCCTGGGAGGGCTCTGGGGGAGGACGGCTTTTGGGCTGATTTTATAAAGTCTTTGCGTCTGACCTCATCCCTCGTCTTGCCCTACTGTTCAACACCTTCAGTGATACTGGGAGTCTGGCCCCATCGATGTCAATGGCGGAGGTGGTCGTGATACCCAAACTGGGAAAGGATCCACTGGATTGCACTTCGTACCACCCTATATCCCTTTTAAATGTAGATCTAAAGATTTTTACCAGTATCCTAGCAGCCTGTTTCACTCCCTATATGCAAGGACTGGTGGACCCGGATCAGTCGAGATTGATCCCGGAACTTAATTGCAGCGACGGGACCCGGCGACTATGCCACCTCCTGGATAAAACCCAGTGCACTCAGCAGGCCACAGTGCTCCTGTCGGTGGATGCCGAGAAGGCGTTTGACCAGGTCCATTGTCCCTACTTGAGATAAGTCCTGTATAGATCCCGCATTGGGAAGCAATACATGCGTTGGGTGAACTGCATAAACAAAGACCCAGAGGTGCATATCAGAGTACAGAAGGTTGCTTCTCAACCCTTCCAGATTGGGAGGGGCACTAGACAAGGGTGCCTGCTCTCACCCCTTCTTTTCATGTTCTATATGGAGCCATTTGCTGAAAGAATCAGGCAGTTCCCCACCATTACTGGGATTCGGCTGGGAGACAGAGAATACAAAATCTCGCTCTACACAGATGATGCAGCGCTCTTTCTCACACACCGTCACACTCCTTGCCCCCCATTTTAGAGGAAATAGAGGCTTTTAACTTGGTCTTGGGCTTCAGAATGAACATTCAGAATACACAGGCCCTTAGCCTAACCCTCACCATGGCTGACCAGCAACAACTGGTGATGCAGGTCCCATTCGCCTGGGCCCCCAGGGGCATCACTTTCCTGGGATTGCAGATATTCCCAACTATGAAGAAGATAGCCCAGGTGAAGTACTCAGATTTTCGAGCCAAGGTACAGAGGGAGCTCCGTTATACGGGGAGGGAAGGAGGCACGCATGGCATGACACCTGGGGTATCTGAGGCAGGAGGACGGGGGTCTCAGGGTCCCGCACCTGGGGCGATATTTCCAGGCAGCACAATTGCGCTACATGAGAGAGTGGTAAAAATTTGGAATCAGAAAAGCACTAGTGCTTCATCGATTGCGCTATCGCAGGCATGCATATCTGGAAGGTACAATGGTCTTCCTAAACGCCACAGCCCAGTTGGGGTGTATATCTTCCTGGTTTTGTGGGCTACCCTTGGGGGTATGGGACAGAGTGCAAGAGGCGTGTGGGCTCTCAACCCCTATGTCACCCGTGACCTCTTTCATAGGGAACCCGGACTTCCCCCCAGCTAGCAAAGAGAATGGTTATTAGAAATGGCAAGAGGCCAACTGCAAATAAATTGGCAATCTTTTTGATGGGCAGGGTGTTGTGGACTTCCCACAACTGGTATCATGTTTCGGGATCCCCAAAGACATGTACTGGAAAAACATGACGTTATGCCACTGGGAAACATAAACCCAAGTGCACTCCCATGCAAGCTGCCCCCTCAAAAAATTTGAGCTCTTCTTCATCACCCGTAGTTCAGACAAACATCTACTGTCAGATATCTACACCTTTTTGAATAAGGCTAAAAATAACACTAAATCCCCAGCATAGCGGAGGTGGGAATCAGAATTAGAATGGGAATTTTCACCAAAGGAATGATGGGACATTATTCATAGGACCAGAGCCTCCTCCTGTAGCACTGCTGGCAGGGAAATGTTCTTAAAGATAGCGCATTATTGGTACTGCACGCCTGTCCGACTTGCACGATGGAAAACAGGGGGGATGATTTTTGTTCACACACTCACACGTATCCCATGGCAGTGCCCTAAGATACAGACCTTTTGGGAATCCATCTTACCAGACATTGACACTATACACCACATCGAAATACCCAGATTTCCCAGTTATATTTTACTGGGACTCCCTAACCGCGTACATATCCCCTTAAGTCTTGCCGGGGTAGAGCTTCACCTTAGCATTAGGCGCTGCCAAGTAAGTGCTGATATCTAGATGGGGAACAGAAGAGATCCCAATGAAGTTGGACTGGTTACATAGGGTCTGGCAGGCGTTGGTCATGGAGAGGATCACGACGGGGCTCTCCCACTCACTACCCAGATTTGACAAGACATTGGGCACCACCGTTGCATGTTTATCTTCCGAATTTGTAGAACTCACGTGCCCAAGATACTTGTGGTCCTCAGACTCCCCATTGTGACTCCCCCCGGAGAGAAACGCACCAAAGCAGAGCAGGTTTGCCCCCCCCCTGGTTTGAGGCTCACACAATCGGGATACAGACCGTTGTTTGACCTCTGACTACCATCTTTTCTATCTCTTTGCTTTCCTTTTCCTCACCTCATCCAAGATGCTCGTATTCTCCATTATTCCCAACTGGCCAATGGTTGTAGGGGGTGCTTTTATTTAAGTTATGCACTGTTAGATCTGGGGGTCTCTAGTTGGCAGAGGTAGATACCACTGTCCAAATAGGGACCCTTACTTCTAGTCATGATAAGGAGGAAACTCTCTTCAGATTACCCCTGCTCTTCCGCTTGGTAGCTTGGCATGAGCAGTCAGGCTTCTCAAAGGCAATGTGTAAAGTATTTGCACCAACACGCACAGTAACACAGTGAAAACACCACAAACTGACTCCACAACAGTTTAGAACAATGAAGGTATTTAATCTAAACTACACAAGACCAAAACGACAAAAATCCAACATACACAGTTCAAGAATATGGTTTCAAAAGTGTTCTTAAGGTTGCGTTAAATTAATCCACAGCAGTGTCACGTTTTAGCAAATAGTACCTTTATATGCGACAAAAGTTCCAAGTGAAAGCTGTAGCGTTGAAAAGCAAGCGATGCGTCACTCCTGAGACCCTGGTGAGGTAATGCGACAACCCCGCTGGATGCAGCGTGCGTTTTGCGGTGACTCCGGTCTGTATGTGGAGGGATGCGATACCTTGCGTGGATTCCGGTGCACAGGTTTCGGTGGAAGCGGCTCACAAAAGGTACGATGCGACGATCTTCAGGGCGGCGACGATCTCCGGTGCGGCGACGATGCGCAGCTCAGTGTCGATCTTCTCCTCTCGCAGCCCCTCAATGTGATGGCTCTGCGACAACTCTTGCAGCGACGTGATGTGGTCTTCAAGCAAGCGGTGCGTCGATCTCATCCAGTGACGACAGGCTCTGCGACGATACTCGCAGCGATGATATTCTTCCCGGACTGGTCCGTTCCGCAACCGAAGGATGCAACGACTCTGGCAGCTGCAACAGGTGCTGCGATGATCTCGGCCTTTCTCGGCGGTGGGAATTTCCTCGCACTGACGGGGATGCGCTCCACAAGCGAGCGATGCGTGAAAACTTGCAGAAAGTTCTTAAAGTCTTGGTTTCCAGCTTCCCAACACAGGTACAACTTCCAGAGGCACCACAACTGGCCCAAACACTCTAGGAAGGACAGAACTCTCTCCGTAGAGTTCAGGGAAGCTGGGGAAGAAGTCCTTTTGTTCCTGGGACTTCTTAACAGGGAGCCAGCTCTTCTTCAGGCCCTTGGAGATTCCTTCAAGCAAGGGGACACAGCACGAAGCAAAGTCCTTCCCCTCTCCTTGTCAGCAAAGCAACTGCAGGTCAGTCCACAGCACATAGCAGGACAGTCTTCCTTCTTCAGTCTTACAGCTTTCTCCTTGGCAGAGGTTCCTTCTTGGTTCCAGGATGATCTAATTTTCTGTAGTCTGGGGTTATGTTATGTTATGTTACTATGTTTTTGTATTGCGCAAATCACCACTGGTCTCTAAGCACTTTCACAGAAAAAGTACACAGCATGCTGCAACCGGAGAGCCCTCCACCATCAAACAAACAATTAGGGTGATGATGTTATCTTTTTAAACAGATAGGTCTTTAACTCCTTTCTAAAAGAAAGTAACGCTGAGTCCTCTTGCAGGGTTGCAGGTAGCTCATTCCAGATTTGCGGACGGAGTACCGACAAAGCTCTGCCACCCTTACATTTAAGATTAAATCGAGGTTGAGTTACTTTACAAGCTTTGCCAGAGCGCAGAGCTCTGCCCGGGGTGTACTTCCTCAGACGATCTTTAATATAGTTAGGGGCTTCTCCATAGATGGCTTTATGGGCTATACAGAGACATTTAAACTGCACTCTGTATTCAATAGGCAGCCAGTGCAGCTTCAAAAGAAGAGGTGTCGCACGAGTTCTCCTCGGAAGGTAAAAGACCAGCCTGGCCGCATCATTCTGCACTACCTGCCGTTTCCTCAGAAGTTTCAGCGGGAGACCTAAATAAAGGGCATTGCCACAGTCCAGCCGGGAGATAACTGTGGCGGACACAATAGATTGCAATGTGGGGACAGAAAGGATGGGTACCAATTTCCGGAGTTGCCTGAGCAGGCCAATACAGGAGCCTACCACCGCCGAGACTTGAGGGGCCATGGATAGATCTACATCAATTTTTAATCCTAAGCTTTTGACCACTCTTCCTGGAGTTGGCACCTCCCCTAATTCTGGGGGCCAGAAAAGCTAGCACCAGGGACTTTCTTGTTTAGTGATGACCAGCACCTCCGTTTTCTCTGCGTTAACTTTCAGAAGATTGTTTGTCATCCAGTTAACCGTGAATCTAAGCAGATTCTTTACAGAGTCTTGTGCCTGGCTGGTGTTCTCGAGCTGGACTAACAGTTGAGTGTCGTCCGCATAGTTAAAGACTTGGCAGTTCGTGTGCGTCAGTTCCTCCACTAAAGGTTGCAGATAAATATTGAATAGCAGAGGGGACAATGCAGACCCCTGGCGAACGCCACAGGTCACAACACTAGCACCGGATAGTTGGTCTCCCAATTGCACTCTCTGAGTGCAGCCCGTAATGAAGGATTTGAGCCATTTGAGTGCTTGCCCTGTTATTCCTAGTTTCGAGATACGGTTCAGCAGGATGGCATGGCTGACCGTATCAAAAGCTGCTGACAAATCCAGGAGATTCAGGGCACACGGCTGTTTATTGTCAGCCCTGATTCTCAGATCGTCAACAACCGTGGCCATCACCAACTCTGTGCTATGCTGTGACCGGAAGCCTGCCTGTCTAGGGTGGAGTAGACCATGTTCCTCCAAGTAGCAGGCCAGAGTATTCAAGACCTGCTTTTCCAAGATCTTTCCTATAAGCGGGAGTTGGGAAATGGGCCTATAGTTTTTTAAAGCCTTGATATCCGCTCCTGCTTTTTTCAGGAGGGGGATAACCCTGGCTTCCTTCAGATTCACGGGCAGGTAACCTGAGTCCAATGACTCATTCAATAGACTTAGCAGCTGCCTTTCCAAACCAGGCAAGGCCATTTGGAATATTCTCGGAGGGCAGGGATCCACACTGGATCCTGATTTAATTTGGTACGCAATTGCTGCCAAACTCCCTTCATCCAAACGTGGAATACAGTTCAGATTCAAAGCCAACTCCTGGGGAGTGGGTAAATCTAGGGGCATAAGGTCGATCGGAGTTCTTGTGATATCCATAATGATATCCTGCACTTTCTGAAGAAAAAACTTCTGGAAGGTGTCACAGTCCGGACGATCATTTATTGGGACTTTACCTTCCAGCTGCGTTAGTTCCCTCAGGATAGAAAAAATCTCCCTTTGCTCATTCCCTGCACGGCCAATTCTGTCCTCATAATTGGCTGCCTTCCTCAACAGTATATCAGCCTTATATTTCGACAGAAGTTCCTTATAAATTTCAGACTGTCCAGCTATAATTGATTCTCCACCTTCTCTCTCCTTGACGCAGAGCTTGTTTTTTCTCTCTTAGCGAGACATCGAACCAAGGGGCTCCCTTTCCTTTTACTCTGGTCCTCTCTGTTCGTTCAGGGGCAAGAGTGTCAAGAGCAGCCCGAAATCAAGACATTAGTGCTGTAATTTGAAGGTCTAGGTTACCCTCACTCCTCTCTGGGGGTGGGATAGAGAGAAGCGTGGAGAGCAAGGATTCCGCTTCCACTTTCTTCCAGGCTCGAACCCTCCTCCAGAGAGGGTCAGATGATACAGGTAAAGAATCACACGAACCCCAGCATTTAATCAAAGAGTGGTCTGACCACACACAAGGACTGACATCGATTATCTCTGCCAGAGGCATAGAAGACCAGATCAGGTCCAGAGTGTGGCCCTTGACATGGGTGGGGCCTGTAACCAGTTGTAGTAGGTTGAGCGAGGACAGGTTGGTTTCAAACTCTGCCTCTATAGAGTCTCTGGGTAACTTATCCCAGTGATAGTTAAAGTCCCCTACCACCAGGAGAGACTTATATCTTGATCCCAGGTCTGTTAAGAACTCCAAAAAGGCTTCATTGAAGTCTGGGGAGCTTGTTGGTGGGAGATATTCTACTAACAGCATGATGCAGGAGGATTTCAGGGAGATTTTTATACCCAGTAGCTTTGCACTATCACAGTTTTCGGCGACAATATGTGTCACCCTAAGAGTTTTTAAAAATAATATTGCAACCCCCCCCCTACCCCCTACACTCTTCTGGGCGGTTATACCACATTGCGTCATATTCTAATAGTAATGCGGCCAGAACTTCAGGGGTAGATGATGCTCCCAGCCAGGTTTCAGTGAGGGTTAGAATGTCAATATCACCATCAAGAAGGAGAGAGAACACTTCGAGATGGTGTTTTTGCAAAGATCGTGTGTTTAGCACCGCAGCTTTTAGCCCCTGGATTGTGTGAGAATGGAGCTGTATCTTCAGTAATATGGGTTCATTTACTCCCCGCAATAGTCCTATACTTATACCCCTAAAAGTCTTTGTTCCCTTTGTGCAGGAGGGCTCTGAGCCCGGTCTGAACCAGTTCTTGGTGTTCCTTGAGCACTTTGTTTTCCTGGTTTCTCCTTTCCTTTCAGAGAGAGGGGCAGGGTCATCCGCCGCCCAGCAGGAGGTAGAGCCAGCATTGTGGAAGGTAGGCACAGCCCTATTCAGGCCCAGGTGCTATCCCTTCCCACCACCCAAGATGCAGATGCAGTCATTCAGCCTAGGGCTGACTCATCCAGCCTCCTGGGGGCTCCCCAGCCCTTGTCACTCACAAACCAGACAGTCAATTCACAAACAGGCCAAGGCACACAGAAAGGTCAGACAAGAGAACAGCCACTTTCTAAAAGTGCTGTTCTCAAACACAGGATTTAAAAAAACACCTTTCCTAAAAGATGTGTTATTAAATTCTGAGTTCAAGGATATCAGACTTTTATGCCCTATCTTGCTCCTATGGGAAGATATGCAGGTAGCCACTGTAGCCAGCATTCCCCATGATAGCCTATGGGCAAGACAGCCTTACAATAGTGAAAAATGAAAATGGCTGTAGTTCACCACCAGAGCATGTCACCTGCACTAGTACATGCTCTACCTTTCACATACACTGCACCCTGCCCAAGGGGGTACCTTGGGCCTTCCATAGGGGTGTCCAATGTGTACAGAAAGGGAAGGGTTAGGCCTGGCCAGGACACTGGCCAGGTTAGCATGGCAGTTCACAGACTGCACACAGGCACTGCGGTGGCAGGCCTGAGACACCATTTTAGGGCTACTCATGTGGGTGGCACAATCAGTGCTGCAGGCCCACTAGTAGCATTTGGATCACCAGCCCTGGCACACCCAGTGCACTTTACTAGGGACTTCTTGGTGACACAAATATGCCAATCATGGATAACCAATTACAGTCAGTCAGTCAGTCAAAATAGCTTTATTCGAGATAAACTCATAAAAGCAAGGACGAAACATCCATATTTCAAACAGAATTACAAAATTACATAATACTAAGTTAAAATGTACATAATTAAAAAGATTAAAATGATTAATTAGAGAAACGTGTTCAAGCAAATGGAAGAATTAGAAATCCATTTTCATTAATTACAATAGATAAAATCATTTAGTATAAGGTTAAAATTAATAAAATCGATTTATAGTCAGTATATACATGGTCAAACTCAATGATTTATATTTGTTATACAAAAAACAATCATTTTTCCCCAGTTTGAGTTCTGCCTTATGGGCACCTAAAACTAAATAAAAGATTTACACCATAAAACAAATCTACACATGGTGCATTGCCTGCATTTATAGAACCTTGTTCAATGGTTCTGAGAACAGTTTCCCTTCGGTTTCACAGGGTGAGCCCCACTCCAAATGTTCTTGAACGTCACTCTATGCCAATGCTTGTTGTGCATCGTATTCTACTTATTTTGGGATTATCCATGTTATATGTGGTATTTTATCCAACCTTTTGATTCGCCTCTCTCTTTTCTTTCAAACTAGGGCTTAAGGTCATTTTCCTATCTATTTGGTTGATATTCTCAATAGCTGTCATCGCAAATTGTTCATCATATCTTTCAGTTATATCACTCATAGTTATCCTGAACTCTTGTTCCTGGCTTCAGTTTCGTCTAGCTCCCATCATTTCTCCAGCTTGCATTACCTTAATCTTAGATTTGGGAGGACAGCTTGAAGCATGTAAGACTGCTTTACCTGATGTCTTCTTTCTAAATACTTTGATTTCAAGATTGCCATTTTGTTAGTGTAGTTCAATGTCAAGGAATTGTATACTATCATAATCATGGCTCATGGTTAAATATAAATTATAATGATTTTTGGTCAGGTATTTTTAGAAAATCATTACCTTTTCCGCCATTCCTTTTTCCTTGTCCATATCATAATGACATCATGAAATGGCCCAAGTGATATGTCTTATCAGCCCATTCAATGACCCTAGGCCACAGACATGCACTTTCGCAGATCACACAATAAAAAGATTGCATAGGAGGATGTAAACATTGCCCCATAGCTGATCTGCATTTCTGTCTACACCAAATTTCCTCATGTAGAAAGACGTTACTGAGAAGCCAGGGTACACTAGGTATTTGGCCATGCATCAAGCTGAAGGCTGCTGTTTGAGATCAGCTCTGGACACAATAACCATGAAATTATTCAAAAGGTTTTGTGTACCTACGGAAATAAAGAGTACTACCCAATTTACATACCTAGTGATCCCCAGCTGAGGACATGATGACTTGGAATATACCATGAGGATATTCTACAGGAAGCAAACTTTGCGTTCCTGAATTCTTCCATTGGAGGCTGTCCCTCTGGTTTTTAAAGTCCTGAGGAAAACCCTCTAAAATGTTCAACAATTAACACGTTATCAGAGAGATGAAACGGCGACGCGAATATCCTACAAAAGCTATCCTACAAATATAAAATGATACACAGATACCTTGAACTTCATAAGTGTGTACTTTTGACTATATGTGCCCTTTATGTTTTCATGTTTGTATGTGTGAACACTGTGAACTTTCGATTTTTCATGTGATATACGTCGGTTGAATCTTTTGTACTATATGTATTCTGTGTGTTATGGAAATCCTTACAATGCATGTAATTAATTGATAAACGGTAAAGGGATGGGTGGGTGGCATCAGAGGTGCCCTCCAGGCTCCATAGTGGAGGGCCAGGGGACAAGGGGGCCCTGCTAGGGTTCCCCAAACTCACTTTCCCCCTGCCTTTTCAACCTCCATGAAAGGGCAGGCAGAAAGGGACATTGTAAACCCTGAACAGGCACCTTCCCTATTGTAGGGGGTACTGACCCTCCGAAGCACCGTCAAAAGTGCAGCAGACAGTCTACCTGGCTAATGCCTCCACCCGCTGCATCATAATGTAGCGGACAGACCACAGGGGTGGGTCCAGCACAGACGAGCCGAGGAGCCCCCTATCTCCAAATGTCTTAACATCAGTTCTCGGTTGCCACCTCGCCTCAACTTTGGAACCTCATCAATTACATAATACTTAAAATGGCTGAGGTTATTGTCATGATTTTGCTTAAAATGTCGGGCTAAGGGATAAGAGATATCAGAATTTATAAAGGCTCTTATATGTTGTGAGATTTGTTTAGGTACTTGAAGCTTAGTGATTTCAATATAACAAAGCTCACATGAATACTTAAGGGCATACACTGCAAATTCAGTTTTGCAGGTGAGAAATGTATCGTAGTATCTGGCCTATCATTGAATGGGGTACAAAAGTATGATATATTGACCCGAAATGTGCATGCTCTACAGGCATAGCATTTAGAAACTCCTATCCTAGATGAAAGCCAACTTGTGGGTTTAGTCATCTCTGGGCTATTCTTGACCAAAGCATTACTCATAGATTTTGCTTTTCTATATGCAATATTAGGTTTTTTAGAGATTCTTGAGCCAATAACCGGATCACTCAAACTATAAAACAATGTTTAAAAAAAAAAAAAATGATGTTCAAAATATTTTATTGAGGTTTGTTTATGGATAAAACATAAAGACAAGACACAAAATAGTACTATAAGGTGAAAATACCTAAGGCATATAACATTAAAAAAGAATATATAGATATTAAAAAAACGTACAGTAGGGAAAAAGAATTACAATTTCATATGAAAATAAAAAGGGAGGGAAGGACAGGGATAATTGCAAAATTAGATCATGAAATATTTACGGAGCTGCTATAACAAATAGCATCAATTGAAAAACTATACAAGCCAAAATGACAAATTAGCCATACATTACTTAATTGATCAATAGACATCAACAGGTAACCAAAACGATTGCAAAGAGATTGAATTGTGAAGAATCCCCCTCATAGATAATTGAGCACCTTTTCTCGTAGAAAGAACCCATGACCACCATGCATTAACAGATAATGAACAATCTTTCCAACAATAAGTAATAGATTTCAATGCTGCTGAAACCAGAAAATTGAAAAGTTTACTTTCTAAAACATTTAAATGATTAGATAATATGTTAGATTTGCAAATTAACACTTGATAAGAAACATCGCCTTGAATTTTTAAAATCTTTGTTATAATACCCCAAACATCAGACCAAAACTTAAATACTAAGGGGCAGATTTATGAGTTCTGGCGCATCTCTGCAAATCAGCAGGGATGCGCCAGAACTGATGCGTCACGCAATTCCCTCCTTGCGGCACCACAGATGCGCCGCATTTACAATGCGGCGCACCATGGTGCAAGGAAGGGCAGATGCGTGACGCGTCTTGTGGTGTACGGGCGGCGCATTGCTGGAGTAGCATCACAAATGCGACGCAACTCCTGCAATGTACAGAGGCCACCCATACATAACGTGGTGCATCACTCCTTACGCCTGCTTCAAGCAGGAGTAAGGATTTGACCCAGCAGCGTCGTAAAACTGACTCAGTGAAATCTTGTAGATTTCACTGCGTCAGTTTTACGGGGCTTTCCTACGAGGGAACGCCCACCCTGCGACAGAACGCCCACATGAAACCTTACGCAGGTTTCATGTGGCGCAGGGCTTTACAACGTGACGCATCTGCCTAGATGCGTCATGTTGTAAATAGGTCGCAGGGATGCTCCACGTTTCCGCGCCGTTGCGTGACGCAGCGGCGGCGTAAACGTGGCGCAAGTCCGACATAAATCTGCCCCCAAATGACATTCCAATAACATATGTTGTAACGTACCCGGTTGTAATTTACAATGCCATACAAACTGCAGAAGGAAGAAGTTTAACATGAAATAAACGTACTGGGGTCCATAACCGATTAAGTAAAATATAAGAATTAGTTTGGTAAAGTGAAACAGGAAGCCAACCAGATATGCTACTAAGCCAAATATTTTGCCATGTGTCATCAGATAACAAAAGTGACAGCTCATCATTCCAAAAAGATGAAATCATATTTATATTACTACCAAGAGTATCTGATAACTTTTTATACAAAACAGAAACACCATGAGAAGAAGAAGAAACCGTTTGAATATATGTTGATAAATCAGCTGCAACATTAGAGGGGATATCATCTGGGAAAGAATCTAACATTGAATTGCACAAATATTGGTATTTAATAAGATTGGTTCGAGATAAACCAAATCTGGATTGTAAATTTTCAAACGAAATGAAATTATTTGTGTATACATCTTTAAGATAAAAAATAGCGGCTTTAATCCAGGAAGACCAACAATTAACATTTCTATTTAAGTTTGATGACATATACCAAAGTGAAATATCTTCAGTAACATTCATGGGGAAAAGAAAAATAAAGTCTAAATCATTAAACAACATTTTAGTAGACAATAATAACTGAATTATGAGAAAATGATGCAGTATTATACATTGTTATCAAAGAAGGAAGTGGGTGAGGATTTACTAATAATTTCTCAATAGATAACCAAGCAGGAGGGTTATGCAAAAAAGAAAACTTAAACCAAAGCGAACTTTGTTTTAAAATAAAGGCTTCATGATAAAGAAAAAAGTCAGGGATACTAAATCCAGCATTACGTTTGGGAATTTCTAATATTTTGTAACCAATACGAGGAGATTTATTGTTCCATAAAAACTTGGATAAAAATTTATCAACATCTTTGTAAAACTTTAATGGGAATTGAGTTGGAAGCATTGCTGGGGTATAAAAGATTTTAGGTGCTATAGTCATTTTTATAGAATCCAATCTACCCCACCATGAAAGATGTAGTGACGATCATTTAGACCTTTTGTCAATAATATAATTTAATAAAAAAAATACAATTTAAAGTAATTTTTGATTTTATGGATGAGGAAAATAAAATCCCAAGATATTTTAGTTTACTCTTTTGCCAAATTATCCCATTCATGGGAAGCATACCAGGAGTACAATATATATTTAAAGTGAAAAATTCAGTTTTGTTTATATTCAAAGTATAACCAGAAACTGTAGAGTAGCTTGCTATAATATTAATTAAAGATGGAAAAGAGGACATAGGGTCCCTAATAAATAATAGCACATCATCTGCATATGCAAGGGATTTAACAAGAACACCTTTAATAGTAATTCCCATAATTTTATCACAATTTCTAATTGAAGAGAGGAAAAGTTCGATGCCAATTAAAAATAGAAGAGGAGAAAGGGGACATCCTTGTCTCGTACCTCTAAAAAGAGAAAATTGATGTGAAATTTGTCCATTGATAAATAAACGTGCAGTAGGGGCAAAATATAGAGCTGAAATCATACATATAAAAGACTCTCCAAAATTAAAAGATGATAACGTATGAAATAAAAATTGCCAATAAAAATTGCCAATGAATCTTATCAAAACCTTTTCAGCATCTAAAGTTAAAATACCTGAGGGAAGAGTTAAAGAAGAACTTTGTCCAATAATATGTAGCTAAGTTCTGGTATTATTTGCAGAAAATCTATTTTTCACAAAACCAGATTGATCAGGGTGAATAATGGAGCCTAAAATAGGGCTTAATCTATTATTGTGTATTTTTGCATATAATTTACAATCTTGATTAATTAAAGATATAGGGCGATAGTTAGATACAAGAGTGGGGTCTTTATCAGGCTTTGGGAGAACAATTATTAGGGCTTCAGTAAATGAACCAGAGGTAGTACCAGTAGATCCAATAACTCGAAAAGTTGAAATGAAAAAGGTAAAAGGTGGGATTGAAATTCTTTATAAAATTATGCTGGAATCCCATCAGTACCGGGAGATTTTTTTTTTTTAAGGGATTTAATGGCTGATAAAATTTCATCTTTAGTGATGGGAGACTCAAGTCCATTTTTATCAGAATATGAAATCTTGGGTGAGTCACAAGACGCAAAAAATAAATCAATCAAAGATTTATCATGAAATTCAGGTTTATTATATAAGTTGGAATAAAAATTTAAAAATTCATTAACAATATCATTGTGGAAAAACGCAATTTTACCATGAGGACCATGAATTGAGTTGATTTGAGTTTTGTCTTTTTTTAAGCGCAAATAATTAGCTGTCTACCAGATCTATTGGCGTTAAAACTAAATTTGGCTTTAGTATTAGAAATTTGAACGCCTGCTCTGTTACTAAGGATGGAATTAAATTCATATCGCAATTTTTGGAGGGTAAATTTATATTGAGGATCATTGGATGTAATGAAAAGCCGTTCATTTTTTGCAATTTGTTTTTGTAATTCTTTACTATTCGCATTAAAGGTTTTGTTATCAGGCGCCATGATAGAGATCGTTACCCCCCCCCTAATATAAGCTTTGAATGCATCCCATCTAGTAATATTAGAGGTAGAACCTTCTGGATTAAATAAAAAATAGTCTTTAATGGCTGTTAAAAGTTTTGGTTTCTTCTTTTCATTTAATACTATACCAGTGTTCATTGTCCATCTAGACTGTTTGATATAAGTTGATTCTAAATTCAAAACCAAGAAAATTAGGGCATGGTCCGAGACATCAATGGTACCAATATGAGGATATTTTACCGAATCAATTAACTGTCTAGAAATTACCCACCCCCGGGGCTTTAATTGTTTAATTTGCGGGGGCACACGGCCCCCCCGCTGCCCCGGGGGCTGCCACCCCCTGGGGCTTTTCTTTTAAAACTAAACCTGTGTGGGGGTTTGTTATGGACCCCCAAGCCGAGGGGCCCACCACCTCCCCGGGGCTGTGCATGTGATGGGAGGGGGGCCGCGGGCCCCCCTCCTGGAGCCTGTGATGGCCCTGGGGACCGCCACCTCCCACCTCCTGCAGTGTCTCGGGGTGCCCACCCCCGGCACACTGCTTGCCATAGCAAACTGTGGTATGGGTTTTGGAAGAGAGAGCAGGAAACCTGCTCTCTCTTCCAAAATCCAAACCACATTGCTTTTCCACATGGGGAGCTGCATGTCAGCAGCTCCCCATGTGGAACAGCAATGCCGGCTCCTGCAGGATGCTGGGAGCCGGCGGGACGTGGGGGAATTGGGGCTCCCCCATGGTCCCCAACGAGGTGGCCAGGCCCCGGGGGATGGGCCCCCGGGGCCAGAAGTGGTCAAGGAGGGGGGCCACACGGCCCCCCTCCCCAATAAAAAAAAAAAAACATTTTAAACGAGGCAGGACCCCGGGGGATGGGGTTCCCGGGGATAACGGAGGCCTCAGGAAGGGGGCAACGCTGCTCCCCTACTTTCTAAAGAAAAAAGAAAAAATATATATACAATTGGCGGTACCCCTGGGGATTGGGTTTCGGGGCAGAAATCGGCCTCAGGGAGAGGGGGGCACGCGGCCCCCTTCCCATATTTTTATTTAACAAAGTAAAAATAGGGATCAGGCCCTGGGGGATGGGATCCCCAGGACCGGAAAAAAGGGAAATTAAGGGGGGGCCACACAGCCCCCCCTTCTAAAAATGAAAAGGAAAAAAGGCTGGCATCGCGCTGGAGGCCCCGCTCCCTCCCTGTACCACTTTGCAAGTGCGCCCCCTGACACGTTGTAAGATGGGGAAGTAATTCTCCTTGAATACTGGGGGTCCCTGGGTGCCAACTAGCCAACCAATTACCTCCAGTATGCGCCAGGGAGCTGTATTACAGAGAGGTGTTCAGAGGCCATGCCCCTTTTTACACCTCTCTGCAACGTAGCTCTGTGGCGCTTACTGGAGGGTACCTGGTGGGCTAGTTGGACCCCAGGGACCCTCAGGATTCAAGGGGACTTAATCCCCCAACTTAAAACGCGCCCCGTGGTGCGTTTGCACAGTGGTGAAGGAAGGGGGTGGGGCCTGAGGTGACATGTGTGCAAACACACCCTGTGGCACGTCTTAAGTTGGGGATTTAATTCCCCTGCAATCCTGAGGGCCTCTGGGGGCCAACTAGCCTATCAGGTACCTCCAAAAAGCTTTAGAGGCCTGCGTTGCTGAGAGGTGGTCCAGGCCACGCCCCTTTTTACACCTCTCTGCAACGCAGATCTGTGGCGCTTAATGGAGGTACCGTGTGGGCTAGCTGGACCCCGGGGATCCTCAGGATTCAAGGGGACTTAATCCGCCAACTTAAACAGCGCCACGTTTGTACAGTGGTGAAGGGAGGGGGAGGGGGCGGGGACTTTCTGCACTTCTGACTTAGAGGTAGTTTTAATCCCCCTGCCCTATTATGTACTAGGACCTTACAGAGGAGGTCATGCTAATCACAGGGGTACCCCAACGCATAGTTATCTCTAGTGTATGTAGGGGTTGTCACTGTATTCTAAGTGTCTTTTAGCATAGCACTGGCTCTAGGCCTGGTTAGTCAGTCAGTTACCACCATTACCCGTCTGAAAAAGTTGAGGGCACAGGATGATTTTGCAACAAGGCCTCTTTCTGCTCCCTGTTTGTTTTTTCTGCACACCTTGCTTCTTTCTGCACTTTTCTTTGTGGACTTCTGTTGCTTCTTTCTGCATTTCCTTAGCTACTTTCTGTGCATTTTATCTTCTTTCTTCTCATGTCCTACCTCTGTAGGCATAGTTAGAAACTAGCATTTAAAAAACCTTAGAAATTCCCTTAAAAACCATAGGTTTCAGGCACGTTATAGTTCGAAATTAGATTTAAAAACCTTTTGAAATTCACTGAAAAAACTATAGGTTTCAGGCACGTTATAGTTAGAAATTAGCATTTAAAAAAATTTAGAAATTCACTGAAAAAAATATAGGTTTCAGGGGCGTTATAGTTAGTTGGACATTTCACTCGTACAAAACCATTGAAATTCCCCCGTTATAGTTAGTTCAGCTAACTATAACTCGCGCGCCCGCAATGCACTGCTGATGACGTCACATATTACATCTCTCATGACTTGGTCAGTGACATCACTCATGACATCACTGATGACAACTCAAAGTACATCACTCATGACATCACTGATGACATCATCCAGTGAATGTGTGTCTTTCTGAAAATTAAATATGTTTTATATATGTATATCTCAAGGTCGATGGAAGAATACATGGGTATATAAGTGTCTAAATGGATGATTTTTTGTAAAATTGATTGTATAACTGACTGATTAAGTGTATCTTGGTGGATACATGGGTTAGTGAGTAATATTTAAATATGTAAATATCTGTATCAGTCTCTCACTTTGTGTATAAGTGGCTGAATGGGTTGGTGAGTAGCTACATGGGTGTCTATATGGGTTATTAGTTTTTTTTGTATCAGTATGAGTGTCTGAGTGTCTGTATGGTTCGGTGGGGGTATTACTTAGTGCATAGATGCATGAATGAGTGACTCACTGTTTGTATGTGTTGAAGACAGCATGTGTACAGGACTGTATGGGTGTGTTAGTGAGTGAATGCCTGTCTTAATAGTGTCTAGGAGTAACTACATATATTTTAAACTAGTATATGTGAGTATTGGTGTATATAAGTGAGTATATGTGAGAATGAGAGATTGGAAGAATTCCTGTATAAATAAGTATGTGTTTTTCTATAAGTGATTTTTTAAGAGAGTAGATATGTGTAAGTTTCTTCAGAAGTGTGGTGGTGTGTGTATAACTGTATATGCAAGTAAATGGATGTTTGATACTTTGTTTGCATGTGTGACTGTGTGTGAGTAACTCTATGGATGAGTGGCGGTGTGTAAAAGGATGTATTGGTGTATGAGTAAATATGATGAGTGAGTACATGTATGAGTGACTGTATAGGGCTGTTGGTGATTGAGTGAATGTGTGTGTATATCTTGGAATTGCTGAATAGATGTGTTGTAACTGGTATTAGTATGTCCATTGTTTTGAAAATGTTAGTTTCCATTTTTGAGTGTGTGTATCAAAGGTTATATTAGGGTGAGAGGAGATCTGTCTCTCTATCACAAGGATGATGAAATCGGTGATGTCATTTGAGATGTCATCAATGATGTCATGAGTGAAGTCACTGACCATGTCATGAGTGATGTAATATGTGCCGTCACCAGCAGTGCATTGCGGGCACGCGAGTTATAGTTAGCTGAACTAACTATAACGGGGGAATTTCTATGGTTTAGTACGAGTGAAACGTCCAACTAATTATAACACCCCTGAAACCTATGTTTTTTTCAGTGAATTTCTACGTTTTTTTAAATGCTAATTTCTAACTATAACGTGCCTGAAACCTACGTTTTTTCAGTGAATTTCAAAGGTTTTTTAAATGCTAATTTCTAACTATAACGTGCCTGAAACCTATGGTTTTTAAAAAAAAACTTTGAATCAAACATGGCATTACCCACTCGAGGGTTGTTGTCACTACCACAAATCCCAGGATGCACTATACATCCAATTATGGACGCCCACTACAGGGCTTGAATAAAATGGGAGGAAACATGGTGGTAATGAAGAAATGCCAATGCAGAAGCCTTTGAAGAAAGTCGTAGCTCGACTGAAACGCGTCAGTACTGCAAAAAAATAAAGAAATATTCAAACCTTACTACTGGAGTGCGGCTCGTTGCTTTCCGTGAAGGAGAGAGTGGAAATGATATATATACATATATATATATACTTACCTATGCACTTACCCAATCGTGCATAGTAAAGACGTGTGGTAAAAGCATGGTGGTGAAGACATTCATGGTAAAGGCATATGCGTGGTAAAGGCATATGCGTTGTAATGACTGTGTGGTGAGTGGGAAAGGATGTGGCTGAATGGCTAGATCATTCAACCTCGAAGCTGAGGAACTTGATTCGAGGCTTGGCTGGGATGCTCAACATCCTGTGATTGTGGGCAAATCACCTAATCTCCCCGTGCCTAATAAAATGAACGTGTCCATCTGTAACATAACTGGAGCTCATATAAAGCACTCGGATACCATCGGGTCGATTTCGCGATATATAAAACTCCCCCAAAAAAGTGTAATGCATGGTAAAGGTTGTTTTACACAACCATTTATCCTTTACACACCAACGTGGGAGTCTGTCTTCTTAGGACACCTATGCAGCATTATTTTTTGCAGGCATCCTTTATTTCCTTGCATATTACCCATATGAGTAGACCTCTTCTAGACCTGATGGGGAGACCTCGTGTGAGGTTGTGTAATAGATGGAAGGTGGAGGTGGTGAATAGCTGCTCATGAGTAAAATAGTGAGATGCGCCATTTAAGTAAAGTTTTTAAACACGATGAGGGTTTCTTCAAGGATTATTCTAAGTAAAAGCTTCCAGGAACCATCCCAGCCATTGACTTCAAGTTCACCCTCTCACATTTTCAAAACATCAAATTATCTCCCAAGACCTGTTGTGGCTGGTGGCATATTACAACTTTGTCTAAGGAGATTGGCTGGTGACATATCACAATTCCATTTAAGAAGATATCACACGCCTCCCTCCTTTACAAACAAACCATATTACAGATAATATAGGTAAGAACAAAATGACCCTACCTAAGATAATGAGTGACTACTATAATTGATCTAATAACGCTATGTACAAAATGGACAATTCTTCAAAGAAATGGATTTCTTGTAAATCAACAGAATATGTACAAAACCAGGCTATTTTCGGCTTAAACCCTCTAAATATCTTGGTGCTTTTGTGATTCTCTAACTCTTTCTTCTCAGTAGGTCCTTCACACCACCATCATTCTTCTTGTTGGTTCCCAATTATTCTTTCATACCTTTTACCACAACCACTCTGTTCCATATTCTTTGGTTTTAGTTTTGAGAACATCCTTAAACAATTTCATCACTCCAATAAGGTTGAAGAATTTTGCCTCTTAACTATTCCCTGGTTTTCTGACCCTCATCCAATCACCAAATTGTACCTTTGTGACCTTCATTCTTCTCCTATCATCAAACCATTGTTTCCTTTTCTCCAGCATTATCAGTTCAGTCTCTCTCCAATTTTTCAACCTCCCTCACTCTTTCAGTTTTTCGCATTCACACAAGCTGGAGACATCACACTGTTTTCTCCCCTTCCTCTAAACAACTCAGAAGGGGTCTTCCCTGTTACTGAGTGAGAAGTTAAATGTACACTTCAACTTTCTTACGTACTTCCTGTGTCTTGTACAACCCGCAACTGTTATAAAGTTTAATGGTTTCTTTCAGAACTCCATTAAATTGCTCAACCATTCCATTCACCTCTGGATGATTGAGTGCACTTTTTATGTCTTATACCATATTTCTCAAGAAATATCTCCATTTATTTTGAGATCAGCTCAACTCCATTGTCCACCAGTAATGTTCTAGGTACCCCTTCACGCCCAATAAGTTATTTAAAAAAAATCGTGGTCACTACATGTTTTGTCTCAATACCATGGCAAACTTGAATACATATAGTAGTACCACACATGCGTTCTTCCCACCTTAAAATGTATGGGTCCCGCAATATCCAATACTACTTCTTCCGATGGACCATTAGGCATGTTTCTCACTACCATTTGGGTTGAACCCTTGATTTAAGTCCTTTATCACACACCATGCATTGCACACAATCCCTCACATATCTCTCTACTTGCACATCCATTCTCGGCCACTAAATACCATTCTTAACCATTGTGTTATACCACCAAGTATAGTACAGCACATATCCCTCTTATAAAGACAAAAGAAAATGCTATGGATGCAAGATGGGAAAATGCACAAACAACACATCTAATAATTTTATCAAAACCACACACCCTCCACCAACTAGGAACAACACTAATATAAACATTTCAACCCTTACACAGTGAGTATAACAAAACCCACCTAGCCACACATTCAGGGCAACTACTCACAGGGTATCTCTTATCCTAAAGCAGTGGATAATCTCATACCACCTCACCTCACACTCAAGGCACACCTCTGCCAGGGTATCTCATACCTTTAAACTGTGATATCTCACACCACCTTGCCTCACACTCAAGGTACAACTCTCACAGGGTATATCTCATCCTTAAACAGTCTCACAGCACCTCACCTTGCCGTCTGGTAGAAGGTCAGGTGGTTGTTGATGTCGGAGGGTCCGGCGTTGTGGAGGGCCTTGCCGGCATGAGTCATCAGTATGAACTGGAAGGGGAGCCAGTGGAGGTTTCTGAGTTGGGGGATGATGCTGGTCTATTCAGGGAGGTTGAAGATGAGTCGGGCTGAGGCATTCTCTATGGTCTGTAGTTTTTTGAAGAGGTGGGTGGTGGTTCCAGCATAGAGTGAGTTTCCAAGTTCAGTTGGCTGGTGACGAGGGCTTGAGTCACTGTTTTCCTGGTGCTAGTGGGGATCCACTTGTAACACAATGTGTCCACATTCAGGCTCTTCATCACTTTTTTCCCACTTCACAACAATCTCCATGATATTTCCCTTATCTCTCATATTTTTGCACTGACTCCCCCTTTAACACTGGACATTCCGTATCAAAAGCCAAGTGACTTTTACTACCCTACCCAAAACATTTCTTTTCTACTGCAAGTTTTGTTTCTCACTCGTTATACTTTTCAACACCTGGCTTTCTGTTTTGTGCATAAGATTTTTTCTTTATCATGTTTACCACTTGTCTTTTTTTGTAACATCCACGCATTTCATAGAATGTTTAATTTTTTTTGCAAGAGCCAGAACTTCCTCCAGTGCCCAATTATTCCTTAACCACAGTTCATCCCGTACTTTATCTATTTTGCAAACAAGCATGAACTAGTCTCTTATATTTTCTTCAGCAGTACCTGAAAATTTGCACAAGGAGGCTAGTTTCCTTAAATGTGTGACAAAATCTTCCACAGACTCCCCACTCTTTTGTACCCTATGACCAAATTATCAGGGACGTCAGGGAGTTGATGAAACACATCTCTTGTCCTTCAGGCCCCGGCCCAAACATTGAAATAATATAGCTGTTTATGCTCTGAACTTAATGAGGTAACACTCACTCTTGCATACCTTTCAAATACCTTTTCCCACCTACCTAATTTAATACTAGGTTATCCAGATGATGACAAGAAAAAGGGAGGAGCGGTAAGGTTCTACATCTTAATTTTCATTTCTCAACAATAGAATGTCAACCTACAATATCATATACGTTCACGTGAAAATAATAGCAAACAGTTACAACAATGTAAAAAAAATGACTTATATGATAATGTGACAACCACAATGTGAATAGTATGACTGTTTGTGGAATAATTCAGATAAAGGTGTGCCTATCACTGTGTGTTTTGACCTTGGTGTGCCTATCACAGAAGTTTTTGCTCATGATGAATAACTATATAACTAAAAGCCACCTGTTAATTGTTATGCATTTTAGATGGACCTATCACTGCAGTCCTCCACTACCAAATTATCTTGTTAATGATTAGCCACTTTAGGTGTTCCATTCAACATAGTCCTCCACCACCAAATGTTCAGTATTTCATGGTGTGCCTATTACCAAGGTTTCTTTGCATAGGCACAACTAATAATCACAACAATTAGAATCATTTAGGGTGTGCCTATCACCGAAGTCTTCTTCAAAGGCACTAAATGACTTCACTAAATGTTGTACGTTCCCAAAAACATTGTGACCCATATGCTTCTTTATTGGGTCCTTCCCAAAGATCCACATGTAGAGTCTGTTTGAAAAGGCAGTTCAGCGTTTATGCACAACACACTGGGACACAGGGCAGGCTTTAGCACTGGTGGCACCCCGTGCGACAATCACATTTGGCGCCCCGACATCCGATGACCGCCTCCTCGGATTCTCTCCCTACCACCTGCAAAAGTGCTCCTCATCTCTCCTATCATAAGATATTGCTAAAAAGAGCACCCCCTCCACAGGTCAGCGCCCAGTGCGGCCGCACCAGTCGCACTGCCCTAAAGCCGGCCCTGCTGGGACATAACATGCCGCAGTGCTAGGGATGCTTGAGGAAGCACACAGCTTGAATTCTGTAGCATGAAGAGAGAGATGTGCCGCGTGATATGGAGAGACACATGAGGCATATGAAGCGCAAGAGGAGGACCGTTCTCATCCAGATGAAAAGCAGTGTGAGGTAGGCACTCGCCGACATTTTAACAAATTGTACAAATGTATGTTGAATTAACTTATCGAGAAACTCTGCTCCCCCAATGCCACTCTACTGGTGAAGCTTACAATGTTTTCCAAGACAGCCCCACAGCACTGCTCTCGCCCCAACTCCTCACCACGATGTTATACTTATGATGGCCCCAAATATGTTGATTCACCTCCAAATTCATAGTTTTTACCTCATTGCTTGTGAAAAATAATGAGGTTCACCATTTAGGTAAAGCTTGCAAATACAATGAGGGTTTTTTCAAGCTTTATTCCAAGTAACAGCTTCCATGATCCATCCCAGGCACCGCCTTCAAGCTCACATTCTCTCGTTTTCAAAACATCACATTCCCTCCCAAGAACAGCCTAGGCTGGTGACTTATTGCAATGCCATCTAAGATTGTCCGGTGACATATTACAATTCCATTTAAGAAGATATCACATTGTGCTTGGAGAATGAATATAGCTAAAATGACCCTCCTAAAGGGTGTGTGTATGTCCATCAGCAATCATGCTTATGAAATGTCTTACAGCATGCATCATTCGGATAATTAGTTCTCTTTTTCAGAAAGGTCTACAATTCATTGCCTATGAGTTGACCTCATGTTGCATCACAACTGTATGCAATAGCATGTTGTTGTTTGGCTTAAGCCTCTACAAATGACTTATACTGTTACACAGAGACACCATCTGATTCCTCATTGTGATTGGTGAATTTGGAGAGTGTTTAGAATTTTACTGTAAAGTATCCCTCATGGGAGAAATTCTTTCAAAATGTCGATCAAAGTGTGTACAACAGAGGTGGTGGTGACAGGTGGTGGAATTGTCATAGGACACAAGCTATATTGGTTCCTGTGCTGATGGGCACCGCTCTATGTATGCCCCTTCCCTTGGCAAACACAACAAGGTGATGGATGGAATGCTTGCATTAATATCAGCCACTGGCAATCACTCAGAGCCATGTCTGGGCATACCTGGCGCACTTAGGGCATCAAATGCATAAAAAATAAGGGGATGGATGGGATGCTTGATTAATCTCAGCCACTGGCAATCACTTGGGCCACATCCCAATCCATCTTTTTTGCCCACCATACTACCACAGTTTGGACCCAGCCATATACAAATCAGTTTTGACCCTTCTCCTCATGGGAACAGTCCAGCCTGAACTTCCTTTGGCAGTCTCACAATCTCATCTTCCTCCTCATGTTCACATTCATACATGGGCCCATATAACAGGATTCGAGGACTGGGTGCCAACAAAAGTTGTCTGGTAGTAGTGACTGTGGCAGTTGAAGTGGTTTCAGGATTTTGAGTAGTGGTTATTCTAGAAAAAAGCTGGCTGTGTGTTATGTTATCAGTTGAAGTGGTAGGATTCAGTAGAACGGCCGTAGCTGCCTTGCTTGAGATCTCAGATAGTGTTGTTGTTGAATGTCAAATATACACTGTTATTGTAGCAATTGTGGCACACACTTCTTTTGCACACTTTGTTTTTGGGAGCTTTCTAGATGGTGGTACGAAACTTGTAGGAGGCAGGTTAGAGTGCTCCTATAATGTATTTCCTGCCACAAGGGCAATAACGTCTTTACTTGAAACCAAATGGGTCCTCTTTTTATCTGGACTTTATAAAAGACCAAATGATGAAGATGACAGGGATTATCAAGCAGATAGTATCAGTCTGCGGCAAGTTCAGGAGACAGGTATTTTGGTAGAGATTATTTCCAATTTGAACCATCACAGGTGATCTAAACAATTGTGGAGGCCAAATGCCCTAAATCCCATTTTAAACGGGTTTCCAAAACGGGTAAATCTGAGTGTATGACAAGGTGCAGTAATATAGCCCATCTTCAAGAATGGTTCCCGTGGCGACCCTGCAAATTACAGTTTGACCTCTTTGCTGAATGTGTCATCTAAGACCTATGCCCAGACTCTTTTTATACCACTCTTGCTTGGGCATTTAGCTGTTGAAGAATCCCTAAAGAGCAGGGTGGGTTTTGGCTAAAGTATTCTACTATTGGCCATTGATTTCCACTCTGGGGCGCCGCAAGAAGGGCAACACGCATTGTGGCCAAATTATGTTGCTGTTTTGTTGACTTCAAGCTGGCATTAAAACTAGTGGACCATGAGATCCTGTGGAAAAAAATAGCTAGATGTAGTATTCTCCAATGCCTGCATGCTTTGATAAGGAAATTACATGTCAACAACTGGATTCAGATCGACCTAATTGGGCTAAGAATTTTCATGGATCAAATCCCAATAAACCATGGTTTGAGACAGGGATGAGTTCTAGACCCCTGGCTCTTCAGTCTTTTATTTCTGATCTCCCAGAAGTGCTATGGACTGTGGATTGTTTCTCCCCTTAGATAGGCGGAGCACATGCTCATTGCATTATTTAAGCGGATGACCTAGGGATTCATTTATATATTGGTGAGGTTGTACTCCATTTTAACGGCAACAAAGTTCCCTCCCTGTCCATATAGTGGTCTGCCTGCAAATGTAATTGCGAGTGAACCTAAATTTGGCCATGGCGGAGACTTCTCTGTCTCTTCCTTGGACAAACATCTTTGAAGGTCCTGAGGAGTAAGAACCATCGTAGACATCTACCCAATTTAAGTAGGCAGACATGTAGTATTTTTTTACTGTACTGTGCCGCCAGTTAAAACCTAGCTGTAAGGAACAGTAAAACAATTAAAATACTACCCCGCCATGGGAGAAACCTTCCATGGCGAGGGAGCATTAATTTTTTTCTTTCCAGGAAGAAAATCCAATTTGAAAAGGAAAAAAAAAATACTGTTTGCAACAGGGCTTTGTCCCTCCGATGCAGCCCTGTAGCAAACAGTAAAGGCATTGACAGGAACAGCCGTCATGGCGGTTCTTCCCGATGCCTTTGCAAATGCTGCTTCGGTGGCCATTATTTTAAAATGATGGGAGTGTGTATATTTCTATAGGATGTGTGACTTAGAAATAAAGTATTTTATACTTCAAAGCTGTAGCACAAAATGTGCAGAAATGCACTTTCCTGTAATGTCCTATAGAATGCAAAAATATATATCCTTTTAGATGATCACTATTCCTTTTGAAAAACAAATCAGAAGGAAAAGTCTGCTTCTTTTTCTTTGTGGAGAACTGCAGCTGTAATTAGGATCTGTGATCCTACTTCTGCCATCTCTGCTGGCAGTGGCAACAAGCATTATAATGCCACAGTTCAACTGTAATAACTTATTACACTTCATCATTCATTTATAGATGATTAGAGACACAATAACTGTACTGTGATAAGAAACTAAGGGATAGGTTGTATACAGGATGTGTAAGCTCCCTGTTTTTTGTTTACTATATAACAGTATTATCCATCATGTAATTCTACTCCTATACTGAGGACAATATGGGAAAGGAGGTGCCCACATCACATGCCTTTTGGGTAATATTGCTTTTTGCTATTGTTGTGAATGTATAACCACAATTTGTTAGGTTTGTTGTGTATTAGTGGTAAGAATGGACCACCCTTGAATGCCTCGCTTATCTAATATCTAAGCACTTCCATCCCTACTTTTCCACCTTAACCCGAATCAGCTCTTTACCCCAAGCCTCTTTTTAGGGTCACTCTAAAACAACTCCACTCCTTCCTGATTCCTAACCCTACCTTCCCTACCTCTCCACTCCCTCCTTCTATTTACTGTGCCCTCTTGTAACATGCCCTACCCCACCACTCTTTATGTTGTGTCTTGGCATACCTCCACACTCTTTCTCTCTATATGCTGTGGCCTGGCCTTTTCCCACTCTACCCACCAATGTATTCCTTTTGGAAAGTATTCTTCATAACTTTCTGTAACTAACCGATAAACACATGTAAATAAAATAAAATAATGTTGACAATATGTGCCACACTGCTAAGCCCTCCTCTGCCCAGTGGCAGAAGACACATCAGCCGCAACCCCTCCACCCTGCTTTAAGTTTCCATATGCTAAGTGCATTCCTATAGTTTCTAGGCACAGTTTTAGCTACACAGCACCAGCCATCAAATCAATGACAGAAAAAGTGGATTGATATATTATGATTTTTTTTAATGAGTTCACAAGAAGACTGTAGTGCACATACAGGAAAACACACAGCACTGACTTTTGCTAGCCCTAATTTATAAATCAAGATGTAACTGAGAAGCTGCCTAGGTGTTGGCAATGTCTTAATGTCCTCATTCTGACCACAAAGTCCATCTCTCATACCTTCAATAATCTGCAGGGGAGAGGCAGTGTGTTAACCCCCTGCCTCTCTCCCATCCTCTTCCAAAGGGTAAATCCTCAGAGGGTCATGAATGCACCTCAAATTGCGATGAAGACTTCTTACTGATCCTCAGAAACAAAATACCAGCGCACATCACATGTAGTAACTTTTATCCTCTGTGCAGTCAGCACTTTTCTTCAATTCATATTCTTGTAGGAACACTCCTTTCCAATCCAAGAGAGTCACGTTGTGTAGAAAATTCAGACTTTATTTCTTTTAAAACACAATGCTCCACAGCCGACGCGCGTTTTGCCCATTGCGGGCTTCCTCAAGGCTTATTCACAATGTATTGAGCACTATAGTCATTAAGGCACAGGTTTGCCAATGTATGAAATTCTTTATACAAGATTCACCATAAATGTAATCAAATTTATACGAGCAAGTGAAATGAAAACAGTCAAGTCCTCTTTATTTTATATAGTCGTGGAGCCATGATAAGTTCCATCATAAGCACCCGAGACCCTGTCACATCTTCATACCCGGCTTCAATACGAATTTCCTACTGGTCATGTTGGCTCCTCAAGAAGCACTTCTAATTGGAGATTATTAGGGGATTTCAGTCATCTTCCTTTCAAAGTCAGGTGCTGTGGACATCTACTAGCATCTAACAAAGTACTGTTTTTTTATTGCAACACCGATGGATAGGTACCTATCCTCTTGTGTGGTTGTCTACATCAGTGATCGCTTTGGAGTTCATAAGGTAGCATATTTATGCGTTGAGGGGTGGGTGATTTTATGGCACGACACGGAGGCCAATATTATGCAAATCTCCTTTATTACGTAGCTCACAGCAGCAACAATGAGAGATCTAGAACTTGAATGAACATTCCAACAGAGAGGATATAGTCCATGAACACACAGTAGACTTCCTTCTTTGTTGCTGCTGCTCACAAGATAAGTACCTTATATTTGCTCTCCGCACTTTACCTGTCTGTGCGCTCTGTATGTATTAGATTGGGTCGAGGGAGACTGTATTGAGTGTTTCTCCCACCCTACTCCCCCCTTCCCTTTATCCAGCAGCATATCTTATATACTTCATATATTTCACATACTCTGTATACTTTATGTACTCTGTTTGCTTGTACATATTGCCTGTTACCTATCTTTTTCCTTAACCTGGGCAACCTTGTGCCCCCCTGCGCGTGGTTTTCTCTGCCCCCTCTTGCCTCTTGCCTCTCGAGCGGCGCTCGGTGCTTCTCCCCACCCGCCCGCTCCTCCTCTTTCCCCCTTGGCTCCTTAAGGCCGAGCGGGGCTCCGCTCCCCCCTACGGGCCTGAGTCCCTGTTTCCTTCGCTCTTCCAGCGCTCCTTGTTACCCCTTCACGCGGGACCGGCGTCCTTTGAAACGCCGGCCCGCGCCCTTCGTTGGTGCACGCTGGGACTCGCACGGGGACCGGCGTCTTTTGAACACCGGTCCCGTACTCTGGCCTCACACGCGTCTCCATGGTGACAGCACGGCGCCCTCGCTTCAACGCGAGGTCGCGCCGCGTTACCATGGAGACCGGATCCAAGACCGACGAGTGAGCCTCGCTCCACACGCGAGAGGCTCCAACAGCCTAAAGACCCTTACCTGCCTCCGTTTCCTCCCGGATCCTCGGCGCTATCGACCCCATGCCCTCCGCCATCCTAAACAATTAAAAACATATTAAAAAAAAAAAAAAAAAAGGGGATGATCACAAACATGAAGGAAGGACTAAAAGTCTAAAGGGCATAATTTACACGAAACCAACAAGGGACTTACAACCCTTACTCGAACTGTTAGAGGAAAGACCCTTTCCACTACCCCTGTTGCCATAACTACCTACATCCATTTTGTCTTCAACATTCTCTCTTTTTCAGTTGATTTTCACTCCTTCTGATCTCAGCCTGTTAGCATGTCCTCTGACCCTTCCTCCTCCTCTATGGAGGACAAATTGGAAAGCCTTATTAACAAAACCCTTGACAAGGTAATGGGATCCCTTGAGGATACCATTAACAAGAAATTGGAAACCCTGGCCAAATCAGCTTGGCCACCTATGAGGACCCAAGGGGACCCTACCGAGCCCTCAACAAGCCAAAGAAAAAGGCAGTCCACTTCCAATCCACCCCAAATGGCTAAAAAACCAAGAAGCACAAAGCCTTTGCTCTCTGATTCACGCTCTGGCGGTGACTATGCTGGTGCCTCGGGCACGCTGGATGGGCAACTCAGAGGCCCTAGCCTTCCTATCCCCATTGACAGCGACGATGGAGGCGAAGATGAAATTGACCTGTCTTGCTCCTCAGAGTTTGACTCTGACCAGGAGGAAGGCGAAATCAGAAACTTATCTGGTGAGGCATCAGGGGCCTCGGGCTCAAAAATGGGGATACTTGACCCCTTTGGGGAACATATGTTTGACCCGCTCCTCATCAAGCATCCACTCTCCCCAGAGTGGACACCATCCCAACACATTGCCGAATACCTGTCCTTTTGGCTCCGCAAAGAGATACCAAAGGAGGTCAGGGCCCGCCTCAGGTCCGAATGTCCTCGCCCCTCCCTCCCCGACAAAATAGCCATGACCCCCGAACTAGACACCAAAGTGGTGGCATTCATTGCCAAAACGGGGAAGGACCCCAGGAGGGGACTTGACAGAGGACTCAAATCCTGCCAGGACAGATTACTGGATATTACAGGCCCCCTGACCAAAATGTTTGAGATGGCCGAAGGAGCTTACGTCTCTGATTCCCCCATTGACCCAAAGGAACTGCGACAGTGGGCGCAAAGGGCTATATGCCTCCTGGGCAATGCAAACACTGCCCTCTCTAATGAAAGACGGAAGAGCGTGCTTCTCAAAATTGACCCTAAACTAGCTGAGCTATCCAACAAGGAAGGTGGCGCCTCCTCCCAAGGTCTTCTCTTTGGAGAAGAATTCATTAGGGATATGGCCAAATACGTGGGAGTTTTTAACTCCATCCAAAAATCCCAGAAAGACATTAAAAGGGTTTTCAACACCAGAGGTGTTTTTTCCCGGGCCGGGAGGATGCGGGGTCGATTCCCCGGCCGTGGAAATGGCTCGACAAGACCCTTTGGAGGACGAGGAGGAAGGTCCTTTCAGTCCGGTTATGGCTTCCAGTCATCATCCTTCTTTCCCCAAAGACAACGATCCAGAGGAAGAGGATTCAGAGGCGAAAGGAGGACAAGACCCTTCTCTACCGGTAAGATCTCCCAAAGACCCTTCAGATACCCCTATAAAGGTGGGCGGGAGACTAGCCCTCTTCTCTGGGAACTGGACCGTAGTAAGTCAGGATCCCTGGGTGTTAGACACCGTCAGAGGGTACAAAATAGAATTCGTCGGCTCCCCTGTCCAGGAGAGACTTCCCCGAGAAATACGCTTCTCACAAAAAGATTCTGCTTTAGTTTCCCAGGAAGTAAAGGACCTCTTTTCAAAAGGTGCAATCCGGCAGGGGAAAGAAATAGGCTTTATCAGCAACGTCTTTCTCGTAGAGAAGAAGGACAAGAAAATGAGACCCGTCATAAATCTCAAGGAGCTGAACCAGTGGGTGGTCTTCCGACATTTCAAAATGGAGGGAATCCACCTTCTCAGAGATGTCCTGAGGAAGGGCGACTGGCTCACTCGCCTAGACCTCAAGGACGCATATCTGACTATCCCAATCTGGCCCCCTCACCAGAAATTCCTTCAATTTCTCTGGGAGGGCAAACTTTGGCAATTTTGCAGCCTTCCCTTCGGCCTCTCCTCAGCCCCTTGGTGCTTCACCAAGGTTCTCCGTCCCATAGCTGCTTGGCTAAGGAACCAAGGGGTCAGACTGATCCTCTACCTCAACGACATCCTGATAATGGCCGAATCCAAAGAGGTCGCTTCTCGACACACTACCCTTGCCATAAATCTTCTGGAACACTTAGGGTTCGTGATAAACACGAAAAAATCCTCCACTTCTCCAACCCAAGTCACTCAGTTTTTGGGTTTTTCAGTAGATACTCTCCATGCCGAACTGAAGCTTCCTGGCGACAAACTCAGGAAACTGAGGAAAGAGCTGAGGAAGGTGCGAAAGATTCGATCCTTTCCCCTAAGGACCCTAGCGAGGATACTGGGTCTACTCTCCTCAACTATCCAAGCAATCTACCCAGGTCCCCTTCACTATCGAGCGCTTCAGAGGCTCAAAGCCAAAGCCCTCAGATTCAACATGTCCTACTCTCAAATAGTCTCCCTGGACACCGACTCCAAGAAAGAGATCATATGGTGGTTAAAAAATGCAGAAGCCTGGAACGGCAGAGCAATCTTCGGAGAAGAACCAGACCTAGTCATTCACTCGGATGCGAGCCTGGAGGGTTGGGGCGCGACCTGCGGCGACTCCTCGACCGGGGGACTTTGGACCCAACAGGAAAAGGATCTTCATATCAACTGCCTGGAACTCCTGGCGGGATCCTTTGCCATCCAGAGCTTTACCAAAGACCAGATGAAATGCTCGGTCATTCTTCGCATGGACAACGTGTCCGCTGTGAGATACGTGAACAAAATGGGCGGCCCTCATTCCAAGGGCCTCTCGGACCTAGCCAAGAACTTTTGGGCCTACTGCCTCAACAAGGGCATTTCGGTCATTGCCGAACATATTCCGGGGTTGAACAATGGGGTAGCAGACTGGTTCTCCAGGAACTATGTGGATTCAAGCAACTGGAGACTAGACAGGAACACCTTCCTTGCGATTCAATCTCGGTGGGGCCCCTTCGGGATAGACCTTTTTGCGGACCGTCTAAATACTCAGCTGCCCAAATTTTTCAGCTGGAGACCGGACCCCCTGGCCTTGGGAATAGACGCATTTTTTCAGAACTGGCTTGGTCTGAGACCCTATGCATTCCCACCTTTTGCCATGCTTCCTCGCCTCCTTGTTCAAGTCCGGAGGAACAAAGAGTCCATAGTAGTAATAACTCCCCTTTGGAGTTCCCAAGCGTGGTTCCCCATCCTATTGGAGATGAGCGTGGATTTCCCAATCCTCATCCCTGTTTTCAAAGACCTACTGGTAGGACCTCACGGAGAATACCATCCACTCCTTCTTCAGGGCACCCTGTGTCTGATGGCCTGGAAGATTTCAGGAGACAGTGGCAGATCCCTGGACTTTCGGAAGGCGCTTTCAGGCTCATGTCAGAATCATGGGCCCCCGGTACCAGGAAAGCATATAGATTGGCCTGGCACAAATGGGTTTGCTGGTGCCTTCGACGGGGTTATGATCCCATTTCAGCTGATATAGTTCAAGTTCTTAACTTCTTAGCTGAAATCTTCGCTTCGGGTCTGGCCTATCGGACCGTTAACGTTTATAGATCAGCTATTGCTGCAGGTCATTGCTTGCTAGATGGTTCTTCGGTAGGCCAAAATCTTCTGACCAAAAAACTTATGAGGAGTATGAGGGTTTTGAATCCTCCTCTACCAAAATATTCCGCTCTCTGGGACGTGAGAAACGTCCTCAGACTACTCTCCTCTTGGGGCGAGAACTCTTCTCTCTCTTTGAAGAAACTGTCTTTTAAATTAACTGTTCTTCTCTGCCTCGTCTCCTTCAGACGTACCTCGGACGTTAAGGCCTTAGATGTCTCTAATAGAGCTTTTCAACCTGAGGGTGTTTGCTTATTCATTAAAAGGCGGACTAAAACGTTGTCAACCTCTGTCTTCTATCCCTTTTTCCCTCAAAATGAGATCTTGTGAGTGGTACGTTGTCTCTTGGAATATGAGAAAAGGACCTTAGGTCTAAGGGGTTCTGTAGATCAATTAATCATTTCCCACAGGTTCCCTCATAAAGCTGTTTCCTCTCCCACCTTGGCTAGATGGGTTAAAGATGTCATGAAAGAAGCTGGTATTGATACTTAAATTTTCGGAGCTCACTCCCTCAGAGGTGCTTCGGCTTCAAAAGCTTTTATCTTGGGTGGCGGCCTCCAGGATATCCTTAGGGCTGCAGACTGGTCAAACGAATGTATCTTTAAGAGATGTTACTTTAAACCTGTTTCAAATGTCATTGATAATGTTTTGAACACACTTTGAACTTGCATAATATTGGCCTCCGTGTCGTGCCATAAAATTTAGATTTTTCACAGCCTGCTGGGCAGAAAATCTGGATTTTATTAAGGACACGGAGGCTAAGATTATCCCACCTCTTTTATTCCCACCCTGGGAATGTTTATTACCTTCTTACTCTTCTTTTTCAGATTAATTTCTTCAAAAGAAGACTCGGATGAATTCTCTATGGTTTTACGTTGGATCCAGAGTCTTCTAAGTTATTCCTGATTATCTTGTTCGCTTACAAAGAAGGAAGTCTACTGTGTGTTCATGGACTATATCCTCTCTGTTGGAATGTTCATTCAAGTTCTAGATCTCTCATTGTTGCTGCTGTGAGCTACGCAATAAAGGAGATTTGCATAATCTTAGCCTCCGTGTCCTTAATAAAATCCAGATTTTCTGCCCAGCAGGCTGTGAAAAATCTAAATTGTCCATGGTATGTTCACTAGTCATCATAATCCAACAAACATGAATACCTGTTTGAGATCTAGAAAGCACACAAGCCCACTTGCCCTAGCTGAGATTTTAAAAAGATAACATTAATAGGGGTAGTTGGCCTCCTATGCCCCCAGGACAAACATTAGAACTGAGTACTCTATTCCACATCCCTTCCAGGTATCACTTTTAGATTATAGCTCCAATGCAGTCACAAAGTCCGGGAAGGAGCAGTCACAGGTGCACAAGCTGGAAGAATGAGAGATTCTCTAATAGTTTGTCAGAAGACATGATATAGTTACAGGTTCTAACACACGGAAGGTCATCTGAAAATGTGAAAAGTGGCTGAAAGCATATTATTTACAGCATTATTAAATGCTTTAGCAGAATAACATGGCTGGTGTTAGATTAAAAGTGGTTGAAATAATTTACACAGTGTTGTAACGAAACTTGAGGGGGGCCCTCTGTAAAGTACATGAATGTGTTCCACTCACGCTTTGGGCCCAGTCAGGAGCTCTCATGTCAAGTGCCTACTGCCCATGCACCATGCCGGACGGGGCCCCCTGGATCTTGGGGGACCACTAGCACCTCGGGCTGCTGGGGCTTTTGTTACGCCCCTGAATATAGAACATTTGTAGGTAGTTATACGATGGCACAAGGAGTACACTGATACTGTATATAAAACAATTCTGTATCATGGGCCCTTTCTTCAGTCCAAGGGCCCTCTCCGCCTAGCGGGTTAAAGCACAGATCTGATATGGCTGAGGCTGCAGTGTTCCACCGAAAATAGGCTCCATGCCAACATTCTTCACCCCTTCGGGAAGCCGGAAGGTGAAGGCCCGAAGGAGGCTTGTGAAGAAGATGAAGACCTCGATCCTGGCCAGCGTCTCACCCAAACACACACGGTGTCCTGCATGATGAAGAACAAGACAGTTGCTGTCACTTCTGTTACAGCTGTCACATGCAAGGTTTAACATACATAATCTCCAATAACATGGGAGAAGGAATACCCCTGATGTGGAGGGTGGGCAAGGTGCATTGCAGCACAAATACAGTGCGAAACTCCAAGCAGCTTTGAGTTCAGAGAGGCATCTCTCTACACAGTGCAATAACTTCAAATAACAGATTTGAATGCAGGGAGGCATATCTGTACATTCAGATTTTGGGCAGGTTTACTATGATTTTGTGTCAGGCTGCCTCACTTTTATGGCACAGCCCACACACAAAATCCTTTTTGGTAATTACTAAGCAATGCAAAGTCAATTTTAGTGGTTTTGCTTGGTTTAGTAAATATACAACTGCCTTGTGTTACCATGAATTGGCTAGGTGTTACATGAATATGCTTTCCCCATGCATACCCATGTCGTTTGATGCAAATCCAGAATTACAAAGACTTGTAAACCTGGGTTTGTATCAAAATGGTGAGCCTAACCGAGAGAGGCATAACAATGTTACTTCATCTTTTCATGTGTGCTGCATTCTACAGCACGCATAGAAAGAGGAGATGCCTCTATGGATTGTTTTTGTATTCCTTCCTGCACAAAACAATCCTGCTCTTAATGCAGGCACCCTTACATCACGGTGCAAGGGTGTTTGCTTTGGCTCTAGGCAGCCTAAAGTGCGCCTGTGTAGAGCGAGAGCTGAAGCACTCAATACACTAGTAGATATGTCACTGCTCAGCCCTCTCCCCTTCTTGCAATGCAGAGCAGCAACTTTGCTTGCCGTCTTGCGTTGCTGGAACATTTAATAAATATGCCCCTTTGTGCTATGGTTTCCATGCTTGGCCTGCTGAGGGCTTCTCTCAAAAACACTTTCAGTCAGGGAATGTTCCTCTTAAGAACAACACCTGCTGTGCTTTTCCCACCAAAAACCTTCTTACAACAATATATTTTTTGACTAGCTCCCTTTTTTAAAACTTCTTTGCAGATAACTTGAAGTTCCATGTGCAGATCTTCACAAAGGGCTCAGACCACCTGAATTGTTAGGATATTGGGGTAAAATAGGAAATAGTTTGAAAGCAAAGTAGTGACCATGAATAATAAGTGATCTTTTTTAGTATTGGGACAGCATTATCCTTGAGAAGAGTGGCAAAACAAACCTCAGAGTTTAGAAGGAAGGCTGGAAAGACAGGAAGAGAACTGCATACCAAAATTATTGTAAAACCTAGTTAAATTTGGGCTGTGAAAAATAGCAATATTCCAAGTTCTCAGTTTGGCACATTGGTATCACTAGTTGTCCTTCATTCCAGTCGCTAGAACTCAGAATCCAAGAGTAATATTACACAGTGGAAAACTGGACCTGCAGTATCTACATAGCTTCAGCAGTATTACCACTCATTGAGAAAGGTGGGAGATGTTGGACCAATCTCCACCCCTATCTACACTTGGACAAAATAGGGGACACAGCTATTAACTGCTCCTATGTGTAAATTTGAACGTCCCCCAGCCCCATCCCAATGTAAATCAGAAAGAGGGTGGGCATTGGTCACACTCCTTGACTCTTAGGTCACATATTCCTCCACGACTGCTCCTCAAGGCATGGAATGAATGCTCCTGCCCCAGGGCAGTGTAAGGAGGAAGGACCTTTTTAGTGTTATTCCCCCCCACAAAGGAGATCACACTCCCCTGTGTGTGGGCGGTGGGGGGGGGGGGTCAGGGAGAAAGCTGCATGATTGTATGTATGTAGAACTTATATTGCAGGAGTCTAGCCTGGAAGGAAAGGACACATTGCAGACATACATATAAACAAAAGGGACAATGTTGCAAGAAAGGAATTTCTTAAGACGTGTGAAGTCAACCTTAACTACAGAGGAGTAATAGCATTTAATGGACCCTTTGAAAAGGAATACACACTCTTTGCAACTTGGACCAGGATTCAGATCTGCTCCTACACAAGTCCGCCCCAACTCATGCATACCTCCTCAGATCGACAGCAAAACTCAAGTGGAGTAGTCACTCTCTTATGTTTTATTTATCCTTCCCTTTTTTATGTATTTTGCTAGAACAAGATGTTGAGGTGATATCTGTGAGTTCACATGTATCACTCACCTCTGACCTTAATCGGTATTGAATAAAAACTAAAACCTCAAACTAGACACGGAGAAGTATTTAAAAAAAATATCTGAATTGCCAATACCATATAAACTTGAACAAATGCTTAGAGACCTCAGGTGGGTGTAAGGAAGAGAAGAATGACGTTACATTATCATAATATCTTAGGGGCCTGGTTTAGAGTTTGGCAACAGGGAACCCCATTGCAAATGCAATGGCATACGCTGCCCGCTAAACCCCCAGTTCGCCCAGCTCATTTAGAATGTGGTGAACCATAAGTATTGCATCTACGGGACCGTGGGATCCATTGGTGGAAACCTTCCTCTACTGACCCCACGGCATAAGGGTTGTTGGAGGAAGAACCTTACACAATTCACTCTATTTAGGGAGGATGGTGTAATGCCATTTTTTCTGTCAGTCAAGAGCACAGTAAAATAACAACAATGACACTGACACCCTGGAGAAAACTCTTGTGGTGTGGTGGAGATTATGTTTTTGTTTTTCAGATGCTGCTTGGTAGTTTGTTTCTGAAAAATTAAAACAATGAAAAAAATTGGTGGACAGCTCAAAACTGACAGCCGCCATCCACCAAAAGTTTTATACATTGAAAGGAACCACTGTGCTGGCAGTTTCCTTTGTGTTACAGAGATGACAGCTTGGCCGGCGGTCAATTTTAAATTTGGTGGATATTCTGATGGACACTACTCTGTATGCCAAATACTAAATCAGGTCCTAAATATCTTTAACTCTGACTAGGCCTACCTGCAGAAAAGGGCAAGAAGGCCTCCTTGTTCATGAACTTCCCTTCTTTGTCAAGGAAATGTCCTGGATTGAAATGTCGAGGAGTCTCCCAGTGGTCAGGATCAAACAGAGCAGAGGAAAAATTAGGTATGATGAGGGAACCCTAGGAGCAAAAACCAGGTTAGTGGAATCGAATGATAAACATAATATGGTCCTAATATTTAAAATATTTAAATAACTATTATTTCACATTTTCATGCTGCACAACTCTGCCTAAGGTTGGAGTCAGTGTTCTAAAGTTTGTTCTAAGAAGGTGGGAGTTGGACAGGCATCTTAATCTTCACAGACTCAAAAACTCATGCAGTCATATCAGTGAGTTTAACAATGATCATTGAGAGTTTGGGGGGAAGATGACCATGGAGCCATAAACTACCTGGGGAATGATAATACAGAATTTTTAGAAGTAATTCGTGAACAACTTTAATGGCACATAAACACGGATAGTGGTCCAATGGGAATTCAATATCTTTGAGAAGTCAGATAGAGCCCCTCAGCAAATAGAGCAATATGTTCACTTTGAACTTCTTTTTAAAGGTTATCTGTTTGATCGGTTTAGAACTTTAAATGCCCCAGCTGGCTTGTTGGACAATATTTTTAATAGAATACCCTTATGAAGATCCCTCTGTAACAAGATAGAGACGTGTTAGAGTTGATTTAGAAAGGATATGACCAGAAAATCTCTGGCAGGATTATTTGTGTTATATGATGTTCAGTTCATTAAAATATGGGAATGTTGAACTCAACAGTAGAAAACGAATTTCATTTGATGGCATTTCTTGATAAAATTCTGGGCCTTCAAGGTCCCACCAGAAATGCTAACTGTAAAAGAAGTGGTAGAACAGGAATGATAGGATAAGACATTCACGAAGAAGCATACACCTAGAGTACCAGAAGGAAATTAATATTGTAAAACAATTACTTTGGAGAATAGATCAGTTCTGGTTTAGATGTTCCAATAGCAATCTTTGGAATCTAATGTAACCCCACCTGTCGAGATGACAGATAAAATTGTTAATTTATTTCACCACTTAAGTTTAATTTTTGGGCACAGCATTGCTGATTTCTTCAACCACCCACAGGTCTTCAGTTGCCTGCCTCTTTGGCTTCAATTCAGATGAGCAGCGTCTAACAAAAGATTTTAAATGTCCATTTCATACTCTAATTCATGTGTGAGGTGTGTCTTGAATGAACTGATAGTAAAACTTGGAAGCTCTGCCACTACACCTTGTAATGCTGATGATGATGTTTCTTTTCATGGGATAAAGCCTGCATTTTTTTCTTCCTGTCCTGCCTAACAATGCTAGTGTATTTACCTTGCTCGTCGATAGACGCGCCACGTGTCAGCCACAATGTTAGTGTGTTTGCATCTTGCCTGAGGGTAAACTTTATACTCAATGTTCTGTATTTTGCCTCACAATAATGCATTACCTATATACTGCAAGAAGATAACCCTGCTCAGTCTGCATCCCATTTTGTATCTCAATTCTGGTGCATACGTACCTTCTCAATGTTGAATCCCTGCAATGAGGTCTCCTTCACAGTCTTCCTAAAAAGACCAATAGGTACTATGCTGCTCATGCGCTGTATCTCATGGATTACGGCATTGATGTAGGGAAGCCTCTTTCGGTCCTCATAGTGAATGATCTGGGACTTTCCAAGGACATCATCTAGCTCCTTCTGAACCTTCTCTGGAGAGAGAGATATTTACACAAATAAGGAAACTGGTGACATTCTAACCCACTAATGTCTACACGTATTCACCTGCCAAAGTGGGTTAACTTTTAAACAGATTGACCCACCATGCTCAACAGTAGTTAACACGCATATATGCTAATTAACACATTTTCATATAGAGTATGCCCCTTGCCCACCTAAATATAGAAAATAATAAAGTATTATTAATTATAACAATTAATTGTATCCCTTTAAACTCCTGATCTGCCCTCCTGCCCCAATGGGCTTCCACAGGCAGGTTCTGATGTGTAGTGGAAACCTACTGGGGCAGGAGGGCTGATCAGGAGTTCAAAAGAATATAATTTATTATATTCACTTATATAATACCACAATGGGAGACATTTTTTTTTGTTGAGCAGTGTATTTTTGTACTTATTAGATGAGGACCTTTACAAAATTCCCCAACAGGTTCCTAACTCCGTGTGTCCACAAACGTAATTTTTATTTAGTTTTAGGGTTCTGTGGGTCAGCAATCAAATGATAATCATCCTTTGCCCTAGCATATCTCCCCCCGTCTTCCAGAGTGGTACCAACAATCTTGCACAATTTTTTACAATATATAATTATGTGGATAATGTGTTGATAATACATGAATTGGGTAAACTCGTTACCCTACTATCTTTAAAGCCTACTGCTGTTTTGTTCTTTTACTTTTTAAAACAATAGGTAAAAAGTCTTTGAGATAAATAAAAATAAGGTAAGTATGAAATGGTCAATAATTTGTATGGGTTTATCAAAGAATTATTATCAGCTCTTGAAACAGTTGGTCACAGCCATAGGTCATGATAGACAGGTGTATGTAACCTACTTGTTCACTCTATTAGTAGATAATAACACATGACGTCTTCAGTTCATTGTATAATCTGACAAATATTTTGAGGCTTTCAAGACCATTGGAAAATCATAAAAAGAGCTAAAATTTAGTCACAAGAAACATGCACAAGGAGAAGATGCAGTTGTTTGGTTGCATAAATAAAAGCAATATCGAAGCATACAATAACAAAGTTGTATCTACATTGCACTCTTGGAAAACAAGATACCTATACATTTTGGGGTTTGCTGAATTAATCGAATAGACTGCATATTCAGACAAATACATACTCTGTTTCTTGGTTAAATGGGAGGAATACATTCATAAGCTTTACAGTGGGACCAAAATTGGAAACTTGTTCTTGGTTTTTAATTATGGGCTACATTCATTGTTAGGCATTTTTGTTTTTAACAAGTTTATTTTAGGTTTTGAAAAAACCAAGATACATATTACAGCTTTGTTGTGGTGGAAAATATATACTGAGTAGTATTTGACCCCATGAAAGCTCGCAGGATATTACTCATGCATTGTTGTCCCCTCGTCTGCCATCCAAATCCACCCAGGCAGACTCAAGATCTCCTGCTTCCTGGGATATGTAAGGACATATTGCTGTCTAATCCGATTGTTCAGGACAATGTTTTGGACATTGTCAGATGTATCCCCGGTGCTTTGCCATCTTTTCATGTAAGTGGTAAAAGGGTGCCATACTGAATCAAATTATGTGACCCTATTATGAACAATGGCATTGGGCTTGTCATGGCATGCATAGACTACATCATCCCCTACCACATGCTGAGCGAGGGTGCCTGTAGTTTTATCCATTTCTGGCCACATGCAGGCATGCGGCCAGAAGAAGTTGAGAGAACAGCCATCCCTGATGAGTCATTGTAGGGTAAAGTCGATCCTCCCCTGGGTTCCCTAGAAGGATCTATAATGGGTCATGGGGCAAGGAGACATTGGTAAGGGAGCACATCCTGAGAAGGACTTCATCCCAAAATGGCTGGATTTGCGGCTAGGTTGGCTACCCCTGAACATCCTGTGAAATCACACTGGTATGAGGCACCAGCATGTGAGTATTTTGTAGGCATTCTCCTTGTAGCAATAGTGAATGGATGACTTGGAAGCCCTCTGCCATATAGCGCCTCATGACTCATTTCAAATGTCAGTGGCCAAATGTTTCACATATGCATGATTTTTGGTGGCGGTGAGAGCTAGGATGTAGTGGTATAGCCATAATATGCCTTTACAGCTAATGTTATTGGTGTATAGTGATTCAATTGGTCATTCCTCCCTTTGCACAGCTCTGCAATCATGGTCTCTCCCAGCCCAGTGTAGTGCCTGAGTGGCCCTATATGTATTGCCCATACTTAGTGACTCTTGTCCTAAGGTCGTCGTCGTAAAAGTCCAATGGAGAAGGTGACTGGCCTTGGTCCCAAGAAAAGGAATCCGGATCCGACACACCTATGGGAAATCCATGTTATTAGCAAGTGTGGTAAGAATAGAGCAGGAATGCTTGTTTTCTCTTTACTGTTTGCCAGTTGGCCAGGAGGTTGGCTATCAATGGCATGGGAGGGAAAGCCTGCCCAAGCAGCGACCAGCAGCCACAAAAGTCCACTAAGAGGGAACAGGGAAAAGATTGTTTCCACCTGTTTCCATGGCTTACCCTTCGGTCATGGTTCCAGTCGACAGAAGGCTACCACTGAGCCACTAGCATGTACGCAGTTATGCCTGGGAAGCCAAAGCCCCCAACAGCAGAAGAGCAGAATAAAGATGATTTTGCTACCATCTGGGATATACCCTCCTATACAAAATTGAGTATTTTGGTCTGGATCTGCTCTTGGATTGATTTCGGGATAGCTAGTAGAGGATTCAGAAGGGCATATAGGAGCTGAGGCATGACATTGATTTTGAGGCTAATGAGCTATCCTAACTAAGATATCTCTAACTTGTCCCATCTATAGAGGTCCTTGAAGAGAGTTGTGGCAAAGGGTGGAATATTGCTGTTATAAAGGGCGCTTGTGTGGGTCGGGAGCTAAACCCCTAGATGTGTTATGACTGATGCGGCCCATGTGAACCCACCTCTTTGGATGGGATCTTGAAGGGTTCTCTGAGAATCTGCTACCTCATTCCCCTCAGGAGTAGTTCATTTTGAAGTATGATGTCTGTGTAAAGCAATCTAGTTCCTCCAATAGTGCTAGTATGCTAATTTCCAGATCATTGGCGAAGAGAGCCGGTGTGTTCTCTTTGTCATCCACCATCATACCATGGACTGCAGGATTATTCTTGATTCTAGCTACTAGGGGTTCCATGATCAAGGCAAAGATGACGGGGGACCTGCCTCATACCCCTAATCAGTGGGATGTCAGGCATGAAGGCAGCATTAATTTTGAGCTTTGCAGACAGCTTATTGAAGTTTGCCTGTATCAAAGTATTAATCTTCGGGACTAAGTTACCTTTATCCAGTACTCTCGACCAATATGCCCAATCACTCGATCAAATACCTTTTCCGTCTCTAGTGAGAGGAGAGCCATCAGCTGGTGCAGATTCTCCACCACGTCCATGAGCGCCACTGTTTGAGTGACATAACTTTTTAGCTGCCTCCTTCATCAGTATCTGTTTGAGCTCTCATTGAAACCTGCGTAGGGTTCTATTTGAGCCCCCTTTCTAATGTTGTCCCTCAGCCTGGGATATCTGAGTTTTTAATTCTTGCTTGAGAAATTTTGCCCTGCGCTCAAATGCAGTCATGTGGGAGATCAATTTTCCTCAGAAGACCGCCTTAGCCAGGTCCCAAAGGGTTGCAAGCGGGGCACCTCCCCTTTATCGTTCTCAGTTAAATTGTGTTGTATTATATCTTTGCTACGGTCTCATGGGGTTGGGTCTTGGAGCTCCACCGTGATCGCCACACACTGCACAGTGGGATATCCACAGGAGTAATTCAGAGTAGAACTCTTCTCGCTCCCCATTGGGTCCATAAACAGATATTATTGTCGTCTAAATACAGCCCAGCAAGCCTTGTATCCCCATCTGTCGCCCTTCTCGGTCCCTGTACGTGCTCTTCAATGTGAGGAAGAGATCACTAAGGAGGTGATTGCCATGCCTATAGACTTGCAGGTATATGAAGAGTGAAACTGTGTTGGGCACCAATAGTAGTACAGGCGCTTGGTGTGGATTTTAAGAAGGTAAATCTCCTGGAGCAGCGCCATGTCCACCTCCTTCTATATAAGTCAGTTTTCAGGGCTTTATACTTTACTGGGGAGTTTAAACCTTGTACTTTTAAATGAGACTATGTGTAGGGTTGTCATGTAAAACTGTATGACTATCTTTGAATATGTGGACGTTATGCCTACGTTAATGAAACGTGTCCCCATCATTTCATCTCGGACTATGCTATTTGTGTGTGTGACTGAAATTAATATTAAACCAAATTTCAACAAAAAACATAATAAGTACTGAAGAACTATAGTCGCAGTGTTCTGCAGACTTCTCTCCAGGCCTGGATCCAGGAGAACATCTTCCAGGATGAGAAGAGGGTAGAGAATAGTAGGAAACAAACAAGATGATGGACGGAATGTTGCACAATGGCAAAAAATTCACCCCCAGTCACAGATCTGGGTTTAATCCATCGTTATTTTGCTCACCAAGCCACCCCAGTTCAGACATGGCCATATGCAAATCAGTCTTGACCCTGTGCCTCATGGGAACAGTCCAGACCGAACTACCAAGCCATGTCTTCCCTGGACTGGAATCAAGCATCCTAGGACCGGTTTCTGGCTATCAGCCGTCTTCAGCCAGGATAGCTTGACTCCAGTGGCGTAGTGAGCACGGGACCCACGTCTGGGCATACCCTTCCCACATAGGGTGAACAGCAAAACAAACAAGATGATAGACGGAATGTTGCACAATGGCAAAAAATTCACCCCCAGTCACAGATCTGGGTTTAATCCATTGTTATTTTTGCTCACCAATCCACCCCAGTTCAGACATGGCTATATGCAAATCAGTCTTGACCCTGTGCCTCGTGGGAACAGTCCAGACCGAACTACCAAGCCATGTCTTCCCTGGACTGGAATCAAGCATCCTAGGACCGGTTTCTGGCTATCAGCCGTCTTCAGCCCGGATTAGCTTGACTTCAGTGGGGTATAGAATAGTAGGAGCATCAGATACTATATGGAAAAGTTGGGGCAGACTGCCAGGATCATGGGAGTGACCTCCCCCACCCCCAGTCAGCCTCCAGAGTCGAGGAATCAATGTGTAGCAGGAAGTGAAGGACTTATATTTTGGCTCCTTCCATGGCACCCTGGTTGGGCCTGATGTGTCTCTGGGAAGTTCAAGGTGGAGTGCCTGCAGACGCCAGTCTTTGTTCCCTTTCTCCTTGATGCCATTGATTGTGGGCTTTCTTGTCGAGCGAGTAGACTGGAAATGCAAAAACCCTCTTTGGTCCACTTGCATGAAGGTCCTGGATCCCTAGGGGGAATCCTCATCCAGGCGGGTGCCGCATGCTGATTGTCTGAACTGCAACCCTCTTGTCTCTCAAGCTAAAGTGGCGATGAAAGGGGAATCCCTAACTGTACTGTATATTGTGATTTTTCAAGTGTTTTGTGATTCATCAGAACTCTCTCTGTCAGGCTAACTTGTGGGCAAAGATATCTTGAAAAAGTTAAATATTGTCTCCTTGGAACAGTATTGGCTCCTGTTGCCGTGCAGTCTGTAAGATCTTCCGTTTTATGTGGAAATAATGAACTCTAGTGACAGTGTTCAGGAAGAGATTCTTTTGTAGCTGGAACGCCGAGTACACCCGGTTAGTGCAATCATGGAGGAACTCAGGTCATTGGGTGGTGGTAGTATGTGGGCAAAGTGCGACGTCGTTGATCTGAATGTCGTTCCTTCAGGAGAGATTTTAAAGATCATCAAGCTTAACATGTAGAGATGCCTGATAGCGTTCCAACTTTTCTATGCACGCCCTGTGATCCATATGGTCCTCTGTTTGGTCAGCCACAGTTGACTCAACCTGTCCCAGGCGAGAGTATATTCGACCTAGAGATCAGTTAGGAGCCTAGTGAAATCCTGCTGGAGTGAACTCATGTCTTTTTGGAATTCGGAGATTAATAGCTGGATGTCTTCTTTGGTCGCTCGGGCTTGGGGATCCGGTTTTCCCCCCTGAATCACTTAATTCCGTCTGGGAGCTCTTCCCCACGTTTCCTCTCAGGTTTCTGTAGCATGTCTCTGTTGGACACTATCAGCGCAAGGGAACAGATGAGTCCAAGGGCACCACGGGCCCTGCTCCCAGAGAAGCAACCCAATGTTGAACGCTCCGATAAGCCCAACCATCGGGCTCCAGGATCTTTGGGTTCTATTTTGCTACAGGCCTGCCAATACCATCTACCAGACCTCAAAGCCCATTCACTGTGCCTTCCAGGGTCCCTAAAGTGAGCCAACCAGTGGTAGCTGCTGGCGCGATGCAACCCGCTTGGATAGGAAAGCCCCCTCCATCCAATGACATGCTGTAGTTGTCTCCTTGCGGCCTCTGTGTCTTGAATGTTGTGCTCCTTTTAAAGCCTCCCTAACAGAGGTTGCTGCAAAGCTCCACCTTTAGGCTGGGGCTCACTTGCACTCTTGCCACCCTTTTATCCTCATGCAGCCACTGTTCACTACTCAGACTGGCGCACTGCCACATCAGGGCCCACCAGCTCCTTCACCCGCCAGGGGTCATCTTTATGGCAGCCTTCCTCATATGGACCTGCCTGCTCTATTTGTTGTTCTGGGTGCCACCTTATGCCTTTGCCAAATGCCAGGGTGGGCCTACTGCATAGATAGGGCTCACCAAGATCGTCCCCACCTCAAGGACCCTGTCCAGGCTCGCTTTCGCCCTGTGTGAGAACCTCCGACTACGGAGATGGGACCACTGCCAGATCGGGTTCCACCCACTTCTTCTCTGCACTAGGGATCATCTCTAGGCTACTTCCACCCCTGCTTCAAGATCGAGTTTAGCTTGCTTCACAGCAGTTCAGAATGCCATCTCCAGCATATCGATGGGGACTCTGTCTGGGCCTGCTTATGAGCGCGGCCACGTGTTGCAGCGGGTCTATGCCCCTGAAGGAGCCCCAAATCTCACTCCTGGCCTCCAGAAAAGGCCCACTGCTGCTGGGGCCCTTGCGCCATCTCCTTATGGCCGTCTTTGTTGAGGACTTGTCCTCATGGATCACTGGGATGTTGCGTCTAAGGTCTGGTGCTCACCAGAAGATGGCTGCTGCCTTGCCGGCAGATGCACCTTGCTAGGGCGTCCCCTCCGAGCCCGGCATTGTTTATGGGGTTCTCTTGCCTCCAGTCAGGCATGATGAGGTTGTGCCCAGGTTCACTACTGATGGGATTCAATGAGTAGGGGGTAATAGGTGCTTTCACAGGGAGCTCATGGGAGGCACATTTTGCCCGGTCTCCTCCCTGGCCACTCCCTTCTCAGCCCTTTCTCAATCAAGAACAATCAAGATATAAAACGGTGACCATGTCCTTGGAGCAAGGCTAACTGTTGGCACAGAACTCCTTTTACAGTAGTCTAACAATCGCACTATTCAGCCACTTGAATGAACATCGCACTTGATCTTCCATCTGCCACCAGGGCCAGAGGAAGAGGAGATAGAGCAATCTCCAACCAACATGGAGGTAGTAAGTGTGCTTTGCCTGCTCACACTAGCCAGCCAGTGGTGTGATTTGAGGCCCAATGTGTTTGGGCCAAAGGCATACGGTCTTTTCTTCGGGGGCCCGTTGCGGGCCCCCAGGGTGAAGGGGGGGTGGGGGTGCACATGGGGGGTACCTATGGTACCCCCCTGTATTTGCATGCACAAAATGGCAGGCACCGCTGGACCTGATTCACAAAAAATAACTTATACTGTTGAGTACTTTTCTACATTTCAGTATTTACTATCTGTGCTTTTGAGATAGCTCCCATAGGAGATAATATTAAATGGAATCAATTCATTTTGAATAGTTAAATAATTTAAATATATACATCAATAATAAATATAAGTTATAAAGAATGTATATATTTATTTTTTAATTATGTAATATTTTAGATGCCTATTTAAAATTTGAAAAATAACATAACTTTACACTTTTATTAAAAATCATTTAAAGAATTAATGAAATCTTTACATCACTTTTCATAATTATTAACGCACATTAAAAAAAACATCACTGCCTAGACATCCACATTCAGGGTGGAGATAACTGCATGCTTTAGTACAGGGAAAAAGTAAACAAGTATTTTTGAATTAAAAATAGATATTACATATATATTTATGTTACATTTTAACGAAAATTTACTCTACATATTTGCTTTCATGCAAAATAAAATAACAAAATAGTGCAGCATTATTACATTAATTTTGACCTAAAACCTTAATTAGAGGCAATACATTTAATTTAATTTAAATATGTTTCTGACATTTAAATTAAAAAATGAATTCCTTCCTAGGGAAAAACTGTGATGTCCATGAATAATTATTGTAAGTGATCCATAGAATTATTAAAATTAACTTAATGAGGTTGAATAAAATAAATTGTTAGATTATGTGTAATGAAAAACAGGTTAATAAATGTTTTATAATGAAATAATAAATATGTACTAGTTCTACATTTTTTAACAATAATAAATAAATAAATATGTACTATTTGTACATTCATTTCTAATTTTAACTATTTTATATAGTCTAATTTTGTTTAAAATTATTTCCTATGGGCTTTAATTTCAAGCCCATAACTCCATTATTTAGATTAGGAGGGTGTTATTGCACCAGTGGTTGGTCTAACAGTCGCACTATTCAGCCACTTTAATGAACATCGCACTCGATCTTCCATCTGTCACCAGAGGAAGAGGAGATAGAGCAATCTCCAATCAACATGGAGGTAGTAAGTGTGCTTTGCCTGCTCACACTAGCCAGCCAGTGGTGTGATTTGAGGCCCAATGTGTTTTTTCTGTTCCTGTTGTCCATTATTGGAAAAACCATTGTTCTCACAATCGAATGTGCAAATCTATGCTTCTCTTTCTTCATAAAAACCAATCATGTTCCAGAGAAACATCTTCATCATCTACTTATTGAATTACACCAAAATACATTGGTTTGGGGGGCTTGTGGTAAGGGATATTTTCTCTTTGCCAGCTAGATCTACCAATTAAGTGATGAAATAAGGTGGACATTTCACTGATGTTAGTCAGACAATACAAAGCATAACTAAAGAATGCACTGAAAAAGTGCATACTTTTTCTAGTATTGAGTTGTGATATTAAATATATTGGACCTGATTCACAAAAAATAACTTATACTGTTGAGTACTTTACTACTTTTCAGTATTTACTATCTGTGCTTTTGAGATAGCCCCCATAGGAGATAATATTAAGTGGAATCAATTCATTTTGAATAGTTAAATAATGTCAATATATACATCAATATTAAACATAAGTTATCAAGAATGTATATATTTATTTTTTAATTATACAATATTTTAAATGCCTATTTCAAATTTGAAAAATACCATAACAATACACTTTTATTAAAAATCATTTAAAGAATTTGAATGAAATCTGTACATCACTTTTCATAATTATTGACGCACATTAAAAAAACATCACTGCCTTGACATCCACATTCAGCGTGGAGACCACTGCATGCTATAGTACAGGGAAAAAGTAAACAAGTATTTTTGTATTAAAAATCGATATTACACATATATTTATGTTACATTTTAACGAAAATGTACTCTCATTTGCTTTCATGTAGAATAAAATACCAAAATAGTGCAGCATTATTAAATACATTTTGACCTAAAACCTTAATTAAAGGCAATACATTTAATTTAATTTAAATATGTTTTTGACATTTAAATTAAAAAATGAATTCATTCCTAGGGAAAAACTGTATTGTCCATAAATAAATATTGTAAGTGATCCATAGAATTATTAAAAGTAGCTTAATGAGGTTGAATAAAATGAATTGTTAGATTATGTGTAATGAAAAACAGCTTAATACATATTTTCTAATTAAATAATAAATATGTACTAGTTCTACATCTTTTTAACAATAGTAAATACATAAATATGTACTATTTGTACATTCATTTCTAGTTTTACCTATTTTATATAGTCTAATTTTATTTAAAATTATTTCCTATGGGCTTTAATTTTAAGCCCCTAACCCCATTATTTAGAATAGGAGGGTGTTATTATACCAGTGGTTGGTCCTGTGTAGTGCTGGACATATTACAAAATTGTAAGTTACTACAAAAGTTTATCTTACAAGTATATGTTACTACCAAAGTGTAAGTTACACATACATGTTATTACAAAAGAGTAAGTTGCACGTGTATGTTACTAAAACAGTGTATGTTACTTCAATAGTGCAGTTTGTGAATATCACTTTGTTGTATGTTTTGTAGTACTACTTTAGTACATAACATGCCACAAAGTGACGTTTGTGAATCAGGCCTGAAATGTAAACATATAAAACGTGTAATTGTGCAGCTGACCTAAAGGAGCACTGTACCTGACATATAGTTGGAATAGAAACAGAAAGTCCTGAAGGAATAATTTCCATTGATTACATTGACTATTGAAAGATTGATCTCAATTGAATCCAAACTCAGCTGGAAGTAATGCATAAAGAGATTTATTCAAGCACATTCAGTTTTATCAATACTAAATCACACAGTGATTAATGTTTTTTCCATACATAGAAGAGCCACCACAACTAGCACAAAACAACACCAGTTTTCTTAAATTGGTTTTTGCATCAGTTCGTAGTGACATTTGGGGGTCGATTCCGATCCGGTAAAAAGCGCTCCGAATCGTCGTACGGAGCGTTTTTTCCCAGTACGAATCGTACCTGTAAACGTCCCGTACGTACGACGAAGTACGATTCGTACTAGGAGCCGTACTCCTTACGAGTCGTACAAGACACAGTACGACTCTAATCTCCGTACGATTCTCCCTTGGAACCCGCTGTACGCGACATCTGTATGGTTCGCGGCTGGTTTTTACGACCCAGCAAGTACGATACGTCTCGGGTACGCACCGTACGACCCTTTTTCTACGGGAGCTGAAAACAGCTGTAAAAACAGAGTTCGCGCCGAAACAGGTATGGAACGGCCCCCCGGGTACGGTGCGTACCCCCATAATCACAGGGGTATGCACCGTACCCCTGTGATCATGGGGTGTATGAGCCGTACCCCCATTGTACGATCGGTGTACGAGCCGTACCAACCATTGTACGATCGGTGTATGAGCCGTACCCCCATTGTACGATCGGTGTACGAGCCGTACCCCTATTGTACGATCGGTGTACGAGCCGTACCCCCCATTGTACGATCGGTGTACGAGCCATACCCCCATTGTACGATGGGTGTAAGGCTCGTACACCGATCGTACAATGGGGGTAGGGCTCGTACACCTATCGTACATGGGGTATGGCTCATACACCGATCGTACAATGGGGGTACGGCTCGTACACCTGTTGTAATTCTATCTAGGACCCTAATTCGATATTCCTGATTTATGCCCTTATGTGGTTATAATAGATAATATCCTTATAAAGGCATAAGAATCATATCCATATTTAGTCATAGCCCATGCTGTCCAAATTAAGCAAGGCTACTTCCCCAGGCTCCTAGAAAGTACAACGAGTTCTGTAAACAAAACAAACCTCCAGCAACCTGGGAATTCCCCATGGCTTTTGTTTTGATTTGTCCTAGAACTCCTGTGAGCACTCTAAGAACGGCCAGTTCTTAGTGACATCTTTATTGACGTCTTATGTCCAACCTTACGTCAAACCCGGCACCTTTCAGGTATAAATATACCAACGTTGCCTTAAACAAAGACACAGTGGTTTGGAGCAGAGCGGCTATCTACTTGCCCGAGAGCCCAGCTGATGTGAGAGCCCACGGATGCCGCCCCTCCCTTTTGACGCACTGAGAAAGACGCTGTCTTTTTCTCCAGCCGAGAAAATCCAGCTCCGGTGTTTTCAGCCGCCCTTGCGGGTTGCTGGGATATCGAGTCCTGAGAAAGAGATACCAGACCTCCTGCTTTCTATTACCCAGGTACGGAGCTGACTAAACCCTTAAAGAGAATTCTTGATTCAGATTCGAAGCAAGACCAACTTAACTTAAACTGCTACTTACTTACGCCTTCCCACGTATTAGGCGTACCTCGGGGTAGGCGTATTTAGAAGCACCAGTTCAATCAATCAATCAATGACATTTATAGAGCGCGCTACATACCCGTAGGGTCTCAAGGCGCTGGGGGAGGGGGGGTGCCGCTACTGCTCGAACAGCCAGGTCTTCAGCTTCCTCCTGAAGGAGAGGTGGTCCTGGGTCAGGCGAAGGTCGGGAGGGAGGGAGTTCCAGGTCTTGGCGGCCAGGTAGGAGAAGGACCTTCCTCCTGTGGTCGCTCTTCGGATGCGGGGGACGGCGGCGAGGGCGTGGTTGGCTGATCGGAGGTGGCGTTTGGGAGCGTAGAAGTTGATTCGGCTGTTGAGGTAGCTCGGGCCTTGGTCGTGTAGGGCTTTGTGTGCGTGGGTGAGGAGGCGGAAGGTGATTCTTTTGTTGACGGGGAGCCAGTGAAGGTCTCTCAGGTGTCCGGAGATGTGGCTGGTTCGTGGGATGTCGAGGATGAGTCTGGCCGCGGCGTTCTGGATCCGCTGGAGTCTCTTCTGGAGCTTGGCGGTGGTACCGGCGTAGAGGGCGTTGCCGTATTCCAGTCGGCTTGTGACGAGGGCCTGGGTGACGGTCTTCCTGGTCTCGGTGGGGATCCACCAGAAGATCTTCCGTAGCATGCGTAGGATGTTGAAGCAGTTGAGTACGTTAGTCAATGTATTTATGTATGTATATATTTTATCCATTTTAAAGTATCATATGGCTAAGAAACCATATCAATGCTTTTACAGTATTATTTTATAATACTCCTTTTACTGTTCGCACTTTACTTTATACTAAGTATTGCAATTGTGGCAATTCATTTCTCTTGCATGAGAAAGAAGACTGCTCAATAAATAACACCTTTTATTGAAAACGCCCGTCTCTCTATTCTCTGCACTCTGGTGAAACTAAGTATGCACGATTGACTGAGTAAAATAGCTGTCTTTTGTTTTCACACAACTCTAGAGATAAACTCTTATTCTGAGGGAGCAAAGTTGTCATGTTATATGGTTGTCAGAAGCTAATCCCTTCTTGTCTATTCAGGGAATATATTATTCCAATGCACAGAGCCTATTGGGAATATAGGAACTACACTACACACCGATCGTACATGGGGTACGGCTCGTACACCAATCGTACAATGGGGGTACGGCTCGTACACCGATCGTACAATGGGGGTACGGCTCGTACACCCCATGATCGCAAGGGTACGGTGCGTACCCCTGCGATTATGGGGGGTACGGACCGTACGGTGTGTATGTGTTTGTGTGCTTTTCCGTACGACTCGCCCTTACCTGACGTGGACCGTACGAATAGCGTCCTCATACCCCGGTCCGCATCGTACTCGTCGAGTTGTACGGCATGTGTACGAGTCGTACGGTATGTGTACGAGTCGTACGGTTCACGGTTTTAGCCTTGCAATACGTACGGATCGCGACGATTCAGACGGATTCACGGAATACGGATCGTACTTTGCGACTCGGATGGACGGGTACGATTCGTATGGAGAGGGCTCCGGATACAAATCGTACGGACGGTTTTTTCCCCGAATTCGAATCGACCCCTTGGTAGTGTATCAACTAGTCAGCAAAAAAGAGAAAAGTCTCTGTAGTAATTTATGAAGCATCAGCTATTGGTTTGTTAGGCTGATGTGGAATGATCTTATAAATAATGGCTGCACCCTGGTTGCTATATGTTATATTAATTAAAATATAATTTTCCAACCTTTTAAAGATTTTTATTATTTTAAACTTTTTGTGGTTATATTAATCTTACACTTTTTTGTACTTTGTTTAATGCTCGTTTTGATATTTTTAGAATGTCACCAGTGTCAAAGATCCCTTTACATCTCTTCATGTTGCGTGTTAACATGGTCAAAGGTAATGAGATGTTACAAATTGTGATAAAAATAGCAGATGTATTAAGTTTGTGTGATCTCATTTCTGCTACCCATGGTATTTTGGTGAATTGATGCCATAGACTGTATGCCTATAAAAGTACATTCTGCAAACAGTGCTTCGTTTTGAGTGGGTTTGACAGCCCACATAAATTGTGTCTCAACTGTAAATAAACATCCATCTCTTAGTGGAATATCATGCCTCCCAAAAATAATTATATGAAAACATTTGCTAATCTACTGAACAAGCCCATTCCTTAGATTTCTGAGTTCAAACCATATGGGGCACAACATACTTTCAGTTGTAGCCATCCAAGCCCTCACCTTGGATTTCTGGGTGTTTCACCATGTACAGGAGAGTCCAGCGTAAGGTGGTGGTGGTGGTCTCTGTCCCAGCTAGAAACAAATCAGCTGCCAGGCGGACCATGTTATGCTCATCAAATGTAGAGGCGACATCTGGAGAGCCCTAAATAGAATATTAATATGCAAATGCAACAAATAAGAGTTATTGAAACAGCCTATTGTGAAGACATTGTAACTTTGGGAACTGATTGATGATGTGAAGTAGTCTAGTCTTGGTCACAAAATGGAATTGATGGAAATTTAGTTCGGTCAACTGTAGAATTAATTTATAGAGAAGGCAGATTTAATTTTATCATAAATATAAATTACATTGGGTGAGCTAGTTTAGCCCTTTTCGTGCTTAGGATGGCCGGGAGCCACCCTGAGACACGGTGGGCACGTGCTCAGGATGGCTCCCGGCCGTCCTAGCACCCATGTAGGAAGCGTTGGCGCTCCCCCGTGGGCCACCCTTCATGCTGCCCCTACCGGGAGGACAGCGGAAGCCCTTCCTCCGAGCCTCCTCCTTCAAGCCATGTAATGACATCAGCGTGCATCATTAGATGAAACTGGACGCACTGAAAGCCATTTTCTTCCACCGTGTCCAGGACAGAGGAAGTGAGTTTCTCATTGGGGAGGGAAATTTTTTTTATGAAAGAGGCATCAGGGGAAAGAAAAAGGTTTTCCTTTCCTTCAAAGTTTCTTTGAGCAGTCCTGCAGAAAGACTGCACGATTGTGCAGCAGGAATGCACGCTAGACACCATGTATCATTTTTATTGTAGCCTATTTTTTTAAATTTGCAATGCATGTGGGGAGTAGCCCCTTTGGGGTACATTTTTTTGGCCGTTTCTGCCCCCCTAAATGTTATTTCTTTGTGTTAGTTATTTTTTTTTAATATTACTAAAACATGCAGGGAGTGGCCCCTTAGGCAAGGGTCACTACCCTTTTGGGCACATTTTCTTTGGCCATTTCGGCCCCCTGTGTGAGGGCACAACGGCCCAAATAAATTTAAGATGGCCCACTAGGCCATAATGGATTTTTTTTTATTATTACTAATGCACGAGGTCAGTGGCCTCTTGAGCAAAAAAGGCTCCCCTTTGAGGGACATTTTCTTTGGTTGTTTCTGGGGGCAGATCAGCCAAAATAATTTTAGATGGCCACCAGGGATTTTTTTTGTTTTCGTTCTTTTTTTTATGGTACGAAGGCATGTGGGGAGCGGCCCTTTGGGCAATGGTCACTCCCCGCTGGAAGACATTTTGTTTGGCCACTTCTGTCCCCTTGGGGGGGGGGCAGATCAGCCCAAAATGATGTCAGATGGCCCATTAGCTCCCCTTTGAGGGGCATTTTGTGTGTTCGTTTCTGTGCCCTTGGGTGGCAGATCGGCACAACAATATTTTAGATGGCCCACTAGGCCACCAGGGATTTATTCTTTTATATAAATGTTTGTAGGGAGTGGCCCCTTGGGCAAGGGCTCTTCCCTTTATGGGATGGAATATTTTGTCTGTTTCTGTCGCCCTTGAGGGCGGATTGGTCTTGCGTTTTTAGGCCCACCTAACCCCCAGCTTGGGTGATAGAATGTGTGCGGACTGGTTCATTATTTGCATATGTTATATTAATGTTTTATTTCTCCTTTTTATTCTATTGCAAAGCTTTTTGTTCTTGTTTGCAGTTACAGCAGTAATTGATCTGCAGTTTTGCGTAATAGCATTTATTTGGTAAGATTTTTTTTGTTGTGTTTACTCCAAATGAGTATTATTGTCATGCATAAGTGATTTTTTTTGTAAGTGGTGTCATAACAGCAGCATATTTAGTTTGTGTTTTGAGTGTGAAATTCTTTGTGATTTCTTTTGCGTTGTATTATGTGTCATTTTCTTTTTAGTGGGATATTATTGGTCCCTCCTGTGTCTGTGCAGAGTAGGTGGTGGTGAGTCTATCTGCTTCTGAAAAGTGAGTGGTATAGTTTTAGAGTATATAGGTATTTGTGATAAAGCCACATTTTGTTTATTATTTATTCTACAAAGTGTTTGTTGTTGTTGACTTGTTTGACAAGTTACATTTGTTAGTAAGGATTATGGCTAGCCACAGAATTACTGATCAGCAGATGGTTGGTATGCCTTTTGAATCTTAGTCTGGCAGTGTGTCTGAGGGAGAGGAGGAAGTGCAAGATTCTGGCAGTGAGGTTTCTGCCCACGAGGAATCATCTGATGATGAAGCTAATCTCAGTGTGGATGAGGCTACTCTCACTGCAGATGAAGTGTCTGCTTCAGAGGAGGACACTGATGTGTCAATGGTGCAGCAAGAGGCATCTGGGTTACAGCCTGGAGCTGCAAGGTTTCCCATTGGAAGTTCTGGAATCTGGGTTGATCCAAACACGGTGCAACCGGTGTTGCCTGCCTTTAGTGGTGATGCAGGGTGTAGAGTGAATTGTGAAAATTCTTTGCCTATACATTTTTTCAGTTGTTTATGGATGATGTTTTTTTGGCTGAGATTGTTAAGCAGACTAATTCGTAATCTGAACAGCATTTGAGGGACAACAGTGACAGACTTAGGCCCCACTCTAGAGCTACCCAGTGGACTCCCACGAATCTGGAAGAGATGAAGAAATTTTTGGGTATTACTTTTTTGAGGGGTTTGATAAGGAAGCCGTCCATGGCTTCATATTGGTCTATTAGTCCATTGATGGCACCAGCAATATTTCTTGCAATTATGAGTCGTGATTGGTATTTAATTGTGCCTTGGGTGCTGCATTTTGTTGATAATGCTTCATTGTTGCCATGAGATCACCCTGACTGTAACCATCTTTTTAAGATGCAGCCTATTCTTGATCACTTTGTAGATTGATTTTCAGAGCTATATACTCCAGGGAATGAAATAGCTATTGATGAGTCTTTGGCCCTGTTCAAGGGTCGTTTGGTTTTTATACAGTACTTTCCTAGCATGAGGGCACGTTATCGAATTAAGATGCATATGTTGTCTGATATTAAGACAGGATATGTCTTTAATTTCCGGGTGTACACTGGTAAGGATTCCACTATTGTCCTCCCTGGTTGTCCATCCACTTTAGGAGTTTCAGGGAAAATTGTGTGGGAACTTGATAGAGGACTTTTTAACAAAGGTCACCATGTGTACCTAGATAACTTCTACACTGCTGAGCAATTGTTTAAGGAATTGTTCAAAGTGGACACTCTTGCTTGTAGCACATTCTGCTCTGACCCTAAAGGTTACCCAAAACAGCTTGTTTGCAAAAAGCTTCAGAGGGGAGAGTGCAGTGCCTTGTGTAGTGATGAACTGCTAGCTGTGAAATTTGTCAACAGGAGGGATGTGTACATGCTGACTACCATCCATCATGAAAGTACTTCCCCTGTGGCTGTTTGGGGTCAGGTTAATAAAGTGCACATACCTGTGTGCATTGCATACTACAATGAGCACATGGGCAGTGTTGATAGAGTAGATCAAGGTTGGAACCTTACACTGCTATTCGTAAGGCTTATATTTGGTATAAGAAGTTGGCCATCCATCTTTTCAATTTTGCAACTTTTAATGCTTTTGTTGTGTTCAAGGAGTGATCTCCAGCGTCAAAGATGACTTTTGTTCAGTTTCAGGAGTTTGTGAAAGGCAGTCTTGTTATAGTGGAACAGGCAAGTGTTCCTAGAATTGGAGTGGTGGAGGATGTGGCTAGATTGAAAGATCACCACTTTCCCGATTTAATTCCTCCTACTGCCTGGTCTGTATGGTTTTTAATTTGTTGTTAATTTTCAAGTTTGGCTTTAGAATTATGTCTTTAGTTACCACTGTTGTGTTTGTATTTATAGTTTTGTATCAAATTCATATTGGTTTGTCTTTCCTTTCTTGTTAAAAAATAATTTGACAGTGTGCGGGGTCTGGCCCTTGGCTGGTGGTGTGCGTGGACTGGTGCTTGGCTGGCAGTGTACATGGACTGCCACATTAGCTGGCAGTGTGCGAGAACTGGTGCTTGACTGGTGTTTGGCTGGTGGTATGCGTGGACTGGCGATTGGCTGGCGGTGTGTGTGGGCTGGCGCTTGGCTGGCAGTGTGCATGGGCTGATGCTTGGCTAGTAGTATGCATTGGCTGGCACTGGGCAGGCAGTGTGCGCGGGCTGGTGCTTGGCTGGCAGTGTATGAGTACTGACTTGCTGCTGGTCATTACATACTCTGCTAAAGAAATGCCACTGCACACACTATGTCAACCACCAGCCAGTGTGATTGCTGTGTCAGTCAATGTGGGCATATGAAAGTGATGAGCCCCTGAATGGCGCTGTCTGTTGATGGGAATCATGTAATCTTCTGGGCCCGAGGCTGGCGGTGTGAATGGTCTTGTGCATCATGTATGAAAGGTGTGTGACTGGGCTGTAAAGAGGTTGGTGCCTTGCTGTGGCTTTACAGCTCACGAGCTGTGAGTCAATGGTTCGGGGTTTTTGTGAAATCTCTTGTTAATAGAATTTTACAATCTAAACCTTCACTCACCCTTGTGCCAAATCCAACCAGTATGTGTGTGTACTTAAGGAATTGTTTGTTTTAAAGTAATATTTCTCTTTTGTGTCTCTCTATGACGGGATGTAGATTGTCTCCACATTGTCTGTTGATGTGAGTGTTGTAAAGTGCTGGGGCCGCAGCTGGTGGTGAGAAAGTGTGTGTCAAGTATGAAAGGTGTGTGAATGGCCTGTAAAGAGGTTGGTACCTTTTAATTATTAACAGTGTGTTTCTTTTTTGTGAAATCTCCTGTGATTAAAACTTACATTTTGAACCTTTCACTCACCCTCGTGAGAAATCCAACCAGTATGTGTGTGCACTTGAGGAACAGATGAATAGGCAGTCATATTTGTCTTATCTGTCTTTCTGTGCTAAGGTGTAGTCTGTCTCTAGGGAACATTTACCAACTTTAGATATTTTTTACTCACAGTGCCATGCAAACCTCAAAATGTGACTATAGCCACACATTTGTTGTCCATTACTGTGTCATAATAATCTGGTATCAGAAAAAAACACATTTCTTCTACCATACAACAATACCCCCAGGTCTCTCGATAAAAACGGTACCTCACTCCTGTGGCTGCCCAAGTACCCGCAACAGGCAAGGGCCCAAAATGTATCGAGGAGACATCAAAATCACCTATCACAAAATAACCTGGTTTTGCAAGGGGGGTCACCTGAGTTTTGGGCCCTGGACTCAGCAGCCATCTGGGGAAACTACTAAACCAAAACATTTCTGAAAACTAGACACCTGGGGGAGTCCAGCGAGGTATGGCTTGCATGGACCCCCAACGTTTTTTTACCCAGAATCCCCTGCAAACTTCAAATCTAGCTAACAAAATCACTTTTTCTCAAATTTCTGTGTGGGAAAGTTGTGGGATCACTGGCTGACACAAATTACCTACCATCCACCATTCCCTTAGGTCACCTGATAAAAACGGTACCTCACTCGTGTGGGTGGCCCAAGTACCTACGACAGGCAAGGGCCCAAAATGTATTGGAGAGACATCAAAATGACCTATAAGAAAATATCCTGGTTTTGCAAGGGAGGGGGTCACCTTGGTTTTTGGCCCGGGCTTGGCAGCCATCTAGGAAAACTACCAAACTCACATATTTCTCAAAACTAGACAACAAGGGGAGTCCAGCAAGGTATGGCTTGCTTGGACCCCCCAACATTTTTCTACCAAGAATCCTCCTCAAATATTTCCCTAGGTCTCCCTATAAAAATGGTACCTCATTCGGGTGGGTGGCCCAAGTACCTGCAACAAGGAAGGGCCCAAAATGTATTGAGGAGACATCAAAATAACCTACCAGAGAAAACATCCTGGTTTTTCAAGGGGGGGGGCACCTGGGTTTTTGGCCCCCGGCTCAGTGGCCATCTAGGGAAACTACCAAACCCACACATATCTCAAAACTAGGCACCCGAGGGAGTCCAGCAAAAAGTATGGCTTGCATGGACCCCCCAACATTTTCCTACCCAGAAACCCCTGCAAACTTAAAATTTTGCTGAAAAAATTCCTTTTTTCTCAAATTTCTGTGTGGCAAATTTGTGGGATCATGGGCTGACACAAATTTCCTGCCACTCAGTCTTCCCCTAGGTCTCTTGATAAAAGTGATACCTCACTTGTGTGGGTGGCCCAAGTACCTTTGACAGGCAAGGGCCCAAAACGTACCGAGGAGACATCAAAATGACCTATCACAAAACATCCTAGTTTTGCAAGGGGGGTCACCTCGGTTTCTGGCCCCGGGCTAGACGGCCATCTGGGGAAACTACCAACCCCACACATTTCTCAAAACTAGACACCCGGGGGAGTCTAGCAAGGTATTGCTTGCTTGGACCTCCCCCCCCCCCCAAAGTTTCCTACCCAGAAGGGGTTAGGGTAAGGTTATGCTATGAACTTTGACATATGGGGCATAACAGATGTGGATGAGGTCTCATGCCTGTAGTATTTATGGATGGGATTAATTGATTCCTCTATGTAGAGGAATTGAACTGAATAAAGACTTCAGAAATGTGAGAGATGGGTAGTTTCAATAATCCCAGGTTGAGGAGTGATTGGGAAGAGCAGTATCTCCCTCTGATAGGTGGAATATAATTACTTATAAGCATATATAAAGAGGTAAAGGAAGAAAGGACAATATAATTAGTGAAGTGTGATGTATTTATTCATTTTGTTTTCTGTTAATTGCCACATTTATTGCCTTTCACTTCCTTTGTAAAGCTGTGAAAGGATCTCTGTCAATAGGGTTTAGTTGACTTGTTGGGGCTGTGTTTTCTATTTATTCCTGTAAGAAATGAGGTGAGGTGCTGAGTTTTCTGATGATGGGGGCCCCTTCTTTTTAAAGAGGAAGAAGGGTTTTCAAAGAACTAACAAGGTGCTGATGTATGACCTTAAAAATGCTTGGCTTTTGAAAGCTCATCTGGGTTTGTTAGTTAAAAGCTGAGGTTATTCAAATTTTGTGAACACTGAGCTTTTTTATTATTTACTCACACACTTTACTCTTCTGTTAATTTTAGTATAAATAACCATTTGCATAAGAAATCAATCAGTCATACAGAATCGTGTTGTGTGACATTTTTTTGTATCATTGCTTGTGTTATGTACAACACACCTCCTGGGTGCTTGACAAGAGCAGCCACCTTGGGAGAAGAGAACACTTACACCTGATATCTTAGTTTGGTAGAAATCAATCATGTCCTGGGGCTCCTCAGGCACTCCGTTTTCTTTGTGACTCTGTAATTCCTTCTTCATGAATTCCTCCAGAATGGAATTGCTCCTGAAGATATCCTGATGAGGTCCTGGAAGATACTGCATCAGCCAAGGGAACGCATCAAAGAGCTGGAGTTAAAGATATTGTATTGATTAAGCAGAGTATCCTTTTCTGATTAAAGCTTTAACAAACAAATTGAATGTTCTTATTAGACACAATCTACCTCTAAAACAGACACATTCTGAATTATGGGCAGACAGTCATCAAGCCTCACACCTGCATTTATGTGAGTGGGTATGTGGGACAAGTGATTGCGTGAGTGTCTAAGGCAAAACTAAATTGGAAACTGCATTGCAAGAAAAGTTTAGTACATAAGTTGGAAAATGTTGTGGTATGAACTGTACAACTACAATGACACTATGGGGTCGATTAGGATCGCGGTTTTCCCGCATACTCCGGGCCGGCGCAAGCCACCGCCGGCCCGGAGGATGCGGGTAAACCGCTGCGGAGCCTCAAAAGACCCACCGCCATATTAGGATGGTGGTGGGTCTTGAAATCTGTCCGCAGCTTTTCTTCCGCGGTCGCCTTCTGACCGCGGCGGAAAAGCTTTAACATGGCTGGCGGTGTCTATCAAACACCGCCAGCCATAATAGGATGGTGTAAGATGTATGCTTTTCCGCGGTGGCTTTTCCGCCATGGAAAAGCATACGGACCTTCACTTCGGGGGCCTGTTGCGGGCCCCCTGGGTGAAGGGGGGGTGGGGGATGCACATGGGGGTACCTATGGTACCCCCCTGCATTTGCGTGAACAAAGCAGCAGGCACCGCGCGGTGCCTGCCGCTTTGCGCACGCAAATGTGATGCATGCATCTTTAACATTGCGGCGGGTGCAGCTTGAAGCTGCACCCGCCGCAATGTTAAAGATGGAGGATGTGACCGCCACCCTGGAATATACCCTGTAATATAGCAGGCAAGTAGTTTGTGATTTACATGAGAAAAGAATGTGCAAAAGTACAGGGTAGAAAAAAATAAAATCTCAATAAAAAGGTGACGACATTAAGAATTGAGGACAGATGAATAAAAACTAAAGCACACATCTGATGGGGAATTAAACACAGTCAATGTAAATTCAATTTCAATGGTGATCAGTTTCTTACCTAAACCTACATATATAAGTGAGGAACACATCATACTATACTGTTCGCTAGCTGTACTGTGTTCTTTCTTAATGCATGATGTAAGCTTTGTTGCTATCTTCTCTGTTTTGAATTATCACTCTGCTTCTTCTATTTTGTGTATATTTTAAATAGTTTTGAATTGGATTAATAGTAGACTAATGCAAAATATACAAACACCTAGGTGAACTCCTTACCTAACTCTGTAAGGTAAGAGAGTAAGGTGCTAAAATAATCACTGGTCATGGGAACATGGATATTATGGCAGCTGCAGTAGACTATTTCTACCTTTGGAAACATCAGGCTTCGTGATAAATCCAAACTGCCCCTTGCTGTAAGTTTATTCCAAAATAGTCATGGAGCAATCTCTTTCAACTCAAGTGCCCAGAGATCTGTTCCAGTAAGGGGTTGTTGCGAAACTGGGTAAGATTGAGAATTACTCCATCTCATCCTGTGACTGATGTATTCATCTCTCATCACCTTCTATATCTCATTCTCCTAAAACATATAGGGCCAGATGTAGGTAATCTCGATTTACCTACTCTTAAATACCGAATCACACTGATTCGGTATTTAAGAGTAGGTAAATGGGATGTAGGTAATTTCTCTTTTTAAATTACCGAATCGGTATTTACCGATTCGGTAATTGCCATTCATTCCTATGGGCCTGGAGGCCCATAGGAATGAATGTCAATTACCGAATTGGTAAATACTGATTCGGTAATTGGGGGAAACATTGAAGGGTGGAAGGGTGTCACTTTGACAGCCTGTTGCATCCCTCAATCGTGTATGGGTGCACATGTTGCAGACATGCATGCCCTAAGGGCATGTATGTCTGCAACATGGCAGCGTTTGAAAAGCAAAAAAATGCTTTTTCAAGGGTTTTCATTATTTACCACCAAATTCTAGTTGGTGGTAAATAACGAATTCTTAATGCCCTGTAGCACTGATTACAGTGCTACCTACATCTCATAATATAGATTCGGTAATTTTACAGAATCGGTAATTTTACCGAATCTGTAAAATTACTGAATCTGTATTTTAGGTGGCCCTACATCTCATTTTCCAAATACCGGTCAGTAACGGACGAAATTACCGAATTTCGACCGTTACCAACCGGTATTTGCCTACCTACATCTGGCCCATATTGTTTTCCACTTTTCTCACCTCACTTCTATTTTTTCTTTTTTGTCTTTCTATTTCCTCTGGATTGGTTGTGTGCTCCCTCCCGTTTATTTTATCCATAATCAACTTAGGCCTGTTTTTTTGACCTTGCACATGTTCTCTCTACTACTGCTGCAGTTTTTTACTATACATGTCTTTACTTTCTTGTTTTAGCATACTTTCTTTCCTTTTTCTCCTACTCGCCCTCTCCATTTTTCATTTATGCTTTGATATTCTCTCCCTCTGCTCTTCCTTTCACGTTCTCTTTCTCCTTTAACTTCTTTCTCATTCTACAGACTCTTTTACTCAATCAATTACTCTCTACTTGGGCGTCAATCTCCTGCCTAATTTTCTCTTTCTAACTTTAACAGAGAGCTCAGGTTGCTTCCTCATCGGGGGAAGCCCCGTGGATGCTTCCGGATCCGTTTCTTTCGTGAAATTTGTTATCGACCCACAAGCCGACGATTGGGGACAATAAACATTGGTCGATTCAGTTAATCCGTCATTCAAGGTGATAAGAAATCCTGATCACCTGGTCCATGGATAGAAGACCCTCGCTTCTAATCAGTACTTTCCAGGCCCCCCGGTGGGTACTACATCTTAACGCTTGTCATAATTTTATCCAAAAGGGTGCCCCAATTCTCAGAAGACTGACCCATACGATCAGGGCTCCTGTTCAGTTCCTTTGGAGCTGATACCAGCTTAGGTTTCCCAAGCACCTGCAGCCTCTCCTGCATTATGTCTTATGTGCCCTGAAGAAGGTGTGACCCACATCTGGGGTCATCCACCGAAACACACGTCGGCGCTGGTGCCCACTGATCGACACGTCTCATTCAAAATGTTCATCTTTTTGTCTCCCCTTGAGGTCTACATGAAGCTTCAAAGAATATGTAATAAATATTCATTGGGGACACATGTCTAAACTGTGGCCATTCGGCATGGTGGAATAATTATGAAGCATCATGTGTCTAATCTTATGTATAATACCTTCAACTATCATTTATGGAGATTATTGTGTCTGATGCAGTGGATCACCATTGAGCAATGGGTTGTGTGAGTGAGTGAGTGAGTATGTTTCTGTTAATAGTATGTGTTGCTGATTTGTATGTTTTGTCATGCCTGGGCACCACTAGTATGTACAATCATTTGTTGATGTGGTATTGTATTTATTGGAGTATTTATTAAAGGTTTATTACATGTATATTTGATATTTTTATATAACGAGAATGGGTAGAATACATTTGAGATACATGCCTTAATACCATGGTTTCATGGCATTAGTTATACAGCAGCCTACCCCTTTTTGCTGTTGCACACTGTTTTTTGCCTCCTGAGGGCGGTATTACATAGTTCCATTTTTCTTTATCCGTGACGTACAGCTTTTTTCATAAATTACTTACAGGCAGTGGGTGTGTTCTTGATTGATACTTGTGTTTTCCCTTGTTCCCCTGCCTAGGTATCCTCTCAGGGGCCCCCTTCAGTGTGATTGTGCTTCCTTTGATTAACCACTCCCTTAGAATATGAATTCATCTTAAGACTCACCCTGCCCCACGCACTGCCTAGTTTGCGAGCAACAACATCATTGGCTTCAATGAGCTGATGAAATTCTTCTTCGTCTCTGGAGAAGTGGTGCCCAAAAACCACAGCAGAGATCACATTAGCGACAGAATGGACAATCATCTGAAAGGGATCCAAGCTCCTCCCTGCAACCACAAAATGAAAAAATAACTCACTGAAGCAATTTATAGTAAACCAGAGAGTTGTAGGGCCCTTGGCTGATCAAACCAGGCAAACTGAGGAAAACAACAATGGACTGAAATGGTTTGCCGAATAGTCAGTCAAGATACTTTTATTCAATTAATAAAAATCAAAAAAAGAGACATAGATATAAATACATCACAGGGAGTAAACAACACCAATTCATACAAACAATATGTATATAAAAAACACGTAAGTTAAAACCCAGTTAAAATATTTCTCAATGAGACAATTAAAAAACAGCCAATATGCAGTTAATTCATACACTGGGAGGGAATACACTGTGACCTACGGCGACCTTTGTTAATACGGACAGACGCTACCAGGTAACTTGCTACATGGAAAGTGACTCGTGCGCTAGATAAAAGTTGCAAAAACAGGAGAGCGGGCCTCACCTGGAGTAAACGCGCCTCCCTCAGAATCGGGAATAAATATTTTTTCCTCATTTCTGCGTAATGGTCACAAAACATCATAAAATGTAGTGTGTCCTGTGTTGAGAAATTGTCACAGTCACAGGGTTTAGCCTTTTCTGGTGTGTCCCAGGTAGAAAAAGAACCAAGCATAAAATGTATTAAATTAAAACGAAATCTAATTAAAATAAACCAATGAAACGGTCTCGTTACCACAAGAAGATAAGGTTCACGTCCGGGGGCAGTTATCAATCCAAAGCTCCTTTTTACAAGTGGTTTCTTCATCTCCTTTGCCTCCCGCTCAGCTGTAAATAAGTTTAACAGGGCAACTTTAATCTCCCTCACGTCTTCTCTTTTTATACAACCGGGAGAGTGGAAAAGCTCGGGTCTGCCTAATTTCGGAAACATGGCTTTAATATAGACCAACCATGGGATCTTATGGGCTTTATCCAGAGTCTGGCAATCCTTGAGAATCAAATGGTTCAAGGAGATTTCCTGGTTAAGCCAGGTTTTGATCCAACAAAATACAGGGGCGGATTTCAGTAAATCTGTAACGAATCCCAACCCCAACTCTGAATGAGTTGAAAAGGTCGGGGTTGACTGTGGTACAGAGAGAAGGGATCTAATAAATTTATTCTCCACCTTCTGGATGTCATCCTGATTTGTATATCCCCAGATGGTGGAGCCATAGGTGGCTATTGCCAGGCATTTTGCTTTGTATACTTTAAGTATAGCCTCCATTGGTCTGAGTCAAGCGAAGAAGTCCTCCACACACTTGGGATTTTAAAAGTTAATATGCCTGCAGCACAAAGGCAACTCACTTCAGCTATACCGCAGCAGCACCACAAGTACCAGAAGGCTGTGTTGATGCCACGCCCACGGGGGCAGGGACTTGTTAAAGTATTTCCGGTGCGCTGTTTGCCTGTGACTCCAGATATGCCTGTGACGAAGGGAGTGTATCCCGAAACGCGTCGGCTACAACAATGACTGGGGGTTCTCTGTTCTCCACGCTGACAACCCCCAATAAATAAACGAAGGTCATCCACTTGTGCAGGCTCTTTCTTTGGGGGCAACTCTGTGTGTTGGATATATATATATATATATATATATATATATATATATATATATATATATATATATATATATATATACACACACACACATATATCGTGTGATGGTTTTTAAAAGAAAGGTTGTACAAGATTTCACCACTTTACTCATGGTATTGATGGAGCAAGGAGTCGCACGTAAAGCGACTTGCTTGTATTCATGAACCTCGAATAACCCTAATTAAATAATCAACCTGTTTGTCTTATTAATTTACCCCTTATTCTGACATTTTGGGTGTCCAAGAGATACTTGCCTATGTGTTTACTAATCCTAATACGCTTGCAACCTAAGATGGCTGCTGCTACACGGGAATTTCTACTGCGCATGCGCCGGTCATACCCATGTGACGTGACGTACTCGCATTTCTGGTGGGAAACTGTTTGCACTTGCGCATTAGAGCTAAAATGGCTGCTTTATGTTATCACATGCGAGAAGCTTGCATTTGCTGCTTTTGCTTGTTGTTCGTTCTGCATTAATCGCTAAAGCTATAGTTATTATAAAGTAATGGGAATAGTGTAAGGATTCATGGTATACAGTGTTTTCATTTTTCTCTGTGTTCTAAAACTGTTTCTATTTACTTTTCATGTATCGTGATCTTTGGGCATGAGGGACGGGAATACTCCATTTTGAAAAACCTTTCTGCGCATGACAGTCCACAGTCAGAGGATGAACTCTGTGTACTTGAACTCAAGCCAGATAGAAGCACCAGCCAAGATGTGCCTGGGAACTCACGTCTATCCCCACTAAGAAGAAGTCAAAAGACTACAATGTATTTATCTATAGACTGTCCATTGTTTCGCAAACTGAAGACATCATGTGAACCTGAAATTCGATGGGCGGGAAGGAAAATTCTAATGAGGGGTTTGAGAAAGCTCAAATCCTAGGTGGTGTGATGACCTGTCCTTTCTTTTGTCCAATCCAAATTGGGGATCATCACACTTGCAACATTTGGGGGGTGGTACATTGACCTGAAAACAGTATAGCTAGCCTAGGTTTAGCTAGAGATTTTGTCCGACTTGTCCGAATAGCTGACCTGTCACAGACCCAACGCACTCAATAGCTGATCGAAACAGAGGTGCTGCGGAGCACTCTGTCCGATGTCTCACTGACCCAATCGGGGTTTTGGGAACCTTAAGTACTGGCGGAGCACTTTGCTGGGGAATTCGATAACCCAATCGGGGTTCTGACTGATAACTGCAGAGAGGGTGCAGTGCAGGTGTTGCAACTGAACTACGGGTGCTGGTCTCAACTTTGGTGGTCCGGTTCTGATCCAAATCTGGGTTTCCTGTCCTGGTTTTCTATACTGCACCTGCTGGCCTACTGGCAATCGCTTTCCTTGGGGTTTCTCCTGTCTTTAACTAACCGGTTGCCAGGGTTGGTCACCGCACCGTTCTAGTTAAATATAAATCTGTGAGGAAAACACACTTGCGTCCTTTTTCCCTTACCCTTTCCTGAAATCTTGCTAAAGTTATAATTGCATATGTTCCTTTCTTTCCCCTTCCTTTGTGACAAAATACTGAAGTCGTGAAAGTGCCTTTATTAGCATGTTCCATTTTTCCCCTACCTTATAGTCGGATACTAAAGTATTGTCTCTGAATAAATAGATGTTCCTTTTCTATACCCTCCCTTTATTGTACTAAAGTGGTCATTCTGAATTATTAGCGTGTTCCATTTTCTTACCCACCCTATAGTTACATGGTGAACTTGCTTTTCGTCATTATTGTTTCATGTTCACTTTTCTTACCCATCCTGTAGGAAACAATAAACTGTGACATTCTAGCATGTCCCTTATTTTCCCCGTCCTCTAGAAACACCATTTCCAGTCTGATTCCAAGACGTTTATTTTCAGTATGCTCCTTTTTCTGACCTTCCCTTTAGACTTCTAAATGGTTGGCTTTATTTTCTTCTTACATGGTTATATGCTTTTCCTGATTCTGGTTATCGATAGTTTACTTGCTTTGAACCTAATGCTTATAACTCTTGAAGAAGAATAGATAAAGGTTTTCAAAACTTTATGAGTCTGTGGTTATTACATGAGTGCAAATATTATCAATGTAATGGTATTTCTGTTGACTGCTTATCTTTGCAGCTAGCTCCCTGATCCATTGTGATCATAGGTACCGGTGGCAAGGATTGGTAAGTCTAAGGTATAGGAAATAGTTAGGAATTGGATTACTGGCAGTAGACTGTAGGTTACCCGATAATAAATATGGTAAATTGAATTTATGGGCCCAAGTGTACATATGGTAAAATTATAGACGGGTGACCTGCGCGCTCTATCAGTAATTTTCTGGTAGCAGAGGCATGGTTAGGGACTAGTTAAGATAGGTAGGTAGGTAAACTGCTGCTAACTGTGAAAATTAAAACTTGCTGCTAAATAATATCGATCGATCAAATGAAAAAGTGTTTTAAATTGTTTGAAATGTTATGAAATGTTTTAAAATTTCTCTGATATGCTGCTATATTGATCTATGTATTAACAAAACTAGTTAGTGATTGTTATATGTTTGTCTGGAATCCCCGGGGCAGAATAGTGAGTGATAGAATAGAAGCCACGTCGCATAGAGGTCACTTACTTTCAGGAAAGTTAGTGCATGGTTGGGCAGAACTGGAAGCACTAATTAGGGTTTTTTGTATGAATGAATAAATGATAGCAAAGAGTTCGCTGGCAAAACTTCTATTGTGATATAACCTAGTAAGGGTCACACAGAATGAGTAGCAAGTTCGTCTAAGCTTGATTGTTAGCAGAGGGGTTCGCTGTTGAAACTTTTGACTTAGTATATATCCCAGAGTGGATGAGTCCGAAGGAGTAGCAGGTTCTCTAATGCTTGTGTGAAGAGTAGGCAGAAGGGATCTACTCACAGTATATGAAAAGTAAATGGAAGGGATTTACTTGCAGTGAAACAAATCTTTTCTTTCTAGACATTCGAGTACAGTGGCAAAAGTTTTTGCGTTGTTAATTAAATAGAGCACTTGCACTTTAAAATAAAGAATTGAATTGCTCATTACCTTGTGAAGGCGGGAGTCAGTTGCGGAGCTGCGCTGACGTCACTCAGTGCCCCGCTGGTATTGGTCGAGACAGCTGGTGTGTAGCTGAGACAGCATTGTAAAGGAGGAGTGAGCACAGGAGCATGGGAATTCATCTTACGAGAAAAAAAACGTGCACTCATTGGTTGAAATTGTTTGAAACTGCACATTTGGTTGGTTGCAGAAAAATAAAAGACGCATTTGTATTGAAGGTGTTTTTGTAAACAGAGTAATTTGCGAAAAGGTATATGTGGTATCCGACTCATCCCGAGACTCGACTTGATCCAAGATATCAAGGTTTTGTGAGAGATCAGTGGAAAACAGGTAGACCAAACATTATGTATGGAAACAAGAGGAATATGACTCTTGTAGACAGAGTAACGAATTATTTCAAGAAAGATAAGCCCATCAAAACTAGAGAAGGAGTTATCATTCCACCACCAAACACTCCGGCATCATTTATGTTATTTGACGGAGGCTACCATGCTTGTGTATGGTTAGAAAACTGGGTGGAATATACTAAAGATGACGGAATTTTAGCATTTCTCTTAGAAGGTACATTTAATGGGAGAATTGTGTTTAATTTGAGGACTCGAATGAATGATTTGCATCAAAGACCCAGACTAACGCAATATGAGGCCTTAGAAGAATGGGAAATAGAGGCTTTTGAGCGAGACAGACCCAGAATTGACAAAGGGTTAGCTAAATGTTATCCAAAGGTAAAGAAAGAGACCCGAGAAAAAAGAATGAAAGAATGGAGACAGAACTTGATGGTAGAAGGACTGTACCCTGTATTAACAGTAGATGAGCCCATGGGAGGGAAAAGGACAGAGAAAACAAAACATTTAATGACCAGTGGTGATTCAGATGATGATTATCTGGAGGATTTGTTAATGAAGAATCCACCACCTTATAATGAGGAACCCGGATCCCTAAGTGCGAGAAACCCATTCCTGAAACCTAATTATGGCGAGGGACCAAGTATGGCAAATCCAAGTGCCCCGAGTTATGGCCCACCTCTAATTACGCAGATAGTACATGTAACTTCCATGGATAAGGCACTTCAGGATAGAGAACGAGAGGCTTTAGTTAAACAAAGAACAGAACTAATTCAGAAAATCTCCCAATTAAATACCAGTCCTGAAGCTCTGACAATTCCAGTAACTTTTGGCCCAGTTGTTCCTTTGTACGGGTATAAGCAAACTAGTCCAAAAGCTCCAGTTATAACCACATCTGTACTACAGCCGAGAAAAGAGCCCTTGATAGTAGACAATCAGGCAAGTGAATGTGAATCTGTGATTTCCTTGATGGATTTACCGATAAGGGAACCAGAAGGGAGTTCACAGAGAAAGAACACTCCTTTTAGTTCAAGAGAAGTGCAAATTGAGTCATCTTCTGGTACGAGAAGTGCCACGGTGGTGACTCCTGAAGAAATCAACAGATGGACTCGAGAACTAGAAAAAACAAATCCCCAGGCAAAACCATTAGATATATATAAACTGAGAATAGAATTGGAGGAACTGATGGCTGGGAATGTGAGATTGGACAGACTAAACACCCTTAGTGAAGAGGAGTTGTTATTCATTTGCAAAAGCCTTACCCGCAACACCCGAGTGTATCATGAAAACCTAATGGACACCGCAGCTAGTATGGGAATAGACATTAGCAGATCTAAGGTGTTGCAAAAACCCTACAGAGCAGAGTTCTCAGATAAAGATTTGGAAAATATGAATGTGTCTGGGAAAAAGGTACAGATAGGAGAATTACTAAATTTGTTACAAAAATTGGGAGATTTTGAAAAATGGAAAGCCAGATGGGCCAAGAAAAAGAAAGATAGTAGATCAAAGCAAATGACATCTGAATATGTTTTAAAAGAAACAGAAAAGGTGGAAAAATTATATCCTATGCGAGAAGTCCCAGATGGAGGGTATGTACATGTTCCATGGTCCCGACAGGATATTGTGTCCTTTACAAATGACTTCCCAAAATTGCGAAAAAAACCTGTAGAATGGTACAGACAGGTCGAGAGATTTGTGAAAGTTCAAAAATGCCTCCTGAAAGATCTAAATGGTTTCTTTGACATTGTAGTTCCTGTAGATTTATGGACAGAATGTAAAATTGCTGTTGATTGGCCTAGTGAAGAATTCCCTAGAGACCCAAAGACAGGGGCTCCTTCAGGGGATGTTATGAGGAAGTACAATCAGGTGATGTTGTATTTGAAAGGAAAGGTGCCTGCAAAAGAAACTGATTGGACCCGAATAGATAGAACTACCCGGAATCGAGATGAAACTGTACATTCTTAGTCTGAACGACTGTTACAGGTGTTCAAAACATACAGCGGACTGGATAACATCGAATTGAAGGACATGACCCACTTCATAAATCGATTTGTGTTAGGGTTAAGGCCTGAGATCTCTTAGTGGATCAAAGACAATAAAATCTGCTGGCAAGCTTTACCAATTGATGAAGTCTTGAAATATGCTAAATACTGTGAAGACGAGTTGGAAAATAAACAAAAGGAGTTAAAAGAAAAGGTAATGTGGGCACAGGAAAAATTAGCAGAGCACCAGGAACAGCAGTTAAGCAAAATGACTAATAATCAGAATCATGGCCCCGGGAGTGGGGAGAACCGAGAGTAAAAATGAGCAGAGAAGAGGCAAGGAAGAAATTTCCCTGCCACGGGTGCGGACAGGAGGGACACTGGAGGGACGAGTGTAAGGCTGTGCAGAATGGTAATGTGCAAATTAATGATTTAAATCCACAGACGCAGAATGAGACACCACGGAAGACCCAGCAGCAGGTAAAACAGAATCAGTTGCCTCGTGCACCTAGGCCAAATTATAGGAGCAAAGCACAAAAGGGTGAAGACACCGAAATTTGGGAAAGAAGGGAGGATAGAAATGCAGAAAGTTCACAATTTTTGTTAAATGACACATTCCTCTGTGACGATACTTACTGACGGTGCCTGAGGGGGGAGGACGAGGAGTGCGTGCTTGGCGCCTCCTTGCCGGTGGACCAGTCAGGGCCATACATTGACGGAAAGGTTGAAGGAAATGACGTCACCTTTCTGTTGGACACTGGTGCTACCCGTTATACTGTGAGAACAGCAGACGTTCCAAACCTACCCCTCTCTGGAGAAGCGATTCAAGTAGTGGGCGTTTCTAATAAGCTAATTAGTACCCCACTTACAGAACCAATGGAAATACCAATGGAAATAAAAATAGGGGATTGTAAAGAGATGCATAGATTTGTCGTCTGTGATTCAAGTCCCTTGAACCTACTAGGACGAGATTTGTTGTGCAAAATGAATTGTACAATCTTTTGCACTCCAAATGGCGTCGAAATTCAGACCCCAGATGAAGACAGAATTTACAAATTATTGCTAGCAAGACCCGACACAGAAATTAAAAGACTGACAATACAAGACTTACCGGAAGACCTCCAACAGACAGTGAAACTGGAAGTATGGGATTTTACTAGAAAAGATGTCGGATTAATGGTAAATGTTGACCCAATTAAAATAGCAATAAAAGAAGACACAGTCTACCCAAATACTAAACAGTATAAAATGAGTGCAGAAGTCAAAGCAGGAGTTGCTACTGAAATCAAACGATTGCTAGAAGCAGGCATTTTGCAAGAAGTATTGAGCAGTCCTTGTAACTCACCAATAATTGGCATAAAGAAACCAAGTGGTAAGTACAGGGTCGTACAGGACCTGCGCAAGGTTAATAAAATTGTTGTTCCTTGCTGCCCTGTTGTGCCAAACCCTGCAGTGATTTTATACCAAATACCATGGAATGCTGGATGGTTTACCGTCATTGACTTATGTCATGCATTCTTTTCGATTCCATTGCATCCAGATAGCAAATTTCTTTTCTCATTTGAATTCGACAGTCATGTATACGTTTAGAATCGTGTTCCTCAGGGGTACACGGAGAGTTCTTTGATTTTTTATCAAATTCTTAAAAAAATGTCTTGAAACCCTGATATTGCCGGGAAAATCAGTCCTGGTGCAATACATAGACGATCTCTGGGTGGCGTCTAAAAGCAGAAAAGACTGTGTTGTCAACACCATTGCCTTACTGAACCATTTAGGTGAAGGTGGACATAAAGTGTCGCCAGAAAAACTACAGTTCTGTACCTCATCAGTAAAATATCTGGGGCACCAGATAGAGCGAGGTATCAGGAAAGTTACCACAGAAAGAATTAGAATAATTCGTAACATGGAATTGCCCAATACCCAGAAAGAAATTAGAATGTTTCTTGGAGTTGTAGGATACTGTAGGCAGTGGATTGTGGGATTTGCAGTGCAGAGCGAGATACCAAACCTTGCAAGGCGACTTGCAAGAGGGGCAAAAAATAAGGATGAAAAGCTAAAAATTATGAACAAAGAGAAAGAAAAAGACAAAGATAATGATAAAGATTTGGAGAAACATAAGGATCAAGACAAGGGCACATATAAAGACAAATACAAAGATAAAGAGGACAAGGATAGAGATAAGGGTAAATGCAGAAACAAGGCCAGTGACAAAGACAATGACACTGAAGGGGGCCCTGATAGCTCCCAAGTGACCGCAAAAATGGAGCTTTTGGCAAGAAAAGCGAAGCGGCTACAGGCCATCAAAAACCTAAAATGTGCAGCAAAAACTAGCGGTCTGTCCAATGATGCTCAACCCAGGATTTCAAACATCTTTGCCCCAGTAATTAAGGAACAACACAGCCAGATGGGGCCAATAGAAATGGTCGATAATCAACACAATCCATATAACGTATCAAAAATTCCTGGTAGCCTGAAGAGGCAACTGACTCCAGCAATCAGAGAACCTTTCACCATTCCGACAACTTAAGCGAGTATCTTTCCAAACCTTCAATGTACTGAATCTACAGCTTCTACCCACCTCGAACTGCTCCACAAAAAAGCATAGAGCCCGAAAACACTGCTTACTCACGTTGCTCAGGTTTAAATTTGGACTCTGATCTAATCTCAGGTAGTTTAGCTCCATTTCCAGACGGACCCTCGGGCAAACCTGAATCGGAAATAGAGTCAGAGGTAGAGTCTGAGTCGGAAGTATTTGAGACTGGGATGTCCACTTCGAGTGAACCAGAGAAAGTGAGATATGAACAGATAAACAACGATTCCTCCGACCAGTCCGACTTTCAAATTAACCCCAAGGCTAAGGGTGAAAAAATAAAAGATTCTACTAAGGATAATGGTGGAGGAAAAAAACAGGAAAAGAGGAAAAAAAGACAAAAAAGACAAAAAAAACTTTTTGACGAAGACACTACAGATCAAGGGAATAATACTGATTGGATGGATCAACGAAAAGGGCATTCACCCCCTAAAGCCACTATACTGTCGGATCCGATCTCTAGTCCCAATCCCGATCCCGATCCCGATCCAGGGAGAGATGTCAAAAAAACTGTGCATAAGACATCCGGCAAAGAGGTAGGGCAAACAGAGCCTTCCTTGGGGGACGTCCTCAATTCAATCAGAAATTTCCAAGAAGATGTGAAAAGGGACAATAAGAAACTCCAAGCATGTCTAGAAATTTCGGATAGAATGGCTTCTGTTGAGATACGAACCGAGAATCTGGAAAAGGATGTCTCCGACCTCCAGAAACAAGGAAAAAAACATGAGGGAATTGTGAGAGACTTGATGATGAAAGTGGAGGATCAGGAAAACAGGACACGGAGGAACAATCTATGCCTCCTGGGAATCCCCGAGAGAGTGGAGGGGAACGACCCAAGGGGCTATATGTCATCCCTGTTCAAAGAATCATTCCCTGAATTAACCGACTGGGATTGAGACAAAGAGGTTCAGCGGGCCCACCATTTTCCACTTACCCTCAAAAAGGGCCCGCACTCATCAGAGAAATACCCCAGAGCGATGTTGGTCTATTTTGGAAATTTTCTTTTAAGAGAAAAAATATTTGACCTTGCACGTCCAACTCGCAGAAGAACATTTAAAGGGTTCACATTTTTTAGCAGACCTGACTTTGCTCATGCAACGGTGGAAAGAAGATGGAGCTTGCGGCAACTCTTCACTCCATTCGAACATCTGGGTGCCACAGTATTTCTACAAAATCCGGCAAGACTAAAGATCATTTGGAATGGAGCCACTAGAATTTTTGTCAGTGAAATCCAGGCGCAAAGCTATCTCGAAGAGATAACGGAAATCAGCAAAGACAAAGATAAACTAAAAAAAAGGGGGATAAATAAACCAAAACCCTCATAGTGCTTCGCTGTTTGGACAGTCATGACACGAAGGCTATTGATAGGAAGTAAAAGGTGGAGGGGGCACATTGGGAGCTATCAAAGTTGGTGCACAGGAAACATAATGGAAGACATTGCTAAGATTAATTTTTCGCTCTACACGATTTAAGGTTCAGGGGTTAGGAGGCGGAGATGCCAGCTATCTACTGATCACCAAGATGCCCGCAACCGGATTCCTTGGGAACCAGGTAGCCTCATTAGATGGTGGAGGAGGGGGGGTGGGACACAGGGGCGGGAGGGCGGGGGGAGTGTAGGGGTTTTAAGGGGAGGGGGAGGGTGCGACTATAAAGACAAAAAAAACAACAACAATAAAAACAGGCGAATATATTTGAATCGGCGATCAGAGGAGAAAAGAAAAGGAGGGACGGGGAGGAAAAAAAAAAAAGGAAAAGACAGGAATAGGGGGAAAAAGGGGGGGGAAGTTGTAATGGCTAAACTTAAAATATTTTCTATAAACATCTGTGGGCTTAATGATTATAAAAAAAGACAAAAAATAGCGATTGGCCTGAAGTCAACCGGGGCCGAAATTATTTGTCTCCAAGAGACTCATGTTGAGGGATCCCAAATACACCCTATGAAAACCTTGGGAAATAAACTAGTTGTTGCTACCACACAGGCAAGTAAAACTCGTGGGGTGGCTATTCTGACACAAGGCAATAGAATTCTAGTCATAAGATCAGCAGCATACTCAAAGGGTAGATGGGCGATTGCAGAATGCCAATACTCTACTGGGAAAAATATTACGATATGCTCAGTATATGCCAGTATAGTTGACGATCTGGAAGTATTCCTGTTCTTATTTAACGAACTGGCACATTGGCCGGTACCCATGATTGTTTGTGGTGACCTTAATCTCAACCTTCCACAAAACTGGTTCTCTGAACAGAACTTTAAATATAAAGGCAGGAAACCTAAAACTTGGAATGCTGTGAAAGAGCTCTGCCACACACATGGGTTGGTAGACTGTTGGGGGATTAAATATCCATCTAATCCCGGTTACACATTTTTCTCCCATCCTCATCAAACATGTACTAGAATAGACTATGTATTGGCTCCACACACTTTTGTTTCCAATTGTTCCCTAGAACGGCTTCCCAGAGTACTTTCAGACCACAATCCTCTAACTATAAGCATAGATATTGGGGTGACCCAGTCCGTTCAAAGCACCTGGACGTTTGAAAGGGCTCTTTTGATTAATGACAAGTATTGTAATGATATGGAAAATTGGGTCTCAGAATTCCTAAATTTTTAATATGGGTAGCGCCCCTTTGGTTATGGTCTGGGATTCATTAAAATCAGGAATAAGAGGCGAAACACTAAGATTCTCAATTCAAAATAACAAAGAAGCAAAAGATAAGCTAAAAAATTACAGGAAAATTTAGTAAGTAAGGAAGAAGATTTAGTTAGGGCGGTCATAGGTGAGAATAATCCAGAAGGGGCTGCAAAAGGGTTGCTATAGCAAAGAATCTTATATCTGATATTTTCACTAGGAAAGCAATTTATAAAGCTTCAATGTGTAAGGAAAAAAATTATGAAATGAGCGAACAGGTGGGCCACCAACTGGCAATCCATGCAAGACAACAAAATTCGGAAAGTACAATTAAAACTATTAGACATCCTATCTTTGGATTAACTAACGACCCAAAAGAAATCAGGGAAGCGTTCAAGGGGTACTATTCAGATCTTTATTCAGAGACAGGAAGCAGCCAGGGTAAAATACATGAATATCTAAATTTGCATCTAAGGCCCCGCTTACCACAATTAGATCAAGACAATCTTTCTGAGACCCCAGATTGGATAGAAATTCTCCTCTCAATAAACAGTCTGGCCTCAGGGAAGGCTACAGGCTTAGATGGAATTCCGGTTCAATTTATGCCAAATTTAGTAAGACATTGAAAGACATTCTAACTAAATTAATGATACATGTCTTTCAGGGTGGACGCCCTCCAGACTCTTGAGCCCGGGCAAAAATCATCGTATTCCCCCAAAAAAACAAAGATCCTACAGAACTGGGCGCATATAACCCATTTACATTAATTAATAATGATTCTAAAATATATTCTAAAATGTTAGCCTGTAGACTCTCACCAATTATCCATAAAATTCTATCTGCTAGGCAACATGGATTCGTCCCAGGGAGATCAACAACAGACCATATCCAGAGGGTGATCACGCTTTTTGACATGGCAGAGGTAGCAGGAGACCCTATGGCCTTGGTACTATTAGATACGGAAAAAGCATTTGATAGGGTCTCCTGGCAATATCTCTGGATTGCCATGTCAAGGAGCGGGATTGGGGATCACTTCATTAAAGCTGTACAGATGTTATATGTCACACCTGAAGTAGTGATTATGATTAATGGGGACCTATCGGAAACCATCAAAGTGACAAGAGGCATAAGGCAGGGGTGCCCTTGCTCTCCTCTACTGTTTGCCCTTTTTATAGATCCTTTTATTACGAGGTTAGAGACAAACAAATCCATACTACCTATAAAAACCATCAATGGCGAAACTAAAACTTTGGCTTTTGCAGACGATATCGCAATTGTTACAGCTGATCCAATGTCGGCAGTCAAAGTGATGGAGGAAGAAGCAAAAAGGTTTGGGGAGATATCAGGGTATAAACTGAACCAAACCAAAACCCAGATCATCATCAATAACAAGACTATCTACTCAGACGAAAGGGTTGTAGACAAGGCAGTATATCTCGGCGTGAACATCACAGCAGATTTAGATAACTTAGTGAGCCTAAATCTGAGCCCTCTTTTAAAACAGACTGAAAAAAGCCGAGCTCATCTACACAACCTGCACCTTACTAATATTGGTAGATGCAATCTTATCAAAATGTTGTTCTTTCCTAAATTTTTGTATTTTTTTCGCACAATCCGTTTAAACTTTGACCCACAGGTTTTTAAAACTATAGACAACATTTTTGCACGCTTTATTTGGGGATTTGGAGGAACACGTAGAGCCCAAAGGTTTGTTACCTTTCCTAGGGAAAGAGGTGGCCTGGCATTACCAAACTTCAAACTATATTGGTGGGCCACTATCCTTAAATATTGTAGAGTGCTCCTAACCCCCAGGCAGGAATCTAATTCAAAGAGTCCAGTTCCAACGCCACAGGAACTCATCCTCGGTGGAGAGGCAAGCAATCATTTGTGGAGGCTAACATATGACTGTCATTTAAAAAAAGTACGCTTCAAATCACTCAAAGGCATTTATATCGCTTGGAATCAAATACGAAAACTTCTGGGGATCGGCAGATTCTCCCACTACACTACGCTATGTGGGAATAGTAATCTCCCGGAGATATTCAAAGACTCCTGTATGAGGCGCTGGGTTAGATCAGGAATAGTACAAGTTGGTTCACTGTACGATTCAGTGGGCTTTCGATCATTCGAATCCCTTAAAATTAAATTTGGACTTGAATCTCGCAATTTTTACAAATATTTACAAGTCAGAGACTATATTTTAAAAAAAGAGGGGGGAGAGGCATATCGGAAAATGTTGGCAATTGAAACGGCGCAAGCAGATAGGGCTAGAATAGGTGAAATCTATAAAAACCTAGCTACAGGCCTTCCTGATGACCTAGAGAAGCATTTCCTTAACTGGGAAAATAAACTAGGCATTTCTGAGACCATAATACATAAAACATTGGAAATGTCATCCTCTTTACTAATGTCCACTAAACTTCAAGCCCAATTCTACAAGACATTTTTCCAATTATATTATACCCCCGAAAAGATATCTAAATGGTGTACGGCAAAGGTACATTATGTCCTCGATGCGCAATGCCCAAGGTGGATCTGATACATATGTTGGCCACATGCGAAACCCTGAACACCATCAGACGAGAAATGTCTTTGTTTCTATCAGAGATCTTTGAAACTAGAATTGTGATCACGACAATGAAATAATACTTGGGGTTGATAGGGATCCTAGACCCGCTACCATTCAAGGACTTCTGTTTATTTCAATGGCCATACTAAGAATTTGCCTGACATCAACTTGGTTAGACCCATGCCCACCTTCATTCCATCAATGGCGGGCACGATTACTAGCTGCAAATAACGTGGAAATAGCCATATTCAGCAGGAAGGGAATAAAAAGGGAAAAAAAAGGACTTGAAATATAACATCCGCTTACACAATGGATGGGGAGATCGATTTTGTAAAATTGTCTAACCATGATATTAGAAATGTGCCTCGTTCCTCCTTCTTCCACTCTTAATCCTTCTATCTTTCTGCTCCGTGCTTTCGTGCTCTCTTGTTTTGTATGAAGTATTTCCTGCTTAACTTATTGTGTCCCTATTCTAACAACTTTGATTTTGATTCATCAACATGATGTGCGTGTTTAATAATTTAAAGTGGTCTGTATGGGGGGGGTTCAAAGGGTGGTTTAATTGACGAAATTGTTCAATAAAGACCAGTTAAAAAAAAAAAAAATCAGACCCCAGATGAAGACGGAATTTACAAATTAATGCTAGCAAGACCCGACACATAAATTAAAAGACTGATCATACAAGACTTACCGGAAGAACTCCAACAGACAGTGAAACCGGAAGTATGGGATTGTACTGGAAAAGATGTAGGATTAATGGCAAATGTTGACCCAATTAAAATAGCAATAAAAGAAGACGCAGTCTACCCAAATACTAAACAGTATAAAATGAGTGCAGAAGTCAAAGCAGGAGTTGGTACTGAAATCAAACGATTGCTAGAAGCAGGCATTTTGCAAGAAGTATTGAGCAGTCCTTGTAACTCACAAATAATTGGCATAAAGAAACCAAGTGGTAAGTACAGGGTCATACAGGACCTGCGCAAGCTTAATAAAATTGTTGTCCCTTGCTGCCCTGTTGTGCCAAACCCTGCAGTGATTTTATACCAAATACCATGGAATGCTGGATGGTTTACCGTCATTGACTTAAGTCATGCATTCTTTTCGATTCCATTGCATCCAGATAGCAAATTTCTTTTCTCATTTGAATTCGACAGTCATGTATACGTTTGGAATCGTGTTCCTCAGGGGTACACGGAGAGTCCTTTGATTTTTAATCAAATTCTTAAAAAAAATTCTTGAAACCCTGATATTGACGAGAAAATCAGTCCTGGTGCAATACATAGACGACCTCTTGGTGGCGTCTAAAAGCAGAAAAGGCTGTGTTGTCGACACCATTGCCTTACTGAACCATTTAGGTGAAGGTGGACATAAAGTGTCACCAGAAAAACTACAGTTCTGTACCTCATCAGTAAAATATCTGGGGCACCAGATAGAGTGAGGTATCAGGAAAGTTACCTCAGAAAGAATTAGAATAATTTGTAACATGGAATTGCCCAATACCCAGAAAGAAATCAGATTGTTTCTTGGAGTTGAAGGATACTGTAGGCAGTGAATTGTGGGATTTGCAGTCCTAGCAAGACCATTGATAAAAATGACAAAGAAAGGAGCTAAGGACCCAGTGGAATGGGATGACGAAAGCATGACTGCTTTTGTGAAATTGCTAGAATGTTTGTGTACAGCTCCTGCATTAGGAATGCCTGACTATTCAAAAGAGTTTGCATTGTTTTGTGACACACGAGACAATTGTGCACTTTCAGTCCTGACCCAAATGCATGGTTTAACCAGACGTCCAGTGGCATATTTTTCTCCCACATTGGACCCAGTAGCAGCTGGATTACCTGGATGTCTGAAAGCTGTAGCTGCAACATGCACGAGTCTTGAACAAAGTGAGTCCATTGTTATGGGACATCCAGTTACTGTGTATGTTCCACATTCTGTTGTGATTTTTCTGACAAGAACTAAAACTCAGTATCTCACACCAAGTCGGCTGACTAAGTATGAGAGAATCCTTGTAGGTGCAGGAAATGTGACCATTGCTAGATGTAATATTCTGAATCCAGCTACCTTATTGCCTAATTCACTCGCAGCAGAAGTGACAGAAGAAGTAGAACATGACTGCATTGATTTGACCGAGTTTAGTACAAAACCACGCCCAGACATAAAAGAAGAGCCTTTAATTGATGAAGATTATGAGCTGTTTGTAGACGGCTCATACATGAGACATGAGGAAGGAGGCCTAAGCGCTGTCTACTCCATGTGTACTTTGTGAGGTCCAGTGGAAGCATCCTATTTACATGGAGTCAAGTCCGCATAAGTAGCTGAATTGGTTGCATTGACAAGAGCTTGTAAATTGGGGAAACACTCGAAATTATAACCATATATACTGATAGCCAGTATGGTTATGGGGTTGTGCATGACTTTGACCAATTATGGATGCAAAGGGAGTTCCTGACTTCTTCAGGCACACCTATCAGAAATGGAAATTATGTGCAGGATTTACTGGAAGCAATCCAGTTACCAAAAGATTTGGCTGTGGTCAAGTGTGTTGCTCACAAATCTGGCAATGACATTCTGACAGCAGGTAATCGATATGCTGACCAGTTAGCCCAGCATTGTGCAAAATACAAAATGGCTATTAATAAAAAGGTTGGGGGAAACGGAAACAGCTGCCAACTTATGATGCTAGAAGGAATAAAAACATGGGAGGAAATGAGAGACTTACAGGATGCAGCAGGGGCAAAGGAAAAGTAGAATTGGAGGAAATGTGGTTGTCAGAGAAGGGATGAAGATGGTGTCATTGTTTACCTTGATGGTATGCCTGTGTTGCCAGACTGTCTGCTTGCTCCTATGGCTAGGATGATACATGAAGACACACATTTAGGAAGAGATGCAATGATACGCATCTTTCGACAGACATGGTTCAACTCGAAATTCAGAAACATAGCAGAGGCACTCTGCCAAAGGTGTCTGATTTGTCAGCAATTTAACCCAGGAAAAAAACTGTAGTGTTAGCAGGAAGGATTGGAAAGGCAGAGGGCCCTTTTATTCGACTGCAACTTGACTTTATTCAGTTACCGCCTTGTCGAGGAATAAAGTACCTACTTGTAATTGTCTGCCTATTTTCAAAGTGGGTAGAAGCTTACCCCACACTCAGAAATGATAGCCTCACTGTAGCCAAATTGTTACTTAGGGAACTTATACCTCGGTACGAATTTCCAGTCACAATTGAATCAGACAGAGGAAAGCATTTCCATAGTGAAGTGATAAAAACAGATCTGTGAAGCATTCAAAATCACGCAAAAACTGCACTGTGCATATCGCCCAGAGGCTTCTGGAGTGGTAGAACAGCTGAATGGCACTATTAAATCAAGATTGGGAAAAATGTGTGAATTCACTCAAATGGAATCGCCAGATGCTTTGGGAAGAGCAATGCGGCAAGCATGGGTGCCAGCATACAAACTGATAGGCATATCTGATGATTTGGTACTAGAATACTGCAAAGAACTGGCTGACCAAGTGCGTTCCATCTCTCACCAGGTTGGGGAAGACGCTGTCGCCAGGCCAACGACTCCAGCACATGACCTGAATCCAGGTGACTGGGTCGTAATAAAGAAACATACTCGGAAAGGTTGCCTTGCACCAAGGTGGGGAAAGCCACGATAAGTACTTCTGGTTACCACCACAGCTGTGAAGTGTGCAGGAGTACCTCGCTGGATCCATGCCAGCCACACGAAGAAAGTGACTGAACCTGAAGAAACTGAGGCTGAAGGTTGTGTAGCTGAGGAGTCCTAAGATATCGGTCCTGAAGTAGCTGAAGAAGAACAACCGAGCTCCAGTCAAGATGATTGGGTCCCAATAATCGAAATCAAAGCCAAAATCAGCATACACCTGAACAAGGCCAGTTTAGGGACCAGGCGGAAGAAGCTGATGAAAGACCTGGACCTAGTCAGTTAGGGAGAAATACAGAAGACGATCTTGAAGCAGATGTGCCACAACTGAACGAAAATAAAAGAGCGTTTGAAGAAAGCCAAGACACAGTGCCAGTTAAAAAACTCAGAAAAGGAGACAAGGGGGCATATTACCAAGCATAAGCAAAAAATATCGCTAAGCTTGGTCAGCGGCTATAATAATATCGCCGTGCTTCGCCTATTTGTATCGCTTAGGAGCCTTGCTATTATCAAGGTTTATCTCCTAAGCGATAAAAATCAGCCGAAATTCATGAATATCGCTGAAAAGTCAGCAATATTCATGCATTACCGAGCAAATGCTCTTAGCCATGTTATCCACCTACCATTGGATAACATGGCTAAGAACTGCTCTGGGCAGGCGTTAGCTTTTGGAGATAATCGCGCTTAGGGGTCCATTATGATGTCGGGCGGATTTCCTCTGCCAGGCTGGCGGTGGCTACCGCCAGCCTGGCGGAGGAAATCCTCCCGACATCATCAGCCCAATTCCCCCCCGCCAGATTTGGATGGCGGGTGGGAAACACCGCCCGCCTGTTTTCCGCCCCGGTCGCCTAGCGGCCGGGGCGGAAAACCAGTAACATGGTGGCGGTGTCTTTTAGACACCGCCCGCCGTATTACTATGGGCTTTGCACAATGCATTTCCGTGGCGGCAATGCCGCCACGGAAAGGCATGCGGAGACTCCCTGCGGGGGCCCCTTGCGGGCCCCCTGGGAGTCCATGCTTTGGGGGGTGCACATGGGGGGTACCTATGGTACCCCACCCCCGCATTTCAAAGTGCAACATGGCAGGCACCGCGCGGTGCCTGTCATGTTGCACTTTGAAAAGCACAACATGCACTTTTTCCATTGCGGCGGGCGGAGATTCCTGCTCCGCCCGCCACAATGGTAAACATACAGGATGCGCCCGCCTGTGTGGCGGGCGCATCCTAATGCCATTTTCGGGACCCCCGCACTGTTAGCGGGCGGTCCACTACTCCGTTAGGGTGGCGGGCGGGCTTTGCCTAATGGACCCCTATGTTCCAAAAGTAGGTAATAGGAGATAGCGATGTTAGCGACTGTTTCCAGTGCTAACATCTTGGCACGCCCACTTTGCATGTCATTAGTGATAAATATCACTGACATGCAAAGTGGGCCCCAAGATGAACGCTATCTCCTACTAGCTTTTGCTAACTGGTGTTAGCGACAGCTAGGTAATAGGGCGATAAAATTATCGCCGCTCTAGCGGGAAAAATTCCCGCTAAAGCGGCGATAAGGCCCTTGTTAATATGCCCCAAGGTACCTAGATTTGTCAAGAGACTGAGACTACGACTAAAGACAATTACCGAAGAACCTGAACATGTGAACGAGGTCTCAAGTCAAGCTGAAACATCTGTGATACAAAACAGGCGAAGAAGTGCCCGAATAAAAAGACTGAATAACAAATACCAGAGTCCTGAGTGGAAGACTTTGAAAATTTGGAAATAAGTGACGAAAGTGATGAAGAATTGATCACTGACCAGACTGACGAAGAAGTGAAACCAACCTGAAAGTTTTTTCCGAGTAAGCAAACTGAGCAAAGTTACAAAGAGGGGTTGAAGCTTCTCTTGAGTCTATATGTCTGATTCCTCTGTGAATGGGAGACCGAGACGAGGTTGTTTAAAAACATGCTGCAAAGTATGTTTATGTAGTGTAGCAATAGTACTGATACTTTGGATAGGATTAACAATAGCTATTCCTTCTATGATGAGTAAAGACCCAAACCTGTACCCAAATAATCACCTGCCAAAAGACACTGTAGAATTGCAAACTAGAAATGCACCACAGAGAATAGTTGCACCAGAAAAGATTTAGAAGCACCAGATGAGGAAGAATTACATTATAACAAAATCAAGAACAAAACCCATTTAAATGTATTTGCAAACCTGTTAGTACATTGTGTGGAAGCTATGGAAATAGATGATTGCTATGTCTGCATGAAGCTGCCCACTTCAGTAGCTGAAAGTGTGACATACCACCATTTGCCACTAACCTATGGAATCTCCTGTAGTATTGTAACTAGTTTATTCTATAGAAGAGGATCTTTACAGTATTAATATTCAAATTTTGATGTGATATTTTCTGAACTTCCTGTACGAAGAAACCTGAACCCTGTACATATGACTAGAGATGTAGCAAAATACATGAGCGAATATTTTCTAACTGTAGGTAAAATAAATATAGATGACGCACACAAAGATAACTTGAACTGTTCATTACACGAACAAGAGAAAATGTTTCTAAATATGGAAGAGAAAAGAAGAGAAAGTTTCCAAAAGAAAGCAAAGGACAAGAATCAGAAAACCCCTAAATGGGCTGAAAGCATAGGGAGCACCTCAAATGGTGGGGCTAATGCTGCTATGTTGCTGGATTTGGAAAAGAATGGGAAACTTTGTCTTCAAAGAGAAAGAACCATTTATTATAACAATATATTCATTGGTTCCAGTGAATGCGAACACAATTACAAGGTAATTGGGGGTTAAGGTTTCAAAGATGGGTCAGAGCCTGTGTTTCCTGGAATTTATTATATATGTGGGAACAAGGCTTATTTCAAGTTGCCCGACCATTGGTACGGGAGTTGTTATTTTGGTATTGTCTTTCCCAAGATATACCATGTGGGGAAAATCACTGGAAGCACTGAAAGAACTAATGAATTAGTATGTAGTAAAAGAGAAAGTGTTGGTGAAATAGTAGGTGATATTTTTAGTGCATTGATACCTACAGTGGGAGTGGCTCTGAATACACACAGAATTTGCAAATTGTCAACAGTAGTAGATCGGTTATCAATTGACACTGCTGGAGGTTTCCTGATGGTCAATACCAAATTGGTTGCGGTCAGATCTATGGTTTTACAAAATCGACTTGCCCTTGATACATTATTGGCAAAAGAGGGCGGAGTCTGCAGAATGTTGAAAGCGCAACATTGTTGCACTTACATACCAGACAAAAGTGTGGAAATTAAAGGGTATGTGAGAAACATTACAAATCTGGAAAAAGAGCTCAAACCACTGGAGGTTGATAGCGCATGGAAGAGACTTACTGATGGTCTCTCCGCTGTAGGTAGTTGGTTTTCTAACTTAGGTAAGAGTCTTGTGAGTAAGATACTGATGCCAATAGCGGGAATAGGTCTATTAGTGTTTAAAATAGAAATTTGTTGCAAATGTCAAAAACACAAAAAGAAATATACTGTGAATAGGCGAGGAGTGAAAAGAAATGTTGATGAGCTCGAATTAGAAGAATTGAATAATCAGATTTACAAAAGGGTGAAAAATTCTCCTCCTAATAAAGATACTGCGAAAAAGCTAAACAGAAAGTTTGAAGAGATTGAACTGGGTGAGATGTGAGAAGTTGGCATTTGGTTCCATTAATTGTGATGATATAAAATATTATCAAAGAGGGGATTGATGGAGCAAGGATTCGCAAGTAAAGCGACTTGCTTGTATTCATGAACCTCAAATAACCCTAATTAAATAATCAACCTGTTTGTCTTATTAATTTACCCCTTATTCTTACATTTTGGGTGTCCAAGAGACGCTTGCCAATGTGTTTACTAATCCTAATACGCTTGCAACCTAAGATGGCTGCTGCTACGCAGGAAATTTCTACTGCGCATGCGTCGGTCATACCCATGTGACGTGACGTACTCGCAGTTCTGGTGGGAAACTGTTTGCACTTGCGCATTAGAGCTAAAATGGCACATGCAAGAAGCTTGCATTTGCTGCTTTTGCTTGTTGTTCGTTCTGCATTAATCACTAAATCTATAGTTATTATAAAGTAATGGGAATAGTGTAAGGATTCATGGTATACAGTGTATTCATTTTTTCCTCTGTGTTCTAAAACTGTTTCTATTTACTTTTCATGTATCGTGATCTTTGGGCATAAGGGACAGGAATACTCCATTTTGAAAAACCTTTCTGCGCATGACAGTCCACAGCCAGAGGATGAACTCTGTGTTCTTGAACTCAAGCCAGATAGAAGCACCAGCCAAGATGTGCCTGGGAACTCACGTCTAACCCCACTAAGAAGAAGTCAAAAGACTACAATGTATTTATCTATAGACTGTCCATTGTTTCACAAACTGAAGACATCATGTGAACCTGAAATTCTATGGGCGGGAAGGAAAATTCTAATGAGGGGCTTGAGAAAGCTCAAATCCTAGGTGGTGTGATGACCTGTCCTTTCTTTTGTCCTTTTGGGGGATGGTACACTGACCTGAAAACAGTATAACTAGCCTAGGTTTAGCTAGAGATTTTGTCCAACTTGTCCGAATAGCTGACCTGTCACTGACCCAACGCACTCAATAGCTGATTGAAACAGAGGTGCTGCGGAGCACTCTGTCCGATGTCTCACTGACCCAATCGGGGTTTTGGGAACCTTAAGTTCTGGCGGAGCACTTTGCTGGGGAATTCGATAACCCAATCGGGGTTCTGACTGATAGCTGCAGAGAGGGTGTAGCGCAGGCATTGCAACTGAACTGCGGGTGCTGGTCTCAACTTTGTTGGTCCGGTTCTTATCCAAATCTGGGTTTCCTGTCCTGGTTTTCTATACTGCACCTGCTGGCCTGCTGGCAATCGCTTTCCTTGGGGTTTCTCCTGTCCTTAACTAACCCGTGGCCAGGGTTGGTCTCCGCACTGTTCCAGGTAAATATAAATCTGTGAGGAAAACACACTTGCGTCCTTTTTCCTTTACCCTTTCCTGAAATCTTGCTAAAGTTATAATTGCATATGTTCCTTTCTTTCCTCTTCCTTTGCGACAAAAAACTGAAGTCGTGAAAGTGCCTTTATTAGCATGTTCCATTTTTCCCCTACCTTATAGTCGGATACTAAAGTACTGTCTCTGAATAAATAGATGTTCCTTTTCTATACCCCCCCTGTATTGTACTAAAGTGGTCATTCTGAATTATTAGCATGTTGCATTTTCTTACCCACCCTATAGTTACATGGTGAACTTGGTTTTCGTCCTTATTGTTTCATGTTCACTTTTCCTACCCATCCTGTAGGATACAATAAACTGTGACATTCTAGCATGTCCCTTATTTTCCCGTCCTTTAGAAACACCATTTCCAGTCTGATTCCAAGACGTTTTATTTTCAGTATGCTCCTTTTTCTCACCTTCCCTTTAGACTTCTAAATAGTTGGCTTTATTTTCTTCTTACATGGTTATACGCTTTTCCTGATTACTTGCAGTGAACCTAATGCTTTTAACTCTTGAAGAAGAATAGATAAAGGTTTTCAAAACTTCCTGAGTCTGTGGTTATTACATGAGTGCAAATATTATCAATGTTATGGTATTTCTGTTGACTGCTTATCTTTGCAGCTAGCTCCCTGATCCATTGTGGTCATAGGTACCGGTGACAAGGATTGGTAGGTCTAAGGTATGGGAAATAGTTAGGAATTGGATTACTGGTAGTAGGGTGTAGGTTACCTGATTAATAAATGTGGTAAATTGAATTTATGGGCCCAAGTGTACATATGGTAAAATTATAGTCGGGTGACCTGCGCGCTCTATCAGTATGGCTGAACAAATGTTAAATGTAATGCACATTGTTCTAAAAATGCAACAGCGAAGTATGTCTTCCAGTTTCATCACTAAGATGCAACACGTGATGAGTTAATCAGGGAGCGCTGTCACTTTAAATATTGTAATGTTTTACCTTGCCACTATCATGTGATCAAGGCTCAAGCGAGCCGAAACGCGTAATGGCGACAGGGGACGTGCAATAAAATTCTTTGCGCACCATTCTTTGGGTTCGTGTCCGTTAATAGAGGCAATCCCGTGCAAAAACGGAAGACTGGGATACAATTGACCGAACTGTTCCACACGGTGATACACGGACCCCCTCCTCGTACTGGTTGGCGCAAGCAGTGGAGCATCACTTCGAGGGCAACCTGAAAGCATCTTTGGATCAGGTGAGGATATTGAGCGTCGGACCCCCTGTAACCCCGGAGGAGCCGCGAAAAACCTGTGCGGAGCTGGGGACATCGAGTTGGAGGACTCCGAGAAAGAGGAAGACCGAGCAGGTAGGAATAAGCCGGGTAACATCGGGGTGAGGAGGAGTGCGACCAACTGCTCACCGTTTATGGACAAACAACCCGGTGAGCAGCGTATTAATTTTGCAACAGCACACGAGATGTCAGCCGACGTGGTAAGAGCACTGGAGGCGGCGGCAATGGAGACGTTCTCCGATTCCCTCCCAACAACTAGTAAAGCCGCTGAACAAAGTAAAGTTAGCCCACTCTGCAACAGTACAGTAAAAGATCTATTTAAGAAATTGGAGAAAAAAATGAAATCTGAACAAAACAAGTGGTGGGAGTTGAGGTCTCTGCAGAAATATATATCGATGTAGAAAAAATACCAAGTTGATTGCACATATTGAATGCACAAAGTAATGAGGAGCCAAAGCCTGAGATGATGAGAGACTTAGAATCCTCACGAAGACTAACTCTCATTCTAATAAAGTACGCCAATATAGACAGAGCCAAACTTTTGAAAGAAATTGATTAGATTGAGGAGGAGCTGGACAAGCTTGAATCTAAGGAAGAACAAAATAAACTAAGAAGCGACATGACAGCACGATTAAAGAAAGAAGATAAGATCAAAGCCAGAAAGGCATTTAAGTTTCAAAGAGACAAAAATGATTACGACGTAGGGCAAATTTTCACCTTTGCCAAACGCTACGATACAACGAGAAAATCCAAATTCCAGAGCAATAGTGGGCCAACAAAAGCGCCAACACCAATGGCAAGCAACACCTCTCAGTCAGAGATAAGCTCCGGGGGAAGTGACTCGGACTCGGAAATGCGCAGTGTGGCAGCTGTGGGTCAAAAACCAATACCCTCGCCTGGGGAAGAACTGAATATTTATGCGAAGAGCGCCGTCAAACGCTACAGCCCAGACCACCTACAAATCCAGAAGCATCAACTTCAAGCAGCGGGAAAGGCGCAAAGCAAACAATAGGATAGTCAAATTAACCCAAAAGAAGAGGAAGGGGATATTGGAGGAACAGAACACAGAACTAGACGATGGTAACAACACAATAGTCAATCTTTCAAACATCGATTTGACTACAGAGGAAATCAATTTACTTAAGCTAGGTCTGTCATATGCTCCCCAAACTGATTTCGATTATGCCACGGCAAGACTTGACATCTATAAAGGAGTTCACAAATTGAAATTGAAAAAAATTTCATAGTTAATCCAACCAACACGGCAAGCACACTACAAACAACCACAGCAGCCAATGCATTACCGAAGCAATCACAGTCGGATGAATCTTGCTTGCAAATATTACAAGACTTGCATGATGAAAGTGTGATGGATTCAAACACAGGCAATCTGAGCAACTTTATGACAAGGACATTTAAAAAAAAAATGGCAGCAAAGTTCCAGAGTCCTTTCAAGCCCAAGTCCTCATTCAACCCTATCACAATACGAGATTCAATAGACATCTTCCATGAAACTGTGACGGCATAAATGAAAAATCTAACCAAAACGGTCCAACAAAAAAACTAAAATTGGATCAAAAGTAATCAACTATACAGAAACTTGATCTCGAAACTACAGAAAAATAAAAACATTGTGATCCGCAATAGCGACAAGGGTGGAAACATTGTTATCTGGCCATTGAAGGACAACAACAAAGAGACCTTTCATCAACTGAATGATCGCTCTTGCTATGCCCGCAAAAACATCAGTAACCTAAAATCTACATACAGAGATTTTGAGAAAAAACTTTCAGGATGGAAACGTGCAAATCTACTCAGTGTTGATGAGTATAAGTACATGAAAAACAAAAACCCGACCACCCCAACCATGTATTTCATCCCTAAAATTCACAAAAATCCCATCAATCCACCGGGTAGACCTATCATCAGTGCTATGGATGGAATAGTGGAACATGCAACTAAGTACACTGATTTTTACCTACAAGGCTTTGTCCAGGAGTTGCCATCATATGTCAAAGACAACAGTGACTTTTTAAGGAAGATTTCAAAATTTGTTTGACAAGACGATTTCTTCCTCATAGCACTAGAAGTGACGGCGCTGTATACAAGTATCGAACACACCAACGGTTTGGCAGCTATTGAACATTACCTCATGAGGAGACCGGAGGAACATCGGGAACCTAGTATGATGTTAATAGAAATGATAACATTTTGTCTTTATAATAACATTTTCATGTTCCGAAGCCAATTATACCAGCAAACGGGAGGTGTAGCCATGGGGGCCATTTTTTCACCAAGTTATGCCTGCCTACACATGGGCATGTCGGAGGAACTGGTCCTCATGGAAAAATACAGTCATCAAATGAAAAAACAATGTCAAGATATGGCTTCGATTTATTGATGACTTGTTTGTCATCTGGCACGGCACGATAGAGGAGGCTAATACTTTTGTTGAAGAAATCAATGTCAACAATGTTAATTTACAGTTTACAGCTTCAATCAGCAGAAACAACATTGAGTTTCTAGACTCACAGGTGAATATAGACAATAACAAGATTGAAACCCGTCTCTACCGGAAAAAAATAGCTGGAAACTTCACACTACCTGCAAGCAGTTCTCATCCTAAACACTTAATCAACAGCATCCCCTATGGGGAAACGCTATGGTTGCGACGCATATGCAGCAATAGCGAGGATTTGAGGGTAGCACAACTCGAAAGCAAAAAAAGATTTCAAGAGAGAGGCTATCCGGTTAATATAATTGACAAAGCTATTATCAAATCCAATGTTACTCAGTAGGGACGATGCATTACGAGAAAGAGACTTCCAAATAAATGCTGTAACAGACCAAGCTAACACCGAGAAGGGGGAGTTCAAATTAATTATGAAATACAGCAAACAACACAGGTCACATGAAAAAATTATTCAACAGAACTGGCCCTTAGTGTGAAGCGACCCGGTGATTGGACACTGCTACCGCAGAGGGTGTCCATCACCTATAGCAGGGCCCCCGCAATGAAAGACATTTTGGTCAAAACAAGGGCTGAAGTAGTTGATAACACTAGCTGGATCAAAGCCAATAAAGGGTTTTTTCATTGTAAAACCTGCAAAGCATGCTCACATGGAGTCAATAAAAGTACCTACGTAAGTAACACCCTTTAGTGATAGAACATACAGAATATCTAAATTGTTGACATGTAAGACCGAATTTGCTGTCTATGTCCTGTCATGCCCATGTGGCCTTCAATACATAGGCAGCACTAAATTACCAGTTCATAAACGGGTGTTGCAACACTTGAGAGCTATCACAAATCAGGACAACACCTATCCTGTGGCGCAACATTTCAGAGAGCGTCCTAACTCAAACAATGCACATTTGAAATTTTATGTGATAGATGCAGTTCCCCTGAGCAGAAGAGGTGCCGATCGAGATAGCAAACTGAGAAAGTTAGAAACACGCTACAATCTGCAATTTGACTCTAAATATCTGGGTGGCTGAACGCCACAGAAGATTTACATACATGTCTTACATAAAGAAAAGAAAGGGTGTGAATAAGGTAACTGTAGGACCAAACGAGAGGGTTTTTATCTATGTTTGATAATCTAATCTATTTATAGTATTTATATATGATGTTTTATCCTCCCAAGTTTTATAACCAATTTTAAAGAATGAATTATTTAAAATGTGATCATATTGTGTTTCAACTGTGCAATAGCAGATTATTTGAATTTTATGTTGATGTGGATTATCAAATCTATTTTACTATCAATGTATTTAATCATATATATTTATTACTATTTATTCATTCAAAATGTTTACATGCGTACAACCGGTTCAGGTTGCGTCAATTTGCACAATATCGCTTCATATGAGACACAAAGTATTGGTCTAAACAAAAACATATATATATATATATGGTTCTGTGTGGAAACGACCTTTACATCGTGGTCATTACACCCCAATGCCATGACAACGCGGTTGCTACAACGACCGCATTGTTACCACTCAATGCCATTATTACGCAAGTCATTCCATCGACTTGCAGTAGATGGCCCGCTAACATAAGGAATAGTATAGATTACTATTCCAACACCATCCCTACTGTTGCGTGCACTGGAGTTGAAATAGTATATTATCCATTTCTAATGTTAGCGCACCATCTGCTGCAAGTCGATGTAATGACTTGCGTAGTATTGGCATTGCATGGTAACTACGCTGGCGTTGTAACAACCGCTTTGTAATGCCACCCAATGTAATAACTCGCAAAGTAACGAGTCATATTCGGTTTTGTGCAATAAGATTAGTAGCCAAAAAGAAAAACAATGCAAGCAATAAGCTGACACAGAGAAATACAGCTTCAACACTGAGCACAGAAGTTGCACACACTATATGCTGTTCTGAGTTGCCAAGTGTTTATGAACACTAAACAATTTGTAAACTAGAGAGAGCCATGTTCTACTTGCCAAAAAGAATAACTCTGTTCATATTCGGTACCAATGATGCTCAACCAACATTTCATGACAGCTTCCACAGGGTTCATGCTGCAGTCGCTTTACTTCTCTCCTACCTATATTACAATAATATCTACTGTCATATCGAGACAAAACGGGGATGTGCAGAAAACTGTTTGTGCCACTGGACACATAGCGGCCATCTGTGAGCCATCTGTTTTTGGCAGTTTTTTGTAGAGTGGTAGAGATGGCTAAGTAAGGTCACTGACAGAGGGTCCCTAGGGAAAGTATAGTTATTTCAGTTGAAACCCCTGACAGCTCCAAAATACCATCCTGGTGAGTGAAATGTTCCTCATGAGACAGGCAGGCAATAGCTTTGATGAGACAGGTTGAGTAGTTGGCTGAATGTTAATATTGGATATAGTACCATAATTACAGATGGCCTTTCTAACCACTATCGAATAATGACGAATCCTGCGCCCTGATGAAGGACTTTTAAGTACATGGTCATTCCGAAACTCACGTCGGCGCAACCTTCCCCTTGTTTTGTAATTCTTTGTGCCCATTTTGTGAATTTTTGTATGTAATGTTGTTTATATGTTTAATGTAGTTGCATATTTTATTGTATTGTCTTTTCACATGATTGCTATGTTTTTCACTTGGGAAACATGTACTACCATTGAATGTCTTTTCAGTATAGATTGTGGGCTCTTCTTTCTCTTTTTCTTCCTCTATTTGGATATCATATTGCAAATTGTTTATTATATGTATGAGTGTGCATTTTAGAATTAACTTGGACAAAACAAATGAAAAACTAATGAAAAACAAAAAAGATATGTATATTTTTGATAGTAAATGATTGAAAATCAAAAGTGTTGTGGGGCACATATATATTTTGCTGGATATATTACCTACCTTTATAAATACTGAGTGGGGGACATTGTCCATGTTGATTAGTGCAGGCTTAACCACCATAGATTCAGCCTCCGTCATAGGAAGAAAGGAATCTTTGGCTGATATTCAACTGGTGCCAGTCTAAGAAGTCTGAACTTCCTCCATCTGATGTGGATACTGGATATCTATACTAATATAATAAAGAGAGAGAGCCTAAACCTTTGAGGCGGGTAATCTCAGGACCTACCCCTGAACCCTAAAATACCCCTGTACCCCAAAATCCAAACCTAGCCCTTAACCCTAAAAATACCCCTGTACCCCAAAACCCAAACCTATCCCTAAACCCTAAAAATACCCCTGTACCCCAAAACCCAAACCTAGCCCTGAACCCTATAAATACCCCTGTACCTCAAAACCCAAACCTACACCTGAACGCTAAAAATACCCCTGTACCCCAAAACCTGAACCCTAAAAATACCACTGTACCCCCAAACCACCCCTGAACCCTAAAATGCACCTGTACCCCAAAACCCAAACCTAGCCCTGAACCCTTAAAATACCCCTGTACCCCAAATCCCAAACCTACCCCTGAACCCTAAAAATACCCATGTACCCCAAAACCCAAACCTAGCCCTGAACCCTAAAAATAACCCCATACCCCAAAACCCAAACCTACCCCTGAACCCTAAAATACCCCTGTACCCCAAAACCCAAACCTAGCCCTGAACCCTAAAAATACCCCTGTACCCCAAAACCCAAACCTAGCCCTGAACCCTAAACATACCCCTATACCCCAAAACCCAAAACTATATCTGAACCCTTAAAATACCCAAACACCCCAAAACATATACCTCAGTACCCCAAAACATACACCCCTATACTCATACTTACCTTATCCAAACATAAAAAAACATGCTTTTACCATTCATGCATTTACAACGAATTTTGTTGTAAATGTATGCGTGGTAAAAGCATATAAAATGTAATGCCATGCATTATAATGGCATTGCGGAGTCATGGTACTTTCGTAATGAAAGTATGCGGAGTGATGGCATGCGAAAAGAAAGTTGCGGCATAATGGGTGTTTACCCTCCCAGGTAAGCACATTGGTGGCACGGTGGCCCACATCTCCAGCAACATACACATATTTTTTCACCACCCATTTGAAAAATGCACAGGTCTCTCTCATTGATGGCCAGCACCGATATACACTTTTAGACACACCTCCCGCCACAAGTTCTAGAATTGCGAACTTTAGAGCTGGGGAGCTACGTTCGAATCTTGGCATCTGCTCAACATCCTGTGATTCCAGGCAAATCGCTTTGTCTCACCGTGCCTACCACAAATGAATGTGTTCTTCTGTAATGTAAATTATGCTCATGCCATGTTGTCGAGTTCGCGCTATATAATATGGCAAGGAAAAATAAAGTAGGGAAACTCGAGTTCACACACTACTGAATGCGCACTCTTAAGTGCATAAGCAGTGCACTGCGAATCGGAGCGTTTCACAGGCCTGTCACAGATATGAAATGCTATCAAAACGAAATCCTACAAAACAATATACTACTGGCCGGCAGCAATTCATACCCGGACAACGTCGGGACGGGCTGCTAGTATATCCATAGAGTGATGTTATGCTGTGGGTGTCCAGCGAGACCAAGGGGCATATTACCAAGCAATAGCGATAATTATTGCTATTGCTTGGTTAGTGATAAAAATTTATCGGCGAGCTTCGACGATTTTTATCGCAGATAAACCTTGCTATTAGCAAAGTTTATCTCAGAAACGATAAAAATCGGCCGAAATGCATGAATATCGCTGTAAAGTCAGCGATATTCATGCATTATCGAGCGAATGCTCTTAGCCATGTTATCCACCTCCCATTGGGTAACATGGCTAAGAACTGCTCAGGGCAGGTGTTAGCTTTTGGAGATATTCGCGCTTAGCGCGAATATCTCAAAAAGTTGGTAATAGGAGATAGCGATGTCAGCGACTGTTTCCAGTCGCTAATATCTTGGCACGCCCACTTTGCATGTCATTAGTGATAAATTTCTCTGACATGCAAAGCGGGGCCCAAGATGGTCGCTATCTCCTACTAGCTGTCGCTAACTGGTGTTAGCGACAGCTAGGTAATAGGGAGATCATTTTATCTCCGCTTTCTTGACTTTTAAAGCCAAAAAAGTGGAGATAAATCCCTTGATAATATGCCCCCTGATGTCAAGAGATGTAACAGGAGATCACATGTTGGTGACCAGCCAGTAGTATGACTGCCTCCTTTCTGGTGATGGGGTTTGAGGTTGGAGATGGCCGCCATGATGCTTTTTTACTGCCACGTTGTGACTTATTTCATTGGGAATTTCAAATGGGCTGATAACAGTAAGGCTATCTTTGTTCACTCTATCTTGGTCTGATTATGTCGGCCATGTTGAAAAATACATGGTGCCCGCTTACAATTGCTTTTCTTTAGTTCTTGTCTTCAGTATGTTAATCTTCACTTATCCTCACAGCTAATGCTTAGGTTTCTTTTGGAAACTGTTAATGTGGATGACGGCTGCTTTAAATGTATGTAGCTACACAAAACGTTCATTTGTATCCTAACCACTACACCTGTTCTTTTGCAAACTGCTTGCATGCAGTAGTAACCTTTCTATGTAAAGAGCTTACACATCCCTTTGTGTTTATCCTGCGCTATATAAAACCATGCAAATAAATAAATAAATTCACATTACATCAGATGAAAGTGAATGAGCCCATTATGGGGCTCAGATGTTTAATATCATAGAAGTGGCACCTGGGCCTGAAATCATTTACCTTTCATCATCGCAAAGAACTCCACCAAGCTCTGGGCCTCCTCCTGGATCCGCGCTTCTAGACTTTTCTTGCCAACCCCAAGATTCCTCAGGGTCATCAGTCCAAAGCGTCTCTGCTGCTTCCAGTTGTGTCCAGAGGAAAAGATAACTCCTAAGTAATCAATTGTGTGTTACATTATTAGTTAATTGTCCCTTCAACGCAATATACGCATTTTATTTTTAGGTCTGGCTAAAGAATGCTTTGGTCCTCTCTGCTAACGGAATGCATGGACAAGTAGAGGTTCTCTATGCAAAAGGCTGCAAGAGAGCCTGGTTTGTCAAGGACTTTCACTTTTGAGCTGCCAACATCATTCTCTCCATCTGTGTCTCTCTCTCTCCAACTCATTCAGCTCTTCTCACTGCCTTTACTAGCTTAAGAAAACAAAATTTGAAGATAGTCAGAGTTGCTGACACACTGTGGGATCTACAGTTGTCTTCCTCCCTTGCACTTCCAGGAGCACTATATATGCAGTACAGGACACACAGTGGATTCACTGTTTTTTGTTGAATGTACAGAATGCTAGTTCTTTGAATCTGATTGTTGCACTGTGCCCACTCTGTTTCGAGAGCTAGCTCAGTGCCAGGATACCCTCTTGGGTGATAGTGCGCTCTACAAATCTGCATAACATAACAGTGTACAGAGGTAGGATAACACCACTGCAGCCACTGTCAGTAGCTCACACTGCATGGGCCTTGACAGAGAGAGCACATAGCTGTATCCCACTGGAGGGAGAAGGTTGCTGAGAAGACTTACTGACAACCAGGTCACTATACACACTGTGCCCTTGTGGCGGCAACACTGTATTATGTAACCAAGGCACAGCGTTCACTGTCTGCCCACCCTGACAGCCCTAGTTATTTGCCGTCTGTGATAATGTTGCTCCACATTCCATCCATCCATCCCCTTGCTCAATGTGTACCCATTACACAAAGCTTTGCTCGGAATAGGGGGAGAGAAAGTCTTACAATCCCACTAAGAGAACCGTTTAAATTCGCTCAGGAAGTCATTAAAGCTGGCATAAATATCTACACAGTTCATATCCCATCCATGCATAACCCAATGAATTGCCCCTCCTGCTCTCTGACCCCTGCTTTTTAATACTCTGAAAAGCTGAAAGAGTTGCACCTATTATGCTGGAAAAGGCTGTGCAGATCACACATTCAAATGCTTGCATCCTCTTGTTCTTCAAGGTTGGTAAATTGAGTGCCATTAAACTGGATCTCAATAACTCCTATTATTTACAGAGCTTAGAAATGACTAAAGTGCGGCATGAAGCACTACATAAAAACAAGTTTTTTTCTGCTTAACTATGCTGTTGTGAAGCAAGAGCTACCTACCCTTGCCCCTTGTAAGTTCCTGGTAAGTTGCGGTTGTAGGGCGTCCAACAAGCTCTTCGGAGTGGGAGATTAGACCATCTCTTATCGCCTGGCATCCATTCAGCACAACCACTGGCTTCTGCCCCAGCCACAGAGTGAAAACGTTCCCATAGGTCTTGGCAAGCTGGGGGTGGAAAGTAATCATGCAGCGATTTAACAGAACAGAAAGCAAGTACTAACCTTACCAATAAATATATGATCTCTTGGGGGAAGGTAACTACTATCCATTTCAGATTCTGGGCAGCCTGGGCAAGAGATGTTAGCTAAGTACTACTTATGTTACTTTATGTACAGGGGTGGCTTCTTCGCTATGGCGGAGGAGAGTCGCCCCACTGCTGAAATGCAGCAGTCAGAGGAAAAATAAAATGAAAATAAAACAATTTAATTTTCATTTTACTTTTACTTCCAGTCCCCCAAGTCGATGGCAGGGCAGGGCCAGACCGCAGTATCACACAGCAGGGGGAGGGGGAGTGGTAAGCACTAAAAGTGTTCACATTGGTTTGGGAAGGCATCCAAACCAACACGTGCACTTGGATATCTTCAGGCTGTTCCTTGGAGATATCCTAGCGCTCAGAGGCACAGGCTCCCAGACCGTTCTGGAGCAGAAAACCGTCCATCACCGCCCAATTCCAGTCTTTGCCTCATGCTGGGAGAAGCGCTGGGTTTGGGTAGGGTCTGGGAGGCTGTGTTTATGGGAATTGTGGTGCTGGGACGGGAGCAGAAAATCATAGTGGCCGACAGGAAAGGTACGTTTATATATATATATGTATTTTTTTTCCCCGGTGAGCAGCCTTTACAACGCGGGCATTACCACGCGCTGCCATTACTACGCTGCTTTTACAACGCAAGTCGTTACAACGACTTGCGCTGGAGGGCACTGTTGGATAGAGAATAGTTTAATTTTCTATTCCAATACCTTCCCTACTGTAACGTGGGCTGGAGTTGGTATAGAAAATTAAACTATTCCACTATCCAGCGCTTACAGCGCAAGTCGTTGTAACGACTTGCATTGTAAAAACAGCGGTGTAATGGCACGCGTGGTAATAGCCCGCGTTATAGTGTCATACAGCCATTTTTTTCCCATCCACCCACCTCGGTTTGGCAGCAGCCACCCCTGTTCATGTAGAGTACTAAGCTGGAGTACCATCCAGGAAGATAGCGCCTCACACAAACCGTGTCTCTTCCTATGCATTATTTATCTTCTGAGAATTTAGAGTACTGTTTGTTAATCATCACATTTGAAATTGTCTTAACTAAGTCCTATAAATAATTGAGTGTAAAACGACCAATTAAAAAGGTGCATAGATTAGAGTTCATTTATACAAGAGGGCATTATAGGATCCAAATGACAGAAGCTATGTAAATCATAAATTCTCTATTCTGGATTAAAATTAGGTCTTACTAGCAATTAGACACACAACTGAATTTCGCCTCACATGGTCCAGACTCTTACATGAATGTTGTCCTACACCTGGTTAAAGACTTTTCTCTGGAAATAACATATAGGAGTTTATTGAAGTTATGGTCCGCTCAAATCAAGTACAGTGGACTGTCTAAAAGAATGAACATTCCACATCCATGTACTGTCACTTAGTTTCCTGGGTGAACCTTGTTGTCTTGAGGTTCAAGTACTACATAAATACACAGTAGACAAATACCAGGGACTTGGTACAAACAAAATGTCTTGTGGGAACTATAAAGATAGACCTGTGCCGCAGCTACATGCTCTGTACTAGCAACGTTTGGACCCTATCTTTGGATATGAGAACTCATATCATGTATGATATTAAATGGAGACCGCCTCTCTTGTGTAATACACAAAATTATACATATTACCTGAACAAAAAAGGACCACTATTTTACCCACCGCACCAGACACAGCATTTCATTTCAAAGGAGTTATTTATATGGTCTTATCACCTAGGAGACCCATCTTCTGAATGTAAGTTATTGTACAATAACCTGCAGCTTCTCATCAGACATATACCTTTTTTGTCAATGTCAAAGCTTTAATCTAGCAGACTCAATTCCAATGCTTCACCAGCTCATGTGGGAACTTGAATGTTGGCCAACTTCAGACTCCCTTTCCAGGTGGTGTCTGCTTCCTCCCTTCCTCCCTAGGTGCTTTCGATAATATCAATTGAGTCGAGCAGTGGATGAAAGGTTAAAATATGGCAATATCTTACAATCTAGGGAATCCAAGTGACACAAGAGAAGCCACAATTCTCTAACTATAAATAGTTGTCAGGAGTCTATAAAGAGCTTTGGAGTTTCAGACATGGCCCAGAGATCATACCACCACCAACACCAAAAATGCCACCAAAGTTGTCAAAGATCACATTACTTGATCTGACAATAAAACACACAAAAGGTGATAGGAGGAATTCTTGCAATTGGTCTAAGCACTGGCATTCGCACAGAGTAGCATCACAACCCATCGTTCTTTTGCTCACCATGCCACCTCTGTTTGGACTCCGCCATATGCATTCCCCAATCCTACGTATTGTTTTTACGATTAACTGTAATGTGCCCCCTATACCTTTCTGATCCTAGATCTGCTAAATAAATGTTCAATGGTGAAGAAATAGGCCCAGAAAGAAAATGGACTAATTATTTACTGCTAATCTTTATTACTCCTGCGGATATCACAACGTTCAATTACTTAGCCCTCTTTCTTCAGGGCTCTTTTGTGTACTGTCTGAGTTGGTTGGATTGGTATTTAGAGTCTAAAAAAACTCTTGGATGAGGAGAGGATTGCATTATGGCTCATTTGAGGAACAATTCCGATACCTCACGCCAACTAGCTCAGCGTAAGCGGGAGAGAAAACCAGGGAAATCGGTGACATTTCCTGGACAGGGGAGCTGTAGAACTCTGTATGGAATCCCCATACTGTCTGAAGGACCCAAGGGTCTGTCAATTGTGGAGGAATGTTTGAAGTTTGCCTACAAGCCCTAGTGGGGAAAAGACTTTACATTTACCTTGGTTGGCTCCATCCTCTTTATGGATCAAAATCCTCTGCCATATCTAGGATGCGCATCAGGGGACCTGATATGTCCGGAAGCTTGTCCTGGCAAGCCCGCCCGGACGATCAATCCCCTTCTTGGGATCATGAACGTATTTCACCGTGGGGCCCATTCTGAGGAGTGTGGGTGTACCAAACTCTCCGGATCTAGCATGCCTGAGATAGGCTGGGGAGTCTTCTCCACCAGCACATCTTGGGAGTTATGGGAGGAGGGACACAATGGCCATAACTTCAGCTCATGCTCAGCATCAGAGTCTGAGGGGGAATCAAACCACTGTGGGGCGTTGTCAGACAGAAGGAGAAAGAGGACCCCCTTGGTTGCAACCTCAAAGCCCCAGGTTCTGTGGGGTCCTAGGCCAGAATTTGAGCATGGTCCAAAAAGGCCTTCTTCAAATCTGTCAAAGGTATTGAGGTTAACACTTAGCACAGGACCCCTCTTACGGTTGTGGAGCAGTGCAGGTGGGGTGGGCTCTCCTGGGGGTAAAAGAGTCATAATCCCAGGGGGTCTTCCCTCCCAGGGAGGGGTCTGAAAAAATGTTCTGCATATTGCAGAAACTTCCTCCTCATGGGGGCCCTCACCTGCAGGACTGCTTTAGAGATGAAGGCATCCACAAACTTACAGAAGCAATCAGCAATGGGGACGTAGGTTAAACTATCCTCTTCCTGGTAGGTCTCCTCCACATCACTCATTATAGGGGAATGGTTATCTATACTTAGGCAATAGGGCAGTCAATGTTATCAAGGCTGGGACCTCCAGCCAGCCAATGAGGGGTTAATAAGAGGGGTTCTCCCAGCACAGTATTGCAGCCCAGAGGGCCAATGACAGGGATGTTAAGTCTTGCAAGACACCACACATCTCTCCTAATCAATGGGGTAATGGACACGTTTTGGCTGGTGTCCCAATAAACACAGGCATCAAGTGTGGTAAGTGGTAACAATAAAGACCCTTCCTGAGTACCTGAGGCACTACAGAGACATTTGCGCTGATGATTTCAGGCAATTAAGGTGCACGCCAGCGTGGGGCAGCAGACATGCCAAATGCATTAGATGGAATGTAGCTGCCTCAGGTGGCCGGTGGGCCACACAGCATGGCCCCAGATGCTGCGGCACCTAAAGAGAAATCACACACAGCAGCAGAGGTGGCCCGTGGTGGGAGTGCTTCTGGGTGCTGACGTGGGGTGGTGGAGGGGCAGGGTGGGGGGTAGTAAACTGCGGAATACGGCTGCACAGAAGTAAGTACACAAACAAATAAATAAAACAAATTTCCTCGCACTTGCTGCATTGCCAAATGCGATGCAGTGCGAGCAACCCAGGAGGTGCTTACAATCGGACCCGAGCTCCCTCAGCGCAGGAGTCCGTCACCGTTGTCCCCTGCCCTCGCCTGCATCACTGGGGACTCTACCTACCAGACTTCCATGTGCAGAAGGTGGCAACGCACTTTCCAACACCAGGAGCCGCTTAAAATCAGACCCTGGGCCGCGCATGGGCAAAACCCGGAGGAGGCTGGGCTGGGCCACCCCTCTGAGGCCTGCTCCTGGAGAGCTCTGGACCTGATGTACTTACTCATCATCGGAGCTAAAGTCAGTGAATTATCACTCAGTTGCGCCTCATTGCTGCTAAAGTACTTCCAAGCTGCTCTTGTCTCCTTGAGGTCGCCCACAGCTTTGCTCACTATTGATTTGATCACTCTCTCCCCCCCCCCCTTGCTCTGGGTAGCCACCTATAGCAGGACTTAGTGAGAGGTCTGAACGTGGCCATACGTTTTTAACGAGGCCTGGTTTGTTCCAATGTGCCATTTGCAAATATGGGAAAGCGTACTTACATGGGGAACAGCAAATACCACCCCTGCAAGCTGTAAAGTCCTTCTAACCAACCTCATTTGACAGGATGCTCCAGAGGGCAATAGGTGCAGTGGCTACAGAAATCGAATTGACTGAAAAGCACCTATCAGTAACTCTAGATCTAGCCTTATAACTTATTAGCCAATATGCCTCAAATTCACCATCAGCCTTGGCTCCGGATTCTCCAACACCCCACCCAAGAACACGCGCAATGAGTTGCGAGACACACAGTGCTGAGTTGCACCCAGAGGTGCTCATCATGGTCATGCTGGAAAAGGGAAACTCAAACCAGCTGTAATCGTGGAGAGCAAATGCAAGAAACGTCCTGCAGAACATATAGTGATTGGTGACTCGAGGGAGGCTGGGACACGTCTCCATTACAAGTAGGCATGAAGTAGCCAGTTTGGGTGACCAACCGGGTCGTGGACTTACAGGTCCAAATGAGGGCCATTGTGAAGGATGAACTTAACAATTTGATGTAGTGGGTAGATAAGCTTTCAACTTTGGTTGAGTTAAGGGTTGGTAAGACAGAGGCAATCCTAAGGGGAAGTGAGTCTGCAAATTATTCGAAACTACAGCCAGCCCCTCGCATTACTAGGCTGGAAGTGGAACCCATAGTGACAAACAATACAACCCCCACCACAATTGTAAACCGCACTAACCCGGTGGGTGCAAGTAAACGCATGAGTAGCTCATCTAGGTCAAGAAAAGACAATAGTACTTACTGCCAGGGGCATATCCAAGAGGTAGAGGCAATAAGCAATCACAGGCCACACACAGCAAAGCCACAAGCATGTGACTTTCCCCAACAAGGGATTAGTCACAGGGCTGGTGCAAGGTCTGCCCCACGAGTAGAAAGCAATAAAGCAAGATAAGCCTAGCCATGCATTAACCTCCCCCCGGCCTCAACACCCTACATAATCATTTTAACTGGAGTACCAGAGTTGAAAAAAGGGTGTAGGGAATCTCATTCTGATTTAAAAAATAAATGTATATTTTGGCTGACCAAGCACCGGCAACCTTCTTATAAAGATGCATATGAAATTCTCATGACACGTAGGGTGGGATGGGTGGGCTGGAGGCCGAAAGATGTCTCTGGGAATAGCGTTGTGATAAACTTTAGATACCCAATGGTGCTAGAAGTGCTCCTAGATCGTAATCATCGAAGGGAGGATGGGGGCATTGGGTCCCTCCCACTGGTTTATTCCCCCCTGCCCCCCCAGGGCTTAACCCACACAATAGAAGGCGAGTTGGTATTGAAAGGTGGGCGAGGAACCAGAATAGGTAATATGCTATTCTGGAACAGGACCAACCAGTTCATTATTCTACAATCTATCACTATCAAATAGATTCAGCCCTCTAGCGTCTGTAGATTGACTTCTGAGCACCGGACCCTCATATGAGAGATCAGATTACCAAAAGGAGACACTGGGGGGCCCAAGCCAACAGGGGGAGTCCATACCGTGAAGTGGGATTCTAAAGCAGAATGGGTACAGATGAAGGTGCATGTGGGTGGAGAGAAAGGAGTTGAAAGTGGAGAACAGAAGGAGGCCCTTATTAGGCCACTCTAGCCTAATCTACCCCTAGGGAATACAAAGGCAACCAAACATCAACAGTAGGTAGCTGCAAAACCCCTATCCAACTCAGCTGGCCACCCTGATATCAGTAGTGGCCCAAGGTCGGTGGGGTTGGAGGCGATTAAACCAGCCCCCCCAAGGTCACACAGTGAAGTCTGGTGATCAGTCCCGTATTCCAGATAATTGCACTGGCCCTCCCAGGTTGTAGTTCCTTTCCTGGAACATGGCTGGACTCACCACCAAATTTGATAACCTGGAGTGGGGGTCATTCATAGTACAATACGAGACCCTCATGTTCCAGGAAACATGAGCTAGGGCGGACGCACATAGAATGGGCTATGCGCCTTTTAGTATTACAGCTACCTGTAGGGGTAGGGGAAGGCCATCAGGGGGACTGTGTACCTGGGTTGGTGTGCATCTGGGTTGTGCTGCGAAACAGACAGAGACTTCTTCATGTGACATCCTCTGTATCTTTCTGACCTTTCCCACAATGGTCAGAATTGCCCTGATTAAAGTCTATTTACGGCCGGTTAGTTATGGCCAAGGGTCAACGACTCTTGACCAACTGACCGCCCTTTTGCTAACAATCCCTGATACGGGTAATCATAGGTGGGGATTTCAACTGTCAGTTCGAACCATTTAATGGACTGACTACAGGTAACCCCAGTGACGAGGACCTACATTGGGCCTTCCCAGAGCCCAACAATTCCGCCAGCACAGGCATGGACTCCAATGGTGTTGCAGATGAACACCCTCACACTGAACTTCTCATTAACACCGTGCAATGGCCATGCAACATCCTATACACCGGGGAACTACACTTTCATTAGACTGTGGCATGCTTCTATCATAGAATACATTCTGGTAGATACAAATCCTGGCACAGGATGTTAGACTTCAAAATCATGCCCGCTATGATAGCGACCATAATGCTCTCATCATAGAGGTAATTTCACCCTGTACTAAGAAAGTATCTGAAACTCTACCACCACCTGATTCTATTTTAACACTGATCAATTGAAGGAGGAGAGTTTGTTGGGGGAATTTTTTCAATCCCAAGAAAAGCTGGCCTCCGTATACCAATCAATTATTCCATTCCTCATGTTCGTGAACCAACTTACTTTGAACGATGGCATCTCCATTTGATTTCTACAATTTTTAATATTCATCAAGATTTACTTTCTACTATGGCCAACATTTTCCATCCCAATAAAAGGACAAGGGGGACTAAAGAACCTCATCACCCATGGTATAATGACAGCTGTGTTGTGGCCAAGTCAGATCTCGTCCCTGCTATTAAAGTAAATAACAGGCTGTTAATCAGAGAAAAAAGGGCAACCTACAAAAGTGCCATCGCGAAGGCAAAAAGAGTTGGGAGTGTCAAAATGGGATACCCTTAGAATCACCCTAAATATTCATGACATGAGATTTTTCTGGAATGTGGTTAACTTGGGATCCCAAGAAGGCAAATTGGCTATAGAACCCAACATGGGGGAGGATGTATGGAAGGCACACTTTGAATATATCTAAGGGTGGAGGATGAGGACGGGCCTGTGGCCAATACACTTACGCCCCCTGAGACAACCTCTTTAGCTGCCCCTCTGATCTCCCTCAAAGAGAATATTGATGTACTGAGCAGTATAACACCATCTAAGGCTCCAGAGCTAGGTAAGATCCCCGGGGACCTCTTTCGCTCTAAACCTACTATTTGGGCCCCCTATTTGTGGTCTTTGTTTAATGTCATTTTGTAGGGTATGGCTTTTCCTACCACCTGGGCAGGGCCGAAATGATACCAATTTTCAAAAAGGGTTCCCCACTTCTCCCTGCTAATTGTCGCCCTTTCAGCCTTATTGATGTAAGCCCAAAAATATTTGCCTGAGTACTCCTGGGGCGACTCCAGAGCTGGATGGATGACCATAATGTCCTTAGTCCCCTCCAAGCCGGGTTTAGAGCACAGATCTCTACCACTGATCACATTTTTAGGCTACAATTATTATACTGGAAACCGGTGTGTATAAAGTGTGGCAGCACAAATTCAGTACGGCAAAAATGGTGAACTCACAGCCCCCGTACTTGTAGAAAGATGTGTACGGCAAGGTTGTGTCCTGGCCCGACCCTTTTTTGTCTTTTTATCAATGGCTTAGTTGAGTTGTTGATTGCTGGGAAGGACATTGATGCCCCCAGGTTAGTGAACCGTAAAATACCAGCCATGATGTTCGCGGATGATACCCTCCTGCTTTCAAAATCACCTATGGGAATTCAGAGGGCCCTTGACATTTTTTGTGTTTTCTGTAGAAACTGGGGTCTGTAGATTAATCTTCAGAAAACCAAGTAAATGGCATTCAATGCAAGTAATAGCACCCGGCCAAATCCCCGTCTAGATGGGAGACCATTAGAGGGGATGGCTATTTTTGAGTACCTTGGGATTATGCTCACTGAAAAAATGGGCTGTGTTGCGCAAATTAAGAAAGCAAGTCTAAAGTTGGGTCAGACTACTGGGGACCTGACAAAGGTATATAGGAGTTGTACCCACAAAGTTGTTGGCCTGGCAGTGGAACTCTATAAAGCACAAGCCAGGGGTGCGGCCCTGCATGGTGCTGAAATTTGGGATCATTGCCCATCTGGCCCTTTATCGAGCATTGTGAATTCCTATGCTAGGCTTTCTCCTAGCTCCCCACTTACACCACTCCAAATGGATCTTGGGACCAGACCAATCGCAGACGAAGCAGCTCTTAGACCCCTTTTATTTTGGCGACATCTGTGGAGTACCCCTGAACTGGCTGTATATAGGGACGAGCTGAGTGAAGTTCTGAGCCTACAGGGTGCGGGTAAATTATCATAGTTGGCATATATCTTCAATTCAGTCATTGGGTGCTCCTGTTGCGTGCTTTGACAAACAAGTGGGTGGGTTCATCTAATTTGGGTTGCACAGCCTGTAATAACACAGAGGGGACAGAATATCATGTGATTTTTTTTGTCATGTATGCAAGAGGGCAAGGAACCGATGGCTGCTTCAGTTATGCAGAAACTTCTGGTCCAGACCCAGACATTGTAGTGAGGTCTTTAGGCTATTGAAATATGATACACACATAACCATTGTGTTCTCTATATCACGTTTTCTATTCTCTAGGAGGTGTACCCGTAGGGCTATCTTAAAGATTAAACCACTGGCTTGGCTGGTCCATTGTTATATATCTTTTAAACAGGGCCCTGTTCTTCCCTTTTTTATCTGAATGATATCACTCTAGGTCTTTTTAACGATCTTATGTTTAATTATGATGTGTTGTATAAATTGTTGTTTTTATATTCCTCCATTTTATCTATTGTTGAATGCTGCTAGGTGAGTCCCACCATGATAGCACTAAAAATGCCGGTTTTAGATTATTGTAATGGCCTTTGCGCCGCTTATGTATTGAACATGCACTTTATAGAGGTCGGTTCAAGAATAACGCAAAAAACACTATGCTGCTGACGTATTGCATTTGCACTTTATTGAAACTAATATCCATAGGCCAACTTATGGCGCCCAGAGCCAGGTTTGTGGGATAGTTGAGTAATACAGGTTTATTGTAATGGTCTTCTTTTTGTTTAGTGAAAAACAAGGAGAGAGCAAGGGGAACTAAGGGGTTCGTCATTGTCCCCAATTCAATATTAGACTATACAATGTGGATGGACCCACTGAGTAAATATGTGTTGATCACTGTTGTGATAAGCACATGGTACCACTAGGTTTTCCTAAAAGACCCCTCACACACCAACCTAGTTGGTGTCATGCTTCATCATTGGGGTCCCTACCTAGTGGCCGAGTGCCCCCTGGTTGTGCTACCACGCCTGATTACAACGGAGCTGGTGTGGTGTGGTTAGTGGGAAGTATGTGAATTAAAAATATCTCTGGGAATCCTTGCCTGTAGTATTTATTAATGAGGCTCAGGATATGGTTAAAAGCTGGTGGTCTACATGTTTCAGCCCAAACAAGTGAGTACAGTGGGCTTTCTTCAGGACCGGGTCACTGCAAAACGTGAGTGGCAAAATTAAGTTGCCATGTTAATTGGTGAAGTGCCTGCACGCACTCCTGAGCCTCGAATCTCTGCCTAGCACTTAAATCTAGTGTTTTTATTTGACAGAGTATCTGTAAGTACTCTGACACCCTAAAGTGCCACACACCTTAGCACGTGTGCAGGCACTTCACCAATTCACATGGTGACTTCATTTTGCCACTCACGTTTTTCACTAACCTGGTCCTGAAGAAAGCCCAATGTACTCACTTTTTTGGGCTGAAACATGTAGACTACGTTACTAGTCAACTAGGAGCAAATAATATCCCTCCAGTAGTTGCACCACCAGCTTTTAACCATATGCTATACTTCACACTAACCACACCACACCAGCTCCGCTGTAATCAGTCATTGTAGCACAACCGGGGAGCACTCGGCCACCCAGTTGGGACCCCAATGAAGCATGACACCAACTAGGTTTGTGTGTGAGGGGTCTTTTAAGAAAACCTAATGGTTCCATGTGCTAATCACAACAGTGATCAACACACATTTACTCAGAGGGTCAGCCCACATTGTTTAGTCCTTCTTTTTGTTTAGGCATTGCATATGCATTTAATTGACCCTGATTTTTCAAACAATGTAAATGCCATTACGTTGCCTAAGTACTGCACAAGCACTTTATCGAATTTTATATTTATAGTTGAGTGATGCTGGCTCTCTGTAAATGGCCTTCTTACTGGTCATGCACATGCACTTTATTGAATCCCACCGTCTGACCAATGCAAAGGACATCATGCTGCCCATATATTATACATGTATTTTATGGCTCGCATACCTATGGGTTAGTTTCTGGTATGTCGAGGCTGGCGAATGGGAGAGACGAGAACACTATGTAATATGACTGTAAGTCTATATTAACAATGTGCTACTTGGTGCCTCATGCAGAGAAATGGTTATTTTTTATGAGCAGAATGTAATGTACTCTATTTTTATCTGTGCTTTTATGGCCATAAAGGCCGAAATAAAGTTTTTATGATGATGATAATTAGAGAGGTCCCTGCACGGCTGTTGCCTATGTCATCCGCAAGGGAATCTTGCATTGCTGTGGTTATTCTGGGAATTTGCTGGACATCTTCATTGCTGTTTTCATCAGTTGTACTATTTTCTGTAACACATGCACTGCTGACTCCTGTGCAGTGCCTGTGTATGCTGGAAGGTTGCAATGCTGATGTCCGTGCTGCTCTTGCTTTGTGTGTGAGGGAATCTTGCATTTCTCCAACCTGTGCTTTACCTGTCCTACGTGTGAGGAAAGCTTGCACTGCACTTCTCTTTTTGTGCATATCTTTCTGTTATTATGTTTGTTTGTGTGGTGGGGCAATGTGTGCTGTGCTTTACAAGATCAATGTGGACATCACCATGGTCACTTAATAGTCAACATAGAAACAGGCATAGCAATGTGTGCTTAACTCTGGCAATGTGGAAGCTGGTTTGATAATGCATGATCTCTGGGCAGTATTTCTAAACTAGCTTACTGCACTTTCAGGGTAAAATCTCCTGCCTGAGAATGCAAAACCTGTAAACTGTACCAACAACTCTGGCACCAACAGTGTTGATTTTAAAAGAGCACAAGTAAGAGGGACATGCGAGCAGGCGCATATACAGTGGTTACATAGAGTTTCTGGAATAGGCAGCTGCTTGTCTTGAAACAATATCAATAGGACATCATAGACTAATGAATCTCTGAGGAAATCACCTGGCTGATCCTTTGCACCTCAGTGCAACGCTGAGTGAGGCATCCTCTTACTCTGTAGACTGCTAATGAACTGACTCACTCTTGGGGCCTCATTTATGAAAAGTGACGCATTGCTGCGTGAAAACAGCGATGCGTCACTTTTCACTGCGCCCTCCTTGCGACACCAATAATGCGTCATATTTACAGTATGACGCATCATTGCGCAAGGAGTTACAGATACGTCAGTATTTCTGCATATCTGTATGGCGCAAAAGTGGCGCATTGCTGGAGTGTGTCACAAAAGTGACGCAACTCCAGCAATGTATCCTTTCACATGGGGCAAGCCCCATGTGAAAGGACCTGCGTCAGTCTTATGCCTGCTGTGAGGCAGGCGTAAGAAATTGACGCATTTGTGTCCTAGAAGTGGCGCAGTGAAATCTCATAGATTTCACTGCGTCACTTCTACGACCCTTTCTTGCGTCAAAACGCCCCCCTTGCATACATTATACCTGGCACAGGTATAATGTGGCGCAGGGATTTACAAAGTGACGCATCTACCTAGATGCGTCACTTTGTAAATATGGCGCAACGAGGCGCATTTTTTACGCCACTGGTGCGTCACAAAAAGTGACGCACCAGCGGCGTAAAAGTGACGCACAGCCTCATAAATGAGGCCCCAGGTGTACAAGAGGGAGCAACACTCAGCGCCAAAAATCATTAGTTAGCAAGCAAGACCCTTGGGGCCTCATTTATGAGACCGTGCGTCACTTTTACGCCGCCAGTGCGTCACTTTTTTGTGACGCACCAGCAGCGTAAAAAATGTGCCTTGTTGCACCATAATTACAAAGTGACGCATCTAGGTAGATGCGTCACTTTGTAAACCCCTGTGCCACATTATACCTGCGCCAGGTATAATGTATGTAAGGGGGGCGTATTGGCACAAGAAAGAGTCATAGAAGTGACGCAGTGAAATCTATGAGATTTCACTGCGTCACTTCTAGGACGCCGTTGCGTCAAAATCAAAATGCCTCACAGCAGGCGTAAGACTTACAGAAATACTGACGTATCTGTAACTCCTTGCGACATGATGCGTCATACATTAAATATGACGCATCAGGAATGTTGCAAGGAGTGCGCACTGAGAAGTGACGCATCGCTGCTTTCACGCAGCGATGCGTCATTTCTCATAAATGAGGCTCATGGTGTACAAGAGGGAGCAACACTCAGCGCCAGAAATCATTAGTTAGCAAACAAGACCCTTGGTTTCTTGGACAACGCCTGTGCAAATCCATCCTTGATAGTTTGACTGAGATAACTTTGTAGAAAAAGTGAGTGCAGTTCAGTTTAGGAAAAGTGTGTACTTGGTGCACTAAAACCTGCACCACAGTAAGCGTTTCTGAACCATTGCACCTGAGCACCCACCCGGAGGAACTGTCAACTTACTAACTAGTCTGAGTGCTGACTTACTACTCTCTGTGGGCAGGGAGAAGTCCAGTGGAAACAGCACATGGGAAACTCTTCTGGGTCTTGTAATAAATTGGTTTATTCTTATAGTGAAAAAGGGAGCAAAATAAAGTGACACAGAGCATTGGCACGCTATTGAATTCATTGGTCATCTTGAAAACACGCCTATGAGAAGCCACCTTTAGGAGTTTGATTGAGGTAAGTAAAACTGGGCATACACTAGTTTAGGAAAAGATTATGCTTGGTACACAGGACACCTAAAGATGCACCCATATTAAAACATGCAGCATTAAAAGTATCATTATAATTGAACAACATTATCATAGTGGATGGAAGAGTAGTAGAAGAAGCAGTTTGATTAATAGGTAATTATGTGGGTGTGTGTGTTTGCATTAATTTATACACATATATGTGCATGTGTGTGTGTATGTATGTGATTGTGCATATGTATGGGTGTATGTGTGTGTGTGTGTGTGTGCACATGCATGTGTGTGTGTGGGGGGGTGAGTGGGGTCAAACACAAACCAGCTTGAGCCACTGTGCCAGAGCAACAAGAACAAACAATCTATGACCAGTGACCCACCTACAACTTTTTCTTAGGCCCAAGTATCAGGGTGTGTGTGTGTGTAAAGAGCACTATAAACTACACACGCAGCTGGGAAACATTTAGACACTCAACAGAAGTAACAACAACCTTCTAATCAGGTCTACAGTACCTGCATGAGGGTATCATGATGAAGAGTAAAGTTCAGGGTCCACAGGTTGCCAATGATGGGGAGGGGAGCGGGTCCAGGAGGGTATCTTCTTCTCAACCACTGAAGCTTGAAGTAATGTGCAATGAAGAGGGTAAGAAACAGAGCAATTCCCAGCTCAGTGATTGGCAGCATGGTGGACGCCTGTCTCTGCTTCGAGCTGCTCCCCTAAACAATGAACTTTTACTTTTAAACAATTCTACGTGTTATTCTTCCCTATTGTCTTTCTATAAATCGTGACTCGTTATTTGTGAATCCTGTATCTGTTTCTCTAGCTGTCTCCTGCACACTTTTTTCTCTTTATCTCTTTCACTCTCTATCTCTTCCTATCTCTCTCTTTGTCTCCCTTTGTACCTTGATTCTATTGCATGTCTTTCTCTGCCATGAAAGTCTGTTCTCCTTCCTTGCCTTTTATGCTGACCTTTTATTTTACCCACTTTCACCTACTTTCTCTTCCTTTGCCTGCTTTCACAACCACATCTCTTTGCTTCCTTTCCTCCTTTATGTCAATGTCTATCTGCTTGTACATAAGCTTAGCCTGTGCACCTCTGTCTCTTTCTATTTCATTAAAGCCCACCTGGCCTATCTCATTCTTTCTCACGTTCTCTGCCCTTTTATAATTTGTCTAAGAACTCCAGAGGAGGCGTATAGCCTCAGTGTGTTCAATCAGAGGGTTTGTTTCTGTGACAAACATGCTTATCAAATGTATGTTGGAACATTTGCTCTTTCCTCACTGCTTGTGATTGACCTTGTTTGACCTCTTGTAAGTGAATGCAAATGTACTGTCAATAAAAACGTCTCTTTTTCTGGGCTTCTGTCCAGGGTTTGGAATCTATGCTACAGGAACCGATGCCTCATGTTTATTGTTAAGGGCCAATTAAATTTAAATTGACTCCTCAGGTGCAAATAAGGAATAATTACAGTGGGTATTTTAGAAAAAGGTGACCATAGCCATGTTCTGTAGATAATGTGAATATTCTCCAGTTGCTCTTTGCATAACACACTGGGCGGATGATTTGCTGTTTGTCACTACTCTATCATCATTCGCCCTCTCCACAGTGCATGCAAATACACTGGCGAAAGAATAGGTATTCTGGGATGTGGACCAGTGCTTGAAGGATGGGCCAGAGAACCTGGCTGCCTAGGGGTGTCCATTTGTCTTGTTAAATGCGTTTTTAGACACGAACATGGAGTGTTGACTGTGGATGTTGTGCGGTAAATGACTTAAATTGTGCAAGGAACATTGGGGCATATTACCAGGCAATAGTGATAATTATCGCTATTGCTTGGTTAGAGACAAAAATGTATCGCCGACCAGCGGCGATTTTTATCGCAGATAAACGGTATTACCAAGGTTTATCGCAAATGCGATAAAAAAATGGCCGCAATGCATGAATATCGCTGAAAAGTCCGCGATATTCAGGTGTTAGCTTTTGGAGGTATTCGCGCTTAGCGCAAATATCTCCAAAAGTTGGTAATAGGAGATAGCGATGTTAGCGACTGTTTCCAGTCGCTAACATCTTGGCACGCCCACTTTGCATGTCATTAGTGATAAATATCACTGACATGCAAAGCAGGGCCCAAGATGGGCGCTATCTCCTACTAGCTGTCGCCAACTGGTGTTACCGACAGCTAGGTAATAGGGAGATCATTTTATCTGGTGGTGGATCTAGCTGCGGTAGTATTTGCTGGGGCAGGGGCTGGTGGCACACTGGTGGTGGATCTGGCTGCCGTAGTATTTGCTGTGCCAGACGCAGGAGGCACACTGGTGGTGGATCTGGCTGCGGGAGTAGTTGCTGGGGCAGGGGCTGGTGGCTGTGTATGTGGCGGCACCTCCTCCTCCACCTGTCCCACAATGCTTCAGGGCATTACCTGATGTGGAATGATGGCATGACTATGGAACAATATGGGAGCCTAATTGGTCATGGACATTCATAGGGGACAGGGTCGCAGTCGCATGCCACTTACCTCGGGTGTGTTGGGTGGTGCGGGATGAGTCCATACGAGTCACTCCGATGACCGCCTCTGTCTCCAGGGTGTTCTCTACCTGGTCCTCCATGGGGGTGTTTGGAGGGACTGTAGGTTCTCCCCCTCCTGTGCCCGATGATTCTCCAAGGCGCTCTGCCACCCTCTCTTTGGCACGACCTCGGAGGTCGTACCAGCGTTTTTTAAGTTCGTCCAGTGACCTGTCGGCCACACCCACGGAGTTCACCGTCGACGCTATACCCTGCCAGATCCTGCGTTTTTCCTGTTCTGCCACCCTCCTGGAGTCCTTCCCAAACAGTTTGGAGTGGTTGGCCACCACCCCTTCAATTAAATTCTCCAGCTCCTGCTCGGAGAATTTCAGCTTTCTCTTCCGCCCTGTGGTGTTGCTGGGCCCAGGAACTGGCTCCTCTGACATTGCTGCACTGTACTTGCTCAGTACTTTCCTGACAGATTTGCTGGAGCTCTTCCAGTTGCTGACTCGAGGTCTGCCTCACTGTGGTGTATGGGGGTGGGCCCTGGCTGCTTCCTGGTTGTGATGTCATCGCTGTGCTCGACATGCGACTTCCCGTTTTCCCGATCTCGCGCTATTTTAGGTCCCGCTATTGACGATCTCGCTATTAGAGAATTCGCAATTCCGACACGGATGTTGCCGGAAATAGCGATTTATATGCGATTTTCGGAAGTCGCAACCGGTATTTGCGGCCGCGTGCGATTCGCTTTATTTTCTCTAAATTATTCATGAATACCGTTTTGCGTGTCCTTAATAGCGAGTCGCTATAATTCGCTATTAGGGCCACGCAAACCGTCCCGTTGATGAATCAGGCTGTATGAAACATTCCCAAAATAAGGAATTGCAAAGTTGTGCGATTCCTTATTTTGCCATAGCATTTAGGGAATCGCAATTTTGCGATTCCTTAAATGCTACGTATGTAGCATTTTTGGCTAGCGAAATATGGTTAAGAATTCGCAAATTACCACCAACTTTTAGTTGATGGTAACTTGCGAATTCTTCAAAAAATGTATATTTTGGCATTTTTTTAAGGTGGCATGTGATGCACACACATGCCCATAGGGCATGTATGTGCACCATATGCACACACATGTACATTTCAGGGCTGCACCCTTGAAATAATTCTCAAATTGCGATTAGCAAATTGCGAATTCGCAATTTGAGAATTATTTCGCAATCATTCCTATGGGCCTCCTGGCCCATAGGAATGCATTGGAAATTATTCCTTAATTGCGAATTTGCAAATTGCGAATTCGCAAATAAGGAATATTAAGGAATCGCTAAAAAATAGCGATTTTTTTCATATATACCATTTTGCAATTCCTAAATAGCGATTCCTTAAAATTCGCTATTTAGGAAATGCAAAATAGTTTGTTGATACATATGGCCCTGAATATGATCTAAGTAACACACAACGATGATAGATCAAAAGCTTATTGATCTGTCAGTCACCAGTAAGATCTGAGTCAGCACACAACACTAATAGATCACAAACGTATACACTATTACTTCTGTATGGGTGTGCGTACCAACAAAATTAATTACAGTCAACTATTCCTCGGTCGAAGTCAACCTTGTGTGCCTATCACCTCTATGACATGTTTACTACGACAGCACAAATGCCCAATGTGGTACTGGTGGAGTTGCGCAGATTAACTTGTGAGCATGCGCAACACTGCCTTCCAATACACCAATTTAATCGTCCCATCTACAATGGAAGCCTTAACATGCAGCATGCAAACCGTGGTAATAATGTGCTTTCTGCAGCAATTTCGTCAAGATTACATGTTTCCCAGTTTAAGATTAGACACAATTTTCTTATCCATAATTGCTGAGTAAAATATACATGCCAGTTTAAAACGCCAGTTTTGATGACACCACTTGGAGGCTGAACCCTTTCAGATAATGTTATGTGAGGAAAGGCGGTTTAATATATGGTGTGTTTGTTCAACCTCACAATGTAATAAACTCACAAACCAGTCATGGGTCTAGTCAGGCTCCTTTCTAAAATCTTAGCTAGGGGGGCGTGGCTTGACGCCCAGCGGTAATGGCGGCGTCCGAGTGAAGCTCTTACGAAGCCTCGGAAGATACATCGCCTGCACGTCGCACTTTCCTGCTAGGAGGTTATGTTTGGCCTCCGGACCTTCGCGGGACATTCCTGAAGCGCTCTCAGCTGCCTGCCGAGTCTCATAGCTGGAGAATTCCACGGACGTCAGGATCTCCGATATCTCGGATGATGCGGCCGCCATTTTAGTGTGAGGCCATCACCGGAATCTCCTGTCAGCACTCGGAGCTTCTTTGACACAGTGCGCCCTTTCTTGCTGGGTCACTGCCTGCCTATGAACTCTGCCCTGAGCCTCGCATTTGGAATTAATGGTATGTGCCCCTTTGCTATGACTGCATGCTGCGTATGACATTCTCGCTATTTCCCGGCTTCTCCTCACAATTTCGTGACGCCTGACTAATGAGGTGTCACTCTTCTGGATACGGCTGCAGACTTTCGTAGGCTCACTAAATACTCTCTTCACAGCTACTGCAGACCAATGTTAAATGCGCTTTTTGGCATCTAAAAAAACAACAAAAAAAACGAATGTTGGGTCTTTCAGCAGATTAAGGATTTGCATTGCCATTCAGCTCTTTTCTTCTTGGTTTCACATGGCAGCTGTAACACATAGTTGATTATTCGTCCTGCTTATCACTGGATGTTGCTCAGCTGTCATACCTTCAAGCATTAAAGATGCCGCCTAGTTCTTTTTCAATTATTTACAATGCACGCCTACCACTTCATGTGACCCTGCTGCTGCTGTGGTGAATGCAATTTCGTCATTTGCCAGGATAGTACGCATTTATCTTGTGCACTCCTATTGGTTGAGACTTTTTATGTTCCAACAGCCTGGCGCATAGCATAACCCTTGAATTTGGGGCAATGTGCTCTCTGCAGCTTTTCTAGTGTGTTTAATGCTATATATTCAATGTTCACTCTGCTAGTTGCCTATCTACACCATATGCTTGGTTCTTTTCATGAGTGACTTCCTTTTTTGGAAATAGAAGCCTCTCTTCTACTTCAAATCCCTCCTTATACCTCAGGTGCATTTTCCTGTGACACTTCTCACCTCATTGCAAGGTAGCACACCCTGTAGGGCTGTTACATTCTAGTCCAGTTTCTCTCTATATGGGAGGCTCAAGTCTTTGGCGCGCCTACCTTCCTCGACGACAAAGGTTGCCTTTGTGAAAAATTCTAAAGTGTTCTCTGCCTTCTCTAAATTGGAGGATCCTCTCTCGTCACCTGGCTCGGGCACAACCATGGAATCTTCTCAGCCTCCTTCGGGGAAAACTACTATCAAAAGATTGAAGAAAGACCCTCCCTCACCACCCAAACAGTCTACGCCTGTTTCAATGGAACTTTTGTTGGAAGAGATTCGATCCTTTCGTCCTTTTCTGGAGGAAATTAGCTCCCTGCGTCACTTTATGGAGGAAACCAACGGCAAGCTCCAAGTCCTCACCGATAACTGGTCGCAAATTGAAACGCAAGTTTCTTCAGTTGAACATTCTGTTGCTTCATTTCAGGAAACTTGCTCCAAAGTGTCCCATCTCAATTCACAGGTGTGTACGCTCCAAAAGCAGGTGGAGGAGTTGGAAAATAGGAACAGGCGGAACAACCTCCGCATTAACGGTCTGGCGGAGGGCCATGAGGGGTCAGACTCGCTTGCTTTCTTCATATCCTTTCTTCCCAAACTGCTTCGCCTGCTGGATGATACGGTTCTTAACATTCAACGCGCCCATCGCCTCGGTCGTCCACCTACTTCTGCCTCCTCTTCACAATGACCAAGGGGTGTAATTCTCTACTTCTTGGAGTGTACTGATCTTCTAAAGGTCTTGTCCGCTGCCAAAGCTTCTCCAAAACTAACGTGGTCTGGCTCCTCCTTGTTCTTTGCCCAGGATTATGCACAGGCGACTGCTAATCGACGAAAAGCCTTCCTAGGCATGAGAGAGGATCTTCGCTCCATGGGTGCTCGATATGGCCTTTATCACCCGTGTTTCTTCAAAGTCACATACAACAACAAGACAACCACGTATGAAGACCCAGTTCGACTGCAGAGCTTTATCAACGCGCATATGACTGCAGCTATGGATTTATCTGGACCTTCTTCCTCCTGCCCTGGTTGAGCAGTAGTCTGTGCTCTTTCGTGTAGCTCTTGCTCTTTAGTTATGTTTTTCCTAGTTACGATGTTGCAATTCTTTCAATATTTATTCTTCTGTAGTTACATTGTACTGCTGTTGTTTGCTACTCCTGTTCTTCCCCAAGTTATGTTTGTATTCTAATCCTGTGTCTTCCTCCCCGCCTCCGCAGGAACCTTACCTCGTCTGACGATGTCTCCCTGGCTTCCTGCTCAGGTGACCTTGGATATGTTGCCTTACCTGTGTGGCTTCATCCCCCCTCGACACCTTCTCGTTTTTTCCTTGTCTGGGTATGTTCCCCTTATGTTGCTCTTTTTTGTTCTTCTTTTTGTTCTTCTTTTTGTTCTTCTCCTTGTTCAGTTTTCTCTCCTCTGAACTTCTCCCTTTTCTTCTTTACATGGGTACAACTCTCTTCGTTCTTTCCTTCCCTTCTCTCATTTTTCACTTGAATCTTCCTTTTTTTCTACTTTTTCTTTACTCCTGCTGAACTTTCATTTTTTACATTTCTATTATTTTCTCAAGGGTACTCTTCTCCAGTGTCATCTGTTTGATAGCCATTGTTTCATTTACATGCAATGTCCTTGAATATAGTCTCATGGAATGTCAAGGGTATTAATTCACCAATTAAGCGTCAACGTATTTTGTCCCACCGTGCCAAGTTGAATGTTGATGTGGCTTTTTTACAGGAAACTCACCTCTCGGATACTGAATTCCTCAAACTTAAAAGAGGTTGGGTGGGCCAGGTGTTTTACTCACATGGTGATGGTAAGCGTAATGGTGTTGCAATCTTATGTCGCAAGTCGCTTCCTCTTACGCTTATCTCCCAGGAATCGGATACTAATGGCAGATGGGCTTATGTAAAGATTTCTCTTAAAGGTGTCCCGGTCTCTTTTTTTAATGTTTACGCTCCAACTGGGGGTGAGCCTCTCTTCTGGGCTGAACTTTCCCAACATATTACCCGATTTATGGATGATAACTTTATCTTTGCTAGCGATTGCAATCACCCCTTAGATCCTTTCGTGGACAGGCATTCTACCGCTCATTATGTCCCTTATAGATCCCATAAACTCTTTACCCAAACCATTTCCCAACATAAGCTCATTGACGCATGGCGTCTTTGTAACCCTACGTTAAAAGAGTTCACTTTCTATTCTGCCCCGTTCCCAGTCCCGCATTGACTACATTTTTGTTTCTCATCACATTGCTCAGACACTCAATACCGCTGAAATTGGTCCAATTTGACTCTCGGATCATGCCCCGGTTCTGATCAGCATAGACGTACTCCCTAAAATTGCTGGTCCCAAGAGGTGGCGCTTTAACAACTCTCTCCTATTAGATCCCAAATTTATTGCCTCTTTTACTTCATTTTCTGATGAGTTTTTCCTACTTAATGATACTCCTTCTATTCCAGCACACACCATCTGGGACGCTTTTAAAGCTGCAGCATGAGACTTTATTCTTCGTTATGTAGCGCGGAAGCGTAAAATTGCCCGTAAATTCACTGAGACTCTCCTTACTGACATTAAAAGATTAGAACATGCCTATTTTACCTCGCATTCACAGGACTGCCTAACTGCTCTTGTGGCTGCCAAACTGAAGTTTAATCAAAAATCCACAGAGGATGCTTCACTGTATTTGTTAAAATCCAGTGCTAAATTTTATGGGGGACGTAACAAAGCTGGAAAGATCCTTGCTAATTAACTAAAGATCAAGCATAATAAGCTGAACATCGATTCCATTTATGACGCCAACGCTGTTCTTAAACATACAGATTCTGATATCATCACTGAGTTTTCCCTTTTCTATAAGCATTTGTATTCTTCTGAAACTCAGCCCACCCCTCATGATCTCACGCACTTTTTCTCCAACATCCAAAAATCTGAGCACTTTCCTCTTAACTTGACTCATTTAGAATCTGACATCACTCAAAAAGAATTGACTACTGCACACAAACCTCTTAAACTGAATAAAGCTCCTGGGCCGGACGGTTTCACTGTGGAATTCTTTATTCACTTTTCCAAGTTCCTCATTCCAAGACTCCATTCTCTTTTAAGTTCATTTACTGCCCTTGGCAGCTTCTCTGGGTCCTTCTCCGATGCCCACATCTGCCTAATTCCCAAAGAGGGGAAAGACCCCAAGTACTGCAAAAACTACAGGCCCATATCTTTGGTGAATATCGATTACAAAATATTTGCCAAAGCGTTAGCTGCTCGTCTTGACCTTCTGCTTCCAGATCTTCTGGGCGAGGAACAGTCTGGTTTTGTGAAAGGCGCTATATTACTGATAATACTAGATTGCTGTTTAATGTCCTGTCCAAATCCTCCCGCCTACAACACTCCCTCGCAGCGATCGCCCTAGATGCTGAGAAGGCGTTTTTATAGGGTCGAATGGTCCTACCTCTTCCATACACTGGGCTGGTTTGGCTTTGGCCCCAAATTGATTTCCTTAATTTCCCTCCTATACTCTGGCCCACGTGCGGTGGTTTGTGCCAATGGTCAGATTTCCTCCTTCTTTGATTTGGGTAGAGGAGTTCGTCAGGGATGTCCCCTTTCCCCTTTTCTCTTTAATTTGGCGTTGGAACCTTTTTTTTCTAAACTCCGCCAAAACCCCAATATTCATGGTTTTCAGACTGAATTCCCACATTAAACTTGCTGCGTATGCAGAGGACATTCTGCTCTTCCTCTCTAATCCGACAGTTTCCATCCCTGCTTTTTTGGAGGAAGTGCGGAATTAATCCCGTATCTCCGGTTATAAACTCAACAGTGATAAATGCGAGATCCTGCCACTCACAAAATTTACATTTAAACCTGACTTTAACGCCTCCAACTTCACCTGGAGTCCTTCCCATATTAAGTATTTAGGTTTACACATTACCTTCTCCATTCCTACCACCATTTCCCTCTGCCTCACTAAGTGTATTAAAAAAATATCAGATTTAGCGACCAGATGGCACCCTCTTTATTTATTATGGTGGGGCCGTCTTGACACTATTAAAATGATGTTATCTCCTATGATCCTCTACACCGTCCCCAACATTCCTGGGTCTATTCCCTCCAAATTTTTTAAGAAGATTAACACAGTTTTATCCTCTTTCTTGTGGAACAATAAAAAACCTAGGATGTCCTTAGCTAGACTGATCAGTCCTGCTTCAGAGGGTGGAGTGAATTTTCCGGACTTTCCTGCCTACCAGAAAGCCTTTTTGTTGCGTCAAGCTTCTTTCTGGCTGCAAGATCTCACTTCTCCCGGTCCTCTATGGGTTGAGGTTGAGCGCCTTTTCCTCTCCCCTTTTTCTTTTGCTGAATATCTCTCTTTCTCTCGGAAGCCTCCATCGATCTCTACTCTCATCCATAAGTTCACTACCAAGCTTTTCCTTTCCTCGAAACCTGCCCCTCCCACTACTGTTGCCAACTTCCTCTCTTCTCCCATTTGGCACAATACTCATCTCCTAATTCACAACAAGCCCTTTTATTGGAAAACCTGGAGGCATAAAGGATTAATTTGGGTATCGCAACTATTCTTGCATTCCACCTTTATGCCCTTCTCGCTTCTCTGCTCTTCATTTGACTTACCCCCATCTTTTGCTCCTAAATATCTTTTGCTTAAAACAGCAGTACTGGCTGCGTATAACCTGCTTTTGCAAACGCAAACACCGCCTCTTGACACCTCCTCATCTATTACACAACTTCATTCCCTTCTACGCACTACTCCTAGGGCTTCTACTCTATACAAGCACCTTCATGCCCATGAGTCCATTAGAGCCAAATCGAAGGTGGAGGAGCAATGGGAGCATGACTTCGATACTTCTTGGCCCATGCTCATGTGGGATAAGTTATGGATTAAGATTCGTAAATCATCCAGAGCAGCGTCTCTCACACAGTCCTTGTTTTTCCTTTATAAAAGGTTGCTGTACACTCCCTCTGTCCTGCACAAGCGATTTCCAACTTCCCCGGACGTTTGCTGGTCCTGTTCCTCTCCGAGTGCCACCCTTTTCCACATGCTCTTTCTTTGCAAACCCATACATGACTTTTTGGGCCCAAATTAATGTGATTTTTAATACTCATATTACTTTTTCCCCTACTCACGTTTTCTTGGGAAGCCTCTCGCCTTGCTGGGATGATCTTGATTGTGATGTTCGTATTGTTGACTTATTGCTAGCTGTTGCGTTTCAACAGATCACTATTAATTGGAAGGCGTCTTCTAACATTTCCTTTAGGGCCTGGTGGTATAATGTCTGTCATAATCACAGGCTTGATACAGCTTTTGTTTTCCCCCTTCACATGGCCGCAAAACGTGCAGAACTGTGGCTTCCTGTTACACTGTATTTAGATAATTGTGCTATACGCTCCTCTTGTCCAGAACCATCCCTACAAGAGGTTTCTAAACCACCCTGAATACCCTTTGCATTTCCTTCTATTTTCCTTATTACTTGTTATGTGAACATTTATTTATTATTTTTTTTTCCCTGATTGCATATGAATACATTGTATTGTTTTTGCCGTTTTTACTGCCCATGTTTTTCTCATGTTATTGAACTTGATGTATTATTCTTTTTCTTTGATTGATATTGATTTTCCCTTCCCCCTTTTAACTCTCCCTCAATTCTCTGTTTATTGCCCTTTGATTCCTTGCTTTTTCACTAATAAAATCTTTTGAACTTAAAAAAAAAAAAATCTTAGCTAAACCCTGGGTAGCTGTAGCTCTAGTTTTGTCAAAGGAACAAGAGCAAAGCATGTAGAAGTACCAAAGCAATAAAATGAGAAAGAAATGCAACACAAAGGAAATTCAACATACATTTTTAAATATAGATCTTATTTTTATGAATTGTTAGACACCAAAATGAATAAAATCCACTGGAGGCTTTCAGAGGTAAAAATTATTAAACAAATCGTAAATCACTGCCTTTTCACAAAAAACGCAAAAAAGCATTGGCAACTACTGCAGGTAGCTGTTACTTTAAAACTTTGAAAACCTTTTGTAAAGTTGTGTTCCATTACTCCAGCCAACTTTTGGCAACCATCCCAGCAGGGAGCAAACCTCAGGGGCCAATAATGCTTAGCAGAACAGTTACCTCAATGCATAGACATCAATGGAGTGGTCCTGAAGCAAGGCATACAGGATGTTGAAGATGATGATTATGCCCTGCATACTGAATCTGTCAATGGGGGTCTTCCTAGGACCATCCCTCGGTCCATGAACACAGTGAGTAACTTTGGCCACAGATATCAATGGCCCTCTAAGTCCATGTGAAGTCCAGCCAAAAACCAGTTGCCACTGGTCTACATGCCTCCCATCACAGCAAAACCAGCTGTTCCTTTAACTGAGGCTAGTGTTCATCTTGAATGACTAAACTGCACCCCAACGACTCTCTTGATGTCCAGCAGACTCAGGTACAACTTTTGAGTGTCAGGTCTTAGTCTCCCTGATTGTCTTGAGCGGTCAGCCGCAATCAAACAATTGTAGCTACCAACTCCCCAAGGCAGCTTTTTCAGGTTTTGATACCTAGGATCTATAACAGGAAGGGAGCCAACTGACTCATGGAGTTGTGTGGGTTCGTGGATGATTTTTCTTGAGCAGGGCACCACAGGCACAGTGTTCTCTTTGCTCACCAAAGGATCAGTAGATGTAGTACAGTATTTGGTGCAGCCTCTCTTTGTTGGGTTCAAGGAACAGCAGAGCAGTTCTTCTTCGGTCCTCTACCCATACCCAGTGCAGATGTGATCTGAGGTCTGGGTTCTAGGGGTGCCACTTTTGTGCCCGAAACTTGCTCTCAGGGGATACGGTGAGTACTAGCCAATGGGCTGTCGAGTCCTGTCTGCCCTAATTAAGACTTCCTGCAATGTGTGGCATCTATCTATTTTAGAGTGCACTTTTCTGGCCACTCCCAAGATGGCAGAAACCTATTCTCAGTGGGTGGAGCTTGGGAGCCCACCCAAAAGGTGTGTCTCCCTCATAGCTACGTGGCCACTCAAAAACCGGGTTGGCAATTGTTTCTCTATGTTCCTAATGCCAACCTGTCTACCAAAACAAAAGAAAAGTAAACAAAAGACCCTCTTGTGTGTCTGCACCATTTGGATTTCGAAGGAGGCTTCCCTTTTCGAGCTTGCTGTTTGGTCTCACACATATTTGGCTTTCCTGCCAAGAAGAGGTAACACCTCTTCCAAAGACAGGCCAATATTGCGTCCTTCACATCTCTCATAAGGAGGGAAGAAGGCTGTCTTATGGCCAGCACCTGTAACTCGCCACTGGAAGATTTGGGTAATGAAGTGGCAACTTTCTGAAATTGCCTTATACTCAACAGAGCCCTACATAGAGTTACAGCTAGCGGACTTACTCTAGAACCTTAAATAATTCTGCAGGATATTATGGGGGACCTCATGGCCTGCAGGGTACCTGAGCCTTGGTGGCCATGGGATATTTGGTGGCAAAGAGACAGTCTTTGCATGATGCTGGTGAGACACTCACCCCGTCCCCTATGATGGTGGAATGGGTCAATGGGATGAACATTATGGGCCTCATTGTGATGAGGGTCGGATCGCAACCAACAGGCCGTCGGTGTGGTCTGACCGCCATCTGGTGCCACAGTCTGCCTGCCACAATATGATGCACGGCGGCCAGAGGAAGTGGGTGGAGGAACCGACTGACTCTTCCGACGGGCTCAAGATGTCTGTCTGCCCATCAGTCAGAAGGTAATACCCTACAATAGGGTGGTGCCTGCTCAGGCACCGCTGTAGGGATTACAATTTCCCTTTCAAAGAATAGAAAGCCATAGAAAGAGTTTTGGAAATGTACTTTGGGGGCCTCCAGCAGCACTCCGTCCCTCCGCAGCCTTCGCTATGAGGCCTGGGGGGAGTTTAACATCAATACCCCCCTTGCCAAGCACATCATGATGCCTGGCACACAGTGCATGGATGTTTGAAAACATTAATTTTTCCTATGTGGCTTATGCTGTGGCCCTTTCCCGACTGCAGCACAAACCCCAAAGGAAAAATTGATGTTTCTGACCACCTTATGGGCGGTCACATCCTAATTTGTCAGATGGAACCGCCAACTACTAGTCCAGTTCCAGTTCAGAGAGGACTAGGCCTGTCCGCTTGGGCTGGACTGTTCCCACATTTATTGCTACCATTACCCAACAAACCAGAATGCAGGGGTACCATTGTATAGCTTGCACTGAGGTCCACCACATTCTTCCTACCCCACAAAAACTCATGTGGACCATGGTGAGCATGACCAGGACCTGGAGTTTTGATTATTATCCATCTGTAATTAAGCCATCTACAAAATATACTCAGCTTCTCACTATATATAGTTCCTGGTCAGAAACTCCGTCAATCTCTACATGCTCTTCTGAACTCCAAAGTGTCCTGATTATTTTGTTTTCTAAACTTCTGTGAGGCGCTGCCTTTCAAGAATCGCTGCCTCTTGAATGTGTCCTCGACGTTCCGTGAACACCTCCCTTTCTGTAAATGCACTGACTACATCGCTGAGTTTGTGCTTGGCTGACAGCCTATCTCTGAATGTTCTGGTCACTGTGACTGCTTTAAAATGTTTCTAGTGAATTGCAAAATCAGCTCAGTTGCACACACCTCTCTACAAAGTGCATACAAAACAAAGGTGTCCACCTCTGAAGAAGTCATTCACAAGTTTGAATCCCAACAAAACTGCTCCATCCATCCAAGCATGGTAAATTGTGTAGTAATAGAGTGGGTATTAGTAATATCCATTTTTTTTCAGAACTAAGAAATGACAGAAGTGTGCCATGAAGTGTTCAAATAAATGATTGCTAAATTGTAACATTTTGAGAGATGTGAGAGTTGCATGCTGGACTTATTATCTGGAATTTGAGGCAAGTTTGGAGATGATGAATATCTAATGGTTCGTACTTTACATCCGTTCAGTGAGCTGCGTCAATTGCACAGTAACTTGATGAGTTTTTGTGGGTTATTTCACAAACGTAAAATTATGTTTACTTCTCATGAGATTGTAGTTGTAGTCCAGATAAGATATGGTGAAAGCTGGATCCAAACAAGTCAGCAATCCTTAGGTGTGCCAAGGGTGTAGACTTGTAAGATACCTGTGAGTACCCTAAAATGGTGGGTGACCTTATCTACGCGGCCACTACTTCGGATTGCCTTTAGTTTGCATCTTTAGTAAGCAGAAACCATTACTTTGCATGGTTTCACTGCGCATGACCGTTACTTCGCAGGATATCCACATTGTTGTTTTTATTTAGGTGCTTCCATTTCTAAATAACGTAGTACAACTCTGGAGACACAGGAAGCTGGAGCAGTGGAAGGTGATCCGCGAGGAGAGAGAGGTAAGTGGGCCTGTGTGTACGGTTGTGTAAGTGTAGTGCAGAGTAGTGTATTTGGGTGTAGGGTAGTGTAGCGGGTCATGAAGGGTAGTGTTTGGGAGTAGGGAATGGACTGGGGGTAGGGGCAGGGTCGTGCAGGGAGTAGTGTTTTGGGGCTTAGGGTAGTGTTGTGGTGTTAGTGTAGTGTAGGGTAGTGTTTTAGGGTTTAGGGTAGTGTTGGGGTGTTGTGCAGGATAGTGTTTGGGTGTAGGGACAGGACTAGGGGTCATGGGAGGATTGTGCAGGGGGTAGGGTATTAGGGTTTAGGGTAGTGTTTTGGTGTTTGTGTAGTGTAGGGTAGTGTTTTAGGGTTTAGGGTAGTGTTGGGGTGTTGTGCAGGGTAGTGTTGTAGTGTAGGGAGCGGAATGGGGGAAGGGTGCGGGTCGTGCAGGGGGTAGTGTTTTAGGGTTTAGGGTAGTGGTGTGGTGTTTTTGTAGTGTAGTGTAGTGTTTTAGGGTTTATGGTAGTGTTTTAGGGTTTAGGGTAGTGTCGGGGGTCGTGAAGTGTAGTTTTAGAGTGTAGGATCAAGGCATGAAGAAGGGGGAAGGTTGTGTAGGGGTAGTGTATTAGGGTTTAGGGTAGTGTAGTGGTGTTTAAGTAGTGTAAGGTTGTGTAAGGTAGTGTGATGTTTTAAATTAGCTTAAACCATAGTACATTTATAACCATTTGCATTACAAATGCATGCACAGTTAAAACTTGCGAAGTAATGGTTTATGCTAAGTAAAAACATCACACTAAAATCATGCGAAGTAATGGTATGCAAAGTATCGACATACATCCCCCTAAAACGTTTATAAAGTGTGTCTTGTGTTGCCATTCTGGGGCAAGATGAGACCCCTTCCCAGAAAATTCGCTCAGACCTCTAGGAACTGAAGGTGTCAAATGTTTCGAATAGCAACAAATGCAAAAAGGATCTTACTAGACAGGATGACCAAGGTGGAAGGTTTTGAAGGAACACAATGCCTAGACTCAGAGTCTTAGTTACCAAAAGGGGTAAACCCAAATTACGTCACTGGGACCAGGGTATCGAACAGTACATTACAAAAAGTGGTCCCAATAAACAATTCCTCAATACCAAAAACACAATAATCAAAGGAATATATTGGAACAAACACGTAATGTAGTTAATAATCAGTGTTATTTAATCACACTGATTGTACATATGTTTATAACATTATTTTAACAATACCAAATATATAGTGCCCCTACGTGGGAAAGGGAGAAGGTGTGGGTATTTGTGATTGGAGTGAGGATAAGAGGATAAGTATAGAATATAGAGTGCGAATCACATAAATCGTCACTTAGAAAACACAAGGCTCATTTCTTAAGCCACAAGTTTAAGAATATAATCAAGAAAAACAAATAGCCATGATCAGAGAGAATGCCATAGTATGTATTCACTATTAGTCAAACAGGCAAATAGTGCAAATGTCAATGTTTCGACCCCTAAAACATTGTAGGTTGTTTAATCCCTTGCAACGGGGTCTTCCTCAGGACAGGTGTGGAGGGAAGGGGGGTACCTAGGGATAGAGCATAAAAAACACCATAGGACTAAGAACACCATCCCTGATGAAAAGCTAAACATATAGGGCCAAAGCCCATGAATTACCATGAACAGCCCTTCAGTGGGGGCTGATTAGTAGGCGTGGGCGCCAAAATGGCGAGAGCGAGGACAGTCACCTGCAAGAATAAGGTGCAGGGTGAGAGAGGCCCTCCCGTGAGTATAATTTAATGGATAGGGGTTAAAGCAGATCAATCGACTTACTTGTATGGATATCAAATTCATCCAAAGGGACCAAGCTGGGCTACTCAGCTGGGTCTTTCAATGTGTTTATGTTCTAAATTAAAATATGAAAAACAGGCGCTAGTCAGGACTAACACATCAACCACCACTCGGGCTGCAAGTATATTATACAACTTGTGTTCTAAAAGGGGAATTACCTGATAAATTCCTTAAATCAGGCAACAGTGCTCCGTACTTGTCACAATCTAAAAATAAATGAAAAGAGGAGAAATTCCGGATGAAAAACCGAACTCGACACTATACAAGTAAGAAGAGCGTCTGATGTGGCTGAGCACATTTTCAAACTCACTGCTGCTCGCAGGAAATATCTCTGTTCATGAAAGTGGAACTGGAGCTCTGATCTCTGCTGTTAAAGTACGGAGGCTCCACAAAATCATGCACGAGCGTGACGTCATCGAGCAGACGCTCGATGCTTGTCAAACCAGGGGCGTAACAAACGCCCCCGCAGCCCCCGCGGTGCGGGGGGGGCACTATCTTCAGTAAATGAAGTGAGAGCTGTGAGATAGGCTTTAAAGCCATCCTCTCTCCCTCTAAAGCAGGTGCAGGCTGTCTGCAGCCTGCTCTGAGCCCCTCACCCCATCCCTCTGACTGAAGAGAAACAAAGTATCAACATACATTGTTTCTCTTCAGTCAGAGCCACAAGCCAGAAAGAGGATGGGGGTGGGGGCCCCAGAGAGCAGGAGGCAGCACAGAGCACTGCTCGGGACTCTGACAAGGAGGGGGGGGGGGCCCAAAGAGAGAGCAGGAGGCAGCACATAGCACTGCTCGGGACCCTGCCAAGGAGCGAGGTGCCCCAGAGAGGGAGCAGGAGGCAGCACAGAGCACTGCTCAGGACCCTGACATGGAGGGGGTGGGGGCCCCAGAGAGAGAGCAGAAGGCAGCACAGAGCACTGCTCAGGACCCTGACAAGGACGGGAGGGGTGGGGGTGGCCCCAGCGAGAAAGCAGGAGGCAGCACAGAGCACTGCTCAGGACCCTGACAAGGACGGGGGGAGAGGGGCTCCAGAGAGAGAGCAGAAGGCAGCACAGAGCACTGCTCGGGAACCTGACAAGGAGGGGGGGACAGAGATCAGGAGGCAGCACAGAACACTGCTCAGGACCCTGACAAGGACATAGGGTGGGGACCCCAGAGACCAGGAGGCAGCACAGAGCACTGCTCAGGACCCTGACAAGGACGGGGGGTTGGGGGCCCCAGAGAGAGAGCAGGAGGCAGCACAGAGCACTGCTCAGGACCCTGACAAGGAGGGGGTGGGGGCCCCAGAGAGAGAGCAGAAGGCAGCAAAGAGCACTGCTCAGGACCCTGACAAGGACGGGAGGGGTGGGGGTGGCCCCAGCGAGAAAGCAGGAGGCAGCACAGAGCACTGCTCAGGACCCTGACAAGGACGGGGGGAGAGGGGCTCCAGAGAGAGAGCAGAAGGCAGCACAGAGCACTGCTCGGGAACCTGACAAGGACGGGGGCCCAGAGAGCAGGAGGCAGCACAGAGCACTGCTCAGGACCCTGACAAGGACGGGGGTGGGGGCCCCAGAGAGAGAGCAGGAGGCAGCACAGAGCACTGCTCAGGACCCTGACAAGGACGGGGTTGGGGGCCCCAGAGAGTAGGAGGCAGCACAGAGCACTGCTGAGGACCCTGACAAGGACGGGGGTGGGGGCCCTAGAGAGAGAACAGGAGGCAGCACAGAGCACTGCTCAGGACCCAGACAAGGACTGGGGCCCAGAGAGAGAGCAGGAGGCAGCACAGAGCACTTCTCGGGACCCTGACAAGGTGAGAGTGGGGGCCCCCAGAGAGAGCATTCTCCAGGGCAAAGCTCTTATGAGAAGGGATGAGGTAGCAAAAAGGTGCCCTCAGGTAAGCTCTCTTGTTAGAAGCACCATGTGGGCGTCCGCAGGGGGGGGGCAAGGCGGAGGGGAGAAGGGTGCAAGGCAGAGGGGAGAAGGGTGCAAGGTGGAGAGGAGAAGGATGCAAGGCAGAGGGGAGAAGGGTACAAGGTAGAGAGGAGAAGGGTGCAAGGCGTAGGGGAGAAGGGTGCAAGGCAGAGGGGATAAGAGTGCAAGGCAGAGGGGAGAAGAGTGCAAGGCGGAGGGGAGAAGGGTGCAAGGCAGAGAGAAGGGAGAAGGCGGAGTGGAGAAGGGTGCAAGGCGGGGTGGAGAAGGTTGCAAGGCGGAGTGGAGAAGGGTGCAAGGCAGAGGGGAGAAGGGTGCAAGGCAGAGGGGAGAAGGGTGCAAGGTAGAGAAGGGTGCAAGGCGTAGGGGGAGAAGGGTGCAAGGTGGAGGGGGAGAAGGGTGCAAGGCAGAGGGGGAGAAGGGTGCAAGGCAGAGGGGGAGAAGGGTGCAAGGCAGAGGAGAGAAGGGTGCAAGGCAGAGGGGAGAAGGGTGGGAGCAGAGGGGAGAAGGGTGCAATGCAGAAGGGAGAATGGTGCAAGGTAGAGCGGAGATGGGTGCAAGGCAGAGGGGAGAATAGTGCAAGGTAGAAAAGGGTGCAAGGCAGAGGGGAGAAGGGTGCAAGGCAGAGGGGAGAAGGGTGCAAGGCAGAGGGGAGAAGGGTGCAAGGTAGAAAAGGGTGCAAGGCAGAGGGGGAGAAGGGTGCAAGGGGGAGGGGGAGAAGGGTGCAAGGGGGAGGGCAAGAAGGGTGCAAGGCAGAGGGGAGAAGAGTGCAAGGGGATGGTGATGAAGTAAAACATGTGCCCCCCCTAGAAACATTTCTGTGGACGCCCATGGCAACGCACACTACTTTGTGAGAGAGAGTGGAGAGAGAGAGTGGAGTGAGAGAGAGTGGAGTGAGAGAGAGTGGAGTGAGAGAGAGTGGAGTGAGAGAGAGTGAGTGGCGAGAGAGTGGAGAGAGTGAGTGGAGCAAGAGAGAGAGTGGAGCAAGAGAGAGAGGGGAGAGAGAGCGAGTGGAGAGAGAGTGGAGAGAGACAGTGGAGAGAGAGATAGAGAGTAGAGAGAGAGAGTAGAGAGAGGGTGGAGAGAGAGAGTAGAGAGCGAGAGAGTAGAGAGCGAGAGTGGAGAGCGAGAGTGGAGAGAGAGAGTGGAGAGAGTGTGAGTGGAGAGAGAGAGTGGAGAGAGCGAGAGTGGAGAGAGAGAGTGGAGAGTGAGTAGAGAGAGAGTTGAGGGAGAGTGGAGAGAGAGTAGAGAGAGTAGAGAGAGAGAGTAGAGAGAGAGAGTGGAGAGAGAGAGTGGAGAGAGAGTGGAGAGAGAGCGGAAAGAGGGTGGAGAGAGAGTGGAGAGAGAGAGAGTGGAGAGAGAGAGTGGAGAGAGAGTGGAGAGAGAGTGGAGAGAGAGAGAGCGTGGAGAGAGAGTGGAGAGAGAGAGAGAGTGGAGAGAGTGAGAGTGGAGAGAGAGAGAGTGGAGAGAGAGAGAGAGAGTGGGGAGAGTAGGGAGAGTGGAGAGAGAGAGAGTGGAGAGAAAGCGGAGAGAGAGTGGAGAGAGTGCAGAGAGTGGAGAGAGTGGAGAGAGAGAAGAGCGAGAGAGTGGAGAGAGTGGAGAGAGAGAGTGGAGAGAGAGAGAGTGGAGAGAGAGAGTGGAGAGAGAGTAGAGAGAGAGTAGGAGAGAGAGAGAGTGGAGAGAGAGAGAGAGTGGAGGGAGAGAGAGTGGAGAGAGACAGAGAGTGGAAAAAAAGAGTAGAGAGAGTGGAGAGAGAGTAGAGAGAGTGGAGAGAGAGTAGAGAGAGTGGAGAGAGAGTAGAGAGAGTGGAGAGAGAGAGAGAGAGAGAGAGAAGGGAGAGTAGAGAGAGAAGGGAGAGAGAGTGAGAGAGAGTGGAGAGAGAGTAGAGAGAGTGAGAGACAGTGGAGAGAGAAGAGACAGTGGAGGGAGAGACAGTGGAGAGAGAGTGGATAGAGAGACAGTGGCGATAGAGTGGACAGAGTTGAGAGAGAGAATGGAGAGAGAGAGATAGAGTGGAGAGAGAGTAGAGACTGACTGAATACTGACTGACGGAGAGACTGACTGGCTGAGAAACTGACAGAGAGAGAGAGACTGACTGACTGACTGAGAGAGACTGACTGACTGACAGACTGACAGAAAGAAAGAGAGAGATAGAGAGACTTACAGAGAGAGAGAGACCGAATAACTGACAGACTGACAGAGGGAGAGAGAGAGAGACTGACAGACTGACTGACTGACAGACTGACTGACTGAGAGAGGCTGAATGACAGAGAGAGATAGACTGACTGAGAGAGAGAGAGACTGACTGACTGCAAGAGAGAGATTGACTGACAGAGAGAGAGAGAGAGAGAGAGACTGTGATGGAATTGGGGTCAAAGTGTGTATGAAGCTATGCGATGCCTCTTAAGATTGCTATTGTCTACTAATAAAAATGTATTATCAAAATCTGCTTTTGAAATACTGCATTGTCGCTTTGTCTAATGTTTTAAAACGGAAACCAGAAGGAGCAGTGGATGAACTTTTGTCAAAACTGAACGAGGAGTGGGCCTGATGTTGTATATCAAGACAGGAATCTGCATCAGGAAACCCACCTAAAATTGGGCAGACTTCCTCGGCCTACTGATGGCAGGGACCCTCTAATGAATGGACCACCACCTATGATAGCCTGCTGGCAGACTAAGCCCAACCTTTGACTTCACCATCCAGTGTTTCTTATAACGGCTGGATTGGTGAAAGTGGCGTAACAATAGCCCCGCATCCCCTGCAGTATGGTGGGTTGCTGGCCTGAGAGCTCTAGACTGGCACGGAGGATGGGAGGGGGGCCCCCTCCATGTAGTTTGCAGGGGGGCCCCCTCAAGTTTCGTTACGCCACTGTGTTGTGTATTAGGTCACCAAGATAATGAAGACAGATTTGTGGCATTTAAAGAAACTGGAACTAGTTTTGCAAAAGGTTCTGATTAAATCCTGTTCTATACTAGCATGATACAGGCTGTGCACTGTAAACGAGGGAGATTCCCTGCAAGGTCTCCAAAATTGGCTACACTGGCAGTCATTTGTGAACTCACAAAGGGGAGTTAATTTGTTTTTGGTATATACAAAACCCCTAAAGATATATGAAAAGTGGGAAATGACCTTAATGTTCAGTTTATAATTAATTGGGTGATACACTAGTTTAGCATAAAAATGTGATAAGTAACGCAAGATTAAGATAATTCACGAATATATCCATAATGGCTGGGTAAAATATACATGCCATTACAAAAGACCACTTTTGATGTCACTACAGGAATGCTGAACCTTTTCAGATACTGTGGTGTGAGGAAATGCAGTTTATTACATGATGTGGTAGCGCAACCTCACCATGTAATAAACTCACAAACCTGTCTTGAGGCCAGTGAGGCTTGTATGTACAACCTTAGCTCAACCCTGGGTAGCTGTGGCTTCAAGCAGGCAGGCATTATCAAAGGAAGAAGAGCAAAGGATGTAGAAGTATCAAAACAACAAATAAGAAGGACACACAACACAAAGGAAATCCAACATCAATTTATTAAAAATATCTTAATTTTTATGAATGTTTTGACACCAAAATGAACAAAATCAACTGGAGGGTTCTAGAGATATTAATTCTTAAGAAAATCATAAATCACTGCTTTTTTACTCAAATTACAAATAAGCATTGCCAACTAATGCAGTTAGGTGCTCATTTAAAAACTTTGGAAACCTTTTGCAAAGTTTTGTTCAGTTACTCCAGCCCACTTGGGCAACCAGCTCCAGCAGGGAGCAAGTCACAGGGGTCAGTAAGGCTTAGCAGTACAGTTGCCTCAAGCCATCTACATCAATGAAGTGGTTCTGATGCAAGGCATATGTGATGCTGAAGGGGCTGAGAATGTTGTGAATGCTGATCTGGTCAACTCAACAGGGGTCTTCCTGGGGCCACCCATAAATCTGTAAACATGGTGCGGTGACTTCGGCCACAGAGGTCAAAATCCAGGGGAAGTACAGCCAAAATCTAGCTGCCACTGGTTTACTGGTTTGCGGTCACAGCAAGACCAGCTTTTCCTTTAACTAAGGCTAGTGTCCGTCTTGGGTGACCAAACTGCACACCAACGACTCTCCTGGGTGCTGAAGGTTGTGGTACAACTTTTGAGTGTTGCATCTCGCTCTCACTGGCTGCACTTCAGCTGTCAGAAGTGATCAAGAAATTGTACTACCAAATGTCAAGGCGGCTTCTTCAACTTTTGAGGCCCAGGAGCTGCAACAGAAGATCAGCCAACTGACCTTTGGAGTTGACGTCTTCTGTCTTGGGCTTGTGGAAAACTTTCATTGAGAAGGGCACCACAGGCACAGTCCTCTCTATTCCTGTCCAAGGATCAGGAGGTGCAATCAGTCTGGGTTCAAGGAATAGCGGAGGAGCCCTCCTTGGGTCTCTTTCCAGTGCAAATGTGATTTGAGGTATGGCTGATAGGGTGGCACTTTTATTCCGACAACTTGCCTCTAGAGATGTGGTGACTACTATCTAATGGGATACCAGGTCTCCTCCCAATTGATGATAGACCCAATCGATGGCTGGGACAAGGTGAACCCAAATTTTGAGGTCGAACTAAGAGGGAGTGCGGCATTGTACATGTAAGTATAGCAAGAAGTATTGCTTGCTCAAAGACTCTGTAAACCACAGGAGGGACAGGAGGATGGCTGGCACATGTTTGCTTACTGTAATCTCCTGCAGTTTTGTGGAAAAAAGACAATAAAAAGTGTTTTTTTTTTTAAAGTTACAATAAATTTGACTCATCAAGTCCAGTTAAATGCAACAATTCTACTTATACCTTGAAGTATGCCAAAATTGGTAGTTTCATTCAAAAGAAAGGACAGTTGAGTTGTCTTTCTTTAACCCTGTACCTGCCAATGGGGTTACCAGCCTTTCCAAAGTAAAAATGAAAATTCGGCCTCTTTATTTTCAGTACATATTAAAACACATGCCCATCTTTTTAATATACACCCCCCTGCCTTAGGGCTCAGCAGGCCTATCCTAGGAGTGACTTATCTATATTAAAAAGGGAGGTATAGACGTCATTGGTCTAAATGACAAAGATGAGTTAGCAGTTTAACTTTTTTCGGAGTACATGACGGCTCCTGGCCGTCATGAGTCACAGTAGACGTGTGCTCATGACGTCAGAACGTTGCCGCTCCGCCCACGCGTGGTTAACTCCCCACCTGTGCGGCAGAATTAATCAGTGGACGGAGTTCTGACGGCTCCCGGCCGTCATGAGCACACGTCTACTGTGACTTATGACGTCATGCCCAACCCTGTCCCCCCTCGCACCGCGGCGAATTTCGCACTGCGGTGAAGCGGTTAAAGCATTTACTCTAGTCTGCAGTGACAGCCTGGGAGACATGTTTTATGTTGTCACACTCATGGTGGCACAATAAGTGCTGTAGCCCATGAGGGGCACTTTAATTTCTAGGCCCTGTGTACCCCTGGTTCCATATACTAGGGACTTATAATTAAGTTAACTTATGCCAATTGGGTATCATCCAATCAAACATATACTTTAAAGGGTCAGAGCACTGGCACAGAGGGCTAGTTACCAGGTCTCAGTGCACTCTCAGTGTCAAACTATCAACAGCATCAGTCCAAAACTTTGGTGATGATCATGTAAAAAGAGACATTTCTTTACATGTGGAATGGCCCATGGTGGAGAACAACTGGAAACAGGTGTTAACTCTCCAGAGAAATGAGGCAAGAAATATTGTCACATTCTTCTCTTAAATACTGGATACTGAGTTTGCCCTCTAGGTCAAATAAGGGTAAAACATGTATTAGATTCAAGGCCCTGACCTTTCTACTTACCAAAAGGTGCATATTGATCCCCTGGTTATAGCAAGGTTGTCCATCCCTGTTTGCATGGCCACAAGTTGCAAGCGGGTGGGTGGTCAATTCATAATTCTACATTTACAAACTCACCAACGAATTCACCACAACTCACTTGCTTATTGCTACACATCTTCACTATGGCTCCAAAGATTCAAACTCTTTCGAACTGCACTGAAGCGTTTCTCCAAGCTCACCAGTTTCACAAATCTGTACTTGTGTTCCTTGGTTACACTACTGAAGTTTAACATTTCTGAACTCTGCTGAGCATCTCCCCTTTCACATTCAGCTGATCTTTAATATTATTATACTCTCCTGAACGTTTCCTTCTCCAAACTTTGCTGAACTTGTTTGTCCCCAACCTTGCCTGATATATATAAACTCTGCTGTACTCCTTCCTCTCCAACATTATCCCAAGGGAACAAACTCGGCTGAACTTGAGCCTAGTATAACTCCACTGAACGTCTGCCTCTTTAAACTCTGCTGAAGTTCTTTCTCCCTGTTTGAACTCTCCTGAATGTGCCCCTCTTCAAACTCTGGTGAACTTGTCCACCTTGCGTCATCGATACAAAGTCTGTTGAGTTTCAGATTATGCAGCTGACTTCCAGCCAGGTTTTAAGGAGCTGCTAATGGCACAATCATTACACACGGACACTTACAACATTGCCCTGCAAGCACTGGCACTGCAATATGTATGATATTCAAAGAAATGGTATGCATAACGCAAAATAAGTCAAGTTCACAAACCAACCCAAGTGAAGTGAGACAAGAGGAACACCACACATGCAAGCTGTTCTGAATATCTTCTGCTGCAGAAAAAGTGGCAAAATGTGTGCTAATAAAGTGGTGCGCAGCCAAAAACTGTAACAAAAAAAGGTTTTTGGGTATAAAACACTTTCCTTATCGCACCTTGTTTGCTTTAAAGTATATCGTTATGACTAGGACCAGATCTTAAATTAAGGGTGACAGAATACCATGATGGCTGAATAACATCATGGCTGCCTCCCACTGCCACAGTAATGGCAATATAGCCAACTGTGCTTTACCAGCCCTCCACTTCTTTCCATTGTGTAACATTCCCTGCATTGCATGAGTAAAGCCCCACTTATCTCTCCTTAACTCTCTTTTTTGTTTGTGAACATGCCTCACTTCTTGTGTCAACAGCTTCCATGTACATTGTATATCCCAACTTCTGCTGCATATTATCTGTGCAACACAGACAGTGACAGGAATGATGGGGGGAGGGGGAGGGGCAAACACCACAAAACCAGAAGGTCGGCTGGACGAAAGAACATGGTGGTGGGAGAAGCACTTGAGGGAGCCAGCTGAAACACACACACTCACGTAGAGTGTTTAAACACAAAGACAAATAGTGCCTAAAAAAGGAGCAGTGGAAGGACACAAGTAATGAATTCATGCTCTAAGGGAGGGACAAACGCACAAAGAGGAGGGTAGCCTATGGCAGCTGACCAATACGCAGTTATCAAATGTGACAGACAATGAAGCCAACCAATAGTAAGCAGAGGGAGGTCTCAAATGCGCTGTTAGAAAACATTTAGCAATTGTCTTGCAAGAGACAGCAGCTGCTGTGCCTTAGATGACATTTAAACATTTATTTGATGGTAAAACATGTAACACTCCACTCAATAAGGTTCTACATTCAGCCACCAGAACTTTGCACAGTCTCCATTGGCTTGCTACAATCATGATTTTGCCACCAAGATGGTTTGCTATCTGCTAAAATCCTGACCATGACACCTAAATACCTCTCTGACATTCTCTGACATCTTAGGGGGGTGTGGCCTTTGGAAAAACATAACAGCTGTTATGTAATGTCGCCATGATATGACAGGAAGACTGGCATTGTAATTCTTCAAAGATACTGCTCACACATTTTTGGCAGAGGAAGTTAAGGTAATGACAAGAATGTAAAAAGCATCAAATCTAAATCTGAGAGGCCAGCCGCCACTGAGTTAGCATAGGTGGTGCCTCTACAAACCAAACTACTTGTGGGACAGAGGGGTTATATGACTTTACAACTGCTGCCTAAACCACGACTTCCTCTACAATGAAAGCTAAACAACGATCTGTATTTAACCACTACATTTTTAACAACTACTTCCTAAACAACGACATTTAATTGATTTAAAAGCCCATTACCAGCAATTAAATCAATAATGTTGTTTTTATTAAAAAATGTATCGAGCAGTGTTCTTCTTGTAACACATTAATGCAGTTATGCACAATGAAACCTTTTTTAATTTAAAGAGTGGATTGTGTTTAAAAACATTATTTGTCATTGGAAAGGCATTCATCATTACACTGTAAAAGACTCGAAACGTGCGTAAATTCACAGAGCGCCACAAAACTAATTTTCGTTCATCTATTATTAAACAGCTGTGCAAGCAAAGCGGACAAAAGCAAACTGCTTTCAAACACTTTTATTTCTCCAGTTATTTTTTTGCTGGAATACATTTTACAAGGCATGTTTTTCTCAAGTTTATTTTTATTATAAAAAATAGTGCCATATCAAAAAATCTTGAGGCAATATAATTTTCTAAACTGTTCATTTCACAGAAGTAGAAGTGAGGGGGTGGAGAAAAATGACGTCATGCTCAAAATGTGTTGCGAGGCTGAGAAAAGAGACGTTCCTTGTTATTCTTTCACGTTCCGAAATAACACGTCAGCCTTCTAAAGAGCCTGGATATAGTTCCGGTTCACATTGCAGAGTCGTGGTTCCGTACTTCATTGTTCCATACTTCGTGGATCCAGACTTCGTGGTTCGTCGTTGTTCGTTGTTAAAACTTCGTGGATAAAGTAAGTCGTTGTTAAGGTTATATGACAACTACTGCCTAAACCACGACTTCCTCTACAACGAATCGTTGTTAAGACTTCGTTGTATAGGATGTTTCCCGGGGGCTATTTAGAGCCCTTAGAAATAGAAAAAAATGTAGTGGGGCAAGTGTTTAGTTTGGCAGACAGGGCACCTTACAAAAAATGTGCTGGGGTGCCCTTTCAGCAAATGTGATTGTCTGCATGCTCTATTTAGATTTGGGTGGACCGTCGTATTTATATCAGAAATCCAGGAGTAGTCCAGTCGGTTCTACAGTTGGAAACTGTAGAGCATTAGCCTGTCAGAGTTCTCAAATCATCCACTCTAGTTAGAGCAGATGGCATGACTTACGAATTCTCGTATTTGTCTGTCCCAAACAAAAAAATCAAAACTCCCAGGTTATCAGGGTCTTTACATTGGAGTTTGTTTTTAAAAAGCCAAGCCCAGAGACCTCATGTTATAACTCTTCCTAGTTTCAGGTCTGACTCAAACTGAAGATGCAATTCTTAGAAGGGGACTTTATGCAAATATTAATGAAATTGTTTTATGTCTGCATGAATGCTGGTTGGGTCCCTCTAGGAGGAAATCCTAAAGATCATGCACTAGATTTTATTTAAACCAGAATTGTTGGTTTACCAAATATATATAGATTACCAAATGCAATAGGCATTTTGTTTTGTGAAACACCAGACATAACCTGTAAGCCTGCCATGTTCCTTGTTAAAAGTCAACCTGTGTTCCAATAGGCCTTTTAGGGGGTGTTGCTGGATTTCTTTATTAGTGTGCACAGGCATGACACTTGTTAAATAGTACCTTACAGATAATGGGAACGTAGCAGGTTCCTTGCCGTCTGTGATTAAATTTTTGTTTACATGAATTGCACCCTGCTTGTTCTGTGAGGACCCATTAGAAGGTTTCCAAAAGTTTATTCCCATTGAATCATATATATGTTTGCTGAGTTCTAAGTATATATTCCTCAGCACCTGCCCATGTCAGCCAAGGAACTGTCTGCCTCGCAATCCTGTGAGTCAAGTGCTAAAAGGTATACTTAGTACCCAGTCGAGGGTCTGTGGTAGAGAGGCCTAGGGCCCATAGCCAAATGTACCCCACTGTTAACCATGGAGGCTCAGTGGTGTAACACAGGCCACTGCACCCCCGCGGTGCGGGGGGACACTCAAGCTCCAGGGAGCCATCTCTGCACAATACTCTGACTGGGGAGCTCCTGATTGCGTCTGGAAGAGGCCCTTCCATGTACCTTGCAGGGGGCTCCTCAAGTTGTTATCCCAATGTGGGAGTTCTGTAATTTCTGACGGCCCTTGGACTCCCCAAATTGGATTTCTCATAAGAATGTTGTCAGTATCAATGACTATAGAACCCCATACTACATTGTATTCATAAATTTAGCAATAGGAGCCTCAAAGTGCATCAGTGAATTCTATTTGAACAAAAAATGTCATATGGTAACTGCCTCATCAACCCCTTCCTGTGACTTACAAGCCCTGACATATGAAAGTGTTACTCATCTGTTGGACTTGCTCATTCAATTAGGCTATTATTTAACCAAGTCCGCTATGATTTTGACAACCTGAAAACACAGACCAGCACCCCACTATAAAAAGTGTTCCTGCATTACTGACTTTAAGTCTAATTAACATTATAACATAATTTAACATTATAACATAACATAACATGTGTATTTGTAAAGCGCACATTCACCCAGAGGAGTCTTGGTGCTGAATAACAGATGTTCATTTTACCCAACTCAATGGTACTCACAGACAAGGACATCCATACTCCACCTCCCTGTGTCCTTTGTTGCTAATCTCTCCCATCCTCATTGCTGTGTTTGGAGGGCTTTTTGGTGTTTGGTAAGTGTGAATTTTTGTCCACAGGGGTTTTGTGAGTAATGGGAACAGGAGAAATGAAATTTAGAATAATAAGAACTAGGTAAGTACATAAAATAGATAATGTGATTTCCCAGTTCTGAAAAAAAATATTATTTGTCTTGGCTCAGGGTTCACATCTCATGTGCAATGGCACCAGAGGCCAGGAATGCCAAGGCTTCCAGCCCTCAGTTATGGCTGCATTTTGCCACCAAATCTGTATGCAGGAATACCACTATATAGCTTGCTCTGTGGTTGCATATAATTCTTCCCACATCAGAATATCTCATGTGGACTGTAATGAGCATGACTAGGACTTGGAGTAATGATTACTCTCGGTACATAATTAAGCCGTCTACAAAATCTACTCAGTTTCTCACTATAGTTCCTGGTTTTCAAAACTCCGTCAATCTTTGCAAACTCTTGGAAGAACCAGACCCATTCCATCTGGAACTTTCTACAGACTCACTCCGAGGGTCCTTTGTAGCAGCATGAAAGTGTGAAGTGGAGAAAATCATTAATAAACAGTCAAATTAAAGTAACTCCTTTCAATACATAATAACCAGAGGACTCTTGAGGAAGGTAGGTTGAATTTATTACAAAGTCAGACACACCCCAACATGAAAGTGTAGAAATACAAATGAAATAGCCAACACTGAATCTACTCACCCAGTTCAGATGGTGCAGCATGAACAGAATTATTAGCTCAAGAAGCAGAATACAGGCAATCAAGAAGCAAGAGTCCAAATTCCCCTGCATCAAAGGTTGAAGAATAAAGGAAATGTATTCTGCCCTACTCTATTGCTAAGGTGACATTCCTAAGTTAATGAGGAATTATCCTGAATCACAATAAAATGTGTCAGTTGTGGAGTCTTCCTAAGAAGTCTCTCCACCCTTGAAATGGGTCAAGTAGCTTGAAGCCACTACTGCAAAGAAAGAGTGTGTTCTGAGATGCTCCCTCTCTGAAGGCAAGAAAGAAGTAGACACTTTCCCTAATTCCAACAAACAGTTATCCACAGGTAGCTTTCCAATGATGCACGGCTTCCACATATTCCACAATGGGTACAGTCAAGATGTACTTTTCCATGATTTTCTCCATGTACTTTCCTCTGCAACAATTTGAGAAACCAATGTCTCTCCTTTATCGCCTTTGAGTCATACGATTGTAACTTCTTCTCTCTCGCCTAGCTACTAAAAAACTACATCACTTTGCCTAAGACAATGCTCCTCCACCTGCAATGCAAAACATGAGAAAGAACAGCCTCCAAAGTGCTCATAAAATTATAACATTAATCCTTAAGCAAAAGTTGTCCGAGGTTGAATTTCAGGTGTACAACTTCATTTAACATAAGAATGCATCATTTGGACATTATGAGTTCACATAACTACATTACATTTTGACTAATACATTTACCTAATTAGGGAAACATTATCATAAAGAACACTTTTAGTACGTAAGTAGTCTCAAACTTCACAACACAGTATGTTCATGTTAACATTTCCTGCTAGTTAATGTTTATTTTCCTACCTTAATCCCCCATCCTACTAAAGTGTTATGTCAATACATCAACGCACTTCACAATCCTAACACCACACATTTACACAAAACAAGATTATACGCGGGTGTGCTCTACACGTGATTTTGATGCACCCCTACAATGGATTCATGAAAAAAACAGAATCTCTGCTCCATCACTCTTGTGAACTCTAAGGTGTCCTGTAAAACTCCTCTGAATCATTGCTTTTTAACACCCTGTTGAACGTGCCGGCTATGCTCCTCTGCATACTTCACTCTCTTCACAGATTGTAGAGTTTGCTGCTGAACTAATAGCATATCTTTGGGTGTTCTGGTTGGTGTGGCTAGTTAGAGATGCTTCGAGTATATTACAGCATCAGCTCAGGTGAACACATATTTCTACAAAAAGCATACAAAACAAAGCCCAGGTGTCTGCTTCTGATAGAGTAGTGATTTCCAATATCGAATCCTGACAAAACTGCTCCAACTATGAAATGGAGTGACATACATTATTATTACTAACATTTTAAGAGCTGTGAGAGTTGAATGCTGGACTAATCCGGAATTAGAGGCACGTTTGGAGATGATACCCCACACCAAATAGTGTGGGGTTTTACAGAGTAACCTGATAACTTGATGAGTTTTTGTGGTTTATATTACAAATTGAGATTTATGCATACTGTGTATGTGATTTTATTTAAAGTTCAGGTGTCGCTGCACTTATCTGGGGGTTAGACATGAGTTTCCTGTTCGGGCATTTGTCTGCCGGCTGCGTGCCACCCCACCTGTGACCTGTCAATTAGTAACCCCAGGCCTAGGTCTCAGAGTCTGCCTGACCACGCATTTCTTAGTCGGGGTTGATGGAGAGTTCATGACACCCGAATTTGATAATAGTGGTGCAGTTTTGTTCTGAAATGCAAAGGTTATTGTGCACATTAACATCAAATTATGGGAGACTTGTTGTTCTTCAGTTTTGACGATCACTACTTTCCTAGTTACTTGTATTCTACCCAATTTGAGGACTGGGTTTTACAGCAGGAAACTCCCAAGTGCATAAAACCACTGCAACCAAATGCACTAGCGATATAAAAAGGGCAACAATGACGTACACAGACCGCAACCACCGATGGAGCCAGGAGAACCAGTTCATTTACCACTCCTGCTCAGGGGCACCTCCCCCCTCACACATGTCTCTTTGTAAATGGTGCAATACTTGGATTGCAAGAGTCAAAGTCCCATTGTCCATGTCTTTACCTGTGATAACCATGAAACAAGACCCACCGATCTTGGCACACACACCTCCCACAATTGCGGTCATTAAGTCCAACACATATCGATGTTACTTCACTATGAGGCGGATGGCTCTTAGTTGTTCCTTTATTGCATTAAGGCAGAGCTCAGTGTTGTTAATTATATTGAGCATCTCCCAGCTGGTTATTTGTAACCAGTGGGTGTTCGTTTTCATCTGCACTGTAAAGCAGGGTATGGACCCTCTCGCTGATACTTGTGTTTTAGAAAACAGTCTGTATTGTTCTGGAATGTCTTTGTAGTGAGGTAAAGTAGACAGGGTTTTTGTGGACAGGAAGTGGTGGCGCCCTGCAAGTATTGACGTAAAGTGTAAAGGTAGAAACGATTTGATATGGTGCTAACAGGGAAGGGGAGACCCTACAAGCCCTTAATCTGTGACGGAGAATCCAAGCACAAATACATATAGCAACAGTCCTGCGCACTCATACAGTATAGTAAAATGTGTTTCCTTGAATTCTGAACCTGTGTTTTAAATATCATGATTCTGTTATGAATTTGGTAACAGCAGACCGTAAACAGTGAGTTCAGCAAGTGCAAGTGTTTTCGTCATGTTACACCAATGGATTCACTGTGTATTTGAAGGTTTTGTTCTGAACCCTCGGGTTCCATTTTGTGCATAGCAGCCATTTTGTGGATTGCCCTTACAGTAGGCCCTCACTGTGGCAGAACAAGTATTTAAGGACATAACCTTAGCATGGGTTTGTGCTGACTCCTGCATGACCTGGCGAAAGCTGACCCTGTTGCTTGAGGCTAACCTTGCCAAGCCAGTTCCTGCCCTTTAGCTGATCAAGATTATAGATCAGAGCACAGGACATTGTAAAGATTTACTACACACAAACGTGCCTATCTTACTTCCATCTGTTCCTGTTCCTGCCTCCACAAGCTATTTATGACATGGGCTGTGATCTTACTGTTTTGGGTTTATCCGGCCTTGTCAGCTAGAGAATGTACGCATTATGTGGACATTGTTTATGGCCTGGACTTATCTTGAAAGTGGGTTTGTCATCATACAGTGCTTTGTGTGCATGTCCTGGGAGTGACCAACAATAATGTACTTCAAAGAGAAAATGTGTGCCTAGGGCATAATAAATGGTATAAAAGGTCTGTGCTGAGACCATTCAGGAGGCTGCCTCATTCAGTTGTTTTAGGTGTGACTGGACGACGTAGCCTCACAATTAATTGTAATAAAGATGTCTTTTCATATTTCAGATTCTCTGTTGATTTCTTTGCTGCTTTTGAATGGACTACTTATGGGTAAGAACCCTGAGAAGGAGTTTGAGGATTTCTAGTACTACAAATGGCGCAACCAACGATGGGCCTCCTCAAGAAGTGACTATCTGGAGGAGTAATCTTGTCAGAGGACAGAAATCTACTGGGGCAGGCAAGACAGAAATCTACTAAAAGAGGTACTCTGTGCACAGAGGTTCTGGGGGATTCTTTGTCTCTGCGGCCCAGTATATTTTTGATTTTTCTGACTTAAACTCTCCTAAAGATGTCACTCCTGACTGAGGAACCTTTTTGGCGTAAGTGTTTTTAAAAAAAAAAAGAGACTGTTAGTGCAGTTAGAACTTGGCAGTTAGAATTTGGAAAACTATTTGTTTGGTATAGCTTTGATAGGTTCGTATAGGTTTGTATATGCGAATTGCAATTTGTGTAGGCAGGTAATGAAGAGACTTTTCTCCATCTGCTTTAGTTGAAGTATAAGTGGGTCGCTCCCAGTCCTTAGTTCTTAGTTCTTTGGTCCTTAGTTTATTTGAACATTGCAATATTCAAAAACTGAGTGTCTCGTACATTTGCGAGTGTATTGATAGAGATAGCCCCTTGAAGTTTGAAGCTTGGTTAGTGAGCGCAGATGCCTACTCATAGCAAATTTGGTATTTGGTTTTGTTTAAGTTGCAACAGGGATTCCCGATTGGAGGGTTCATGTCTGATACCTCCGGTTGGAACTCCAACTGATGAGCTCTATTTAGCTAAAGCGCGCTGTATTGTGTGTCCTGAGTGTTTGACCTCCTTTCAGTTTGTGTATGGAGTGGGCCCAATGTGTGTTTGTTGGTTTTCTTGATGTTTTCAGTCTGTTAAGTAAAATGCTTGTTGGTTAATGTTGAGTAGAAACTTGAGTAAAAGATACAGAAATGAAACATGTAATGTGCTAAGATGGGTATGTGTTGTTCTTTAGTTTGTAGAATGAGCAATTGTGCACATATACAAAACTGCCGTTCCACGCTTAAAGGATAAAATTAGGAAAAACATTCAATAGATATAAATAAGGGCCCAAAAAAAAAAAAAATTGTCTATTTTTACAAAAATAAATTTACAGCATTTTCCTTAGATGCACTGTATTAGATGTTCATAGGCAAACATTTCAGCTGCAGTATATTTGATAGGAATGTTCATTCAGCCAGCACTTTTCCAGTTAAACACGGGTGGAATTTTGCATAACCGTCCTTTTAAATAAATGTGGTGCACAAATGTGACGCAGGAATGTGACGCGTTTTAAGTTTGGCATATGCGTTTAGGTTTGTGAGTTAATGCATCTAAATGATAGGCAAGGGATGCAGCGGGCTCTTATACGTAGAACAATCACAAAAAGGAATAATTGGTTTTATTAGAAGAAAACATTATTAATTATGAAAAATAATTATTAAAAATAAGTGCTACAAAAATCGTTTTTTAATATTTATAAAACTTAACACTCATACCATGACCTCCTAGCATTAAAATTTGATTTAAGTTATGTTGCATCACTAAAATGACAAGCATTCGTGTGTATAATTTCCCCTTGGCATAGGCGCAAGCAAGCTCATTTTTATAAAGTATAAGTTATTATTTTCAAATGCCTGACTCAAGGGTTATGTAATAGACATTCTAATAATACATATTATGCAAGAAAATTGTAGGATATTCATTTCTTAATGCCCAAAATATGAAAGTCGATTTTGAGTAAAAGCACTGTTTAAACTGCATTTTGCTTTCATTTAGAGTACTTTTTAAAGTGTCTCAGGCTTCAGTAAATGCATATATTTAGGTTTTGATATATATTTGCAGGTTATGCCTTCTTATGATTCAGTGGGTTAATGTGCCAGTACAAAGGCTTGTTTTTATATCAGGGTTGAAGGTTCTAGCTTCAGCTAGGCCTACGGAAAAGTTTGTTCATTTAAGACTGATGAAGTGTGTACCAAAGGATTGCAACAAGCATTTACTCTAAAAAAAACTGGTATGTGTGTTATTAGGTTTCGTGAATTTTTCACAGTAAATGTAGTTTAATAATCCGGGAATAGAGATAATTTTAGCGCCTAGAAAAGAGAAATTATTTTTCAAAATAGAGTGAATTATTACAGGTTAGGAGAAATTAGTTAGGCCTTCTGGCTTTGACAAGCTTCAGTGTGGCAGAAGCTGAGGGCTGAGAGAATTGCAGAGGCTGGCTCGAGCCACGCTGCTGAGATGTTATCTTTTAGTTTCCCTGTAAACAATGGAGAAGGCTGTCATGTTGACATTTGTGACCTTTTAATTAAGACTTTGCCTCCGAGGAATGCAGAATGACCTTGCTGAACGAGCCTCTAAAGGTGGGGTTTCTGGTTTCTCCGTGAGAACATCAATAAAATGAAAGAACTTAATTTAATAGGGAAAATAAAAAGGGGTTTCTTTAAAAGTCCCAAACATCGTGTTAAATGCTCTGCAGAACTGATACATTTGTGTCTCCACGCTAAGAAAAATAATGTTTGCTAGTTGCGTTTATTTGACAGAAAACGAAGTGTTGCATTATGTCTTAGATAGAAAATAAGATGCAGCCCTTTTCCAAAATTTTGAAGGCTAAAGACTACAGGCCTAAGTGAAAATGATTTGCTAATTAGGAATTATTTTTCACAGTGGAAATTATAGGTGCCAAATTAATATGGAGTGTTAGTGTAACCATTTCTTTTAGAACGGTAAAAATAAGGTGGCTTGATGTTGCGAGGTGAACTGACAAGAGAGTAACAGTTAAGTAATGAAAATTTATTCTTGTGTATGTTAAAATGTGTTTTTTTTGTGTTGTGTATTTTTCTGCTTCTGCCTACAGATCATTCATGGATTGTTCTAAGGCTGACAAGACACGTGAGTTTGGTTGGTTGAAATGAGATGGGTTTTTTTGCGCAACTCCTTTGAAAAGAAATGTCCATGCGTTTTTCATGTTTGTGTATTTTGTTCTATCATGAATTGTTCTTGCTGGTTCTGTGTGTCCGAAAGTTGTATTTGACAGCAGATACCCACTATTGGTGATCTACTGTCAAACAGGAGGGTATCCTTACACGGTATTATGCGTCACCGCTCATTTATATATGCTATCGTTTTACAGCGAGTATATCTGATGGCTTGACGTCCGTTTTGTGTGTTTTTGCATGTTTTATGTTGTATGTTGCTGCTTAAGAAATTATTACAAAAACACCCGTGTTGTTGTGAGGGGACATGTATGACGATACGTGTCGCTGTCAACAGTCGGGTAAAATTTTTGCATATTGTGAACCAGACAGAAAACACTTCACCAGTGTATGTCAAATTTGGCTATAAGTATTGAAGAAAAATAAACAGCAAATTGTGTCATTTGTAGTCACGATACTGCCCTTTCCTGTAAGGAACAGGCAGCCCTAAAATGATATATCCTGATTGGACGTAAGGATAAATTATAGATTTGTGACTCTTGTACATGGTGACCTAATTTCTATTACACATTAGTCAGTTTTATTCTGCTTCCTAAGTGGCCTTTCTATGGCTCTGGACCGGAAAGGAAATCAGGTTTAATTTTTTTTCTCCTTGAAGAGAGAACAGGAACATTAGTTAGGATTACCGTATATGGTGAAGTTGCCAGCGGTAGAATTAAAATTTGTGTAACTTTGGTCTTTTGTGTATCCCCCGTACTCTTGGTGCTGTGTCACATGCCTGAGGCACCCAAGCAAACTCTTGTTCTTCCTATAGATTTTTCTTTTGCTGCTTCTCCCCTGCCCGATGTCGCATCATGCTTTGTTATTGGGGATTTTAGTTGTGTCCTAGTTCCGTTTCCCTTTTCCATATTCCTTTCACCAGTCAGCCCATTTATTATTATGGGCGTATTGTTTATGTTCACACTTCTAGACTGCAGTGATGTATCAGGGACCCCCCATGTTATGTATAATTCCCTTTTGTATGACCAGACTGGTTTTCAAGAATTTTCCTCAGGCCTACTTCAATGTTTTTTCAGACTGACTGTCGGGGTAGTGATAGACTGGTTAACTGTCCCAATATTATAGTAAGACAAGTTTTCCATCTCGATAGGAGATATCTTAAGTTTACCTTTTGAACATGACGAATTTTCAATGTCTATTTTAATTTTTCAGTTCTCTTCTGTTCCTGCTGCTTTAATTTTTGGTGGGATCAGATGTGTTCTAATCATGCAAATATCAGGACTCTCTAGTTCTTGTCTTTTTGTCTGCACATTTGATCATTAGCCTTTGTATTGCATAGTGCACTTGATGCACATTTTTTTAAAGGGACTTTTCTTCATGTCCTTGATAATCTGTATTATGTCATTTCTCTATTTGAGATGTTCTAGATAAGGAATTTAGGAACACCTAGGCTTAATCATTGAGGAAAATATGTATTTATCCCATTAGACAATGCCACTGTGTGAGGACATCCATTTAGATTCCCATGGCTTATTGCCACTCCCTTGCAGATTGCAGGCCACCTGCTTGCAGTCCCCTTGTTAAAACCCATGAACTGTTTTTTGTGCTTGATTTGAAGGAAACTAACAATTGTGTTACATTTCCTATATCACTAGGTTCTGCGGGATCTTCCAGAGTCAAAGGAAGAGTGATACCCTGCAGACCTGTGATCGAGACTAAGCCCACTCCCCATCAGTGACCGCTACAGATGAATGACAGACTTCTTGGCTCTACAATTCCTGCAACCAGAAAGTCGCGAGGCTGGACAGCGATCATCAGCGTGCCGTCAATGGTACCTCCCAAGCAAGGCATTTGCTTTATCGGAAGGCGTTGCAGAAAAAAAAAAAAGGAGCTGGTTCCTTGTTTGCCACAGAATGAGAGCTTCTGTTTGTTTGAGCTTTCTACCTGTTATGTGCTGGAAACCTCTGACAGTGTACAGTCCCTTGAGCCCTTGGCCCGAGATTTGGCCACACACACACCTCTTTTCCCTTTGCTCCGACGGAAAGGCACTATATTCTGGTGCCCATGAGAGAGCAGTTTGAGCGTCCTCTGACACTAAATAATGAGTGTTGGAGTCTGAAAGTGCTGCTGATATTGAGAGGTTGTTTCTCAGTAGTGCTTGGATCTGCATGAGATGTTTTGTGCCCATGATCAATGAAGAGCACATCATTTGTAGTGTCTGCCACAAAGAAGAGACACTGGTGCATTGTTTTGAGACATTGAGACTTTCGAGTGAGCTGTGGGTGTTTGCCAGGAGGGCACTCCAACTAAGCAGTAATTTTTCTCATGAAAAGGCCTGAATCGAGAGGCCCAACGCGGAAGAAGACAATGGAAGCGGATTTGATGGACAATAGAAGCCTTCCAAAGAGGCTTATAACGGACTTTGGGCACAGTTGCAGATATAGACTATGTGATTGCCTATGTAAGGGCAAAAGGATGGTCTGTGGTTCCTTGAATTCTGAACCTGTGTTTTAAATATCATGATTCTGTTATGAATTTGGTAACAGCAGACCGTAAACAGTGAGTTCAGCAAGTGCAAGTGTTTTCGTCATGTTACACCAATGGATTCACTGTGTATTTGAAGGTTTTGTTCTGAACCCTCGGGTTCCGTCTTGTGCATAGCAGCTATTTTGTGGATTGCCCTTACAGTAGGCCCTCACTGTGGCAGAACAAGTATTTAAGGACATAACCTTAGCATGGGTTTGTGCTGACTCCTGCATGACCTGGCGAAAGCTGACCCTGTTGCTTGAGGCTAACCTTGCCAAGCCAGTTCCTGCCCTTTAGCTGATCAAGATTATAGATCAGAGCACAGGACATTGTAAAGATTTACTACACACAAACGTGCCTATCTTACTTCCATCTGTTCCTGTTCCTGCCTCCACGAGCTATTTATGACATGGGCTGTGATCTTACTGTTTTGGGTTTATCCGGCCTTGTCAGCTAGAGAATGTACGCATTATGTGGACATTGTTTATGGCCTGGACTTATCTTGAAAGTGGGTTTGTCATCATACAGTGCTTTGTGTGGACGTTCTGGGAGTGACCAACAATAATATACTTCAAAGAGAAAATGTGTGCCTAGGGCATAATAAATGGTATAAAAGGTCTGTGCTGAGACCATTCAGGAGGCTGCCTCATTCAGTTGCTTTAGGTGTGACTGGGCGACGTAGCCTCACAATTAATTGTAACAAAGATGTCTTTTCATATTTCAGATTCTCTGTTGATTTCTTTGCTGCTTTTGAATGGACTACTTATTGGTAAGACCCCTGAGGAGGAGTTTGAGGATTTCTAGTACTACAAAAACATTGGGTCGACGTAGTGTGAAAGCAAATGGAACCAATCCAATGTTGAAGTCCTTGATTTCTTTAACAGATTATCACTCAAAAAGACACACAGCCAGCCAACACGTGTTTTGTCAGAGAAACAGTGTTCTCTGACACTTCAGGGCTCTATGGCTGAACTCAAAGTCTGTGATATCCCAAAGCCGGTGATAATTCCAACCATGTAGGGTATGACAGTTCTTGGTGAGGCGATTACTTTTCAAGAGTAAAAAGTGCGAGATGAAAAAGGATATAATAACCCAGATGTGTCCTGGGGATGCACGTGCGCGTGCCTTCCGATACTTTTGCTCAGTCAAGGTGCTGGCGTCCTGGGCTCTGCAGTACAATCCAGGTTGCTTTCACACTAAGTCGACCCGATGTTTTACTATACTGTATGAGTGCGCTGGACTGTTGCTATATGTCTTTGTACTGAGCCCAGCCAAAATACTCACCATTTCTTTTTTTTTAGCCTGATGCAACAGAGAATTCTTCTTTTTTAGTGGATGTTGGTGCAACTCTGACAGATCTTCTCCGGAAATGAGCAGGGTCGGGTGTGTATGGTGATGAGGGATCACAGGTCACACCATCAGGGGACGAGCTGAGTGTAGGCAAACCCGACACATTGACAGTACATATCCATCAGCGTAGAGGTGCTCCATTGTCTGGAATCTGCAGTACTGTGCCATTGTTTTCATTTGTTCTCAGTGGAATGGCTCCTTTACCTCTAAAAGCCAAGGAGTACTGCATGTTTCCATACAATTAGGGGCGACCCCTTCGCTTTGCACCACAGATATCTATTCACCTCAGTATCCCAGATTTCCTAACATGGGGTATCTATTCTATGGTTACACCCTTCCTCAAGAGACTCATTACCCTTTGTATCATTGCGGTGGAAAGCTCTACAGCGAAACTCCATGTCTGGGGTCCATTTCTTATTAAAGAAGACAGCCTCAGATATGCTAAGGGCCACCCTGGAAACATAGATGGAAACGGGAGTGGAAGTGTTTATGCTTTAATACTGTTGATTTGCTACCTCCAAGAATCTCTTTTCTGGAAAGTTTTGGGGCCAATCAGTACCCTCCGCTATGGTTGGTCCCCCTCCTACACCTCCTGTCTATCTCAGGTTGAATGTCACTAGGCTTGGTGAAAAGGTACAATGCTGTGGGATTGGTCTTGTTTCTGGCCAGATTTGCTAAAACTCTATGGAGTTCTACTCTGTTGGGTTATAGCTTAGCCCTAATCCCACATAGGAAGAGGTGGGGAAGGAATTTTGCTTTTTTAGGGCCTACTGCATGAGGTATCAGCAAACTGTGACCTGACCTTACCTGGTCAGAGCCGGTCGCTCCACCCGCCGCGTGGCCCATCCTTGGTGTGCCCGATCTCCACTTCCGCCGCCGCTGCCCGTTGTGCCTCTGCTGTGCCCCTGACATCGTCTTAAACTGTATTGTATCTGCCCTGTTGTGCCCCTGATCTCGTTTTGCCCATTTTTGCATGTTGTGCCAGTGATTTGTCTGTTTTGACCGTATTGTACCTGCCCCTGTTGTGCCCCTGATCTCGTTTTGCCTGGATTGTATGTTGTGCCAGTAATTTGTATTTTGTTGTGTTCTCGCCAACTGTTGTGCCCCTCCACCCCGCTCCCTGCCGCTGCTCCCCCGTGGGCCCTCCCCCGCTCCCTCCAGCATCACCGTTCCGCTCCCCTCCCCACTCGCCACCCCGCTCCCGCCTCCCAGCTGCTCCTCCTTCCCACTGGAAACATTGGGTTGTGTCCACGAGGCGGGGAGCTGTGACCTGACCTGACCTGGTCAGAGCCGGTCGCTCCACCCGCCGCGTGGCCCATCCTTGGTATGCCCGGTCTCCGCTTCCGCCGCCGCTGCCCGTTGTGCCTCTGCTGTGCCCCTGATCTCACCTTAAACCATATTGTATCTTCCCTGTTGTGCCCCTGATCTCGTTTTGCCCGTTTTTGCATGTGTTTTGACCGTATTGTATCTGCCCCTGTTGTGCCCCTGATCTCGTTTTGCCCGCATTGTATGTTGTGCCAGTAATTTGTATTTTGTTGTGTTCTCGCCAACTGTTGTGCCACTCCACCCCGCTCCCTGCCGCTGCTCCCCCGTGGCCCCACCCTTGCTCCCTCCAGCATCACCGTTCCGCTCCCCTCCCCACTCGCCACCCCGCTCCTGCCTCCCAGCTGCTCCTCCCTCCCACTGGAAACATAGGGTTGTGTCCGCGAGGCGGGGAGCTGTAACCTGACCTGACCTGGTCAGAACCGGTCGCTCCTCCCGCCCTGTGGCCCATCCTTGGTGTGCCCGGTCTCCGCTACCGCCGCCGCTGCCCGTTGTGCCTCTGCTGTGCCCCTGATCTTGCCTTAAACCGTATTGTATCTGCCCTGTTGTGCCCCTGATCTCGTTTTGCCCGTTTTTGCATGTTGTGCCAGTAATTTGTCTGTTTTGACCATATTGTATCTGCCCCTGTTGTGCCCCTGATCTCGTTTTGCCCGCATTGTATGTTGTGCCAGTAATTTTTATTTTGTTATGTTGCATCACTAAAATGACAAGCATTCGTGTGTATAATTTCCCCTTGGCATAGGCGCAAGCAAGCTCATTTTTATAAAGTATAAGTTATTATTTTCAAATGCCTGAATCAAGGGTTATGTAATAGACATTCTAATAATACATATTATGCAAGAAAATTGTAGGATATTCATTTCTTAATGCCCAAAATATGAAAGTCGATTTTGAGTAAAAGCACTGTTGAAACTGCATTTTGCTTTCATTTAGAGTACTTTTTAAAGTGTCTCAGGCTTCAGTAAATGCATATATTTAGGTTTTGATATATATTTGCAGGTTATGCCTTCTTATGATTCAGTGGGTTAATGTGCCAGTACAAAGGCTTGTTTTTATATCAGGGTTGAAGGTTCTAGCTTCAGCTAGGCCTACGGAAACGTTTGTTCATTTAAGACTGATGAAGTGTGTACCAAAGGATTGCAACAAGCATTTACTCTAAAAAAAACTGGTATGTGTGTTATTAGGTTTCGTGAATTTTTCACAGTAAATGTAGTTTAATAATCCGGGAATAGAGATAATTTTAGCGCCTAGAAAAGAGAAATTATTTTTCAAAATAGAGTGAATTATTACAGGTTAGGAGAAATTAGTTAGGCCTTCTGGCTTTGACAAGCTTCAGTGTGGCAGAAGCTGAGGGCTGAGAGAATTGCAGAGGCTGGCTCGAGCCACGCTGCTGAGATGTTATCTTTTAGTTTCCCTGTAAACAATGGAGAAGGCTGTCATGTTGACATTTGTGACCTTTTAATTAAGACTTTGCCTCCGAGGAATGCAGAATGACCTTGCTGAACGAGCCTCTAAAGGTGGGGTTTCTGGTTTCTCCGTGAGAACATCAATAAAATGAAAGAACTTAATTTAATAGGGAAAATAAAAAGGGGTTTCTTTAAAAGTCCCAAACATCGTGTTAAATGCTCTGCAGAACTGATACATTTGTGTCTCCACGCTAAGAAAAATAATGTTTGCTAGTTGCGTTTATTTGACAGAAAACGAAGTGTTGCATTATGTCTTAGATAGAAAATAAGATGCAGCCCTTTTCCAAAATTTTGAAGGCTACAGACTACAGGCCTAAGTGAAAATGATTTGCTAATTAGGAATTATTTTTCACAGTGGAAATTATAGGTGCCAAATTAATATGGAGTGTTAGTGTAACCATTTCTTTTAGAACGGTAAAAATAAGGTGGCTTGATCTTGCGAGGTGAACTGACAAGAGAGTAACAGTTAAGTAATGAAAATGTATTCTTGTGTATGTTAAAATGTGTTTTTTTTGTGTTGTGTATTTTTCTGCTTCTGCCTACAGATCATTCATGGATTGTTCTAAGGCTGACAAGACACGTGAGTTTGGTTGGTTGAAATGAGATGTTTTTTTTTGCGCAACTCCTTTGAAAAGAAATGTCCATGCGTTTTTCATGTTTGTGTATTTTGTTCTGTCATGAATTGTTCTTGCTGGTTCTGTGTGTCCGAAAGTTGTATTTGACAGCAGATACCCACTATTGGTGATCTACTGTCAAACAGGAGGGTATCCTTACACGGTATTATGCGTCACCGCTCATTTATATATGCTATCGTTTTACAGCGAGTATATCTGATGGCTTGACGTCCGTTTTGTGTGTTTTTGCATGTTTTATGTTGTATGTTGCTGCTTAAGAAATTATTACAAAAACACCCGTGTTGTTGTGAGGGGACATGTATGACGATACGTGTCGCTGTCAACAGTCGGGTAAAATTTTTGCATATTGTGAACCAGACAGAAAACACTTCACCAGTGTATGTCAAATTTGGCTATAAGTATTGAAGAAAAATAAACAGCAAATTGTGTCATTTGTAGTCACGATACTGCCCTTTCCTGTAAGGAACAGGCAGCCCTAAAATGATATATCCTGATTGGACGTAAGGATAAATTATAGATTTGTGACTCTTGTACATGGTGACCTAATTTCTATTACACATTAGTCAGTTTTATTCTGCTTCCTAAGTGGCCTTTCTATGGCTCTGGACCGGAAAGGAAATCAGGTTTCATTTTTTTTCTCCTTGAAGAGAGAACAGGAACATTAGTTAGGATTACCGTATATGGTGAAGTTGCCAGCGGTAGAATTAAAATTTGTGTAACTTTGGTCTTTTGTGTATCCCCCGTACTCTTGGTGCTGTGTCACATGCCTGAGGCACCCAAGCAAACTCTTGTTCTTCCTATAGATTTTTCTTTTGCTGCTTCTCCCCTGCCCGATGTCGCATCATGCTTTGTTATTGGGGATTTTAGTTGTGTCCTAGTTCCATTTCCCTTTTCCATATTCCTTTCACCAGTCAGCCCATTTATTATTATGGGCGTATTGTTTATGTTCACACTTCTAGACTGCAGTGATGTATCAGGGACCCCCCATGTTATGTATAATTCCCTTTTGTATGACCAGACTGGTTTTCAAGAATTTTCCTCAGGCCTACTTCAATGTTTTTTCAGACTGACTGTCGGGGTAGTGATAGACTGGTTAACTGACCCAATATTATAGTAAGACAAGTTTTCCATCTCGATAGGAGATATCTTAAGTTTACCTTTTGAACATGACGAATTTTCAATGTCTATTTTAATTTTTCAGTTCTCTTCTGTTCCTGCTGCTTTAATTTTTGGTGGGATCAGATGTGTTCTAATCATGCAAATATCAGGACTCTCTAGTTCTTGTCTTTTTGTCTGCACATTTGATCATTAGCCTTTGTATTGCATAGTGCACTTGATGCACATTTTTTTAAAGGGACTTTTCTTCATGTCCTTGATAATCTGTATTATGTCATTTCTCTATTTGAGATGTTCTAGATAAGGAATTTAGGAACACCTAGGCTTAATCATTGAGGAAAATATGTATTTATCCCATTAGACAATGCCACTGTGTGAGGACATCCATTTAGATTCCCATGGCTTATTGCCACTCCCTTGCAGATTGCAGGCCACCTGCTTGCAGTCCCCTTGTTAAAACCCATTAACTGTTTTTTGTGCTTGATTTGAAGGAAACTAATAATTGTGTTACATTTCCTATATCACTAGGTTCTGCGGGATCTTCCAGAGTCAAAGGAAGAGTGATACCCTGCAGACCTGTGATCGAGACTAAGCCCACTCCCCATCAGTGACCGCTACAGATGAATGACAGACTTCTTGGCTCTACAATTCCTGCAACCAGAAAGTCGCGAGGCTGGACAGCGATCATCAGCGTGCCGTCAATGGTACCTCCCAAGCAAGGCATTTGCTTCATCGGAAGGCGTTGCAGAAAAAAAAAAAAAGGAGCTGGTTCCTTGTTTGCCACAGAATGAGAGCTTCTGTTTGTTTGAGCTTTCTACCTGTTATGTGCTGGAAACCTCTGACAGTGTACAGTCCCTTGAGCCCTTGGCCCGAGATTTGGCCACACACACACCTCTTTTCCCTTTGCTTCAACGGAAAGGCACTATATTCTGGTGCCCATGAGAGAGCAGTTTGAGCGTCCTCTGACACTAAATAATGAGTGTTGGAGTCTGAAAGTGCTGCTGATATTGAGAGGTTGTTTCTCAGTAGTGCTTGGATCTGCATGAGATGTTTTGTGCCCATGATCAATGAAGAGCACATCATTTGTAGTGTCTGCCACAAAGAAGAGACACTGGTGCATTGTTTTGAGACATTGAGACTTTCGAGTGAGCTGTGGGTGTTTGCCAGGAGGGCACTCCAACTAAGCAGTAATTTTTCTCATGAAAAGGCCTGAATCGAGAGGCCCAACGCGGAAGAAGACAATGGAAGCGGATTTGATGGACAATAGAAGCCTTCCAAAGAGGCTTATAACGGACTTTGGGCACAGTTGCAGATATAGACTATGTGATTGCCTATGTAAGGGCAAAAGGATGGTCTGTGGTTCCTTGAATTCTGAACCTGTGTTTTAAATATCATGATTCTGTTATGAATTTGGTAACAGCAGACCGTAAACAGTGAGTTCAGCAAGTGCAAGTGTTTTCGTCATGTTACACCAATGGATTCACTGTGTATTTGAAGGTTTTGTTCTGAACCCTCGGGTTCCGTCTTGTGCATAGCAGCCATTTTGTGGATTGCCCTTACAGTAGGCCCTCACTGTGGCAGAACAAGTATTTAAGGACATAACCTTAGCATGGGTTTGTGCTGACTCCTGCATGACCTGGCGAAAGCTGACCCTGTTGCTTGAGGCTAACCTTGCCAAGCCAGTTCCTGCCCTTTAGCTGATCAAGATTATAGATCAGAGCACAGGACATTGTAAAGATTTACTACACACAAACGTGCCTATCTTACTTCCATCTGTTCCTGTTCCTGCCTCCACGAGCTATTTATGACATGGGCTGTGATCTTACTGTTTTGGGTTTATCCGGCCTTGTCAGCTAGAGAATGTACGCATTATGTGGACATTGTTTATGGCCTGGACTTATCTTGAAAGTGGGTTTGTCATCATACAGTGCTTTGTGTGGACGTTCTGGGAGTGACCAACAATAATATACTTCAAAGAGAAAATGTGTGCCTACGGCATAATAAATGGTATAAAAGGTCTGTGCTGAGACCATTCAGGAGGCTGCCTCATTCAGTTGCTTTAGGTGTGACAGGGCGACGTAGCCTCACAATTAATTGTAACAAAGATGTCTTTTCATATTTCAGATTCTCTGTTGATTTCTTTGCTGCTTTTGAATGGACTACTTATTGGTAAGACCCCTGAGGAGGAGTTTGAGGATTTCTAGTACTACAAAAACATTGGGTCGACGTAGTGTGAAAGCAAATGGAACCAATCCAATGTTGAAGTCCTTGATTTCTTTAACAGATCATCACTCAAAAAGACACACAGCCAGCCAACACGTGTTTTGTCAGAGAAACAGTGTTCTCTGACACTTCAGGGCTCTATGGCTGTACTCAAAGTCTGTGATATCCCAGAGCCGGTGATAATTCCAACCATGTAGGGTATGACAGTTCTTGGTGAGGCGATTACTTTTCAAGAGTAAAAAGTGCGAGATGAAAAAGGATATAATAACCCAGATGTGTCCTGGGGATGCACGTGCGCGTGCCTTCCGATACTTTTGCTCAGTCAAGGTGCTGGCGTCCTGGGCTCTGCAGTACAATCCAGGTTGCTTTCACACTAAGTCGACCCGATGTTTTACTATACTGTATGAGTGCGCTGGACTGTTGCTATATGTCTTTGTACTGAGCCCAGCCAAAATACTCACCATTTCTTTTTTTTTAGCCTGATGCAACAGAGAATTCTTCTTTTTTAGTGGATGTTGGTGCAACTCTGACAGATCTTCTCCGGAAATGAGCAGGGTCGGGTGTGTATGGTGATGAGGGATCACAGGCCACACCATCAGGGGACGAGCTGAGTGTAGGCAAACCCGACACATTGACAGTACATATCCATCAGCGTAGAGGTGCTCCATTGTCTGGAATCTGCAGTACTGTGCCATTGTTTTCATTTGTTCTCAGTGGAATGGCTCCTTTACCTCTAAAAGCCAAGGAGTACTGCATGTTTCCATACAATTAGGGGCGACCCCTTCGCTTTGCACCACAGATATCTATTCACCTCAGTATCCCAGATTTCCTAACATGGGGTATCTATTCTATGGTTACACCCTTCCTCAAGAGACTCATTACCCTTTGTATCATTGCGGTGGAAAGCTCTACAGCGAAACTCCATGTCTGGGGTCCATTTCTTATTAAAGAAGACAGCCTCAGATATGCTAAGGGCCACCCTGGAAACATAGATGGAAACGGGAGTGGAAGTGTTTATGCTTTAATACTGTTGATTTGCTACCTCCAAGAATCTCTTTTCTGGAAAGTTTTGGGGCCAATCAGTACCCTCCGCTATGGTTGGTCCCCCTCCTACACCTCCTGTCTATCTCAGGTTGAATGTCACTAGGCTTGGTGAAAAGGTACAATGCTGTGGGATTGGTCTTGTTTCTGGCCAGATTTGCTAAAACTCTATGGAGTTCTACTCTGTTGGGTTATAGCTTAGCCCTAATCCCACATAGGAAGAGGTGGGGAAGGAATTTTGCTTTTTTAGGGCCTACTGCATGAGGTATCAGCAAACTGTGACCTGACCTTACCTGGTCAGAGCCGGTCGCTCCACCCGCCGCGTGGCCCATCCTTGGTGTGCCCGATCTCCACTTCCGCCGCCGCTGCCCGTTGTGCCTCTGCTGTGCCCCTGACATTGTCTTAAACCGTATTGTATCTGCCCTGTTGTGCCCCTGATCTTGTTTTGCCCATTTTTGCATGTTGTGCCAGTGATTTGTCTGTTTTGACCGTATTGTACCTGCCCCTGTTGTGCCCCTGATCTCGTTTTGCCTGGATTGTATGTTGTGCCAGTAATTTGTATTTTGTTGTGTTCTCGCCAACTGTTGTGCCCCTCCACCCCGCTCCCTGCCGCTGCTCCCCCGTGGGCCCTCCCCCGCTCCCTCCAGCATCACCGTTCCGCTCCCCTCCCCACTCGCCACCCCGCTCCCGCCTCCCAGCTGCTCCTCCTTCCCACTGGAAACATTGGGTTGTGTCCACGAGGCGGGGAGCTGTGACCTGACCTGACCTGGTCAGAGCCGGTCGCTCCACCCGCCGCGTGGCCCATCCTTGGTATGCCCGGTCTCCGCTTCCGCCGCCGCTGCCCTTGTGCCTCTGCTGTGCCCCTGATCTCACCTTAAACCATATTGTATCTGCCCTGTTGTGCCCCTGACCTCGTTTTGCCCGTTTTTGCATGTTGTGCCAGTAATTTGTCTGTTTTGACCGTATTGTATCTGCCCCTGTTGTGCCCCTGATCTCGTTTTGCCCGCATTGTATGTTGTGCCAGTAATTTGTATTTTGTTGTGTTCTAGCCAACTGTTGTGCCACTCCACCCCGCTCCCCGCTCCCTGCCGCTGCTCCCCCGTGGCCCCACCCTTGCTCCCTCCAGCATCACCGTTCCGCTCCCCTCCCCACTCGCCACCCCGCTCCTGCCTCCCAGCTGCTCCTCCCTCCCACTGGAAACATAGGGTTGTGTCCGCGAGGCGGGGAGCTGTAACCTGACCTGACCTGGTCAGAACCGGTCGCTCCTCCCGCCCTGTGGCCCATCCTTGGTGTGCCCGGTCTCCGCTACCGCCGCCGCTGCCCGTTGTGCCTCTGCTGTGCCCCTGATCTCGCCTTAAACCGTATTGTATCTGCCCTGTTGTGCCCCTGATCTCGTTTTGCCCGTTTTTGCATGTTGTGCCAGTAATTTGTCTGTTTTGACCATATTGTATCTGCCCCTGTTGTGCCCCTGATCTCGTTTTGCCCGCATTGTATGTTGTGCCAGTAATTTGTATTTTGTTGTGTTCTCGCCAACTGTTGTGGCCCTCCACCCCGCTCCCCGCTCCCTGCCGCTGCTCCCCCGTGGCCCCACCCTTGCTCCCTCCAGCATCACCGTTCCGCTCCCCTCCCCACTCGCCACCCCGCTCCCGCCTCCCAGCTGCTCCTCCCTCCCACTGGAAACATAGGGTTGTGTCCGCGAGGCGGGGAGCTGTAACCTGACCTGACCTGGTCAGAACCGGTCGCTCCTCCCGCCCTGTGGCCCATCCTTGGTGTGCCCGGTCTCCGCTACCGCCGCCGCTGCCCGTTGTGCCTCTGCTGTGCCCCTGATCTTGCCTTAAACCGTATTATATCTGCCCTGTTGTGCCCCTGATCTCGTTTTGCCCGTTTTTGCATGTTGTGCCAGTAATTTGTCTGTTTTGACCATATTGTATCTGCCCCTGTTGTGCCCCTGATCTCGTTTTGCCCGCATTGTATGTTGTGCCAGTAATTTGTATTTTGTTGTGTTCTCACCAACTGTTGCGTCCCTCCACCCTGCTCCCCGCTCCCCGCCGCTGCTCCCCGTGGCCCCACCCCCGCTCCCTCCAGCATCACCGTTCCGCCCCCTCCCCACTCGCCACCCGGCTCCCACCTCCCAGCTGCTCCTCCCTCGCTCCACCCCCCCACTCTCCATTTATGGCAGAGTCCGTGCGTACGCGCAGCGTTCACGCGCAGCGGGTGCACCAATGGTGTGCCAAAGGCGCGCCAAAGGCAAGCCCGTCTACGCCCGTCCGCTCCTGGCCCGCGCCCAGCGCCTAAACCCCTGGCCCCTACCATCGTCAGACCTCACGACGGACCTACAACGCCGCCACCCTCAACGCACTCAACACCGGCCGATCACCAGCATGCTACCGTGCTACCCCGAAACGCACCCACGGACCCTTCACCTGCCAAGCCTGCAAATTCACCTGCCTCCGGACCTGCTCCTGACCCGCCAAGCCGAACACCAACAGCAACTACCTCAAATGCATCCTGCTCAACACCTGCTCCATCCACAGACAAGCTGTCGAACTCTGAACCTGCTCGACACAACATCACCAGACGTCGCCTTCCTCACGGAAACCTGGATGAACGCCTCCTCTGCTCCCGACATCGCCATCGCCATCCCGTAGGGATACAAGATCACCCGGAAGGACCGCGTCAACCAGACTGGAGGAGGCATCGCCATCGTACACAAGAAAACCATCCGCATCACGACCAGCTCCGACGAAACCTTCACCGCCGCCGAACATCTCCACTTCCAGATACACACCGACCCCAAGACCACACTCAGAGGCACCCTCATCTACAGACCCCCGGGAGCACGCACACGATTCAGCTAAGACATCACAGACTTCATCAGCCCGCACGCCCTCTCCTCCCCTGACTACATCCTCCTAGGGGACCTCAACTTCCACCTGGAGAACAACAAGGACAGCAACAACACCACCCTGCTGGACAACCTCGCAAACCTCGGGCTCAAACAACTGGTGAACACCCCCACCCATCACGCCGGACACACGCTCAACCCAGTCTTCTCTTCCAGCAAGCACATCTCCTTCAGCCACTCCACCGGACTTCACTGGACTGACCACAGCTGCGTCCACTTCAGCTTCAAAAGAACCGCGACCCGCCACCGCCCACAACAGATCCCTCGCAGGAACTGAAACAAGATCACCGACAACCAGCTCACCACCTCCCTCAGCCAGAACCCACCCGCCACTACCACGGACCCCAGCGAAGCAGCCATCAACCTCACGCAATGGATCACCAACTGTGCAAACGATCTCGCACCACTGAAGACCTCCCCAGCAGACACGGCAGCAAGAAAGCCCCCTGGTTCACCAACGAACTCAAGAACTCCAAGAAGAACTGCCGCACCCTCGAGAAAGCCTGGCGCAACGACCAGACCACAGACAACTGGACCGCCCTCAAGCACGCCACTCGCAAACACCACCAGCTGATCCACACCACCAAGAAGACAGCATTCAAAGAACGACTCGACAACAACGCCCACAACAGCAAGGAACTCTTCAGCATCGTCAAAGAACTCTCCAACCCCAGCGCCGGAAACAACGACATCACTCCCTCGCAAGACCTCTGCGACTCACTCGCCTCATTCTTCCACCGCAAGATCGCCGAAATACACAACAGCTTCGGCGCTCCAACCACGTACCCCAGCACCATACCATCGCCCCCCACGACCACCCTCAGCGCCTGGACCCCGGTCAGCACCGAAGACACCACCCGCACAATGATCAGCATCCACTCCGGATCGCCAACTGACCCCTGCCCCCACCACGTCTTTAACAAGGCCGACTCCATCAATGCACCCCAACTCAGAGACATCATCAACGCCTCCTTCAAAACCGCCACCTTCCCGGAAAGCTGGAAGCACGCCGAGCTCAGCGCCCTCCTGAAGAAACCGACAGCGGACCCCACTGACCTCAAGAACTTCCGCCCCATCTTGCTCCTCCCCTTTCCTGCCAAAGTCATCGAGAAGACCGTCAACAGACAGCTTGCCGCCTTCCTTGAGACAAACGGATCCCTTGACCACTCGCAGTTCGGCTTCTGAGCCAACCACAGCACCGAGACCGCCCTCATCGCAGCCACTGACGACATCAGATCCCTGCTCGACAGCGGAGAAACAGCGGCCCTCATCCTCCTGGACCTCTCCGCGGCATTTGACACCGTCTGCCACCAAACCCTAGTGCAGCGCCTCAGCAACACCGGTATCCAAGAGAAGGCTCTGGAGTGGATCATCTCGTTCCTCGCCGGAAGAACCCAGAGAGTCCGCCTCCCCCCGTTCAGATCCGAGGCCACCGAAGTCATCTGCGGCGTACCACAAGGATCCTCCCTCAGCCCCACCCTCTTCAACGTATACATGAGCCCCCTCGCAGCCATCGCACGCCAACACAACCTCAACATCATCTCCTATGCCGACGACACCCAGCTCATCCTCTCCCTCACCAACGACCCAGCCTCCGCCAGGACCAGCCTACACAAAGGGATGAAAGACGTCGCCGAGTGGATGAAGAGCAGCCGCCTGAAACTGAACTCAGATAAGACGGAAGTCCTCATCCTGGGACCATCTCCCTCCGCCTGGGATGACTCCTGGTGGCCCCCTGCACTGGGCTCCACTACCAAGCAAACGGACCACGCACATAACCTGGGCTTCATCCTGGAGTCCTCCCTCTCGATGACCAGACAAGTTAACACCGTATCGTCATCATGCTTCAACACCCTGCGCATGCTCCGATGATCCCCACTCAAACCAGGAAGACGGTCACCCAGGCACTCGTCACCAGCCGGCTGGACTACGGGAACACCATCTGACTACGGGAACACCCTCTACGCCGGCACCACAGCCAAACTGCAAAAAAGACTCCAACGCATCCAGAACGCCTTGCCTGACTCATCCTGGACATCCCCCGACACAGCCACATCTCCGGCCACCTGAGAGACCTGCACTGGCTCCCCGTCAGCAAGAGGATCACGTTCAGACTCCTCACCCACGCACACAAGGCCCTCCACGGCCTGGGCCCCAAGTACCTCAACGACCGCCTGACCTTCTACACGCCCACCCGACAGCTACGGTCGACCAACCACGCCCTCGCATGCCGTTTCACGCAACCGCCGAGCCACCGCCGGTGAAAGATCCTTCTCCTACCTGGCAGCCAAGACATGGAACTCCCTCCCCATCCACCTCCGGCTAACCCAGGAACATCTCTCCTTTAGGAAGCAACTCAAGACCTGGCTCTTCGAGCAGAGACACCCCCCCTCCCCCAGCGCCTTGAGACCCTTCCGGGTGGGTAGTGCGCTATACAAATGCCATGATTGATTGATTGATTGACATGACCTGGCTGTTGTCTTGGAGTACAATGCTGTCATGTGCTGATACCAATTGTTGTGTAAGAGAGCCCTGTGCAGTGTGTGTGGAATGCTAGGGTTGGGTTTGGTTAATTATAAGTGATGTGGAAGAGGTCCCTAAACAAGTGTGGTGATAGCTTTGGGGTTGACTCCAGGGGAGATGTCTTGTAGTCCTCTTGTGATTAAGAGATTTTGACTTGAAAGTTCAAAACAAAAAGTCAAGATACAGTTTGCAGTTCTCAATTCACTCCCTGTAGATCTCATTGATAATGATGGGGCCTCTGAATAGATGGTTCACTTGGGTGCTCTATTGCCTAAGAGCTACGTCCATTGGTTAGTTTAGAAAATCATGCATTATTGCATGTGCCCTCATTAATTCCTATGTGCTGCCTGTGCTTTTGTTTTAAGGGGTGTGTTATTCCACATTAATTTGTACAATTTTTAGTGAGGCACTGGAAGGTGGCCCCGATCTGGTGTATTATTGCCCATAGGATGCATTAACTTTATGGGTGTGACTGAAAATATATTTTACGGGGTGATTTCATGAACATAGGATAGTATTAATTTTAGCTCGGGTTCCATGGGTGTCACCAGCCCCGCTCCCCAATGCGTACATGGGATGTGCTATTGGTGACGTGGTGTCTTTTAACCTGCACATGCGCAGGTGGTGTGTAAATAGGGGGAGTGTCGCAATTGAATGTTGTTGGTGATCGCAGTATGCCCTGAGGTCATATGTATACCCCTCTAGGCCTGGCATGTGGCATGCAATGTGACCCTCCCTAGGAACACCAGGTGTCTTGACTACACCCTTTTTCTTGAAACATATTTTTGGGCTAGCTTTGGGCTTCTTTTTATCTGTCTTTTGGATGCTTCCCTGGATCTCGTGTTATCTGCTATCTCATTTATCAGGAAAATAGAGGTGCTCTGAAAGCTGTCCTGTGGCCCCCATATGCCTCTAATATTGTGGTGCCTGAGATCGGGCTTACTGTTTCCTTCAGATGGTGTGTGTAAGGCTTAGTGTCTGTATTGGTTGATTGCTATGCTGATATTGGGGTGAGCACATTCTGCCTTCTATGCTTGCTCTGAGCTGCAAAAGATCTTCTGGATCCCCATTTTTCATGGACCCTTCTCCCTCGGACCATGTCTTTTCCTAGGTTTTTTAACCTGGCAATTCTGACTGTCACCAGGGACTCCAAACTGGTGACACACATCTGTCAATATTTTGGAGGGGCATAAAGCAGTGGGTAATTTTTGGAAATTCGAAAAATTGAGGAAAAGGAAAGGAAAACATTGCCACATGGAAAATCCAGAGTTTTAGATCAATAACTTGCTGAAATGCACCTAATGAAGGTGATGGACTGGTACTGTTGGGTATTCAGACAGACCGCACCTACCGACTGGAAGGTTATGGGATCTTCACTATCCCAAGCGCCCTGGGAAAATCTGGGATCTGACACTGGAAGACAGCTTTGTTTTGGAACCAAAAGGGGGCCTCCAATGGCTGGAGACTGCTAGCTTTTGGGGACACTGTTGGGACAAGCATCATGGAGGAACCTTGGTCCTTGACTGGGAGCCTGAGAATGGGGTCCTTTTGATTTGGTTATTGGAAACCTCCCCAATTGGACTTGGGTGGTGGGACCTGGGTTCCTGCTTTTAAGGACTGGATGGGAAGCCGCCCTGCCAACTCATCAGACTACCCTCTTCCTGGGGTGTGGTCAGCAGCTGAATGGGACCTAGTGCCCTACAGGCATCCTGAATGGTAGACTCTTGTGAGAATACCCGATCGACAAAACAAATCCAGCAGCCCTGAATTTCCAAATGCAAGTAAAGGCTTGAATTTCTAATGTTCCCTCATTGGTCATTCTTTAGAGTTTTGGTACAGTGAATTTTGAGGCGTGCATGAAATGGATGCTCCACATTGGGGATTTTTATTCACTGCATATTTGAGTTATGAGTTTGCGCAAAGGAATTGCCTACCCAGACAGTGTCCCCTCCCTGCCGCGGTTGTGGCCCCGGTCCTGTTCGGCTGGCTTTTCTGTCTGTTTCTGTTGCCATGCATTTGTCCAACTACCTGAACCCTCTTCCCTGCATCTGAGTGTAAAGTGCATTCAGGTTCTCCTTTGCTTGGTTTTGTAGAAGGATACCCTGTGGGGACTGCCCCAGGCTTATCAACCTATTTTTGTGATATGCTTTTAGCTGGCATCAGTCGGCCATGTGACCCATTATGCACAATAGTAACATTCTTTAAGGTCTCCCTGCTGCCTACCTCCCTAACTTCTGTAGGTATGGCTGGGTTGAAATCCTCTGGGGTTTTGTGGTTGAGCACACTTTAAGACTGGTGCCATTTACACACTCGCAGCTAACGTTGCCCCCTTGAGGACGGTCTTTTTCAATTTGTGGTGGACCAAATTAGCGGTGTCTCTCTGGTTTTGCTCCTGGTTTCTCCATATCCTTCTCTTGTTTCTTTTTGTAATGGTGGAATATGTAGGCCTGCATTTCCTGCCTGGTTTTCGTATCTAACCCAACTACACTGTCCAAACTGCTCTGTAACTTGGTGGGCAGCCCCTTTTTGTGGATATTATAAAAGAACGTGACTTGCGGGCCCATATCAGTCCATGGCTGTCCTGTCCCTTGTCTTTATTGTTTCATCATTCTATCCAGAAACTTAGTTATGGTCTCCCCAGGTTTCATAGTTTCCGCCATTAATCTCTACCCTCTCATTGCTTTCTTTACTTTATGCCTGTCTTTCCTGTGTCCTCTCCTTTCATCCATTTTGTCTTTCTATTCTGTCTTATCTATCTTTTTTGTCCATTTTCCTTCCTGTCTCTTACTTTACTTTAAAGTCTTTCATTTGTAGCCCATTTGTACATTCCTCGACCTCCCCACCATTTGACTTTTTTTTCTCTCTCTTTTAAATCTCACCTGTCTGTCTGCTAGAGCCCAACCTTACTCCCTCTCTCTTCGTTAGGCATAAATAGATGCTGGGTTCCCATGATGGGAGCTGAACATCTTTGTAAAAGAATGACTGCTTCTTCAGTCATCCAATTACAAAGCAGCTCAGTTCAATTAAAACTCTAGGTATTTTTTATCTGAATATTTGACTGATCCTCCATTGTAGTCTAACACTGGTCTCGCTGTGTGTTTGCCAGTGCTTGCATCAGTCTCTATTGCTCTTTACGAGAACAGCTCTCAACACCCCAGGAAAGAGAAGGCACAAGTCTTGCAAAAGGACACACATGCATAATAAATTCTAAGAGGGCAGACTGTTAAATAAACTGCAGCTGATGCAGGGTACACTGGGCGCCATCCCATTATAGGCCCCGGTGCCACTACAACAGCTGAAGACTGACAAAAACACAGCAGAACAAATAGCACAAAATGTGACCGCCACAATAAAATGCAACATAGCAAATAAAGTTTAAATATTCTTGTGCCATATTACCACATATTCAAACCTGCTTTCATGATACTGTGGTAGAATGTGTTTGTACCAAGCACTACCTTAGTTTCCGTTTTAAATGTGGATTGCTTAGCATTTTTAAATTGTGTTTCTTTAACTTGCCAAAAGCCATATGAAAGGACAAGATTTATCTTTGTGAGAAGGAGTCCCTCCCCATTTTTTGAATGCAAACCTGTGCTGTATTTGACTAGAAACCTGTGTTTTCTATTGAATCTAATGTGTATTGATTTAAGAAGGATGGCCATGCTTATGCACCTATGTATTTTAATAAAACAGCCTTAGAAGTTGGGTAGGAAGAAATTAGACAAAAGGCTAGCACTGACCTGAGAGAGGCAGGGGGATGCAAGGAACAGTAGGAGCTTTTGGACAGTTTCTTTTCGAATTACAAGGAACCCAAACTTGAATGTCACATTAGTGTGAATAGTTGGAAGGAACAATTTAGATCAGTGTTTCATGCTGATGGGGTAAACATGTTCTTGGATGAGGGTGTATTCCTCCAGTGTGGATATGCCACCAGCCCGCGCTTTTAGTCAGTCACTAAGTCTTAGTGAGGTAATGGATGACATTAGTAAGACTGCTTCTGGCAAAGTCCCTAGTGCTGATGGGGTCCTGGCTGATAATTTTAAGGCTAATGCAGACTTATGGTGGCCTTTATTGACAAATGGGCTCTGTGCAGTAATTGTTAGTTCTCTCGGGTACACATGGAAAGAGACAATCATTGTCCCTATATTTAAATAGGGGTATAGAAAGTATCCCTCTTGTTACCTTCTAATATCTTTACTTAATACCTCCTCTAAAAATATTTTTTCGCATTGCAGTCCGTCCGCAGCACAGCAGTCCTTCTTCCTGGCAGAGTGTCCACAGTTCCAGAAGTGTACTGAAGTGGTGGTGCCTAAGGTCCAGCACTTATAACCAGTGGTGCCTTTAAAGTGGGGAAAACTATACAGATATGCTGTTGAAGTGCACAGAAGCCCTCCCTTTCTTGCCCTGGCTGCAGACTCACTACAGGGGGGCATGCAGCCCTTTGTTTGTGGATAGGACACAGATTATTCAGGTGTAAGTGTTGCTGGGCTCAGATCCACTCTCTCATCCTGCCAGGGATGGCCCATTGAGACACACCTAAGCTCCCATTGTGTGTGGCTACATAGGAGGAATACACAAAGACCAACTGCCAATTACACCCAGTCATCTGATCAGAGACAGGCTACAGACACCAAATGGTTAAAGTAAGAAAATACCTTCTTAGAGTTGCATTTTCATAGCTGCAATTTAAAATACAACTTTACCATAAGCATGAATTTGACATTGTGATTCCAGAGGCATCAAACTTGAACCAGTCATATATTTCCATTTCGAAATTATACTTGGAAAACCTCATAAGGTAATCCCAATGCTATCCTATGGGGGATATAAGCCTTGCAGTAGTGAAGAGTTTTTCACTACCAGGACATGTCAAACTTAACAGTACATGTCCTGCTTTTTAAGTGCAGTAGACCATGTCCTCTTGGCTGTCCAAGGCCTACCCTAGCGGTGACTTATATGTGTTCAAAAGGAAGGGTTGGGCCTGACAAATGGTTTATTTTGCAGGTTGATATGGCAGTATAAACTATACACATAGACTCTGCAATGGCAGGCCTCAGACATGGTTAAATGGCTACTTAATCGATGGGTCAATTAGTACTGCATGCCCAGTTGTAGCATTTAATTTACAGGTCCTGAGTATATGTAGTACCACTTTGCAAAGGACGTATATGTAAATTCAATATGCCAATTGGATATAAGCCAATATTACCATGTTTAGAGGAGAGAACACATGCACTTTAGCACTGGTTAACAGTATTAAAGTGCTCAGAGTCTTAAGCCAAGCAAAAACTAATTCAGTAAAGATTAGGAGGAGAAGGCAAAATGTTTGGTAGTGACCCTGCAGAAAGGGCCATTTTTCCAACAGGGAGGTAAGTTTGATATTTCCTGAGTGTGCTAATTAGGGCTGATTGTTGCTCATAAGTGCACAGGATTGAGCACACTGGTCAGGGCAAGTTTCACAGGTCTATAGTCTGCTAATGTATGAGTGTTGTTTCCCTTCCGATGCCAGTGCAAAAAGAAGGAAATTAATAAATAGGTTTGTCTGCTGACACCCTCAAAAGCACAAGTCAAACATTTTTGGTAATTTATTTATCAAAACTGTGGAGAGCAACACAATCCATGCTGTTAGATTTGAAAAGGTTTAATAAATTGAAGAGTAGCAATTTCTGCAAACTGAATAGGAGTATGTGTAGACAGTATGGTATGCTTCGCGCCAATCCCTGGGCACATAGTCAAACATTCTAAAAGAGTTCTGAGTATGTTCATACACAGTACTGAATAGTAGTGGCACTCATCATTTTGAACAGGTATGGCATTGAAACTTGGTTTGCTCAAAACTCAGTAAACAGACATTCAAAGCCTTTTGTGTAAGGTTGGCACCTGTGTGCCTGTCTACATCATAGTTACTTAGGATGAGGCTCGGCTGCTCACATAATGACATACTAGGAAACGTCTATTTCTAAATATAGGCAAAACAAAATAATCCCCAAAAACAGCAGGTCTCCAATTGACTGCAGCATAATTTTCAGGACACTGATTGGTGTCTCACTTTAGTAAGGACAATGGCAGTTCTTGCAAAGTCACTATCTCATCCTCCTATGTATCCACCTGCACATTGCTGTCAGTGAGTTAATCACCCTCTCCACTTATCAATCTGTGACCTACATTTCATTCATGTCATAAATGTGAGCAATGAAACATTTTACTATTCTTAACTGTTTTTCTGAAGGAAGAAGATTGCTGCCATGCTGTACCTGTTGTGTGAGGAAGCAAAGTATGCATTGCTGCTTCCTGAAATGTATGTTTACTATGATGAGGAAAGTGTGTGCTGTGCTTGCCCTACGCATACTTGTCCTTTGAAGGAAAGAAGCTTGCACTGTTTGCACCCAAGGTGCATCTAATCTAACAATAAGTGTTTTTCCACTGTTGCGTCCTTATTTAATGAAAAAACAAATATATTGAATCTGCTTGCATAGCATGCCAATGAAGAGTGTTACAATATTTAATGTGAGATACTGAGAGACATAGTCCCGGGGAAAGGTATCTGCCTCTGCGAGGGCAATATTGGAGTGCTGAAACACATTGACAGAAAAGAGGAGTGTCCACTGCTCATCCTTCCTGTTTTCAATCTTATGACAGGGAAACACCATTAAAACCATTCTCAACCCACCCACATACAAGTGTTATCAAGGCCTGACAGATTAACAAAGGGAAACATTAATAGTTGACATAAAGACCATAATCTCATTTATACTTTGGAACCCATATACAGGAGACTGTACTACAACTAAACACTAGTATGACAATAATATTTGGAGACATAATATCACAGATAAGAAAATGTTTTTTTGTACTTTGTTAAAAATATCAAATTATTTAATATTGTCTTATGAATTATTGTTAAATATTATATCTTTTTTTTCATAAGATTTTTATCAGTTTCAGAACTATAAGTTTTTTGGTGGATTATTTTGTAGTAAAATTTACTTTTTAGGATTTGGAATATATTTAAAGAATTATATTGTACTTAAAGTTTATTTATTCAACTTGATTGTAGGAAAATGTGGTAGGAAATGTTTTAAAATGTAATCTCATAATATTTTATTAATATTTTATTAATAAATTAACTTTGATTTATAAATGTGACTATTTGAATAATTAATGGTATGTGTACGTTTTGTATATTTATTGTGCATGAAATTTAATATGATTTAATATATTTAGCATAATTCTTTGTGTATACTAGTTAGTGACATTTAAAAAAAAGTTTAAAGGTTTTAGGTAAAGTTTTTGGGTAGGTTATTGGGTTTGTAGGAGTGTAGGGTGGTACTTTTAAAATATATATTTTTTATGTTGTATACCACTATCCAATTTTTAATTCATTCATTTGTTTATTAAATGCAAATTATTTAAAATATGTTTAGGTACTTTCTATAAGTAGTTGGTTATTTCGTAAATTGATTAACGATACATTTCAATATCTTATTATCATCAATATTGTTATTATAATGATAAATATATTATTATTATTATTATTATTATTATTCTTTGGATTTTGTTTGAGACATTGTAATAGCTTTTATCACATTTTTATTTTTGGTGAGTCATTTTGTTTGTAGTGAGGTAGGGTGGAAGTGTTTTAAAATATACTCTATTCATTTTGGAGTTTTATTTATTGCTTATTGGTAAACTTGTGTGATAAATAAGTATAATTATCTTAATAGGGCCTCCCCAGTTACACCTATTATTTACTTTCTACCAAAAATTCATATATGAGGGATAACTACCAGGATGTCCAATCATTGCCGGGATTGATTCGTATACTGAGAATGTTTCAAAATGTGTTGCTATCTACATAGCCCCTTTTGTCAGCACAATTCTGTCTTATATTAAAGACTCACAAATAGCAGATACAGTATGGGACTCTGATGGTCTCTTAGTCAATATGGATGTCAACAGTCTTTATACTAACATTACACATGAGTTAAGATTGGAGGCTCTAAAATCTTTCCTATTTACCAAGTCAGCCAGCTACTATTTGTATTCTTGCATTATTCTTGATCTTGCTGAATTTGTTCTCAACAATATCTTCTTCTACTATCAAAATATTCTGTACCATCAACTGAAGGGAACTGCAATGGGATCCAGGTTGGCTCCTTCTTATGCAAACCTTTTTATGGACATGTATGAGAGGGAGCATGCCTGGAGAGGTCGATGTGAATGCACAGAGAAAGAGGTATTTTTGGGCCGCTCTATAGATGATGTGTTTTTGATATGGCATGGCACTGCCTTGGAGCTTACCAAATACCACGAGTAACTTAATACTAATTGTTTTAATGTGACCCTGAGTTTAGAGTATAGTTCAGAAAAAATGTGCCTTCTTGACTTAGAACTGCATGTAATGGATGGAAGGTTATTAAGGTTACTAAGTTATATAGGAAACCTTCCTCTATGAACTATATGCTGACTCTGGACATTCCATTTGATAAATCAAGAATATCCCATATGGGGGATATTTGGCTGCTAAAAGAAACTGCATCTTAGAGTCTGAAAATTTAATTGAGGAGAAAGTCATTACAGAACGGTTTCTTCAAAGAGGCTATTCGAATTAGGATGTGCAAAGTGCCAGACTAAGAGCAACTAGAGTACTTAGGACAGACCTTCTTAAATCCAGCAATAAGGAAAACTAAAAATGTAGAAGATGCTTACTGATGTAAGATTTATTACTACATATCGTGAAGGTAACAAGGCATTATGCAATAGTCGTAGGAAAAATTGGAGCATTTTGGAATCTGATAAAGCTCTAGTAAAGATACTTCCAGGGAAATCTCATATTACACACAAAAGAGTACCAAAAGAGTACCAACATTACACAACATCCTCAGTCCTAGTGACACTATCAATTTTATTTCGGACACCCGTGAATTTCAATATGTTGTTAATAATATGAATACCTTATCGGATATCGGACGAGATAAGGTTTATACAATCAGTACATTCATTATTTGTAACACAACTCAAAGCATTTACATCTTATCCTGTGTATATAGGAAACAATGTGTCAGGTCCACAACCCGCAAATTGAATGAAAGATGGAAAGAACATGTCAGGGCAATTAAGAATAGAAATCTGAAGTATCCCATGGCAGTACACTTCAATTCAGAACATACAGTTAATGATCTACCTGGTATCAGGTTCATTTATATTGAACATGTGAAATCAAATAGGAGAGGTGGTGACAGAGAAAAAGCAGTTAGAATCAGAGAAACATTTTGGATTAATAAACTTAATACTGTAAATGTAGGTTTAAACTTGGACAGAGAGCTATGCATACTGTTATAGTCTTGTAAACCTGATCAAGAATATTTGTATAGTAAACATGACTGCCGGAAACAACGACATCACCCCGTCGCAAGACCTCTGCAACTCCCTCGCCTCCTTCTTCCACAACAAGATCGCGGACATACACAACAGCTTCAGCACCCAACCGACGCACGCCACGACCACAGCAACGCCACCCACCACCACTCTCCGCGCCTGGACTTCGATCAGCACCGAAGACACCATCCGCACAATGAACTCCATCCACTCCGGATCTCCAACCGACCCCTGCCCTCACCACGTCTTCAACAAGGCCGACGCGGTCATCGCACCCCACCTGCGGGACATTATCAACACCTCCTTCGACACCGCCACCTTCCCGGAGAGCTGGAAGCACGCAGAACTCAGCGCTCTACTCAAGAAACCCACAGCGGACCCCACCGAACTCAAGAATTACCGTCCCATCTCGCTCCTCCCGTTCCCGGCCAAAGTCATCGAAAAGACCGTCAACAAACAGCTGGCCGCCTTCCTCGAGACGAATGGATCCCTCGACCCCTCACAGTCTGGCTTCCGAGCCAACCACAGCACCGAGACCGCCCTCATTGCTGCCACCGACGACATCCGAACCCTGATGGACAACGGAGAAACAGCGGCCCTCATCCTCCTTGACCTCTCCGCGGCGTTCGACACTGTCTGCCACCGCACCCTAATACAGCGCCTCGGCAACATCGGAATCCAGGAGAAGGCACTGGAATGGATCACCTCCTTCCTCGACGGAAGAACACAGAGAGTCCGCCTACCACCGTACAAGTCAGAGGCCACCGAAGTCATCTGCGGCGTCCCCCAAGGATCCTCGCTGAGTCCCACCCTCTTCAACGTCTACATGAGCCCCCTCGCGGCCATCGCACGCAAACACAACCTCAGCATAATCTCCTACGCCGACGACACCCAGCTGATCCTCTCCCTGACCAACAACCCCGCCGCCGCCAGAACCAACCTGCACGAAGGGATGAGAGACGTAGCCGAGTGGATGACGACCAGCCGCCTGAAACTGAACTCGGACAAGACGGAGGTCCTCATCCTGGGCTCCTCGCCCTCCACCTGGGACGACTCCTGGTGGCCCCCCGCCCTGGGCACCGCACCCAAACCGACAGACCACGCACGCAACCTGGGCTTCATACTGGACTCCTCCCTCTCCATGACCAGACAAGTCAACGCCGTCTCCTCATCATGCTTCAACATCCTACGCATGCTACGGAAGATCTTCTGGTGGATCCCCACCGAGACCAGGAAGACCGTCACCCAGGCCCTCGTCACCAGCCGACTGGACTACGGCAACGCTCTCTACGCCGGAACCACCGCCAAGCTCCAGAAGAGACTCCAGCGGGTCCAGAACGCCTCAGCCAGACTCATCCTCGACCTCCCACGAAACAGCCACATCTCCGGACATCTGAGAGACCTGCACTGGCTCCCCGTCAAGAAAAGAATCACATTCCGTCTCCTCACCCACGCACACAAAGCCCTACATGACCAAGGCCCGAGCTACCTCAACAACCGAATCAACTTCTACGCTCCCAAGCGCCACCTCAGATCAACCAGCCTCGCCCTCGCCGCCGTCCCCCGCATCCGAAGAGCGACAACAGGAGGAAGGTCCTTCTCCCACCTGGCCGCCAAGACCTGGAACTCCCTCCCGACTGACCTGCGCCTGACCTAAGACCACCTCGCCTTCAGGAAGAAGCTCAAGACCTGGCTGTTCGAGCAGTAACGGCACCCCCCCCCCCCAGCGCCTTGTGACCCTACGGGTGAGTAGTGCGCTCTAAAAATGTCGTGATTGATTGATTGATTGATTGATCAATCTTTGTGCAGACCTCCCTCAATGTTGTAACATCGGTTTTGGGTCTTGTCATCTTTTCTCGTCTGGTTGGACATAGAATTATCCATCTGCCCTGGTGAATATTGTACTAGGGTGAATATATAGGTCACTGTATGAATTGTACCCTTATACATTCCATGACAACCCTAGTAATCTGATCGCCTACCAGCGGCAAAGGGATGGGATGGCTTGAGGGGTACAAACATGGATGATAGGACCAACTGGTCATTGGTTCGGGTCCCAACTGATTTTTTAAACTAATTTTGAATTGGGTCATTTATATATGATGTGCATAAGAATTTTTGGCTTGTAAAACATCACTGTTGCATGATATAATAATCAATCTTATGTAGACCTTTCATAATGTTGGAAAATACATTAGTTTTGTGTTTTCCTTTTATCCATTTACTTTGGTGGATAATATACTAGAGTAAATATATAGGTCTCTTTATGAGTTGAACCTGTATATATCCTCTGCCATCTCTAGTACTTTGATTATCATCTAACAACTAAGGGTTAGGATCGCATAAGGGGTAAGAACAGGGATGATAGAACCTTCTGGTTGGTAGTTCAAATACCGACTGATTTTCCAAAGTAATTTAAATCAATTTTTAATGTGAGTTATTTATATATTATGCTTACAACTTTATAGAGACACACATTTTTATTTATCGGTATACCCAGCTCTTATTTTCAAAGTAGCCAAATTAGATTAAAAATTGTTATTCTGTGTCACTAAATAAGAACAGGGTGAACGTACTTGGCAGGACCTTTCGAGTTGGTTTCTTTGTTAGTTAACATATTCTGATTGCTACAGTTAGGATAGCATGAGGATTGTGGGTGGATGATTCGGTAACTCAAGTGGGAGTTCAAGACCCAAACTGTCATATTGTTCTAAAAAGATTTATATTTTTCTTTTTTTGTCTAATGGGAATATTAAAATAATGTATTTTGTTTATTTTGACTTCTTTTATATATATCTGTAGAATTACCCTTTTTCTTTTTTCTTTTTATCGATTAGAGGTTCTTGATTGAAATAATTCCATTACCAATGGATTTTTCGGGTTCTTCTGTATTTTATTGGCATATTGTGTACCAACGATTAAACGTATTACCGGTCGACTGCAAGTATTTAAGGACTGACTTCTTGTCTGTTCTTGGATCATGTTTATGTATTGAGGTAATGGCTATAGCCGGTTAGAGGTGAGCGGAGCATGGGGAACAATATTTGTTCTTGATTTTTGTTCAGAACTATAGAGAATCTTTTTGATAATTGTCAAGCGGTGTCTCTTAGTCTCATTAGTGGTTTTGGGAAAGTTTCTTATGGGGGATTAATACATGTTCCCGCCAGTGAATTGTTTTTTATTTTTGGTTGTTCAGAGGGTCTTAAAGGTATTTTATTCCAAGGAGTCTGTTGGCTGAAAGGTTGGACTTAAGCTAGATACATCCAGGTGGCTTGAGGATGTGCCCGTTCATGAATGCAGCATGACCCTGAGACGGAATGGTCAGGAACTCATTTCCCTGCAGGGCGTATCTTACTAGGGTTTTACAAATATAGTTTTTTCTGTCTTACAGTTTTCTCGTTGTCAGCTGCTTATGACATTCAGAAGTTATCTGTGTTGTTATGTCCTTTTGAGGAATTTCCATGCTATCCTTTTGAAATTGAACATATAAGCGATCTGCACAAAGATTGTTTGTTAGGATATTGTGTAATACAGAATCATGAAGTAAGTTGTATAGATTATCAATTATATATACAACATTTATTACTTTTGTATGCAAAAAATTGTAGACATTGTAAGAGACGTATTGAAGATTATTTGATGCACAAAAAGGACAAAGGAACACTGGAACCTGAAGACTATTGCATGAGTTGCTCCATATTAATTATAGGTACTGAAATTTGTTCTTCACCATGGTACACTATACTTTCTCCAGATTTGTGAAACAATATATTTTGATATTTGGTATGAGGTTCTGTGAACAATGAGATCTATTTTGTTATAGGACTAGTAGCCCGCCCCAGCGTTGCCTGGGGCAGAAAGGGGCTGGGGGCAGTACACCCGCTCCCGCCCCGACCCCCTCCCGCCTCGACTCCCTCCCGCCCCCACTTCTCCCGCCTGTCCCTCTGTGCACGCCCCGACTCCCTCCCGCCCCGACTCCCTCCCGCCCTGACTTCAATTTTACTTTACTTTACCTGAGCTGCCGCTCCTTCCCGGATCTTGACTTAACCGCCGCTCCTCTTCGCCATGACGCACCTGAGCCGCCGTTTCTACCAGCGCTCCTCACTTCACTGCTGCTCCATGTCCGTCGCTCCTCCTCATCGTCATCACGCACGTCCCAGCCAGCGCTACGTCGCGGCCAGAGCAGCGTTGCGGCCGGCGCTACTTTCAGGGCACTACTTTTTTTAAAAATTATATTTTTAAATGTACGTTTATTTTTTATTTTTTATAGCCTATGTCTATCTGCACACCCTGACAATTTCTACAATGTATCGGGTGTGTGGATTGGTGCTTTGGTTCCCGAGTTAACCTGGCTCAAAGGTGTGTGTTCTCTCTTTATAATAGTAGTATAGATGGATAGATACAATTGATTTCACAAGCACAGCGCAAGCGTTATGCAGGAATAAATTAAAAAGTGCAAACAATGGGGGGCAGCTGGTGACATTTGAAAGTGGTGCGGCGTAAACTAATTTGCATATTGCATCGCAGCGAGCGAGCCCGAACCACCTTGCATCCATCCATACATCATTTATGCATCCACCCATCCATCCACCCACCCACCCATCCTGCATCCATACATCATTCATGCATCCACCCATCCATCCATCATGCATCCACCCATCATGCATGCATCCATCCATACATCATTCATACATCCACCCATCCATCGACCCACCCATCCTGCATCCATACATCAGTCATTCATGCATCCAACCATCCATCCACCCACCCATCCTGCATCCATACATTATTCATTCATGCATCCACCCATCCATCCACCCACCCATCCTGCATCCACACATCATTCATGCATCCACCCATCCATCCACCCACCCATCCTGCATCCATACATCATTCATGCATCCATCCATCCATCCATCATGCATCCACCCATCATGCATGCATCCATGCATCCATCCATACATCATTCATGCATCCACCCATCCATCCACCCACCCATCCTGCATCCATACATCATTCATTCATGCATCCACCCATCCATCCATCATGCATCCACCCATCATGCATGCATCCATGCATCCATCCATACATCATTCATGCATCCACCCATCCATCCACCCACCCATCCTGCATCCATACATCATTCATTCATGCATCCACCCACCCATCCTGCATCCATACATCATTCATTCATGCATCCACCCACCCATCCTGCATCCATACATCATTCATTCATGCATCCACCCATCCATCATGCATCCACCCATCATGCATGCATTCATCCATACATCATTCATGCATCCACCCATCCATCCACCTACCCATCCTGCATCCATACATCATTCATTCATGCATCCACCCATCCATCCATCCATCCACCCACCCATCCATCCTGCATCCATCATTTATGCATCCATCCACCCATTATGCATGCATCCATCCATGCACCCATCCACCCAACAATCGTTAATGCACCCACCCTGCATCCATCATTCATGTATTTTTATGACCATATAACTTGCACACAGCTTAGCGCCACAGTCTCATAAACTTGGGCTTCTGGTCGCAGTGGTGTCTGCAACCCTCGCCAGGGAGTGCATAAAAACACATGTTGCAATCTCACAACAATGCTGACAAACCTTAACATGTGCAGACAATTTATAATGCCACAATTCCCGTAAACTGGGGCCTCTGGTCGCAGTGATGCTGGTGTCTTAAACGCCTGATTGGTCACTGTAAAGCAGCGCTTTGGCAGAGACCTGACAAAACCTCAGCACCCAAATTGTTTGCGATGTAGAATTCCATTTTTTATAAATGTGATGTTATAACAGGAGAGACATTTACTGTGCGTGGTGTTAAAGTGGAAACAGCCACAAATATGAAATGTCTTCACCCGATGAATTTCACAAACCACTGATTCTCTCTCCCCCGCCTGCCGCGTCCATGTTCCACTATCAGGTGTTTTTATTAACTATCTCTGCCTCTTGTGAGTCTCCGTAGCTCCGGGGGGAGGAGGGTTAATTCGGACCTCAGTCCCTGCATTCCTGCGCACTTTTCCGAGTAACCACAGGCCTGTTGTATTTCTTTTTCTGGGTTTTCGAGGGGCCTTCTTTTTGCCTGTTTATTCATTTATTTGTAGCCCGACCCGTCCTGACGTTGTCTGGGAGCAAAAGGCTGCTTCAGGGCCTCCTGCAATACTCACACCCTCACAAATTGTCTGCTCCTTTCTGTGCTCCAGAAAGTCCCTCACCTCGCGCCGTCTGTACTTTTCCTCCCCACGGCTGTACTCCTCGCGCTCCTGATGATGTCAGCACATTCGTGCACACGGCCGGCGCTACTTCCAAGGGACTATTTTTTTAGTAAGGTATATTTTTTAAAGAACGTATATTTTTGGGGGTTATATAGCCTATGTCACTCTGCAGACCCTGCCAATTCCAATGATGTATTGGGTGTTTGGATTGGCGCTGTGGTTCCCGAGTTTACCCGCCTCAAAGGTTCCCAGTTCTTACTTTATAATAGTAGTATAGATTATAGTGGTTGTGCAAATAAAAATTGAGTAACAATGGGCTTTAATTGACCCGTCGTATAGTTAGTATTTTTAATACAGTCTATATTGGCAATGTAATCAACTTAGATGTACACAATTTGCTTTTTCTGTATATTTCACATTTGCTGGGGTAGAGCTGGATAACATGGATGAGTGTCATTCACTTTAAAGATAATGCTGTGCAATCGTTATTTACACCAACATCTTTTCTATATGAAATATAGAAGTAGGATGTGATGTCCTCATCAAGCGATTACATGTTGTATATTTATCTTAACGGCCCTGAAGAAGCATAACCTTCGCGAAACACGTGTTGGCTGTTTTTCTCAAAACTAATGATGAAGAACTGTGATTAATGTACGAGGGCTTGAACAACTATTTCATGTTCAACTGAGGAAAATGCATATAAAAGAAGAAGCAATTCGAAATTAAAAGATTATACATGGACTTTGTAGCATAAGATGTGTTTTTCTCAAAATCATGAATTAATACACTAAGTCCCTGTGAGGGGAACAGGGAATTGAGATTCAGCGCAGGGCAAAGTGCCTATTTTCCTCTTGTGAAATTTGATAAATAAGTAAAGTAAGTGCTTAAAAAATGTTATATTGACTTTACCTACATTTGTTTATAGTTTTCCTTTTTTAATTGATGTACGTTTTTCACATATGCCTGTTTAATTATGAAACAATTGTTATGTTTTTTTCTATCTATTAATGTATTTTGTGTATTTATTGTTTTTTACTAATAATTTATTTGATTTAAAATAATACATACATTGATTTATATTTTCTTTGAATATTTAATGTATTGTGTTTGTTGAGTTTTGAGTGGTAATATTTTTTCACTTTTTATTATATGTTTGGTAATGGTAAATGCTCTTTGTTGGAGGTCTAAAAATTTTCAGGTGCTGTTCAGGAACAACATTTCCCTACTGTTGTTTAGGTGCCTGCCTGGACGTGGCCTGGGGTGAACAACATGAACCATGGATTAACAAAGTGACATTATGGGCTAGGTACATAGACAATCTTTTCATTATATGGCGGGGTAGCCGTTCCTTGGCTGAAGAACACATTACTTCTCTTAATACCAATGATTTGAATCTGACATTCACAGGGCATATCAGTGACACCAAAGTAAGCTATCTGGAACTGGAAGTTTACATAGAGAATGCTAACCTGCTTACCAGGTTATACAGGAAACCGATGGCAGGCAATTCTGTCCTGCATGCAGGGAGTCATCATCCAAAAAGTTTGGTCAAGAATATTCCGTATGGCGAACTTTTGCACCGTAAGCATAATTGAACCATTCAGCCAGACTTTGATCAAGCAAAAAATCGAGCCCTAGGAATATATAAAGCCAGAGGCTACACCAATGCTGACATATGCCAGGCAAAAGCAAGGATAGATAAAGTATATAGGTCTGACCTGCTGACATTAAATATATCAATGGAATTTAGACAGGAAGGTCCCAGCTACGATGATTACTTTAATGAAAAGTCTGGGGATATTGTCAGGATCTTCAAGAAGAACTGGTATATTCTTCAAACAGATAACGTCTTGAAACACATTCTTCCTACACGACCCCAGATAAAGTACAGACGATGCCACTCTTTGAGTGACCACCTGATGCACAGTGTCACTGTGATGCTACCCCTTCCACAAGAGATAAAATTACAGGCTTCTATCCCTGTATGCGCAGCAAATCATGCAAATATAGCCATAAAGTTACCAACTACAAAGGCAGACAAGATGATTCTAGAACAATCAGAGATATTAAACAACTTCTGAATTGCAATTCAGATTACACAGTGTACTGCCTAGAATGCCCTTGCCCAAAACGCTACATAGGTAGCATAATGTATCCAACAAAAAAACACATCTTTGAACACATGCAAGCTATTACTAAGAAGGGTAACTGATCCTATAGCTCGCCATTTCAAAACTTTCCATTAGAGCATTGGAGACCTCAAACTTTATTGTATGGATCAAATTTAGAAAAATGAAAGAGGAAGTGATAGAGTCAAAAAATTGTGTATTTTGGAATCGAGGTATATATAGACCTTCAAACAAAGGCACCAATAGGACTTAACAACGATGAAGAGATGTGGGTACATCTTGAGTAGGAGAAGGTATGCTGATGATAAATGTAGATCTCTATCAGACAAACATATTAATTGTGTATAAACACTATATTTAATGATGAATTATCAATATAGATTAATATTCATTTTCCTATAAATTTATGATGTATAATATCTTAGGATCTACCTCCCTTAATGTTTGATCTTATTAAGCAATTTTCATTAGCATCACATATGGGTTTGATTTATTTTTTCACTTGTTTATGTTTAAAACCACGTTACAAGATGGCCGCCTTGAAATTTGGTAATCAACCATGACCAAAAAGACCATTGTTTCTTTTTATGATTTGCGAAGCCGAAACACTTCTGTCAGTGCAGGGGGTCTGCATATTAAAGCACTTTGTTTTGAATTTCGGTGTGTGCTCTCATACTTCATTCAAAGGCAGTCGCCGTTGTGATTCCAGATTTAGTGGCTCACCATCGCTGGAGTTCAGCCCCTGGGACGTGTGGTGCGGCGGCAGTGACTCTCCGTGCTGCTATATATAGGGTAAGAATGGATTACATTTGCATGTAACAGCGGAGCCCACTGTGGGCTATGAATTTTAAAAGTGACTCTGACTAAGGACTACAAGTCCCAGCATCAAAACAACACACTAATTCACTGTGCAAAGCCCACAGGGGGTATTTAAATATACTGAGAGAGGAAATGTCAGCGGTAACTGCTATATATGCTAATCACCAATGACTAGGAGGAAGGTGCCTCGAACCGCGTCTGGACGGGACAATTAACTTGAAAACTGATGCCTGTTTGTCTTGAAAATAAAACCAGAAGGTTTTCTTCGGTGAGTCGTGTGCGCTTTTAATGCTTTGGGGCACTTTGGTTACAAACTATTCAACGGCAGCCCTGCTGTGGAAAGCTGCACCATCCCTTCATTCATGGGAGGCTGGAATCGGAACTGTGCCAGATTCATCAGCACTTCAGGGGAGATGAATAGGAATTGGCACCAGCTTCAAGGCCCACTGGAGGGTAAGAATGGATTAAATTTGCATGTAACAGCGGAGCCCACTGTGGGCTTTCAATTTTAAAAATGACTCTGACTATGGACTACAAGTCCCAGCATCAAAACAACACACTAATGCACTGTGTAAAGCCCACTGGGGGTATTTAAATATGCTGAGAGACGAAATATCGGAGTTAACTGCTGTATATGCTAATCACCCATGACTAAGAGGCAGGAGCCTCGAAATGCATTGGGATGGGACAATTAACTTGAAAACTGATGCCTGTTCATTTTGAAAATAAAACCGGAAGGTTTTCCTCTGTGAGTCGTGTACGCTTTCAATGCTTTGAGGCACTTCGGTTACAATATATATTTATATATATATATATATATATATATATATATATATTACCTACTGGCGATAGCCAGTAGGTATATATAGTTAGGATTGTTTTCCATAGGGAAATCACAACATTCTATTGGGAATAACTTTGGCGCCGGTTGAGGAATCTTCCTGAAATTTTTCTTAACTTTGCCTCGCGGCGCTCCGCTCCTTCCCTGAAAGTTTGGGGGGGATTCGTCGAGCGGGGGCCGAGATAAAAGGGGGGTCCCAAAACATGTTTTCCCCATGTTAATTTCCATAGGGCGGTTGGACTCACTTTTAGCCCGAACGGCTGAATGGTTTTCCACCAAACTTGGCAAAATTGTAGGGACTGGTAGCCCAATGTGCCTTTGCTATGTCTCAAGATATGTGCTCCAGTGGTTTTTACAAAAATTTACTTTGAAAAAATATATATTGGGCTACATTGGGCTATATATATGTTAGAGCCCAAATGTAGCTCAATGTAGCCCAATGTAGCCCAATGTAGCCCAAAGATGGCCACCAGAGACAAAAAAAAACAAATGTAGCCCAAATATCAGCCAGATGTAGCCCAACTATAGCCCAATGACAGAATGTCCCAGAGTGTTCTAAAGAACAACTAGAGCGCTAACAGTCTTACTTATGACAAAAGTATGGCACACCTGAAGTCATCTTGATTGGAATAAAGTGTTAACACTTAAAACATTTAATTTGCAAAGGAACAAAATGAGGGGATTCATTTTGCCATAGAAATTATGATTAGTGCTGAAGAAAGAAAAATTAGGGCACATTTTGAGTGACTTCTCAAATCCTCTTATATTTCATTAAAAAAATTCTGATATGCAGTCTCCCAAGATGGCCACCAGAGACAAAAGAGCCCAAATGTAGCCCAAATATCAGCCAGATGTAGCCCAACTATAGCCCAATGACAGAATGTCCCAGAGTGTTCTAAAGAACAACTAGAACGCTAACAGTCTTACTTATGACAAAAGTATGGCACACCTGAAGTCATCTTGATTGGAATAAAGTGGTAACACTTAATACATTTAATTTGAAAAGGAACAAAATGAGGGGTTTCATTTTGCCATAGAAATGTTATTACCTACTGGCGATAGCCAGTAGGTATATATAGTTAGGATCGTTTTCCATAGGGAAATCGCAACATTCTATTGGGAATAACTTTGGCGCCGGTTGAGGAATTTTCCTGAAATTTTCCTTAACTTTGCCTCGCGGCGCTCCGCTCCTTCCCTGAAAGTTTGGGGGGGATTCGTCCAGCGGGGACCAAGAAAAAAGGGGGGTCCCAAAACGTGTTTTCCCCATGTTAATTTCCATAGGGCGGTTGGACTCACTTTTAGCCCGAACGGCGGAATGGTTTTCCACCAAACTTGGCAAAATTGTAGGGACTGGTAGCCCGATGTGCCTTTGCTATGTCTCAAGATATGTGCTCCAGTGGTTTTTACGAAAATTAACTTTGAAAAAATATATATTGGGCTACATTGGGCTATATATATGTTAGAGCCCAGATGTAGCCCAATGTAGCCCAATGTAGCCCAAAGATGGCCACCAGAGACAAAAAAACAAATGTAGACCAAATATCAGCCAGATGTAGCCCAACTATAGCCCAATGACAGAATGTCCCAGAGTGTTCTAAAGAACAACTAGAGCGCTAACAGTCTTACTTATGACAAAAGTATGGCACACCTGAAGTCATCTTGATTGGAATAAAGTGTTAACACTTAAAACATTTAATTTGCAAAGAAACTAAATGAGGGGGTTCATTTTGCCACAGAAATTATGATTAGTGCTGAAGAAAGAAAAATTAGGGCACATTTTGAGTGACTTCTCAAATCCTCTTATATTTCATTAAAACAATTCTGATATGCAGTCTCCCAAGATGGCCACCAGAGACAAAAGAGCCCAAATGTAGCCCAAATATCAGCCAGATGTAGCCCAACTAGAGCCCAAGGACAGAATGTCCCAGAGTGTTCTAAAGAACAACTAGAACGCTAACAGTCTTACTTATGACAAAAGTATGGCACACCTGAAGTCATCTTGATTGGAATAAAGTGGTAACACTTAATACATTTAATTTGAAAAGGAACAAAATGCGGGGTTTCATTTTGCCATAGAAATTTTATATATATATATATTCACTGAAAAAACCATAGGTTACACACCAGTTATAGTTAGGAATTAGCATTTTAAAAACCTTTGAAATTCACTGAAAAAACCATCGGTTTCAGGCCTTATATAGTTAGGAATCAGCATTTAAAAAACCTTTGAAATTCACTGAAAAAACCACAGGTTTCAGGCCTTATATAGTTAGGAATTAGCATTTAAAAAAACCTTTGAAATTTACTGAAAAAACCATAGGTTTCAGGAGTTATATAGTTAGGAATTAGTTTTTAAAAAACCTTTGAAATTCACTCAAAAAACTATAAGTTTTAGTGGTGTTATAGTTAGCTGGACATTTTACTCATACAAAACCAATGAAATTGCTCCTATATAGTTAGTTGTACTAACTATATTTCGCGCACCCGCAATCCACTGCTGATGATGTCACATATTAGATAATTCATGACATGGTCAGTGACATCACTGATGACATCTCAAATGACATCACTGATGACATCATCCACGTGACAATCACATACACCTTTTCATACACTATTACAATTTTTCATCACTGTTTGTAAAATACAGAGTATCATATTTAAATCCATTGTCACAGCAATACAAGTATCTAAAAATCCACTCAGTGATTCATAAATGTATACACACATCTAATCACTTACCTATGGATTCACTCATACATGCTGTCAATGAACAATAGAACACTATCAAAAATACTTATACATCTATATCGACATTAAACAACAGCACGCATCCTATTCACATATGAAGTCATCCTACCCACTTATGCAAACAATGGATCATACTTACATATTTACTTAGCAAAACACTTATACAAACACCACTTCTTCTATTCATTTAGATAGTAAGTCATACTTAGTGAATTATAAAATCATTATTACAAGTATACAGTTATCCATACAGTCACTCACACAATCATTGTGTCTTATGTATACTTATTTATATACAACAACTGAAACATACACTGCCTTTTATTTTTCTAGTTTTTTGGACCTGTACCTTTGAGAAATATATTTGCTCATCACCACACCCATAAAGAGATTCCCTCACCCAAACTGTTAGAACATGTAATTTTAACTTCATATATCTACTGAATCAACTATTCACACATCTTTGGACAGTCATACACCCCCCACCGAACCACACACACTTTCACACTCCCATACAAATACTCAGTTAACTAATCAATAACTAATATAGACTTTCACATAGCTAGTAACCAACTGTAGAATCAGTTTACACAACAACTGACAAAGTGATACAGATATTCACACAGTTTAGTCACTATCCACTATATTTAGTGAGACATTATAAATTGGGCAAGTAAACAGTCAATTACACTGCTACTAAATCCTCCATCCAAATATGTATTTATATATATCCACTCATTCTTCAATGTAAATTGCTATATATATATAATGCATATTTAAATAACCAAGCAAACCACATTCACTGGATGATGTCATCAGTGATGTCATTTGAGATGTCATCAGTGATGTCACTGACCATGTCATGAATGATCTAATATGTGACATCATCAGCAGTGGATTGCGGGTGCGCGAAATATAGTTAGTACAACTAACTATATAGGAGCAATTTCATTGGTTTTGTATGAGGAAAATGTCCAGCTAACTATAACACCACTAAAACATAGTTTTTTGAGTGAATTTCAAAGGTTTTTTAAAAACTAATTCCTAACTATATAACTCCTGAAACCTATGGTTTTTTCAGTGAATATATATATATATATATGTGTTTGTGTGTATTAGTCCTAATGTAACTCTGTGGGAAAGGGTGTTCCCACATTTCATGCAGTTAGGTAATATTGCTGATAGTTATTGATGTGAATTTCCTACAGCAGGTGGCAAGATGTGTTGTGTATTAGTGGTAAGAATGTACCTCCCTTGAAGGCCTAACTTATCTGATAAATTAGCACCTCCACCCCCACTTTTCCATCTTTACCCGAAGAAGCTATTTAGCCCAACCTACTTATTAAGGTCACTCTCAATATACTCCACTCCTTTCTGCTTCCTCGCCCTTCCTTCCCTTGCTCTCCACTTGGTCCCTCTACTGTGCCCTTTTGCGACATGCCCTACCCCTCCGCTCTTCATTTTGTGTTTTGGCATAATTCTCCACTCTTTCTCTCTATATTCTAAAGCCTGCTCTTTGTCTACTCTACCCACCAATGGATTCCTTTATGAAAGTATATTCACAACTTTCTGTGACTAACCTCTAAACACTGGTAGATAAATATAAAAATGTTGCAAATACATGCCACACTGCTACGCACTCCTCAGCCCTGTAGCAGAAGACACATAAGCTGCACCCCCTACAACCTGCAGTTCCCATGTACTGAATGCATTTCTATAGTTTCTAACCACAATCTTAGTGATGCCACACCACACACTCATCAAATCAATGACAGACAAGTGGGCTGATATATTACTGAATTTCAGTTTTTTTATATCTGTGGAAAAACACAACACTGACTTTTGCCAGCCTTAGTTCATAAATGTAGAAGTAACTGAGCAGTGGCCTAGGTGTGGGCAATGTCTTAATGTCCTTAGTCTGACCACGGAGTTCATCTCTAATTCCTTCTTAATCTTCAGAAGAGAGCCACTATGTTAACCCCCAGACTCTCTTACATCGTCTTCCTCAAGATAAATCCTCAGAGGTTTGTGAATGCACCTCATATTGTATTCAATACTTCTTACTGAACATGTTGTCTCTTCAAGAAGCTCTTCCAATTGGCAATTTATTTTGGGGTTTCAGTCATCGTCCTTTCAAAGTCATGTCCTGTGGTCACGTACCCTTATTTAAATAAGTACTGCATTTCTACTACAACAGCAATACATGGGTAGCTATCCACTTGTGTGGTTCCCTACACCAGTAGTCCCTTTGAAGCCCATCAGGTACAATCATTTTGATGGGTGGGTGGGTGATTATCCAAGGTATGTTCTCTTCTCATCATAATCCCACAAACCTGAATAACTGGGAGAGACATAGCAGGCATATGAGCCCACTAGCCCTAGCTGAGTTTTAAATAGATACAGTTTTTGGGGTGGTGGGCCAGCAATGACTCTAGCAAAAACATTAAAACTGAGTACTCTATTCCATATCACTTCCAGGTACCAATTTAAGATTAAAGCTCCACTGCAGGCCCAAAGACAGGGGAGGAGCAGTCACAGGTGCACAAACTTAACAAATGAGAGATTCTTAAGAGTTTGCCAGAAGACCTGACATGGTTTAGAGGTTCTAGCACATGGAAGGTCATATGAAATTGTGAAAAGTGGCTTAAAGCATATATTTTACAGCAGTTCTGAATACTTAAGCAAAATAAAAAGGCTGGTTTTGTATTGAAATTGCTTCCATTAATATACAGCTATTGTAGGTAGTTATAAAAAGGTGCCAGGAGGACATTGATACTGTACATAAAACCGTTCTGAATCATGGACCCTTTCTTCTGTGCAGGGGCCCTCTCTGTCTAGCAGGATACAACACAGATCTGATATGGGTGAGGCTGAAGTGTAGCCCTGAAAATAGGATGCATGTTAACATTCTTCACCCCTTCGGGAAGCCGGAAGGTGAAGGCCCGGAGGAGGCTTGTGAAGAAGATGAAGAGCTCGATCCTGGCCAGAGTTTCCCCCAAGCACACACGGTGTCCTGCATGATGAAGAATAAGACAGTTGCAGGCACTTCTCTTACATCAGTCACATGCATTGTTTAACATACATAATCAGTAAAAACATGCGAGAAGGAATACCCCTTATGTGGGGGTAGGCAAGGTGCATAGGAGCGCCGAGGGAGGAGACTGCAGTGCGATAACTCCAAACAACTTGAACTCAGAGAGGCATCTCTCTACATAATGCAATATCTTCAAATAATAGCTATGAATGCAGGGAGGCATCTCTTTACATCCAGTTTTGGCATAAATTTACTATGCTTTTGTGTAGGGCATGTGTCACTTTTATGGGGCAGCCTAGAAACAAAATCCTTTTTGGTCTTCACTAAGAAATGCAAAATCGATTTTATTGGTTTAGGGCCACATGTATGTGCCTTATTTAAGGTCGCAAATGGCCCCATTAGCAGAATCAGGCCATTTGCGACCCGAAAAAGGCTTTCCCAATGTACCAAACCCTATTTTGCAATTCGGTAACCTATTACTGAATCACAAAAATGGGTTATCGGTTCGTTATTAGGAAGGGGCATATTTAGAGCATCCCATCCAAATACCGAATAGCATTGGTATGTAGGAATGTTTTGAGACCAAAATGCAGTCGCAAAACATTTGCATTTTACCACCTACTTCAAGTAGGTGGTAACCCATTCGCAAATGGGAAGGGGTGCCCAAGGGACCCCTTCCCATGCTCCTTCATGTGCAGGAGAGTATAACTTCCTGCAAAAAAAATAATCCTGAGCATAATACAGGCACCCTTGCACCATGGTGCAAGGGTTCATACATTGGCTCTAGGCAGCCTCAAGTGTGCAAGTGCAGAGACAATACTGAAGCGCTTCATTTCTTAGTAGATACAGCGCTGTTCAGCCCTGTCCCCATCTTGCAACACAGCGCAGCAACTTTGCTTGCCATCCTGCATTGCGTGAACTTTTAATAAATATGCCCCTTTGGGCTATGGTTTTCTTGCTTGGCCATGTCAGGATTGTTCTCAAAAAGACATTTTTAGAGAGGAAATGGTCCCCATAAGAATAGGCCTTTCTATGCTTTTTCTAGTAAAAACCTTCTTACAGCAACATCTTTTAACCATCTACCATTTTGAAAGTTTGCAGAAATCATTAAGTTACAAGTGCAGATCTTCACAAATGACTGAGAATGCCTGAATCTTGAGTGAATATTGGGGTAAAATAGGAAATGGTTTGAAAGCAAAGTTGTGACCATGCATAATAAGTATTTTTTTGTTTTGCAATAGAATTGTCCTTGGAAAGTGTTGCAGCTAAAACTTCAGAGTTGAGAAGGAAGGCTGGGCGGACAGGAAGAGTACTAAATACCAGAATTACTGCATACCTGGCAATTTTCTTTGCACAACTTGCACTATGTAAATCTTACCAAAATGTGTATTGTAAAACATAGCAATATTCCAAGTTCTCAGTTTGGAACATTGGGATTACCAGTTGTCCCTCATTCCAGCGTGCAGAACTGAGACTACAAGAGTAATATTGCACAGTAGAAAACTGGGGCCTGCGGTATCTGCATTACCTCAGCAGTATTACAATACCTTGAGAAAAGCAGGAGATGTTGGATCATTCCCCACCACTACCTGCACATGAACAATAATTTGACGACAAAGCTATTAGCTGGCCCTATGTAAATTCGGACCTCTCCTAGTCCCACCCCAATGCAAATCAGAGAGAGTGTGGGACATTGGTACTCCACTCTTAGGTCATCTATTCCCCCACCAATGGTCCTAAAGGCAGGGAATTAATGCAACTCCCCAAGGGCAGTGTAAGGATGAAAGTATTTTTTAGTGTGATCTCTCCATCATAGGTGAAACAACCTGAGAAGAAAACTGCATGTTTGTACGTATGTAAAACTGATATTGCAGGAATCTAGCTGGGCAGAGAAGGACTCTGCAAATATATTGTTGCCGGAATCTAATGTCCACTCCTGCACAATTCAGTCGCAAACCATGCATAGCTCTTCAGATCAACACCAAAAGTCAAGTGTAGTAATTAGTCTCAGTTATGTTTTACTTATCTTGCAACATTTTATGAATTTTGTTAGAACAATATTTGGAGGTCTTTCTTAATGTATTACATGTGTCACTCACCTCTGATCCTATTTCGTTTACAAAAAAAACAAAATGCTCAAACTAGTCATGCAGAAATATTTGTTTGAAACCAAAATTGCCAATACCATATACACTTGAGCAAAAGGTAGAGAGACTTCAGGTGGATGCAAGGAGAAGGAGAATGACATTACTTGATCATAACATATTAGGGCCTAATTTAGAGTGTGACAACAGGGTACTCCATCACAAATGCGGTGACATACATTGCCCACCAAATCCTCAGTTCGCCCAGCTCATTTAGAGGCTGGTTGAACTTAAGTATTCCATCTACAGTGCCCTGTTGACTCCATCAATGGAAAAGTTCCTCTAATGGCCCAATGGAGTAGGGCTTGTCGGAGGAAGAACATTATACCATTCGACCAATTAGGGAGGATGTTGCCATGACTTTTTTTACTATCTGTCACGAGGACAGGTAAAACAATATTAAATCCCACACCCTGGGGAAAACTCCCACAGCATGGTGCAGATTATATTATTATTTTTCAGAAACAAAACTCCTGCTTGGTAGTTTTTTTCTGAAAAACAAAAAAATTCAAATGTTTGGTGGAATGTTTCAAAACTGACAGCAGCAATTCTAATTAGGAATTATTGAAACTAATAGAAATGATGATCTTGACTAATGCTTTTAGCTATAATGTATTAAATTTAAGTTGGTTGGTGTGAGAGGCTAATCAGCTTTTATACAATGTATGGATGCCGTTTTCTGATAATGCACAGTGCACTTTATATTTGCTTATTAGCTTGTGAGAATGATGTTTTTTGATAATGCACAGTGTACTTTATATTTGCATATTAGCTTGTGAGGGATATGATTGAGATTATAGAATTAAATCTGGCAAAATCATGGTTTTATATATTGATTTTATATATTGTTTTTAATGTAAATTTTATGGACAAATATATGATTATGTTTTTATGTATTCTGTTCTTGATATATTTTGCTGGTGTCTTGTATTTGATATCTGGGAAATGAAATACCATTTGTGATTTTGTAAGTTTAAAACTATACGCTTTCATGATTCGTTTTTTTTAATCGAATAAAGTTACTACTGACTGACCGCAGCAAGTTTTAATACATTAACAGGCACTGTCGAGATGGCAGTTGCCTTCAAGTTACAGAGGTGACTGCGTGGCCAGTGGTCACCCCTAAATTTGGCAGATGAAGTACCATTAAGATGAAAGATGTCATGTCCTCCGATATCCTGAAGGAATTTACTCTGTCTGCCAAACTCTAAATCAGGTCCAAAATCCATTAAACCCTCACTAGACGTACCTGCAGAAAAGGGCAAGAAGGCCTCCTTGGTCTTGAACTTCCCTTCTTTGTCAAGGAAGTGTCCTGGATTGAACTGTTGAGGGGTCTCCCAGTGTTCAGGATCAAACAGAGCAGAGGAAAGATTAGGTAGGATTAGGGAACTCTGCAAAGACAAAACAATGTATTGGAATAGATTAATAGGCAAAAGATGGTCCTACTATTTAAATTATTTAAATATTTATTATTTCACATTTTCATACAGTGCCCAAATTGGGTGTCAGCGCTGCAAGCTCTGTTCCAAGAAGGTGGGAGTTGGACGGGTGTCTTAATCTTCCCAGACTCCAAAACTCATGCAGTCATTGCAGTGAGTTTAACAATGATCATTGAGAGTTTGATGGGAAGATGACCATGGAGCCATAAAATCTCTGGGGGATGATAATACAGAATTCTCAGATGTAATACGTGATGAACTTGAACAAGCACATCAATATGGATAGGAGTCCAAGGGGTATTCAATATCTTTGCAAAGCCAGGACAGATCCCCTCAGGAAATAGAGCAATATGTCCACTATGATCTTCTTTTTAAAGGTCATCTGTTTGATGGATTTAGACCTTTAAATGCTCCAGCTGTCTTATTGGACAATATTTGTTAAAGAATTCCCCTATCAAGATCCTCTTACAGAGCAAGTAAGAGTGTGGAGCCATGTTAGAATTGATTTAGAAAAGTTATGGCCAGATACTCTCTGGCAGGGGTTTACTAAGTTTCATGGTGTTCAGTTCATAAACATGTGGAACAGTTGAACTCAGCAGTAGAAAATGTAATTGATTTGCAGGCACTTCTTAGTAACATTAGTGACCTTCAAGGTCCCCCCAGAAATACTAACTGAAAAAGAGGTGGCAGAAAAGGAATGATGCAGTATGACATTCATGATGAAGCATACACATAGAATACCAGAAAGAAATTAAGATTGTAAAGCAACTATTTTGGAGAATAGATCAGAGCTGGATTAGATGTTCATATAGCAGTCACTAGAATCTAAGGTGACCCCACCTGTTAAAATTCCCGATTAGAATGTTAATTTGTTTCACCACTTAAGTTACATCTTTGGGAACTCATTGCTGATTTCTCCAACACACAGGTCTATAGTTGCCTGCCTCTCTGGCCTTAATTCAGATGTGCAACTTCTAACAAAATATAGTAAATATCCATTTCATACTCTACTTCATGTGTGAGGTTTGTCTTGAAAGTAACTGATGGTAAAACTTGTAATCTCTGCAACTGACCACCTCATAATGCTGATGAGTATGTTCCTTTCCATGGGATAAACCCTGCCCTTTTTTTCTTATCCTGCCTTACAATGCTATTGTATTTAACTTGCTCGTCGAAATATGCCCCAAGTGTCGGACAACATTTTGTGACTTTGCGCCTTGCCTGATGGTAAACTTTGCCTTACAATAGGGCACTACCTATACACTTCCAGAGGATAACCATGCACTGTCTGTTTCCCATTTTATCTCTAATTGCTGGTTAATAGTCCTCTCAATGCTGGTCATTAGGTCTGCCAATGCTGGTGAATAAGTACCTTCTCAATGTTGTATCCATGCAATGAGGTCTCCTTCACAGTCTCCCTAAAAAGACCGACAGATACAATATTGCTCATGCGCTGTATCTCGTGAATCACCGCATTGGTGTAGGGAAGCATCTTCCGGTCCTCATAGTGAATGATCTGGGACTCTCCAAGGACAGCATCTAGCTCCTTCTGAACATTCTCTGGAACGAGAGATATTTACATGAATCAAGTAATTGGTGACATTCTAACCCACCAATGTCTGCAAGTAAGAGAGTTTGTGCACGATAGTCGACAATTTAAGCCCATCCAATCCCTCAGCACATCCTAATTCAGACCAACTGAGCTCAACTCAACTCACTGCAACTCAACTCTGTTCAGTTTAATTCAAACCACCAAACCTAATGACTTACAATAAAATCCTCCAACCAAAATATGCTCTTTCATTTGAATGAAGGAAGAGATCAGCATTCCGGGAGCAATTCCACAAACTGATTTATTACAATGCGGTGAGAATTAAACACATCAAAGTGTTTGGCGTTACACAAACCTTGACCACGATGTGCACCACGATCTTTGAAGGTGCTATATATACAGAGTAATAAAAAGTGAAAACAGAGTATAGTACAAACACTGAAAACTAAACATATTTACAAATATGCATATTTGATACTAAGATTTAATTTATGCACTCAAATAGTTAATATTCATTTACACACTCAATTTCCCCCAAAAAGTTAAAACTCTAAATCCATATCCTTTCAAACTCACTAATAAGTCAATAAACAGTCAGTATTCACCTGTATTACATCATCAAGCCCAAGTGGGTTAACTTTTAAAACAATTGACACACCATACTCAACAGTATTTAACAAGCATATATCCTAATTAAAGAAATATTCATATAGAGTATGCCTCTTGACAATCTATATACAAACACTAATAAGATATAATAAATGAATAATATTAATTATATTCCATTGAACTCCTGATCTGCCCTCCTGTCTCAGTGAGCTTCCACTGTCAATCTCTGATGTGTAGTGGAAGCCCACTGGGGCAGGAGGGCTGATCGAGAGTTTAAAGGAATATAATTAATTGCATTGACTTATTATACCAAAATGAGAGTAACATATTGTTGACCATATTTTTTGTTGTCCAGTTTATTTTTTGTGTTTATTAGACTAGGCCCTCCACCCTACTTCCCACAGCCCTCTTTAATTGTTATTTTTGGGGGGTTCCATGAATTAGCAACCAACCATCCTTTGCCCTAGTATAATTTCCCCCTTTTTCCAGAGTAGTACTAATAATCTTGCATAGTTTTATAAAATACATTTATGTGAATAACGTAGTAATAATATATGATTTGGTACTCTCTTTACCATTCTATCTTTATAGCCTACTGCAGTTCTTATTATTTTACCTTATGAAACACTAAATAAAAAAACTTGAGATAAACAATACGGTAAGTATAAAATGGTCATGAATTGGAATGGGTTTATCAGAGTGTTATAGTCAGCTCTTGAAATAGGTGGTTGAAGCCATTGGCTATGAGAGATAGCTGTCTGTAACTGATGTATTTACTCTATTAGCAGATAACAGCATGTAAAATCTATGCCTTCATTGCATCATATGGCAGATAGTTTCAGGTTTTTGAGACCACTGGAATATTATAAAAAGAGCTACACTATGCTCAGTAGAAACATGCAGTACTATTGTAGCACAAATAATAACTATAGAGAAGCTTATAATAACAAAGTTGTATCTACATTGCTCTCTTGGAAATCAAGATACCTATACATTTTGGCATTTGTTGGAAAAAAATATAGATCGCATATTCAGACATAGACATACTCTGTGTCTTGGTTAAATGGGAAGAATACATTTATAAGCTTTACAGTGTGATCAAAATTGGAAGGGAAAATGAGGATGTTTTAGCTTTGTGTCTTAATTATGTGCACATTCATTATCAGGCCTGTCTTAAATAATCAAGAACAAAATAGATGTAAAACTGTGTCCATGTATCCTTGGAGTAAGGGTCACTGTTGGCACAGGACTCCTTTTACAGTGGTCAAGCAGTCTCAGCATTCAGCCACTAGAAAGAACATCATACTTGACCTTCCATCTGCCACCAGTGCCCCAGGAAGAGGAGACAAAGCAATGTCCTACAATCCTGTAAGCAGTAAATGTAATTTTCCTGCTCACACTAGCCAGGCAGTGGTGTGATCTGAGGCAAAAGTGGTAATGTATTTTTCTGGTTTCTGTCTTCCATTAATGGAAGAACCATTGTTTCCACAAACAGAACATTGAAATCTCTGTTTATCTTGCTCATAAACTCAGCCATGATCCTGAGAAGCATCTACATCATGTACTTATTGAAATACACCCAAATGCTTTGCACTGGGGACTTGTTGGAAGTGATATTTGCCTGTAGCAACCTAGGTCTACCAATCAAGTGTTACAATAGGGGCATTGCGGCCAAGGTTTCAGAATGCTATGTGTGACATTTTCAAAATTGCAGTATAATTATGAGTGACATTTCAATGACTATGAGTGACACTTTCTCTTGTGCAAAATTTCACAATGAAGACAAGGGAAACATAAATATCTGAAATTACACCCATATGAGCAATAAAACACTTTAAGTCAAGTCAAGTCAGAGAATTTATATAGCGCACTACATACCCAGAGGGTCCCAAGGCGCTTAGAGAGGGGAGGAAGATTACTTGTCAAATATCCACGTTTTAAGCTGCTTTCTGAATGCTAGGTGGTTCTGGGTGAGGCGAAGGTAAGCGGGGAGTGAGTTCCATGTTTTAGCAGCCAGGTATGAGAAGGATCTGCCGCCCATGGTGGTCTTGTTGATGCGAGGTACAGTGGCGAGGGCTTGGCTGGAAGAGCGTAGTTGGCGGGAGGGGGTGTAGAAGGACAGTCGTGAGTTGAGGCATTCTGGTCCGATGTCGTAGAGTGATTTGTGTGCGTGGGTTAGCAGTCGGAAAGTGATCCTCTTATTGACGGGTAGCCAGTGGAGGTCTTTAAGGTGACCGGAGATGTGTTCGTTGCGTGGGATGTCTAATATGATCCTGGCTGAGGCGTTTTGGATTCGTTGGAGTTTCTTCTGGAGTTTGGCGGTAATGCCTGCGTAGAGGGTGTTTCCGTAGTCTAGTCGGCTCGTGACCAGAGCATGGGTGACTGTTTTCCTTGTTTCGGTGGGGATCCAGCGAAATGTTTTTCTCAACATGCGAAGAATGTTGAAGCAGGAAGAGGATACGGCGCTGACTTGTCTATTCATTGAGAGTGAAGAGTCCAGTATGATGCCTAAGTTCCGTGCGTGGTCTGTCGGGATGGGTGCCTTTCCGAGTGCTTCCGGCCACCAGGAGTCGTCCCATGCAGAGGGGGATGTACCTAAGATGAGGACTTCTGTTTTGTCTGAGTTCAGTTTCAGACGGCTTTGTTTCATCCATTCGGCAACTTCTTTCATTCCTTCGTGTAGGTTAGTTTTGGCGGTGCTGGGGTCATTGGTGAGAGAAAGGATTAGTTGAGTGTCATCCGCGTAGGAGATGATGTTGAGGTTGTGTTGGCGGGCGATGGTCGCGAGGGGGCTCATGTATACGTTGAAGAGGGTGGGGCTGAGTGAGGATCCTTGTGGTACGCCACAAATGACTTCAGTGGCCTCGGACTTGAATGGTGGGAGGCGGACTTTCTGAGTTCTTCCGGTGAGGAACGAGGTGATCCATTCAAGTGCTTTTCCTTGGATTCCGATGTTATTGAGGCATTGTAAAAGGGTGCTGTGGCAGACTGTGTCAAATGCTGCAGAGAGGTCGAGGAGGATGAGGGCGACTGTGTCTCCATTGTCCAGTAGAGTTCGAATGTCGTCTGTTGCTGCGATGAGGGCGGTCTCAGTGCTGTGTTTTGCTCGGAAGCCAGATTGTGAGGAGTCGAGGGATTTGTTGGCTTCGAGGAAGGCGGCGAGTTGGTTGTTGACAGCTTTCTCGATGACTTTGGCCGGGAATGGAAGGAGCGAGATGGGGCGGTAATTTTTGAGTTCGGTGGGGTCCGCTGTGGGTTTCTTCAGAAGGGCGGTGAGTTCAGCGTGTTTCCAGTCTTCCGGGAAGGTGGCGGAGTTGAGGGAGCTGTTGATGACGTCTCGGAGGTGCGGTGCTATGACGGAGTCTGCTTTGTTGAAGATGTGGTGAGGACATGGGTCTGTGGGGGATCCTGAGTGGATGGAATTCATCAGGCGGATTGTGTCCTCAGTGGAGATTGGGTTCCAGTCGTTAAGGGTGTTCACGGGGGGAGAATGTTCAGCACAAGGTAGGGTGTGTTGGTTTCCGGGTTGGTTGTCGAAGCTGTTGTGGATGTCTGCAATCTTGTTGTGGAAGAATGAGGCTAGGGAGTCGCAGAGGGCTTGAGAGGGGGTGATGTCGTTGGAGTTGGCCGAGGGATTGGAAAATTCCATGACGATGTTGAAAAGTTCCTTGCTGTTGTGGGCGTTGTTGTCTAGTCGATCCTTGAATGCTGTTTTCTTGGCCTTTCGGATTAGTTGGTGGTGTATGCGGGTGGCGTTTTTGAAGGCGTCCTTGGTGCTAGTAGTTGGGTCTTTTTTCCAGGCCTTTTCGAGGGAGCGGCAGAGTTTCTTGGACTTCTTAAGATCATCGTTAAACCATGAGGCCTTTTTGCTGGCAGGTTTGTTTTGACGTTTCTTCAGTGGTGCTAAGGTGTCGGCGGTGTTGGATAACCATAGGGTGAGGTTGGCGGCGGCTTCGTTTGCGTTAGAAGAGTGGGCTGGGGTGTTTAGAAGGAGCGATGCGGAGATCTGGTCTGTGGTGATTTTGTTCCAGTTTCTTTGCAGAGTTGGTTGGAGGTGGTTGGTGGGTTTTGGTTTGTTGTAGGTGAAGTGAACGCAGCTGTGGTCAGTCCAGAGGAGCTCCGTAGTGTGGCTGAAGGAGACATGATTGCTGGAGGTGAAGATGGGGTCGAGTGTGTGACCTGCGATGTGGGTGGGCGAGGATACCAGTTGTTTAAGTCCGAGGTTGGCGAGATTGTCCAAAAGGGTGGTGGTGTTGCGGTCGTTGATCTTTTCAAGGTGAAAATTGAGGTCTCCCAGAAGGATGTAGTCTTTGGAGGGGAGCGCGTGAGGAGTGATGAAGTCCGTGATGTCTTCACTGAATTTTGCGCGGGGTCCTGGTGGTCTGTAGAGGAGGGTGCCTCTGAGTGTGGTCTTGGGGTCAATGAGGATCTGGAAGTGAAGGTGTTCAGAGTTGGCGAGGTTAGCGTCAGAGCTGGTTGACTTAAAACTGCTGCAAAGCACCAGAAGTAGAAGGGAACTAACTGTAGATATATCCTTGCTGTCCAGCTGCACAGACAGTTGACACCAACTCAATTTACTAATCTGAAAGTAATCTACACTGTCTGGGCAAAACAATATTTCATAAAGTAAATAGCTTCAGTTATCGTCCACTGCAGAACTCATTCCAAGAACTTTATCAACACTTCTTCAACACCCATATTTTCTTAATACCCCACAGTTTTACAGCGGAACAAATCATGGTGGCTGGAGGTCACAAAGACTCTGGGAATGCACCTCAATTCTAAATATATGTGTACCTAAAGTGAACCTTTAAAGGATCAGGAGTCCCACCGTTAAAAACAGATTTGGATGGAGAATACTGAAATATGCTACTAGCTAGGAGAAAATATAGCAGGCCAAAACTGTAATCTTTACACTATATGGATCACAATTGTGTTTTTTTCAGTACAGACTCCAAGGAACTACACAATGTTTGCATAACTGGTACATTTGGCTTGAAAAAAACAATTTAGCGAGACTACACAATTCACGTTACTTTGGTAGAAGGGTTGTTTAGGTTTTTAGTAATAAACTGAATCGAACAGGTTAGTGCTTCCAAAAGAGGTGCACGTTCACACAGACAGGACTGCTTGCAGATACACTTCAGCAGATTATTCGCACAAAAATGAACTCGGACATGTACTCCTTTTATCAGCACAGGAACTTATCATTTTTCTAATAGAAATACACTTGTTTTACATTTTGGTGCTTACACTACCACGAACAACAAGCATGCACCTGGCTCCATCTATCAATTGTTTCAGGTTATATGGGCAGCACTGTACTCACCACACAGCACGTCCGTGACAAAACACTGCCTTGAGTCAGGAATAGGGGGGCTGTGTTAGCAACACACACACGGCATGAATATTTTGATGCCTAGTGACCTGCTGACCAGCACGTGGGAGGAGGAGGCCGGGTAAACACTCTGGCTCCAAACAGTGACAGGCCCCGGCTCAGAAGGTGAGACATCGAGGAAAGGCGCGCTTTGACGTCTACGTGCGTGGCAAGGAAAAACAAAACTGCTGCCCGCCTGTGTCTGCCGCAGGCCAATCAGAGCATGCATGGTCACACAGGCAGACAAGAGTGATGACCCGACTGTGGTCAGTACTGCACTGCTGCTGCCCAGCCACAAACATGTGCACTCTGCCTGTCTTCATCCCGACCAGGCAGCTTCTGGCCACTTGAGTCGACACTCCTCGGCCCCGGCGGTGCAGTTGCTCGCAATCTTGGTGGCCTGGCAGAGCTGACTGTCAACGTCTCAGCTGTCACTGGTCAAGGTGAAGCCTGCAGTGTTTTGTGGGGTGCAGCCAGCCTCCCGCCCACCTCAATCGATCGTTCATGCCCCCTCTTCTTGCCGCGCCGCGGCGAGTGGCCATGGGGGCATGCGAGAGACTCGAGTCTCCTGCCTGCGCTCAGATTCCCCCGCCGCTTCTACCTACTTCCTATTTCCTGGACGTGACGGCACTCTCTACCGCCGGCACATCCGGATTATTAATCCCGGCCCCCATGGTGCCACGGTGATCGACAGCAGTATTGCCTTCGTACACCTACCCCTCGCCGACTTACGAAGAGTAACGCATCACGAACCAAATAGTGGAAGGTTCTGCGTGCCAGACTAACCTGCCATATAATGATGGGGTCTTTATACATGGCCTAAATGGTAGATGCAGTCCAACAGAACTAACATGCAGGAAACACTCCTTTTTCTGTGAGTTACATACATTTGAATGTTAGTCTGAATACAAGACATACATCACACTGACGTAGACAGTAAACACCACAGATACATTTTGTGATAAAAGGTCCTGAAGAATCGCTAGCCATTAGCCTTAAAGCGAGAAACATGTCAACCAACCACAGCACGCACTAAGCCGCGACTCGTAATCAGGAAGCATAATATTCCAACGAGTACCGGATAGTCTTCATTTTAATTAGAGCAGGGGACCTCCAGAATAAAGTCATTCCTGGAACTCCGAGCTTTATTTTAACTCACATCACCGAGTCTACGCACCTCAGGCACCCACACCCGCACTTCATCTAAATGGCAGTTGGATAAAAGATCTCCGCCAAAGAGCCCCTCTTTGAGGTGTTGCCCGTTGGGTATTGCACCGCCGACCCAACGAGGAGCAAGGCCAAATGATGAAGCATGACACCTGAAAGGGTGTGTGAGGGCATTCCATCCAACATAATGGATGCCCAACTGTAGGATCCTCAGGAACCCTACAACATCCTGCACTCCACAGGGACACGTACATTCCGTTAACATTAGGAACAGCCTAGTACTTTTTTGGAAACTACTCTTCATTTAGGACACTACTGAGGCTGGACCTACCACTCACTAGGAGCGGTGAATGCCCTTCTCTGAACAGAATTTCTCCCTTGTTTTGTAAAACTAGCTGTGGGGAGCAGCCTTCAGGCTTAGTCTTGAAGGGGTGTAAAGCAGCTTGTTTTACCAGAAGGCAATCTTATAGTATAGATTAAATGAAAAAGAAACACACAAAGTATTTATAAAAATATGCATTTATTATATAACACTATCTAGCACGGTACAGTATCTCCTACAAAGAGATAGACACAAAACACACAACACTTCAGCAAAGAAATCACAGTAAGTAGCACTAATACACAGTGGGCCCTGAGTGGGGACCAAACCATATACTAAGAAAGTGGTATAGGAACCACGACTCAAGTCAGGACAATGTTGAGAGGCTGTAGAAAAGCTGGGAACCCAAGGTGAGTAGATAGGGACCCCACGGAGGATGTGTGCAGGTTGGGAACACAACCCTGACCTGCGTAAAACTCTACGGTTAAGTCGCAGTTGGATTTTTAAAGATTAAGGACCCTTCCCAGTGGACCCTGAAGAAACCCCGTGGAAGACAGAAGGTTTGAGAGCCGCCACACCCGTGGATACCCTAGTACCCACATTACCTACAACAGGGAAGCCGGATGCATAGGGGTGAAGTGGTGTCAAAAACTGCAGTCAAACCCAATGTAGGACTTCAGGAAAGTGCCACTACTGGAAGAGGAGAAAGTGTCCCTAGGAATCCAATTGTGGATTATTGAAGAAGAGTACCTGAAAGCAGAGGGGACAGAGTCTGGGTCATTGGGAGTGACCAGGGGCTCGGTAGACGAATGCCCACTGATATTGGGTGCTTCAGGAAAGATGTTGATGAACTTGACTCTGCAGCTGTAGTGGCCAGGCGATGCTGAGGACACCCAGGAGCCAGATACAAGCTGTCCCAAGAAGGATGTTGAGTGCTGAGGGGTTGTGTCCGGCGGGAGCACCAACAAGCCTTTCTCAAAAGCAACCCATGCAAGAAGTTAAGAAGTTGCAAGAGGAGGACCAGCAAGGTCCAGGTGACTCACCAAAAACAAGGGAGTCAGGGTAAGCCCAAAGCATTCTGGGGAGCCCATGAAGATGTAAATGACCCACCACAGGACCCCCAGGCCAAAGGCACTGGAGTCACAGGAGGACCTCGGGCAGCTTTACAAAACACCAGGCCACAGAGCACACAATGTGTTGTGGCTGAAGATCTTTGCAGGAGAAATTGCCAGAGTTTGGGGCTATTCTGAGCCCAATGTGCTTGTTACAGAATTGCCAGCAAGCATTTTCACTTGCAAAGGTACGCGGTGCACAGGGGTTCAAGTATTGCAGCCCCCACAAGGGATACTGGCCTCAAACTCAGTGAGAGGACAGCTCAGGCCTTGAGGGACATAGAAACCACACTCCTGTGTTGTTGACGCCCTCAGAGTCCATAGGAGCTTGGCATAAGCAGACTGGTCAGCAGTGTTGCTTTGCCTGCGAATGCAGGGTGAGTGACTGCTTCACTCCAAGGGAGAATACTTCGGTTGTTCTTGATACTTCATTGACCTTGGAAGGTTCTTGTATGATGCACAGGTACGGACGATGCAGCAGAATGGAAGGGAGATGAAGTCAGGCCCAAACGAAGTCCGACAAAGTCCAGACGGTAGAAGTGCAGTGGTATCTGTTCTGAACCATATCCCACGACGAATCTAGGGACCTACACCCAGTTAAGCCCTTAAGTACTCTACGGAAAGGGTTGCAACGATTCAGGGGACCCTCCCAGGGGGGATCTGGACAGGCAGGAGTTTACTCTCATGTCCTTTGTCCAGTTTCGCGCTGGAGTGGGAGCCAACAGCTCCCAGGACTGGTTTGAACTGGACTATGCACAAGGACACCAAATGTGCCCCTCATGCAGACTTTCAGGAGCTGGCAAACGCACCCACCCAGCCCTAATACACTAAATCCTGTCTGGGAGGTAGTCACACTCCCTGTGACAGGATGACTATTGTTCCACCTTCCTCTGGTCGAGCTTGACTCAGCAGTAGGAGGGCAGAAATGTGTCTCTGGTCTGAAGCAACCATTTTGTGCTGTCCGGGACTATAAGGCTGGTACCGGGAACACCCAGAGACTAACGGAGGGCTCTTCCAGTGCTTAGAATCATATCATCCACACCATTTATCGTGTGCGGGTGTGATTCCAAGATGTTTGATACCAAACATGATATGATTCGTTGCAGCCAGTTTCGAGATGGTCATTGCGTAATTACGCAGTGTCCCTCTATATAGTATATGGCTGCTTCACTGACAACCGGGAGAATGGACTCCGTAGGCTTCAGGGGTGTCCTTCACATGCAGGGGTACCCTCTCACTTAAAACCAAGCACCCTGCCCTCAGGATTATAAAGGCCTGCTATAGGGGTGACTTAAAGTTTTTAAGTGCAGTGACCCTTAGATATAGTAAACCTTTATCTTTAGTAAATGGTGCAAGCGCCAAATTACACAAGCTGCAATGGCAGGGCTGTAGTTCTATTTTGCATGGAACTCCATGGGTGGCATAATGCATGCTTCAGCCCATAGGAAACCTCTGGGGTACCTATGCCCTGGGTAAATGGATACCATATACTAGGGACTGACAAGGGTACCCAAGTATCCAATCTGGGATTACGTAGGAACTGAACACAACAGTTTAGGGAGAAAGCAGATAGACTGGGGTCCTTATTGGCAGGACTCCAGTCAGACTAGTCAAAAACAGCATCACATCAAGCAAAATGTGAGGGCAACCATAAGAAGCAGATCCTACTTTCCTACACCTCCCCAGTGGATGTGCAACTTAGTATATATAAGGCCAGATGCATTACAGTAGCCACCTACCTAGCTGGGATATGGGGAGCACACAAGCCCTCCTCATTAAAGGTTGTCAAAAATACATTTGCAAGTAAACTTTTATGCCTACCTAGGATTGTATCTGCATCCATCTGTCACAAAGAGTTGGGTCTTGTTCATGTAAGAGATATAGTTTTGCTAACTCCACTAATGTTATGGATCTCAGTTTAGAATCGCCCGGTAGCTGCCTTGACCGAGAATGTAATAAATGACTGTATGAAACTAGACAAGGCAAGTAGTTGTGACTGGCTGGAATATGTTAAGACTTAACTGACCATTATACAGAGACATGAAAGTTTTTACAACTCTCGTGTATTTCTAGGCAGATGACAATCCTGTTCAAGAGAGAATGCTTGGACTATATGAAGGAAAAAAGAGAGGAAGAGGATTTTAGCATGTTAGTAACACCCTGAACTATGGAACCATATCTGCTCATTATTCCAAGTTCCCACCGTTACTTCATGGTCAGATTCCACCTTGGACTGGCACATCTATTTGTGGCTTATCCATCTACAGCTAGATGTGAACAGGATCTCATAGCCTGTCCCTGTGACTCAGTATCTGTTGAATCACTTTTGTGGGCTATATAAAAAGGATTAGGAAGGTTTTGCTCGTCCCCTTGCTGAGATCTCTGAAGATAAAGCAATATAGACCTGCTCTGCTATATTTACAGCTATTATTTACAGACATGGTCACTGTTTATAAGTATATGTTATCGTCTGTCAAGGTGCGTAAGCTGGTGGATAAATAATTGTCAGCTATCATCAGATATCGGTCCACCAGAGCCACTTGTGTAACAGGCTCTCCTTACTATCATTGGAACCCATTGGATGCATATGTTTTAAGATTGAACCTTAATGCAGAGCGGTTGGTTCTTTAGCACACATGACCAAGGGAGCGAGTTTTAGCACAATACAGTGCTTTATTCTTTGCACAGCACAAGCACTATATTATATATTTTAACATATCATACACGGTATTCTACTTATGTTATTTAGTATATAGTTTTTTATACATGTCATTGATTGCATTTGCTGCTTCTAAAATAACTATTGGACTCTGCAAACGTATCCCAGAGCCAGCGAGTGACGAACATAATCTATATAGTAGCATTCCATCGACATCTTACTGTGCACTCCAACAAAACAAGTGTGTGCCCTCCTTGTAACAAACTTTTGATATTTAATGTGAAAAAACTCTGTTGTTTCCTTTTTTATTATGGGTATTTAAAAAAAAAAAGGTTTTATGATGTCATTATGTATTATGTGCTTGTATGATTCATTTTCAAATCTAATAAAGTTCGCTTGATGATGATTGTGTAAGAATACATTTTTATTTTAAAAAAAACATTAATATAACTTGAATTAACTCTGTACATCACTTTTAATAATTATTAATATACAATAAAAAATATCACTGACCTGACCATCCACATTCAGGGCAGAGATCTCTGCATGACAAGGTATAGTGAAAAAATAAACACGTTTATTTAAATTAAGTTTTTTTTCATTTCCATAAAAAATGGTTGCAAGTGATGTACAGAATTAATTTCAATTAATGTAATTAGTAATAATAAAGTGTAATGTTACGTTATGTTTAATTAAAGTTAGGTTATTAAATATGTTATAATTAAATAATAAATATGCTATATTTTTTACAATAATGCTTTAGTACTGTTTTTACAAATTATGTTTAGCATTAATTTATATTTTTAAGTATTTTAAATAATCTGATTTAATTTAAAACTATTTCCGGTGGGTTTTATTTTCCTCCTACCTCCATTATTTTGAGAAGGTGTTACTGTACTAGTGGTTCATCCTGTGCAGTGCTGGACTTACTATAAAATTGTAAGTTAGTACAAAAGTGTAAGTTGCAAGACTAGGTTACTACAAGGTTTTTTGAATAGCACTTTGTATTAAGTTTTGTGCAACAAAACATACCACAAAGTGCAGTTTGTGAATCGGTCCAGAAGTTTGGACATTTGAAAAGTGTTATTATGCAGCTGAGCTATGGGTCCACTGCATCTGAAGTACACTTAGAATAGAAAGAGAAACGCCCAAAGAAATAATTTTCAATCCTTACATCCGTTGTTTGAAAGATTGGTCTCAATGGTTTCCCTACTCAGGTGTAAGCAATACATAAAAAGATTTATTTAAGGATATTTAGTTTTCTTAGTACTAAACCACGCTACAAATAATGTTTTTTTCAATACATAAAAGAGCAAACACAACTAGCACAAAAAACAACAGTCCACTTAAATTGGTCGTCCCTCAGTTCATAGTGACATTTGATAGCATATTAACCAGTCAGTCACAAGAGGAAAGTCTCTGTATTCATTTATGAGGCATCAACTGTTGGTCTGTTAGGCTGATGTGTAATGACCTGGCATATAGTGGCTACACCCTGGGATATATGTTGATATGAAATAAAATATAATTTTCAAATTTTTCACAACTTTTATTATTATTATTATTCATTTTTTTATGTTCAAATAATAACACTTTTGTTTACTGCTAGTATCACATTTTTATGATTTCACCAGTCAAAGTTTGGGACAGGGTCTTTCTTGCATGCCTGGAAGACTGGGCAGCCACTAAGGGGATTATGTCCAATACACAATATGGTTTTAGGAGGGGACGGGGTACAACTAAACAGTGCCTTAACCTATCCTTAATCATCAATAAGAATGTTAGGTTAATGAAGAACTCTATTCATCTTGATCTTCGATACTGTCAACCAAGATAAATTATGGGCCATGATTGAAGGCGCGGGTGTTGAAAAAGCCTCCGTAAACCTCCTCCGTAGGCTTCATTCCCGCACAACAGTCACCATAAGATATGGTAGTAAAGGGGAGAAAACTCAACCAATCATTTCAACGGAGGGAGTTAGACAAGGATGTATTTTAGCCCCTTTGTTATATTTAATTTATACAAATGGGCATGAGGCTATCTTGTTAAATAGGGAACTTGATGTCCCCAACACTCCTGTTCCTCTTTTATCTTATGCAGAAGATACAGTTGTATTAGTAAAGACAGCCATGAGTTTGCAGAGATCTCTTGATGCTTTTACTGATTTTATGACCTCTCTCAACTTAAAAGTTAATTTGATCAAATCATGCATAATGGTATGTGGTGTTAAAACCACTAGATCTAAAACTTTTAGTGTGCAGAAGATAGACAAGGTTACCAATTTCTCATACCTGAGCAATCTGTTTAATAATCAGCTGAAAACCACTTTTAATCACCAGAGCGCAGCAGACAAGTAGGGCTGTGGATGCAATATTTCGTTTTGCCAGCAAACTAGGGCACAAGCCTGTGGAGGAACTAATTTCCCTTTACAGAGCTAAATGTCTCCCTATTGCCACATATGGGGCAGATGTTTGGGGCCATGATAAAAACCATAAGTTCGTAAATATTGACAATAAATTCTTTAAAATTTTCTTGATTATACCGAAAAGTGCTCCTACCCTATTTTGCCATACGCAATTGGAATTAGAGTTTATTGAAGACCGTATAGGCAGGGCCCCTTTCCTTTTAAGGGTTAAGATTGGGCTCTCAGATGATTTCATGTTTTCAAGAGATATCATCAAAGACTTCTTAAAATTAGATAATGTTCTAAAAATTCCCTGGTTCTGTTGTCTGAGGAGAATACCCTGAAAGTATCCTACTAAATGCCAAGATCATTATTAAAGAGGCATACTGCACTCGGGCTAACATGCGTAATTGTCAGCATCATGGTAATATGGGAGAGCCTCGCCTGTTATCTGCTCTTCTACAATTGTATTTAACTTTGTCTATCAACTCTCTGTTCCGATTTTATTTAACAAGGTTTCATTTATGCACTGTGCACTTTCTACTGGCAATTCCAAGCCAAGGAGGGTGGTCAGACAGACTTACGTCCTGTCTGTGTGATAATTCATCAAGTCAAAGCACTATGCACTTTGTATTATTGTGTACATTGTATAAATCGGTAAGAATTAGATTTTTATTACCATTATTAAGGAATATGGTGGTTCCGCCAGGGACGCGCGCTACACGAGATAAGCGGTTTCCGGATTAGGAGGCAATTTGGTATTCGGGCTTATTCGACCCCGTCACATAGGTAGTGATTATTATCACGCTGACCATATAATGTTGGACTGACATTTGAAATAGAAAGGAGGATGTTTACCTACAGACCTTAAGACCCTGAAAAGGTTTCGTATTGATATTGACACGTAAGGTGGGACTACCATATACCCTTAGTCTGCCTTCTACGACGAGTTGTTTGAAATTGAGATCTGAAGGGAGAACTATACCCATTCAGATAATATATATGAACGAGATCGCTGATTGATATATGTCGAATTTTGAATCTGAGAAGAATTTAATACTTATCGGTGGAAATCGCTACATATGGTGTTCACAATCACATACGCCCTGAAGAAGTTCTGGTGTTCAGAACGAAACGCGTTGGCTGATGATTCTTTTGAAAATTGAAATGAGAAAATAAAAGCAAATTGAGCGAATATCAAGATTTCTTGTTTGGAACTGGACTCTAAGAGACTTAATTTGACCTTACTTATTTAAGTGGTGCCCAAAAACCTGATGATATTCATCTTTTGATTCGTGTTCCACGTTTAATGCCCCTGGACAGAAGGCATTGGTTTTTGCAAGTGGCACACTGAACTGACTTATTTGTGAAACAACTATTACTGTTTGGTTGATACGAGATTGGTGCTATATCTTGGTGCGCATATCCACTGTCCACTCTTTGGTTTCTGGAACATTCGCTCATGTTCATATATTGATGATTTTAATTTTTTACAGTCATTAGCAACTGCTGAAATATGCTCTGCATTAGCTAACTATATAGAGGAATCTACTGCGATTAGGAAGTACAATGAGTAAAATTGTATGAAGACTATTACCATAACAGTTAGCTCCTAAACTGACTTTTTATGATAAAAATGACACGATATAACTGGAAATTTATGATTAGTTTTAGATTTTATTCAGATTTTTTTATGTATTGTATTTTATCTTGTGAGAGTGTTAATCTTTTTATGGTTCTTGCAACTTAAATAAACTTATTTTGACTTGACTTGATTTCACCAGTGTCTAAGATCACTTCCAATCTCTTTCTGTTGTGTTAACATTGGCAAAGGTAATGTGATGCCAAACATTCAGATGAAAATAGAGGATGTATTAAGGTTGTGTAATATCACTTCTGCTACCCATGGCATTTTGGTGAATCACTGGCATTGACTTTTTGCCTATACAATGCCTTAAAAGACTTTCTGAAAGTTGTGCTTGTTTTGAGTGGGTTTGGCAGACCTCATACATTGTATCAAAACTGTATACAAAAAATCATCTCTTAATGGAATATCAAGTGCTTCTTATGCAATTCTTTAATTACATTTGCTAATCTACTGAACACACCCATTCCTTAGACTTCTGAATGAATACCATATAGGGTACACAATACTTTCTGTAGTACCCATCTTAACACTCACCTTGGATTTCTGGGTGTTTCACCATGTAAAGGAGTGCCCAGCGCAGGGTGGTGGTGGTGGTCTCTGTCCCAGCTGAAAACAAATCAGCTGCAAGGCGGACCATGTTATGCTCATCAAATGTAGTTGCGACATCATGAGAGTCCTGTATGGGATATTAATAACCAAAGGCAGCAAATGTGGAATACTGAAACAGCCTATTGTGAAGACATCATAACTTGTGAGTATGTTGAATTGCATAATTAAATTACACAGATTTCAGATTTAACTTTACCATAGGCAGAGATAACATTGGGTGAGCTAGTTTAGTGTAAGGGTATATTATAAACTATGACATCCGAGAATAATGAATGTGGGTGAGGGCTCATGCTTGCAGTAGTTATGGGTGAGATTACTTGATTCTTCGAACCCGAGGAATGGAAGTGAAGAAAGACTTCAGAAATCGGAGCGATGGGCAGATTCAATAACCCTGCCATATGGAGTGATCGAAAAGAGCAGTATCTCCGTTTGAAAAAATGACAGTAACAAATTATAGGTGATAAGAATTAAGAAGTGGAAGAAAGGATAACAGAATCAGTGAAGGATGATGTATTTATTCTTTATTTGTTCTGTAAATTGCCACATTTATTGCCTTTCACTTCCTTTATAAAACCGGGACAAGAACTCTGTCAAAAGGGTATTGTTGACCTGCGTAGACACTGTTTGCAGTTTGATCCTGTAAGAACTGAGGTGAGGGGGGGCGTGGCCGAGAGCCGAGCATGGCGGACGCTTGTTGAGTTAGCTCCGTCCTCTGCCCGGCAAAACTAGCATATTATCGGGTTACCCCGACGGCCTAGGGACCCGCCCGGGTCTACAAGAGGCGACGACACTGCGGAGCGAACCGGTCGGAGTCTGGTGCCAAGCGACACGACCTAGGAGGCGAGATAGCGCTTGAAGCGGGTACGGCCTGCTGCCAGATCGGGAGCCGCGGCCTCGCGTGAGGGGCGGCCCCGCAGGAGGACCGTTCAGCCTGGGGCGCTGTGCTGCTGGGAGGAGGCGGAGAGGTACCGGCGCCGATCCCCCCCGAGCGCTGCCGGAGTACGGGGAGTGCACCCCCCACGAAACTGGCCGAAGCAGCGAGGACCCGCTGGAAACCGGGAGGCCGAGGTGAGACGGAGTAGGCGGCGCCGCACCGGAGAAAACGAGCAAAGGGGCTGCGCAGCACGGCGGAGGCCGCGACTCCTGGGACCCGCGTTGCTCTCGACCCCCGGCGGGTGGTGCAGGAGGTGAGGACGCTTCTGCTAGGTGAGGAGCGGCACTGAGAACTGGCTGGCCACACGAAGGGGACGGAGAAGACAAGCGGGAGGCACCCTGCATTATCGGACAGGGGCCCAATCCTAGCGGGGACGTCAGGCGGCGGGACGGCCGTACTGTCTCCAGACCGGGAGCCGGCTTTACACCATAGCGCTTGGGGGGTTCCCCCCCTGGTAATAACAGGGACACCGGAGGCCGTGCTGCGCACGACGAGAGTACTGCTGACGCATTGGGACTATCGTAGTAGGGGAGGCGCACGACACCAGCCTTCCTGCCTGTGGAGAGGGGACGCCATTGCAGTGAGGAGGGCCTGCATAGACGTGAGCTTGGAGGTACCGGAGGGGGGACACGTGACAAGCCCACCCTGACCTGAGCGGCCCCCGGACAGGGTACTAGCCATAGTGCAACGCGCTCCCCTGAGCATATAGCACCCAATCACTACAGAGGTCCAGGCAGGACCAACTGACCGAGGCTTGATCTCCACTTAGGAGTGCTGTGTGTGCAGTTAGACGATACCATACTACTTCGCCCACACGAGGAGCATAGGCAGCAAGATTTGAAACCGGCGCAAGCGGGCCATCAGAGACACGACCCTCTGCGCACTGGAACGCAGTCCCCTCAGGGGCGCACACACCGCCACCCTGTCGTCGAGGACGATGGGCAGGAACAGGGCCAAGATGCCGGAGAGGGGCGCTGACCTGACGCAACAGTCTACTGGCTCAGAAGACCCACTGGCCTCTTCTAACGTGGAGATGGTGCCGCCAACGGGCCTGACCTCGCAGGAGGCCAAGTTGGACCTTATACTGACGGAGATACGGGCTTCCAGGGAAGCGATGGAAACGCGAATGGACCAGATGGCAACTGGCATGTCTCTGCTACGCGCTGATCATAACAAGCTGGCAGAAAGGGTCGCGGAACATAAACTGGCACTGGACGACTTGATACCGCAGCAGACAGAGCATTCCACGAAAATGGAAAACATGGAGAAGCAGCTGAAATTAATGTGGGAGAAGATGGACGATGCGGAAGGGAGGGCACGCCGCAACAACGTGCGAATTCTAGGAATTCCGGAGCGCAGCGAGGGGAGGAATCCGACGCAATTTGTAGAGGATTGGTTGCAGAAACTTGCAGGGCCACAGGAACTTACACCTCTCTACAGTGTGGAGAGGGCACACAGGATGCCGGGTAGACCACCGAAGCCAGGAGCGGCGCCTCGCCCTTTGATAGCTCGCCTGCTCAACTACAAGGACAGAGACATAGTTTTGCGAGTGGCACGAGAGAAGGCGCCTATTCGCTTTGAGGACAAGACTATATCGATCTACCCAGACTTCACCCCGACGGTGCAAAGGGCCAGAGCCACGTTCTTGAGTGTGAAGAAACGCCTACGTGACAGGAACATGAAATACGCTCTGCTGTTCCCTGCCCGCCTGAAAATAATCCACAACAACAAATCACTTTTCTTCGACACGGCTGAGGAAGCGGCAGAATGGATGGAAGTGACGTTAACGCCGCCCAACTCGCAGGACCCACTAGGGGGGGAACAACGGAGGAATGGACCGCCGCAAAGGGAGAAGAAAAGGCCTGCAGAGGGTTCCACGCATGAGGAGATGGAGATCACGAGCGGTACGGATGCCCTGACTGATAGGCGGATGGCACAGGAGAGGGCCCGGCTGACGGAGGCCGCTATAGCCGCACACAACGCAGGCGGCGCAACGATTCTAGATAGCGCCTCTGATGCCCGGACGGAGGTGTCCGGCTCTGCAGATAGCCTGCAACTTTTTCCGAAGATAACAGCACAGGAGGCGAATGAACTTTAATGGGACTTCGGATGACTCCGACTGGTAATGTACAGGATACATGTAGGACTCTGGGCGGGTTGGCTGGGACTGGGGACATGTGCACTAGCCAGGGCATGGCGCCGGGACTCTGGCGGGGCCCGGGCGAGGGAGAGAAGGACCACACCCCCAGGGCGCAGCAATGGTTCTGTTAGATTGTCACCCCAGTTGGGTGCTAGTGTTTGGACCTCATAGTTTCTTGAGTGGGGACCTTAATGTTTTGGGGTTGTTTGTAACCGGGGCACTCAAGGCAGCATATGCAGGTATTCTTCTAACATGGTGGGTGATACTGGTTCTACTGGACGCAAACAGACATGGGGTCACTTAGCGACTACAAAATGTGCACCTGGAATGTGAGGGGGATGAGCTCGGTTCATAAGAGACACAGGGTGCTGGCGCAGCTGAATAGGAGATGTGTTGCGGTGGCATGCTTACAGGAAACGCATTTGAATGGGGATGAGGGTGCGAAATTGCTCAAGAAATGGAAGGGGCAACTGTTTGCCACTACTTACTCTGTGTTCTCCCGGGGGGCGGCAATATGGGTCAGGAACTCGGTCCCCTTTAAGATGCTGGAAGAAAGGCTAGACCCGGAGGGCAGGTATGTGCTTATAAAGGGACTGTTGGATGGCTCCCCTGTTGTGCTTGGCTGTGTGTATGCTCCGAATGTGGGCCAGGGGGGGGTTTAACCACGCTTAACAGAGCGATAGCTGATTGGTTGGACTCGGTGTGGATTATTGGAGGGGATTTTAACGCAGTTCTAGACTTATCACTGGACAGGTCGCACCCGCCACTGCAGGCTGCGGAAAGCAGGAGACAGGCGGAGGCACTTTCTCAGTGGGCGGCAGGTTGGGGGCTAGCGGACATTTGGAGATGCATGCACTCGTCGGATAGAGAGTACACCTTCTTCTCCCCTCCCCATGGTTTACACACAAGAATAGATCACATATTTTGCAACACGACACTGCTAGGGAAGGTGATCGCCTCGGAACACATGGGTAAAACCTTCTCGGACCACAATCCGGTTGAAATTACGCTGCGATGGGGCATGATGCCCACTCCGATACCGACGTGGCGCTTGTCCCCGGAGCTGCTGGAGGACACCGTTTTTAAGGCCACCATGGTGGATGGCATCACACAACATTTCCACCTAAATGAAGGTACGGCTAGCACGCGCCTGATCGAATGGGACGCCTTTAAGGTATACATAAAGGGGGAAGCAATGAACGCACGCTCGGGTATGAGACGTATGGTACTGGAGAAACTTAGCGTAGTGGAGGCCCGGCTAGCCATGTTGGAGAGGGAGGCTGCGGGTACGAACCTGCCTTTTACACCTTTGCAGGAGGCGCACATACAACACGCTGAGTTGTTGGAGGAACTTCGTGTCCTGGACTACAGGGAATACACATGTAGACAACATACCCATGCAGACAGATCGGGTCCCCTATTGGCCCGATTTCTGCGAGATGCCCCGGCCCCTACTCCTGTGTTGGAGGTAATGGATCAAACAGGGAGGTTGGTGTCGACACAGTTAGATATCAACACTGCCTTTCGTGACTACTACGGGTCACTGTACGGTCCGCATCGGCATATGTCGGATGAGGCGTTTGACGTGTTCGTGTCGGGCCTCGAGCTCCCGCGTCTAGAAAAGAACCAGAGCGACGACCTGGCGCGACCCATATTAGTCTCAGAGATACGGCAGGCAATACGGGCACTCCCGAGGAATAAGACCCCAGGAACGGACGGTCTGCCGGCGGAGTTTTATGGGGCGTTCATAGACCTGCTGGCCCCGCGATTACACGTGATGTTCAACGAAGCGAGGAAAGCAGAGGGGTTACCGCAGTCCACACTGCAGGCCCTAATAGTCTCATTGCCCAAGCCAGGTAGGGACAGCCTACAGCTAGCTAACTACAGGCCGTTGTCCTTGCTGAACACTGACCACAAGGTGTTGAGCAAGGTGTTAGCGACGAGACTGGCACGATATATCCCAGGCCTGATCCACCCGGACCAATGTGGTTTCGTGCCGGGTAGAAGCACAGCGATGAATTTGAGAAGGCTCAGCCAGCTGATGCTACATGAGCATATACCCTCAGCTACGGAGGGTTGTATCTCGATGGATCTGCGGCAGGCGTTTGATTCCCTACAGTGGGATTATATGTTTGCAGCACTGGAACGGTTCGGGATCCCGGCTGACTTTATTGCTTGGATACGACTGCTGTACACCCGGCCTACTGCTAGGGTTCGCACGACCCGATGTATATCGTCTCAGTTGGATATAGTGAGGGGCACGAGGCAAGGATGTCCGCTGTCCCCGCTACTGTTTATATTAGCACTGGAACCGCTCCTGAGTAAGCTTCGGCTTCAGGCGCAGCACAGAGGTATCAGGAGGGGAGGGGCGACACATGTGGTGTCGGCGTACGCCGATGACTTCATCCTTTATTTGAGGGATTTACGTGGGGGACTGGACCCCATTCCCAAGCTTTTTCAGGAATTCAGTGCGCTCTCAGGCCTTACGATAAGCGAGTCAAAGTCGTATGGGTACTGTTTTGCTGCCCTCGAGACAAATGCTCCGTTGCCATTCCCACCTTATAGCTTTGAAGTAGCGGAGACAACCTTCCGCTACCTGGGGATACAGATTTACAGGAGAGAGGCAGATATGATTGATGGGAACCTGGGACGAGCAGTGACTGCATTGCGGTCGCAGGTACAATTCTGGACCGCACTGCCACTGTCAGTGGCGGGCAGGGTAGCCATTTCTAAGATGGTAATGCTCCCGAGGCTCCTTTACTATTTTACGAACTTGCCCTTTAAGGTCCCAGTTACTGTATTTCGAACCCTGAATACCATACTAACGGAGCTGATCTGGGGGAGGGGCAGACGCCGCATAAGCCTGGCGAAATTGCAACTGCCTACGGCGGCTGGGGGGTTGGGAGTACCAGACTTATTGGCATATTACTATGCGTGCCAATTGCAGTGGCTGGCTTACTGGCTAGCGGGCCGCAACCTGCATGAAATAGGCATGTCCGAGGAAGACAGGGGGAGGGGTGCAATACACACTCTTCTGTTACCCGACGCGGCGGTCCCTGGGCATTCCCCCCCTTGCTAAAGATGGCCATCGCCTGCTGGAGGAGGGCTGCGAAATACACGTCCTCCACCTCTTCCTATGCCCCCACGATACCATTGCTGGGGATCCCACTGGGGACGGGATTGCTGTCTAGGAGGGCGCTCACCACGTGGACGGATGCCGGGGTGACGCAGGTGGGCGATTTATTCACTGATGGCCAACTGATGCCCTTTGCGTACTTCTGCGCAGCACACAACGCACCTAGAGGGATGTTCTTGCTCTACAGAGGGGTGCGAGATTATATCACTCAGACTTGGGCAGGCAACGAACCAAATGTCAACCCGCTACACACGATGCTATACCTGATGGGTGCAGGGTGCCACTTAACAAAATGGATCACGAGCGGTATCCGGACTGGGAGGGCGGTATCACTGCAGCCGCTGCGCGAAGTGTGGGAGAGGGACGTAGGCAGAGCTTTTCGAGATACAGAGTGGGAGCGTGTTCTTAAGTTCCCCAAGAAAGTTTCGAGGAATCCAAAGTTTAAATTCATTCAACTTATGATCCTACACCGCGCATACCTCACGCCTCACCACATACATGTGATGTTCCCTGCCACACCAGACTCCTGCCCTCGGTGTGGAGAGGAAGATGCGAGGTTGATACACATGTTATGGGATTGCCCGAGATTGGGGTATTTTTGGGCCACAATACACGCTGCACTACACAGAGTGTCCCCCAACAGACAGTACGACACCTTACCCACCAGCTTGTTGGGCCTGGGACCCACTGAACGTAGGAAAAGCGTGGCCACGAGGTTTATTGACCTCGTACTGCTGATGGCCAAGCGTACCATCACCATGAGGTGGAAGTCGAACAGGCCGCCTGACCCAGATATGTGGAAAGCGGAAGTAGTGAGGTGGGGAAAGGCTGAAGGTATGGCATTGCAGACTGAAGAGAGGAAGGGCTTGAGAAGGGTGCCTATATCACTTGAATGGAACACTATAATGATATCGTTTGAGATGGCGGATGTGGACACTAGCACTGGGAGCTCGTGTGTGGATGACTGAAGGGATAGAATGCCTTGGGAATACCACTTACTTGACCTCCTGATGCACCCGAAATGTTGAGGGATAGCTGCCCGAGCGAAGACACGGGTGCACATATCAGGATAACATTCGGCCAAGCTGGCTTATATCTTATAGGGCCCCAAAGGGATTTGTGACAGTGACTTGGAGCAACTAGGAGATGGAAGTGAAGTTTACCACCATGTATAGATGTCGTATTGAGCCTTTATAGAAGTGCCTGGGGAGGGGAGTTGGGTGGGGGGAGTTGGGCGGGTAGAGGTTGGGGTAGTGTAAAAGTATAAAAGTAAGACATGGACATCTGAGACTCGACAGTATGGTTACTATGTATCACTAGAGCATATGCTACTTTGAACTATGTTGTACTGTAATGTATGAGACATGTATTCCTGCAAATAAAAATTATTTTAAAAAAAAGAAAAAAGAACTGAGGTGAGTTTCTAAACTTTCTGAGATTTGGGCCCACTCACTGGTTACGGAGGAAGAGGAGTTATTCCCAGGAGTGACCAGGTGCTGAATTAAGACCTTAAAAGGCATGACCTTTGAAAGCCCAGTTGGTTTATTAGTTACAAGCTGAAGTTATTCAAACTGTGTGAATACAGAACTTTTTATTTTTTACTCACATGCTTTTTTCAGTATATTTTAGTGTCACTATCCATTTGCATGAGAAACCCGTCAGGCACAAAGATCCCTGTTGTGTGATATACTTCGCATGGGTTTTTCTACGTGCGAAGCACCCCCTGGGAGCTTGACTAGACCAGCCAACATAGTAGAAGCAAACACTTACTCTTGATATTTTAGCATGGTAGAAATCAATCATGTCCTGGGGCTCCTCAGGCACTCCGTTTTCTTTGTGACTCTGGATTTCCTTCTTCACAAATTCTTCCAGGAAATTATTGCTCCTGAAGATATCTTGATGAGGTCCTGGGAGATGCCGCATTAGCCAGGGGAACGCATCAAAGAGCTGGAGGGAAACATAGTGTATTGATTACGCAGTGTTCTTTTCTGATCATACGTTTAACAAAAATTTTAAAGTAACTTAGCAGGACAATTCCTGGATGCCCTTATTTGACACAAACTCCCTCTATTACAGATGTATTCTGGATTATGGGTAGACAGCCATGTAGCGTCAAAGTCTTTATTATGTGAGTAGGTGTGTGGGACAAGTGTTTGAATGTATGCATGTCTAAGATAAAATGAAATTAGAAACTGCATTGTCAGAAAACGTAGAATATAAGAAAGATTATGTTAAGGTATGAACTTTAAAACTACAGTGATAGTATGTAGGAACTAGGCAAGAGAACATGGATTAAACCCAATCTATAGAAGTCTTGGTTCTCCTGTGTGTTCTCAAAGGAAACTCTTACTGTTTGAGTCAGGCTGCTAAGGTTGCCCTTGGATTCCCTACAGGGACTAGTGTTTATTTCTATGTTGCCATGTCTTATTCATCAACCTTCTTTCACAAGCTTACTTTAAATCCTTTGCAGGTCACACATACAAGTTTCTGAGTCCAGGTTGCTTCCTTTGATTAACCACTCACTTAGTATATGAAGCAATCTTAAAACTCACCCTGCCCCACGCGCTCATTAGTTTGTTAATAAAGACATCAATTGCTTTAATGAGCTGATGGAATTCTTTATCGTCTCTGGAGAAGCGGTGCCCAAAAATCACAGCTGAGATCACATTAGCAACAGAATGGATAATCGCTGGAGTGGGATCCAAGCTTTTACCTGCAACCACAAAATGGAAAAATTATTTACTTGAGCAAGTTAGAGTAAACCAGAGCACTGTAGGGCCCACGGCTGACCATACTTGGCAAACAAAGAGAAACAACAGTAGACTGGAATGGTTTGCAGAATAATTTAGGAAAATATGTCAAGAATTCTATCCACTCCCCTTTTTTTCTTTATACTTAGCTATCAGGGCTATTCCTATGTTCTCTCAGGTGCAAGGATACCCTAACAATGCGATGCGAGATTCCAAGTGTCCGGCACTAACCATGACATTGATTTCTCTCTTTGCAATGGAAAGTTGGTTTTCCAATGCCTCCTTGCCCTTGGTGGTAGCTTGATTTGATCAGTCAAGGTCTGGCTCAAAGGAACTAGTGTGAAGCTTGAGTTTAAATACAGTACAAACCAGATGCAGTTGAAATAATGATTGTAAGAAAACAAGCCTTTTCGCAGATGCCTCCCATTTTTTGCCCACAGATGGACTACTAGATGCTGGTTTTCGACTCTGACAGTGCCTTGGATCCTGCTAACCAGGCCCCAGCCTCACTGCTATTTCCCAAAAACTGATATGTGTGAATAGGTATTCCCAATTGGCAAAGGACTTTAACCCGCTTATAAGTCTCTAGTATATAGTACCAGTAGTCCCCAGGGCATGGGTGTTAAATGGGGCTCCAGGGATTGAAGCACTGTTAGTCCACCCTGGGTGACCCAAGTAAAGTACTGAAAGCAAGCCTGCCATTGCAGACTGCAGGATCAATGCAGACTTGTAAAACTTGATTTTGCCCTCACCAGATGTTGCAAAGTCAATACACTATTTTTAATTAATGCCACTCTCCCTTAAGGAAGGCCTCCTAGAGCCCAGGAGGCGGGGTGCATTACATTAAAGGTGTGGACATGTAAGTGTAGGCTTATGTGCCCCTGTAGTGGCCTTTACCATTAAAGGATACTGTAAGGGATAGACGGTCCATAGGATAACATGGTCTGGCACGCGGGCAAACTCGAGGTTGACAGCTCTATTTTGGTGTTGCCTAAATATGTCACGTTTGGTATCAAACAATGGGCCTCCTCACCCCTAACATGAATCTCGTGTTGAGGACAATGTGGCATGCACCCAGGTGGCCACCTTTGAGGTTGCCCACCTGGTCACCCCGTTTTTACCTGTACTCTGACTGCCAGCCCACTCTTTCTGCCACCAAGACTGGGATCTGGGCCTCTGCCAGTAGGTGTGACTTTCCCAGGAGTCAGAAACTATGGCTGGATGAGAAGGAGGTCACACCTCCCTCACTGACAGGCTGGCTAGTATAGTTCCACATCATGGTTGTGAGCTGCAATAGCTGCACAACATTTTATATGCAAACAGGCTGCCATCAAAAGGAGGAAACAGCCCTCCATCTGTCTCCAGCCACATTTGCACCCAAGCAGGCGGAAAATTAGATAATCAGAAGGTGTACACACCCAGAAGGCCAGAAACACCTCTAGAGTGGGCTAATTGGTCTGTACAGTGGAGGAAGACTTCTGACATTTTTAGAAGTGGTAGAATAGTGGGTTTTGGGTAGAAAAAGTGGCCCATACCCCATTGGCCACTTGCATCTCTAATTCCCCATAAGCTAATATTTAAGGGCTATCCCTGCACCAGAATCTCAGTTCTGACCCAACTTGCATCAAAAAGGACAAAAAAGAGTCCTGAGTCTGCAACAACAGAGCTTGCACAAACCAAGAGGGAGACTCAGCACCTGTAGCAAAACTTCCGGAACTGCGTGATGAGGCTCCTCTAGGCTAAAGGTCAGTTCCCCCGTGGGCTTGCTTTACATCACACACATTACACAGAGACAATCAATCATAGGTGTGTAAATCAGTGTATAAGACATTTTACATAAGACAGAGGACTATAAATGAAAAAGTCACATGTCATCCAGACTGGTAGGAGTATAGTTTAAGAGTGTTTGGTCTGGAGAAGCACAACCTAAGAATATAAAATGTAACACCATGTTTTGGACAGTGGCGGCCGGCACAAATAAGTGCGGTGCGGTGGGCCAGGGCGCGACAGGGGGTCAAACCCAACAAACGACGGAATAGGTATTATTTACTTATTTAACTATACCTATTCTGTCGTCTGTCGACTACATGCTCCTGCCCTACCCCACCACATTTATCGGTGCCGGCCGCTGCTGGATTGGGGGTTCTCTTTAATAACCAGAATTGGTTTCTATCCAAATTAACCCTTTTTCCAATGTTTGAATAACAAAAAACTGCAGAAAAAATCATATCGCTCTAATCTATACCTTGCAGTTTGCCTGTAGATCTTTAATGACAGTTAATAGCTCACTGTTCTATGTTTGGATTATAACTTATACACTGCAAGTAACAAAGGCTCTCTCAGAAGAAAGCAGTGAATTATTTACATTTTATGCACTTTGTGATCTGAAAGGTACATGTTCTTTACAGCAGGCATAATAATCCTCCGCGCTACCTTATCATGAGCCAAAACTTCCACAAGGCAAACCTCCAATCTCCTTGTAGGAAAAACATTAATCACCTGAGTTATCTTGATATTATTATTGTTGCCTGAAAATTGTTGGAGGCCAGGAATACAGTAGCAGGTGATTTGAAAACCATAGCCGAAAGTCCGCTCCCAATGCGGTCGCACTGGTCGCAACGCCCTAGAGCCGACCTTGGTTCCCCCAGTTAGAGGGAACCCTTTGATAGCCAGGAGCAACCTCAGACTCCCTTCGACTACAGACACTAGACCCCTGCAACAGCAGGTAAAAACAACAAACTGGAACCAAAGAATCGCGGGTCAATGAGCCCTCCGAGGAATTGCCCAGAACTAATTGGTCCAGTGCATTGCGGGAATCGAAGTCCTACTCTCCAAGAAGTTTCAGGCAGCTACCATTTTTCCCCCAGACCTCGAGGTGACAAATTACCTTTCTACTGGGCTTACCGCTGCCAAGGCTTAGTGGTCGCTAGTTCAGTAGCTGCCACCTTTACTTGAAGCTGCAACTCGAGGCAGCACAAAGGATAGCCAGGACAACCTTATGGGGTTTTGGTGTGCAGGGCAGCGCAGCAAGTCATGTTGCTGCACTACCCTACGTCAAAGTGAAAGGGCATGAATGCACCATATTTATCCCATATGGTGCATTCCTGTCCTTCCCACCTGCGCCAGCACCATTTCAGCAGCCTAGCAAAAACGCAGGCAAATGCACCATGGTGCAAGGGTGCCTGTGATGTCATAAGGATTGTTTCATGTAGGAAGGGCACCTTCCTACACAAAAACAATCCTGGGAGGCTTCTTCCTGTTTCTATGTGTGCTGTCATAGGCAGCACTCATGAAAAGAGGAAAACACGAGGACAAATACCTTTATTTCTCCTCTTTTCACTTCCCCTGGGAAGGTGTAAGGTTTTGACACATCCCCAGGTTGACATGGCTTTGCAAATCTGATGAAGCATCAAAATCCATGGGTGTTGTGTGTGAATACCCACTGCAACACCCATGGAAGGCCTCCCTAACGCAGAGTAAGGCAACATAGCTATTTGCGCTGCCTTGCCTTACTCCATATCTACGAGGCCATTCAAAGCCACACAAAGTGGCTTTGCATAACCTCATAAATATGATTTTGTAGTTTGTGCCACCCGAACATCACAAAGTGACGCTCCGGAGCCACACAGGGCTCACAAATATGCCCCATAATGGCCATTTTTGAGGCATCTGTTTTTGGCAGTTTTTGTGTAGGGTGGTAGATATGACTAAGTAAGGTCACTGGCTTAAGGATCACTAGGGAAAGTATAGTTATTTCAGTTCGGACCGCTGACAGCATCATAGTAGTATCATTCTGATTAGAGAAATGTTCCACACAAGGCAAACATGCATTGGTGTTGATGGACAGTTTAACCCGTTGACCGCGGTCGGAATTCCACTGCGCTGGGGGTGATTTATGACGGGGCGTGGTCAGGACGGCCCCCGGCCATCCTCCGCACACGCCCACCGTGACGTCGGATGGCCATGGGCCGTCCGACGCATGGAAAGGGTTAAGTAGCTGGTTGATCAAGGCGTAAGGCATACAGTACCACTGAAATTACTGGACAGACAGGACACTGTGGGCCTATACACTGAAGGGACACCTTCCTGCACAAAAATAATCAATGGGTGTGATTTCCGCTGCAGAATGCAGCACACATAGAAAGAGGAAAAAACAAGGAGAAATGTATGTATTTCTTCTCGTTGTGACCTCCCCAACGCTAATCCTTGGGAGGCATAGACTTTTAACCCATTCCCATGTTTACTGAATCTAGGAATGTGTTAAATGCCATGGTTATTATGTGGGAACATAATAACATGTTTTAGATTTTACATGTGGGCTGTGGGTTGTTTGTGGTATCAGGTGGGAAGTAAATTGATTTTCAGTAATTCATAATTATGTTTAATGAACATTAATTATTAATTTGATCATTAATTATGTTAATAGTGTAAATAATTTTCTGTTAAATGTTATGACTGTGTTGTGTGTTTTGTTGGGGTATATTGAAAGAAGTACATTAGTTATGTATTATTAATATTTAATATATGATAATTGGTTTGTTGATACATATTTATAATAATAGTGTATGTTAATCAATCAATCAAAGTTTATTGTATGTGATTACTTAAAATCATTAAAAATTTTGAAATATAAAATATATATATCTTTACATTCACCAATGATAAAAGCATCCAACAATATCACCACCCTATAGCAAGCAGGTATGGTTTTTAAAACCAAACGGCATAGATAATACCCCTGAGTTATTATCTAAAGTGTAAATGCTAAGCCACTGTTTCAAGCAAGTACATTTTATCCGAGGATGGTAAATTAACTAACACTGTTGAAGTAGTAGGTACATGGAGATAAAGTGCAAACATTTTTTAATTTTAAAACAATCTTTAGTAAAGCTACTAATCCAATTGTCTCTGGACAAAATTAGCAATTAGTGGATGGATGAACTTAACCCACACCGGCATTGTTCATGCTTTTATTTCTCCTCCATTACAGCTTGCTGTAAAACTTTCCTTACTTCTACCAGATATTTTACTCCCAGCAGGACAAGATTATTGACCCTTCCATCCAGCGAATCACGGCTTGTCTGCATGTGCAAATGTTTAATTCATTACAAATGGGTTTTAAAAACTGTCTCCTCAAGTCATTGACTGCCGGACATACGCATAGCAGGTGTGTTAATGTTTCGTTAAAATAGTCACATAATCGACAGTGAGCAGATTGTTGGTTGTTTTTCCAAGATGGCTGAAAGTCTTTTGAGTCATGCATGCCCATCCAGTAATCTGTAAAGCTCTTTTTCAACTCTATGCTGAAATGCGCTACTAAATAAGCTTCAGGTTTTAAGGATGTATAGGAGTTAATCCCGGTCCACCCATGCCAACGCTTGGAAATTGATTTTTTGTCTTCCAAAAAAGATTTCTTCTTTGCTGCATCATTGACAGATTTACTGAAGTTTGCACGTCTGCCGTGCCCTCCCATGCTATCTGTAATTCAAGCTTGGCCAGTGATTTTCTCAAATAACCTCCCCAGGAATTTGGTGTTTCTTTCTCCATCTGGTGTTTGATTTCCTCCCAGCATAAACTATTCAATGTGCCAAGCTCGGAGGTGCAGAATTTATGACATAACTTCATGAAGCCGATCATGCTCCGGAAATTCTCATTCTGGAGGCCAAATTCCAACCGAACCTGAGCTGGAGATGCAAACTTTGTTAATTTAAAAAACAGCCTTATATACCTTTGTCTGAAGATCAGCCTCTTTACCGCACCAAGGGGCCGATTAGGATCGCGGTTTTCCCGCATCCTCGGGGCCGGCGGAAGCCACCGCCGGCCCGGAGGATGCGGGAAAACCGCTGGGGAGGCACAAAAGACCCACCGCCAAATTAGGATGGCGGTGTGTCTCAAAATCTGTCCGCAGCTTTTCCGCCGCGGTCGCCTTCCGCGGCGGAAAAGCTCTAACATGGCTGGTGGTGTCTATCAGACACCGACAGCCATATTAGGATGGCGAAAAACAGATGCATTTCCGCGGCAGATTTTCTGCCATGGAAAGGCATACGGTGAATTCTTTGGGGGCCCGCTGCGGGCCCCCTGGGTGAGTGGGGGGTGCACATGGGGGGTACCTAATGGACCCTCCTGCATTTGCGTGCATGAAGCGGCAGGCACCGCGCATGCATATTTAACCTTGCGGCGCGTGCTGCTTCAAGCAGCACCCGCTGCAATGTTAAATATTGAGGATGTGACCGCCAGGCTGGCGGTCACATCCTAATTGCATTGGAGGGACCGCCACTGCCCCTGCGGACGGTCCCTCCTCCTCTAGGGTGGCATCCTAATGAGCCCCATAGTGACAAGACCATATGACAATATGGTAAGAATTTGAGCAGCCATCACTTTTATGAGGTTGTTGTGGTTTGGGCAACCTAGTGTTTTGTACAGTAATGTATACGCAAAGACTAACGATTGCGTTTTGCTTTTAGGGCCAGTTTGAGTTCCTTGTGTGTTAAACCCCACCCTATTTTTGTGCCCAAGTATTTGTAGGACGCTTGCTCTTCTATAGTCACCCCTTTTACAAGCCATTTGAACTTTGATTTTTTTGTTTCCACTTGGTGTACAACTTTAGTTTTCTCTTTGTTCAATTCCAAGTTTTCCTTGTCCAAGTAGGTTATTAGGTTGTTTATCGCTCTTTGTAATCCGATGAGGCTTTGGCTCAGCATCACAATGTCATCTGCATACTGTAAAAAGGCAATTGGTTCTTTGGCCAAGTTTGGCGGATGACAATCGGCTGCTCGCATATGTTTACTGATGTCTGAGAGAAACACGTTAAATAGGCTCGGCGCCAAGACGCAGCCTTGTTTTAGGCCTTGCTGTGTGGGAATACTAGCGGTTGCACTGCACCCATCGCATAATTTCACTCGTGCCCAAGTTTCGCTGTGTATTGTGTCCAGTAATTTACTTGGTAAGCCCCATTCTTTTAGTTTTTCCCAGAGACGGTTTCTACTCACTGTCGAACGCTGATTTCAAGTCAACGAAACATGCATGCAACCGAATTTTGTTTTTCACCGCTTTTTCAGTTAAAAGTGAGAAGATGGCCAGATTTGTTGTGGTGCCCATCCCTGGCCTGAAGCCCGTTTGGAACTTAGGTATTATGTTCTTTTCCTCCATCCAATCTTGAAGATGAACTAGGAGACAAGATGCATATAGCTTGGCTTCTACATCGATCAATGATACAATCTGTAGTTTCCAGGCTTGCAATAATTTTCTTGTTTAAATATTGGATGAATTATATTCCCTTCCCAGGATTTGGAAACGTTGTTCTGACTGTAAATCTGATTGAAAAGGGGCGTGAGATAGTCTGCCCAAAAATCTGGATCATTTTTAAAAAGCGCGTTGGGAAGCCCATTAGAACCTGCTGCCCCCTCTATCTTTAATTGTATTATTATTCGTTATTGTTTGGTGTCGATCAAGTTATTTAGGTTGTTACTCATTTCTTGTCCTAGTTCTCTACATTCTGCCTGGGCTATTTTTTCTGCATTGAGATATTGCTCACAAGATGATACTATGGCCTTTTTTGCAATAGCTAATTTTTCATGCTTTGTGCTGCTACACATGTTTTGCATGTGTTGAATCCAGATTCCTTCTTCGATTCCAGCTTCTTGCTGCAGTCTCGAGCCCTTTGTCAGCTTTTTTATAATGCCCCAAAAGTCCCTACTATTTAGCAGTTTACTTTCACACAGTAGTTTTGTCCAGATTGTTTCCTTGTATGCTATTTTTGCGTCCCTTAGCATCTTCTTATAGTTCTTTCGTATTTACATCAATTTACCGTTATCTGTCTTCCTACCCATTCTTGCAGCCGCAGCATGTGCTCACACTTCTCTTGCGATCCTTCTCTTTTGGTCTCGCAATTCGACATTGAACCATGGTCCCCTCCTGGTGTCTGCTCTTTTTTGACCTCCGTGGATGGTTGGAAATGTTCGTATGACAAGGCCTAGCTGTTCCCAGTATTTTACTCTCTCCTCTTCTGTTGGCAGCCCAGTTTGACTCCTTGATTGCGTCCAAAATAGTCTTCATGTCCACTCCTCGCCATTTCATTTCCGCAGGTTAAACTTTTCTGCATGTTGTAATAGTGAATTTATTTTTTGTACCTGTGCCAGAATGATGTTGAGTTTTGTAATATGCGGGAAGTGATCGCTTTCTATGCGTGTGCTGACTTGAAATGAGTCAGTACATGGGACTAGGCTAATGCTGGTAATGGTAAAGTCTATTATTGATTGACATTTACCACTAAAATATGTTGTTGCCACTGGTATATCTCCATTTGTGCTACCATTCAGGATATTCAGCCCGTGGCTTTCCGACTCACGCATTATTGTTAGGAACCCCCAGTCCTCCTGCCTCTTTCTTTTATTCTGTCCTTTGTTTGTAAGATTACTATTGAAATCACCTGAGATGAGCAGAGGGCATTGCTCATGCGATCTTTGCAATGTGCTGATCAGGATCATTATTATTGTGAAATTTTCCTTCTGGTTCTTTTTCTCAAGACGGACATAGACGTTAACTAGTATTAGTTCCCATCTTGACTTGTTAAAATGCAGCTTGCTGGTAAGTTTTATCACTTGCAACCAGTTGACCCCAGCCTCAAATTCTTCTGTTTGCCAACCATATTTTTGTGATGCATATATTGATAAACCTCCTCTCAGATGACCCACGATCGAAAATCATTCTGCAAGGATATGATGTTCAATAAAACATGCGATTGAAACTGGGTTCAAGTTCCATGTTTCCTGGATCATAATCAGGTCTGTTGCTGGAGAAAAGATAGCGTTTCATGGTCATGGCTCATGGCCCATGTCTTTAAAGCCGTAGACATTCCATGAACAGATCTTGACCAAGTCCTGGCTTGCCTCACCCATGTCATTGCCATACCTTCAGCCTTCCTTTAATTCCAGCCTGCTGGTCCGGTCTAATTGGCCACCCCGTTTGTCTTCCAGGCCTGACCTTTGCTGATCGTTAGGTGCACTTGTTACTTAGCGCCTTTGGCACCCAAGACCCGTCCATGCTGTCAAGTGTTTGGAGGGCTTTGGAGGCGTGGGCAGCGTACACAAGTTTTTAGGCTTTTTCCTGATGTGTCTTCCGTTTTTAGAATCATGGGGTTTGTTAGGAGGGGATAAGGGTACCTTGGATGTTTATGGGCCCTCAGCATAATTCTTCAAAAAACAAGAGAGAGAGTTAGGACAGTATGTAGGCCTGTCCTTGTCCCAATGTAATACTAAAATAACCAACTAAGACGATCCACTAGAGAGTGGCAAGGTCAACTAGGTAGTGTCTAACACCACACGGTTTGTTTAAAAGAACCCTCACACATCAACCTGGTTGGTGTCATGCATCATCATTGGGTTCCCAGTTGGGTAGCCGAATGCTACCCAACTGTGCTGCAACACCTGATTACAGTGGAGCATTTTTTTGTGTGTTTTTATGTAATGGTGCTGGAAGTGAAGTGGCATTAAAAATACCTCAGGGAAACTCACTAATCAATACGTTATTCCCAGTGTCCCAGGGTATATTTAAAAAAAAAAAAATTAGATGGATAATGTGTCCAAACTACAGATTAGTGTCTGGATTATCCTTTGGTCAACATGTTTCAGCTCTCGAAAAAATAAAGAAGCTTTCTTCATGTTCTCTCTATACTGAATATTGTGAAAAGATGATAAAGTGAGTGGTAATAATTCAAACCACGTGTTTACTACATTTTTACACACTTGCTAAGGTGTGCTTGTCATGATAGATGGACTAACCATGAGTCCGAGTTCATCAATGGTAAAATTCGTAATTCATGGTATTTCCATGGCCATAAGGTTCGAGGGAGGGGTGAGATCCTATTAGGTAATTGAGTCTCGGTGCTCGTCCACTTATCAACCTACTCCGGTGTCCTCTGGAACAGGATGGCCATCTTAGTTGGTTATTTCAGCCTCAGCATAATTCCCCAGGCTCCGAACACTGATCTCATTGGGTATATCTTGTTCACCATTTCCTTTGTGGACCAGGTTGTTAAGGGTTCTTCGATATCTGGAGTTGATGAAATTCCATGGCTAGTAGATCATGTGAGGATATTACCTTTAGTTCTGATATTTCTTTGAACAGCCTTAACTAATTCCCTCAGTTCAATGTATCTTGCCTTCCTTTGGTGGAGTATTCTGGCACAAATGTCAGTTTTGATGTCGTCTCCATGCTGTGATTTTGAGTGGCTGTTTTTAAAATTTAGTTTTTTCCTACTACAAGGTTTCGAACTGCTGATATATTGTGGTTGGGATGGGATTCTAGACCCGTTAGTTCTTCGCTTATCTTTTCCTTTGTGTGGCTGATATGCCTGGTTCCCTAATTATTTGCTGTCCTTTTCTAGTTTTTTTAGGTGTTGGTGTCGTCATTGGCTCAATTAATTCATTGATGGAGGGGAGCCTGCAGGTTCGACCTTTTCTTTTTATTGTGCCTTTTATTGGATTGTGAATGCTTTGTGCTTTGTTATTTATTTTTTCACGTACCTTGTTCACTGGAGTTGTTTCTATGTTTCCTGGTTTTCTCTGTTTTTTGGTTCTCCTCCTTCCAGCAGGTTCATTGCTCTCCTTTATGTGAACTTAGACATCTGTAACCCAGGGTGCTATTTGATCTTATTGCCTCTTTTCCAGACAGGGAATTAGCGTTTCTTTTTTTTGCCAATTGGTGGCTTGTGGCTATGTGGGTACCTGATTCGTCTTCTCTTGGAAGATGGGGGCGAGGGGGTTCAGGGATTCTTGCTTTGAGTTGGGTCCATTGGAATCTATTAAATGATTTGCATGTGCTAAAACAGTGTTTGAAGCCTCCCGTGTGGCCTCTTTCAGTGATTAGTTTTTTTCCTTTTGCATTGTTTGATTTGTGAAAATTAAAAATATTAGTATATCATTTTTTTAAAGTTAAGTTTTAGGAGCAGGTTGTGAGTTTTGTAGCGTTATAGGGTGAGAAGTAACTAAATTAAAATTATTTAATACATATTTTTTGTTAATAAATAATTTCTAAATGAAAATGTTTATTTGTATTTATAATAATATTTGTAGGTATTTGTGGTATGTATTTAAAATTGTAATATGTTTTTATTTTTTTACTTTTTAATATTAAATATATTTGTATTTTTTATTCAACATATTTATATTTTTCTTTATTTACTTTGTTTTTTAAATGATTTTTTGGGGTTCAAAATATTTTGTTTGTTTTTAATGTTGCACTGACTGGAGTGGGAATAGTAAATTGTACTCCTCCACAATCCAACACTTTCCCTACTGATGTACTGATTGGAGTTGGAATAGTAATTTTTACCCCTCCGCAACCCAACACTTTCTCTACTGTTGTACTGACTGGAGTAGAAACAGTAAATGTTACCCCTCCGCTATCCTACACTTCCCCTACTGTTGTACTGACTGGAGTGGGAATAATACCTTTTCCCCCTCCACAATCCAGCACTTGCCGTGCTGTTGAACTTTTTGCATTGGGAATAGTAAATTGTACCCCTCCGCAATCCAACACTTTCCCTACTGATTTACTGTTTACTGGATATATATATATATACATATTTAAACTCTGGCACTATTCTCTATTTCGAAGCGACTTGTAGAAGGAATAATAACGAGAAAAAGACATTGCATGAAATGAATTAAGCAATTGTTGTTTTCGTATTCCTGAAGGCGGGAATTTTACATTCAGAAATCATTAACAACCTCGAAACAAAAGTGCGGAACGAATACAAACTAGATACTTTGTTTCAAAACGTTTCTCTATAGTTACACCATTGCAAAAAAAAAACTTGTTTTTCAAAAAATGGAAGTGTGTAGGGTCAAAAGCTCGAACAAAGCAGCTGCAATGTTCTCTGCCAATAGCTGTGAAGAACTGTTTTTGGATACAAGAACAACACACAACCTATCGCAGATCCGACTCTATCCAACTCTAAAACAACTCTTTGTCCAAATCGAAAAACAATACAAGCGTGAAATCAGCAAGAGTTGGGAAGCGTTAACACTACAACGAACAACAAATATTTTTTATTGTTCAGTTACTAAAAAACTTACAATTAAAACAACATTATACAATTCTTCTTACATTTCATACATTATTAACACCACATAATTAAAATAAACTTTTCATCAATGTATAAAACCAAATATAAATAAAACCATCCTCATTGTCCACAGTTAAGCAATTTCTTCTCCACTATTTCTATAAACTTCAAAAGTCTACCTGTAAATTGCAAGCTTTCTCCTTGTAAACTGGCTATGACTGCTTGTCAGCATGTTCGCATAATTTGACTATTAAAGTCCGACCTTAACAGCCTCCTACGTTCCTCTATTAGTGCAGGGCAGCTACAGATGAAATTACAAATGTCTTCCCTCTTGTAATAACAGAGGTGACACACCCTCTCACTACTCATCAATTTCCATGGAGGGGCGTCTCCAAGAAATTGGCTATTTCCAAATTGGAGATTCATCAGCTTCAGCTTTGCCCTTTGGCTATTTAAGTCTCCTAAATATCTTTGGGGTTTTAGCATACCGTACGAAGCAATAACTGTCCATGCATGGGATCTCTTTGCCAGTACTGCTTTATCCCATAAAGATGAAATTTTTTTGCTGCACCCATTTATGACTCTATTAAAAGCCAGCTGTGAAAGAGGTAAGGCCCATAGTTGTTCCGCATTGAACATATCTATTGCCAGTTTGAAATATTCATGGGCCTGCTTATGTTTATAATCGCATATTGCCTCCTAAACCACTGTCATAAGCGAGGAATTATTATCCCTTCTAATTTTGTGGAGGAATTTTAAATAAGCTCCTAAGCTATTTAGTTTCTGTCGTTTAAGTCCGATCTCAAGTCGGATTTGTGCAGATTAAAAATTTCACGGAAGACTAAACAGGCGTCGGTAGGTCCCTGTCACTAGCTTATCTATGGTGTTGTCAGCACAACCTCTTAAGGTCTCTACTCCATATGCAAGAGTTGGCACATGTTTAACTGACATTTGTAATAGTTGGTTAAGGGGAAACCCTTTTAAGTTATTCTGAAGTTTGGAAAATGCAGCAATTAATTAGTTGTTTCTTCTCTGTAGTGCAGCACACTGGTTTTTACCTGTGCCCCTAGCATCTATTATAACACCCAGATATCTATATTCAGTGACAGATTCTAATCCAGTCCCCTCCATTCTCAATTTTGGTCTTACAGCCAACCCTCTAGTCACCAGCATTGTTTTTGTCTTTTTTAAGTTAATCTTTAGGCCATGAGTGGAGGCGTACTGTGCACTTTCATTAATTAATCCCTTGGTATAGCTAATTAAAACAATATCATCAGCATAAAGTAAATGTGAAACATTAAAACCTGCAACAGTCGGAGAGTGAGAATTAATTTCACTAAGCCTTGATGAAATCCCAGCTAAATACAAGTTAAATAAGGTTGGGGCCAAAACACACCCTTGCTTCAGCCCGTCCCTTATCACCATGTTTTTGGATAAAACTGTGCCTTGGCCCAACCTTACTCTCGTCCAAGTATTAGTATATAGCAATTGTATCGCTCTCAACAAACTCAGTGAGATTCCCTTTTTCGTTAACTTGTTCCAAAGAATATTTCTGTGCACTGTGTCAAAAGCTGAGCTAAAATCAATAAAACATAAGTAAAGGTTCATCTTACGGCTTCTGGCCATTTCCATTATAAGAACTAGCATTTGAATATTAATAATCGTCCCCATGCCTTTAATAAACCCTGTTTGGTTTTTTGGGAGTAAATTTCTGGCAACAACCTAGTCCGTGAAGTCTGTTAGCAGACATTTAGCAAAAAACTTTGCTTCGCAATCCATTAAAGCTATAAGTCTATAGTTAGCAGGATCCGAGACTTGACCAGCTTTGTAAATCGGAGCCAAAATTGAGCCCCTCCATTTGTCTGGGACTTCTTCCTTCCATAAAACCTTATTGAACAAGTTTGACAAGTTCTTTGACCGATATTGTGGATTTTCTTTAAATAGTGCTTGTGGGAGGCCATTTGGCCCTTGTGCACTACTCCGTCTGCTGGAACTTATACTGTTTTCTACTGTTGTCCACTGACTCATTTGCTGGGTGTTTTTCCTTTCATTATCATTGACTTTTGTATTTTCTACTGCATTTACTTCTGTTGGCTTTATCATATTTCTAGTGTAACCTGTCATTGATCCCAAATGCTTCACCCAGACTTCTTCCGATATATTTGACATCAGTTGTTGTTGTTTCCCACCATTGGCTTGATTGACCAGTCTACAAAATTCACGTGCATCTTTACGTTTTGCTACATAATTAATTTTACACCAGAACAGATCAAGCTAGGTTTTTGTTTGTATCCATACTTCTTTTTTTTAGAGTGACCTCAGTTTTGGTAATATCGTACTCCTGACATTAAAGGATGGTTGATTTCTAAGGACCCTCAGCGCATTGTTCAATTTCCTTTTCGCTATCTTAAATTGAACAGTCATTTTTTTGGGAAAAGATGTAGCCGATGTTACCATGCCTTTTGAACGCACAGTATTTTTCTCCACTAGATTAGTTATGAACTGCTCCCAGAGGGTCAATGGATTTTGATCTATTCTATTTAACTCTTCCTCCCACTGGTCTCTTGCGTGCTGTTCGATCTTTTGTATATTATTTACAGTCCAGCTTATCCTTCTATAGGTCAGACCCAGAGGTTCCCCTAACTCAGGGGTGCTTTGTTCGTGTTGGGTAATATGAAGATTGAGGCTGATCTTTTGTGGTTAGTGATCACTTTCCAGTCTATTTCCCACATAATAGCTTATTATTGATTGGTATAATGGGAGAGACACTAAAGTGTAATCAATAACAGCTTTGGATTGTGCCGTAAAATGGGTCGCTTGAGCTGGGATGTCCGGATCCACTCGGCCATTCAAAACTCGAAGGCCATGATGCTCCAGGTTTATCACTGTATCTTTACCCATTTTGTCTAATCGTTGTTTAGTTGCATCACATGCCGGGATATGCCAAAATTGATCAATCTCCTCCAATATTTGAACCCTAGGCGCCCCATGGCAGAAATTCATATTGAAATCCCCTGTCAAGATTATCCAAGGGACTGGATTCATCATGCTTAATGTTATTAATAGGCTCAGTATTATCTCTATTGTTTCTTTTTTTTTTGCTGCCAAGAAGATGAATGTATACATTTATTATCATCAAAGAAGGGATCTTATTTCCTGTGCTAACTGGCCAGATCTTAATTGCTTGAATGTTTGAATGGTTAATTTCCACTTCTTCGATCTTTATTTTTAAGGCCACTGAAACATATATGGCCAAACCTCCTGCTGGCCGCCCCTTCAATTTTGTTTTAATTGCTGGTTTACTATAGCGTAAGTATGCTGGTAACTTAATTTCCTCCTGTGCCCATGTTTCTTGAAAGAGGATTATATGATATCTTCCAATATATGTTAGGAATTCACGAACGTCCACTTTTGCTGCCAAACCCTCTATCTTCCATGAGCAGATGTCTACATTTAGTGCCACAGCCTCTACATTCCATGCCCGGGTGTCACCTTTCTTTTTGTGGTCAGCGATATGGTTTATATCCTGTCATTCTCTTACACCTTTGTCTATCCTGACATTCAAGGCACTCGGTAGCCAGGACCAGTCCGACTTTAAGTAAAGAGTTTTGCTCTCCTTGGCTTCAGTGTAGTTATCAGCCTTAAGGGTAGTATTGTCCCTTAAAGGGGTAATTGAGCTAATCCTTGCCCCTTTCAAGATCGTCATTGTACCCAATTGCTGATTTTTATTGCCCGTTTGTGGACTTTTTGTTAGTTTCTGTCTTCCCCTATCACCTTCTTCATTGACCCTCTTAAACTGTGTGCCTCCACCCTTCGGTTTTAGAAACTGTGGATAGGGTTCCTCCTTTTCTCTTATCATCTCAATAACCCATGTTTCAAATTTCTCTTTTTCAGCCCATAGTTGATCCACTACCTTAGCAGTAGTCCATGTGATCATTGTCGCTACCTCACCTCCCCACAACGGGTTACTTACAAATGTAACTGAATGTAAATCCGTGGACTCTATGTGTTGTAAAGCCTCTATTTCCTTGGTGATTCGAATCATAGACCTACACTACAAAAATATTTGGAAATTAAAAGAGTGCCACGTGGTTTGAGGATATTTACAATGTCCACACATCCTGATACAAGAACCGATATGCTGGAGGAATGGGGGGCCAACAACATGGCTTGCAGTCAAAACATGATGTGTATACTCATTAAATATGCCGAAAAAGATCTTGATGAAATATATATTGCAATGAAATAACTAGAAGAAAAAATATCTAAAAAAGACAAAACAGAATCTGAAAAACTACGTAAAGAAATGGATGAACGTCGTGAAAAATATGAAGACGAAATCCAACAACACAAACATCGTAAATTTTCCAGAGACGAAGCCGATTATAAACATGGGCAAATACTAACATTTGCTAAAAGATTTGAGGCACTAAAAACCACTATGCGAAAAAAGCACCAAAAATGACGGGTGAACCTGGTAGTGAATCAGATGTAAGTGGCAGTGAGAGTGAAGCCACAACCACCACAAACACATTAAGCTCCACCTGTCTTCGGTTTTCTTTTTTTAGAGGAAATGCGTCTAATAAACCTAGACCAAAACATCTCGCGCAACCAAGGACAGAACAGAGGCAGAGGATTTGGCAGAGGCGGTACAAAATCTTCAGAAGTCATAGAAAAACCAGAAGATCAAGGTACAAAAAGATTCTACCCACTCAGGAACAGGACAAAGAGAAACTAGAATCAGAAACCTAATAATCAACCTTTCTGACTATTCCTTGGCAGAAATTGAACATAGAGTACTGAACAAAGGCCTTTCCTTCTGCCCCCAAAAACATGTCAATTATACTGACGCAAAGATCGACCTGTACAAATACGTGAGAAAACTAAAACTCACAAAAATCCATGGCACTAAGATTATCACGAATACTGAGGCACAAGATATCATTGAAAATCCAAGCATCTCCTCGGGAACACGGAATCATTACCCTTTGAAGAAATACCTCATTTAAAAAATCTATATGACCTAGCAAATGAGCTAGAATATAATGAAAGTACAGAACTAACGGTACTCCAGAATTTGGATATTGACACAAAATCATATGAGAGCAGTGGTCTAAAAAGGAAATCAAAATTCTGTCCACAACTCTCACCCGGAACAAAAAAGACTCATTCTCAGAAGCCATAATGTGCGACATTGAAAATATTGAGAAACTAAGAAATAAAAAGACAAGGGAAAACATGTCCATTAAAGAACAACAAGCAATACAGGCACTGGCAAACAATGGAGAGATAGTGATGAAGCCTGCCGACAAAGGCGGAAACCTTGTCATACAAAATGTGGATGAATGTAAAATTGAGGCATATCGTCAACTACATGACCCAAACAAATATAGGAAGTTACCAACAAATGATATAAAAAATGAACTTAGACGAATGGCACGAACATAAACTCTTAAATAATGAAGAACGCCTTTTTCTCCTAAAAGAGAAACCAACCATCCCAACAATCTATTTTTTGCCAATAGTGCATAAAACCATGGTCAATCCTCTGGGCAGACCAATTGTCTCCGCATGTGACTCCATCTATGAAAACATTTCTTCATATATCGATCATTATCCGGCACCCATGGTCACAAATTTGACCTCATACATTCAAGATACAGCTTATTTCCTAAGAATGCTTTCAAATATATCATGGAGTCCAACATATTTACTCATCACCATCTATGTAGTCTCCATCTACACGTCCATTGAACATTCAGTAGGGCTGAATGCATGTGCATATTTTTTTAAACAAAGAACTATATAAGAATTAGAACACTCTGCCATGCTTCTAACTATGATCCAAATGTGTATCAATAACAATATTTTCTTATTCAATCATGAACTATAGCACCAACTGTGCGGCTGTGCAATGGGCATTTCCTTCTCCCCCAACTATGCTAATCTAACAATGTGTTGGTGGGAGAAGGAAATTGCTTGGGCCCCAGAGCAAAGCATGGCCTTAGAGAAGATTATACTCTGGACCAGGTACTTTGACGACTTGTTTTTAATTTGGAACGGCAGTAAAGATGAATTCAAACAATTCTTTGATTCACTTAATCACAATGACATCGGCTTATCCTTCACTTGTAACATCAATCGTCACAAAGTAGATTTCCTTGACATCACAATCTATATACATGAAAATCATCTTCAAACAACTCTATATAGAAAAGAGACTGCGACCAACAGCATTTAACATGCTGAAAGGTTTCATCCACAGCCACTAATATGCAGCATTCCTTACGGAATATTTTTGAGGATGAAAAGAAACTGTTCACAAAATGAAAATGCCATAAAAGAAATTGAAACAAGTGCGAACAGATTACGAAAAAGAGGATACCGAGAAAGAGATCTGAACAAAAGCAAGAAAAAAATTGGGAATCTAACTAGAACAGAGATCCTAATCAAAAAATCAAAGGAAGTTAAGAAGCCGGAGGAACAACAAATAACAACTAGATTGATATTAACCTATAGCAAAGAATCCCAAAAAATCCATCAAATTGTACAAAGATATTGGCCACTGTTGAAACAAGATCAAGAACTATCAAAAATAATTGGCTCTGGACCACAAATAACTTTCAGGAAAGCTCCATCGATTAAAGATCTGATAGTCAAAAGCCATTTCAATCGACCAGGAAAGAAATCAAAATGGCTAATAGAACAACAAAATGGCTTCAAGAAATGTAACACTTGCAAGGCCTGCAAAATTGGGGTGAATAAAAAGAATATAAGAGACCCAGAAGGCAGAGTCATTCAAATTGAGAAACGGATCACCTGTTCTACCAAATTTGTGGTCTATGCAATTCAGTGTGACTGTGCAATGCTATACATGGGTAGCACCACCTGCATGCTAAAGAAGAGAATTCTTGAACATATTAGGGCAGTCAAGAACAGAGACCTGACATATGCAACGGCGAAACATCTTTTGACATGCCAAGGCGGGAACTGGCTCAACATGAGTTACTTTGCAATAGACACAGTCGAGACAAATGAGAGACTGGGCGACCAAAACAAAAAACTACGACAATTAGAGTCAACAATCAAAAGGCATGAATTTTGACAAGGAACTTTATTTTCATCTTGAATGAACTTCTGCAAAACTTTTGAACTATCACTGACAACCAAAATGTATATGCCACATACATGATGAAACTATTGCCCTTGGTGTAATCTCAACCCCCACTTGATTAACTTACCCTCAACTCTTTTTCTTTCTTCTTTTTTTTCTTTTATTCCTTTGAAAATGTGGGCACTATACCCTTAATTTATCAAGCGTACAAATAATACCAAGGATGCCTCAGAAAATAAGTCCTTTTGCAGACCATATGTAATAACGATATGAACACTGCCAGAAATATGATTACATATTGTTATTTCGTCCATATAATTGAATGTCTCACGTGTGAGACAGAGTGTGACATGAGGCATCTTTGTTCACAGAGACATATATGCAATTACAAATGACAACAATTATTATTATTTTTTGTTGGGGGCAAAGAAACAATAAGTGAATATGCGTTCAGAAACAAATAGTATCACCACACCATTACTAGTTTAATTTAGAAACGATGTCTGAATTGTGGAGATCTGTTTAAAACTAATGAAAACTACAGGTCCCAGAATTCATGGGTATGATGTAAAAAGGAAATGACATAAAAACAGTCGCAAATGTAGTACCACCTACCGTGACCAAGGCCGCAAGGCTGAAACGCCTCGGTGTGCAGACTAGGCCCTGTTAAATAAATTCCCAAAATGTAAAGTTCCATAGTGCGGCATTTGTTTGTGCAAAAATTGATGTTCCTTTGGCTACTGGGTGAACCGAACACCTGCACCCGCTATTGAGCTGCTCCGGTAATTCAGCCACATTGTTGCAAAAAAAAAAATGTAAAAAATATAAAATAAATAACTAGCGGAACTAAGATTCAAAAAAAGACTGTACAATCAAGTTTTAATTGATACGGCCTTAAGGAGAGCTGAATCACAGAACAGAACGGAGTTGCTAACAGAAAAAACCAAGGAAAATGAGGAAGAAAGTCAGATTAGACTAATAACCACATTCTCCACCGGTAATAAGCAAGTGATGCATATCCTTCGAAAAAATTGGCACATCCTACAGATGGACAATACAGTAGCAAAGATTGTGGCCGATCACCCAAATGTTACCTATAGAAGAGCGAAGAATTTGCGGGACAGACTAGTTCACAGCCACTTTCAACTTCCTAGAAATCCAGAAATCTGGTTGAAACCTAAGGGCTTTTTTAAGTGTTTGGGGTGCAAAGTTTGAGAAATTGCAGTAAAGAAAAAAGAAATTCAGATGGCCAATAAAAAAACTTGGAAAATCAAACAGCTAATAAACTGCAAGAGCCAGTTCGCGATTTACCTACTCGAGTGCCCATGCGCCCTAAAATACGTGGGCAGCACTAAAAATGAACTCAAAAAACGCATCCTTGAACATGTCAGGGCGACAGTGAACTGTGACCGGAGCAATGCTGTCTCAAAACATATGGAGAAGGAACATGCCAGTAATTGGAAGGAATTAAAATTCTATGCCATAGAAACGGTGGGACCCAATCAACGCGGCGGAGACCGTGAAAGAACCTTAAGGCAAAAGTAGTCGAAGCACATTCTGAATTTCAGAACTCTTACCCCCCATGGTCTGAACTAGGACGAAGAATTGCATTATCATCTCTAATAAATCCACGCTATGACCATCTATACATGGACAATGAACAACTTTCTTCCCGTAACAATCATTAATGGTATTTAATAGTAATACACTCACACTCATTTGTTTCCTTAGACACACACACCACACCGCTAAAATGAATTTTAGAAGGACAGTATGTATTTTTGTAGTAAATCGCGCAGTGATCTTACAGGCCGTGGCCACAATACCCACTGGAGGGGAAAGGGAAGGAATGTCATTACACCCTATAATTTGAACCATATGGGTAAAAATACCGATTCACGGTGTTAGAATGCAGTGTACATTACGAGACCCACTGGAGGGGCAAGATATAAGGGAATCGCCCAACAATGGCCCATGAGCGACCTGCGCCATCACACAACACCCCCCCACTAGAGGGAACTAATCCGAGACATCAAATATTGAGTGTTGGAATATAACTATATGCACAACATATACCACTAGGCTTAGCGGTAGGTACAGGAAGTGACATGTTCGACATCACTTCCTGTTTTACAAACATCTCCCTTTTTTCATTTTTACACTTTATTTAAAGCAAACCAACACTTTACTAAATCATCTTGTGATAAAGCGGCGTGTGCCGCGAAACGCGTCGAGGAGTGTTGCTAGAGGCACTGTTATGAGAATAAAATAACAGCGAGCATTATTGGAGTATTGTCGTTATTGGAAAAATGGAGCTGGGAGTGCGCAGGAACTTTTTTTGTGTTCAAGCAAAAAAACGGTGTGATATATATATATATATAAATATACATATATACACACACACACACACACACGTGCGTGCATATGGACCCAAGCTGTGCAACATTACGTAGAAGAGTAATATGGTAGTTACCTGCCACTAGGTGTACCGCAAAACAAACTAGCACACTCGTTGGATGATGTCATCACTGATGTCATCAGTGTTGTCATTTGAGATGCCATCAGTGATGTCATAAATGATGTTGCAGAACCTGTCATTAATAATGTCATATGTGAGGTCATTAGCAGTACATTGCAGGGTGCGAGTTATAGTTAGCTCTGCTAACTATAGCTGGTGGATTTCTGTTTTCTTAGTTCAATACATTAACGTTGTCACTGATAAATTTACCTAACTATGGCCCTAATAACTATATCGGTCGGACGAGCACCCAACCAGCATCGTAGCAGAAATGGAAATGACTGACAAAGAGTCAGCGGTCCCACTTCCATTATTATGATGTGACTGCTTTCTTTCCAGTCAGAAAGTGTACATTTTCTACTGAGGCTTGTGCTGCAGAACTTTAGCACGAGCCTCAATAGAAAATATTCACTTTTAACACATCCATGCACCGTGTGGTAGGCACCATGCGATGTCTGCCACATGGGTATGGATGTTTGAGGGCATCACAGATACCCCCAGGCCTCCTAGTGAAGGCCACAGAGAAAGGGGGCCCTGCTAGGGGCCCCCAAAGTCACTTTCGACAGCATTCTCATGTCAGAAAGGCCGACATGGAAAGGCTGTCGGAAACGGACCTCATAGTCCATACGGCGGTGCCTGAGCAGGCACTGTCGCCAATTGGGATTATTTGTCCGACTGATGCCCAGACGGGATCTCCGATCCTGTCGTAGGTGTCGGTCTGTTCCCCAGCCTGCAGCAGTCTGACAGACCACATCGTAATGCGGAGGTCAGACCACTGCTTCCGATGTTGGGCGGATTGCAAACTGGCAATGAGCCCCAATATCATTACTTTAACCTTTGTTTTTTTCAGTGATTTTCTAAGATATTTTCTTTTTAAAAACAAAAAAAGCTGTGTCTTTTATCAAACTTAACTATAACATTACTCTAACCTAGGTTTTGCACAGTGAATTTCTAGGTTTTTTTTCCACTGTAAAATAATATTTTATTACCATACATAAAGCCAACCCGTAATTGTGCATGGCTGAAGTGGATTGGACACAGGATTTTATGTGTTTTCATGGGGAGGGAGTTCATCAAACACAGAAGAGGGCCCTGAGCAAACAAGTAAGCATGCAGAAGAAAACAGGGGGACAAATACAGCCCCCCTCCCCTAGCCTTTAAAAGTTGCTGAGGACCCCATCCCCCGGTCTTTTTTTTTTATTAAGGGGGGGCTGCATGGCACCGCTCCCCATGCCTAATTACAAATTCCCAGGGCTCTTTATTTATGAAAGGGCAGGGGGGCCACTGGCCCACTCCCCCAGCCGTAATGGGCTGTGGGGACACCATCCTCCAGGCCCCTTCATTAAAGGTCAGTGGGGCCTCGGGGTCCCCCTCCCAAAGCCTTGTTTGGCCATGTGGACCCCATCTCCTAGGGCCTTTACTTTTAATTAAAGGGGAGGTGGCCAAGTGCCCCCGACTCAAACCTTGTTAGGCCCTGGGAACTCCATCCCCCAGAGTCTTTTTTTCAATTAAGCGGAAAGGGCCATGTGATCCCTCTCCCTAAACCTTGTTAGGCCCTGGGGACTCCATTCCCCAAAGCCACTAGTAAAAACAGAGGGAAGGGGGCTGTGCAGATCCTTTCCCTGAGCCTTATTAGACCCTGGGAACCCATTAATGTAGGGCCTCAGCAGTTATAGACCCCGGGGACCCCAACCCCCAGGGCCCGCACTATGAAAAGTGAGTGCCCTCATGCCCACCCAGGGCACCAACCATACATTTGTCAGGGACCACGGGGGAGCCCCAGGGCACCCACAAACCCGGTCAACTCCCCAAATGCAGCGGGAGCCAGCAATGCTCCTGCCCAGAGGGAGCCGCTACTAATGCTGCTCCCTCTGGACGGGAGCAATAGTTTGATCTGTTTCCTTGCCCACATCACAGCATTTTTTAAGTTTCCGCTAGCTGGAAGCAGACTTTGTGTTTGCTCCCGCTTGGCGGGAGGTTAAAAAATGCTCCCACTAAGCAGTAACAAACACTGGTTTTCCTACCCACGCCGGTGCGGCAGGGAAACTGCTATGTCCTGGGGTTGGGTTCCCTGGGACATAGCTAGTGAGCTGGCACCAGGGAATGGGGCCCTTAGGCTATTAATGAAACAGGGAGTGGTGCCTCCTGGCCCCCTTCCTTTTAAGTAGTTTTGTGGAGCCAGGAGACGGTGTCCCTGGGGCCTTTAGAGGCTTGGGGAGGAGGACCGCACGACCCCCCTCCCATTTCAGGCACATTTCGGCCCCAGGGATGCTTTGTGACTGCCCGGTTGTGACTTGTCCTATTGTAAATTTTCACCTGGACTGGTAACAGTTCTTGGATCCTGGGCCACTGTATCTTGTTTTCATTTCCGCTGCCATGTTGACAGATAAATGGTGCCTACTTGCTTTTGCTTTTCTTTAGTTCTTGCCTTTGGTTTGGTAATCTCTCCTTATCCTCACAGCTAAAGTGCTTAACTTTCTATTGGACTCTGTTAATGTGGATCATTGTTGCATTAAATGTATGTAATACACAAAACCTTCACATGCATCCGAACCCATACATGTTCATTTTGTAATCTGCTTGTATGCAGTAGTAACCGTTCCACTTAAAGGGATTAGAAATCCCTTTGTCTCTGGTTTGTGCTATATTACATGAATAAACAAACAAACATATAAATAAATTACCATAGCTAAAACTGAATGAGCCCAATATTGGGGTCAGATGTTTTATTATCATAGCGGTGGCACTTGGGCTTAAAATAATTTACCTTTCTTTGTTGCAAAAAATTCCACCAAGCTCTGGGCCTCCTCCTGGATTCGGGTTTCTAGACTATTCTTCCCGAGTCCGAGATTCCTCAGAGTCGTTGTGCCAAAGCGTCTCTGCTGCTTCCAGTTGTGTCCAGTGGAAAATATAACTCCTAAGTAGTCAATTTTGAGTTACATTTTCAGTTCATTATCTCTTCAATGTAATGTATACATTTTATTTTTAGGTCTGGCTAAAGAATGCTTTGGTCCTCTCTGCTAACATAGTGAGGTACTCTGTGCAAGAGGCTGCAAGAGAGTTTGGTTTGTCAAGGACTTTCAATTTTGAACTATAAATACCATGCTTTCTCCTTCTCTCTGCAACTCATTCAGCTCTTGTCCCTGCCTTTACTAGCTTATGAAAATACAATTTTAAGATAGACTCGCTGACACATTGTGGGATCTACAATTGTCTTCCTCCCTTACACATCATGGGAGATCTATATTTGGATTCATTGGGGTCGATTCACAGAACTAATCTGAGATAAAATCCTAAACTTCCTGCTTTTGGTATTCACAGAAGGCATTTAGTAGTAGTAAAATTAGGACTCCTAACTTTACTACTACTAACCTGAGATAAAATCCTAAACTTACTACTTTTGGAATTCACAGAAGGCATTTAGTACTAGTAAAATTAGGGGCCAGATGTAGGTGGCCATTTACCGGCCGCTAACGGCCGATTTCGGCCGTTACCGACCGGTAAATGGGTTTTTGGGATGTAGGGGGCCAATTTTACCGATTCGGTAAATTTACCGAATCTGTAAATTTACCACATCTGTAAAATACCGATTCGGTATTTTTACCGATTCGGTAACTTCTAGATGTAGGTGGGACTCTTCTGAATCCAAAAGGCCTTTCAGATTCGGTATTTTACCTCCCAATCCAATTGGGTGGTAAAATACCGAATCCTGGTGTGCTTGCACACAGGAGAAGTGTGGCTCAATGGTTAGAGCGGCAGACCCTGATGCAGAGGTCTAGCCCGGGACCAGGGTTCAATTCCCGCCTCGGCGCGTCTTGGGCTCAAAATTCCACGCACCTGATAATTCTCGCCTCGGTGCCTATTCCAATCATGGAGTCCCACTCTGTAACTCTGGGCAATAGCTTGCTTAATCTCCACAAAGGCCCCCACAACGCTAAGGATGCCTGGCCTCCACCTTGGGGGTGCCCAGGAGTGGACACCTCACAGGGAAAGCCAGGATGGGTTCCACAGCGGTATTCGTACAAGCCTCTTGGGACCCTTGCGGGTGAGTAGTGCGCTATACAAGTATCAATTTACATTTATTTTTTTACACATGTGTGCATGCACACCTATGCCATGTGACAGACAGACATGCCCTTAGGGCATGTATGTGTGCCACATGGCACACATGCCAGTATTTGGGGTGCTAGAGGGTGTCAAAGTGACACCCCCTGCACCCTTGCTGGAATCGGTATTTACTGATTCTGTAAATACCGATTCGGTAATGCCCATTGATTCCTATGGGCTTCAATGCCCATTGGAATCAATGGGCATTACCGAATCGGTATTTACAGAATCGGTAAATACCGATTCTTAACAATTCGGTATTTACCGAATCTGTAATACCTACACCCCCCCCCTCTATTTTACCACTTCTTAAATACCGAATCGGTAAAATTCGGTATTTAAGAAGTGGTAAAATAAAATTACCTACATCTAGTCCTAGGACTCCTAACTTTACTACTACTAACCTGAGATAAAATCCTAAACGTACTCCTTTTGGAATTCACAGAAGGCATTTAGTAGTAGTAAAATTAGGACTCCTAACTTTACTACTACTAAATGCCTTTTGTCAATACCGAAAGTCGTAAAGTTAGGATTTTGTCTCAATTTAGTAGTAGTAAAGTTAGGAGTCCTAACTTTACTACCACTAAATGCCTTCTATGAATGAATACCAAAAGTAGTAAGTTTAGGATTTCATCTCAAATTAGTCCTGTGAATCGGCCCCATTCTGTTTTTGTTTGAGATATATATAATGCTAGCTCTTAGATTCCAATAGTTTCACCTGTTATGTTATGTTATGTTAATTAAAATTTATAAAGCGCACATACGCCCATGGGCTTCTTGGCGCTGGGAAAGAGATTAATAACACAACAAGGAAATTACCTGCATGCCCACATCCCTGTACACGGCCGCTCTTTTTCAAAAAGTAGCTCAGTGCCAGGATATCCTCCCAGATTATAATGAGTTTTACAAATCTGCATAACACAATAGTGTTCAGAGGTAGGTTCATAGGGTAACCACACTGCACCCACTGTCAGTAATATAGACAACGAGAGCTCAGATCTGTATCCCACTGGAGGGGTAAGGCTGCTGAGAAGGATTCCTGTCAGCAGGGTCACTATACACACTGTGCCCCTGTGGCAGCTGCACTGCATCGTGTAAGCAATGGACAGCGTTCATCGACTGCCAACCCTGAATGCCCTTGTTCTTCATCGCCTGCTAATACTGCTCCACAGTGCATCTGTTTGTCTGTCAGTCCATCCATCCACTTACTCAATGTATACCCAATTCACAAAGCTTTGCACCATTAGTAGGAATAGGTCAAGAGTAAGTCGTACAACCCCACAGAGTAATCACTTCATATTCACTGAGTGAATCTTTACAGTAGTCATACTTATATATAGACAGCTTAGATTTCATCCATTCATAACCCAATGAATAGCACCTCCTGCTCTCTGAACCCTGCCTGCTTTTTAATTCTCTCATAAGCTGGAAGAATGGCTTAGGGAGCTACACATACAATGCTGGAAAGGCTGTGCAGCTCACACATTCAAATGCTTCCATCCTCTTGTTCTTCAAGGTTGGTAAATTGAGTGCCATAAAACTAAATCTCAATAACTGCAATTATTTACAGAGCTTAGAAATGACTGTAGAGTGACATGAAGCACTATATAAAAATATTGTATTTGCTGATTAACTGTGCCATTGTGAAGCAAGAGCTACCTACCTTTGCCCCTTGTAAGTTCCTGGTAAGTTGCATTTGTAGGGCGTCCAACAAGCTCTTCGGAGTGGGAGATTAGACCATCTCTTATGGCCTGGCATCCGTTCAGCACAACTACTGGCTTCTGCCCCAGCCACACAGTGAAAACATTCCCGTAGGTCTTTGCAAGCTGGGGGTGGAAGGTACCATGCAGCAATTTAATAGAACAGCAAACAAGAGAAAAGAATGTACTAACCCTACAAAATAAACATGTGATCTCACGGGAGAAGGTAAGTACTATCCATTTCAGACTCTGTGCTGCCTGGTCAAAGAATGTTAGCTACGCTCTACGTATGTTACTTTATGTAGGGTAGTAAAGCTGGCGAAACATCCAGGAAGATAGCAGCCAACAGAAACCTTGCCCCTTCCTAGGTATTATTTACCTTTTGAGAATTTAAGGTACTCTTAGCAAATCATCACATTTGAAATTGTCTTAAGTGAGTAGTATAAATGATGGAGTGTAAAACAACTAATTTAAAAGGTGCACAGCTTACAGTTCATGTACACAAGAGGCCCTGATGGGATCCAACTGTCTGCCCTAAACCAAAATCTCTTCCCTAATTTATATTGCACATTGCAAATGCAGCTCAAACTCTATGTCCTCCAGCTTTCAATGATGGAATTATCTGTTTCACTAATAATGAGGTGTACATCTATCAATCAATAGTTTTATTGGAAAAATCTCTCTTGGTGTCAAATTAACAAAGAGTTTTCTGTGAGTAGTTGAGTCACACTCCAGGCCTAGGCATTGTTTATCCGTGTATTTTCAAGACTAAAGCATACGTACCCATGAAAGAAGCTGTGTAAATCACAAATTCGCTAGCCTGGATTGAAATTAGGTCTTAGTAGCAGCTAGACACATACCTGAATTCCCTCATGTGATCTCGACTCTTGCATAAACACTCTCATGCACCTGTTTAAAGACTTTGCTATGGAAATAGCACACAGGAGTTTATTGAAGTCATGGTCCTCTCACATCAAGCTCACTAGACTGTCTAAAAGAATGACGATGCCACATGCATGCAATGTAATGTACTGTACTGTCCAGGGTGAACGCTTGTTTGTCTTAAGGTTCAAGTGCTACATAAATAGACAGTAGGCAAATACCAGGGACCTGGTGCAAACATAATGTCTTGTGGGAACTATGAAATTAGACTTGTGCCGCAGATACATGCTCTGCACTAGCAACCTTTACACCCTGTCTTTTGATATGAGACAACATATAATGTATAATTTTAATGGAGATGGTCACTCTTGCATAATAAACAAAATTATACGTTACATGCAGACAAAAAAACACTATTTTGCCCACCACACCAGAGACAACATTTCACTTCAAAATAGTATCTATATTGCCTTATCTCTAGGGGAGACCCACTTTCTTATTGTAAAGTATGTTCTTAATGGCCTGTTGTACAATTAACCGCAGCTTCTCATCAGACATATACCTTTTTCGTCAAGTCAAAGATTTAAAATTCTAGAGGATTCAACTCCAATGCTAAGCAAGATCATGACAGAACTTGAATTTTGGCCACCTTCAGACATCATTTCCAGGGAGAGTCCGCTTCCTCCCTACTTGCTGTTGATAATGTCAATTGATAAAAGCAACAGACAAAGGGTTACAATTTGGCAATATCTTACAGTCCAGGACATCCAAGAGACACAAGAAAAGCTAAAACTATCTAACTAGAAAAAGTTGTCAGGAGTCTATAAGGTACTTTGGAGTTTCAGACATGGTCCAGAGATCATACCACCATCAATACCAAAATTGCCACAAAAGTTGTCAAAGATCACATGACTTAATCTGACAATAAAACACACAAAAGGTAATTGGAGGAATTCCTGCAATTTGTCTAAGCACGGGTATTCACTCGGGGTAGCGTCCCAACCAATCGTTCTTTTGCTCACCATGCCACCTCAGTTTGGACTCCGCCAAATGCATTCCTCATTCCTATTGGTTGGCTTTATGATTATCCGTAACATGCCCCTATACCTTTTGATCCTAGCTCTCCTAAATAAAGGTTCAATGGTAAAATAGGAGGCCCAGTGGGAAACATCGTTTACAATGCTGGGATTACATTGTGATGCCATTACATCGCGGTTTTTAGAACGCAAGTCGTTAAAATGACTTGCGCTGGATGGCGATCTAGGACAAGGAATAGAATAATTTACTATCCAACACCTTCCCTACTGTACGTAGACTGGGGTTGGAATAGTAAATTATACTACTCCTAAGTCCAGCGCCCTCCAACTCAAGTGATTGTAATGACTTGCATTGTAAAAACCATGATGTAATGTACCGCGATGTAAATGTATGCGTTGTAATGTCATACATCTAGGCCCAGGAACAAAATGGACTACTTTTTTACTGGTTATCTGTATTACTCCTGGGGATATCACACGAAACCGTTACTTGGGCCTCTTTCTTCAGGCCCTTTTTAGGTACCCTCTGAATTGGTTGGCTTGGTATTTAAAGAATGTTTAATGGATAGAAATCCCAGTTATGGAACTCTCGGAGTTGGGGGATGGGAGAAGGAAGAGCTATGATTGAGAATAGTTACCATAGAATGTTGAGGCCTCGTGGTTCCTCTAGAAGGGTTTAACATCTCTGAGGGAGGAATGAACCAAGAAAGATGGCTCCAGGTGGAATAGGCAGCCAGGCCTCCATCAAGAATTTCCATCAATATTTCTGAGCAACAATTGTGGCTTCTGCAATCTCCACAGTTGAAATAAAGTTTAGCATGTTTCATCAGTGCAGGTGGTGAATGAGTGCTGAGGTTGCACTAAATTCTTTTGGCTCTGACCCTTTTGCAAGAACAGGGTTCTTGGCTGCAGTTGAGTGAAATCCGTGAGCCTCCAACTTTGATGTAGTTTCTGCTACGGGTGTGGGGAGGCTACCAGATTTGCAATTTAATTTTAGAGAATGTAATATGTCTCTGTGACTGAATGCTAGTGAGTTTGTGTGTTTGTGTTTGAACCCGTGCCTGATTGATAAGAGAAAATTTCAAAAAGGGGGTGGTGATGGACAGAGTATCTGAGTTAATCAGAACACTCCTACCCAGTCAACAGATCAGGGCTTGATCCATCACCGTTTTTTTAGCTCACTGCACCATCCCAGTTCAGAACCTGGCTATATGCAAATTAGTCTGTCCCTGGCCCAGTGCATCATGGGAACAGGGCAAACCAAACTACCAAGCCAATTCTTCACTGGAAAGGAAACAAGCTTCCGGGGACCGGTTTCTGGCATTACAGCCGTCTTCGGCCCGGCTTGCTTGAATCCTGATGGTGCAGTGAGCAAGGGACTCATGTCTGAGCATACCCTTCCACACTCATGGTGGCCAAAATAATTTCAAAAAGGGGGTGGTGATGGACAGAGTATCTGAGTTAATCAGAACACTCCTACCCAGTCAACAGATCAGGGCTTGATCCATCACCGTTTTTTAGCTCACTGCACCATCCCAGTTCAGAACCTGGCTATATGCAAATTGGTCTGTCCCTGGCCCAGTGCATCATGGGAACAGGGCAAACCAAACTACCAAGCCAATTCTTCACTGGAAAGGAAACAAGCTTCCGGGGACCGGTTTCTGGCATTACAGCCGTCTTCGGCCCGGCTTGCTTGAATCCTGATGGTGCAGTGAGCAAGGGACTCATGTCTGAGCATACCCTTCCACACTCATGGTGGCCAAAATAATTTCAAAAAGGGGGTGGTGATGGACAGAGTATCTGAGTTAATCAGAACACTCCTACCCAGTCAACAGATCAGGGCTTGATCCATCACCGTTTTTTAGCTCACTGCACCATCCCAGTTCAGAACCTGGCTATATGCAAATTAGTCTGTCCCTGGCCCAGTGCATCATGGGAACAGGGCAAACCAAACTACCAAGCCAATTCTTCACTGGAAAGGAAACAAGCTTCCGGGGACCACCCCTTGTTGTAAATAATTTTGTCCACCCTAAGCGTGGAAGGGTATACTCAGATGTGAGTCCCTTGCTCATTGCACCATCAGGATTCAAGCAAGCCGGGCCGAAGACGCCTGAAATGGCAGAAACCGGTCCCCGGAAGCTTGTTTCCTTCCCAGTGTAAGAATTGGCTTTTGTAGTCTGGTCTGCCCTGTTCCCATGATGCACTGGGCCAGGGACAGACTAATTTGCATACAGCCAGGTTCTGAAACTGGGATGGTGCAATGAGCTAAAAAACGGTGTTGGATCTAGCCCTGATCTCTTGACTGGGTGAGAGTACTCTGCTTAATTCAGAGACTCTGTCCATCACCACCCCTTGTTGTAAATAATTTTGTCCACCCTAAGCGTGGAAGGGTATACTCAGATGTGAGTCCCTTGCTCATTGCACCATCAGGATTCAAGCAAGCCGGGCCGAAGACGCCTGAAATGGCAGAAACCGGTCCCCGGAAGCTTGTTTCCTTCCCAGTGTAAGAATTGGCTTTTGTAGTCTGGTCTGCCCTGTTCCCATGATGCACTGGGCCAGGGACAGACTAATTTGCATACAGCCAGGTTCTGAAACTGGGATGGTGCAATGAGCTAAAAAACGGTGTTGGATCTAGCCCTGATCTCTTGACTGGGTGAGAGTACTCTGCTTAATTCAGAGACTCTGTCCATCACCACCCCTTGTTGTAAATAATTTTGTCCACCCTAAGCGTGGAAGGGTATACTCAGATGTGAGTCCCTTGCTCATTGCACCATCAGGATTCAAGCAAGCCGGGCCGAAGACGCCTGAAATGGCAGAAACCGGTCCCCGGAAGCTTGTTTCCTTCCCAGTGTAAGAATTGGCTTTTGTAGTCTGGTCTGCCCTGTTCCCATGATGCACTGGGCCAGGGACAGACTAATTTGCATACAGCCAGGTTCTGAAACTGGGATGGTGCAATGAGCTAAAAAATGGTGTTGGATCTAGCCCTGATCTCTTGACTGGGTGAGAGTACTCTGCTTAATTCAGAGACTCTGTCCATCACCACCCCTTGTTGTAAATAATTTTGTCCACCCTAAGCGTGGAAGGGTATACTCAGATGTGAGTCCCTTGCTCATTGCACCATCAGGATTCAAGCAAGCCGGGCCGAAGACGCCTGAAATGGCAGAAACCGGTCCCCGGAAGCTTGTTTCCTTCCCAGTGTAAGAATTGGCTTTTGTAGTCTGGTCTGCCCTGTTCCCATGATGCACTGGGCCAGGGACAGACTAATTTGCATACAGCCAGGTTCTGAAACTGGGATGGTGCAATGAGCTAAAAAACGGTGTTGGATCTAGCCCTGATCTCTTGACTGGGTGAGAGTACTCTGCTTAATTCAGAGACTCTGTCCATCACCACCCCTTGTTGTAAATAATTTTGTCCACCCTAAGCGTGGAAGGGTATACTCAGATGTGAGTCCCTTGCTCATTGCACCATCAGGATTCAAGCAAGCCGGGCCGAAGACGCCTGAAATGGCAGAAACCGGTCCCCGGAAGCTTGTTTCCTTCCCAGTGTAAGAATAGGCTTTTGTAGTCTGGTCTGCCCTGTTCCCATGATGCACTGGGCCAGGGACAGACTAATTTGCATACAGCCAGGTTCTGAAACTGGGATGGTGCAATGAGCTAAAAAACGGTGTTGGATCTAGCCCTGATCTCTTTACTGGGTGAGAGTACTCTGCTTAATTCAGAGACTCTGTCCATCACCACCCCTTGTTGTAAATAATTTTGTCCACCCTAAGCGTGGAAGGGTATACTCAGATGTGAGTCCCTTGCTCATTGCACCATCAGGATTCAAGCAAGCCGGGCCGAAGACGCCTGAAATGGCAGAAACCGGTCCCCGGAAGCTTGTTTCCTTCCCAGTGTAAGAATTGGCTTTTGTAGTCTGGTCTGCCCTGTTCCCATGATGCACTGGGCCAGGGACAGACTAATTTGCATACAGCCAGGTTCTGAAACTGGGATGGTGCAATGAGCTAAAAAACGGTGTTGGATCTAGCCCTGATCTCTTGACTGGGTGAGAGTACTCTGCTTAATTCAGAGACTCTGTCCATCACCACCCCTTGTTGTAAATAATTTTGTCCACCCTAAGCGTGGAAGGGTATACTCAGATGTGAGTCCCTTGCTCATTGCACCATCAGGATTCAAGCAAGCCGGGCCGAAGATGCCTGAAATGGCAGAAACCGCTCCCCGGATGCTTGTTTCCTTCCCAGTGTAAGAATTGGCTTTTGTAGTCTGGTCTGCCCTGTTCCCATGATGCACTGGGCCAGGGACAGACTAATTTGCATACAGCCAGGTTCTGAAACTGGGATGGTGCAATGAGCTAAAAAATGGTGTTGGATCTAGCCCTGATCTCTTGACTGGGTGAGAGTACTCTGCTTAATTCAGAGACTCTGTCCATCACCACCCCTTGTTGTAAATAATTTTGTCCACCCTAAGCGTGGAAGGGTATACTCAGATGTGAGTCCCTTGCTCATTGCACCATCAGGATTCAAGCAAGCCGGGCATAAGACGCCTGAAATGGCAGAAACCGGTCCCCGGAAGCTTGTTTCCTTCCCAGTGTAAGAATTGGCTTTTGTAGTCTGGTCTGCCCTGTTCCCATGATGCACTGGGCCAGGGACAGACTAATTTGCATACAGCCATGTTCTGAAACTGGGATGGTGCAATGAGCTAAAAAACGGTGTTGGATCTAGCCCTGATCTCTTTACTGGGTGAGAGTACTCTGCTTAATTCAGAGACTCTGTCCATCACCACCCCTTGTTGTAAATAATTTTGTCCACCCTAAGCGTGGAAGGGTATACTCAGATGTGAGTCCCTTGCTCATTGCACCATCAGGATTCAAGCAAGCCGGGCCGAAGACGCCTGAAATGGCAGAAACCGGTCCCCGGAAGCTTGTTTCCTTCCCAGTGTAAGAATTGGCTTTTGTAGTCTGGTCTGCCCTGTTCCCATGATGCACTGGGCCAGGGACAGACTAATTTGCATACAGCCAGGTTCTGAAACTGGGATGGTGCAATGAGCTAAAAAACGGTGTTGGATCTAGCCCTGATCTCTTGACTGGGTGAGAGTACTCTGCTTAATTCAGAGACTCTGTCCATCACCACCCCTTGTTGTAAATAATTTTGTCCACCCTAAGCGTGGAAGGGTATACTCAGATGTGAGTCCCTTGCTCATTGCACCATCAGGATTCAAGCAAGCCGGGCCGAAGACGCCTGAAATGGCAGAAACCGGTCCCCGGAAGCTTGTTTCCTTCCCAGTGTAAGAATTGGCTTTTGTAGTCTGGTCTGCCCTGTTCCCATGATGCACTGGGCCAGGGACAGACTATTTTGCATACAGCCAGGTTCTGAAACTGGGATGGTGCAATGAGCTAAAAAACGGTGTTGGATCTAGCCCTGATCTCTTGACTGGGTGAGAGTACTCTGCTTAATTCAGAGACTCTGTCCATCACCACCCCTTGTTGTAAATAATTTTGTCCACCCTAAGCGTGGAAGGGTATACTCAGATGTGAGTCCCTTGCTCATTGCACCATCAGGATTCAAGCAAGCCGGGCCGAAGACGCCTGAAATGGCAGAAACCGGTCCCCGGAAGCTTGTTTCCTTCCCAGTGTAAGAATTGGCTTTTGTAGTCTGGTCTGCCCTGTTCCCATGATGCACTGGGCCAGGGACAGACTAATTTGCATACAGCCAGGTTCTGAAACTGGGAGGGTGCAATGAGCTAAAAAACGGTGTTGGATCTAGCCCTGATCTCTTGACTGGGTGAGAGTACTCTGCTTAATTCAGAGACTCTGTCCATCACCACCCCTTGTTGTAAATAATTTTGTCCACCCTAAGCGTGGAAGGGTATACTCAGATGTGAGTCCCTTGCTCATTGCACCATCAGGATTCAAGCAAGCCGGGCCGAAGACGCCTGAAATGGCAGAAACCGGTCCCCGGAAGCTTGTTTCCTTCCCAGTGTAAGAATTGGCTTTTGTAGTCTGGTCTGCCCTGTTCCCATGATGCACTGGGCCAGGGACAGACTAATTTGCATACAGCCAGGTTCTGAAACTGGGATGGTGCAATGAGCTAAAAAACGGTGTTGGATCTAGCCCTGATCTCTTGACTGGGTGAGAGTACTCTGCTTAATTCAGAGACTCTGTCCATCACCACCCCTTGTTGTAAATGATTGATAAGAGAGACACATGCACAGCTGTTGCCTATGCCACTCCTGTCATGTGGGAGAGAATCTTGCTTTATTGTAACCTATGTTGTGGCTATTCTGGTTGTTTGTGGGACATTTGCATTGCAGTTCCATAAGATGCAACTTTTTGTGTTTGCGAGGAACAATTGCACTGCTGAGGCATGTTCAGTGCCTGTGTATGTGGGAAGATTGCCATGCTGATGTCTGTGTTGTTCCTGCTTCATGTGTGGGGATTTTACATTTCTACAGTCTGTGCTTCACCTGTCATAAATGTAAGAAAAGTTGCATTTCACTTCTCTTTGTGTGCATATTTTTCTATTATTATGTTTGCCTGTGTGGAGTGGCAATGTGTGCTGTGCTTTACTGGATCAATGTGAACACTGTTGTGATCATTTAATAGGCAACATAGAAACAGGCATAGCAGTGTGTGCTTAATGGTGGCAATGTGGAAGCTGGTTATATAATGCATGCTCTCTGTGGTGTGTTAGTGGACTCGCGTATCGCACTTTCTGTAGCTTGAGGGTAAATTTCCTACCTGAGCATGCAAAACCTATAATCCATACCACCAACTCTAGCACCAAAAGCATCTCTTGCCAGGAATAGCACTTCTCCTTTTTGAGGAACATCACTGCAGTTTTAGCATCTATGGCCAATTTTAACCCCATCATTTACAAGTTGACTGACACTGAATATCACCCTCCAGAGCCCAGCAATATGTAAGAAGCACTGTGTGTTACCTGATGAACGGATACATAATGGACTCACCCTGACAGTTGATGGTACCACCAGACATGGAATTTGGCATTCCAGAAATAACCAACAGACTTAGGTGGGTTAATAAGTACCATATCTGCAATAATATTTCATGTATCAGACACTTTAGACATTTCCTGTGGCAGAGGTGTTTAGTATTTAGTGTTTTGCTTCTGTATGTAATTTTCTGACTGGCACAAACATAATCTGCTGCAGACAATAATAAGCATGGCACTGAGGCAGACCTGGCTGTGAGGATGCACAGACTGCATCCTGAATCTGACTGCCACTGAGGCTAAGGCCTATCTATATCCATCAGCCCTTTTTTGCTTATGTTAACATAATAAGCACTTCACACTTGGACAATTACACTAGTAAAGGGAGTCAGGCCTAATGGAATATGCACCCCAACAGTGCTGGTGTTAAAAGAGCACGTGGCAAAAGTAACCTGGGCATGCGAGCAGGCACAAATAAAAGTGGTTACATAGAGTTTCTTGAATAGGCAGCTGCTTGTCTTGAACCAACATCAATAGGACACCATAGACTAAAGAATCTCTGAGGAAATACCCTGGTTGATGTTGCACACCTCAGTGCAACGCTTGATGAGACAATCCTCTTACTCTGCTAATGAACATACTCCCTTTTGATGTACAAGGGGGAGCAACACTCAGTGCCAGAAAACATTAGCTAGCAACTAAGACCCTGAGTTTTCTTGAACAGAGCCTGTGCAAGTCCTTCTTTGAGAGTTTGACTGAGATAACTGTCTATTAGAAGTAAGTGTAGTTCAGTTTAGGAAAGGTTTATACTTGGTGCACTAAAAACTGCTTCACAAGAACTGTTTCTGAACCTTTGCACCTGAGCACATACCCGGAAGAACTCTCAACTTACTAACTGGTCCTAGTGCTCACTTACTTCTCTCTGTGGGCACTGAGAAGCCCAGTGGAAACAGCAAATGGGGAACGCCTCTGGGTCTTGTAATACGTTGGTTTAAAGTACAAAAGGGAGCATATAAAGTCCCACAGAGCATTGACAAGCTATCAAAATCGTTTGTCATCTTGAAAACACCTTTAGGAGTTTAATTGAGGTGACTTTGTAGTAAGACTGGGCATAGACTAGTTTAGGAAAATACCTAAAAATGCTCCCATATGAAAATGTGCAGCATTAAAAGTATCATTATAATCGAGCAACATTATTTTGGTTGATGGAAGAGCAGTAGAAGAAACATTCAGATTGAAAGGTAGGTATATGTGTTTGTGTAGGTTTGTGTGTGTGTGTGTTTGTGTGCAGGTGTCTGTATATATATGTAAATATATATACATATATATATACACATACATATATCTATATACACAGTCTGTAACCGGCGCACCAAAATAGCGGGTGCAATTTACGAGACCAGACCCAGTCCCGTAGAATTTTTTAAACAGCAAAATATGAAAAAACTGCACTCCTGAGCACGAGGTTGTCACGTTTTAAAGCGTTTTTATTCCATTCATGGAACAGCCACCAACAGATGGTGGCTGTTCCATGAATGGAATAAAAACGCTTTAAAACGTGACAACCTCGTGCTCAGGAGTGCAGTTCCTTCATAATTTGCTGTTTAAAAAAAATAAAATATTTAAAAAATATATATATATATATTTATATATATATATACAATTCAACCTGTTGCTCTTTGCACGGTCCAGGCGCTGCTTTCAGCCGTGGGTAACCCCGCGGTTGAGCAAACGGCTGTAATTGTCCAAATCCCTTTCTTTGCAGAAAGAACTGGGTCGCACTCCACCAATACGTTTCAAAAGTTCCAAAATAATTTTATTTCATAGGATTCCAACATCCAAACCACCAATGCGTTCGATCTCCTACTGAGAGCTTGTTCACGGTACCGCCCCCATGTTTACGACTACATTTCAAGAAAACATGCTCTGATAATGTCATTTCCTATTTTTTTCTGATGCAGGGCATTATGGTTAATGTAGTGCTATATGTACAATGATGTGTTTTAAAAAGAAAACGTGATTTAAAAAAACAATAATAAACAAAAACATTGTGCTTAACATTATCAGCTTGTTTCAGGTGCAAACATTGCATTAATTCATTATGTGGCTTTTTTGGTAGCTTTTCCCCATTCGTAAATACTTAACTTCATTATTAGTATCCAAGTCTCAAATTTCTCACACTTTACTTTTCCAATGCCTCCGGTGGCCTAATTCATTAAACAATGGTGAGAACAATTCATCATATATTTTCCAATATATTTTTGCCTCTAGTGGCCTACCTTATTTAAATATGCATTGAGACCTTTGTCTTGAACTTCTCATGATATAGCAATGCTAGACTTAATGATCTCGATAATGTGAGCCTTATTGTGAAATAGCAAAGTAACTGAAAACTTGTTTGTAAATGATAATATTTGTATATATATATATATATATATATATATATATATATATATATATATATATATATATATATATATATATATATATATATATACAAACATGCACCCAAACACACGCACATACCTTTCAATGGGAATGTTTCTACCTTCAATCTGAATGTTTATATATATATATATATATATATATATATATATATATATATATATAGGCTAATGAAAAAGACCGCCTGGTCGAAACGCGTCGCCAATAAACGTTTTCTAAACATGGACCCTGGAGTGCGAGTCTTCTGTGTTTCCTGTGGCTTCATCGTGCGGGAAACCCTTTCTGGTATATATATATATATATATATATATATATATATATATATATATATATATATATATATATATAAAATTAGTCAAATACCAGCTCTAGCTTGGCATGAGTGACTCTGATAGAGCAACAAAGAATCTATGACCAGTGACCCACCTTCAACTTTTTCTTCGGCTCATGTATCAAGGTGACAATCTGTGTAAAAAGCACTATAAACTATATATTCAGCTGGTAAATATTTACACAGTCAACAGTAATAACAACCACCTTGTGTACAGTACCTGAATAAGGACCTCGTGGTGAAGCACAAATTTCAGGGTCCACAGGTTGCCGATGATGGGCATCGGAGTCGGTCCAGGGGGGTATCTTCTCCTCATCCACTGAAGCTTGAAGTAATGTCCAATGAAGAGAGTGAGAAACAGAGCAATCAACAGCTCAGTGATTGACAGCATGGTAGGTGCCTGTCTCTGCTTCTAGCAGATCTCCTAAACAGTGGAATTTTAAATTTACTCTATGCACTATTCTTCCCTCTTGTCTTAGTAAAATTTATTCCTCATTTATGAATCTTATATCTATTTCTCTAGATGTTTACTGTTCAGTTTTCTATCTCTTTATCGCTTCTCTCTGTATCTCTTCCTATCCCTTTTGTCTCCCTATGTACACTGATTCTATAACATGTCTTTCTTTGCCCTGAATGCCTGTTCTCCTTCCTTCCCTTCTTCTGCTAACCCTTCATTTGACCCCATTCACGCCCTCTCTCTTCCTTTGTCTACTTTCTGTTTCTGTTTTCTCTTAGCCTTTCCTCCTCTATGTCCAGCCTCAATATCTATCTTCTTCAGTATGTATGCAAAGCCTGTGCATCTCTCTCTCCCTTTCTATTTCAGTAAAGATCACCTTCTCAGTCTCATACTTTCTCTCCTTCTCTCCCCTTTTATACTTTGTCTAAGAACCACAGAGGAGGCGTATATTCTTGAGTGTACAAGATAAGAGTTTGGTGTTTGTGTAACATGCATGCTTATCACTTGTAAATTGGAATATTTGCTCTTTCGTCATTGCCCTGCTGTTGTTTGACCTCTTGTAAGGACATGCAAATGCTCTGCCAATAAACACGTCTCTTTTCCTGGGCTTCTGTCCAGTGCTTGGAATCTATGCCAGGACCTGATAACTCATGTATATTTTAATGGGCCAAGAGTGAGCTTTCCGGAATCATCTTGTCCCGACAGAGCAGACAGGGGGGCATATTTACTAGCCCCTAGCGCCGCTGTTGCGCCGCCGTTGCGTCACTTTTGTGTCACAGCGGCGGCGCAAAAGATGCGCCAAGGTGCGGGGTATTTCAAACGTGACGGATCTGGGAGATGCGTCACGTTGTAAAGCTCTGCGCCAGAAGGAGGCGTTCCTGCGCAGGGGGGGGGGGCGTTCCGGCGCAGGAACGCCTCCTGAAAGTGGCTGAGTGAAATCTACAAGATTTCACTCAGTCATTTTGGTGCCTATGCTGCGTCAAAATCCTGCGCCTGCTTGAAGCAGGCGTAAGGATTGACGCAGCTTTGGAATAATAGGGCCCCCCGAGCATTGCTGGAGCTGCGTCGCGCTTGCGACGCAACTCCAGCAATGCAACACTTTTACGGCACAGATGCGTGACGCATCTGTGCCGTTTTTGCCTTGTGGCGGAGCTGCGGCGCACAATAAGTGGCGCATCCCTGCTGATATGCAGGGATGCGCTACTTATTGTAAATATGCCCCAGGGTTTCGTAAGCATAGCGGCATTTGAGATAATATTACTGCCTTGCAAACCCTGATTGAAAAATATCCAATGGGCAAAGGAATGGCCCTATATACTGCCTTTTTAGATTCCTCCACGGCTAGATCGGGTGACGCTGTGGAGGAAACTGGATGCAATGGGGATCTCTAATAATTTGCTGAGACTGATTATAGCATTGCGCTCCTCAACTTGGACTCAGGTTTTTATAGGGGGTAATCAGGGCCTGTTGAATAAAGTACGGACATATAATGTGAATTAGTGGATGAAAAGCAGTGGGTTTATTTTGATAAGGTTGAGGGACATATCTGGCACCAGATCTATAATTTGAATAAAGCAGCACCTATAGCGACGATCAGGCTTGAATTTGGACTCCTCTCGACCTATGTGTTCGCAAATGCTGCATGTTTGAGATGGGGTAATGCCTTAATGAACAGCGCTGAAAAGCCTTTGTGGGCAGCGCTGAGGTAGGAAATATTAGTAAGCCTGATGGGGAAAAGCGTTGTTTTTAGGAATCATGTGAAAGCTTCACTCTTATTTGATAATGTGAATATCAGCATAGTCTCTTTATTAAAACAGGCTCTGAAAACGCTTATTAAGAAGACCATTTATGAAGTCAGTTGTAAGAGAGATACTGCTCTATGTCTAGGTCATTCCGGTAATGATGTAATAGCTGAGAGTAGTATTTATAAACAACTTCAACCGTATGTTGTACGGAATCTCCCGCACAGAGTGCGTAGAACTATCCTTTTGTTATGGATGAATCAGCTGCCCTTAGGAATTGTAACAGGAGCAACGGAGGGATTAGCCAGGCAGGACAGATTCTGTCATCCATGCGGAAGCTTGGGTACAGGATTTAAATCATGTTTTTGTTTGTCCCCTATTACAACTGTTACGACGTCGCTTATTAAAGCCATTGTATTTAAAATATAACATTGCCACAGCCGAGGAGGCCTGGAACTTTTTTTTGCCCCCCCCCCCCTTCTGAACAAGTGTGTTTTAAAATGTATATCTTTTTAAAGCAATTTTTAAATATATTTTAGACATGAACTAATGGGAAGAAGTTGGCTGTGGTATGTTAAAGAGATTCTATGGTAGACAACATTTACTACATATTATAATTAGAATTGTAGGGTCCTCATATTATACATTTGAAGATGTCATGGTATAATCTGAATTATATTTTTCCAGCTACCTGGGTTCAATAAACGCTCAATGGATGAATGGAATTTGCACAGCACTTACGCACCTGCACTTTATCATGTATGCTGCTATGTGAAGTGTACTGCATAATGAATGCATTGTGCGTCTTTTAGGCTACTGCTTGTATTTTTCCCATGGGGTTCATGTGAGCGCATTGTGATTGCTGCGAGTACAGGGTGAGCGTAAAAGTGAAGGGCGAGAAAGAGGAGTGACTTGTCTGAATGCAGGGTGCATTCTCGGACACTTGAAGTAACTCAGCATGTTATTTATGGCAGCGTAGGGTTTCAGGTATAAGTTAAATGATTGTTATTTTGGCATTAATAGGGATCTAGGGTATAGGGAATAATGATTAGGGTTGCCAGCCCATGTTGATGCCCCATACAGGACAGAAATAAGCAGTCACCTAAAGCCGTATTTTCAGCACTTATCTGTGCATACTTCAAACAGCAAATATAAATAGAAACCACGTAATTGTGTTTAAGGGCTGCCTGAATGATCCTTGACTGGTAATTAAAGGGAACAAAGACAGAAGTCATATAACAAATTAATACATACATTTTTATTTATAATCCTATTCAGTGTCTTTAAACAACACATGGCTGGCATTTTTATTTTGGCCACTGTACTTTATATTCCTCACCCTCCACTCCCTCTCCACTCTCTCTCTCTTCTCTCTCTCTTCTCTCTCTCTACTCTCCCTCCACTCTCTCTATTCTCTCCACTCTCTCTCCACTCTCTCTACTCTCTCTCTCTACTCTCTCTCTCTACTCTCTCTCCACTGTCTCTCTCTACACTGTCTCTCTCTCTCCACTGTCTCTCTCTCTCCACTGTCTCTCTCTCTCTCCACTGTCTCTCACTCTCTCTACTCTCTCTCTCTACTCTTTCTCTCTACTCTCTCCACTCTCACTCCACTGTCTCCCTCCACTCTACCTCCACTCCCTCTCAACTCTCTCTCTCTTCTCTCTCTCTACTCTCCCTTCTCTCTCTCTACTCTCCCTCCACTCTCTCTACTCTCTACACTCTCTCTACTCTCCCTCCACTCTCTCTACTCTCTCCACTCTCTCTACTCTCTCTCCACTCTCTCTCCATTCTCTCTACTCTCTCTCTACTCTCTGTCTCAATTCTCTCTACTCTCACTCCATTCTCTCTCTCTCCACTCTCTCTCTCTCCACTCTCTCTCTCCTATCTCTCTCTCTCTTTCTTTCTCCACTCTCAACTCTCACTCCGTCTACTCTACTCTCTCTCTCCACTCTCTCTCCATTGTCTCTCTCTCCACTGTCTCTCTCTCCACTGTCTCTCCACTGTCTCTACCCACTTTCTCTCTCTCCACTCTCTCTCCACTCTCTCTCTCTCTCCACTCTCTTTCTCCACTGTCTCTCTTTCCACTGTCTCTCCACTGTCTCTCCACTGTCTCTACTGTTTCCCCACTCCCTCTCTCTCCACTCTCTCTCTCTCTCCACTCTCTCCACTCTCTCTATCTCCACTCTCTCTCTCTCCAATCTCTCCGCACCCTCTCTCTCCACTCTCTCTCTCTCCAATCTCTCCGCACCCTCTCTCTCCCTCCACTCTCTCTCTCTCTCCACTCTCTCTCTCTCCACTCTCTCTCTTTCCACTCTCTCTCTCTCCACTCTCTCTCCACTCTCTCTCCACTCTCTCTCCACTCTCTCTCCACTCTCTCTCTCCACTCTCTCCACTCTCTCCACTCTCTCCACTCTCTCTCTCTCTCTCTCTCTCTCTCCACTCTCTCTCTCTCTCCACTCTCTCTCTCTCTCCACTCTCTCCACTCTCTCTCTCTCCACTCTCTCTCTCTCCAATCTCTCCGCACCCTCTCTCTCCACTCTCTCTCCACTCTCACTCTCTCTCCACTCTCTCTTTCCACTCTCTCTCTCCACTCTCTCTCTCCACTATCTCTCCACTATCTCTCCACTATCTCTCCACTATCTCTCCACTATCTCTCCACTATCTCCACTATCTCTCTCTCCACTCTCTCTCTCTCTGCTCTCTCTCTCCACTGTCTCCCTCCACTCTCTCTTTCCACTCTCTTTCTCTCCACTCCCTCTCTCTCTTCACTGTCTCTTTCCACTGTCTCTCTCTACTCTCTCCCGCCACTCTCTCTCTCCACTGTCTCTCTCCACTCTCGCTCTCCACTCTCGCTCTCCACTCTCGCTCTCCACTCTATCTCCACTGTCACTCTCTCCACTCTCTCTCCACCCTCTCTCTCTACTCTCTCTACTCTCTCTACTCTCTCTCTCGCTCCACTCTCTCTCTCTTGCTCTACTCTCTCTTGCTCCACTCTCTCTTGCTCCACTCTCTCTCTTGATCCACTCTCTCTCTTGCTCCACTCTCTCTCTTGCTCCACTCTCTCTCTTGCTCCATTCTCTCACTCCTCTCTCTCACTCCACTCTCTCTCACTCCAGTCTCTCTCTCACTCCACTCTCTCTCTCACTCCACTCTCTCTCTCACTCCACTCTCTCTCTCACTCCACTCTCTCTCTCACTCCCCTCTCTCTCCACTCTCAACTCTCACTCTCTCCACTCTCTCTCTCCACTCTCTTTCTCCACTGTCTCTCTTTCCACTGTCTCTCCACCGTCTCTACTCTTTCCCCACTCTCTCTCTCTCCACTCTCTCTCTCCACTCTCTCTCTCTCCACTCTAATCTCTCCACTCTCTCTCTCTCCACTCTCTCTCTCCACTCTCTCTCTCTCCACTCTCAATCTCTCCACTCTCTCTCTCCAATCTCTCTCCACTCTCTCTCCACTCTCTCTCCACTCTCTCTCTCTCCACCCTCTCTCCACTATCTCTCCATTCTCTCCACTCTCTCCACTCTCTCTCTCTCCACTCTGTCGCTCTCCACTCTCTCTCTCTCTACTCTCTCTCTCTCCACTCTCTCTCTCTCCACTCTCTCTCTCTCTCCACTCTCTCTCTCTGCTCTCTCTCTCTCCACTGTCTCCCTCCACTCTCTCTTTCCACTCTTTCTCTCCACTCCCTCTCTCTCTCTTCACTGTCTCTTTCCACTGTCTCTCTCCACTCTCTCTCGCCACTCTCTCTCTCCACTCTCTCTCTCCACTCTCTCTCTCCACTCTCTCCACTCTCGCTCTCCACTTTCCCTCTCCACTCTATCTCCACTCTATCTCCACTGTCACTCTCTCCACTCTCTCTCCACCCTCTCTCTCTCTCTCTCCACTCCCTCTCCACTCTCTCTCTCGCTCCACTCTCTCTCTTGCTCTACTCTCTCTTGCTCCACTCTCTCTCTCTCCACTCTCTCTCTCTCTCTCTCTTCACTCTCTCCACTCTCTCTCTCTCTCCACTATCTCTCTCTCCAATCTCTCCGCACCCTCTCTTTCCACTCTCTCTCTCTCCACTCTCTCTCTCCCTCCACTCTCTCTCTCTCTCTCCACTCTCTCTCCACTCTCTCCCCACTCTCTCCACTCTCTCCACTCTCTCTCTCTCCACTCTCTCTCTCTCCACTCTCTCTCTCCGCTCTCTCTCTCTCCACTGTCTCCCTCCACTCTCTCTTTCCACTCACTTTCTCTCCACTCCCTCTCTCTCTCTTCACTGTCTCTTTCCACTGTCTCTCTCTTCTCTCTCCACTCTCTCTCGCCACTCTCTCTCTCCACTGTCTCTCTCCACTGTCTCTCTCCACTCTCTCTCTCCACTCTCGCTCTCCACTCTATCTCCACTGTCACTCTCTCCACTCTCTCTCCACCCTCTCTCTCTACTCTCTCTACTCTCTCTCTCTCTCTCTCTCCACTCCCTCTCCACTCTCTCTCTCGCTCTACTCTCTCTCTTGCTCTACTCTCTCTTGCTCCACTCTCTCTTGCTCCACTCTCTCTTGCTCCACTCTCTCTTGCTCCATTCTCTCTCACTCCTCTCTCTCTCACTCCACTCTCTCTCACTCCACTCTCTCTCTCACTCCACTCTCTCTCTCACTCCACTCTCTCTCTCACTCCCCTCTCTCTCTCTCACTCCCCTCTCTCTCTCCACTCTCAACTCTCACTCTCTCCACTCTCTCTCTCCACTCTCTTTCTCCACTGTCTCTCTTTCCACTGTCTCTCCACAGTCTCTACTCTTTCCCCACTCTCTCTCTCTCCACTCTCTCTCTCTCTCCACTCTCTCCACTCTCTCTCTCTCTCCACTCTCTCTCTCTCTCTACTCTCTCTCTCTCCACTCTCTCTCTCTCCACTCTCTCTCTCTCCACTCTCTCTCTCCAATCTCCCCGCACCCTCTCTCTCCACTCTCTCTCTCTCCAATCTCTCTCTCTCCAATCTCCCCGCACCCTCTCTCTCCAGTCTCTCTCTCTCCACTCTCTCTCTCTCTCCACTCTCTCTCCCCTGTCTCTCTCTCCACTCTCTCTCCACTCTCTCCCCACTCTCTCTCCACTCTCTCTCCATTCTCTCCACTCTCTCCACTCTCTCTCTCTCCACTCTCTCGCTCTCCACTCTCTCTCTCTCCACTCTCTCTCTCTTCCACTCTCTCTCTCCGCTCTCTCTCTCTCCACTGTCTCCTTCCACTCTCTCTTTCCACTCTCTTTCTCTCCACTCTCTCTCTCTCTCTTCACTGTCTCTTTCCACTGTCTCTCTCTTCTCTCTCGCCACTCTCTCTTACCACTCTCTCTCTCCACTCTCTCTCCCCACTCTCGCTCTCCACTCTCGCTCTCCACTCTCGCTCTCCACTCTCGCTCTCCACTTTCGCTCTCCACTCTATCTCCACTGTCACTCTCTCCACTCTCTCTCCACCCTCTCTGTCTCTCTCTCTCTCTCTCTCTCTCTCCACTGTCTCTCTCCACTCCCTCTCCACTCTCTCTCTCGCTCCACTCTCTCTCTTGCTCTACTCTCTCTTGCTCCACTCTCTCTTGCTCCACTCTCTCTTGCTCCACTCTCTCTTGCTCCACTCTCTCTCTTGCTCCACTCTCTCTCTTGCTCCACTCTCTCTCACTCCACTCTCTCTCACTCCACTCTCTCTCTCACTCCACTCTCTCTCTCTCTCTTGCTCCATTCTCTCTCACTCCACTCTCTCTCTCACTCCACTCTCTCTCTCACTCCCCTCTCTCTCCACTCTTTCTCACAAAGTAGTGTATGTTGCCATGGGCGACCGCAGAAATGTTTCTGGGGGAGCACATTTTTTACTTCATCAACATCCCCCTTGCCTCTTCTCCCCTCTGCCTTGCACCCTTCTCCCCCTCTCCCTTGCACCCTTCTCCCCCTCCGCCTTGCACCCTTTTCTACCTTGCACCATTCTCCCCTCTGCCTTGCCCCCTTCTCCCCTCTGCCTTGCCCCCTTCTCCCCTCTGCCTTGCACCCTTCTCCCCTCTGGCTTGCCCCCTTCTCCCCCTCCGCCTTGCACCCTTCTCCCCCTCTGCCTTGCACCCTTCTCCCCCTTGCACCCTTCTCCCCCTCCGCCTTGCACCCTTCTTCTCTCCGCCTTGCACCCTTCTCCCCTCTTCCTTGCACCCTTCTCCTCTCTGCCTTGCACCCTTCTCCTCTCTACCTTGAACCCTTCTCCCCTCTGCCTTGCACCCTTCTCCTCTCTGCCTTGCACCCTTCTCCTCTCTACCTTGAACCCTTCTCCCCTCTGCCTTGCACCCTTCTCCCCTCTGCCTTGCACCCTTCTCCCCTCTGCCTTGCACCCTTCTCCCCTCTGCCTTGCACCCTTCTCCCCTCTGCCTTGCATCCTTCTTCCCTCTGCCTTGCCCCCTTCTCCCCTCTGCCTTGCACCCTTCTCCCCTCTGCCTTGCACCCTTCTCCCCTCTACCTTGCACCCTTCTCCCCTCTGCCTTGCCCCCTTCTCCCCCTCCGCCTGGCACCCTTCTCCCCCTCTGCCTTGCACCCTTCTCCCCCTTGCACCCTTCTCCCCCTCCGCCTTGCACCCTTCTTCTCTCCGCCTTGCACCCTTCTACCCTCTTCCTTGCACCCTTCTCCTCTCTGCCTTGCACCCTTCTCCTCTCTACCTTGAACCCTTCTCCCCTCTGCCTTGCACCCTTCTACCCTCTGCCTTGCACCCTTCTCCCCTCTGCCTTGCATCCTTCTCTCCTCTGCCTTGCACCCTTCTCCTCTCTGCCTTGCACCCTTCTCGCCTCCGCCTTGCACCCATCTCCTCTCCGCCTTGCACCCATCTCCTCTCTACCTTCCACCCTTCTCCTCTCTACCTTGCACCCTTCTCCCCTCTGCCTTGCACCCTTCTCGGTCCCCCTTGCCCACCCTGCGGACGCCCATGGTGCGTTCTAACAAGAGTGCTTACCTGATGGCACTACTTTGCTGCCTTATCCCTTCTCATATGAGCTTTGCCATGGAGAATGCTCTCTCTGGGGGGCCCCACTCCCACCCTTGTCAGGATCTCGAGCAGTGTTCTCTGCTGCCTCCTGCTCTCGCTCTGGGGCCCCCACCCCCATCCTTGTCAGGGTCCTGAGCATTGCTCTGTGCTGCCTTCTCTCGCTCTTGGGCCCCCAGCCTCCCCCCCGTCCTTGTCAGGGTCCCGAACAGTCCTCTGTGCTGCCTCCTCTCTCTCTTGGGCCCCCAGCCCCCCTCTGTCCTTGTCAGGGTCCTGAGCAGTGCTCTGTGCTGCCTCCTCTCTCTCTTGGGCCCCCAGCCCCCCTCTGTCCTTGTCAGGGTCCTGAGCAGTGCTCTGTGCTGCCTCCTCTCTCTCTGGGGCCCCCAGCCCCCGTCCTTGCCAGGGTCCCGATCAGTGCTCTGTGCTGCCTCCTACTCTCTGGGGTCCCCACCACCATTATTGTCCTTGTCTCCTCTCAGAGGAGCAGAGCCCTGTGGGGAATGCTGTCTCTTGGCCACCACCCCCACCCTTGTCTCGGGCCTGCCTCCAGCTCTGACTGAAGAGAAATAATGTTGATACTTTGTTTCTCTTCAGTAAGAGGGAGGGGGCGAGGGGCTCAGGGCAGGCTGCACCTGCTAAAGACACAGAGGGAGAGAGGCTTGCTCCAGCACAAGCCTCTCTCACAGCTCTCAGAAAAGCTGAGGGGCCCGGGGCCCCCTTCTTTAACTGTAGAGAGTGGGGCCCAGCACCGCGGGGCCTATAGGGGCGTTTGGTACGCCCCTGGTGCCCTGATACTGATGTAACATTACAGCATTGCACACCGGCCCTCAGTTTCTACTACTGTTGTCTTTCGAAATATATAAAGGCTGTGAACAGCAAACTGTGTCAGTCGTTAAAGTTGGCCTTTCCTTTTTGTGGCTCAGTAGGCAATATTGAATGTTAATGCAGCCTCATACTCCAAATGCGAAATTTGTAAATGAATAAGTGCAGGGACCCAAAGTTTTGCTCAGAAGCCCCTTTCCAGCTCTATGGAGGGTCGGTCGGATACCAAGACCGCTAGCATTGATTCGACCTCCTTACTCTCTAATGCACCACCAGACACTCCCTGCCTCTTTATGGTACTCTTCGATGTTTGTGTTTTTACCTTTGCTTTCTTTCTTCGCAACTTGTGTGTTTTGCTGTCATGCTTTGGATAATTCTCTGGGGTTGGGGGTGGGGGTGGACAGAGGGAAACATAAGTGCTCAAAGCAAGCACTGCTTACTTCTCTTCATGAGGAATCCCAGCCCAGGACACATTTGCATGCAGAATTTCTGGTGTGCACATTTTCACTTGGGATTTCTAGGCATGTATGGGTTTGCTGCTTTAGTAGTTATATAGATGGAATTTAGATGGAATGGGGTTAAATTGTTCAAGGAAAGCATTTATACCTCTTCCCCTGGAGTTACTCCTTAAGACTGCAATGCAAACTGTTTAGCGGGGACAGCTGGTGGTGCATTCAGAACTGCTGCTCTGTGTATTTCTGCAGCAGTGCTTGGATCTTCAGCCCATTAACTGCCCCACAGAGAGAACCCCTTTTCTCTGGGAGCTGCGCATTACTCCCGCTTCTCCCATTCATCACGAGGATTATGCTTCACTGTCGTTTATGGCGGCTCTCCCAGGCTTCAAAGGGCCTGTCCCCTCCAGGCGCAGAAGTGATGCGAACAGGAAGCAGGAGGCATTAAAATGTGTGCAAGTTATGGCTGATAGTAGGAAGCACAAGGCATGGGTCACTGCTAGAATCCTGCGCACTCCCTATCAGTACCTGAGTGGGCAGCCCTGCCCTCATCCTAACCACAATTCTCCCTTCTAATCTCCATGTGGCACATGCTCAGAGTCTACTGGCCCAAATATTGCCGGTCGGGCGGGCCCCACCATGATGCCCCCCCTTCCCGGATGCCAGACGAGTCCAAATTACCAACCCGCGCCACCGTGACCCGACCGCCACCCACTGGCACTCACTGAGACAGACAGACTCCCTCCGACGATCCTCCTCGCCACCACCCGAACCACTCCTCCTGTCTACTAGGCGCCGAGACTCACTCACCTGATCTGAGGCCTGAGGGCTGGGCTGGGCTGGGGCCTGCCTGGGCTTGGCCAGCTGGCCTGCAGCTCAGAGTTAGATTAGGGCGGCCGCCGAGGCGCGAGCGGGTCGGGATGGGCAGAAGAAGGCCCTAGGGCAGGGGCTGAGGGCAGCGCAAGGATAGCCAGGTAGGGACCGGGGCATGGCAATTTAAATATTTATGGCAAATAAAGGCCCCGCCGGTGACTGGTCACCTGGTAGGAGCGTGGCTTTGTCTTATTCTTCTCTTGGCAACGCGCGCCCCTGATGCTAACATAAACGCGCATTTTTGATTGCGTGTGTGAGCTCATTGCGGTGATTGTGCATGTGTTGTCCCTGTCCCGACAAATGTAATGAGGGCATTGGTGGTCACCAGCTCTGCCCCCGCCCTCCACCCTAACATGCATATGCGTCCCGGAAGGCCTCGGAGTAAACAAGTGTGCGCAGCGCCGTGACCGCGCGCACCACCCTGTCCCTCCGCCAATTATATTAAGAGAGCCTGCTCAGGGGCGGCCCCGGCACTATTTCTGAAGAGCCATTTATAATTGCCTCAGGGGCCGGGCCGGGGTCCCCGCTGCCCCGCGCACTGTCACCGTCCATTTCTAAGAGTCTCGGGGCCCGGGGCCCAGGGCCCGCCCGCAGTTGCAGTGTCGCACACCATTAAGAGCCTCAATAGTCGCCCCGGCCAGGGCCCACCACCTACCCAGGACTGCACCTACCAGTCCATTTGTATCATTCAGGGGCCGGGGCCCCCGCACCATTCCTGCCTCAGGTACCCTGCCGGGGCCCAGGAAAGACACCAATATAACTGCCTCACGGGCCCCGGCAGAGGCCCGCCTATCATTTTTATCATTCAGGGGCCCCGGCCATGCCCCTGCACCATTCCTCAAGAGCCTCGGTCCCAGAGACACCATTTATAAGTGCCCCAGCACCATTTGGAACTATTTCAGGGGCCCCGGCCGGGGACCCCGCACCAGTCCTCAAGAGCCTCAGGGCCCCGGCATTTATAAATGCCTCATGGGCATAATTAAAATCAATGATGTCATTGTGAGCCAGTGAGGGCCCCAAGGAGCGTGGGGCCCCCCGCAACGCAGGGGTGCGGGGGCTTGTGTTACGCCCCTGAGTTCAGCTGTCAAATCATCCCCTCTGGTTAGAGCAGATTTACTAATTCTCTTGCTCGGGATAACCAGGAAAAGCCGGTCTCTCCCAATCCATACTCAGTAAATGTTGTTAGGTCTTTGTCTAGAAGCATATACTTTGTTTGACAGAATCAGCATTGCAGGTATTTGTTTTACGGTATAGCTAGATAAGGGCTGGCTTTTACAGTGTAGCTAGATAAGGGCTGGTTCGTCATATTTGTGAATGTGAACAGCTATACCAGCTTACCACCACATTTCACATCACGTATTCCATTGTGTTGCAACTTTCTCTGAATCAGTTCATAACATATGATCACAGTGTTTTGTTCCATCTTGTTTATACCTTTTTTGATATTTTCTTTCATGTTCATACAAATCCTTAAAAGGCGTTTTGCCAACAGATGTTTTGTTTCCTAAAATGTCATCAGGCCAGAAGCAATTAAACCATCCATCAGTATTCCTTTCATCTCCAACTGCCAAAGAAACCAGAGGTACATTATAAAGTGCTTACCAAATTAATTTTCATCAGGTAATAGTAGTCGCATACCTAACTTTATTTGGGAAAAGTGTCACCATTCCTGTGTGTCACTGCATTACCTAAAACACAAAAGAGGTGATGGTCTGAAAGTTTGTAATCATCTAACCACTGGCAATCACTCAGGGTAACATTTTAACCAATTCTTCTTTTCCCCTCCATGCCAGCTCAGTTTGCACCCAGCAATATACAAATCAGTCTTGACCTTGCTCCAAAGAAACAGTTCAGAACAAACTTCCAGGACAATTTCTTCACTACCAAGAAGATCACATCTTAACCCCAAAGTATCTGAGCAAAGTTGTCTACAATACCAGCTTACTCGGGCAAAGTATCCAGAATAACGTCCTTGTGTCCTTGCTCTGTAACATCCATGCCATCTTCCTTGCCTCTGTTAATGTGCTCCTCGTGCTACACAGATTCTCAAATTATCAATCAAATCTGTCATCTTCTTTTAATATAAGAAGCCATTAGAACAGTCGGTTTCATGTAGATCTTTCGTGCCACAAAGATAGGATACAAATCTTCACTCCTCAATAGTATTGAAAAGTCTACTAAAATTATTGATTAATCACATTTTGGTTCTCTTAAGTCTGTACTCATTTTATTTGCAGTGCATGTACCAGTCAGATTGGCTGCCATCACTGAATGCTTAAAGTCATCACACTGATCAATTTTTCACATATTTCTATCCACCAACATTCAATGTAAAAAGTAACTCCGCAAAAGTCTGTAAAAGTCACCTAAAAATGTTTGATATATCATATTTTGTTTATTTTATGTCATTTTCCATGTAATATGCAGTGCACACATTCTTTACATGTCAAAAAAACAGCTGCCATACTTAGATATACAAGTCCATCACTCTGGTCAAGTTTATGTACAGCTCCTGCAACCAACATACAACATTAATATTCCATTCCTCACAAGTGGGCAAAATTGTTCATTATCCAAACTAATCCTTTGAGGTCACATGTTAGTCAAAAGAGCCTCAGTTTATTAAATCCATTCATGTGTATTAGGTCATGTGTTACTCAATAGTGTTCCTTATCATTAAATCATATCCCATTCATTTATGTGTGTATTCATGCAGACATTTGGAAGGAAATGCTCAATGGCACCGAATTCTACATCCCAGGAAGAAGTGAAGGGAAACCTATGCATGCATGTGCAGGTTATGTTGAAATAATGATTAGATAGCTTGATGCAAATCATATATTATACAAACAGTATCACAGTTTGTCTCCTGTATTCCTTCATCAATTTGCATTTCATATTTTAACAAAGCCCCTTACTTTTCTAATCTCCCTATATTGGCGCAGAGTCACAAAACATTATACACATGTGACAGTTTTAGACACTTTAAAAAAGAATATAATACTCCTTACCACACGTGGTATTAATGGGAATCCACCAGGTTGTAACTGGAGGTCAGATAAACAAGAAAGAATACATCAAATGCATCAGTCTCTCATAAAGTAATGGAATGTACGATCTACTTTCAGCCATTGTTGAACCGGTTTTAACCTGGGAATCCAATTAGCTTCCAACTTTTGCATTTTTAATTCTCTTTTCCCTCTCATCATGTCACTAGGTGCACATTTGGCAGCTTGGAATCTCAGACCTTCCCCTACTTGCAATGGCTTTCAATGCAGTGAGTAGCCAGCTAGAGGTGGGCTAAGATGCTGTTTCTTATAAGCTCTTATGCTATACTTTACTTTATTCGATATTTTTCATATCATAAAAGTGCAAACATACATTAATTATACAATCAATATACAAAAAAGTATCACAGACATATTACAAATTTACTAAAATCAAATTTTAAAAACACTTTTTCCAGTTAAATAGCTTAAAAAGTCTAAAATAAATTTTCAATGGGAGAAATCAATCGAAAGGAAGTTAGTATTTCTGTTTTGTGGGGTCCAGCAACCTAGTCCTTCTGAACCAAGCGCTAGAGATGTACTTTGCAATACCACAAACAATAAACGTAGAGGATGTGTCGGTTAGCACAATACACAATGCGATCCTAAAATCTCTAACACCCATCTCTCTACACACAGGTTTTAACCACCTAGCTCGGGGTAACCTGTAAGCCCTGCAGGCAAACAAAAAAATGTGGTAAAGTCTCCATTTTACATGAACAGCCTGGGCAGTTAGCATCATGATCTCTCCCACCTTTCCATCATGCTGTAAACTTTTTCAACGGCAAAATACCATATCTCATTTTCAAATAAAGTGATCTATCTCTAGGAATTTGGATATAATCCAAAAGCGGCTCTAATTTCCTAGTTGTTTTAAATTCCAGAAATTGGTTGGTCAATGAACCATACTTTGTACTTTTCAATTCCTCGGCCTCCACCCACTCCCAGTAGATTTTTTTTAACAATTTGTTTGTGAGGTGGTGATTGAGAGGCCCAAAATTCTTTCATTCCTAGAATCATCACTAACTATTTTAATTTGTTAAGCCATTTTATTTTATTGGAGATATTCAAAGTAATTAGTTCGTCCAACACCGAGGCATAATTAGCCAAATAAAGTGTTCTTCTTAGACGCACCCAAAACAGCAAGGGGCGAAGGCGTACTATATCCCCGATTGATCTCCTGCCCAAATCAGCATACAGGGGTCTAAGGGGGGTTGAAATAGGGAGTGAGACTAACAGCCTGATTCATGTACATGCCGTTTTGCGTGGCCCTAATAGCGAATCATAGCGACTCGCTATTGAGGACACGCAAAACGGCATTCATGTAGGAATTGCTAATAAAATAGCGATTCCTACATGTTCTTTATTTGCGAGTAGCAAATTGCTACACACAAAAACTCCCCATTCATTCCTATGGGCCAAGAGGCCCATAGGAATGAATGGGGAGTTTCCCTTATTTGCGAGTAGCAATTTGCTACTCGCAAATGAGATAGCGATTTTAAGGGTGCCAGGGGTGTCCAAAGGACGCCCTGTAGCACCCCTAAAAAGCACATTTGAACAGGTGTTGCGCACACACATGTCCAAAGGACATGTGTGTGTGCAACATGCAACTTAGAAAAATGCTTTTAAAAGCATTTTTCTGAGTTTTTGCTATTTACCGACAGGTCTGACCTCTCGGTAAATAGCGGCCCCAAAAGTGCAAAATCGCTATTTCTTGATGTGTCATGAATAGCATTTAAGGAATCTCTATTAGAGATTCCTTAAATGCCATTCCTCGCAAATATGCGAATTCTTAAATAGCGATTTTTGCATTTGGGATTGTGAATACCAAATGCAAAAATCGCACTCGCAAAGGGCCAGATTCTCAGAATCTGGCCCTTTTGCGAGCGCTATTGCCTACATGAATCAGGCTGTAAGTCTCTAACAAACTTGTTCTCAGCTTTTACCAGGTCCATTGTATTTTCGCCTCCCCACAATTCAGAGCCATAGACTGCTGCAGCTAATGCCTTCCCTTCATATACTGTGAGGACTGGGCCTATCGGTCTGCTAATTGATAGGCGCTGATTCCTCAATATTGCTCCAGAAACCCTTTTAAGGTTCAGCAGCATTTTCGCTAGGTGAGAATCCCATTTCATGTTGTTACATAATCTGACTCCCAGGTAATCAAATTCTTCAACCACTTCCAAGGCGGACCCATTCAGGGTGAGATTTGGTTTCCTCAGCTTTCTTTGTGCTAGCACCATCAGCTTTGTTTTAAGGGTGTTAATAGTTAGCCCTCGCTCATCACAGAACACACTAAACCGATCAAGGAGTTTCTGCAAACCTGATGGGGTTTTAGACATCAGGAGAGTGTCGTCAGCAAAGAGGAGGGTTTGTGTTTTCTCCCCTTTCAGGACTGGGGCATCCGCAGAGTCCTCCCTCAAATGGTCTACCACCCCATTGATAAAGAGGGAGAACAATGACGGAGCCATAACACAGCCCTGACGAACCCCTCTGCTGACTGGTACCCTCTCTGTGAGTTGATCTTGACTACCCCAGCGAATTCTAGCATAGGTGTCTTCATGAAGCTTTACAACAAGCTGCAAAAGATAACATGGAAATCCAATAGCCAACAGGACATTCCAAAGTTTGGTACGAGGAATTACATCGAATGCTGTTTTTAAATCGATCAAGGCCAAATATAAGCTACCTTTTGCGATGGTCACAGTTTTCCAATATACTGCGCAAAACCTGAAAACCTGGTCCATCGTGCCTACATCCTAAAGCCCGCCTGGAAGTGAGTTAGAATGTTGCACTCATGGAGCCATGTTTCAATTCTATTAACTATGACCCTGCCAACTACCTTCTGAATTGTGTCAATTAAACTTATTGGTCTGTAGTTGGCAGGGTCCTCTTTGTTACCTTTTTTGTATATGGTAACAACCTCAGCACCTTTCCAGGATTCTGGGACCGGATGTCCTATCATAACAAGGTTCATTAAACGTGCAATAAAGTCCGACCATAACATAGGGTCGTGCAGGAATAAGTCACCCGGCAGTCCATCCGGTCCTGCCGCCTTACCTGGTATTATGTTAGCGATAGCTTCCTGGACTTCCCGGGAGACAAAGTTTTCTAACTGGATTTGTTTTTCCATAATATTAATATTATAGACACCTATAGGATCCTCTTGATCTGCTATCCCACAGTATAATTTTAAAAAATGGGCATGCCACTGTCGTTCTGTTATGTGATTTGGCATAGCCGCTGTCCCCCTTCTTTCCATTTTGTTAATCAAATTCCAAAACTGGGTTGAGTCTTTGGCATAGGCAGCTACTTTAAGTTGCTGCCAATGTTCCTCTTCCCAGTTTATCTTGGATACTTTGATAATCCTGCTGTACTCCTTTCTAGCCAACCTTGCTGCTAGAGGATCATTATTTTTAATAGCAGCTGTTATAGCCTTTCTCTTTACCTTACACTCAGCAGTGTACCACGGGGTAACATTTGGGGCTCTGATAGTACTAAAGCCCTTTTTCGAATCCATAGTAAAAAAGACTCCTATTTTATCTACTAAGTTCTTAAATTAGTCCATTGGTTTGTAATCTTTTGAAGTGGAATTTATTAGGCTATTAGCTGTTAGCTTTCTGATCTCCGCACCTACCAAGTCTTTAATGCTATTTAATTTTCTTTCCTCACAACTGACCCTACTCCATTTTACTTTCCGGTTGCAATTCGAAGGGATGACTTCTTTAGTAGCCATCTTCGCAGTATTTATTGCTTTAAACGTATTACCCCAAAGAAAACTCATACAGAGTGGATTATGGTAGCTATCTTGGGATGGCTTTACCATCATATCTACCACACTGTCCCAAGATTGCATATCCATCAATATATAATCAATACGCGAAGGGCATCCCTGTCTATTATATGTCATTGCCCCATCCGGATCAGATGCGGTTCTCCCATTTAGTGCCCGTAAATTATGCTCAAGGGTGAGGGCATTCATCTGTATAGCTCTAGCCGTCCACTTTTTAATTGGTTTTACATTAACCAAAGGAATCAATTGTTTCCAGTCATCTACAGTAAGTCCCACTAACTCTTCATCATATAAGGGTTCGAAAGTACAGTTAAAATCGCCTCCTATTAACACTTTGGCCTTGGATAGAATGAACGCCAGAGTTTCATCAAGTAGGGTTATTGTTGGAGATAATTGCCCTCCTTTAGAACCTCTAGCATATATACAGAACAATTCTAATGTAGTTCCACCCCCCAGGTCCCTCAGAGAAAGATGTAGTAAATCATCTGAGGGCAAATCGTGGGTAATAATAGACAAGTTTAATGCTATGCTTATCCATATATGTAGGCCACCCGATGGTCTTCCTCTTCCTGATGAGGTTGCAGGAATAAAGTAGGTAGCATATCCACTTTTATGGAGCGGAACCATGCTCCAAGTCTCTTGGAACATACAAACATTAAATGAGCCAATAAAGTCGTTCCATTCAGGAATACCCATTTTTTTTGTAAACCAGCTATATTCCAAGAAAGAAGGCTAATAGAGTTCAGGGGGTCATCTGGTTCCCTATCTTTCACATTAGCTAATATCGATACGCCTTCTTCTGCTGTACTAAGGCTAGTATGTTTGTAGGTATTTAGGATTTCTCCTGGACAATCACACTCATAAATACAAGAAGGTTCCACTTCCCCATCCACAATAGTTACATTATGCTCAGTATTAGGGAGTTCATGACTGTCGGATATGGACAGCTTCTCACTATCCAAACATTGAAGTCAGTCCACATCTTCCAACCCATATAGGAGCGAGAATTGATTAAATGTTGGAATGTTAAAACCATAGTGGTCGATGTTATGTCTATTTGCATCCCCATTTCCCCAAGTTGGATTTTGTGGATAACTAAAGGTTTGACGGGTATAACCATTAGATCCTATGTTGTGGTGATTTGGTACCCTATGACCTGGAAAGGGGCCTTGGGAATTCGAAAAGGAGGTTTGGGGATAAAAGTAGCTTAAGAGATGTGTGGAAATGTCTTCACCACCTCCTTTATCCCACCAATCACCAATGTACCTGACTGCTCTGGTATCTTTAAAATTGATGATAATAATGTCTCCTGTTCTATCTTTAGGCCTAGTGCTAATCCAGTAAACTCTCCTGACATTTAAGATTACTCCATTAATATGAGCTGGCAAGGGTCTATTTTTGCGCAGCCAGAAGATTACTTTATTTTTAAGGGCTCGTTGGTCTTCCCTTACTTCTACAGGGAGAACCGGAACTCCTGGCATAATCACAATGTAAGGAGCCGATTCCGGAGGTAAATCTACCCTTCTTTTATTTGAGCTGAATACATTTTTTTGCTCAGCCGGCCCCTTACCCTCATTTCCATCTAGAATCAATTTAGTGGATGTTCCTACACTATCTCTCTTTTTTGGATCACTCGATTTGGGAACTTGTGGTTCTTTGGGCACTATTTCTTTCTGTTTAGGGAAAGGGTTCTGACCCTTTACAGGAGATTCCGATGGTGACTTTTTGCCGTCTCTAATATTTTTTGACCCAGAGCAGACATGTTGCTTACTTAGCATCATAGAGGTCTTTAATACTTCCTTTTCCACTGAGTCTAGCTGTTCGCCTATTCTCTTCACCCTTTCGAATAGGGGGAGGATTAAGGATCTTACCAGTTTTTCTATATTTGGCAACAGTTTATTTACTAAGGTTAATGGAAGTTTTTCTGTTATGGGGGGATCAGAAGTAGCCGGAGATGGTTTTTTAGTTTGCGCTTTGGTTATAGACCTGCGCTTATAGCTATTATCTCCCTGATTCTTAAATCGGAGTTTCTTCTTCTTTGGAGGCGGAGCAGTACATTTTTGTATCTGGATCTCACTACTAGCAGAATCTCTAATAGGAGTTCTCACTACTGGGACGGGGGATAAACTTGGCGTGATTTCTAACAATGACTCTACTTCATCTAAGTCATTTGAAGTTAAATCAAGCTGTGGCGATCGAGATAGATCATTTACAGTATGCAGGTTATCAGCATCCGTGGGTGAGGGGATCTCTTCTAACTGCTGTCTAAGTGGAGTTACTACCAACTTTATTGCCCCTAAAGAAGAGCATTTTTTACTCCTAAGCTCCTGGGACAATCACTTTTCCGTTAAAACAATCTCTTTTTCAACACGGAAGTAGCCCTAGTGATAAAAGCATCAAGTGTCCCCCTTATACAACCCTCCGCCGATGAAAGTCTACCTAGACTGTTACGGTGGCTCATGATACCCTCCGGAGCAAGACAATATTAGAATAAAACCTATGCTAAACAATGAAATCTAAGCAACCAAGTAAATTAATTTACAATCAAGGTTTGTTACACTCACAACTTTAGGGGGGTGGCCCAGCCGAGCCTCTACCATCCCCTGAAGGCCACAGACGGCCCGCCCTTTGCCCGGGCTTCGCCCGCGCGCGGTCCCGCATCGCGGGAGACTGATGGAATTATAAGGAGGAAGGCGGGGGCGTGTCCAGAGTGGGAAGAGGCGGCAGGTGTGGAGCAAATGGCCTGCTGGGCCTCGCAGTCCCACAGAGTCAGCAGTTCGGCCCCAGAAGTCCAGTGAACGGAGCCCGCGAAGCGGGGGCCGTGAAAGGTCTCTTAATCACCTTCAGTCAAGGACCTCGCAATTTCCACAGAGTCAACAGGTGAGCAGCAAAGAAAACGGCACCCGAGGAGCGGGGGCCGTGCAACAAAGATAAGGGGGCAGGCGGGGGCGTGTCCAGAGTGGGAAGAGGCGGCAGGTGTGGAGCAAATGGCCTGCTGGGCCTCGCAGTCCCACAGAGTCAGCAGTTCCGGCCCCAGAAGTCCAGTGAACGGTGCCCACGAAGCGGGGGCCGTGAAAGGTCTGTTAATCACCTACAGTCAAGGACCTCGCAATTTCCACAGAGTCAGCAGGTGAGCAGCGAAGAAAACGGCACCCGAGGAGCGGGGGCCGTGCAACAAAGATAAGGAGGCAGGCGGGGGCGTGTCCAGAGTGGGAAGAGGCGGACGGTGTGGAGCAAATGGCATGCTGGGCATCGCAGTCCCACAGAGTCAGCAGTTCTGGCCCCAGAAGTCCAGTGAACGGCGCCCGCGAAGCGGGGGCCGTGAAAGGTCTCTTAATCACCTTCAGTCAAGGACCTCGCAATTTCAACAGAGTCAGCAGGTGTGCAGCGAAGAAAACAGCTCTTATGTGTTTTTATCTACTTTTTCAAAGTTGTCTTATCATGCTTGTCACACTAGAATGTTGTACATTTGCAAATGAATACATAGACCTCAAATTTTGTCTCAACCTGTATATGTAACTTTTATCATGAACACATGCTTGATGTATACAACATCAAGCATGTGTTCATGATAAAAGTTACATACACTCATCCCATCTAAAACAAATCAACACCGGAGACAAGGATCCAGAAGGGAGAAAAGCACAAAACCTTTCGGAACTTGGAAAGCCAGAAAGGAAGGGAAGCTCTACTTCGACAGATACAAAACCCCGAGGGTGCTTTAGCGGCAGTTTACTGCCGATAAAGTGGCAATAATTGTATTGCCTGTCTTGATAATATGCCCCTGAGTTCTTTGACGGGCCCTTTTCAGTGGGTACTAAGAAGCACCAATGAACTCCTTTCAGTTCACAAATGGATCCCTAGCAAGGCACTCATTAAGTCCTCTCCTGCTGGGTGGCATAGTGGGTAGAGGGGAGAAGGACTCTTGTAGCTGTGTCAGGTCCATCTGCCATGTTCTGCAGGGAAGTGGGGACAGGAAGGGGTGACTATCCAAGTCCACAGACCCCCACTTGAGATTTCTCATGGCTTATTCCTACGTATCCCCTTAAGACAGTTCTTTAGGATTTGTTTATGAGTTTTAATGTCCAGGGACTTAATTCACCCGTTAAGCGACATGCGCTCCTTGTGATGCTGAGAGATTCTAAATGCAATATCTGCCTCTTACAAGAGACTCATCTTTTGCGCGCCGACTAGTAGCACCTCAGGTCTAAATGGTTCGATAGAAAGTATTTCTCATCAGTGGCCAGGAAGAGGACTGGGGTGGCCATCCTTTTAGCAACTCAGCTCCAGGGGACCATATTGGGCGTACATGTAGAAACACCGGTCAGGATGCTGGCACAGGGGGTATCACTGGGAAATCACAAATACACAATAGCCTCTACTTACAGCCCAAATGAGCATCAGGAAGCCTTCTTCCGGGATTCGCTGAATAATATCATTGAGTCCCAGGATGAAGATTTGGGGGTGGGGCGATTTTAATCTAGCCCCAGATTCCCAGATGGACAGATCTGTTCTATTTGTGGGACATTCCGGGTCCCTTTCGGACTCCATGATACAGAGATTGGGGGAGGTTGGGCTGACGGTCACCTGAAGACACCGCTACCCAACGGCTCGGGAATAGACTTTCTTTTCCGTGGCGCACCTAAGCTATGCGCGCATAGATTTGATATGGACTTCCCCAAGAGTCGCGATCGGGACGGCGGCGCTCTTGGATCATTCCCCGATTTCCATTACATTGCTTCTGCCCGGGGGATCCCCCCAGCAAAGAGTTTGGAGATTGAACCACAAACTACTCACATACAACTCCAACGTCACAGAGATTCGGGCTGCTATACAAGCCTACTTGGCAACCAATGACGATGGCTCAGTTGCCGTTCCCTTGGAGTGGGATGCGCTGAAGGCTGTCATATGGGGGCAGTTCCTAGCTATTGCGGCAGGCCTGAAAGAGAGGAGGGACAAACGGGAGCACTTGGAAGCTCAGATCAGGGAACTAGAGGGGGTTCAGGTGCGATCCAGACGCGACGGCTACTCAATACAGCGAGAAAGCAACTGAGGGCCCTAGACCTCGATCAGGCAGGATACACCCTTCTGCACACTAAGCAGCATTATTATGAGCGGGGACAAAGCTGGGAAGCTTTTAGCACATTTGCTTCAAGCCCAGACAAATGCTCATCGCATCCCAGGGATTGGTCCGACAAGTACATCACAGCTAAATTTGAGTCCTTCTACACTGCTCTTTAAACGATGGATCAATTAGACCCGTCGCCGGCAGAGAAATATACTCGCAGGGCACCGGTGTCCTCTCTCCCTCCCCTGGATGCTACCAAGCTGGATGCGATTATCCACCCTGAGGAGGTCCTGTGGACCATTCAGGGACTCACCCTTGGGAGGGCTCTGGGGGAGGACGGCTTTTGGGCTGATTTTTTATAAAGTCTTTGAGTCTGACCTCATCCCTCTTCTTGCCCTACTGTTCAACACCTTCAGTGATACTGGGAGTCTAGCCCCATCGATGTCAATGGCGGAGGTGGTCGTGATACCCAAACCGGGAAAGGACCCACTGGATTGCACTTCGTACCACCCTATATCCCTTTTAAATGTAGATCTAAAGATTTTTACCAGTATCCTAGCAGCCCGTCTCACTCCCCATATGCAAGGACTGGTGGACCCAGATCAGTCGAGATTTATCCCGGAACTTAATTGCAGCGACTGTGCCACCTCCTGGATAAAACACTGTGCTCCTGTCGGTGGATGCTGAGAAGGTGTTTGACCAGGTCCATTGTCCCTACTTGAGATAAGTCCTGTATAGATCCTGCATTGGGAAGCAATACATGCGTTGGGTGAACTGCATAAACAAAGACCCAGAGGTACACAAGGTTGCTTCTCGACCCTTCCAGATTGGGAGGGGCACTAGACAAGGGTGCCTGCTCTCACTCCTTCGTTTCATGTTCTATATGGAGCCATTTGCTGAAAGAATCAAGCAGTTCCCCACCATTACTGGGATTCAGCTGGGAGACAGAGAATACAAGATCTCGTTATACACGGATGATGCAGCGATCTTTCTCACACACCGTCACACTCCTTGCTCCCCTTTTAGAGGAAATAGAGGCTTTTAGCTTGGTCTTGGGCTTCAGAATGAACATTCAGAAGACACAGGCCCTTAGCCTAACCCTCACCATGGCTGACCAGCAACAACTGGTGATGCAGGTCCCATTCGCCTGAGCCCCCGGGGGCATCACTTTCCTGGGATTGCAGATATTCCCAACTATGAAGAAGATAGCCCAGGTGAATTACTCAGATTTCCTAGCCAAGGTACAGAGGGAGCTCCTTTATATGGGGAGGGAAGGAGGCATGCATGGCATGACACCTGGGGTATCTGAGGCAGGAGGACGGGGGTCTCGGGTCCCGCACCTAGGGCGATACTTCCAAGCAGCACAATTGTGCTACATGAGAGAGTGGTAAAAATGGAATCGGAAAAGCACTGGTGCTTTATCGATTGCGCTATCGCAGGCATGCATATCTGGAAGGTACACTGGTCTTCCTAAACGCCACAGCCCTGTTGGGGTGTATATCTTTCTGGTTTTGTGCTCTACCCTTGGGGGTATGGGACAGAGTGCAAGAGGCGTGTGGGCTCTCAACCCCTATGTCACCCTTGACCCCTATCATAGGCAACCCAGACTTCCCCCCAGCTAGCAAAGGGAATCGTTATTTGAAATGGCAAGAGGCCAACTGTAAACGAATTGGCAACCTTTTCGATGGGCAGGGTGTCGTGAACTTCCCACAACTGGTATCATGTTTCGGGATCCCCAAAGACATGTACTGGCAAAACATGACGTTATGCCGCTGGGAAACATAAACCCAGGTGCACTCCCATGCAAGCCGCCCCCTCAAAAAATGTGAGCTCTTCTTCATCACCCGTACTTCAGACAAACATCTTCTGTCAGATATATACACCTTTTTGAATAAGGCTAAAAATAACACTAAATCTCCAGCATAGCGGAGGTGGGAATCAGAATTAGAATGGGAATTTTCACCAAAGGAATGACGGGACATTATTCATAGGGCCAGAGCCTCCTCCTGTAGCACTGCTGGCAGGGAAATGTTCTTAAAGATAGCGCATTATTGGTACTACACGCCTGTCCGACTTGCACAATGGAAAACAGGGGGGATGATTTTTGTTCGCACACTCACACGTATCCCATGGCAGTGCCCTAAGATACAGACCTTTTGGGAATCATCTTACCAGACATTGACACTATACACCACACGGAAATACCCTGATTTCCCAGTTATATTTTACTGGGACTCCCTAACCCCCTTACATATCCCCTTAAGTCTTGCCGGGGTCGAGCTTCACCTTAGCATTAGGCGCTGCCAAGTAAGTGCTGATGTCTAGATGGGAGATCCCAACAAAGTTGGACTGATAATAATAATAATCTTTTATTGATTGGTTTTAAAAAAACATTTACAATTTAAAACATGACAAAAATTGAGTAATAGATGACTGTAATAAGAGATTAAAACAATTAATTTAAAATGACTTAAAATTCGGGGGCCAATAAGATCTGATAATGTTCTAATACAGTACATAACTCTGGATTTCTTATAGTCTCTGATTTGGATGTTGGGTCTGTTAAATCTGCCGCTCTACTATGGTGGGGAGAATTTGGATGGGAGTGTGTCTTCAAAGAGTTTTAACGCTTTGTGGACAAATTTCAAAAGTCCAATGTTTAACTTGGTGTTGTCAGGGTTGAGAGCGGCCATTATTGCTTGGCGACAAGATCGTACGCCCAACATAATACATTGGCCTCGCAACAGTGACCGTCTGGCTGTGAGCAGTGCAGGGCATGTGCAGACGATATTTTCCAATGTTTCTGAGTGGTAACCACACAATCTGCATTCCGTGCTACTACCCGGCTGGCGCCATTCCGAGAGATTCTTCAAAAAGGGCCATTCTCCCATCCTCAAGGCCATAAACTTGTGTTTCCAATAAAGTGTGTATGTGCTTGATAAGTAGAGCGGCTGAACACCCACTTTAAAATTGCCGATTACAGCCCAGGCGTGTCTCCTCTTTGAGAGTATCGCCCTGTCTGAATGGCGGACTTTAGCACTGGGAGAGAAGGATTTGTATCCCAGAGCTCATTTGCACCTAGTAACTGTAGGCTGTAATCCAGGAGTTGCCGATGCTTGTGGCTGGTCTGATTTTTCTGTATTTCCTGCCAGAGCCGGGCCTCCAAGGAACCCTACCGGGCGTGGCGCAATCTATGACACTGTTTAATGAATGCACCTGCCTCCACTCCATTGTGATCTTGGAGTCCCAATTCAAGTCTCACTTGAGCTGGCGAGGCAGATTTTGGCAACCGAAAGGCTCTTTTTAAGATTTTTGTTGTTAGTTTGTTTAATAATATACTGGTTGTACCCTTGGTGATCTCGTGGCCGTACATCAGGGAGTTGATTACTTTGGCTTTCATGACTTTCAGCATGGGGGTTAGGCTAGGACCTAGTAGCTGTTTTGACAATATTGCAGCGGCCACCTCTAACGACAGAGCTTTCATTTTTAATGCTTCTTTGTGCTTGATAAAGGATCCTCTTGTATCCAGAAAGATGCCCAGGTATTAATAACTGGGGGTTGACTCTAGCTTTATTTTGTTGAAGTACCACCTTTCTGTTGACTTTTTCTGCTTCCCAAAAGAAATAGTTTTGTTTTTTGACAAGTTAAGCTCTAGATGGTTTCGTGTCGTGTAGGGTAGCAACTCATCTAGTAACCTCTGGGACACGATCAAATTGCACGGAGGCACTTTTACTGACCAGGATTCCAGCGGCATCTTCTCTTTCCCGCCTACATCTCGCCGCACCCGCTTCGCGGGTGCCGCATCGCCGTGTGAGGCACAAGGGGCAATTTTGGATGAACTACAGCTGCAGGGCGGTACCGGGTGAGAGGTGCTAGCGGGGCTGCGAGCGTGCAGGGACTCCAGGAACCAGGAGTCCCTGCGAGACCGACCTCCAGCTTCCGGTCCGCTCTCCCTGCTGGCCAGCCCCCTGCCCTGCTGATGATTTAAGAACGTCCCTCGCCATTTCTTTGTGGGACACGATCAAATTGCAAGGAGGCACTTTTACTGACCAGGATTCCAGCGGCATCTTCTCTTTCCAGCCTACATCTTGCCGCACCCGCTTCGCGGGTGCCGCATCGCCGTGTGAGGCACAAGGGGCAATTTTGGATGAACTACAGCTGCAGGGCGGTACCGGGTGAGAGGTGCTAGCGGGGCTGCGAGCGTGCAGGGACTCCAGGAACCAGGAGTCCCTGCGAGACCGACCTCCAGCTTCCGGTCCGCTCTCCCTGCTGGCCAGCCCCCCGCCCTGCTGATGATTTAAGAACGTCCCTCGCCATTTCTTTGTGGGACACGATCAAATTGCACGGAGGCACTTTTACTGACCAGGATTCCAGCGGCATCTTCTCTTTCCCGCCTACATCTCGCCGCACCCGCTTCGCGGGTGCCGCATCGCCGTGTGACGCACAAGGGGCAATTTTGGATGAACTACAGCTGCAGGGCGGTACCGGGTGAGAGGTGCTAGCGGGGCTGCGAGCGTGCAGGGACTCCAGGAACCAGGAGTCCCTGCGAGACCGACCTCCAGCTTCCGGTCCGCTCTCCCTGCTGGCCAGCCCCCCGCCCTCCACGCCCCTATATCTTTCCACACATCTCCCGCAGCGCGGGACGCAGCTCGGGGCGAAGACCGGGCTAAGAGCGGGCCATTTGAGGCCGTTCGAGGTCTGCGTGGTCTGGACTGGGCCACCCTCTTTCGCCCTTGTCTGGCTTCATGACTATTGGCTTATGGTTTATCATTTATTTATTTTTCTTATTGTAGTTCAAGTTTAGGTGGTTTGTCCATCTTGTCAAGTCATGTGCACCAGGTCAACCCGCAGTAGAGCTGCTAAAGGCAGGCCATTAATTAACGGCCCCATGGATGATTTTATTATTTGTACCAATCTAGCCATAGACAAAGAAATTTTTAAATTACAGACTCGCGTCTCCTTGGATTTGGCAGCTGCTAGAAGGTTGTCCCAGGACTTTGCAAACTCAAAAAAATCCTCCCTGGGCCACATAGCATCTGCTGTCACTCCGGAGCGTCTGCACATTCCTCACTGTGTAATTACGCAGGCGGACGTTCATCAGCCCCCGATCCTACCCTCCCTTTCCCCAGCCTTGTGTCCATTAACTCAGATAGGCGACCCAAACATATCTGTAGTTATCTCCAATCCGCAAGTCAGCTCTAATTCCCTTCCCCTGGGAATCTTAAACACATCCATATGTAACAATACCACTGGTAAACCACCTAAAAGGAAACGCAATTCTCGGTCCGCTTATTCTCGTAAGAAGGCCAAAATTGCGGTGGCACATCAGCTGAATGTGGGTAGTGTACCTGCGCCCAATGTAATAGGAGGGTGCACCTCTTGGGCACAGGCACAATGTGAGGGGGATAATGAGGGGACAGGCTCTGCTTCCATTACCACAATTGCAGAGGACGAGGGCTTATATCTAGAGGGTCAGGAAGGGAAGGACGGGGAATTCATAGGTATAGTTTGGGAATCCTTAAAGAAACTTCTCTCTCCCCTAGACCTTAGACTCTCACGCATCGAAAATAACTTGCTTGAGATGGAAAAGAGCATCATTGACCTGGCCACTCTAGGCCTGAGAAGTCTAGAAAATCAAGGCCTTCTTGGAGAAGACCCAACACCGCAAGCCCCACAACTCCCCCTTCCAGCACCCGCTATAGTACGGCCGGTTCCCAAACCGCGGACTGTGGGTGTGGACCAAAATATTGCTGCTATTACACCTAGAGCTCCTAAGCGCCCCATTTCTCAAACTTCAGTAAATCCTAATGCTGGTGTTTCTCTAAGACCTTGCACCAGCAAAGCTGTTCAACAACCGACCCAGGGTCCACGCATTAAGAATAATTTTAGAGGGGGCTACATTGATCTTCCTCCAGAGGCCAATGATTACGTGGTTGTATTGACGGGCGTCCCCCAGGTCGGAAATGGTCACCACGAGAACCACTGGTCTCTGAAGAATAAGATAATGTACTGGCTTAATGTGAACAGACCAATTCCAAATGGTCGGAGAAGCAGAGTCCTAATGGTCCGTCGAGTTCCCTGGGTGGGCCCCTCAAGGAAATCCAGTCCTGGAGACTGTATAGTGGTGACCTTTGAGGACCCACATGCGGCCCACCACATCTGCTCATGGCCCACGAACGAAGGTTCTTCCATCATACCTAGGCAGTTGTCCTTTTTCTATCCGCCACGCCCCATACACATCCAGGAGGGTGACTGGTCATTGGTACGGCATCACATATGGAGGAGTCACCCGAATAACCACCAAGATTTCCCTAGTCGCTGGAATGGGCTCCCAACCACGAATAGGTATAGTGGCCTCGAAGATGTAGATTGACTCCCAAGGCAAGCTGTTTTTCAAGCAGCGGAAGGGGCCCCTTTACCCCTGGCCCTAGGGATCCTAGAATCCTTATCCCTGTCGACAGATTCTACTGTCACCAACCCCCCAGCTCCAGAAGTAATGCCTCAAGCTCTGTTAAAAGAGGGGGGATTGAATATTTTAAGCACTCTAGAAACTCAAGAAGTAGCGCAGCAGCTGGATACACTCCTTATGACTCCCTTGTCACCCATTCAGAATGCTCCAGTAGATGCGAAGCGGACCACTATAGCCAGGGCTCTTATCCAACAACAGAACGAGCCCCTGCAAAGGTCTAATAGAGTAGCTGCAGTGGTGGCTGGACTGGAGTCTATCTCGGCTGTATCGGTCAATTCAATAAAGCAGGTTACCCCAGGTAAACCTCTGATAAAGATCCTAAGTTGGAATGTGGCAGGGCTTGCCCGCAACTTTGACATTCCAGAGTGGAACGCCTTTGTGGACCCCTTTAACATCTGTCTTTTGCAAGAAACCTGGTGCCTAGAACCCAGGCACAGAGTAGGTTTTACAACTTACTTTGTTCCAGCTTCCCAACAACATGGCAGTAAAGGTCGCCCGTCTGGGTAAGCATTGCACTGGGTTTAAGTGTAAGCCATAGAACCACTCAATCTCCTGATCTTCAGAGGATAACCATACACTGTCAGGGGGGTAGGAAGCTAGAAGTGTTTAACCTTTATTTAAGGGGGGCCAGGGGAGGGCTATCATCGCTATCTTCTACAGGTCTAAACAGCGAATTAGACACTTGCAGCATTGACTCCTATGTTCTCCTCGCAGGTGATTTTAATTGCTGTTTCGAGCCACTAGCTAGGGAGGACATTCTGGACACATGGGATGAAGATGCAAGGAGAGGTACCCCCACCCTGACCCTAGATCCGATTAAAAAATGGACGCAGAGCGCTATAGACATCAACGCACTCTGTATGGAACACGACCTGAGAGCAACGAATGGTCGTTCCAAATCGGACCTTAAGGGTGTGCATACTTATAACAGGGTGCGTCATACCTCAAGAATTGACTATATCATGTTGAACCACAACCTATGGCCATTTCATCAAGACATGGAAGTTATATTGTCTTGCGACAGCGACCACAATTCTCTATCCTTAACTCTCATTCTGCCTTGGCACGATAGAAACCCAGCCAAGGCCGTTCACACGTAGAAATCTTCCCATGAACTGGTTCCCTCAAACTGTGGTAGGCGGCTAAAATGGGCTAAAGTAGCAGCGGATGAGGGAAGGATGGCGCAAACAAGGACCATAACGTCAGCTGTGGGGTCGCGTCTCGACGCATTGAGAATCATCAGACAATCTGTTCTAACGATATTTACAGAAACTATTGCGGCACTAAGTGAACTGTTTATTATTCCCCATAATAGGGTGAGGGCTGTAACGAGAGGTGTTTCCAAAGCAAGAGATAAGTGGTACTCCTCAAAATGTCGGGTTGCTAAAGGGGAACTTATTTCTGCAGTGAAGACCAAGGACCCAGGCAACATTAGACTTGCGAGGAAATTATATAAAAAACTATAGCCATGGCTAAGGAGGCTCATGACTCCAACTTCTGGAGTGAGTTAACGGAGGCGTGTACTAGAAAAGATTCTAAGGGGTTTTGGGATCTGATGAGAGCCAGGGATAAGCCACTTGATGCACAACTCACCTGTAATATTCCTGGAGAGGTCTGGTTTGACCATTTTTCCAAGCTTTACTCTGCCCCACTAGGTGTATTACAATTAAACACGGGTTCTCTAGCCAGATCTCCTGATGCCACCACAATTAATGACTTCCCCTTCAGTATTAAGGAAGTAGAAGGGGCAATCAGGTGCCTTGTTACTAACAAGGCTGCAGGCCCAGACGGAATTCCTGGGGATCTGTTGAAGGAAAATCCACACTTGTGGAGTAGAATAATTTCCTCGCTCCTGAACGAGGCTGTGTTGGGAGGTTCTCTTCCTGATTCTTGGAGGGGCGCTGAGGTCGTCCCCATTTTTAAAAAAGGCTGTCGGGACGACCCCGCTAATTATCGCCCAATTAGCCTCCTTGACTCGACACAAAAGGTTGCGGGCAAAGTAGTTCTAGGTAGGATCTTGCAATGGGCCGAAGAAAATCAGGTTCTGTCAGATTTCCAGGCAGGATTTAGATCAGGGACAGGTACCATCGAGCAGACATTTCGCCTTCTAATGCTGTATTGGAAAGTGGTCGTACTGGGCGGGGGCAGTTTGTATTTAGTCTTTATAGACTTGCGGACTGCCTTCGACCTGGTCCCACGAGCCCAACTGTGGAATGTCCTAGATGGGTTGGGTATCCCCCCTTATTTGTTGGGTCTGCTTATTAAGTTCCATGAAAGCAACTTTGCCCAGATTAGATGGGGTGACCAGGGGGAAAAAACATCCCACATTCCTGTAGACAGGGGCGTCCGCCAGGGTTGCGTGCTAGCCCCCACTCTGTTTTCACTTTATGTTAACGGAGTGGTGGAGCATCTTCTTCAACAACCATCAGACGCACCATCCCTGGCTGGTAGAAAAATACCCACGCTCCTGTTTGCAGATGACACCCTACTAATCTCAAAATCACCTGCAGGTATCCAAAAGTTGCTTTCTAGCTTCAAGGTCTTTTGTGACACCAAGGGCCTATCTATAAATATAAGCAAAACCAAATTCCTTGTTCTTAACCCCCCTAGGAAATCTGTCATTCCTCCTGCTCTAGACTCAGTCCCACTTGATAGAGTCAAAGAGTTTGACTTCCTGGGCATTCGACTCTGTGACACCATGACTTGGAAGGCCCATCACCAAAAGGTCTTTCTGACCCATAAGAGGGTCACAGGGGCCCTGCTAAAAGAACAACGTGCCTCATCCCTTAAACCTATTGGGGCACTATTAGACATCTACAGAGCAAGGGTGGTGAGTGCAGCACTGTATGGTGCGGAACTGTGGGGTGTGCAGAGAGTTGACACCTTAACCTATCTCGAGAACAACTTCCATAAAGATCTCATGAAGTTACCTCACAGCACCCCCACACTCCCCCTCTTACTTGATGCAGGTACTCGCCCAATATGTGAACAAGCTAGGCTACGCCCCCTCTTACTATGGGCCAGGATATGGAATGTACCAGAACTGTGCAGCTATGCTGATGCTCTAAGAGAACTCCTATCCCTACCGGGCTGGCATAAAGTCAGCTGGCTCAGGGAAGTCAAGCGGCTTCTCCATGAATTGGGTCTAGGAGATGCTTGGGTCAATAGAACAGCACCATCTAAACAGATGCTCAAGAAGACTTATTGGTTATGGGTGGCAAATGAGAGAATGTGCAATTCTAAGTTATGCAAATCTGTTGTTGAGTTTCTTTTAATCAAGGAGCTCCCCTATAGAGAACCATATCTGGATCTAATTCATAACCCGGGCGACAGATCACTGTACTTCAAATTTAGGGTAGGAGTACTTCCCTTAGGGCTGTTAACTTCTACTTGGAAGCCACCATTACAAACCATCCCATATTGCCCGTTCTGTGATTCAAGGGTTGAGTCTATTGCCCATTTGTTGTTTGAGTGTTGTGCATATGCAGCGCCCAGGTCGAGATGGCTGAAGCCACTATGTAGGACCTTGGGCACCAGCTCACACCTGGAAGCATTACGCATATTACGTTCAGATGCTCGTCCCTTCTTTGCCTGTTCCATGGCAAAATTCTTGGGCTGGGCTTGGCGGATAAGATCTGCAAAGAAACTGCTGCTCCAGTGATGTGTCCTTTGCTTGAATCTGTCCCTATGTTGGGCTAACAATCCACTTCCTTGACATTCCTGTTGATCTTGCAGATTTTTATACTGTGTATTGTTAAACTGTTTTTATCTATCGCTGTAATGTAATGCTTTTATGATATCTTTTTTATATCGAAATAAAGCTATTATACTATACTAGTAACCTCTGGAGACCCACTTTTGTGTGACTTAGCAGCACCAAAGTTGGACTGGTTACATAGGGTCTGGCAGGTGTTGGTCATGGAGAGGATCAAACCCCTGGTTTGAGGCTCACACATTCGGGATACAGACCGTTGTTGACCTCTGACTACCATCTTTTCTATCTCTTTGCTTTCCTTTCCCTCACCTCATCCAGGATGCTCCTATTCTCCAATATTCCCAACTGGCCAATGGTTGTAGGTGGTGCTTGTATTTAAGTTATGCACTGTTAGATCTGCGGGTCTCTAGTTGGCAGAGGTAGGTACCACTGTCCAAATAGGGACCCTTGCTTCTAGTCATGGTAAGGAGTAAACACTCTTCAGATAACCCCTGCTCACCCGCTTGGTAGCTTGGCACAAGCAGTCAGGCTTCTCGAAGGCAATGTGTAAAGTATTTGCACCAACACGCACAGTAACACAGTGAAAACACCACAAACTGACTCCACAACAGTTTAGAAAAATAAATGTATTTAATCTAAACTACACAAGACCAAAACGACAAAAATCCAATTTACACAGTTCAAGAATAAGCTTTCAAAAGTGTTCTTAAGGTTGCGTTAAAATAATCCACAGCTGCGTCACGTTTTAGCCAATAGTACCTTTAGATGCGACAAACGTTCCAAGTGAAAGCTGTAGCGTTGAAAAGCAAGCGATGCGTCACTCCTGAGACCCTGGGGAGGCGATGTGACAACCCCGCTGGACGCAGCGGGCGTGTTGCGGTGACTCCGGTGCACAGGTTTCGGTGAGAGCGGCTTACAAAAGGTACGATGTGACGGTGCGGCAACGACGCGCAGCTCAGTGTCGATCTTCTCCTCTCGCAGCCCCTCGATGTGATGGCTCTGCGATGACTCTTGCAGGGACGTGATGTGGTCCGCAAGCAAGCGGTGCGACGATCTCACTCAGTGACGACAGGCTCTGCGACGATACTCGCAGCAATGATATTCTTCCCGCACCGGACTGGTCCGTTCCGCAACCGAAGGATGCGACGACTCTGGCAGTTGCAACAGGTGCTGTGACGATCTCGGCCTTTCTCGGCGGCGGGAACTTCCTCGCACTGACGGGGATGCACTCCACAAGCGAGCAATGTGTGAAAACTTGCAGAAAGTTCTCAAAATCTTGGTTTCCAGCTTCCCAACACAGGTACAACTCACAGAGGCACCACATCTAGCCCAAACACTCTAGGAAGGGCAGAACTCTCTCAGTAGAGTTCAGGGAAGCTGGGGAAGAAGTCCTTTTGTTCCTGGGACTTCTTAACAGGGAGCCAGCTCTTCTTCAGGCCCTTGGAGATTCCTTCAAGCAAGGGGACACAGCACAAAGCAAAGTCCTTCCCCTCTCCTTGGCAGCAAAGCAACTGCAGGTCAGTCCACATCACACAGCAGGACAGTCTTCCTTCTTCAGTCTTCCAGCTTTCTCCTTGGCAGAGGTTCCTTCTTGGTTCCAGGATGATCTAATTTTCTGTAGTCTGGGGTCCTATACTTATACCCCTGAAAGTCTTTGTTCCCTTTGTGCAGGAGGGCTCTGAGCCCGGTTTGAACCAGTTCTTGGTGTTCCTTGAGCACTTTGTTTTCCTGGCTTCTCCTTTCCTTTCAGAGAGAGGGGCAGGGTCATCAGCCACCCAGCAGGAGGAGGGGCCAGCATTGTGGAAGGTAGGCACAGCCCTACCTCCCACCACCAAAGATGCAGATGTAGTCATTCAGCCTAGGGCTGACTCATCCAGCCTCCTGGGGGCTCCCCAGCCCTTGTCACCCACAAACCAGACAGTCAATTCACAAACAGGCCAAGGCACACAGAAAGGTCAGACAAGAGAACAGCCACTTTCTAAAAGTGCTGTTCTCACACAGGATTTAAAAAACACCTTTTCTAAAAGATGTGTTATTAAATTCTGAGTTCAGGGATACAAGACTTTTATGTCCTATCCTGCTCCTATGGGAAGATATGCAGGTAGCCACTGTAGCCAGCATTCCCCATGATAGCCTATGGGCAAGATAGCCTTACAATAGTGAAAAATAAAAATGGCTGTAGTTCACCACCAGAGCATGTCACCTGCACTAGTGCATGCTCTACCTTTCACATACACTGCACCCTGCCCAAGGGGGTACCTTGGGCCTTCAATACGGTGTCCAATGTGTACAGAAAGGGAAGGGTTAGGCCTGGCTAGGACACTGGCCAGGTTAGCATGGCAGTTCACAGACTACACACAGGCACTGCGGTGGCAGGCCTGAGACACCATTTTAGGGCTACTCATGTGGGTGGCACAATCAGTGCTGCAGGCCCACTAGTAGCATTTGGATCACCAGCCCTGGCACACCCAGTGCACTTTACTAGGGACTTCTTGGTGACACAAATATTCCAATCATGGATAACCAATTACAGTCAGTCAGTCACTATAAATAGCTTTATTCGAGATAAACTTATAAAAGCAAGGACAAAATATCCATAATTCAAACAGAATTACAAAATTACATGATACTAAGTTAAAATGTACATAATTGAAAAGATTAAAATGATTAATTAGAGAAACGTGTTCAAGCAAATGGAAGAATTAGAAATCCATTTTAATTAATTACAATAGATAAAATCATTTAGTATAAGGTTAAAAGTAATAAAATAGATGTATAGTCAGTCAATACATGGTCAAACTCAATGATTTATATGTGTTATTCAAAAACAATCATTTTTCCCTGATTTGAGTTCTGCCTTAGGGGCACCTAAAACTAAATAAAAGATTTAAACCATAAAACAAATCTACACATGGTGCATTACCTGTATTTATAGAACCTTGATTAATGGTTCTGAGAACAGTTTCCCTTCGGTTTCCCAGGGTGAGCCCCACTCCAAATGTTCTTGAACGTCAGTCTATGCCAATGCTTGTTGTGCATCGTATACTACTTATTTTGGGATTATCCATGTTATATGTGGTATTTAATCCAACCTTTTGATTTGCCTCTCTCTTTTCTTTCAAACTAGGGCTTAAGGTCATTTTCCTATCTATTTGGCTGATTTTCTCAATAGCTGTCATCGCAAATTGTTCATCATATCTTTCAGTTATATCACTCATAGTTACCCTGAACTCTTGTTCCTGGCTTCAGTTTCGTCTAGCTCCCACCATTTCTCCAACTTGCATTACCTTAATCTTAGATTTGGGAGGACAGCTTGAAGCATGTAAGACTGCATTACCTGATGTCTTCTTTCTAAATACTTTGATTTCAAGACTGCCATTTTGTTAGTGTAGTTCAATGTCGAGGAATTGTATACTATCATAATCATGGCTCATGGTTAAATATAAATTAGAATGATTTTTGGTCAGGTATTTTTAGAAAATCATTACCTTTTCCGCCATTCCTTTTTCTTTGTCCATATCATAATGACATCATGAAATGGCCCAAGTGATATGTCTTATTAGCCCATTCAATGACCCTTAGGCCACAGACATGCACTTTCGCAGATCACACAATAAAAAGATTGTATAGGAGGATGTACACATTGCCCCATAGCTGATCTGCATTTCTGTCTACACTAAATTTCCTCATGTAGAAAACCGTTACTGAGAAGCCAGGGTACTCTGGGTATTTGGCCATGCATCAAGCTGAAGGATGCTGTTTGAGATCAGCTCTGGACACAATAACCATGAAATTAGTCAAAAGGTTTTGTGTTCCTATGGAAAAAAAGAATACTGGGTGATACTCGCCCAATTTACATACCTAGTGTTCCCCAGGTGAGGCCATGAGGACTTGGAATATACCATGAGGATATTCTACAGGAAGCAAACTTTGCGTTCCTGAATTCTTCCATTGGAGGCTGTCCCTCTGGTTTTTAAAGTCCTGAGGAAGACCATCTAAAATGTACAACAATTAACACGTTATCAGAGGGATGAAACGGCGACGTGGATATCCTACAAAAGCTATCCTAGAAATATAAAATGATACACAGATACCTTGAACTTCATAAGTATGTACTTTTGACTATATGTGCCCTTTATGTTTTCATGTTTGTATTTGTTAACACTGTGAACTTTTGATTTTTCATGTGATATATGTCGGTTGAATCTTTTGTACTATATGTATTCTGTGTGTTATGGAAATCCTTACAATGCATGTAATTAATTGATAAATGGTAAAGGGATGGGTAGGGGGCATCAGAGGTGCCCTCCAGGCTCCATAGTGGAGGGCCAGGGGACAAGGGCTCCCTGCTAGGGTCCCCCAAACTCACTTTCCACCTGCCTTTTCAACCTCCATGAAAGGGCAGGCGGAAAGGGACATTGTAAACCCTGAACAGGCACCTTCCCTATTGTAGGGATTACTGAACCTCCGAAGCACCGTCAAAAGCGCAGCAGACGGTCCACCTGCCTGATGCCTCCACCCGCTGCATCGTAATGTAGCGGACAGAACACAGGGGTGGGTCCAACACCGACGAGCCGAGGATCCCCCTGTCTCCAAATGTCTTAACATCAGTTCTCGGTTGCCACCTCGCCTCAACTTTGGAACCTCATCAATTACATAATACTTGAAATGGCTGAGGTTATTGTCATGCTTTTGCTTAAAATGTCGGGCTACGGGATAAGAGATATCAGAATTTATAAAGGCTCTTATATGTTGTAAGATTTGTTTAGGTACTTGAAGCTTAGTGATTTCAATATAACAAAGCTCACATGAATACTTAAGGGCATACACTGCAAATTCAGTTTTGCAGGTGAGAAATGTCTCAATAGTATCTGGCCTATCATTGAATGGGGTACAAAAGTATGATATATTGACCCGAAATGTGCATGCTCTACAGGCATTGCATTTAGAAACTCCTTTCCTAGATGAAAGCCAACTTGTGGGTTTAGTCATCTCTGGACTATTCTTGACCAAAGCATTACTCATAGATTTTGATTTTCTATAGGTAATATTAGGTTTTTTAGAGATTCTTGAGCCAATAACCGGATCACTCAAATTATAGGACAATGTTTTTATTTTTATTTTTTTATGTTCAAAATATTTTATTGAGATTTGTTTATGGATAATACATACAGACAAGGCAAAAAATAGTACTATAAGGCGAAAATACCTAAGGCATACGACATTAAAAAATAATATATAGATATAAAAAAAGTACAGTAGGTAAAAAGAATTACCATTTCATATGAAAATAAAAAGGTAGGGAAGGACAGAGATAATTACAAAATTAGATCATGAAATATTTACGTAGCTATTATAACAAATAGCATCAATTGAAGAACTATGCAAGCCAAAATGACAAATTAGCCATACATTACTTAATTGATAAATAGACATCAACAAGTAACCAAAACGATTGCAAAGAGATTGAATTGTGAAGAATCCCCCTCATAGATGATAGAGCATCTTTTCTCGTAGAAAGAACCCATGACCACCATGCATTAACAGATAATGAACAATCTTTCCAAAAATAAGTAATAGATTTCAATGCTGCTGAAACCAAAAAATTGAAAAGTTTACTTTCTAAAACATTTAAATTATTAGATAATATGTTAAATTTGCAAATTAACACTTGATAAGAAACATCGCCTTGAATTTTTAAAATATTTGTTATAATACCCCAAACATCAGACCAAAACTTAAATACTAAATGACATTCCAATAACATGTGTTGTAACGTACCCAGTTGTAATTTACAATGCCAACAAACTGCAGAAGGAAGAAGTTTAGCATGAAATAAACGTACTGGGGTCCATAACCGATTAAGTAAAATATAAGAATTAGTTTGGTAAAGTGAAACAGGAAGCCAACCAGATATGCTATTAAGCCAAATATTTTGCCATGTGTCATCAGATAACGAAAGTGACAGGTCATCATTCCAAAAAGATGCAATCATATTTATATTACTACCAAGAGTATCTGATAACTTTTTATACAAAACAGAAACACCATGAGAAGAAGAAGAAACCGTTTGAATATATATTGATACATCAGCTGCAACATTAGAGGGGATATCATCTGGGAAATAATCTAAAATTGAATTGCAGAAATATTGGTATTTAATAAGATTGGTTAGAGATAAACCAAATCTGGATTGTAAAGTTTCAAACAAAATGAAATAATTTGTGTGTACATCTTTAATATAAAAAATACCGGCTTTAATCCAGGAAGACCAAAAATTAACGTTTCTATTTAATTTGATGACATTACCATACCAAAGTGAAATATCTTCAGTAACATTCATGGGGGAAAGAAAAATTAAGTCTAAATCATTAAACAACATTTTAGTAGACTTAATAATAACTGAATCATGAAAAAATGATGCAGTATTAGACATTGTTATCAAAGAAGGAAGTGGGTGAGGATTTACTAATGATTTCTCAATAGATAACCAAGCAGGCGGGTTATGCAAAAAAGAAAAATTAAACCATAGCGAACTTTGTTTTAAAATAAAAGGCTTTATGATAAAGAAAAAAGTCAGGGATACTAAATCCAGCATTACGTTTGGGAATTTTTAATATTTTGTAACCAATACGAGGAGATTTGTTGTTCCATAAAAACTTGGCTAAAAATATATCAATATCTTTGTAAAACTTTAATGGGAATTGAGTCGAAAGCATTGCAAAGGTATAAAAGATTTTAGGTACTATAGTCATTTTTATAGAATCCAATCTACCCCACCATGAAAGATGTGGTGACGACCATTTAGACGTTTTGTCTTTAAAATAATTTAATAAAAAATCACAATTTAAAGTAATTGTTGATTTTATGGATGAGGAAAATAAAATCCCAAGATATTTTAGTTTACTCTTTTGCCAAATTATCCCATTCATGGGAAGCATATCAGGAGTACAATATATATTTAAAGGGAAAAATTCAGTTTTGTTTGTATTCAAAGTATAACCAGAAACTGTAGAGTAGTTTGCTATAAAATTAATTAAAGATGGAAAAGAGGACATAGGGTCACTAATAAATAATAGCACATCATCTGCATATGCAAGGGATTTAACAAGAACACCTTTAAAAGTAATTCCCATTATTTCATCGCAATTTGTAATTGAAGAGAGGAAAGGTTCGATGCCAATTAAAAATAGAAGAGGAGAAAGGGGACATGCTTGTCTCGTACCTGAAAAAAGAGAAAATGACTGTGAAATTTGTCCATTGATAAATAAACGTGCAGTAGGGGCAGAATATAGAGCTGAAATCAAACGTATAAAAGACTCTCTAAAATTAAAAGATGATAACGTATGAATTAAAAATTCTTATAATAAACCTTTTTTCAGCATCTAAAGCTAAAATACCTGAGGGAAGAGTTAAAGAAGAACTTGGGGGCATATTACCAAGCAATAGCGATAATTATCGGTATTGCTTGGTTAGAGATAACATTTTACCGCTAAGCTGCGGCGATTTATATCGCAGATAAACCTTGGTATTACCAAGGTTTATCGCAAATGCGATAAAAAACGGCCGCAATGCATGAATATCGCTGAAAAGTCCGCGATATTCATGCATTACCGAGCTAATGCTCTTAGCCATGTTATCCACCTCCCATTGGATAACATGGCTAAGAACTGCTCAGGGCAGGTGTTAGCTTTTGGAGATATTCGCGCTTAGCGCGAATATCTCCAAAAGTTGGTAATAGGAGATAGCGATGTTAGCGACTGTTTCCAGTCGCTAACATCTTGGCACGCCCACTTTGCATATCATTAGTGATAAATATCACTGACATGCAAAGTGGGGCCCAAGATGGTTGCTATCTCCTACAAGCTGTCACTAACTGGTGTTAGCGACAGCTAGGTAATAGGGAGATAATTTTATCTCCGCTTTCTTGGCTTTTAAAGCCAAAAAAGTGGAGATAAACCCCCTTGATAATATGCCCCTTTGTTCAATAATATGTAGCAAAGTTTGCAGAAAATCTATTTTTCATAAAACCAGATTGATCAGGGTGAATAATGGAGTCTAAAATAGGGCTTAATCTAGTAGCGAGTATTTTTGCATATAATTTATAATCTTGATTAATTAAAGATATAGGGCGATAGTTCGATACAAGAGTGGGGTCTTTATCAGGCTTTGGTAGAACAATTATTAGAGCTTCAGTAAATGAACCAGAGGTAGTACCAGTAGATCCAAAAAACTCGAAAAGTTGAAATGAAAAAGGTAAAAGGTGGGATTGAAATTCTTTATAAAATTCTGCTGGAATCCCATCAGGACCGGGAGATATTTTTTTTTAAGGGATTTAATGGCTGATAAAATGTCATCTTTAGTGATGGGAGACTCAAGTCCATTTTTATCAGATTGTGAAATCTTGGGTAAGTCACAAGACGCAAAAAATGAAAGATTTATTATGAAATTCAGGTTCATTATATAAGTTGGAATAAAAATGTAAAAATTCATTAACAATATCATTGTGGAAACACGCAATTTTACCATGAGGACCATGAATTTTTGATTTGAGTTTTGTCTTTTTTTATGCGCAAATAATTAGCTAAGAGTCTACCAGATCTATTGGCATTGAAACTAAGTTTGGCTTTAGTATTAGAAATTTGAATGCCTGCTCTGTTACTAAGGTTGGCATTAAATTCATATCGCAATTTTTGGAGGGTAAATTTATATTGAGGATCATTGAATGTAATGAAAAGCCGTTCATTTTTCGCACTTTGTTTTTGTAATTCTTTACTATTCGCATTAAAGGTTTTGTTACCATGCGCCATGATAGAGATCGTTACCCCCCCCTAATATAAGCTTTGAACGCATCCCATCGGGTAATCATAGAGGTAGAACCTTCTGCATTAAATAAAAAATAGTATTTAATGGCTGTTAAAGGTTTTGGTTTGTTCTTTTCATTTAAGACTATATCAGTGTTCATTCTCCATCTAGACTGTTTGATATAAGTTGATTCTAAATTCAAAACCAAGGAAATCAGGGCATGGTCCGAGACATCAATGGTACCAATATGAGGATCTTTTACCGAATTAATTAACGGTCTGGAAATTAAGAAACAATCAATTCGGAATGGGAATTATGAGGGTTTGAAAAAAAAGTACAAGTATTTTCAATGGGAAAATGTAATCTCCAAATATCTACCAATTTAGTGGTTTGAATGAAAGTTTTGAACGCAAAATACACTTTAGTAGGATGAAATTTAGTAAGTGAAAGTCTAATAAAGGGTCAGAAATAACATTAGAATCCTCTCCAACAATTAAAGGAACATTTCCAACTTTTAAGACTTCTGTAGTAAGACTAGACCAGAAAATAGGATCATCTACCATAAATATTTAATTAAAATAAAAATGAATCATGAACTTTAATTTTAGCTAATACATATCTACCATCTTCATCTGAATTTTTACTTAAAATTTGACCCTGTAGTTTTTTTGCAAAAAGAATAGCCACACCATTTTTCTTACCATTAGCAGGAGAGGAGACGATCATATCAACCCATTTCTTTTTCATATAATCTAAAATGTTGTCATCTATGTGAGTTTCTTGAATAAAACAAATGTCAGCTTTACAGCTTCCTAAATAATCTAGAAATGTTTTTCCCTTAACCGGATGGCGTAGACCCTTAACGTTTAAAGATAACTTTAAGATTATGAACATTAGCCAAAGTAAAGAAGAGAATAAAAGAAATCAAAAAGAGAGACGTTAGAGAAGAAAAAGCAAAGGTGAAATAGGATAAGAAAAAACATGGAAAAAACATCAAACAGAGGACAAAAATGTAAAACGTGAAACGCACACACGGTCTACAAGCATGGCCGGAACCGCTGGAGCCCAATATGATAAAATCTTCGTAACCTGTCAGAAAAAAGCATAACTGGTGGAGCTCAAGTAGCATAGTAATTAGTATCCATTGAATGTGGAGACTGTTGATCAATAAAATGTTTCAAATCTTCAGGACGCTGAAAAGACTTGGAGAAATTATCTTTCCAAATGCGCATCGTCTATGGATCAAAAAGTCCATATTTGAAACCAAGACATCGGAGATGAGGACGCAGAGAAGTAAATTCCTTACGAATTGCCACAGTTTCTTTGACAAAATCCTGATGAATGCAAATCCTATTGCCATTAACCATCAGTGAAGGAATTTCTCGTGCCGCTTTTCTGATTAAAACCAAATGATGGTGACGAAGAACCTTGAAGATCATTTGACGTGGTTTGGTGTGAAGAGGGTTACGATGGGAGGGAATTCTGTGGGCTTTATCTATATTAAATTTTTCTGGAAATTTGAGTTGCAAAAGACCAGGGATCATATTTTCCAAATATAATCTACAGTTAGCTCCCTCCACATCTTCAGGCAGATTAAAACTGCGAAGATTGTATTGCCTATTGTGATTTTCCATATCCAACAATTGAGAGCACAAAGGAGACATTTTTGCCATTAGAGGATTGAAAGTGTCAATTTTTGCCTTGTTATCCTGAATTTTAATTGAATTGTGTAAAATTTTCATGATAAACTTGCCATTTCCTTACGTACATTCTTTCATTCTGACGCAATGGTCTCTGTATTAACGCGTAAAGCCTGAACTTCTTCTAATATTAAGGATAAGGAAGGCTCAGATGACTCCACAACTTTAGATTTAATAGGCGGTGGGGAGACTTGCTGCCTCCTATTATTATTAGTAGGAGCTTTATTTTCCATTTTATTAAAAAAGAAAAGTTAAATATAAATAGCTTAAGTAAAATAAACCAGAATGCAGCAATAAATGAGTAAATGACTGAAAAATAGCTTGTGCAGCAGCTAAAATGGGCTGTGGACGTGGCTAGGCCCAAGCCAGGCCCTCTCCTAGAAGAGCACTCCGCCCCCTCACAGAGAACCTCGGCTGTACCTCAGAGCTGGGCAGGGAGCAGGAACCAGGAGGAGAAAAGAGCGTCTTCTAGTGTCCAAAATCGCTGGAAAACGCTGTAGAATACAGGTAGGCACTTGAAAAGAAAACAGACCTCCTTATAGACAATGTAATGACAGGAACCGTCGTCAAAATTGGCAAAAACAGGCGAAAATGTGCTAGGACAGGAGCGCAGCGGCCATCTTGAATCGCGCACTCGCGCGTCTCCAGGACAATGTTTTCTAAGTATGGACCTGAGTTGATGTTCCTATTTGTTGTAGGTGAGCATCAGTCTCACCTTATTTTCTGTTGTTTTACTGTCATCTTTTTTCTTTATATTATCTAAATTACATCCAAATAAAAGAGTTTCACTACTTTTCCCATAAGATTTGGTAATAGCACGATCGAGAATATTCACAGAATATCCACAGGCTAAAAATCTTTGTTTGGCTTCATGTTGGTATGTTTTTAGGTTATCTTCACAATTGCAGTTTCTCTTCAGTCTAAGCATTCCCCCATATGGAATGCTGTTTTTCAAATGCCTAGGATGAAAACTGCTTGAAGTAAGAGACTCCATGAGGGTGTCCAAACGATTATATGGCAGAGCTAGAGATAAGAAAATATCAACGTAGATAACTGGTTTTCCTGAGATGGAATAGAGACCCACATGTCATCTTTTAAATAAATGGATCCAGACTATGAAAAATAAGATAAAGGTATTACTACACAGCAGAGCGAGAAAAGCATTACAAAAATCTGCAGAAAGCTAAAGAGTAAACTAACGGCTCAGCGACAATTTATAGGAAGAAAAAATCTCCTAATTACAGAACAACCGTGCATATACTCAGAAGAGGAATCAAGAATCATATTTCTCATAAAAGCTTGAATAAAAAGAAAACCCAAGGATACGCCACAGCAATAAAGAAAAGAATAAACAAAAAATATAACAAAAAGATTTGCATGACGGAGTCCTGAGGAAGGCGCAAGCCGAAACGCGCGTAACACAATTCGCTAGCATTTACCAAAATATAAATTGTTAAATCTTGCCACCCTGAGAGGAAACATAATGAACATGTATTTTAATAAATGTATTTTGATAAATGAAATTTGAAAAAGTATTAGGAAACATATGTACCTCAAAGTTTGTACCTAAAGATAACTAGTTTAGTTGAAGTACATAAAGAGAAATGTTAATGAACAGAACAGATATCTGTCTGAAGAAATGTGCATACACTTTTTATAAACAATGAATTGAGATATACAGTATGTACATAAGAAAATTAGTGTATCTGAATTCAAATATTTAAAGAAAAGAAAAATAAATAGTATATTTTGTGATACAAGGTTGTCTTGTTGTGGAAATAATGAGGGATATGTTTGAGACAATTTGAAACATTGTAATTTGTGCCTATAAGATGCTGTACTCTACTTTGGCCAAGTGTTTTTTCAAAAAATTGTATTTCCCTGTCCTGGCTAGTTAACCGAGAGTCAGGGACCCCTTTCTTTACAAAATTGAAAACAGTTAGGATGCAGTGTTGAATTTCCTGCTGTTTCTTTTCTATCTAGTTAGGATTATTTCTTGTTGTTCTTAATATACAGGTGGACATTCAAGTATTCAATCATTTTGCTGCTGATATGTACAGTAAAATTACCGCCTTAACTGCGGCGGAATTGCCGCCGCGGTGCAGGCGTTCAAATGGGTGGGCGGGGCTGCGACGGCCAACGGTCGTGCGCAGCACCAGGGAGGGAGTGCTCCCGTCGGCTGTTGGCCAACAGGAGCACGGAAGGGGTTAAGATTGACAGAATTGATGTTGATATTTTCTACAAATCTATCAGCAGAATCTAGAGTGCCCTTCCATATAATGAATACATCATCTACATAGCAAAGCCAACAGATAACATGATTTTCCCAACATTCATTGAGGTCAACCATGAGTACCCGCTCCTCCCACAGCCCATGTGTAAACATACACAACTGGGGGAGAAGCAGGCACCCAAGGCGACCCCACACACCTGATGGAATATTTCATTATTAAAAAGGAAAAAATTAGTTTTCCAAACACCATTTTATCATGGAGAAAAGCATTGAGATATAACAGGCGGATCTTAAGAAAATGTTCTACAGCATCTAAACTATCTTGATGGTTGATGCTCTTGTAGAGCAACGTAACATCTAATGCCATTAACAGGTATTCCTGGTCCCATCGGATATCATAAATGCATTTCAAGAAATCACCTGTAGCTTGAATAAATGAGGGCAAATTACGCTCATGCTCCTGCAAAAAGAAATCAACATAGTGTGATGTGCATTCAAATATGCTACTTCTGGCTAGGATTATGGGTTCTTCAGGATGTGCTCTGATATTTTTATGTACTTTTGGAATAAAATATAGTACAGGCATTGTCGGATGATTGTTACACAGAAACTGAAAATCTTCAATAGTCAATAAGCCTATGTTCTTCCACCTTACTAGTTCTAACTGGAACCTATCATTCATCGCTCTCAAATCCTGGATATTGCTCCTCATAAAGCATTCAGGGGCAGATGTACGATGGAAAATTGCATGCGCAAATGGGTTTGTGACCCATTTTGCATGCAAAAATCCTGTGCGCCATGTACTCACACTATTTTGTGACTCGCAAAATTGTGTTTTGGGACTCGTTATTAGGAAGGGGCGTTCCCTTCCTAAAAGTGACCCCTCAAGCTATGTAAGAATGTTTTGCGACCGCAATCACAGTTTACCACCCACTTCAAGAGGGTGGTAAAGCACTCGCAAACAGGAAGGGGTCCCCTTCCCCTTTGGGAATGCATGTGCACAAAATGTTTAAGAAGAGGCTGTGGTCCCAGGGACCACTGCCTGCTTTTAAAAAATGAAACAAAAATGGTTCATTTTTTTTTTTAATGCAGCCAGTTTTCCTTTAAGGAAAACGGGCTGCATTTAAAAAAAAATCTGCTTTACTTAAAAGCAGTCCCCGCCATGGAGGTCTGCTGAAACCAGCAGATCACCATCCCTGGGAGGGCCAGCCATTCCCATTGGGGTTGAAAATTGCGAGTGCCTCAATAAAATTTATGAGGCATGCAATTTGCGACCCCATTGGGAATCGCAAACAGTGTCTCAGACACTGTTGTAATTTGGAAATTGTGACACAAATTGTGAGTCACCATTTCCAATGGTCGTACACTGGCCCTGAATGTCATTTAGTTGTGTATATGCCTCCGACATGTACTCCGATTTGGCCAAGTAACAATGTTGCCACCTTTATCACTATTCATATTACAATCTGATTGTTACCTTTTCGTTTCTTGATTAGGTTGTGATATATTCTGTTATGATCACTTTCCTTTCTTCTTGCTCACTGACTGGTATGGTTGAGATTTGATTTCATTGAATATATCGATTGCATCCCTTGGTGTTATTGGTGTAAAGGTAGATTTCGGTGTAAAGGGCATCTCAACTTGTCCATATGTCATAACTGATTGTGTTGACAGCCTTGTATTCAATTCCATATTATCACTTTGCATTTCCTGCATGTCCTGCATAAGGTGACTATCTGAAATTTGTAAGGTATCCTGGTTGCTACTATGAGCCAAGGTTCCAATAGATGGTTTGACTATAACTGAAGCTACTTTCTGGGCAGTATGATAATCCTAGTGATAGCAGTTGTTTTTCCGCTTCATTCAAAACCATACTTCATATGCTTATCACTGTTTTGCTGATAGTATCACCTTTACTTACTGGCATCTCCATTGGTATATATACACATACATATACATGTGTGTGTGTGTAATATATTTATATAGAACTATATATACCTACTGGCGGTCGCCAGTAGGTAGTTATAGTTAGGACCTTATTTCTATTCAAAAAGCAGTTTTTCTTTTCCCAATAACTTTGGCGCCGGGTGACGAATCTTCGCAAAATTTTATGAAACTAGTGAGGCGCTCCGGTCCGCTCCTATCTTGAAAGTTTCAGGGTGATTCGGCAAGGGGTGGCCGCGAAAAAAGGGGAGGCCCAAAACCTGTTTTCTCCATGTTAATTCCCATAGGAAACTTTAGACACGGCAACAGCCCAAACCGCTGACCGGAATTACACCAAATTTGGCAAAAAAGGTAGCCCTTGTTTCAGAAAAAAACTCTTTTTGTTAAATGCTGTAAATCCGTTCAGTAGTTCCTGAGAAATTCAAAAAATAGAGGTTGAAAAATGCATTTCCCATAGGAAACTTTAGACACGGCTACAGCTCGAACTTCTGAACGGCATGAAGGTAGCCCTTGTGTCAGAAAGAACTCTTTTTCTTAAATGGTGTTAATCCGTTCAGTAGTTGCTGAGAAAAAAAAAGTGTCGATATTTAGAAGCACAGAGGATCCATGGACACTCCTGACCACGAACTGTATTCTAATTGGCTGTCAACACTCCAAACCAGGAAGTGTTGGCAGCCATCTTGTGCGTCGGTAACCGAGGCACAAGAAAACATGGAAACAAATGCAAAAAACAAGAAAAGAAGGCAGGGTAGAAACACCCCGACCCCCTAGGCTGGTCAGGGGGTCCCACAAGGATCCCGGGGGCCAAAAAAAGCATTTAAATAAAAACAAAAATTCCAAAATCCATGGAGGATCCACGAATCCAGTGAGAAAATAAAAAAAACGAAGCAGGGCTCCCGCGCTTCCTTAATATTTTGCTCCCGTGGGGGAATTGGGGACCCCATTGGGGATGGGGTCCCTGGGGATAACAGAGGCCTCAGGAAGGGGGCAACGCGGCTCCCCTTATTTCTAAAGAAAAAATATATATATAATTGGCTGTGCCCCGAGGGATAGGGTCCCGGGGCAGAAATCGGCCTCAGGGAAGGGGTCCACGTGGCCCCCTTACCATATTTTTATTTAACAAAGTAAAAATAGGGGTCAGGCCCCAGTACCAGAAAAAAGGGACATTAAGGGGGGGCCACACAGCCCCCTTCTAAAAATGAAAAGTAAAAAAAGCTGGCATCGCGCTGGAGGCCCCGCCCCCTCCCTGCAGCACTTTGCAAGTGTGCCCCCTGGCACGTTGTAAGATGGGGAATTATTTCTCCTTGAATACTGGGGGTCCCTGGGTGCCAACCAGGTACCTCCAGTATGCGCCAGGGCGCTGCATTACAGAGAGGTGTCCAGAGGCCATGCCCCTTTTTACACCTCTCTGCAACGAAGCTCTGTGGCGCTTACTGGAGGGGACCTGGTGGGCTAGTTGGACCCCAGGGACTCTCAGAATTCAAGGGGACTTAATCCCCCAACTTAAAACACGCCCCGTGGTGCGTTTGTACAGTGGTGAAGGGAGGGGCAAGGGGCGGGGCCTGTCTGCACTACTGACTTAGAAGTAGTTTTAATCCCCCTGCCCTATTATGTACTAGGGCCTTACAGAGGAGGTCATGCTAATCACAGGGGTACCCCAACGCATAGTATTCTCTAGTGTATGTAGGGGTTTTCACTGTATTCTAAGTGTCTTTTAGCATAGCACTGGCTTTAGGCCTGGTTAGTCAGAGTCAGTTACCACCAGTACCCGTCTGAAACAGTTGAGGGCACAGGATGATTTAGCAACAAGGCCTCTTTCTGTTTCTCTGTTTGTTTTTTCTGCACGTCTTGCTTCTTTCTGCACTTTTCTTTTTGAACTTCTGTTGCTTCTTTCTGCATTTCCTTTGCTTCTTTCTGTGCATTTTTTCTTCTTTCTTCTCATGTCCTACCTCTGTAGGCATAGTTAGAAACTAGCATTTAAAAAACCTTAGAAATTCACTTAAAAAACCATAGGTTTCAGGCATGTTATAGTTCGAAATTAGCATTTAAAAAACGTTTGAAATTCACTGAAAAAACCATAGGTTTCAGGCATGTTATAGTTGGAAATTAGCATTTAAAAACCTTCGAAATTCACTGAAAAAACTATAGGTTTCAGGCACGTTATAGTTAGAAATTAGCATTTAAAAAAATTGAGAAATTCAGTGAAAAAAGCATAGGTTTCAGGGGCGTTATAGTTAGTTTGACATTTCACTCGTACAAAACCATAGAAATTCCCCCGTTATAGTTAGTTCAGCTAACTATAACTCGCGCGCCCGCAATACACCTCTGATGACGTCACATATTACATCACTCATGACATGGTCAGTGACATCACTCATGACATCACTGATGACAACTCAAATTACATCACTCATGACATCACTGATAACATCATCTGTGAATGTGTGTCTTTCTAATTAAATATGTTTATATATGTATATCTCAAGGTCGATGGAAGAATACATGGGTATATAAGTGTCTAAATGGATGATTTTTTGTAAAATTGATTGTATAACTGACTGATTAAGTGTATCTTAGTGAATACATGGGTTAGTGAGTAATATTTAAATATGTAAATATCTGTATCAGTCTCTCACTTTGTGTATAAGTGGCTGAATGGGTTGGTGAGTAGGTACATGAGTGTCTATATGGATATTAGTTGTTTTTTTAGTATCAGTATGAGTGTCTGAGTGTCTGTATGGTTCGGTAGGGGTATTACTTAGTGCATAGATGCATGAATGAGTGACTCACTATTTGTATGTGTTGAAGACAGGATGTGCAGGACTGTATAGGTGTGTTAGTGAGTGAATTCCTGTCTCAATAGTGTCTTTAGGAGTAACTACATATGTTTTAAACTAGTATATGTGAGTATTGGTGTATATAAGTGAGTATATGTGAGAACTAGAGATTGGAAGAGTTCCTGTATAAATAAGTATGTGTTTCTATAAGTGATTTTTAAAGAGAGTAGATATGTGTAAGTTTCTGTAGAAGAGTGGTGGTGTGTGTATAACTGTATATGCAAGTAAATGGATGTTTGATACTTTGTTTGCATGTGTGACTGTGTGTGAGTAACTCTATGGATGAGTGGCGGTGTGTAACATGATGTATTGGTGTATGAGTACACATGATGAGTGAGTACATATATGAGTGACTGTATAGGGCTGTTGGTAAATGAGTGAATGTGTGTGTAGATCTTGGAATTGCTGAATAGATGTGTTGTAACTGGTATTAGTATGTCCATTGTTTTGAAATGTTAGTATCTATTTTTGAGTGTGTGTATCAAAGGGTATTTTAGGGTGAGAGGAGGTCTGTCCCTCTATCACAAGGATGATGTCATCAGTGATGTCATTTGAGATGTCATCAATGATGTCATGAGTGAAGTCACTGACCATGTCATAAGTGATGTAATATGTGCCGTCACCAGCAGTGCATTGCGGGCAAGCGAGTTATAGTTAGCTGAACTAACTATAACGGGGGAATTTATATGGTTTAGTACGAGTGAAATGTCCAACTAACTATAACACCCTTGAAACCTATGGTTTTTTCAGTGAATTTCTACAGTTTTTTAAATGCTAATTTCTAACTACAACGTGCATGAAACCTACGTTTTTTCAGTGAATTTCAAAGGTTTTTGAAATGCTAATTTATAACTATAACGTGCCTGAAACCTATGTTTTTTTCAGTGAATATATATATATATGTTTGCATGTGTGACTGTGTGTGAGTAACTCTATGGATGAGTGGCGGTGTGTAACATGATGTATTGGTGTATGAGTACACATGATGAGTGAGTACATATATGAGTGACTGTATAGGGCTGTTGGTAAATGAGTGAATGTGTGTGTAGATCTTGGAATTGCTGAATAGATGTGTTGTAACTGGTATTAGTATGTCCATTGTTTTGAAATGTTAGTATCTATTTTTGAGTGTGTGTATCAAAGGGTATTTTAGGGTGAGAGGAGGTCTGTCCCTCTATCACAAGGATGATGTCATCAGTGATGTCATTTGAGATGTCATCAATGATGTCATGAGTGAAGTCACTGACCATGTCATAAGTGATGTAATATGTGCCGTCACCAGCAGTGCATTGCGGGCAAGCGAGTTATAGTTAGCTGAACTAACTATAACGGGGGAATTTATATGGTTTAGTACGAGTGAAATGTCCAACTAACTATAACACCCTTGAAACCTATGGTTTTTTCAGTGAATTTCTACAGTTTTTTAAATGCTAATTTCTAACTACAACGTGCATGAAACCTACGTTTTTTCAGTGAATTTCAAAGGTTTTTGAAATGCTAATTTATAACTATAACGTGCCTGAAACCTATGTTTTTTTCAGTGAATATATATATATATATATATATTTATATATATATATATATTCACTGAACAATATGCGTGGTAAAGGCATATGCGTTGTAATGACTGCGTGGTGAGTGGGAAAGGATGTGGCTTAATGGCTAGATCGTTCAACCTCGAAGCTGAGGAACCCTATTCGAGGCTTGGCTGGGATGCTCAACATCCTGTGATTGTGGGCAAATCACCTAATCTCCCCGTGCCTAATAAAATGAACGTGTCCATCTGTAACATAACTGGTGCTCATATAAAGCACTCTGATAGCATCGGGTCGATTTTGCAATATATAAAACTCCCCCAAAAAAGTGTAATGCATGGTAAAGGTTGTTTTACACAACCATTTATCCTTTACACACCAACGTAGGAGTCTGTCTTCTTAGGACACCTATGCAGCATTATTTTTTGCAGGCATCCTTTATTTCCTTGCATAGCCATATGAGTAGACCTCTTCTAGACCTGATGGGGAGACCTCTTGTGAGGTTGTGTAACAGATGGAAGGTGGGGGTGGTGAATAGCTGCTCATGAGTAAAATAGTGAGATGCACCATTTAAGTCAAGTTTTTAAACACGATGAGGGTTTCTTCAAGGATTATTCTAAGTAAAAGCTTCCAGGAACCATCCCAGCCATTTCCTTCAAGCTCACCTTCTCACATTTTCAAAACATCAAATTATCTCCCAAGACCTGTTTTGGCTGGTGGCATATTACAATTTTGTCTAAGAAGATTGGCTGGTGACATATCACAATTCCATTTAAGAAGATACCACACACCTCCCTCCTTTACAAACAAACTATATTACAGATAATATAGGTAAGAACAAAATGACCCTATCTAAGATAATGAGTGACTACTATAATTGATCTAATAACGCTATGTACAAAATGGACAATTCTTCAAATCAATCAATCAATCAGGTCATTTGTAGAGCGCACTACTCACCCGTAGGGTCTCAAGGCGCTGGGTTGGGGGGGGGGGTGCCGTTACTGCTCGAACAGCCAGGTCTTGAGCTTCTTCCTGAAGGAGAGGTGGTCTTGGGTCAGGCGCAGGTCGGTTGGGAGTGAGTTCCAGGTCTTGGCGGCCAGGTAGGAGAAGGACCTTCCTCCTGTTGTCGCTCTTCGGATGCGGGGGACGGCGGCGAGGACGTGGCTGGTCGATCTGAGGAGGCGCTTGGGAGTGTAGAAGTTGATCCGGTTGTTGAGGTAGCTCGGGCCTTGGTCGTGTAGGGCTTTGTGCGCGTGGGTGAGGAGACGGAAGGTGATTCTCTTGTTGACCGGGAGCCAATGCAGATTTCTCAGGTGTCCGGAGATGTGGCTGCGTCGGGGGATGTCGAGGATGAGTCTGGCCGAGGCGTTCTGGATCCGCTGGAGTCTCTTCTGGAGCTTGGCGGTGGTTCCGGCGTAGAGGGCGTTGCCGTAGTCCAGTCGGCTGGTGACGAGGGCCTGGGTGACCGTCTTCCTCGTCTCGGTGGGGATCCACCGGAAGATCTTACGTAGCATGCGCAGGATGTTGAAGCAAGACGAGGAGACGGCGTTTACTTGTCTGGTCATGGAGAGGGAGGAGTCCAGGATGAAGCCCAGGTTGCGTGCGTGGTCCGTCGGTTTGGGTGCGGTGCCCAGGGCGGGGGGCCACCAGGAGTCGTCCCAGGCGGAGGGCGAGGAGCCCAGGATGAGGACCTCCGTCTTGTCCGAGTTCAGTTTCAGGTGGCTGGTCGTCATCCACTCGGCTACCTCTCTCATCCCTTCGTGCAGGTTGGCTCTGGCGGTGGCGGGGTCGTTGGTCAGGGAGAGGATCAGCTGGGTGTCGTCGGCGTAGGAGATTATGTTGAGGTTGTGTTGGCGTGCGATGGCCGCGAGGGGGCTCATGTAGACGTTGAAGAGGGTGGGGCTCAGTGAGGATCCTTGAGGGACGCCGCAGATGACTTTGGTGGCCTCTGACTTGTACGGTGGTAGGCGGACTCTCTGTGTTCTTCCGTCGAGGAAGGAGGTGATCCATTCCAGTGCCTTGTCCTGGATTCCGATGCTGCCGAGGCGCTGTACTAGGGTGCGGTGGCAGACAGTGTCGAAAGCCGCGGAGAGGTCCAGGAGGATGAGGGCCGCTGTTTCTCCGTTGTCCATCAGAGTTCGTATGTCATCGGTGGCAGCGATGAGGGCGGTCTCGGTGCTGTGGTTCGCTCGGAAGCCAGACTGTGAGGGGTCAAAGAAATGGCTTTCTTGTAAATCAACAGAATATGTACAAAACCAGGCTATTTTCGGCTTAAACCCTCTAAATATCTTAGTGCTTTTGTGATTCTCTGACTCTTTCTTCTCAGTAGGTCCTTCACATCACCACCACTCTTCTTGTTGGCTCCCAATTATTCTTTCATACCTTTTACCACAACCACTCTGTTCCATATTCTTGAGTTTCAGTTTTGAGAGCATCCTTAAATATTTTGCCTCTTAACTATTCCCTGGTTTTCTGACCCTCATCCAAACACCGAATTGTACCTTTGTGACCATCATTCTTCTCCTTTCATCAAACCATTGTTTCCTTTTCTCCAGCATTATCAATTGAGCCTCTCTCCAATTTTACAACCTCCCTCACTCTTTCAGTATTTCACATTCACACAAGCTGGAGACATCACACTCTTTTCTCCCCTTCCTCTAAACAACTCAGAAGGGGTTTTCCCAAAGTGACCAAAGTGAATCAACGGCATACATTATTTTTCGACCTTGAACACGCTGTGCAGACGAGGAGTACAGTGTACAGCTAAATGTGTGAAAGCCCGACAGTTTTCCCACGAAAATACACCAGCAGTCTACCCACGAGAAGGAAGCCATGTAGTAATGCCTGCAAAAGCGGCAAAATGGCTGCCAAGCATATACTAACTAATGCTAATTTAGTAATGTCTGCAGTTAATCCCATGACCTCACTACAGGCTAAATAATGCAAAAATAATTCCAGGACCTCAAATGTCGAGTACATGACCTGCTATTGAAGAACAGACAGCGCCGCTTGGACACTGGTGTGTGACCTGCTCCATAACTCAAATTACCTTCCTGAGAAGAGTAAAATGAAAATATGGTATGGTATGCATGAAAAGGCACTTTGAGAGATTCATTCCAACGAAGAAGAGCTGTGCTTGTCCCGAGATGTAATTCCTTGCATCTAAACTTGGAGGTATGGATTCCCCCTGACAAAGCCTAGAAGTCCTCTATAATTATAATATACTAGCTTATAGCACGAGGAGGGTGGTAAGGCGCTGTAGTCCAGTTTCCACTATCATTATAATATGATTTCCCCTTTTGTGCTTTATGGAATTGTAAACATGCTGATTATATTGTTCTTATGCATTTTGCTGCTAGTATTGTCTTGTGTACTGCATTATAGAGCAAATTGGTTAAAATAAACATTTTAAACTATATTGTGTTTCTGTTTACTCACGTTGTGGACATGTATGAGTGTTTGAACGAAATAGTGTTCTTCTTCCCGCGATTCCTGAGAGGGACGGAGTGACATGTTCTAGGATATCTAATCATTGGTAGCTTTGCTACAGTACGGAGAATGAATGAGACACTATAGCTAGTCTGATTGGGGTTCTGGGCACCGAGGTGGGTTTTCTGCTACACACCTACACACCAAGGTCTGGTTTCCTGCGCATAGTTCTGTGTATGTGCAGAATCCCTGCCACAAGCCCTGGGCTGTGCATATCTGGTACTTGTTTCCATAATTGTGATCTTTTCTGCTAGTGCTCTTTGAGACCAAATGCTCCATTAGATGTTCCTCCTCTTTGAGTACTCCACAATCACATGCCAATCAAGATCATTGAATTAACATGTTCTGGTCCTCTCAGGAGCCATGCTTGAAAGTTGAGTAAGCTGAATAGAAGGATGGCTGTTTTGTTGGATTATAATGGTTTGTAAATCCATAAAGTGCATGGTGAAATAAGTGAGGATTGATTTGAGGAACCAAAAGATGATTGTTTTTATTGCCAACGTCTATCATTTGACCTGGAAATGAGCAAAGAAACAGCAAATGGCACACTTCAATTGTTTATATTTCAGTTCCTGGTGATGCACAAAGTCTGCCAATGTGTATTTATCAAGCATTTCTATGGTTATAAAACTGTATACAATAAATTTGTGTGCAATAAAATGACACCCACTAAAATCCGTTCCGCACATAATGAAATCTACTCATCAAAGAGCAATTTTAGGGATCCAATGGATGATATTACTGTCCAGTAACAGTAAATCTCAGTGTGGTTTTACCACTCCATGTTTACCATGTAACTCATAATCATGGACGCTTCCACTTTTTCAAGTGCTACTACTAGCTAATATGTAGCATTGCCATTAAGTGCAAATCCTTAGACATGTAATTGAAGCAATGGCATATCTTGGGGTAATCTAGCTGTGCACTAAACAATTCTTATCCAATTAAGAGTTGTCTTATATTATCCCTGACTAAAGGTGGACCACACTATCTCAAGAAATAAGAACATAGCCAGAACAGAATAAACACCAAACAAAAGCCAGCTTTAATGTACACACATTTAGATAGATCAGGTGGTCAAAGGAGGTACTGAGAAAGTAGAGTAAATACTGATCTGAAATGTTGCAGACTTGGTCGGAAAACTGTGAAACCATTCAGAAAGTGGTATGGAGAAGACACTTATGTTTATTTTCTTACTTGATTAATGTGCAAATGTGTCTAACCTAGTTTTGTTCATAGGAAAATATGTACACAATGTCAAGGATTTTATTGATGCCTGTTTGATTCCATTTATAAATTATTATGAAAAACAAGGGGGCCCAAATACAATCGATCAAGGATCTTGGGTAATTAAGTATTTCTAAAGACAGTGGCCCCTAGACAGTAGTTGAAATTGGTCAGTAAATATAGACCCAATCAGTGGTATATTTTGACACTGTCCAGCAGGACAACTATTTAATATTCAATCAGGTTAAGTATACAAAAATAAACAATTTAAGTGGGATACAAGCCTGCATCCAACTTAGCAAAGGGGATGTACAACATAAAGCATAAGGCTGAGGCAAAACAAATTGTTTATTTAGAACACATTTTTAATATAAAAAACAGATTATGCAGAAGACACCGTAACACAAAAATAGTAAATTGGGAGAGTGTATATGGTGTACAAATAGTCTAACGACGTTCCGATCCTTGGAGAACATACTAGGATCATCTTCAGAACATTTGAATGGACATGCCTCTATACATATGCCTGTAATAATTAGAACCATGGGAAAAAATAACAATGAAGGAAAGGAGAAAGACAAGAAAAGACAAGGAATAAAAAATGGGCGAAGGACGATATAGGTACATCCGAGTGCTCGTGAAATTGTCTCTAGTGTGGCATCCGACGTGAAGTGAAATGCTCTTAAACAGGAGATTGTGCAACTGATTCTAACTTGCATTGTAAAAAGGTAAGTGAATGAATTAGAAGGAGAGAGAGGCAGAGCCAATGGTCAGTATGGTGATGAAAACAACTACATCTGGCGCACTTGTGAGAGATGTGGGTATATCCAAGGTAGAGGGTGAGTGAATACGCGCTCTTAGCTATGCAATTGTAGATTGACAATTAAGCGTACGTCCTGGCCGGAGTACATGGCAGGCAAGGTTAAGGTCCGTGTGTTGATTCTACGGTGCACAGTGGCACTCTGAAAATTGACCTGAAAGGGAGAAGGGGTCAACCGTTAAATACGGAAGTGCAAGGGGTAGGGAAGGCGCTAGGAGCGCAAGACTTGCCAGGACTTACCTAATTAAAGTTACAGCGAGGTAAATGTAAGTGTTGAGGGTTGCTCTGCGGTGCACACTGGCAAAATAAGACAATAATGTGCAGACCCACAATATATTTCAAACTACGATACAACACCCCCAAAATGTAAGCATGGAAATCCTTGCAACTTAGATGTTCATGCATATTCATGTTAACCTACTCTTACACTTGCAGAATGTCTGGTGAGTGGAAAAGCTGCAGGAGACAGTGTGGCAGAGAGGGGCATTAGAATAGCAAACATTTTGCCACCAGAAAACATTTTCCGTACCCTGCATACATTATACCTGATGCAGGTATAATGTGATGCAGGGCTTTACAACGTGACATATTTCCCTAGATGAGTCACATTGTAAATTTGTTGCTATGTTTGTGCCCCCATTGCGTAAAAATAAGTGATGCAGTGGCGGCGCAAGGAGGAGCAATGGGCTTGTAAGTCTGCCCGTAGTATTTTTTTACTGTACTGTGCCGCCATCTAAAACCTGGCAGTAAGGAACAGTAAAGCATTTAAAATACTCCCCCATGGTAGCCTCCCATAATGAGGGAGCATACATTTTTTTCTTTCCAGAAAGAAAATCCCAATTGAAAAGAAAAAAAAGAATACTGTTTGCAACAGGGCTGTGTCCTTCCGATGCAGCCCTGTAGCGAACAGTAAAGGCATTGACAGGAACCACAGTGATGGTGGATCTTTCCAATGCCTGTGCAAATGCGGCCTGGTGGGCATTATTTTAAATTGATGGGAGTGTTAGTATTTCGATACAGTGTGTATCTGAGAAGTAAAGTATTTTATACCTCAATGCTGTGACACAAAATGTGCAGAAATGCATTTTCCTGTAATGTCCTTTAGCATGCTGCTATATGTGTGTGTGTGTATATATATATATATATATATATATATATATATATATATATATATATATATATATATATATATATATATGAGGTATTTGGCCTTGATTAGGGCATTGTGTGGCTACTCAACTGCCCCCGCTTATTGGCTTACCTTACCGAAGGGCTGCGGTGGAACGAGGGGACCCGAGGTGGTGTTTTGGAGCTCTGGTGCTGGTTGTGGGGTCTTTTCGCCATGCCTGCATAAAGACAATACGGCTGTCATCACTGGAATACTATCCCCCATATCGCCGACCCACATGCATTATCATGTTGCATTGTGGGAGTTGGAGTTCGGCATTTACACGACACTACCAACAGGTGAGCTACATCAGCCAGGGAGAGGAGCGTATTGGCCTCAGCAATCTGAATAAGAGAGGCAGGACTATGGGACTAAATTGACTGGCTCCACTCAGTGAAGGGCGCTGAGGAAGGCACGAAGTTCGCCGAAATGCATCCGCCGCCACTGACATTCTGTACCTGAGCAATAAAGCATTACTAAAGGACCCCCCTCAGGCCTCTGCTTTCTCTTTTGCAGGGAGATGTTGGATATATATATATATATATATGTATATATATATATATATATATATATATTACCTACTGGCGATAGCCAGTAGGTATATATAGTTAGGATTGTTTTCCATAGGGAAATCGCAACATTCTATTGGGAATAACTTTGGCGCCGGTTGAGGAATCTTCCTGAAATTTTCCTTAACTTTGCCTCGCGGTGCTCCGCTCCTTCCCTGAAAGATTGGGGGCGATTCGTCAAGCGGGGGCCAAGATAAAAGGGGGGTCCCAAAACGTGTTTTCCCCATGTTAGCCCAAATGTAGCCCAATGTAGCCCAATGTAGCCCAAAGATGGCCACCAGAGACAAAAAACCAAATGTAGCCCAAATATCAGCCAGATGTAGCCCAACTATAGCCCAATGACAGAATGTCCCAGAGTGTTCTAAAGAACAACTAGAGCGCTAACAGTCTTACTTATGACAAAAGTATGGCACACCTGAAGTCATCTTGATTGGAATAAAGTGTTAACACTTAAAACATTTAATTTGCAAAGGAACAAAATGAGGGGGTTCATTTTGCCATAGAAATTATAATTAGTGCTGAAGAAAGAAAAATTAGGGCACATTTTGAGTGACTTCTCCAATCCGCTTATATTTCATTAAAAAAATTCTGATATGCAGTCTCCCAAGATGGCCACCAGAGACAAAAGAGCCCAAATGTAGCCCAAATATCAGCCAGATGTAGCCCAACTATAGCCCAATGATAGAATGTCCCAGAGTGTTCTAAAGAACAACTAGAACGCTAACAGTCTTACTTATGACAAAAGTATGGCACACCTGAAGTCTTCTTGATTGGAATAAAGTGGTAACACTTAATACATTTAATTTGAAAAGGAACAAAATGAGGGGTTTCATTTTGCCATAGAAATTTTATATATATATATAAATATTCACTGAAAAAACCATAGGTTACACACCAGTTATAGGGGCCGATTAGGATGGAGGATTTTCCGCCTCCTCCGGGCCGGCGGAAGCCACCTCCGGCCCGGAGGAGGCGGAAAATCCTCTGCGGAGTCACCAAAGACCCACTGCCGCATTACGATGGCTGGTGGGTCTTGGTTTCTGTCCGCTGCTTTTCCGCCGCGGTCGGATTACAACCGCGGCGGAAAAGCTCTCATTTGGCTGGCAGTGTCTATTAGACACCGCCAGCCAAATTAGGAAGCATTTCTAAACATGCTTTTCCGCGGCGGTTTTTCCGCCGTGGAAAAGCATGTGTACTTTTGATTTTGGGGGCCCGTTGCGGGCCCCCAGGGTGTAGGCGGGTGGGGGGTGCACATGGGGGGTACCTATGGTACCCCCCAGTATTTACATGCACAAAGCGGCAGGCACCGCGCGGTGCCTGCCGCTTTGTGCATGTAAATGTTAAACATGCACTTTTAACATTGCGGCGGGTGCTGCTTGAAGCAGCACCCGCCGCAATGTTAAATATCCAGGATGTGACCGCCAGGGTGGTGGTCACATCCTAATTTGCACGGAGGGACCGCCGCAGCCCATGCGGACGGTCCCTCCACCTCTGCGATGGCGGACGGACGCAAGTCCGTCCGCCATCCTAATCGGCCCTATAGTTAGGAATTAGCATTTAAAAAACCTTTGAAATTCACTGAAAAAACCATAGGTTTCACACCAGTTATAGTTAGCTGGAAATTTTACTCGCATAAAACCATTGAAATTCCCACGTTATAGTTAGTTGGACTCTATTACTTGCACGTCTGCAATGCACTGCTGATGACGTCACATATTACATCACTCATGCATCTATTTAAATATTTAAATATTTAAACATTACTCGCTAATGCAAGGCGCCACCCCCCCTCGGGGAGTGGCGTCGTTAGTGGCAAACAAAAGGGCCGACCCGGCAGGGGTTCACTTCCGGGTCAGCCGACCCGGAAGTGGACTTAGAGGTAGGCCAATAGAACCGTGGCTTATTGACGCCCCGGAAGTAATATTGGAGCGCGAGGCTTAAAAGCCTGCGTCCATCTTAGGGCGCCCTCTTTGTCCACTGGCCACCCTAGGAGTCAGACGTCCGTGGAGAAGACAGCAGACATCGCGGGACCATCGCGGGGAAAACGAGGGGCAATCCGACTCGAGGGCAGGTTGGTGGGCCATGCAGTGTGTTATGTGGCACGCAGTTTCTTATCAAAGCGTGTGAGGTGGTTAATTGTGTTATTGGTGGAGGCGCGCGTTGAAAAGCGTGCGAGGAGTTTTATTGTTTAGTGTGTGAGCGGACAGAGGCGCGCGGTGAATGGTAACGAAGGGAACGGGTTTTTTAATGGAGTGAGGAGCGCGCGCACCCGAATGCAGCTGAGGGGGCGTGTGATGCGGTGTGTAGGATCCCGGTATTGCGCGTAGTCCCAGCGCGGTGATCCGGTGTGATAAGCATTATTTGTGCATGTTTATGGAGGACCGCGAGTGAGCGCCAATCGAATGCAGCGGAGGGGAGGTGTGACGCGATGCGTAGGGTCCCCGGGGCGTCTTTGCGTGTTGTTATTAAGTGTCCAATAGCAATCCGGCATAGAAAGTGTTTATGCTGTTTTCATAATGGTGCAACTGTTTTATTGAGATTTATTCACCGACACAAAAGAGATACATGCTGCAGTGAGGAAAGTAAAGGTTGAACACGAGCGGCGCTTTATGTACTGAGCAGGGCTTCTGCATTCATTGCAGGTGCTTGAACCTCTCTCTGTGTAATGCTCTGCGCTATTATGCGACTCCCCCCTTCTTCTACGGTAGAAGTTGCTATGAGTGCTATTTATCGTCACATTGCAAGGCGCCACCCCTCTCACATTGAACTATTTATAACAGTGCTTTCAGTTTCCAATTATCCACATCCTTCGCTCAACAGCTTGAAACATCTTCAATTCTCCTAACCTCTAATGTATTACTGTGGTACTCATGACGACATGACTATGTACATAAATCTTCGATTTATCAATATATATTTTGCTGATCTCTAAATATAAATGGTTATTAATAATGGTTGATGTTAATATGTAAAATGTAAATAGGGCACGGGGAAAGGAGAATGCAGTTGTATGGATAATAGTAATTGTTCTAAAGAAATTAATGCTTGTTCTCTTTAAGTGCAGGATGCCGCCTAAAAGGTCACGGAAGGGTAAAGAGCCTGCATCAAAAAATGATGAATACCTCGGTTTTACGGAGTTGTTGGAATATACGAGAGAAAAAGGCATGGATTGGATGCTAAAGAACATGCGAGAGGGGGCTAGAGCTGATGCGAACCCTCAGGAAGAAAGAGGGAGAGGCAAGAGAGCGAGGCGTACGCCGGAGAGGTTTAAAGAGACAACAAAAGGCAAACGGCCCAGGGCGACTCAGCCTCAACCAGCATCACCAGGTGAGGACGAGGTGCTAGAGACAATAGATTTGAATTCACCCGTAGAGAAAGAAAAAGATGGCATGGAAGGACAGAATATTGCTGCTAAGCCTACACAAATAGGAGGGGTCCCCGTCACTCATGTGGGGGCACCCTGTTCTCAGGGTATGTTACCGCCAGTAGTGGCGCAACCAGGTAGCGGAGTGTCGCAAGTGTGGGTGCAACCCGGGGGGGTCGCACAGTTACCAGGGATGCAATTATATGGTTCCCATGGGCAAGCAATTGGTAATGGCCCCATAAACTCGATGATCCCCACCATGACATACCCAGCAGGGGCGGGGCCCGTAATGCTGAATGCTTACTCAAACGTAGGGTGTCCACCACAGGCATCAATAGGTAACTTTACTGCTGATCTTGCTGTGCCCCATAATACTCAGACACAGGGGGGGGCAGTGGGCCAACCGGCGGCTCATCCACTGTTGGCATTCAGCCCGTTAATGTTTGGCTCATCCTCAATGACCCTATCGCCATCCACGGGGATCACATGGCACGTGCCTGCAGAGGTAAAGGAAAAAATACTTAGAGGCGATTATATTGACGTGTTTGACCTTATTAATGCAGGGGTGGCGGCAGGGAAGTCAAAAGGTGGGAAAGAGGGCGAATATAGTCAAAGGAAGTCATGGACAGAGTGGTCCATGAAAAACTGGATCACAGGATTTGCCATTTATGCCGCAGTTATACTGGAAAAATATCCGGTGTTAGGGCCTCAAATGATGAGTTATATATCCCTGATTCATGGTGCCGCAGCTGAGTTTCCAGGACTGGGGTGGTTAAAGTACGATAAACTGTTCAGGCAAATGAAAGCAGTTCACCCAGGTATATCATGGGATCAACGAGAGATCAATTTATGGCACACAGTTTTCTATTCCTCACCCTCAACGTCTAAGACTAGTGCCCCTGCTCAGAGTCAGTCCTTTCGGGGTGACAAGGGAATCAGTGATAAAAAACAGGCCTGCTGGCAGTTTAACAGAAACGAGTGTACTAGGGGGGCCTCATGCAGGTTCAAACACTGCTGCTCTTACTGCGGTGGCACGTCCCATCCTGAAATCAGATGTTTAAAAAAAAATGGAAATCCTAAAGAACAACCCACCCATGCCACCCCAAAAGGAAAGCCACCCAAAGCTTCCGACAAGGCTCCCAACTCCCATTAAACGTCATGTTTTGACACACCTCCTTAGCAAGTATGACAAACTCGAGGAGGCCCAATTCCTACTTCATGGCTTTACATTTGGTTTTCGAATTCCGTCTTCAGCATCCCCTACTAAAATCCCGCCTCGCAATCAAAGCTCTGTGCTCCAGAACATGGAGGCGACGCATAACAAGATCACGAAAGAAGTCTCCTTGGGGCGAGTCGCTGGACCTTTCAGGAATCCTCCGAATCCCGAACTGGTCTGTTCACCTTTAGGTTTAGTCCCAAAGAAAGAGGTGGGTAAATTCCGCCTTATACACAATCTATCAAGCCCTCCAGGGTTATCTGTCAATGATAAGTTAGACCCGGAGCTGTGCACAGTGCGCTATACAACTTTCGACTCAGCCATTGAGAAACTGCGGGGGCTGGGTGAGGGTGCCCTAATGGCCAAGGCGGATATCGAGTCAGCATTTAGGTTAGTCCCTGTTCACCCAGATGATACTAGGCTGTTGGGTTTCACTTTCGATGGCAACTACTTCATAGACTTGTGCATGCCCATGGGATGTTCTATCGCTTGTGCAGTTTTCGAGACCTTTGCAAGGTTCCTAGAATGGGCGGTGGAACAATTCCTGACCTCAGACAAAAGCCATGCAGTAGTACATTACCTGGATGATTTTTTATTCATGGGCCCCAAGGGTTCCCAGTCCTGCAGGAAGGCCCTGCTGGGCTTCCAACAAGTGGCTGGAGCTCTAGGGGTGCCATTGGCGGCTGAGAAAACAGAAGGCCCAACAACATGTCTGACATTTTTGGGCATTGAAATTGACACCAGGGCAGGTGTGTGCAGGTTGCCAAAGTCAAAGGTAGATGCCTTCAAGGCGGCAATTGATAGTTGTCTGGGAGCAAAGAAAGCAACATTACACCAGTTGCAAGTCCTCTTGGGCCAACTGAACTTTGCCTTGCGGGTCATACCAATGGGCAGGGCATTTTCCAGGAGTATAGCAAGGGCAATGTCCGGCCTGCGGGCTAAACACCACAGAGTTAGGTTATCATCTGATGTGAGAGAAGACTTGCTGATTTGGAAGGGTTTCTTGCAAGAATTCAATGGCTCGGTGCTGTGGCGGTCCACTAGCACTTCAAATGCCGATCTGGAACTGTTCACTGATGCTGCGGGAAGTATTGGTTTTGGAGCGATTTTGGGATCCAAGTGGTGCATGCGGCATTGGCCTGATGACTGGGTAGAACGAGGTCTGACCCGCAACATTTCTTTTCTAGAGTTGTTCCCCATAGTAGTGGCATTGCATTTGTGGGGGGAGATGCTCTCGAACAGGCACATTGTATTTTGGTCAGACAGCATGTCAGTAGTGATGGTGATCAATAACCAGAGCGCAACCTGCACGTGGGTGCTTCGTCTCTTAAAGAACTTGATTTTGAAATGTTTGAGACACAATGTCCATTTCACTGCTAGGCATGTTCCCGGTGTGGAGAATAAAGCGGCTGATGCATTGTCTCGTTTTAAGTTAACAGAGTTCCGGGCACTTTGGCCGCAAGCAGAGTCGACAATGTCAGCCTTCCCAGCGGAACTATGGAAGCTTGGTGCCCCACTGCCTCCGAATTGATAGCAGCATCCGTGGCCCCCAAGACTAAGAGTATGTATCAAAAGTCTTGGGAATGTTATATGTCATACTTAAAGGGAGCGGGACTAGTGGAAGTTTTTAGGCCTCAGAGCGTGTTAGGATTCATAGTACAACAGAAGGAGAAAGGGAATTCGGTTGCATGTATGAAAAGGCAACTATCAGCGCTAGCATTTTATGCTGGGTTGCAGGGTGTCGCTGACCCAACAAAGGACCAGAGAGTAAGAAGGGCGGTGAAGGGTTGGGAGCGCTTGGCACCTGGGGCGAAAGACTCTAGAAGGCCTATAGATGTAGGGAAATTGGTAAAAATCTTGGACACGTTGCCGTTGGTTTGCTTTTCATCATATGAGACACAATTATTTAGGGTGGCCTACGTGTTAGCTTTTTGCGGCGCTCTACGAATCTCAGAATTACTCCCGGCATCGAAAACAGATAGTGAGGGCGGCTTAAGGTGCTCAGACGTAATAGAGTCAGTAGATGTCCTGAGACTCAGGGTGCGAAGGTCGAAAACGGACCCTTTAGGCAGAGGGTCTTGGATACAATTGGGTAGAGTGGAGGGGGAGTCTTTCTGTCCAGTTAGTCTGATGAGAGAATTCATGCAAGCCAGACCCCGAGGGGCCGATGATAGAGTACTGATTCACATGAATGGTCTGCCCCTCACGAGGTTCCAGTTTACAAGGGTGGTTAAGATGACTTTAGCGAAGATTGGCGTTGACCCTTCAAATTTTACATCCCATTCTTTTCGCATCGGGGCAGCAACAACAGCTGCGGGCCTGGGGTTACCCGAGCAGGCGATTAAGAGGTTGGGTCGTCGGAAATCTGCTTGTTACGAACGTTATGTGCGACCACAATTAGTTTAACAGCTGTTTCATTACTTTTCCGCCCCCTTCTGCTTCAGATCGTTCTCACCGTGTCTCTTAATGTTTGCTGTAGGTACCTCCCCTAAGAGAGTCCAAATATGTTGGTGCGGACATTCCTTCATTCGCAGGGCCGGAGTGATCTTCAAGGAGACGCTCGAAAAAAGGGTGCACATGGTGCAAGGATGTGACCATCATTGGGTGGGGATAGGCGGGCAGCTCCTAGCCGATGTCCCCAAGGATTTAAAGGCGGCTTTGGCCAGGGGCATGCCTTATCCGGATGTATTCGTGTTGCACTGTGGTGGCAACGATATGATCCCGACAGGAAGGAGAGGAGTGAAAGAGTTCTTGTTTTCGACCTTGGCAGCGGTCAAAAATATTTTGCCCGAGGCTATGCTAATGTGGTCGGAAGTCATCCCGAGGTTGGTATGGTCGCGGGCCGCACCCATGAAGGCAGTGAATAAATCGATAAAGAGGTTAAATCAGGCGGTGGCGGAGATCTTGCGGAAGTCCAGTATCAGAACTATCCGTCACAAGTTGATACAAACGTCTAGGCCGGAGTTGTATGCGGAGGATGGAGTGCACCTGTCAGAGACGGGCACCGAGATCTTTATAGAAACAATCTTAGGAGCTATCTCCGAAGCTCTCGAGCGCGGGGGGGGAGGTCGAGTCCGCCAGTAAGCGCCTCGCCCTGTGGCGCGGTTTCCGGACAAGAATAACACGGGAACTTCTTGTCCAGTGACAGTTTTTACCTCTGAACAGGTTTTTACAAATCATCATGGACTCCGGGCTGGCGGGAGAGTTGAGGCTGACCTGCTGGTGGCCTTGGCTTCTCCAGCCCTACCCTGGAAGCCGCTGGTTGCCCAAGTGGGGGCATATAATTCACCTGCGGCTCTGTTGACCGGAAGGGGGTTAACGTGAAGAGGGCAGGCTATCTGGGTTGTGGCCTGCTGGCGCAGCCCTGAAGTTAAACCAAATGCTCATTGGAGAATGGGCGGTAAAAGAGTATATATGTAGATAGTTTTTAATGCTGTGATGTGAAAAGTAATTTGGACTTTAAATAAAGAAGAAATGCGGTCAATGAAGTAATTGACCTGTGAAGTTATTTTTAATAAACATACGCACTGCAGAAAATCAAGCAAGACTCCCGAGTTTAATTGTACTAATGGGCCTCTTGTTGACGCACGCATTGGGGCGGGGGGAGAGTGCACTTGGTTTGCCATCTATATATGTATTCACTAAGATACACTTAATAAGCCAGTTAACCAATCAATTTTTTTTTTTTAAACACTGAAAAAAACATAGGTTTCAGGCCTTATATAGTTAGGAATTAGCATTTAAAAAACCTTTGAAATTCACTGAAAAAACCATAGGTTTCAGGCCTTATATAGTTAGGAATTAGCATTTAAAAACCCTTAAAAATTCACTGAAAAAACCATAGGTTTCAGGCCTTATATAGTTAGGAATCAGCATTTAAAAAACCTTTGAAATTCACTGAAAAAAACCATAGGTTTCAGGCCTTATATAGTTCGGAATTAGCATTTAAAAAAACCTTTGAAATTCACTGAAAAAACCATAGGTTTCAGGAGTTCTATAGTTAGGATTTAGTTTTTAAAAAATCTTTCAAATTCACTCAAAAAATTATACGTTTTAGTGGTGTTATAGTTAGCTGGACATTTTACTCATACAAAACCAATGAAATTGCTCCTATATAGTTAGTTGTACTAACTATATTTCGCGCACCCGCAATCCACTGCTGATGATGTCACATATTAGATCATTCATGACATGGTCAGTGACATCACTGATGACATCTCAAATGACATCACTGATGACATCACTGATGACATCATCCACGTGACAATCACATACACCTTTTCATACACTATTAAAATTTGTCATCACTGTTTGTAAAATACAGAGTATCATATTTAAATCCATTGTCAGAGCAATACAAGTATCTAAAAATCCACTCAGTGATTCATAGATGTATACACACATCTAATCACTTACCTATGGATTCACTCATACATGCTGTCAATGAACAAAAGAATACTATCAAAAATACTTATACATCTATATCGACATTAAACAACAGCACGCATCCTATTCACATATGAAGTCATCCTACTCACTTATGCAAACAATGGATCATACTTACATATTTACTTAGCAAAACACTTATACAAACACCACTTCTTCTATTCATTTAGATAGTAAGTCATACTTAGTGAATTATAAAATCATTATTACAAGTATACAGTTATCCATACAGTCACTCACACAATCATTGTGTCTTATGTATACTTATTTATATACAACAACTGACACATACACTCCCTTTTATTTTTCTAGTTTGTTGGACCTGTACCTTTGAGAAATATATTTGCTCATCACCACACCCATAAAGAGATTCCCTCACCCAAACTGTTAGAACATGTAGTTTTAACTTCATATATCTACTGAATCAACTATTCACACATCTTTGGACAGTCACACACCCCCCACCGAACCACACACACTTTCACACTCCCATACAAATACTCAGTTAACTAATCAATAACTAATATAGACTTTCACATAGCTAGTAACCAACTGTAGAATCAGTTTACACAACAACTGACAAAGTGATACAGATATTCACACAGTTTAGTCACTATCCACTATATTTAGTGAGACATTATAAATTGGTCAAGTAAACAGTCAATTACACTGCTACTAAATCCTCCATCCAATTATTTATTTTTATATATCCACTCATTCTTCAATGCAAATTGCTATATATATAATGCATATTTAAATAACGAAGCAAACCACATTCACTGGATGATGTCATCAGTGATGTCATCAGTGATGTCATTTGAGATGTCATCAGTGATGTCACTGACCATGTCATGAATGATCTAATATGTGACATCATCAGCAGTGAATTGCGGGTGCGTGAAATATAGTTAGTACAACTAACTATATAGGAGCAATTTCATTGGTTTTGTATGAGTAAAATGTCCAGCTAACTATAACACCACTAAAACTTAGTTTTTTGAGTGAATTTCAAAGGTTTTTTAAAAACGAATTCCTAACTATATAACTCCTGAAACCTGTGGTTTTTTCAGTGAATATATATATATATATATATATATATATATATACATATATATATATATATATATATATACATATATATATTCACTGAAAAAAACATAGGTTATAGACCATATATAGTTAGGAATTAGCATTTACAAAACCTTGAAAATTCACTGAAAGAACCATAGGTTATAGACCATATATAGTTAGGAATTAGCATTTAAAAAACCTTATTTTACTCACACAAAACCATTGAAATTCCATATATAGTTAGTTGTACTAACTATATATCGCGCACCCGCAATCCACTGCTGATCATGTCACATATTACATCATTCATGACATGGTCAGTGACATCACTGATGACATCACTGATGACATCTCAAATGACATCACTGATGACATCACTGATGACATCTCAAATGACATCACTGATGACATCACTGATGACATCTCAAATGACATCACTGATGACATCTCAAATGACATCACTGATGACATCACTGATGACATCTCATTTGACATTACTGATCACATCACTGATTACATCATTCATGTGATAATACGATGAACCTCTTCAGACTCTAATATAACCTTAGATACACTCAGTGTAAACAGACACTCACAGACTGTCACTCATCCATGGAGTTACTCAGACACTTAGTCAGTCATGCAAAGAATCAATCACACCTCCATTTCCTCAACTATACAGTTATACACACCTTACTTATTCAAACATATACTAAAACATATTTACTCACTTATACAATCCTGGATACAAGTTCACAATGATCCATACAGCCACTCACACATTCACTGGCTCTTATGCACAGTTATTTATATATGTCAACTCTCACATGTACTGTATTTTACATATGTACTTACTTTGACATGTAGCACTGAGATATCCATTCACTCACCAATACACTCATGCACACAGTCAACCGCCCATACAGCTGTTTCCACATGCACTTTTGAACCCATACATCTAGTGAATCAACTGCTCACACATCTATGCAGAGAGTCATACACCTCCCAGCCACCCACACACACACTCAGTCTCCCATACAAATGCTTGGGCAACCAATTAATAACCCATATAGTTAATCATATAGCTACTGATCAACACATGCAGCAGTTTACAGAACAACAGACATAATGATGCACAAATTAAGACAGTTTAGTCACTAACCCATGCACTCAGTGAGACACATTTAATCAGTCACTCATACAGTCAGTCATGGCCCTACTAAATCCTTCATCAAGACACTTATACATCCACTCATTCTTCAATATGTAAGACATATTTTAACTTTACAGAATTATACAGTCACTGGATGTAGTCATCAGTGATGTCATCAGTGATGTCATTTGAGATGTCATCAGTGATATCATCAGTGATGTCATTTGAGATGTCATCAGTGATGTCATCAGTGATGTCACTGACCATGTCATGAATGATGTAATATGTGACATGATCAGCAGTGGATTGCGGGTGCGCGATATATAGTTAGTACAACTAACTATATATGGAATTTCAATGGTTTTGTGTGAGTAAAATAAGGTTTTTTAAATGCTAATTCCTAACTATATATGGTCTATAACCTATGGTTTTTTCAGTGAATTTTCAAGGTTTTGTAAATGCTAATTCCTAACTATATATGGTCTATAACCTATGTTTTTTTCAGTGAATTTCATTGGTTTTTTAAAAGCTAATATCTGTAGCTGTAAAATGTATTCTTCTTTAAATCCAAAAATATATGTTATATGTTTATTAATAATTTTTTTTTTTAATATATTTTTTTCTTCGCTCCCGGTTCGCGAACCGGGAAGCTTCCCGTTAGCTCAATTTGATGCCACGACCCGGTCCGCGAACCGGTAAACGTTCCGTTTGCGCAACTGCCGCGTTAGAAATCAACATCGTGACGCGTCGCGGAAGCGCGACGTATCGCGTTGTCGCGTAATGCGTCTTATGACGCGCCGCGTTAGCGCACCCGGAAGTGCTCCGGTACGCGAACTGAGACGCGAAGCGCAGCTCCCCGGAAGCGATCAGGGGCGCATCGCGAAAGCGCGACGTATCGCGTTGCCGCGTAATGCGTATTATGACGCGCCACGTTAGCGCACCCGGAAGTGCTCCGAGGCGCGAAGCGCAGCGACCCAGAAGCGATCCGGGGCGCGTTCCGCAGCGCGTAACGTAAGCGTAACAGGTCATGTGACTTGTTAATAAAACTTTTCATTGGTTCATTTCACTTTTGGTTTCATAATGATGTAAGGCTAGGTCAGGTGACCTAAAAATAACACTTTTCATTGGTTTAGAACTATTGTTTTTCCCAAATGATGAAAACCCCTCCTTCTTTCCTCACTCTGACTTTCATCTTTGTGAGAGGAAGACCTTTTTTGATAGTTCAGCAATGGCTTCATTGGTAGCTTCAGCTGGTGGACCCCCACCACCACCACCACCTCCTCATGGGAAGAGAGGACCACCTCCCCAGTTCATCAGCAACACAGAGGAGGAAGAGGATGAGCAAGAGGAAGAGGAGACAGAAGGACCACAGTTTTTAGAAGAGCAGCCCCGGGTTTCTCATCGGAAAACCAGTTTTATTTGGCAGTTTTTTTCGATCCCTGAAGGGCAGAAGAAAGTAAATGCCAGATATGTCACCTGCCTCATATGTAAGGAGAACTTATCTAGAGGCACCTTAAAAAAATACAGCTTCGGTAACTACACCATGCATCGTCATATGAGCAGGTGGCATCCTTTAAACTACAGCCGGGCAGAGATACGTGACCAGCAGGACAACCCAACAACTCCTGTGGCCAGGTCATCATCACAGATATCTTTGACACCAGCAGAGGCACGGGAAACCGTGCCAAACATTCAGGACAACTTTGTCCATATGAAGTTTACCTGCTTGTATTGTGGTGCATTATTGTCTTGTGGTAATATGAGTATTACCTTAATCAACCGAGCTTATGAAAATCACAATTGCCCTAAACGCCGCAGACAGTAATTTTTTTTTTGTTGCTCCTGTTGAGCCCTTTCCAATGCCTGTTTTTTGTTGTTTCCCCTCCATCAAAAACCCCAAAAAACATAAAACTGTTCAAAAAATACAAAAAAACCCCAAAAAATTTCAGAAAAATAAAAAAAATATATAAAACAACAAAAACATTAAAAAAAAGTTCTTTTCAGAACTACCTCCCCTTTCAAAAAAAATTGCTAGAATGTTTAGCACTCTGGCAAGCTCTATTTCTTTTGGTTCGCTTCCCCGTTCGCTTCCCGGTTCGCGAACCGGGAGCGAACCAAAAAATAAAAAAAAATAAAAAAAGAAGAGTTAGTATAAGGGAAGTAAACAGAGAGTAATGTTAAAAGAAAGACAGCTATAGGGATTAAACCAGAGATACTGTTTAATAGATCTATTTACCGAAGAAAAGATGGAAGAGGGTATAATTGTGAAAAACAAAATAAAAAAGGAAGTGAAAGAAAAAAAAGAGAGTAGAACAATAACAAAGACGAGTTTCTTGGAGAATGTGAGTGAATGTTAAAAATAAGATTAAAACATGTGGAATAACAGAGAGAAAAAACAGAAAACAGAAAAGAAAAAATAACAGAAAAAGATTAATTGAAACAGCAAAGAAATGTAAATAACATAGAGCCATATCATCAACATAGCCAATAAAAGTTTTGCAGCTTTTATCGGCAGAAATGTGTCGCTAAAGCCGCTTTTGCGGCAGAAAACTGCCGCTAAAACCACTTTTGCAGCAGTTTTCTGCCAATAAAAACAGCAATAATTTTATTGGCTGTGTTCATAATATGCCCCTTAGTGTGCTTCAACTACACAGAGAAAGCATTATGAACAAGTAGTGAAAGAGCGATCAGTCAAAGACACTAAGAGTAATAGAGACGGAGTGAGTGATCAAGAGTGAGGAACTATGAGAAGAGAGGGACTGAGAAAAAGAGTGGAAGGAGTTGAGTAAGTAGGTAATAGAGAAAGGAATGAGGAAAGTAGCAAAGGCAGGAAACTGAGGGTTAAAGAAATGAAGCTATGGAACTAATAGTAGGTGAATGTGATAGAAATGTAACAAAAAGAGTACAAAACATTTACCTTATAATTGTCGTTAACTTACTCACTTTTTATTTTTATACTTTCAATCTGTGAAAGAGAGAACAAACATTTGAAAAATATTAAAACATGTATTTAAAAATTAGAAAAGACAAGGGAAAAGATTGAAGGACAAACAGTTTTTCAACAACTTTGACACTTACAGAAGCTTCTGCTTCTCCAGGCCCCCTACACAGTCCTAAAGATATACATTTTAAACTAACAGTATCTTGATGCAGATGAAGTGAGGCCTATCTTAAAACATGGTGCATCTTTTGCACTGCTGTTGTCTCACAAAAGTGTCGCAAGACACTAACATTTTAAATGATTGTTTCAGGATGCCAATAAGATGTGTCCTATATAGGTTTGTTTGAGGTGAGGCCTACTCAGGGTTCCAAATGAAATTTCGAGTTGTTGAAGAGAACAGAGGACATAATACATGTGAAGGCCTACCAATGAAGTAAGTCATGTCCACTTCACTCTTGAACAAAGGCCAGACCTCTTCTGTGTCCGTGGACAGACCTAAATTTCATCTGCACAATGTCATTCGTAAACTTAGGAAACACTGGTGATGTAATTGAAAAATGTGGAGTTTCTTTTCCTCATTTCACAATCACATCACCTGTGTTGCCTTTGGTTAGGTATCTCATAGTGCAGATGGAGTCTAGCATATCAAAGAGTACATAGAAGTTGAGCAGTATATACAACAATTTTGACATTTACAGAAGACTTAGCTTCTTATCTTGTTGGAGATGAAGTCAGGCCTGTCTTGCAACATGGTGCATCTTTTGCATCACTGCTGCATCGGTTTCATGTGGCACGGGTTTTTTACAGCATGACACATCTGCCTAGATGCATCAATTTGTAATTTTGTCACCTCATAGCAAATCTTTTGCACCGCCGCTGCATCACAAAAGTGACGCACAGTGGTGCAAAAGAGGCATACACCTATCATAAATCTGTCCCTAACATTTGAAATGATTGATTCAGGATGACGATAAGGTGTGGCCTCTCCAGAGGTTTGTTTAAGGTGAGGCCTACTCAGGATTGCATATCAAATTTATGCTTGTTGAAGAATACAGAGGAGATAATACATGTGAAGGCCTACCAATGAAGTAAGTCATATCCACTTCACTCTTGAACAAGGGCCAGACCTCTTTTGTGTCCGTGGACAGACCTAAACTTCATCTGCACAATGTCATTCGTAAACTTACGAAACACAGGTGATGTAATTGAAAAATGTGGAGTTTCTTGTCCTCACTTCACAATCACATCACCTGTGTTGCCTTTGCTTAGGTATCTCATAGTGCAGATGTAGTCCAGCATATGAAACAGTACCCAGAAGTGCAGCACTGTATGCAACAACTTTGACACTTACAGAAGCCTCACCTTCTCCATGCCTCCTACACAGTTCTACATGTACATCATAAATGCAAACAGTACAGAATTAATTATACATGTTAAATGGTTTATTTTTGCTGTTCTCAGAATGTATCAAATTTCACTAAAAACAGTGACTTGAAGGTATTCATCATATAACAGCGGGGAAAAAAAACACAATCAAAATGATTGTGTCTAAAAAACCCATACAACATAACAAATCAGAATTCAGAACTCCTTAAAGTTAACTTACTTTCCATGACGTCGAAGGATGTCCTATGAACAGCTTACACTCTGTTGTGCTGTTATTACTTTCAACTAGAAAACAACTAAGGGTTGGCTCTACTCAGCAAGGCTGAGCCAAATTATCAAAAAACGAAAATGAGATGCCAGTGCTGATGTGGATAATTTAAACAAACAATATACTAACCAGAACCTGAACAGAAGATTCAAGGACGGGAATTGCCATTTAATAGCTTTTTATTTCAATATTTTAGAAAAGTAGATTTCTATTTTTTCAAACGATCAAAGAAGCTTATTCACAAGGGAAGGACAAGTGCAATTAGAAAGAACTAAATATTTATCTTCAAACATTCACTATTACACCCATATCACAGGCATTCGACAAACTTTCACACCATTCAAGAAAAGAAAAGAAATATAGAAACACACGTTATAGTCATAAAAGTTATATATACATTTGCAATTTCTACTTTACAAAAGAACAAAAAGCCACATACTGCGTACACAGTGCTACAATAATAAACCAAACGACTTTTCTCATATGTACATTCGTCTCTAATAATTTTTACACTTTCGAAAGATTCTTCGTAATGTACAGACGGGATGGAAACATTAATTAGATGACCAAGCCGTTTTCGCAGTTGTGATGTGGCAGGAGCCTACGCGTTTCGAATCCCAATTGTTTTCTTAGGATTCTCTTCAGGGCCTCGAGTAATATCTAAACAGGGCAAAACCAAGAATTAGAACACAAAAATTAAAATTAATATCTCAGGTAAGCTGAGTGACAACAAAAGCGGCACAAAAAACAGATCAGGATTTGCCTTTTAAACATATTATGTTTTTAGACCAACTCTCAGGGAACCTAACTCAGCTGCCCAACCCACACACTTTGTGGCTTACCAGTAGGTGGAATGCAGTTGGATGATGGAATGGGGTCGTGGATCGTAAGCATGGAAGCCGTATCTACAAGGAAAGGTACACATATCTCAATTGGGTATGTTTAGGGAAACAAGAACGAACTAGGTGCCCCTAATACATTGGTAGTACTTACCTTAGTTGGCCGTTGTTTTATTTGCAAAAATCAAATTGAGGGCCAGGACGGCGTGCCGGGAGCAGTCACGGAGCTGCTATCTGTTAATAGCAAAGAATGAAAGTATAAGCCTGCCTTTATTGGGATTCAAAAGGAGTTACTAAACACGAGAGATGCAGTTTGAGAAACATGCTAGCTGGTATTGGGTGCCGAACTTTTCATAGCCGGTTTACGCTGGGGAGTTGACATTCAAGCTGTTTAAATTGCCCTCAAGCCTGAACTGGGCTGGAGGACCTTTCCTTACCTAAAATCCGGTAGGGACCACTGCTGGCAGTCTAACGGGACACGCCCGCCGGCGTTTCAGTTCCGTTCGTGTCACGGCTGGTTAAATTACAAACCGGCTTTGCGCCATCTTTTGGAGTCCTGCAACGGGATACAGGGGTGTTTAAAAAGGGAAGGGCTACATGGTGGGAGCCGTGGCTATGTTCTACATTTTAAATAGAATGCTCACCATAATGTAAATGGAGATATCCGACTTGCTGGCTCAATTTTAAACTGATGGCGGTGCTGTGACGATCACTAGATGCAATTTGCAAAAAAAGAGGGGAAGACACTTTTTAGCGTGTAAACTATTATCAAAGTGTCGGCGTGAATAGTGTTCAGCTTTCCCGTAGTACTTACTTTGGTATCAAGTACGAAAACGTGGATCCGCTCGCGTTTCTTTCAGCACTACCTCCGGGCACATGCGCATAGCATTCAGAGGCGGGATACTATCAGGTTTTTAAAGGGACGTGGAGGAAAACTGACCGCCTACTCCTTAAAGGAATACCACACTTGAGTTGGTGGTGCCGTTTCTAGATGGAATTCAGTAGACACAGAGGCTGCAGTCTCTTACCCATTTGCCACAAGTTCGATCCCTGTGTGCGGAACCAACATGTCCCAAAGGCCAAAGCCTTCACAGTACACAGCTCTGACGTGACACAAAACCACTTCTTAAAAAATCTATTTACAGCTGTGAGAATGATATACACACTTGAGATTTACAATTTGAAAATTTCACTCAATTCGTTGAGGCCCGAGATTGCCGTATCAAATTTTACAATTAAAAAGGCTTCTCGTTTTGAAAGTTGTAAGTTCTGATCACCTCCACGGGGGTTCTTCTCTATTCTAGAAATCACAGTCCATTTGAGATCACTGATTGCATGTTGCATTTTTGTCCAATGTAGGACCAAAGGGGCGTTCTCTACTTTGTTCTTAAGTCTTGATTTGTGCTGGGAGATGCGTTGACGCACCTCTTGGCTAGTTTTACCTATGTACAATTGTTGGCAAGGACATAGAATGCCATATACCACGAACTTAGACTTACAATTACTGAAAGTGTTGTGTTTCCAGTAAATCCCATGATGCTGGAATAGAGAACCTTCAACCGTGGATTCACAGCAAAGGCAAGTTCCGCATTTATGATGACCAGTTATGGGCGGCAATCGCATCATTTGACGCAATGTGGGCGGCATTGGAGCAGGCATCGCTGCTCGGACAATGTGATTGGCAATGTTGTTTTCCTTTTTAAAGGCAAACAAGGGTAGATCTTCAAGACTCTCATCAAGATTCTCGACTAGGTGCCAATTTTGTCCGATAATCCGTTTTAGTTGGTTTGCATTAGGGCAAAAGGTAGTGACACATACTTGTCGCTTCACATTAGTTTTTTCTTTACGTTCTAATAGTACTTCCCGTGGTGTCCACCGGGCTCTCTTCATGCAGTTTTTAACTAGCTTTTTGGGGTAACCCCTATCGCATAGTTTCGATATCAGATTGTCAGCATGATGGTTGAAATCTTCCTTAAACGTGCAGTTTCGGCGGACCCTCAGAAACTGTCCGTAAGGGAGATTTTCTTTTAAGGCTTCTGGGGTGGTTGCTGTCAAATAATAGAGATTTATTACGGTCAGTTGCTTTTACAAATAATGTGGTAGCCAACTTGCCGTCTTTTGGGAAAACCTCAACATCCAAAAATGAAATTCTGCTGGTGGACTGGGTTAAGCTGAACTGTATATCAGCATTCCTAGAATTTAACCATTGATGGAAAGATGTTAAAGTGTCATCATCTCCTGTCCAAATCATGAACACATCATCAATAAATCGGAGCCAAGCTCCGATATATTGATGGAATGGATTGTTTGAATATATGTAGGCTTCTTCGTACATAGACATGAAGAGCACTGCTAGCTCCGGCGCGAAGGGGCAGCCCATCGCCACCCCTTTGATTTGATAGTAAAATTCTCAGTTGAAACAAAAATAGTTTCTCTTGAGGGCAAATGATGCAAGTTTTACCAAGAATTCAGTTGGTACTTGTACTGGACGGGATCTTTGGTCTAAGAAGTGTGACAGGACCGCTACTGCTTCGTCCTGAGGGATCTGTGTGTACAGTGATGTCACGTCTAAGGTGACTAAAATGTCACTGTATTCACTATAGTTGATGTTAGCCAATTTATTTATGAAGTCCGTGGTATCTTGTAGGTAGGATTTCACCTGACCCATAAATTCTTTTAAGAAAGAGTCCACGTATTTGGCAATCGGCTCAAGCAGGGAACCACATCCTGCCACGATGGGCCTGCCTGGCGGATGGTTCTGATCCTTGTGGATTTTAGGCAATACATAGAACATCGGGGTCTTGGGATACTTGATCTTTAAGTATTCCAGCTCTTTGGGACCAACAAATCCTAGGTCAAATCCTTCCTGTATTATATTAAACAGTTCATTTTGAAGGTCTGTGGTGGGATCTTTACCTATCTTACGGTAGCAGTTAAGATCATCTAACTGCCTCATTACTTCGGTGGTATAATTGTCGGTGTCCCATATTACTATAGCACCGCCTTTATCGGCCTGTTTAACTATTACCGAGGTGTCATTCTTTAGGGTATTTAATGCCGTCATCTGTTGTTTGGTGGTATTGAATTTCACAAACTTTCTTTGTTTTTCCATGGCTGAAATAGCCGAAAGGACACTTCTTTCGAAAGTCACAAGTTCTTTCGGAATTTTATTTGCAGGGGGGCAGAACGTAGATCTATTCCTCAAACCAGTTACTTCCGCCGGTCTTTGTATGGAACTATCACTAAAGAATAGGGTGAGTCGTAATTTTCTGCAAAATTCAATGAACTCAGACTTCATTTTAATGAAGTCGGTTCTCTTTGAAGGTACAAAGGATAGACCTTTTGCCAAAATTTCCTCTTCTTCACGTGTGAGTACCTTATTTGACAGATTGAAGATGGGCGACGCTTTTAGTTTTTGTAATGCTGGCGCCGTGTTTTCATTTCCCATGGGATTGTATATCTCGCCCTGCCTCTCGGGCGCGTCTGGCCTCTCCCTAAAAAATGAGGGTTAGAGGATTGACCCTGTTGTCGTTGGTTGGCGTTCCAATTTTTGTTATTCCGGCTAGGGCGATTGTAATTGCCACTGGTGTCACTATCTGTCCCTGACGACGATGTATCTGAGAAAGAGATAAACTGTTTTCTGGACCTCCCTTGGTTATCGGGGAGAAAGCGTTGTGACTCTGCTTTCGAATAAAAGTCCACTTGGAGATACGGATATATATTCTCTAGTGTAAAGTTTTTTCTATCTTTCTCGAATTGATTACTTTTCTGTGTTATAGTGTAATCTTTAAATTCTTGTATCTCTTTCGCTACCTTCTCTAGCAGTGTTTTAGCATCAGCTATGGTAGGGTTTGTACTGATCTCAGCTTCTAGTTTTGCAATTTCTGCAAGTTCTTCCTTTGAAATTCTGACAGCAGTCTCGACCGTTAAGACCATAAGGTCTCTACTGCATTTAGTTTCTATGAATGAGAAACCTTTTTTAAAGATAGGGTCCTCTGTAAAGATGACTGGTATGTTTTTGATCTGTAACCCACCTGGGATCGTGCCTTCCTTAAGATGTTGTAGCAGGAAATGGCCGTGGAGGTCTGTCCTAATCTGTTTCTTTTTTAGGCGGAGCAATTTTTCAGCTTCGTTAGATGTTGTTGCAGTCTCACTTAAGGTAACCGACGCGAATATGGGAGGGTCACTGAGGAGGTTCCTGATGTGGTCTTCTGAATATGCAAAGGTGTCCTTCTCTGCCATTTGCTCAAAATACAAGAGAGAAAAAACCAAATTAAGACACTAAACTACAAGTGCTAATAACAGTAAAAAATAAAAAATAAAAAATAATAATAATAATGATCACACGTGTACAAAAGATGAAACAAGTGGATGCTTTAATTTAAGGCGAGTAATCTTCAGCCTTCACTTCAAACTAAATGAAGCTCACAAAATATCTCGCGGGCCTGCGCCCGCTATGATAACTAGAAAACAACTAAGGGTTGGCTCTACTCAGCAAGGCTGAGCCAAATTATCAAAAAACGAACATGAGATGCCGGTGCTGATGTGGATAATTTAAACAAACAATATACTAACCAGAACCTGAACAGAAGATTCAAGGACGGGAATTGCCATTTAATAGCTTTTTATTTAAATATTTTAGAAAAGTAGATTTCTATTTTTTCAAACGATCAAAGAAGCTTATTCACAAGGGAAGGACAAGTGCAATTAGAAAGAACTAAATATTTATCTTCAAACATTCACTATTACACCCATATCACAGGCATTCGACAAACTTTCACACCATTCAAGAAAAGAAAAGAAATATAGAAACACACGTTATAGTCATAAAAGTTATATATACATTTGCAATTTCTACTTTACAAAAGAACAAAAAGCCGGTTTGTAATTTAACCAGCCGTGACACGAACGGAACTGAAACGCCGGCGGGCGTGTCCCGTTAGACTGCCAGCAGTGGTCCCTACCGGATTTTAGGTAAGGAAAGGTCCTCCAGCCCAGTTCAGGCTTGAGGGCAATTTAAACAGCTTGAATGTCAACTCCCCAGCGTAAACCGGCAATGAAAAGTTCGGCACCCAATACCAGCTAGCATGTTTCTCAAACTGCATCTCTCGTGTTTAGTAACTCCTTTTGAATCCCAATAAAGGCAGGCTTATACTTTCATTCTTTGCTATTAACAGATAGCAGCTCCGTGACTGCTCCCGGCACGCCGTCCTGGCCCTCAATTTGATTTTTGCAAATAAAACAACGGCCAACTAAGGTAAGTACTACCAATGTAATAGGGGCACCTAGTTCGTTCTTGTTTCCCTAAACATACCCAATTGAGATATGTGTACCTTTCCTTGTAGATACGGCTTCCATGCTTACGATCCACGACCCCATTCCATCATCCAACTGCATTCCACCTACTGGTAAGCCACAAAGTGTGTGGGTTGGGCAGCTGAGTTAGGTTCCCTGAGAGTTGGTCTAAAAACATAATATGTTTAAAAGGCAAATCCTGATCTGTTTTTTGTGCCGCTTTTGTTGTCACTCAGCTTACCTGAGATATTAATTTTAATTTTTGTGTTCTAATTCTTGGTTGTGCCCTGTTTAGATATTACTCGAGGCCCTGAAGAGAATCCTAAGTAAACAATTGGGATTCGAAACGCGTAGGCTCCTGCCACATCACAACTGCGAAAACGGCTTGGTCATCTAATTAATGTTTCCATCCCGTCTGTACATTACGAAGAATCTTTCGAAAGTGTAAAAATTATTAGAGACGAATGTACATATGAGAAAAGTCGTTTGGTTTATTATTGTAGCACTGTGTACGCAGTATGTGGCTTTTTGTTCTTTTGTAAAGTAGAAATTGCAAATGTATATATAACTTTTATGACTATAACGTGTGTTTCTATATTTCTTTTCTTTTCTTGAATGGTGTGAAAGTTTGTCGAATGCCTGTGATATGGGTGTAATAGTGAATGTTTGAAGATAAATATTTAGTTCTTTCTAATTGCACTTGTCCTTCCCTTGTGAATAAGCTTCTTTGATCGTTTGAAAAAATAGAAATCTACTTTTCTAAAATATTGAAATAAAAAGCTATTAAATGGCAATTCCCGTCCTTGAATCTTCTGTTCAGGTTCTGGTTAGTATATTGTTTGTTTAAATTATCCACATCAGCACTGGCATCTCATTTTCGTTTTTTGGTTATTACTTTCAGCCCGCCACTTTCTGAAAGAAAACCTCCATCGTTTTGAAAAATATGTTACATACAATAAATGACTTCTCGCTCTCTACCACACGTTTCCACAAGGCCAAATCATGTCAGAGCCATTTATAACTCTTGGAATTCTTGTAAGCCAATCCCGTCATGTTGTATTTCCACAACTTTCAGAATTAAAATGTTGAAGATCATTTTCACAATCCTGGACTACTAATATCTTACCCTTCTTGCTCACTCATGTTCTACATTTCCTATGACACTGATACTGCTTACTATGAAGCAGACTTACACTACCTCTATGACTACTACAATTATTTAATTCTCTACATCACTTTTAATCACAAAGCAATATAAAACAGTAGACAGCATTGCAGACTTACATTCCCTCTACTCCATGTTTTGATTGGCTGCTTGAATTAGCTTATAAAAAGAAATAGTTTTTCTGAACTCATTCAAAGTGCACTTATTTTTCCATGACGTCCAGTGTTATGGTAAGAAGTTATGTCTCTGTACTACACTTATCCTCAAGGCCAAATCGTGTAGGAGCCATTAGAACTTCTTGAAATTCCTCAGAGCACATCCCGAGATTCTTTCCCTAAAATTTTGGTTTTAAAAACACCAGGTAAGAATTTTTAAGGTCATACGGCAATTTTTTTTAAAAAATTAAAACAGAATCGTTGCAGAATGACCAGCCATTTCTAGACTATAAATAAGCTGTGTAATGTCCTGATGTTATTGAAGGACCGTCATGATATATAATTGCTACAGTTACAAAAGTCCTTCCTGATATTGACAACTGTGAAGCCACAACATTTTTAATTAAAGTTGTCAATTTTGTTCCATCAGACCTACATCGTTGGAACATTAAAATGACATACTGGCCATATGTTCGTATAAATAAGGTTGACATCATTTCAGATTTACATTGGCTACATTCCATGTTGTGATCAGCTGCTTTTACTAGCTTATTAAAGGAGACTGATTTACTGTCTAGCAAAGTTAAATATATAAATCTTTCTGAGTCTACACTAGTAGTACTTGATACCCTACAGTTCTCGCAGTCATGCTGCCATTGATAAGAAAGCCCAAACAGGTGATCTACATCTACACCTTCAGCATGCAATACATCAAGCATATACAATAAAAACTCCTGACAATCTTGCTGAATATTTTGAGAGAATTGTGTTTGGCCTGAACATCTGTCTAACAGATTTCGAATTTCAGACACACTTTCTATTTTTGTTCTATCAGTGCTACATTTCTCTAACACAGAATTTAACAAACTGCATAATCTTTGATCAGAATTGACCACAATCTCTTCTTTTACATTTTCTAGAGAAAACAAAACATTAACCACTACATTAGCATAGCAGTTGACACCAGAAGTGTTTTCAAATTGAAAACCAACAACATCTTCAACAGAATCCTTTTTGTTTCTGCTTATAATTTCAGTTTCATCGACTTTTCGTCTTTTTGCTACAACCTCCCCAGTATTGGTCACATTTCTTCGTTTCCGGCCTACCACACGTTTCTCAAACAAAGGATATTGAGGCAAATGTGGCGCATACTCTCTTCTCAACCTATTGTATTCCTTAACACAATCTAGATCCGCACAAATGTTTGTGACATCACACTCAATCAAGTACAATCCCGATAAAGTTCTAACTCTTGACAATGCCACATATGCCATACCCTCCTTGAACACAGAACTGCCAATATTCACCAATGCACTGTCTACACTTAAACCTTGCGATTTATGGATTGTCACCGCATATGCCAAGCAAACAGGAAACTGCTTACGGCGAACATATCAGTCTTTTACAAGCAAAAATCTAGCAGAACAACAACCAATTAGCTGTACTTCCTCAATGCCATCAAATTTAATTTTTAAAAATTCAATTCCATCTCTATTTCTGTATTTCACAAAATCAACAACATTACCCATTGATCCATTTACCAGACCTCTTTCAACATGTAAATTCCTTCTTAAAATTATACGGCAGTTCAAGCACACATTCAGACTCTTTTCAAAACCTGCAGTTTTAGATATAGTCTTCTCTAATAAATCCAATTTTGATTTCAAATTCTCAGACAAAATAATTGTTGATCCCATATGCTCTACTCTGTCAATAGCTTCCAGTTTCACAATCTCTTGCTTTTCTAAATGCAACATTTTGTTGTTGAAGATGGCACATTCTGCAAGAGTTGGCATCAAACATATTCCAGATTTCTTCTCAGTAATTTTCTGAAAAATATTCTCAGGCACAACATCTTGTTCTGGATATAAATTTGACAGTAATCGTGCATGTAAAGCTTCTTTCCCATGCTCGGTCACTTTTCCAATTCTAACATCTTGTAGAATATTCTTGTAAACTTCATCCTTAGCCTGACGCATATTTTCATGCAGTTCAGCATAATTGAAGTTTAACCATATATTGACGTTGCCAATGCTCCCTAGGCACTTCCTGGTATCTTCATGCGTGAGCATTTTGAACACAGGTTGCCCTTTCACTGGTGTCAGCTGCAGAAGATCTCCGAAAACAATGATGTGTTTGCCACCAAATAACACATCATACTCTGTTTTGAGAACTTCTTGCATTCTCAAATGCACAAAGGCAAGCATGACATTGGAAACCATGCTTACTTCGTCAATGATAAGAACTTTAATTTTCCTCAAGATTCTTGAAACTTCACAACAAGCATCTCCAGATAGCTTGTGATATTGTAATTTGTTGTCATGCTCCACTGGCAGCATCAGTAAACGATGTAAAGTAATCCCTTTAATGTTATGTGCTGCCAGTCCAGTTGGAGCGGTGACAACACAAGACAGCGATGACTCAGTCCTTTCCTGCAAATAACATGAAATTGCTTTAATAAGGAAACTTTTTCCAGTTCCCGCTTCTCCACTCACGTAGAGTCGGACAGGCTTCAACGACGTACATGAGCACTCTTTCTTCTCATGACTTAATCCATGATCAATTTGCATGGTAACTTCGTCATATATTTTCCTCTGCTCAACGTTGAGTTGTCTTTCCAACTCTTCTAAGTTAACCGCATCCTCCTGAGCATGTGCCATGGCTCTTTCCACTTCATTCATAGCAGTGGCAGCTTCATTTTCGATAACAGGTCCTCCTAGTGGATCCTGACTCAATGAAGCAGAACTCTGACTGTCCTGAGAACTGTCTCTGGCAATATCGGCTGCAATCGTTGCTTCCTGCTCGATTTCCACATTCAACATTTCTACATATTTGGGAAAAGCAGGACATTCTATGGTCTCCTTGGCGGCAGTGAAAGAGTCTTTGTAACAGAGGAAATCTCCAAGCAGTTCCTCTTCTGCACGCCAAGGCTTGAAAAGTTGTAAAAGTGCTAAATAGAAAAACTCCTTTTTTTCAGGAGATTCGCCACTCAATTTTCGATGGTTTACCAAGTGGCATTTTCTTTGCTTGACCAGACATCCCTCACTTCCAATTACAGCATACACTCCTTTCTCAGTATCTTCTTTGATATTCCTCTTGAATATGTAATTTTGAAGAACCTCATACAGACAAACATTCTCGAGGTGACTGCTTCGATTTGGATAATATGTATCCAACATGTTGGTCTTCAAAATGTCGGTACTGTTTGGCTCCTTTTCCGCCAAATACTCAATTTCCCGCACAGGTTTCAGAACTCAATTACGCGTTGCAGCAAGACCAAGACTCGCCCAAACGATACTCCTGGATTTGGCATAGAGACTTGCTGAAGACAACCGGTCAGAACATTCGTAAGCTCCGATTTCTCGATGCGACAACATCTTCAGACTGAAATTGTACAACTTCTTGCTGAGGCTCTTTTCATGGGAAATGTCCTCCCACATATCCTTCAATTCTGTCTTCTCTTTTTTGGTGATGTAAGATGTCACATACCGAGCCACAGCCATACAGTTATCAGCCACAAACTGTATATTCATGTTAGCATTCCACATGGACAAAATCACCGGGTTGTAGTCGTTGATGTACTTGGACTCTTCGTTCCTCTTCAAATTGTATGTGTTTTTAGGTGATTTCTTCATCACATTATGTCGCAGCGAAGACATCAAACTGTTTACTCTTCCTTTAGAAATCACCGGTCGTGGAAAGCCGAAACGACATTTGGTGTAGAACTTGTCCTTGTTTCGGAATTTACGACGACAGTACTTTCCACAATGATGGCTTTGGAAACGTAGAACTTTTTCTCTTAGGCTTTTCTTCTCCTTTGCGTTTGGAACAGCACACGTAGAATACTGTTGTATGAAACTCATCACTGAGTCTTCTGGATCTGTTCCAAATTTAGGTGCATCCTTGATCCACAACAGCATATGTATGTGAGGAGCACCTCTTGCTTGGTACTCCTTTCTCCAGAAGAAATCCAACACCTCTCCAAGAGGTGGATTCTTCTTATTCATGATGAAAGACATCATAGCTTCAAATCTATGATTGAAGTACCGCAATACATTGACTGGATCCAAAGAGCACAGTTCTCCGGGTGTCTTGAATTCGATGTTTTCGATGTTTCCATTTGCCTCTCGTAGAAATTCAAGTAAGTCTTCCCAGCCATACTCGGCACAGCTCAGAGTGAGGAACCATGTGGGAGTTCCTAAGTTCCTCAGCATACATTTTAAATCACCATGACGACGGTACCAGTACTCATTAGTACCACGCTGACACGCCATGAGATTAATCAGGTGAGAATCTAAAATACTGTCTTGGACATTGACTTTATCCATAAAGTCACTTGCCGAGATGTTTTGCATGTGTATACCACTTTTCAAGATGTGGTTCACTGCATATGACAGTCCAGACAGATCGCTTTCAAACAGGAGATGAAACAAATAGGGAATACATTGTCGAAACCTAGCATCTCCTGCATACAATCGCAAAGTCCGGTATTCAGAAGCAGGAATTTGATGAGGTCGCTCATCATATCTTCCTCCCTGACCTGTTGGAAAAAGCTGTGGGAAACACCGAGCTTCCAAACTTTCCTCCCAAACACTAATGGGACTCCCTTTGGCTTGTTTCATTTGAAACAACTCAATAGCATTCCCCATGACTTCCTTGGAATACAAAGGATGAACACTATAATGTTCATATATTTCTTCACTAGTAGAGGGTTCTACTTTCTCAATTTGACCAGCACACAAATCGCTATCCTCTTCCTCACTTACTTCCTCTTCTGCAACATAAACATTCTTATAGTACTTATTATTTTTTTTCAAATACAATGTTGCCTTTTTGACTTTCCTAACATCCACTAAATCTTGCCATATTTTCCTATTCTTTGTCGGAACCCCATTAAGTAAGATAACCAGAGGTTCCTCTTCCACTTTTTCTACTCCAATTGTGTTAATGTTTTTCTTCAAATCTAGAGGCAAATAAACAACTCTTCCCTTTAATCCTCTCTGTAAATCTGATGGAGGCAATTTCCCAGTCTTTGGCTCCATTCTTACAATAGCCTGAAAGGGATGGATACTTTGAATCAAAATAGATTCATAAGTATTTAAATCCTTCAATTCAGAAGGAATCTCAACCAATTCCAGATTATTATGAACTGGTCTAGCAGGCATCTGGTTTTGATTTAATTTGCTACAACAATAAGTACACACACGTTGATCCGATCCCAAATCAAAACAATTTTCTACCATCAAATATGTTATGAAATCCTTCCATTCACTATTATTTTCCCTTTCACTTTTTGCATATAAATCCACTAACTTAGTCTGATTCTTATAATAAGTGCGTCGACAACACACACAAGTAAAATTAGGCCTCTCACTTGATTTCACCTGAAACGTCGCAATTTCCCTCTGAAAAATTATCTGTACTGGAAACCTGTACACTATCTTCCACATTACCCTCTTCTTCTTGGTCAATTTCAACATTCTCCTCTTTCCTTCCAAAGTAACCAAACTCAATTTCTGCACAAATATTCTTCACATCTACTTCTGAACCATGCAAAAGAGCAGCGCATAATTGTTTAAGCATAATTGCTGGACTCTTAGCATAATACAACATTCTAACTAATTTCCTCACTTTATTATGATGCACTGCTAGCATCCTGAAATGATGAAAAACACTCTGGCATACTCTCCTGGAAAGACAAGCCAGTGAATGACCATGCAAACCTGTCACTTCTCTCACTCTGCAAGGATCTAATTCTTGCAACAACTTCATTTTCTGCTTCAAACTTTTCTTATTAAATGTCCGTACAAAATCACAAAGCAAATTGATGGAATCCTGTTGCACACTGCAAATACTACTACACTTCCAGGTGTACACAGGACCCTTAGGACGTCTTCCTAAAACCTCATTACCTAACACCTCTTCTGTCTCTGTTGTCACAAGTTTTTCTTTTTCAACTGGACAACCATCTTTCACTTCATAAGCTCGACCACTGGTGTCAACTGCATGCACCAAATCATTATCCTGGAAATAACTCTCCTCATTAAAAAATGCCTCACAACTTGAACTATGCATCCATTCTCCGGAAAAAACTTCACAAAAATTACTACGATTAACTATTCTCTTCCATCTACTATTTCTTTTGAAATCATAAATTGCCTTGTTTAGCTTCCTAATTCTATTGATTATCAAAATAAATAACTTACGTTTAATTTCAAATGCCTGATCAATAACTTTCTCAACTTTTTTTTTTATCTTATAAAAAACCACTTTCTGTTGACCTTTCTTAATATTTTTAACAAATTGCCAATTATCCTGTTGCGGAACATTCGTTTACGAATGTCCCTAAACTGTTGTTTCCTTCTACTATCATGCACAGAGTTATCTCTTGCTCTAGCAGTAACATTTTTGATTGGCCTTTCCTTTCCGTTTAAAATGCTTCTCTTTTTCTGGACTGAAACATTTTCTGTAGTAATATTTTTTTTACTACAAATATTTCTTATAAATGTTTTTGTGCTCTTACCCGGTGCTTTCTTGGTGACTTGACAAGTTTTTTTCTTAGAGGACTGCTGCATTATATCATTTACCTGCTGTCTTTGACGTTTTGCAGCCTTTCTAAGTCTTTCTTTAGTTGGCATGCTGAAATCTTGAAATGATCTGCAGTTGAATCTGTGGTAAAATATAATAAAAAATGTTATTAACCACTATTACCAAACAGTAAATCAATAACAGTCATCAAAAACTTAACACACTACTTGACATTTTTAGTGCTTGGCAAATTTAGAATACAGAAATAGCAGATTATTTTTAAATGAAACGGTTTACATTTTTACTTTTCATTTATTATAAATTTTTAAAAATAAATGTTTATAGTTCCATAGGCTCAAGCACTTCAGCTTCCCACCCTATGTCATACAATTCTGACAAATCTGCATCCTCATCATGTTCTTCTTCATCCTCAGGATTTAAATCATCCAAGGGATCTACTTCCACTGATGTTTCAATTACGAGTTCAATTATGAGGTCGAGATCAACTGATTGCTGATTGTCGCTCATGTTGATGTTGTCGTTATCTTTAAAGAAAGAGAACAACAATGAGATGTTGCAGAGTAAGGCACAAATCTCAGAGACTATAATAGTAAAATTGTTTAACAAGAGTAACATTTAGCAGCTATTATTTAGCCATGACCAGCCATGCTGAGGAGGTAAGGCCTATGTCCAAGTTTTCAGTGAACAGGACTCATCTCTTCTTAACCTTGGATAAGCCTCACCAACTCTGTGTCCCCTGCTCATACTTAAATGTAAAGTGGCAGCTTTATGTTAACTGACGCATTCCCAGGGATGCACCAGTTAATGTGCACCGCTGCTCTGCCACCCATGGTGTGCCGCATTTACAATGTGGAGCACCATTGAGTGAAAACAGCACAGATGCGTCACGCATCTGTGCCGCAAAAGCAGCACATTGCAGGAATCACGTCGTAAGCGCAACATGTCTACTGCAATGCACAGGAGCAAGCCACACATTGCATGGTGCATCACTCCTTATGCCTGTTTCAAACAGGCGTAATGATTTGATTCAGCAATGCTATAAAGCTGAGTCAGTGAAATCTTCTAAATTTCACTGTGTTAGTTTTACAGGGCTTTCTTGCAAATTAATGCATACCTTGCAACAAAACACCTATATGAAAACTGACGCAGGTTTCATGTGGCACAGGACTTTACAGCATGACACATCTGCCTAGATGCATCAATTTTTAAATATGTCGCCACATAGCAAATCTTTTGCACCACCGCTGCGTCACAAAAGTGACGCACAGCGGCACAAAAGAGGCACACAGCTATCATAAATCTGTCCCTAACATGTTAAATGATTGATTCAGGATTACGATAAGGTGTGGCATATCCAGAGGTTTGTTTAAGGTGAGGCCTACTCAGGGTTGCAGATTAAATGGAGATGGGGCACCCCTGAGCCTTGCTGGAGCTGCATGGCACTTGCGATGCAGCTCCAGCAATGCGCCACCTTTACGGCACAGATGCGTCACGCATCTGTGCTGTTTTTGCCCCATGGTGCGCCGCATTGTAAATGCAGCGCACCATGGGTGGCGGAACAGCGGCGCAGGATGACTGGCACATCCCTGGGGATGCACCAGTCATCATAAATCTATCCCTAAGCTTCTTATCTTGTTGGAGATGAAGTGAGGCCTGTCTTGCAACATGGTGCATCTTTTGCATCACTGCTGCATCGGTTTTATGTGGCACGTTTTTTTTACAGCATGACACATCTGCCTAGATGCATCAATTTGTAATTTTGTCGCCACATAGCAAATCTTTTGCACCGCCACTGCGTCACAAAAGTGACGCTCAGTGGCGCAAAAGAGGCATACACCTATCATAAATCTGTCCCTAGCATTTTAAATGTGGAGCACCATTGAGTGAAAACAGCACAGATGCGTCACGCATCTGTGCCGCAAAAGCAGCACATTTCAGGAATCACGTCGTAAGCGCAACATGTCTACTGCAATGCACAGGAGCAAGCCACACATTGCATGGTGCATCACTCCTTATGCCTGTTTCAAACAGGCGTAATGATTTGATTCAGCAATGCTATAAAGCTGAGTCAGTGAAATCTTCTAAATTTCACTGTGTTAGTTTTACAGGGCTTTCTTGCAAATTAATGCATACCTTGCAACAAAACACCTATATGAAACTGACGCAGGTTTCATGTGGCACAGGACTTTACAGCATGACACATCTGCCTAGATGCATCAATTTTTAAATATGTCGCCACATAGCAAATCTTTTGCACCGCCGCTGCGTCACAAAAGTGACGCACAGCGGCACAAAAGAGGCACACGGCTATCATAAATCTGTCCCTAACATGTTAAATGATTGATTCAGGATGACGATAAGGTGTGGCCTATCCAGAGGTTTGTTTAAGGTGAGGCCTACTCAGGGTTGCAGATTAAATGGAGATGGGGCACCCCTAAGCCTTGCTGGAGCTGCATGGCACTTGCGATGCAGCTCCAGCAATGCGCCACCTTTACGGCACAGATGCGTCACGCATCTGTGCTGTTTTTGCCCCATGGTGCGCCGCATTGTAAATGCAGCGCACCATGGGTGGCGGAACAGCGGCGCAGGATGACTGGCACATCCCTGGGGATGCACCAGTCATCATAAATCTATCCCTAAGCTTCTTATCTTGTTGGAGATGAAGTGAGGCCTGTCTTGCAACATGGTCCATCTTTTGCATCACTGCTGCATCGGTTTCATGTGGCACGGTTTTTTTACAGCATGACACATCTGCCTAGATGCATCAATTTGTAATTTTGTCGCCACATAGCAAATCTTTTGCACCGCCACTGCATCACAAAAGTGACGCACAGTGGCGCAAAAGAGGCATACACCTATCATAAATCTGTCCCTAGCATTTTAAATGATTAATTCAGGATGACGATAAGGTGTGGCCTATCCAGAGGTTTGTTTAAGGTGAGGCCTACCTACATTCATGGGGAAATGAATTAAAATGTCCTTAAGACACATGAAAGCGTTTTTTTAAAGCCTTTGCAGCATTTTTGGGTCACTTTTAACATGGCTATGTAACTCAAACATTCAAAATCTAAATTTGCCAAGCACAGGTGGGAGCATATTTACAAGGAATTTGCACCACGGGGAAAGGTCTTACATTAAAATGGGAAAAATAACATCAGAGACACTCCAATGCCTTATAAAGAAGCAGACACCATTATGTCCTTCTCATAAATGTTAAAAGCATTCCTTTTCCTCAAAAACGATTTTCAAGTCATAATTTGAAAACACTGCACAGCTCCTATGCACAAAAACACCCTGTCAGTACTAATACTTCACATTTTCTCCAATTACAATTTCTCAAAGAAACAAAATCTATTTGTAAAACACTTGAGGCAAAGCAACATTTTAAAAACACAACTTTCTTCATAATTTTCTCCTTAAAGCACACTATTCTCTATCTAAATTAAATTAATCTTTTCTCACCTTAGCAAATACTTTATGAGTTTCAAAACAGTCTCAGAAACACACCACTTTGTCTTTAGCAGAGCAAAAGGTATGCACTCCAGAGTCTGCAGCTATCAAAAGCACAGAAATGCTGTAATTCTTCACACATATCTCTCATGTCACCCAATCAAAACTCTTCCCTCACTTTTTTCAAATCAAAACCCTTCCCCCCTCTGCCCTCTCTGCCTTTTTTGCATAGCAACCACCCCTTGGAAGACCTCTGGTGTTTGCAAGTTCACACAACATTGTTTCAATTGAACTCTGAACTCTCAGTGCACCTGCATATCCAGTGCAATCTTTCATTTAATGATTTTTTCTTGACCATTCAAAATACATCTTTCAAAGAACTCATCCATGCACCCTAACTTTCTGTTTTCAGCAATCAAAATCCACCAATCACTGTTACTGCTTCATTAACACAGAAACTCCACAGTTTTTTTCATTTTAAACTCTTATTTTTTCAACTGCCATTTCATTGCCACACTTCATCTGACTGCAGCAGAACCTTCTCTCACCATGTTTTCTGTCTGGATTGTTGGACATAGTTACATCTACTGGGCTCAGAGGTATGCTGATAACAGAAATGTACCTAACCTCAATTTACAAGATGTGGAAATTAAGTGGTTTGGCCACAGAGGATTAAAATGTCACCAATTGATACCATTGGTGAAAACCTTTATGCATTTGCCAAAACCTGACCTGTTAATTGTGCACTGTGGAGGTAATGACTTGGGCACTTTGACTGGGGTAGGTCTGGAAATGCTTTTAAAGGACACCTTTGAGCAATTAATGGCACTTTTTCCTCAGACTGCCTTGGTATATTCAAATATATGCCAAAGACAGAAATGGAGGTGGTCGAACCAATTTTGGCCACAAATTGAGAAGTCGAGGAAGCATGTAAACAAATCTGTTTCAGCTTACATGAGAGACCATGGAATGGGCTCCGTGTACAACAATAACTTGCGTTACTACATGCAAGATATCTACAGAGGAGATGGAGTTCACTTCTCAGATGAGGGCAACAGAATTTTCATTCTGAATTTAAGACTGTGCATTGGTACCTACTTATAAGTACCTAAATGTACCATAAACCCAAAAGCTCTTCTCAGAGCTACCCTACATCTGATCACTCACAATTATTATTTTACTCTAACTTTTTTCACTAATTTTCAACAAAGTACGCTCCCCGGGGCGCTACCCGGTACGCGGACCGGAAGCTAACCTCGCGAAATTTAAAAAAAATAATAATAAATTCCGCACATATGGGCCTCCTCAGCCACCCTCAGAAAACCTAGGGGGTCAAGATAAGTCTACCGTGCCCCCTTCTACCCATTCTGAACATTAGTTGCCCTCCATCTTGTATCTTAATTCGACCGAAACACAAAATGGTGGACTCCCGTAACGCTTCAGGTTCGCGTACCGGGGCGCTCGCCAGTTCGCGTACCGGGACGCTCCCCGGGAAGCGCTCCATCAAAAAAGGTGGGAAAGTAATTTACAGAAAAACGACTGGAGACACTTTCACCAAATATAGATTAGCTCATACTACATACCAATCCCTATCATTTTCACAAATTTGATTGAAATTCCATTTAGCCATTTAGCCTGTAGACCTCTCTAAATACCGTGAGGTAAATTACTTCACAAAACACATCTGAAGTGTTGGAATTGACAACCAATGAAAATGTTACTTTCATTTTCTACTTTTTTTACCTGACATTTGATTGGTTATATACCTGAATATATATAAAGGAAGAGAAGGAAACACAGCCATTTTGACTACTACTTCCTGGTGTACATTTCAATTGGATTTTCACTAATCACTTCAACTTCTTTGTAAAGGTAAGTTGTTATTTTAAAAACTGAAGTATATTGTGCACTATCAGTTAATATGGTAAACTTTTTCTGATAGTTATATACTATCCCTCTGTAGTAGTTATAGATTTAGATAGACTTCTCTGTTATAGTTATGGATAGAGATAGGTTTCTCTTGTATAATTATGAATTTACTTACGTTAAATCACATACACTTTTTTATATTCCTACTTCCACTCTGATACTATACACTGCCCAAAGATAAATTCACTGATAAAAACTGCCTATCTAAAATTAATCACAACAGTGCCCTATCTCTACTAATATATATTTTTTTTATCCAAATTTCAGGCAACATGGAAGGCGAACAGAAAGTTTCATTTCAAATTGTCCTGCAAGAGAGCAGCCAAGAATTAATTGATCCAAATTATATAGAATTTATGGATGAAACTTGGGACCAAGAACTACTGCAATGTGTGCAAGCAGTAGATGACCTCCTTCAAAATGAGGACATTTTACACACTCAGAGATTACAAGCGATGTTCAATGAAAATGACGACATTTCAGACAGTGAAATGTTAGAAATGTTATTAAATTTTGAAACACAATCACAATAATAAATAATTGCTTAAAAAATAAAGAAATTAAAAAATAATCAACAAAACCAACAATCAATTAACATACAGTATTTGAAAAGTCTATCATTCTTTTTTCCTTATAGTATGCTCCCCAGAACGCTTCCCGGTTCGCGGACCGGGCGCTCCCCACGCAAAAAAACAAAATGTTTTTTTTTTTTTTTTTTGCACTGCGGGGCCCTTTTAAAGCCTCCACATCAAACCTAGGGGGTCAGGGAGGATCTACTATGCCCCCTTATGGTCATTTCCCCCTTTGTTTTGGCCTCCTCTTGTCTCTCGATCCTACCGAGAGACAAGATGGCGGCCGCTCCGGACTGTTTAGAATGTTGACAGACACCGGAGAGCCTATCAGCTTCGCTACGCGAAGTTCCGTTACGCGTCAGGTACGCGAACCGGAGCGCTGCCTGGAGCGCGCTTACAGATATATATCTTTTTTTGAACGTTAATTTCTCAAAATCCACTGGAGCACATATATTGAGACCTAGCAAAGGCACATCGGGCTAACAGTCCCTACAATTTTGCCAAGTTTCGTGCAAATCCATTCAGCCGTTCGGCCTAAAAGTGAGGCCAACCGCCCTATGGAAATTAACATGGGAAAAACACGTTTTGGGACCCCCCTTTTTTCTCGGCCACCCCTTGACGAACCCCTCCCAAATTTCCTGGGGCTGCTCAGAAACAAAATGTTCAATTTTCCTGTAAATTTCAGCCAATTCCGTCCACAAACGCCAAAGTTATTAGACATAGAATTTTCAAAAATCCCATAGGGAAAAAATCCTAACTATATATACCTACTGGCGACCGCCAGTAGGTAATATATATATATATATATATATATATATATATATATATATATATATATATATATCCAAAATTAGGTAGGTTCAAATTCTGTGTTTATTTGAAGAGAGCTGCAGAAGCGCCGTGCCGAAATGTCACCAAAATTAACAAAGCCTGACGCGTTTCATGCGCATAGCGCATTTCTTCAGAGGCAATCTTGATCAGCTACTCACAGCATAAATTATTTTTCACTTCTGACCTCGTGTCTTAAGGGCGTGGGCGCGCCCCCCAGGCATTCTGGTAAAAGTAGTTCATTGTTTTTGAACTCGAGTGAGTTGCTCCTGGTAGCGAAATGGATCCAAATAATAAACCACAGTGGGCTGGGGACGACTTCAAACACCAGCGGTCTGTAAAATGATGCTTTCTCCATCACGACCTTCCTGCCCTTTGCTGTGCTGCATCGCCTGACGCTGCACGTGTCCATGGAGCCATGGTTGGGCTTCTCTACGACCGGGACCGGCCGTTAGTACATCCAAAACTAAGTTGCCCCACAATTCAGAGAAGCCACTTCAGGTAGGTTCAAATTCAGTGTTTATTTGAAGAGAGCTGCAGAAGCGCTATGCCGAAATGTCACCAAAATTAACAAAGCCTGACGCGTTTCATGCGCATAGCGCATTTCTTCAGAGGCAATCTTGATCAGCTACTCACAGCATAAATTATTTTTCACTTCTGACCTCGTGTCTTAAGGGCGTGGGCGCGCCCCCCAGGCATTCTGTTAAAAGTAGTTCATTGTTTTTGAACTCGAGTGAGTTGCTCCTGGTAGCAAAATGGATCCAAATAATAAACCACAGTGGGCTGGGGACGACTTCAAACACCAGCGGTCTGTAAAATGATGCTTTCTCCATCACGACCTTCCTGCCCTTTGCTGTGCTGCATCGCCTGACGTTGCACGGGTCCATGGAGCCATGGTTGGGCTTCTCTATGACCGGGACCGGCCGTTAGTACATCCAAAACTAAGTTGCCCCACAATTCAGAGAAGCCACTTCAGGTAGGTTCAAATTCTGTGTTTATTTGAAGAGAGCTGCAGAAGCGCTGTGCTGAAATGTCACCAAAATTAACAAAGCCTGACGCGTTTCATGTGCATAGCGCATTTCTTCAGAGGCAATCTTGATCAGCTACTCACAGCATAAATTATTTTTCACTTCTGACCTCGTGTCCTAAGGGCGTGGGCGCGCCCCCCAGGCATTCTGGTAAAAAGTAGTTAATTGTTTTTGAACTCGAGTGAGTTGCTCCTGGTAGCGAAATGGATCCAAATAATAAACCACAGTGGGCTGGGGACGACTTCAAACACCAGCGGTCTGTAAAATGATGCTTTCTCCATCACGACCTTCCTGCCCTTTGCTGTGCTGCATCGCCTGACGCTGCACGTGTCCATGGAGCCATGGTTGGGCTTCTCTACGACCGGGACCGGCCGTTAGTACATCCAAAACTAAGTTGCCCCACAATTCAGAGAAGCCACTTCAGGTAGGTTCAAATTCTGTGTTTATTTGAAGAGAGCTGCAGAAGCGCTGTGCCGAAATGTCACCAAAATTAACAAAGCCTGACGCGTTTCATGCGCATAGCGCATTTCTTCAGAGGCAATCTTGATCAGCTACTCACAGCATAAATTATTTTTCACTTCTGACCTCGTGTCTTAAGGGCGTGGGCGCGCCCCCCAGGCATTCTGTTAAAAGTAGTTCATTGTTTTTGAACTCGAGTGAGTTGCTCCTGGTAGCGAAATGGATCCAAATATTAAACCACAGTGGGCTGGGGACGACTTCAAACACCAGCGGTCTGTAAAATGATGCTTTCTCCATCACGACCTTCCTGCCCTTTGCTGTGCTGCATCGCCTGACGCTGCACGGGTCCATGGAGCCATGGTTGGGCTTCTCTACGACCGGGACCGGGACCGGCCGTTAGTACATATATATATGCGTCCAAAAGTGCTCAGAGTAGAAGCCGCACACCACTGACAGGTAGGTTCACAAAACCTCTCTAATTCAGAAACATGCAGATTTCCATCTCGTTCATAAATCTCCCGGCCTTACGAGTTTCGAAGCCTGTGTGCTTCTCAACCATGACAATATGTCTGCCGCTTTTCCTTGTTTACACATGTGCACAAATTACACTGTGGGTGTTTGGTATTTAAAAATGGCTGTTAACACCATTAGACGAGCGTGACCAAGCCGTATTGGCGAAACGTGTCGTGGAGATTTTTTCATCTGCCCAATAAATTCTTAAACTGGAGCTCTGGTTGTCCTGTTTTCTTCAAGAGTTTTGAAGTTTCGTGGAGCGAATTGCAAGCTTGCTGGTAGCTGCAACAGGACCGCCCGAGACAGCCCTATTCCGGAACCAGCACTGGTGGAGCGTGTAAATTTAAGTAAAAGGAATTGGCTGACCCCCTGGTTCTGTGGACGCCAGTTAATAGGACTACAGAACTTGTGTCCATCGGTATTACTTTGTTATTTCACCTTGGATTACATAAGAGGTGATCACACCGGCGTATCAAGATAAATCTACATCTGCTGACCGGTAAGAAGTTTGGGGCACCGGGGAAAAGTAGTGTACGAGCGCTGCATCAGTGACGGTGTGGATGCTTGGGACTCTAGATTACCTGGTGAAAACGAACAGACTACAGACTGCAGAGTAGCGAACCAAGGGGCAGGGAGCATATTACCGACTAACAACAAATTTGAAGTCGGGGATTTGCACAGAGCTCTTAGAAGATATTGTATTATCATGGCAGGTGAATTAGATGCTCGTCGCAAGAAGACTGCGGACAAACTTTTCTTCACTGATTCAAGCACCAATATTGATGAGATACCTAGTACTTCCAGCATTGGCACTGAATTAAGCTTACAGGCAAAATTGAATCTACTAGAAAAATTGTACAAAAGGGAACTGTCAAAATGGTGGGAAGCGTAGTCCCTGCAGAGATACATTAAGGTAAAAAGAGTACCTAGAGGACTCCGTATTTTTACTATTCCCACCTATGAGGACCCAGATGCGGAGATGGTGCAAGAATGGACTGACAACTCAGCAGCATGTTCCATGACAATGATGCGCATCCTGGTGAAATTTGCCGTGAAAGACAGGGCTAAACTCCTCGTGGAAATTGAGAAACTGACATTGGAGATAAGTCAATTGATCTCCAAAGAGGCATTGGAAGAACATCTTAAGTAATTGACCACGAAGATGGAGAAACTAGAAGAGGAGATTACTGCAAAAAAACAACGCAAGTTTATAAGAGATTACAAAGATTATCAATCCGGACGTACCCTAACCTTTCAAAAGAAATACGATCATCTATTTGATAAAAAAGACTGGATTAGCTGTGGCCAATAACACAATATCGACCACCGGACAAGATGTAACAGAGAGTGATATATCGGATGGGAATGTTTACGGTGCTTCCAACTCAGGGGTCAATCAAGACACGGTTATTGATACAAGAAGGAATCCTAATTTTTTATTGCAGTTCCAAATGATCAACAAAAATCAAACAGAAATGTTCCAGAATGGGGGCTCTCAAAGAGGTCGAGGACGAGGCAACAGAGGCGGAAATACCGCAATAAACAAGCCAAAAAGAGGAGGTGCCGGCGGAATCAATGCTCCAATGGAAATGGCAACACGGAGCAAAAATCTGAAATAAATATGACAGTGGTCAATTTATCACAGAGAGCACTCACTCAAGATAAGATAGACACTTTGGCTTTGGGACTTTCACTTTGTCCTTCAAATAATATGAATTTTGCTGAAACACGGATTTATCTTTTTCTATTTTCAAGAAAACTTAAACTTAAGAAATGGTTCACAACGAAGCCTAAAACTACAGGAATTGTAAGTACTCCTACGACCATCAGCAATTTAGATACACATGATGTGGAATTACTGCAAGTGATTGTTTCCAATTTTGAAAATGTCTGCAATACTCCGGAGTGGGATAGATGGGGTTTTGACAGGGGGGGGGGGGGGGGGGGGGGGGTTAACCCCGGAACTAAATTTAAACCGAAATCAGTTTTTCTTCCACTGATTCAATGCGACGCTATTGATGTGTTTGAAAGAGGGGTTTTGAAAGACCTAACCAGAATGCGATATCAAAAGATATCATGGACAAAGAAAAATTTAACAGCTGGCCAGATTATGGCTATTGATAGCTTGAAATGTGATACCAATATTGTCATTAGACAATCCGATAAAGGTGGGAGTGTTGTGGTACTTGATAAGACAAGATATCTAAATGAAGGTTTGCGACAATTGAGTGATGAAAAATGCTACTGTAAAACTACATTTGATGAGCTTTTGAAATCTAATACATCTATGTTGTCTGAATGGAGAGACAAGGGGCTACTGGAGTGGGAGGAGTTTCAGTATTTGTACTGTGCACATCGCAGAATACCTATTTTGTATCTGCTCCCTAAATTGCACAAGGACCCCATAGGTCCACCCGGGCGTCCGATTGTGTCCTCGATTGGATCTTTGTTGGAACATACTTCCAAATACATAAACCATTATCTCAGACCCTATGTGATGGCTCTTCCATCATATATTAAAGATACCACACATTTTCTAACGGTTGTCAATGGAATACACTGGGAGGACCATTACACCTTGGTTACGCTAGATGTAAGCAGCCTCTACACCAGTATACAGCATGAACATGGTTTGGAGGCTGTGAGACATTTCCTCAAGACTAGATCTGTTTCCTTTTTGCAACATTCTGAAATGATCATATTTATGATCGATTTTTGTCTTAAAAACTATTTCTTTTTCTTTGACAACATCATGTATCGACAGTCGCAGGGCACAGCCATGGGGACCTGCTTCGCTCCCCAGCTACGCGAGTTTATTCATGGGCTGGTGGGAGGAGCGGGTTGTCAGGGAATTGGCTGAATTCGAAAATGTTGCCCTGTGGCTTCGATACATTAATGACATTTTTTTCATTTGGTGTGGGGATGAGATGTCTGCTAAATTATTTATTGACAAACTTAATCACAACCATCTGAATTTGAAGTTAACGGAACATATCAACAATCAAAGGCTTGAGTTCCTAGATGTGACCGTGGAGGTGGCTAGCAATCAGCTTAACACTAGACTATTTCACAAAAATACTGCGGGAAACAGCATTCTTAATGCTACTAGCTGTCATCCCCGCAATCTAGTGTATAGCATACCATATGGAGAATTACTTCGCGCCAAGCGCAATTGCAGCACACAAGAGTCATACAAAGAGGAAGAAAAGGTCATGTGTCACAGATTCCTAAATAGGGTTACAGTCAAAAGATGATCAACACCGCTATAGCGCGGGTTGATCTAAAAAACAGAGAAGAATTACTGAACCCTAGGACAGAGATCAAGGAATCGGAAAGAGTAAGATTCATTGCCACCTTTTCTGGACAAGCACATGAGGTGCGTAAGATTTTTAAAAAACATTGGCACGTCTTGCAGACAGACATCCATCTGAATAAATATCTTGATGACAATCCCCAAATTACATTTCGTAAAGGGAGGTCTCTCAGAGATGAGTTAAGCCAGAACTACGTCACCTCATCAGCAGTTTCCAAAAACTTGGGAGACTTAGGCTTTAAGTGTTACCGCAAGTGTAAAGCTTGTTAGTACAGTCAGGACTGCAAGACACTCATTGTTCCAAACACGAATAGGGAATTTACTATACGTAACGGCTCACTTGCAACACACCATTTAGTGTATATATACTGATGTGTCCTTGCAATAAATGGTACGTGGGCAGCACAAAGCATGAAGCATGAAGCTAAGAAGAGGGTGCTAGAACATCTATGTGCCATACGCAGTAACAACAGACAATATCCTATAGCGAAGCAGTTCTTTACGGAACACATGCAGGATGATAAACTTGTCCGACTAGTGGTGATTGACAATGTTGACCTGGGGGTTAGAGGTGGCAACCGTGAACTGTCCCTCAGAAACTTGAATCAAAATACATCGTGGATTTTGAATGTTTAACTCCTAATGGATTTAATATCAGTGAAGAAATATCTGTACATTTACACGAATGACAATTCTGATGAAAATACTTTCTGTAAATATTGTCTGTAGTCTTCTTGATTTTAAATTATTTTTCATTATTTTTAGATTTCACGTATTACTTGGTAGCGGACGAATGTGGATTACAATGTGGAACTACATGCACCAATTTCAGAGATTTTGTGAATATAATGCCCACTGGGGCGTGATTACTATGATGGATCCTATGCACATATATATTTTACTGTTGCCCACTGGGGCTTGGACGTTATTAGGGTCGCTTCGACAAAAATACTTTTTTGTTGGTTGCGCAGTAATGAGACTTTACCTTGTTGATACATAATCATCACGTTTGACTAGGCGTGAGCACACATTAATAAGATCTGTAATACGATCATAGTACTTTATACGTATATTGAAACTCCTTTGGTTACTTGGCAACAACGACCCTATCCAATAGCGCAACAGGATGTTTAATGAGCCAATGGAATCCATGTTTCTAAAACAACATGCTCGATAAACGAAGTAATGTTTGACCGTTGGTGACATCACGGTTAAAAATCAAAATAACATGTTGGTGCATTTTCCATGTTCCCTAAATGATAAGGTATAAATCTATGTAATTTACGACTTGAATTATGAATTCATATGTAATGTTAAACTTTGATGAAATTCACTATCTATATTGTATGAATAATATCAGATGATAAACTGAGAGTTGTTGAGAAGTATTACACCAGAAACATGTAAGAATTCTTGTTATGCCTTGAATTTCAACCATGACAATATGTCTGCCGCTTTTCCTTGTTTACACATGTGCACAAATTACACTGTGGGTGTTTGGTATTTAAAAATGGCTGTTAACACCATTAGACGAGCGTGACCAAGCCGTATTGGCGAAACGCGTCGTGTAGATTTTTTCATCTGCCCAATAAATTCTTAAACTGGAGTTCTGGGTGTCCTGTATTCTTCAAGAGTTTTGAAGTTTCGTGGAGCGAATATATATATATATATATATATATATATATATATATATATATATATATATATATATATATATATATATATATATATATATATATATATATATATATATATATTTATATATTTATATATATATATATATATATATTTATATATATATATATATATATATATATATCCTTTTAGCTTATTCCTTTTCAAAAGAAGGAAGAGACAGCTCTTTTGTTTTTGTGCAGAATTGCAGCTGTAATTATTATCTGTGTTCCTACTTCTGCCATCTCTGAAGCAACAAGCATTGTAATGTCACAGTTCAACTGTAATAACTTATTACACTTCAACATTAATTTACATATGATTAGAGATGCAATAATTGTACTGTGATAAGGAACTAAGGGACAGGTTTTTTGAAAATATATTCCAGTATTAGCCATCATGTAATTCCACTCCTATACTGAGGACAATGTGGGAAAGGAGGTGCCCACATCAAATGACTTTGGGTAATGTTGCTTTTAGTTATTGTTGTGAATGTATAACCTCAGGTCGTTAGGTTTGTTGTGTATCAGTGGTAAAAATGGACCACCTTTGAATGTCTTGCTTATCTGCTGTTTTAGCACTTCCATACCTACGTTTTCACATTAACCTGAATCAGCTTTTTACTCCAAACCTCTTTTTAGGGTCACTCAAAAACGATTCCACTCCTTCCTGACTCCTCATCCTACCTTCCCTACTTCTCCACTCACTCCTTCTATTTACTCTGCCCTCTTGTGACATGCCCCACCCCTCCACTCTTTATATTGTGTCTTGGCATACATACACCCTCTCTCTATATGCTGTGGCCCGGTCTTTTCCCACTGTACACACCTAGGTATTTCTTTTGGAAAGCACTCTTCATAACTTTCTGTAACTAACCTCTAAACGCATGTAAATAAATAAAACAATGCTGACAATATATGCCACACTGCTGTGCCCTTCTCTGCCCAGTGGCAGAAGACACATCAGCCACAGCCCCTCCACCCTGATTCAAGTTTCCATATGCTAAGTGCATTTCTATAGTTTCTTTTTTTTATTTGTTTATTCGCATTTTAGAAAATACAAACATCTGACAGCATTTTTATAGGACAGTATAGTAATCATATATGACTAATCTCCTTGGTAAAAGATAGCAAAAACGATCTGTGGATAACTAAAAAAATAAATCACAGACAGGAAACAGCAATCCACATTCTTAAGGAGATATCAAGCTTACTATACAATGCTCATTATTGCGTTGTGTGTAAAGGACATCGGGCCAGATCATCCCCAGAGCAGTCAACAGCAGAAGACACAGCTGGCAGTGCCTTGGTACCTTCCACCACCCACAACGGCTAATTGTCGGAGGCCACACCTCTCAACTTGATACAAACAAACTAGTATATATGACTCACAGATTGCACCCCAGGTGGCTCCGTGACGCCACCCACCCCCAGATTGAGGTGGGGGGGCAGATATATCCTCTTGCAGCGACTTTAACCAATCTAAAAATGGTTCCCATATATTCCTCGGCCTCGAGGCCCCAAGCATCAACTCCCAGAAAGTCGACAATTGGGTATGGCTGAATGTAACATCAGTGATCCAAGATTTAACTGTAGATGCTCTTTTTTCCCCACAATGGCCCAATGGATAGATACCCTGCGTTTGGCCATCAGGAGTAACAAAGCATGCAGTTTACGGTGCTCAGCCTTTGTGTCTCTAACATAGCCAAGCAGGTCTATTAACGGATCCAGCACATGGGGTGTCCCTAAAATAGCATGAATCATATTGTAGATGATAGTCCATGAGGCAACAATGAGCGGACAATGCGAGGACATATGTAAAAAGGTGACAGGAGTGAAGCCACATCTCCAACATCCAGAGTCTGGTCATAATCCCATACGGGAAAGTTGACTAGGGGTTCTATAGAACCGGTGTATATATTTGAAGTGTATTAATCTCAGTTTATAACTGGGTGAGAGTACCTGGAGTTGGCCGCAGCAGAAGACCCACTTTTCATCTGTCACCAGTTCATCTAGTCCTGTATTCCAATCTAATTGAGCTGTGGGAACTGGTTGCTGTAATAAGTTGTTCAAAGGCTGGCAGCGATGCCAGAGGATTTTGGGAAGGAGGAATGCATTTGCCTACGTGTGACTCGAACTTCAAAAAAATAGGAAGAGTGGCGAAAAATACTTCGAGTTTCCCGCGCCAGCAGCTCGTGCAGCGCAAAACTCGTCTCCAGGGTATAGGTCTGCAAATGTTTCGAGCCCCATAGACGTTGCCAGTGCCACATTTCCTCCATCGCTCATTGCCGGGATCTGTGGATTGTAAGGCAGAGCGACTGATTGCCCAGCTCTAATACTTAAGCATTCCCAGGCCCACCTCAGGGTCTCAACACTGTCTATATCATCTCTAGGATGGCTGTAGTTCCCAAATGCAGTGTCCTGTAGAGGCATAGGGACCACAATGTCCATCTCAACAGCCACATGTGGATGAAATGGAACTGGATGTATCCAAAAATGTAAAAACGGTGCTTGTGCACAATAAGCGTATAGCAGCATATCCACGGACCCCAGCCCCCCTTGTGCCAAGGAGAGGGTGACTAGTATCTCCCAGCACACGCGAGCCTGCTTCCCTGCCCAGACCAAGGAGATCATGAGAGACCGAAGGGTGTTAAAAAAAGACTGTGTCAACGGGAGCGGTATTTTGATGAATAGATACAGAAACTTGGGTAGAATAACCATCTTCGCTACAGCTATTCTGCCAGCGAAAGAGAGCAGAAGCTTGGCCCTCATCCCCGTCTTCCCCCCAATCAGTTCAGATTCAATAGTTCATGCACGTCGCACCTCAACCAGATGCCCAAATATTTTACCGGGCCCTTGGCCCACTGGAGTGGAAATTCTTGATCAAAAGGCCTACTGGCACAGAGTCAATTTAGACCAATTTATGAATATACTTGATAGCCCGCCAAATTTTGTGAGCTCCTTGAGTGGTGGTGCGAGGTTGACCTCCGGGTCGCTTATAAATAGCGTCATGTCGTCACCATAAAACGATGTCAAAACCCCTCTAGAGCTAAATCCCAGTCCCCTAGCAGCATGATGTTGACGGATCCTGGCCGCTATCAGCTCCATCGCTACAGCAAACAATAGCGGGGACCAGGGACAACACTGTATTTTTCCGCAAGAGATGTTAAAAGGACTAGAGATCAAGCCATTCATGTGCTGCCTTACTGTCGGTCTCAGGTACAATATTTTAGTGAGGGCTATGAAGTTTGAACTGAGACCCATCCTGCCTAGGATGGTGAACAGATAGGGCCATTGCAAAGTATAGAATGCTTTTGTGGCGTCAAGAAAACCCACAAACACCTTGGTGGTAGGGCTTAGGTAATGTAGCACAGTGAAGAATGTGCGAGATTGTGAGCGGTAGATCTTCCAGGTATAATCCCAGACTGAACGGGTATTGCGGTATTGCGATCATGGGAATCAAGGGCTGTAACCTGTTGGCCAATAACTTTGTATAAATCTTTGCATCTATATTAGGGATAGCGGCCTGTACAAGCCCATCTCCTGACCAGGCTTCAGTAATGTAAGCATTATCGCCTCTAGCATTGAGGGGGGAGCTAGCCCATATCCTGGGCCTCCTGAAAGACCTCCAATAAGTGAGATGCAAGAGTATCCACGTACTCCTTATAGAATTTGGTATGTCAACCCATCAGAGCCAAGGGCCTTGGCCGCCGGGAGGCTGTTAATAACCTGTTGGACAGTGAATGGCTAATCAAGGTATTCCCTATGGGCGCTGATCAGCCACGACAGCTCTATGGACTTTAGAAAAGATAAAAGCTCTTCCGGCTCCTCACGATGTGTGGCTGTGTATAGGTTGGTGTAGTATTTTTCAAATTCCTCCAACACTTCACAGGGACCTCGAATGACCGTGGAGTTTCGGCCAATGACTTCAGATATATAGGCAGTTGTGCATGATGGTTTCAGCAGGTTAGCCAGGGTTTTTTACCGGTTGATTGGCCTCCCCATAGTGCCTAGCTTGTGTATATTTTCCTAGAAACTTTACCTCAAATTCAGATATGAGTTCCCTAATTCTCGGCAAGATTGTGGGGTCTGCAGTTTTAAAATGGCCAGACTCTATTTCCTTAATACGGGTTTCCAAAGAGGCCAACATGCTCCTAACAGCTTTAGGAACCCCCACATGACTTGACATACACTTACTCCGCATCACCACCTTGAAAACCTTCCATAGTGTTGCATATGTGAAAACGACCCAGTGTTCGTATAAATAAAATCCTCAATGTCTCTGTCTATCTCTTCTCTAAAGGCCTGATCAAGTAAAGCGTTAGGGGCCAGACTCCAGCTATAGATAGGAGTGGGGTGTTCTGGAGTGTCACTTGCAGGGCATGATCAAAGAACGTCCTGGGGCAATGAGCGCTGTCAGAGGTCCAGGCAGCAATGTCGTGGGATACCAGCCAAAAGTCTAATCATGACCAAGCCACGTGGTATGTTGACACACATGTACCTTACAATAATCCTGGGTGCCTAGCTCTCCAGATGTCAGCCAGACCTCCCTCCTGTACCAACGCTTTTAGGGCCGTGCTTGCTTTGGGGTGCAGACTGCGAGACATGCCTTTCCTATCAAGTGTTTCATTTAGTACAGCATTAAAGCCCCCTTCCCATATTAACCTGTCACAGCCTGTAAGGTGAAAATAGGCCCACACTTGCTGAAAGAACTCAGGGCAGTCCGCGTTAGGGTCATAAATGGCAGCTATCGTCATCTTTACTTCTCCCAATAACCGACATAGTATCACAAACCTACCCTCCAGGTCTGTCGGCGACTATCGTTGACCAATTCAGCCCCTGCCATATCAGTATCACCACACCTCTAGCATAATTCGGATATATAGAGGAAAAGGTGTGACCCCAATGTTTATGTTGTAATTTCACATGCAACGTGTTATTCAGATGAGTTTTCTGGAACATACAGATATCTACAAAGCGGTGATTTAGATATGCATGCACAAGTCTGGTTTTTCTGCAATACTTAAAAATCTGACAATAGTCATGCCATCACAGTAACCCAATAACCATACCATAACCTTGTCTGTCCCTGCTGTGCCATCAACAGCCACATTCTATAGGAGCGGCTTAGTCCATACCACCATTTTGAGCCATGTGTCCTGCATGCTAGGATACCAGCAATGTTTTGTATAGTACAGTAGATTGCATTCCTATCCAACTTAACAACAATAGCAAACCCAGCTCCACCCCCACCCACACCAACCCCCCCAATTTGGTTGTACAAAAGACCCACCCTCCCAAAACAGGAACAACAAATAGACCAAGGACCAAACCTGGTGGTAGTGCATGGGAGATCTCCCCTGGGGCGTGGAGGCACACAACCCGGCCCTGAGGCGGGGTAGCCGAGAGATATATTCCACCCCCATGCTGTACCTTCAACTGCACTATATTTTAACCCCAACGTGTAAAACTAAGCCGAGCTAAGCCTGTCAGCATCCAGGTAAACTATATCACAGCACCCATGTAAATGCGACAATAAAAGGCATGGCAACAAAACAGCTATCACTAATGCCGAGTAATTTTTATTCATTATCACTCAGAGTCCTCTCGGGGCTCTTCTGGCCCTTGTCCCAGTGGTGGCAATATTGTTGACTTAGCATCCGTGAAGAAGTGAGGTGTGCCTTTGTGCGTGACCTTCAGTTTGGCTGGGTACAGGACGGCGTAAGGAATCTCTGCCTGTTGCAGCAAGCGTTTAACTGGGACAAATTCACGCCTCGCCGCCTGAACTGTTGGGATGAAGTCTGGAAAAAATGAAATTGTGTTGCCCTTCTACTGGATGGTGCCCCATTCCCTGGCAAGATGGAGCCCCACATCTCGGTCTCGGTAGTTCAACAGACGGGCCAGGATCGGACGCGGAGTGGCGGCCACAGGAGGTCGAGGCCCCAACGTTCGATGGACGCGCTCCACGATGACCTGTGAGAGATCAGCTCCAAACAGGTCACGCAGTACCTCCTTCACAAAGGTTTCCATTTTGGTAATGGCCGTGGTTTCGGGATTACTAAGCAGTCGGACATTGTTACCCCTGGACCTGGCTTCTAAATTGTGATTTTTGGCTCTAATTAGGGACAATACCTTATCCATTTGCAGCAGTTGTTCCTTGGCTTCCACCTGGAAATTGTGCGCATCCGAGGAGCGGTTCTCCAATTGATCCAGCCGAGTTTCATGGGTGTCAATGCGTTCCTTGACATTTCCGAGCTGTGAGGTAAGTACGTCAAGTTTTTAGACTAGATCTCATTTCTAATAGTAAGACACGCACATCTTCATCCCGATCATCTGCATAACCAGATGGAGGGTTATTGCCATCACCCTCACTTCCAGAGTCCATTTGATGCGTGTGCCTTTTGTTGTCTAAGGACAGCTTGGAATGCTTGGGATCCGTCTTCCCCATCTTGACTCCGTCACGCCACCCTGAAGAGGGCTCCGGGAAATCAGCCTCCTCCAGAAAACCCCCCACGTGGTGTTCCCAACAGGGAAGTCAGGCGTTTCAACTACAGACAGTCTCTCCTTAGTGATTGAAAGTATGCCAACAATTCAGGTAGCCACAATGGAACAGTCAATAACACAAGTGCATTCATGCCCACACCGAAGTTCAGCTGAGGCCCCAGACGCAAATTTAGATGCTGTGTGGGATGCCATTGCATGCCTCAGCAGTCTAACCCTTTGGCCCATAAATGCACCATTGATCAATGAGGGAGCTGCCACACCCCCACAGTTCGACAGAGGGGTCAAGAATATCACCAGGTCACCACTGCAGGTGGCCCCTATTCATACTTCCAAACTGTTCACAGAATCCTTGGCACAACTCCTGGTGCAGCTCCACGATCCCCGTGGGGCCTTTTTCTATAGCCACACACAGATTATTGAAGGCAACTGAAGTCCCATGAGGGACGCCACCTGACTCGTGTTCCTCATAGTGGCTCACCTGGCGGATGGCCCGCGCCAGCCCCAGGACATCAGGCAGCGCGGAACGGTCTTCCCCCACTCGTGGCCCCCCGTTACCTCTGTCCAGCGCTGATGCTAAACTGCGGCCAGCTCACTCCCAGTTCGCAGTCAGAGGATGCGCCCAGTGTCGGAGCCCGAGCAGCGCAGCGCTGCGGCCCAGCTCCGCAAGGTGGCAGCTGCAGTTCTTCAGCGGACGGATCCCCATCGTCGAGTCCGGTTCACCGTCTTCCGGCACAAGCTGCTACACAGACAGGGTGTCTGCGTCCCCACATCTTGCCACAGCCTTGATCAATCACCGAAGATGTTGGCGTCCACCCGCGTCTTCGCGCAACTCACACACTGCACTGGCCGCCCTATGCAAAGCCGGGTCAAGAGCAGCGCCCAGTCGCAGGGACAGCAAATAAACTACAGGGGTCACCCAAGTAACCAATAGGCTTTTGGGTATTTTAACGCAGAAACAACAAGGTAAAGCCTACGGAACAATAATTCAACTATCTGTTTATAAGACTGGATACCATTAATTATCCAATCTTGGATTCATCCTTCTCCGCACAATTTAATTGAGATACTGATGGATATAGAGTATCTCCAGGTAGAAAGCCATAATAAATATCAAAAGTATGGTTCAACTTTTTCTTTTAATTAAACCACATTGGACCTTAAATATTGGTCTCTTACATTGAACAAAGCTGTACACACCATTCATATATACAAACAAACACATATACATCAAATTTACATATATATATACACTTTTTGTTAGGAAGAACCAAACTTTCGGTTCTTGTTGCCCCACTTTTTTTGAACAAGGACGTCAAAACATAATTCTTTCACCTGACATTCCTTCACTTTAGATCACCAAAACAAAGCAACACAAACATCTAGAGAATAAACGAGGTTTTAGCCATTTTTGACCTCTCTTTAACTAACACTCTCTAATGTGACATTTCAACAACAATGTTACTCAAACAGATTTCTTGTTTTGGAGTCTTCAAAATCGTGTGTGTCGACGCGTTTCAGCCTCTGTCTGTTCCAGGCCTCATCAGGACTACGAGGGCAAATGTACTAGAACCCTAAAAAAACAAACTAAATTTATATTCATCATCAGTTGACTGGGATGTCACGTCACACTCCCATGCACCTATCCCCTGTGGCTCTATTTACAATCTGGCTCTATTTACAACATTAAAATTACACTTAATCTCCTAAGGTGTATGGCATCAGTTGGATTTAGTGAAAGCCTTATTCCGTGAGTTCAAATCATCCAGAATAAAAAAGGGAAAAAAGTGAAAAAAAGTAGACCCTTCACCAAACCAATGTGTTAAACGAGCAGTGCTCACCCCCCTTATCCTAATGCAACAAATGTTACAAATGTTATGGAACCAAGGTGCCCTTCCGTGGTTGTGAAAAATCAACAACATACCAGGTACGAATTAACTGTTGCCGAACCTTCTTTCAACGGGCACTTCCAATCAAAAACAGCTAAAAAACAAACCATGTATTACCATTCTAAATACACAAATTCCAGTGAGCCAGACTCTATGTTCTCGCCAGCCACCAGGCTTACCTTCTAATTTGAAATCCTTCAAAATGGGCATACACCCCCACGAAGAGTCAAGCCTGCAATACAGATATCTGCGCGTAAAAACTCCACTCCGAGTAATACACTACAGTTAAACAGGACAGTTAAACAAGAATACAGGGGGTAGCAACGGGAACTTCATATCCATACCTTTTTAGTCTTCTTAAGGGTCCTTTAATTATCCACGACGGTTTTTAATCCCAATAACTATTCCCAAGGAGCACTGTCGCTTTGCTCAGGCTGCCGTTCGCGTTTCCTATATATCAACAGCGATGACGGACTACCCAGGCAAATCCCAACCTCGCGTCCCAATTACTGCAAGGCTCGCGTTGTTACGTGAAATTACGAGAGAATACACAGTCACGGACTCCCCAGTAGTTCAGAGTCGCAATCTCACATTAGCTACACGGATAGAGCTAAACAAGAGAGGAGGACAATATTTCCGCATTCCTACGATATTCAAGCACTCAGTCAAGAATTATAACGTGCCAGAAATAAATAAAATGTAAATTACAACCATGAAAATTAAATAAATAAAAAAATAAAAAAAAAAAAATTAACGATTAACTCTATATAGAATACCTTATATCCCGTGTGATGCCATCGCCCTTCACAATCTAATTTGTACAAAACAACCATTATATACAATAATCTGTTTTCGTTCAGACATTATATGTATATCCCGATGTACAAATTATCCGCATTACAGCCAAGCCTGTAGAAATCTTTAACCCCACTCCCCGTTATAGTAGTAATGACCAAACCTCATCTCTGTCATTTAGACCTATTCTTGCTGTCTGGTATTTTTCAATTAATCGAGCCTCTAGACGGTCCAATTTCTTTTCCGTCTCCCTTCTGTTCGTGCTAATTACCGTACATAATACTGACCATTCCATGTCAGTTTCAGAGTGGTTGTTTCTCTGATAGTACAATACTAACGGAGCCCCGGCGGTATTGCATCTTACTCTTGATTTATGTTGTAGTATTCTGTTCTTCACTGCTTGTACTGTTTGCCCTATGTAAAATTTGTCACAGGGACACTTAATACAATATACTGTACCTTTAGTATTACAGTTTGAGAAGGATCTTTGGTGATGAATTTTCCCATTAATGTCTATCACCTTGGAATCCTTCGTTGAATCGCAAGCTAAACAATTGTGACAACGGTAATGTCCCACCACGGGTGGCAGCTTAAGCAGATTCCGGGTGTCTCTCAAAGGTGTTATGGTACGAGGGGCCGATTTCACCAATTGGTTCCGAATATTTTTGCCTTTACATAGGGCAAACAGTACAAGCAGTGAAGAACAGAATACTACAACATAAATCAAGAGTAAGATGCAATACCGCCGGGGCTCCGTTAGTATTGCACTATCAGAGAAACAACCACTCTGAAACTGACATGGAATGGTCAGTATTATGTACGGTAATTAGCACGAACAGAAGGGAGACAGAAAAGAAATTGGACCGTCTAGAGGCTCGATTAATTGAAAAATACCAGACAGCAAGAATAGGTCTAAATGACAGAGATGAGGTTTGGTCATTACTACTATAACGGGGAGTGGGGTTAAAGATTTCTATAGGCTTGGCTGTAATGCGGATAATTTGTAGATCGGGATATACATATAATGTCTGAACGAAAACAGATTATTGTATATAATGGTTGTTTTGTACAAATTAGATTGTGAAGGGCGATGGCATCACACGGGATATAAGGTATTCTATATAGTGTTAATCGTTAATTTTTATTTTTTTATTTATTTAATTTTCATGGTTGTAATTTACATTTTATTTATTTCTGGCATGTTATAATTCTTGACTGAGTGCTTGAATATCGTAGGAATGCGGAAATATTGTCCTCCTCTCTTGTTTAGCTCTATCCGTGTAGCTAATGTGAGATTGTGACTCTGAACTACTGGGGAGTCCGTGACTGTGTATTCTCTCGTAATTTCACGTAACAACGCGAGCCTTGCAGTAATTGGGACGCGAGGTTGGGATTTGCCTGGGTAGTCCGTCATCGCTGTTGATATATAGGAAACGCGAACGGCAGCCTGAGCAAAGCGACAGTGCTCCTTGGGAATAGTTATTGGGATTAAAAACCGTTGTGGATAATTAAAGGACCCTTAAGAAGACTAAAAAGGTATGGATATGAAGTTCCCATTGCTACCCCCTGTATTCTTGTTTAACTGTCCTGTTTAACTGTAGTGTATTACTCGGAGTGGAGTTTTTACACGGAGATATCTGTATTGCAGGCTTGACTCTTCGTGGGGGTGTATGCCCATTTTGAAGGATTTCAAATTAGAAGGTAAGCCTGGTGGCTGGCGAGAACATAGAGTCTGGCTCACTGGAATTTGGGTATTTAGAATGGTAATACATGGTTTGTTTTTTAGCTGTTTTTGATTGGAAGTGCCCGTTGAAAGAAGGTTCGGCAACAGTTAATTCGTACCTGGTATGTTGTTGAATTTTCACAACCACGGAAGGGCACCTTGGTTCCATAACATTTGTAACATTTGTTGCATTAGGATAAGGGGGGTGAGCACTGCTCGTTTAACACATTGGTTTGGTGAAGGGTCTACTTTTTTTCACTTTTTTCCCTTTTTTATTCTGGATGATTTGAACTCACGGAATAAGGCTTTCACTAAATCCAACTGATGCCATACACTTTAGGAGATTAAGTGTAATTTTAATGTTGTAAATAGAGCCACAGGGGATAGGTGCATGGGAGTGTGACGTGACATCCCAGTCAACTGATGATGAATATAATTTTTTTTTTTTTTTTTAGGGTTCTAGTACATTTGCCCTTGTAGTCCTGATGAGGCCTGGAACAGACAGAGGCTGAAACGCGTCGACACACACGATTTTGAAGACTCCAAAACAAGAAATCTGTTTGAGTAACATTGTTGTTGAAATGTCACATTAGAGAGTGTTAGTTAAAGAGAGGTCAAAAATGGCTAAAACCTCGTTTATTCTCTAGATGTTTGTGTTGCTTTGTTTTGGTGATCTAAAGTGAAGGAATGTCAGGTGAAAGAATTATGTTTTGACATCCTTGTTAAAAAAAAGTGGGGCAACAAGAACCGTAAGTTTGGTTCTTTCTAACAAAAAGTGTATATATATGTAAATTTGATGTATATGTGTTTGTTTGTATATATGAATGGTGTACAGCTTTGTTCAATGTAAGAGACCAATATTTAAGGTCCAATGTGGTTTAATTAAAAGAAAAAGTTGAACCATACTTTTGATATTTATTATGGCTTTCTACCTGGAGATACTCTATATCCATCAGTATCTCAATTAAATTGTGCGGAGAAGGATGAATCCAAGATTGGATAATTAATGGTATCCAGTCTTATAAACAGATAGTTGAATTATTGTTCCGTAGGCTTTACCTTGTTGTTTCTGCAGTCGCAGGGACAGGCATAGCCTGTAGCACCCCAGTAGCGGTATAGACCTGCTTCACGTCACAACAGGTGGACTAATATCAGCAAAAGTGCCAACTCAGGTGCAGCTAGAAGGATGTCAAGTCAAGTCAAATTATCTTTATTGGGTTTCCATAATTTGGAGAAAAACCATAAAAGTACATATAAAAAGACAATATCTGACAATAAAAAAAATCAGTACAAAATTTACAATACATTTGCGAATTCATCAATTATTTAGGCATTAGGTAAATAAAAAACATGTGCAATCAAGTTAAAATACCTATGTGCCGATGATTAACCAAGATTAGGACGGTGATTAAGACAAAATTTCAGAAAACAGGCTATAGATTTAGCATATAGTTCATTTTCCAGGAACTGAAGCGCTAAAAAAGCTGGACAGCAGCCTCGTAGACCCATAGCTCTCAATAAGGGAACAATCCATTGTCTGGGTGGTATAATATAACATTTACAAAAAAACAGTATATGGATTGAAGATTGTAAAGAAATAGTATCACTCGGGCAAGCAGATAGATTCATAGACCAATCATTCCGTTGGGTGAAAGAAATTAAATGGTGAAAAATATTGAATCTAAAGCTAGTCAGCAGGAATTTTTCATACGGGTTGAGATTGTATGTTAAATACGGTTGTACATTAGAGGTAGTCTGAATAGACAAAAGATGCTGCTCTGAACTTTTTCCTATCTCATTTGCAAGGCACAACTGTCCTAAGTGCACTAAGCAAACCTTTTTTAATTATTTTCTCGGCATCTCAGATATAGTTAAAGGATCAGTAAAATATCTCTCAAGGCCAAGATCGACAAAAAATGTTTTCACGTAGGCTGGACATCTGATCTTATCCATGTTGTCTAGTGTCAGACAGTCCTGAACAAGGCATTGTGTTAACTCACACTGGTCTATAGGCCAGATCCGATGCCATAACATGATCGGTTGAGTTCTCACAATATCCAATATATAGTCCAACCCTAGCTCTAGGTGACACCCATATGTCGAAGTGCTCTTGGGAATTGCATGTAGGTACCTCAAGAAGGTATTCTCGACCTTCTGTAGTTCATCAACATTAACGTTACCCCCACACCCCTGAGCCATAGGTTGCAACACTAATATATTTGGCCTGATAGATCTTGAACATTTCTGGCGGAGATCTCTTCCCTAATTTCTGGGCAAATGCCACTAGGGCAGTGGTAGCCCTCAGGAATAACAGTTTCCTTGAATTAATGGCCTGTGTCCATTTAGACTTATTGTCTATTAGAATCCCTATATAAGGGTAGGTTGTAGTACATTCTAATATAGTGTTATTGATAAATATGTCTTTAATTTTCTTTGGTCTAAGACCTGCGTGTATAGCGTAAGTCTTCTTTATGTTTACTTTAAGATTCAGACTATTAATAAAACTACAATAATTTTTTAGAACCCGCTGAAGCTGGAGGGGGGTTCTTGCGAGAATCACCGCGTCGTCGGCATATAATAATGCTGGAATTGGCCGACGACTAATTGTTGGCAGATCTTGGCTCCCTTCCAACATCGCTACTTCAAGCCCATTAGTATAAAGTGTGAATAGGAAGGGGGCCAGAACACATCCTTGTCTGACCCCCCTCTCTATCCGAAAAGATTCAGTAAGTTCTCCCCTAAAACCATGTCTGACTCTTGCTGTTGCTCCCGAGTAGATCTCGCGTTAAAAATTCACCAATGGTGGATCCACTCCCATTTCTAAAATAATTGATCACAATTTTGTATGACTGACGCAGTCAAAAGCTGCAGGCAAGTCAACATATACCATATGCAGGTACCTCCCTTTAGCTTGAACATACTTTCCTATAAGGAGTGTTGGATTCAAAGCCTGGTCCACTGTACCCAGTCCCTCACGAAACCCATATTGCAGATCAGAAATTATTTAGTGGTGAGCGGTCCAATCCTGGGGTCTGTCTAAAAGGATGCGACCAACGACCTTTCCGAAAGAATCTAAAACTGAAATGGGTCGATAACATGTTGGACTATGTTGGTCGCCCTTTTTAAAAATTGGCACTAAAATTGAGGTGGACCAAGATTCAATTAATCCAACATTTTTAGCAGCTTCAAGCACTATAGTGAGGATGGGGGACCATAAATCTAAGTTATATTTAAAGAGATTCAAGGGGACCCCATCGGGCCCTGGTACTTTCCCTGATATCTATGCTTTTAAGGCGTTTATTACCTCCGTGTGAGTAAAATTTAACTGTATTGGGTATTCTATTTGTCCAAGAAATAGTTCCTTCCCAGCGTCCATAAAGTGCTCTATGTTCGCGTCTAGATCCTGACTAAATATTTTTGAGAAATGATTAACCCATGTTTTAGCATCTATGGCAACATCTATCTTTGGGGTATCTTTTCTTTCAAGAAGGAAGGGAGATTTAACTACTCTCCAGAAAGTAGAGCTATCCTTCATGGAGCAACTCTTGTGTAGCTGATTCCATAAACCGTTTCTTATCTCTATTTTGCATTTTTTTAGAGCCACAGCATATGCCTTTCTAAGTCTGATAATCTCTTCCTTATCCCGATTGCTTTTACTTAGTGCATTTTTTAATGTTGAATAGGCTTTTGTGCACTCTGGATTAAACCAACCCTTTTTGATATTTCTATTTTTCGATTGTTTTCGGAATAACTCTTCTTCTATAATTTTAGTGATAACATTGTAACTAGACAATATTTGTTCAGATGTAGAGATAGGATCAAGACAGATTCCCCTTGTAAGGCAAGGGACGTTTGACTTCTTTAGCCGTTGTCAGTTCTTGATCTATTTTTCCCCATTTTAATGCGAAACCATTGAGTATCTAGTTTCAAGGTCTGCTGAGCCAGAAGACTCAGATAATCAAGCTCCTCCATGAGGGCAGGTACACATAGTGTTAAACTAATAGGAAATGATCGCTTATGCGTTATTAATTATGTCAAACTTTTGCATAATCGGTGCCGTGCTATAAGAAGCAAGTATGAAATCAATTGTGCTTTTTAGGCCCCTCCCATTAAATGTAGGAGATAAAGTTACAGAGGGGGTGACCAATTCATTTGCAAACCCTAGCTCCATACCAAATAGAATCTCATTCATACGGTTACCAGCGTTCGTGTGAATAAAGTGCGTTAAATTGTTCCCACCCTCGTCCTGGATACCACAGTTATTAGTACAGTTCTTTTTGCACAAAAACAAGTTAAAATCACAGCCCCAAAACAATGCAAACAATTTATTTATATACTTTGGGGCCGATTCACAGAACTAATTTAAGACAAAATCCTAAACTTACTACTTTTGGTATTCACAGAAGTTAGGATTTTGTCTTAAGTTTGTCTTAAGTTTGTCTTAAGACAGACTTAAGACAGACTTAAGACAAAATCCTAATTTAAGTCTGTCTTAAGTCTGTGTTAAGTTTGTCTTACGACAAACTTAAGACAAAATCCTAACTTCTGTGAATACCAAAAGTAGTAAGTTTAGGATTTTGTCTTAAGTTAGTTCTGTGAATCTCGCCCATTGTTCGCAATTCTTGTAATAAAAAGGAAACCTTGTTTAAAACATCAATTAAATCAGTTGAGTTCAAGTTTTAAAAATTTACTAAAAAGTAAATAGACGTCTTATTTATGTTTAACATAAGAATCTGGTAATTTCTCCAGCCTCAATGGGACTATTTCCTTGAGAACCAAAGTATTTGATACATACGTTGTTAAGCCCCCCTTCCGTCTTCCTGAGGTAGATGGTATAGCCTCAGAGAAGTAGGTCTTATATCCCTCTAAGTGAATTGGGGAGCTAAGCCAAGTCTCTTGAAGACAGACTATATTGAGTTTCCCCACTAATTCCACCCACATATCATTGGTACTTTTTGAGAGTAGACCTGCTATATTCCAGAAAACAATATAAAGTTTCAGACCTTTTAATTCGGGCATGGATCTCGTAGACCAGTGTTCTTCAATCTGTGGGGCGCGCCCCACTGGGGGGGCGCGACACCTTCCCAGGGGGGTGCGCTCTCCACTTCAATTTGACCTTTGTGCCCTGCAGTCGTCTGTCTGTCCATGCAAGTCTTCTTCAAGGACTCCGGTATGTGGAAGGGGGAGGGGAGGGGAGATCGATAGTGCAGGAGGTGCTCGTTCTTTTGTTATGTTAACTCTCCCAGGAGGGGTTTAATCACAGAGCTGACAGCTTCAGCTGCAGTGGGACACACTTTTGGTTTTTAGCAGAGGAGACCCCTCGCCTCCCACTGCACCTGAAGCATGTCAGCTCTGTGAATTAACCCCCTCCTGGGAGAGTTAGCTCTTCCCAGAACGGAGACAAAGTTTCCAGGGACATAAATTTACTTTCTCTTGTATTTGTTTGCTCATGATTGTCACTTTTGCGTCATGTAATTTAGCGTTTGCTTTTGTAATTTGTTCACTTGTAATGTTCTCTCATGTATCAGTCCTGTTCCTATTGTGAAGCGGTCTGACCCCTTCGGGTAAAGTCTGCAATATATAAAAACGCATAAATAAATAAAGGGGTTGGGTGGGGGGGACTGAAAGTGCCAGCTCTATTCTACAGTCTTGCCTCATGACCTTGAATCACTTTAAAACACAATGTTGTAAATATCGTTTTTCAATCATTCATTTTTAATGTGTAAAAGTCTATTACATACATTTTGCAGACAAAATGTGTTTATGCGTCATGCGACTTCCATATAAAAAGTTTCTTTTAGATCAATACATGACCTCACATATGAGAAATAGAAGGTGGTGACAGATTATTTACAGTAATATTAGTGAACTGCTGTTGTGTTACATACTGAAAACACACATCACTATCCCTGAATATCCGATGTACACACATTTAGTATTTGACCAAAGAAGGCATGAAAGAGCAGAGACTAGATCATAAAATCAAAGCTGGTCCGAACAGGGGCCCCAAAAATACATTTGGCCCACAGGCCTGAAAATCCTTAAAACGTCCCTGAAAGTTTATTTTAAAATTACACAGGCAGGCGCGCAAAATGCCAGCCAGCCATGTGTTGTTTAAACAGCTTTCAAATTGCTAAATATGATTATAAATAAGAATTATGTATTCATTTGTAATGTTAACGAGCTCCCGGTCCACCCTTCTTTTTGTTGATTCATTTGTAATGTGCCTTTTCTATCTTTGTTCCCTTTTATTATCAATCATGGATCATTCATGCAGCTCTAGAAAACAATTAAAAGTTCTTTCTATTTATATTTGCTGTTCAAAGTATGCACAGACAAGTGCTGAAAATACAGCTTTAGGTGACTGCTTATTTTTATACCATCTGTGACATCAAAATATTGAGCTGGCAACCGTAATCATAAGACTGGAAGTTTGTTGAGGGATCAGCACATTATTTATTTCCTCCACCCTGATTCCTGGTTACTGCCACAATATCAATAGTTTAACACATTTGAAACCCTATGCTGCCGTCAATAATATGCTGAGTTACTTCAAGTGTCTGGGAATGCACCCTGCATTCAGACCACTCACTCCTCATTCTCGCCCTTCACTTTCAATCTCACCCAGCACTCACACTGACCCGATGCACTCACACCATTCACCCACTTACCCTCCACTCACAGTGATCAGAATGCACTCACACCATTCACCCGCTCACCCTGCACTCACAATGATCACCATGTTCTCACACCATTCACCCACTTACCCTCCACTCACAGTGATCACTCTGCACTCACAATGCACTTGCGCTTTTCACCCAGCCTGCAGTCACACGAGCACACTACTCAACCTGCACTCGTGACACTTCACTCACCTATCCCCCTCACTGTTCAATCTACAATCTCACTCCAATAAGCCCACCACTAACTATACATTCATTCGTCCCACTCTGCACTAACATGCGCCCCCAATTTCATATGGTCGCCTCACTCACCCCTGTACACAAGTATGGGCATGTTGTGCCCCATTAAGGTTTTCGTCCTTACAAAAGGAGACATCTAAATGCACTACAATGCAGCCTTCCAGGCGGCCCTTGATCGAGACACTTCTGAATATTAACAGTAAACGATTTTAGAATTTCGACGACAGTGCCTGTGCACCGTTAGTAGCCTGGCTAAATAGGGTATGGCAGAGCTGAAAATAAATCATTTAAACTCAAAACTGTACTGAACAGGGGCCCCCAAAATAGTTTTGGTCCAGGGCACCCACATGTCCCTACCATCACAAAGTGTGTCAGAAAACATTACTCTGAAGTAAACTAGGCAACATCATTAATTTATTATTAGTCTATTTTTTTAAACATAAGCCTGACGTGTCCCAAACCACTACTACTTCAGGCAAGCAACTTATCGTACCACTAAGGAATTCTCAGTGAGGTGTTTGTTCAGCGCCTTCTCTGTGGACTTTAAACTGTCTTCGGATCCATAACTGGTTGGTGGGCATTTTGTCCCATTATAATTCTGCCTAAAACGTTTGTTAATGATTTCTAGAGAAGATTTGTTTCTCGTGTTCCAGCTCTGAGCTTGGGAGTTCTCGTAACATCTGACAACACTGTCTCCCTTACAGTCCCTGTCTTGGCTGAAAATGTCTGCGGAATATTCAGCTTTGGGAGAAACTGCCAAAGCGTCTCCGGGCGCTCAGGTGTGACGCATTGACAGAGCGCCACACAGGGATGCCGGGAAATGGAGTGCCCTGGCCACGCAGAACTGCCCCAGCTGCGGCGTAATTCAAAGGGAGCCGCTCTGCTCCGGTAATTTGAGCAATGTCCTTGAGGCAGGGAGGTAAGTCCTTAGAGGTGGTGGCGAGTGGCAATAGACCTGGCAATTACTGGAAGACAATCCTAGAAGGATGTATTAATTGCGAATTTTGTCTTGGCCGGCGGAGCTCGCTCAAGGAGCGCCTATTTCACTGCGCGGCAGACAATGCCCTGCATTTCTATAGTTTCTAGCCACAATTTTAGTGATGTTACACAGCACCGGTCATCAAATCAATTTAATGATTTCACACGAAGAATTACATGCATATACAAGAAAACACACAGCACTGACTTTTGCTAGCCCTAATTTATAAATCAAGATGTTACTAAGCAGTGGCCTAGATGTGGGCAATGCCTCAATGTCCTCATTCTGAACACAAATCCATCTCTCATACCTTCTTTAATCTGCAGGAGAGAGCCACTGTGTTAACCCCATGTCTCTCTACCATACTCTTCCCAAAAATAAATCTTCAGAGGGTCATGAATGCGCCTGATATTGTTATAAAGACTTCTTACTGATCATGTTGGGTCCTCCAGAAGCACTTCTAATTGCGGATTCTTAGGGGATATACAGCCTGATTCATGAAGCTAAATAGCGCCCGCAATCGCAGCGAAAATGCAATTGCGGGTGCAATTTACGGAATTGGCATTCAAGAACAAAATAGCGAATTCGCTAACACATAATAGCGAATACGCTAACACATAATAGCGATTATGCTATAATAGTCGCAGATTCCCGGTAGTCGAGCATTAGCGATACGGAAATAGCGACCAACCACGGAATCTGCGAAAGAAATAGCGAAACGCAATATATTCTCAATCGACATTCATGAAAAATCTACAATTGCGAAAAACCCCAAAATCGCAGTTTGCGCGGCGCAAATTAAAGACAACTCAAAGCAGGTGGTAACCATAAAAGCCATGAATAAGTAAAATTTGAAAAACCGTTGGCCAATCACCAACAGGTTCAGGCCTGACCAATCACACATAAGGACATTCAGCAGCAGCATTAGGCGTTCCACAATGCCAGGAATGTACATGGTGGTGAGGCGGCGAAGGCTACAGCGAGCAGCACGGAGGAGACGCATGAGGCAGGAAAGGATTTGCCGGCAGCGGGTCACCTTGCTGGGCCAAACCAGAGAACAGATATTTGCTAAATACAGGCTGAATGGGCAAATGATCATCTGGCTGATACATGAACTTGACCCCCTCATGCAGCACCCAACAAGGCGAAACAATTCGGTGCCTACACATGTGCAGGTATTGTGTAGCCTGCACCTCCTGGCCTCCGGGAGTTTCCAGGGCATAGTAGCGGCTGCTGGGGGGATATCCCAGCCCACCATGTCACGCTGCCTCCACACTTTCGTTGACGCCATGCTCACCCAGCTCCACCGTCACATCACATTTCCCACGAGCCAACAGGAATTGGACTTGACAAAACTACAATTTTACAATGTAGCCCATTTTCCCCATGTCCTCGGCTGCATAGACTGTACCCACGTCGCCATCTGCCCACCAGCTGCCACGGAGTATATGTTCCGCAACAGAAAGTCCTACCACTCCCTCAACATACAGATGGTCTGCAATGCCAAGACCATCATCACTGACATTGTCGCCCAGTACCCAGGGAGTACCCATGACTCCTTTATCTTCAGGCACAGCGGACTCCACACACGACTGCTCAGGGGAGAGTTTGGGGAAGGACACCTACTTGGTAAGTACACTTTGTCGACAATGTCACATTGCTATGAAGTAACTGCGCTGCACAGGCAATCAACATCTGCTCCTCTCATTCAGGTGACAGTGGCTACGCCCTACGGGAATACCTCCTGACCCCTTACCTCAACCCTGCCACACCTCAGCAACGGCGCTACAATGTTGCGCACATCCGGACAAGGAACTGTATAGAAAGGACATTTGGCCTGCTCAAGAGCAGGTTCCGTATACTGCACAAGACAGGTGGGGCCATGTATTACAGTCCTGCTGTGTGCTGCCGCATTGTGGCTGTCTGTGCAATGCTTCATAACATTGCAACCAAGCGCCGGATACCTGTTGACATCTCAGGCAGTGAATCAGAAGGGGACGACCGGCCACCAGCACATGCGCACCATGCACGCGGGGAGAACCCAGCTGAAGGCCACAGACGTCGCAACCACATCACAGAGAACAATTTCTAGCCCACCCTCTTCCCTCACCCCACAAATCACAATTGCATGCAAAATGTAATGATTACACAACGCTAATGTGTGCTGCAAAATAAATATATTTGTTTCATTCACAAAAAAAAAGGTAATCAGTACAACTATTTACTACTAACAGTATTCCTTCATACTGCAGTGTCAAAGGACAGGGCAGGCTTATAGTCAGCCTGTGCCAGTGATTGTCTGAAATAGTCAATTGCGCCTCCTGCGCGTTATGCCCAAGCGCCTCTGAGGCTCTTCCTCTTCCGGGGCACCTGTACCTGGCGTTGCCCTGGTGCTGCGCCTAAGTGGCGGGACTAGTGTGGCAGATTGGCTGCTGACGCTGGAAGCCCCCTCACTGCCATCGTCACCCCCTACAGTGGCAGGTAGAGCAGGAGGGTGTAGTGCCGTAACCGCCGTGGTGAGGTGCTCCAGGACCCTGGTGATGTCCTCACAGCACTGTACAAGTTGGTGCTGCTGTGTTAGTGACCGCCGCGACAACTGTGAGGTGGCATTTGCAGCCACATAATTGGACCTGCTGTAGGAGGACAGCCGGCTCATGAGCTGGTGGTGGCGCCGGCTTGCTGCACTGCGCTGCTTGATCATCGCAGCAGTGTTGGCCTCCATGGCTGCAGTCATGCGGCCCATGGCCGCCGTCATGCGGTCCATGCGGTCTCCCACTCCGGCCACATTGCGCCCAATCTTGTGTAGCTGGAGCTGAATGGCACCTTGCTGCTGTGACTGGCGCTGATGGATCCTCAACATGCGTCAAACAGGCATGTCTCTGTCCATTGCCCCTCCTGCTGATTGCAGCAGTGGTGTGATGGCGAGACCTCCCACGCCTGCTCTGCTGGCCTGTCACAGTGGCTGGCCGCTGTGTTGGCGCTGTCGCAGGCCCAGATGTCGTAGCACCAGCTGCAGGTGGTGTCACAGCAGGCGTTGCTGGTGCGGCAGGGACTGGAGGCACATTAGTGGCGTGCCTGGCTTTGGCTGTGGGTGGTCCGCCAGATGCAGGGGGTACAACGGTGGCGGTCCTGGCTTTGGCTGTGGGTGGTCCGCCAGATGCAGGGGGTACAACGGTGGGGGTCCTGGCTTTGGCTGTGGGTGGTCTGCCAGATGCAGGGGGTACAACGGTGGGGGTCCTGGCTTTGGCTGTGGGTGGTCCGCCAGATGCAGGGGCCACAATGGTGGGGGTCCTGGCTTTGGCTGTGGGTGGTCCGCCAGATGCAGGGGCCACAACGGTGGGGGGCCTGGCTGCTGGTGTTGTTGCAGCGGCAGGGGCTGGTGCCTGGGTTTGCGGTTGGAAATCCTCCTCCTGGGCCTCCTCATCTATTTGCAGCCTTTCGCTGTCGCTGCTTTCTGCGCCACCTGTGAGGGTAAGTGGATACTCATTAGTTGCATGTGACTGTCAGACGTGCTGATGTTACATGCATGCTGGGTGACATTCCCTGGATGGCTGTGGATTTGCGTACTTTGGAACCTGTCTGGCTGCATTGTGGTACTACTACATTGTGGACAAACTACATCTCCCACAATGCTTCAGGGCATTTCCTGATGCGCAACAAAGGCATGACTAAGGGACATTATGTGAGCCTATTTGGTCAGGGACGGTCATAGGGGACAGGGTCGCAGTCGCATGCCACTTACCTTGGGTGTCTTGGGTGGGGCGGGAGGAGTCCAGAAGTGTGACGCCAACGCACGCCTCCCTCTCAAGGGTGTTCTCCACCTGGTCCTCCAAGGGTGTGTTGGGAGGGACTGTAGGTCCGCCACCTCCAGTGCCCGATGACTCTCCAAGGCGCTCCGCCACCCTCTCCTTGGCACGACCTCGGAGGTCATACCAACGTTTCTTGAGCTCCTCCAGTGACCTATCGGCCACACCCACGGAGTTCACACTGGAGGCTATTCCCAGCCAGATCCTCCTTTTGTCTTGCTCCGGGACCTTCCTGGAGTTTATCCCAAAGAGTCTGTCGTGGTTGGCCACCACCCCTTCTATCAAATTTTCGAGCTCCTGCTCAGAAAACTTTAGCTTCCTCTTGCGCCCTGTGCTGTTGCTGGGGCCAGGAACAGGTTCCTCAGACATGGCAGCAGAGTAGTAGCAAATTCGCAATCACAAGAATAGCTGCTGCTTTCCAACTTGCTCCCTCGAGGTCTGCCTCACTGTGGTGAATGGGGGTGGGAACTGCCTGCTTCCTGGTTGTGATGTCATCACTGTGCTCGAAAAGCGACTTCCCGTTTTCCCGATCGCGCGTGATTGCGATTCGCATTCCCGACGCACGTGATTGCGATTCGCATTCCCGACGCACGTGATTGCGATTCGCATTCCCGACGCAGGTAGCCGGAAATAGCGATTATTCTGCGATTATCGTTAGTCGCTAACGGATTTTGCGCCCGCGTGCGAGTCGCTTTTTTTTCCCGGTAATCTTCATGAATTCAGATTTGCGAGTTCTCAATAGCGGTTCGCATTTTATCGCTATTTGAGACTCGCAAATCCCGTTTTTCATGAATCAGGCTGATAGTCATCTACCAGGTGCTGTGGACATCTACCAGCATCTAACCAAGTACCATGTATGTATTTGAACACCAATGGATAGGTACCTATTCTCTTGTGTGGTTGTCTACATCAGTGATCCCTTTGAACTCCATCAGGTAGCATATTTTTGGGTTGGTGGGGGGGGGTGATTGTCCAAGGTATGTAGTCCAGTCATCATAATCCAACAAACCTGAATACCTCTTTGAGATCTAGCTAGCAAATGAGCCCACTTGCCCTAGCTGCGATTTACAAAAGACAACACTACTAGGCGTAGTGGGCCTGCTATAGTCCAGGGACAAACATTATAACTAAGTACTCTATTTCACATCAGTTTCAGGTACCAATTTTAAATTATAGCTCCAATGCAGTCACAAAGTTAGGGAAGGAGCAGTCATAGGTGCACAAGCTTGAAGAATGAGAGATTCTCTAACAGTTCGTCAGAAGACCTGATATAATTACAGGTTCTAACACAAGGAAGTGGATCTGAAAATGTGAAAAGTGGCGGAAAGCATATATTTTACAGCAATATTGAATACTTCAGCACAATAAAATGGCTGGTGTTAGAGTAAAAGTGGTTGTCTAAATTTACACAAAGGTGTAACTAAAATTGAGGGGGCCTCTCTGTAAAGTACATGAATGGGCCCCACTCACGTTTTGGACCCAGTCAGGAACTCTCATGTCAAGAGTCTACTACCCATGCCTCGTGCCAGACTGGGCCCCCTGGAGCTTGGGGGCCCACCTGCACCACAGGCTGCTGGGGCTATTGTTACGCCACCGAATATACAGCATTTGTAGGTAGTTATAAGATGGCGCAAGGAGGACACTGATACTGTAAATAGAACAATTCTGTATCATGGGCCCTTTCTTCTCTCCAGGGGCCCTCTCTGCCTAGCAGGGTACTGCACAGATCTGATATGGCTGAGGCTGTAGTGTTCCACCGAATATAGGGTCCATGATAACATTCTTCATCCCTTCGGGAAGCCGGAAGGTGAAGGCCCGGAGGAGGCTTGTGAAGAAGATGAAGAGCTCGATCCTGGCTAGCGTCTCCCCCAAACACACACGGTGTCCTGCATGATGAAGAACAAGACAGTTGCAGTCACTTCTCTTACAGCAGTCACATGCAGTTTTTATCATACATAATCTGCAATAACATGGGAGAAGAAATACCCCTGATGTGGGGGTGGGCAAGGGAATAGGAGCACAAATGGGGGAGGCTACAGTGCGATAACTCCAAGCAGCTTTGAATTCAGACAGGCATCTCTCTGCACATTGCCATAACTTCAACTAAACCTTTGAATGCAGGGATGCTTCTCTCTGCAGTCAGATTTTGGCTCAGATTTACTATGATTTTGTGTCGGGGTTGTGTCACTTTTATGGCACAACCCAGAAGCAAAATACTTTTTGATATTTACTAAGCCATGCAAAGTCAATTGTAGTGGTTTTACATGGTGAAGTAAATAAAAAGTTGCAGCAAGGCAGCGCATAATGCTGCCTTGTGTCGCTATGCATTGGCTAGGCGTTACATGGATGGAGCATAGGCTTTTCCATGCATACCCTTGTAGTTTGATGTAAAGCCAGATTTACAAAGACTTGTAAACCTGGGTTTGCATCAAAATGGTGCACCTAACCGAGAGAGGCATAACAAGGAGAAATATCTTTATTTCTTATTTTTACTTTCTCCTTCCATGTGTGCTGCTTTCAACATCACGCATAGAAAGAGACAGAGACCTTTAAGGATTATTTTTGTGCAAGAAGGTATTCCTTCCTGCACAAAACAATCCTGCTCTTAATGCAGGCACCCTTGCCCTATGGTGCAAGGGTGTTTGCCTTGGCTCTAGGCAGCCTAAAGTATGCCAGTGTAGAGAGGGAGCTGAAACACTTGATACCAAAGTAGATATGTCACTGCTATGCACTCTCCCATTCCTGCAATGTAGCACAGCAACTTTGCTTACTATCCTGCATAGCGGGAACTTTTAATAAATATCCCCTTTTGTGCTATGGTTTTCATGCGTCACCCGCTTAGGGCTTTTGTCAAAATCTTTTTCAGTCCGAAACTGTTCCTCTTAATAATAGCCTCTGCTGCGCTTTCTCCAACAAAACCCTTCTTAAAACAATATGTTTTAACCAGCTACCTTTTTTTAAACTTCTTTAAAGACATCTTTAAGTTTCATGTGCAGATCTTCACAAATGGCTCAGACCACCTGATTCTTTAGAATATTGGGGTAAAATAGAAAACAGTTTGAAAGCAAAGTAGTGACCATGAATAATAATTTTGTTTGAGTTTTGATATAGAATTGTCCTTGAGAAGGGTGGCAAAAGAAACTACAGAGCTGAGAAAGAAAGCTGGGAGGACAGGAAGCGAACTGCATTCCAAAATTATTGTATACCTAGTGAAATTGTGTTGTGAAAAATAGCAATATTCCAAGTTGTCTTTTTTTAACCCCTTCGGTGCTGGTGACGGAACCGCTCCGTCACCAGCGTCGGTTGAGCTGTGCTGGTGACGGAGAGGTTCCGTCATGGCCCGCCCAGCTCGATAGAACGCTCATGCGCGGCACGAATTCCGCGCCTGCGCTGAACGTTCTATTGAGCGGGGCGGGCCGTGACGGAACCGCTCCGTCACGAGCACAGCTCAACCGACGCTCGTGACGGAGCGGCTCCGTCACGAGCATGTGAGCGCTGCGCGGCCGCCCAAATTCGTTAGCACTGCGGCGGAATAGCCGCCGATGTGAAGGTGTTAACATTGGCATTATCAGTTGTCCCTCATCCCAGTACCTAGAATTCAGAAAACAAGGGTAATATTACACAGGGGAAAACTGGACCTGCAGTATCTACATTGCCTCAGCAGTATTTCCACTTCTTGTGAAAGGTGGGGAGTGTTGCACCAGTTTCCACCCCTACCAGTACTTGGACAAAATATGGGACATAGCTATTAGCTGCTCTTATGTGTAAATTGGAATCTCCTCCAGCCCCACCCCAATGTATATCAGAGAAAGGATGGGCATCAGTCACAGTCTACGACTCTTAGGTCACAAATTCCTTCACCACTGCTCCCCAAGACGGGGAATGAATGTCCCGGCCCTAGGGCAGTGTAAGGGAGAAGGACCTTTTCAATGCGATCTCCCCCCAACAGAGGAAATCATACTCCTCTTTGGGGGTGCCGAGGAGAAAGCTGCATGTTTGTACGTATGTAGAACTTTTATTACAGGAGTCAAGCCTGGAAGGAAAGGACACTGCAGACATACGTATAAACAAAAGGGACAACGTTGCAGTAATGGAATTTCTTAAGAAGTGTGATATCAACCTTAACTAAAGAGGGGCAATAGCATTTTATGGAACCTTTGAAAAGGAATACACACTCTTTGCACCTTGGACCAGGACTCAGGTCTGCTCCTGCACAAGTCCGCCCCAACGCATGCATAGCTCCTCAGATCGACAGCAAAAGTCAAGTGGAGTAGTCACTCTCTGTTTTGTTTTATTTATCCTGTGATTTTGTATGTATTTTGCTAGAACAAGATGTTGAGGTCTTTTCTATGATTTCACATGTATCACTCACCTCTGACCTTGTTTAGTTTAGAAGAAAAACTAAAACCTCAAACTAGTCAAGGAGAAGTATTTATTTTTAAATCAGAATTGCCAATACCATGTTAACTTGAATAAAGGCAGGGAGACCTCAGGAGGGTGCAAAAAGGAGAAGAATGACATTACTTGATCATAATATATTAGCGGCCTGGTTTAGAGTTTAGCAACGGGGAATGCCATCGCAAATGTGTACGATGGCGTACCCTGCCCGCTAAACCCTCAGTTGACCCAGCTTATTTAGAGTGTGGTGGACCATAAGTATTACATCTATGGGCCCATTGGATCCATTGATGGAATTCTTACTCTACTGGCCCAACGGCATATGGCTTTTCGGAGGAAGAACCTTACACAATTCGTCCTATTTAGGGAGGATGGTGTAATGCCTTTTTTTCTGTCGGTCAAGAGCACAGGAAAAAAACAATAATGACACTGACATCCTGGGAGAAAACTCTCATGGTGTTGTGGAAATTATGTTTTTATTTTTGTTTTTCAGAAACAAACGCCTGCTCAGTAGTTTGTTTCTGAAAAACTAAAACAATAAAATAAATTGCTGGCCAGCTGTAAAAAATGACAGCCGCCATCCACCAAAGTTTTTATACATTGAAAGGATCCACTGTGCTATTAAGTTGGCTGGTGGTCATTTTTAAATGTGGTGGATAAAGTATAGTGAAGATGAAGGATATAATGCCCTTCGATATTCTGATGCCAAACACTTAATCAGGTCCTAAATATCTTTAACTCTGACTAGGCGTACCTGCAGAAAATGACAAGAAGGCCTCCTTGTTCACAAACTTCCCTTCTTTGTCAAGGAAATGTCCTGGATTGAAATGTCGAGGTGTCTCCCAGTGGTCAGGATCAAACAGAACAGAGGAATAATTAGGTATGATGAGGGAACCCTACGAGCAAAAACCAGGTTAGTGGAATAGAATGATAGACAAAATATGGTCCTATTATTTAAATTATTTAAATAACTATAATTTCACATTTTCATACAGCACAACTCTCCCTAAGGTGGGTGGCAGTGCTCTAAACTCTGTTCCGAGAAGGTGGGAGTTGGACAGGTGTCTTAATCTTACGAGACTCAAAAACTCATGCAATCATCTTTATTGGAATTAACAATGTTCATTGAGAGTTTGGTGGGAAGATGACCATGGAGTCATAACCTATCTGGGGAATGATAATACAGAATTTTCAGATAAAATAAGTGATGAACTTGAACAGGTACAAAAACAAGGATAGTGGTCCAATGAGAATTCAATATCTTTGAGACTGCAGCTAGAGACCCTCAGCAAATAGAACAATATGTTCACTTTGTCCGAGGGGGAAGGAAAACATGGCGGCCGGCTAGCAGTGGGTCGCGGGTGCGGAGAGCGGTGGTGGTGCGAGTCATTTGTACAGGAAATACAAGTGTTTTTGCCCGGTTTGTTGTTCGAGCCCACGCTTACCGTAGAGTGAGCGTGGAGTTGACGGCGTTTGGAGCAGCTTGTTTTCTTCGATTGTATCGGAGTCTCGGCAGTGTTTGGCGGCCAAGGAAATTGAAGGTTCCCGGGGCCGGAGAGAGGCGGAGGCGGAGTCAGTGGCAGCGGCAGGGAAATCTTGGGCAGAGCGGCGACAGAGCTGGGGAGAGATCGACACGCTACCTCCAGAATTGGCTACCGAGGTGTTGGTGGGCGCTGAAGGGAAGCGGACACAGCCCCATTAGGTAGAGACTCGGCGGATGCCAAAAAGTATGAAGGTGCTGCTGGCCCTGCTATAGAATATCAAGTACAGTTAGATAATTTAACTGAGGTTGTTACTGCAGGTGCCTCAGGATATACGCTGAGAAGTGCTGGGAAGGGAGTTTGTGAAAAGGCACTTGCGAATTATAGTGGTTGTTGGACCTGCGATGGGCAAGCCCAGCACAAAGGGGGTAGCTTGGCTCAAGTGACGAGGCAAGTGAAGGCTGTAGTGTTAAGCCGGCTCTGACCCAATAATAACTCCCTGCACACCACACAAAAAGAAGGACACCACACCACTGTTATAGAAAAATACGTTTCGTTTATGTAAAAGTTCTCTGGGTTTGAAGGAAGTTCACTTAGGTAATCACATTCATATTTCTTACATGGGTTTGATTAGCTGTGTACTGGTTTCTCAGGAATAAATAGTTGGACTCTATAAAATAAATATACTGGATAAATATCAGGATTCAAAACATTAGAATAAATATCAGCAATGACTGGAATAAATATCAGCAATGACTGGAATAAATATCAGCAATGACTGGAATAAATATCAGCAATGACTGGAATAAATATCAGCAATGACTGGAATAAATATCACAGGGTCATTCTGGTATCGCTGCCACCAATTAATCACTTTCAGGGTAAACACATTACATTTGTCATTCAATGCGGAATGCGTGCTCTTACAGTTTTTGAAGTGTTCACGGGTTCGGGCTCTCTGGGCACAAGATACGCGTGATAATCCCTTAGTTGCACTCACAACTCATTGCGCGTATATCTGGAAGATAAAGGCATAAAATGACTACGGCAATTACACTCCGCGGTCAGCCGGTTCAATGCTACTGCTGCCGGAGGAGTCTGTGCGCTTCTGTCAGCGCAGGCGGGGTTTCCGAAGGCGGCTCCAGTTCACGAGTCTTGGGACCGTCGAACGGGCTGCCGGAGGGGCCAAAACACCTGCGCGCACAGTTCAAAATGAGACCGCATCACAGTTCCACAACAACGCGGCAACTTCAGGGGTAGAGACGGCCCACCTCACTTCGGCGGCGGCGGTAAGCGCTCCAGTCAGTATTGCACTTCTCCCAAGGGCGAAGGGGGGTTCCAGGGGCTCCGCGATCCTCCCTCCGAGCTCACTCACGGGGGGGGTTCCCGCCCACACACGAGCTCCCAAGTCACTCGGGCAGGGCAGAGACAGTAATCTCGCCCCAATGAAGGCCAGCCTTTCCCCGCCCCAGCGCAGCACCTCACCTTCTATCCACAAACAGCGCGTCGACGGCGGTGGGTTTGGAGACGTCCGAACGCCTGCCAGGAGGCACTTAAGTTGAAGGTGGAACTTTAAGAGTTGCGGTTGCGATCTCACCACTGGGGGGGGCGGGGAGGCTCTAACTATGGCCAAAGTCTCTGAGGGGCAATTGGGCACTCGCTGACCAGGCGCTGAAGGCTAGAGGACACTGCTCACGCTTCTGACTGGAACGCCAGTCAGGGTCCACGCCAGCAACCTCTGCTGCTCTTCTGCCTGAACTATCAGCTTCCTCAGGGGGTTAACAGGGCAGGTGTCAATCTGGGGTCAAGTCCTCTTCTTCCGGTGTTCTTTGATCATTCTTCTCCAACATGGCCGCCAGGGACTGGGCCTTTTATAGCCAGTGCCCTAGGATGCCAGCACGAGCCAGAAGGTTCTAGAACCTTCCCTGGCTATGTCAATGACATGGCCCTTTCAAGGTATCTTTTTGGTCATTAGGAGCCACCGTACTGGGCTTCCTAAGGCAGCCATTTTGTGTACTTGTAACTCCTGAGGGGATTCCTGTCAGGTTTGCAGGTTACACAAAGTGCGCCAAAACCTTCAAAGGGTCAGAGGGGCTCCAATGGCAGTCACTCTCATAGGGGACAATGGTGTCCACCATTTTAGGGTTGACAACCCCAGTTGGTTATGCCACCGGTTCCGTCAGGCGCCTTGTACATAGGTGCCAGGAACTTGGTAAGCAACTGGGCATCAAAGAGCATCTAGCCCCATGGGACAACACACAAAAAGGTCCTGGTAGACAAAGAAAAAGCGGCAAATTTTAGGAGGCACGGGGGAACAAAATAAATCATAGTGTGAGGGGACTCTCAGAAGCAGAGAGGTCTAACACGCGTCCCCCCCAGCTGAAAGTGGGGAGAGCTACCCAACCCCTTGGGAGTTCTCAACACTAAGGCGGAAATACCTGGAGAGACCGTCTGCATTGGCGTGGTCAGCTCCGGGCCGATGTTCCACCCGAAAGTCCATTCCCTGTAGGGAGATAGACCACCTCAACAGTTTTGGGTTTTCCCCCTTCATCTGCATGAGCCAACGAAGGGGTCGGTGGTCTGTCTGAACCAGGAAGTGCGAACCAAACAGGTATGGTCGCAGCTTCTTAAGTGCCCAGACCACCGCAAAGGCTTCCCGCTCAAGGGTACTCCATCTCTGTTCCCGGGGAAGTAGTCTCCGTGACAGGAAGACCACGGGTTGATCCAGACCCTCTTCATTGAGTTGCGATAGCACCGCCCCAATGCCAATGTCGGATGCGTCTGTCTGGACAATGAATTCCTTTGAGAAATCTGGAGCCTTCAAAATTGGAGCGTTGCACAATGCTTGTTTCAGGGTGTCGAAGGCTCGTTGGCAAGCCTCGGTCCAGATGACTCTCCTGGGTTGCTTCTTGGCCGTGAGTTCAGTAAGGGGAGCCACGATAGTGCCATACCCCTTCACGAACCGTCTGTAGTAACCTGTGAGGCCCAGGAAGGCTCGGACCTCAGTCTGGGTCTTGGGGGGTTCCCAGGCCACGATTGCCTCAATCTTTGCCTGAAGGGGTTGCACCGTTCCCCGGCCCACCAAGTGACCTAAGTACACCACCGACCCCTGCCCAATCTGACACTTGCTGGCCTTGATCGTCAGACCAGCTTGTTCCAGGGCCTGGAGAACGTCTTGCAGGTGCTGCAAGTGATCCTCCCACCTGCTACTGAAGACGGCAATGTCGTCCAGGTAAGCAGCAGAGAAGGATTCCTTCCCAGTGAGGATCGTGTTCACCAGTCGCTGGAATGTTGCAGGAGCGTTCTTGAGCCCAAAGGGCATCACACAGAACTGGTAGTGTCCATCAGGTGTGGAGAAGGCTGACCTTTCCTTTGCTCCATCAGTCATGGGAATCTGCCAGTACCCTGCGGTGAGGTCAATGGTACTCAGATATTGGGCAGCTCCCAACCGGTCAATTAGTTCATCCGCCCGAGGGATCTGATGAGCATCGGTCTTCGTGACCGAATTGAGTCCTCGATAGTCCACGCAGAATCGCAATTCTGGCGTGGTGCCAGGTGGTGCAGCTTTGGGAACTAAAACCACCGGGCTAGACCAAGGGCTATTCGAAGGTTCAATGACTCCGAGCTCCAGCATCTTAGCTACTTCGCTTCGGATGCTGGCCTTCACCTTGTCCAACAGCCGGTAAGACTTAGACTTCACAGGTGGGCTGTCACCGGTGTCCACGTCATGAACACACAGATGGGTCTTACCCGGGACAAGGGAGAACAGAGAAGAGAATGACCCCAAGACCTGGCGACATTCCTCCTGCTGCTCCAGAGTTAGGGATGGTGAGAGTTTCACTCCCCCCACTGACCCATCCTTCTCTTGAGACGCAAACAGGTCGGGGAGAGGCTCAGTGTCCTCTTCCTCCGATCCATCAGTCACCATGATTAACATGACTACTTCGGGTAGACTTCTGATCATACCCTTCAACGTCTTGTTGAATCTTTCCACAAGGCCATTGGCCTGTGGGTGATAAGGAGTGGTGAACCGGTAGGTCACTCCACACTCCTTCCACATTGCCCGCATGTATGCTGACATGAAGTTGGTCCCCCTATCAGACACAACTTCCTTGGGGAAACCCACTCGGGTAAAGATCCCCATCAGGGCCTTTGCCACCACCGGTGCAGTGATGGTTCTCAGAGGAATTGCCTCTGGATACCTTGTGGCATGATCCACCAGTACCAGGATAAACCTGTGACCGGAGGTTGTTGGTGGATCTAGGGGCCCAGCAATGTCGATGCCCACCCTTTCAAAGGGGGTGCCAACGACGGGAAGTGGTTCCAGGGGAGCTTTCAGCTTCATCCCTGTTTTCCCACTGGCTTGGCATGACACACACGACCGACAGTATGCGTCGGACGCCACCCTCATTCGAGGCCAATAAAAGTGGGGGACAAGCCTGGCAAAGGTCTTGCCCTGACCCAAGTGTCCTGCCAAGGGAATCTCATGAGCCAACTCTAACAGGAAGGCTCGGTAACACTGTGGGACTACCAGGGCCCGTGACAATCCGTGCACTGGCGCTCTGGGTTCACTGTAGAGAAGGCCATCCTCCCAGTAAACATGATAGTTCCCAGACTCGTTACCCGCTGCTTGGGCTTCAGCCTGTTGCCTCAGACCCTCGAGGGAGGGACATTCCCTTTGTCCCTTGCTCAGTTCCTCCCTGGACGGACCTCCCTCCACTCGCCAATCAGCGGGGATAGGTAAGTTCTCCAACTGAACCATGTCCTCCTCCGTGGACTCCGGGTCCACCTCCGCAGGTGGCCTATCCGCCTCACGGGGCACGGACGTCGAGGCAGGCTCCTCCTGTCCTCGACATGCTCCCTCATCAGCAGCTACGGGGCAGGCCATTGTTCCAGACTCCGACCCCTGCGACTTCTCCTCTCGAGCAGTCGCCGACCTGGTACTCACACAGGCCCAATCAGGTGTACCCAGCATCTCAGAATGAGCCCGGTATTCCACCTCCTTCCAAGCATTGTGCTCCATATCATTGCCCAGCAAACAATCGACTGGCACGGCGGGGCTTACGGCGACTCGAAGTGGACCTGCAACCCCTCCCCACTCAAAGGGAACCTCGGCCACAGGATAGTGACCCATTCTGCCGTCAGCCATTGCGGCTGGATGAAGTACGCCTGGCATCACCTGCTCCGAGGACACCAGATGACTCCTTACCATAGTCATACTGGCTCCTGTATCTCTCAGAGCTTCCCCTCTATGGCCATTGATGGTGATCCACTGCCCATACTTGGTAGTATTCGCGGGCACCTGGATCTTTGGAACCATCTCCCGATCACCCAGAGACACTAAGGTGACTCCCGCCCACTCCCTTCCCTTACTTAAGGACATCTCCTCCCCGAGCGCTACACTAGCGACTCCCGGGGCTTTTCCTCCAGTGGGAGGGGGTGGTCTCTTTGGGCATTTCGGGTCTCCTTTGTAATGTCCAATACCACCGCACTCAAAGCAATGGACAACCCTTGGCTGCTGACTCTGGCCAGGGTTAGGGTTCTTCTGCGGGTTAGCCTTAGAGTTGGAAAAGGTGTTTTTCCCCTTAAAGTTATTTTGGGGACCTTTGGAGAACTCTTTCTTATTATCTCCTCCCTCTTTCCTCTGGGAAGCGCCCTGTCCGGACTTCTGAGAATCTCCTCCAGTCCCCTTCGTGGACACTCGGGTACTCGCCCAAATGTCCGCCTCCTCAGCAAGCTTACGGGGGCAAGTAAGTTTGCTGTCTACCAGGTGTTGCCTCAGCTCGGGAAGACATTTCTCGAGTAGATGCTCCTTGAGGATTAGGTCATACAACCCTTGATAGTCCTCCACCTCACTACCTTGGACCCACCCTTCCAGGGCTTTCTTGGCAAAATCCAGGAAGTCAACCCAATTTTGTGAGCTCAGCTTGTGGCTGCCCCTAAACCTTTGCCGGTATTTCTCGGGGGTCAACCCAAACTTCCTGATGAGCGCCACCCTCATGGCGGGGTAATTAACCTGTTCCTCCCGGTCTAGGGCCAATAGGGCATCCCTACCTGTCGGAGGCATGTACCGGTATAATCCACCACCCCAATGCTTCTCATGGATCCCATGGGCTCTTAAGGAGACCTCATAGGCTGCCAGCCACTTGGCTATGTCGTCTCCAGCGGTATAACTGGCGACTACGTCCTTGGGTAAATGGGGCCTGGGCTCCCTGGCAAATTCCTTTGACTCGACACCCTTCGGAGTGATGTTAGGGGCCTGGAATTCGAGTTCTCGTAGCTTGAACTCGTGTTCCATCCTTTTCCTTTCCATCTCCAGCTTGGACTCATGTTCCAACCTCCTCCCCTTCCTCCTTTCTTCCAACTCCATTTTTGCTATTTCCCACCTTAACAGTCTTTCCTCTCTCCTGTCAGCTAACTCGGTTTCTGACAACCCTCTCGATGACACACTGCTGCCCTCCCGTGAGGTTGCCTTGGGGCTGATTGACATCTCACCCACCCCCGGGGGACATTCCGCAATAATATCAATGACAGTACCTCTGTCCGATTCCTCCTCCTCCACCGTTCCCTCCGTGTGTGCTTCCACCCATGCTCGCAGACTAGTCTCCTCTCTTTTGGCCCCTCGCCTGACAAACACTCCCCTCTCCTGACAGAAATCCTTGAGCTGGGCCACAGTATAGGTCTCCAGCTCTGACATTTCGAATTCCATCTTGTCAGTGAAAAGTGTGGACCACCACCCCTAAGTAGGTGACCAGGATAAGAACTTTGAGGGTCACTTCCACCCACCTCCAGGAAAGAATTTGGAAAAAGCAAAACGTTGAATTTGAGGGCCGCGAGGAGAAAACTCCGGGTGTGTACCTGTGGTGCACACTGAATTATTATGGGGTTCAAAACAAGCACGGCTCGCAATCCCACCCGCTGAGCACCAATTTTATGTTGGACCTGCGATGGGCAAGCCCAGCACAAAGGGGGTAGCTTGGCTCAAGTGACGAGGCAAGTGAAGGCTGTAGTGTTAAGCCGGCTCTGACCCAATAATAATTCCCTGCACACCACACAAAAAGAAGGACACCACGCCACTGTTATAGAAAAATACGTTTCGTTTATGTAAAAGTTCTCTGGGTTTGAAGGAAGTTCACTTAGGTAATCACATTCACATTTCTTACATGGGTTTGATTAGCTGTGTACTGGTTTCTCAGGAATAAATAGTTGGACTCTAATGAATAAATATACTGGATAAATATCAGGATTCAATACATTAGAATAAATATCAGCAATGACTGGAATAAATATCAGCAATGACTGGAATAAATATCAGCAATGACTGGAATAAATATCAGCAATGACTGGAATAAATATCAGCAATGACTGGAATAAATATCACAGGGTCATTCTGGTATCGCTGCCACCAATTAATCACTTTCAGGGTAAACACATTACGTTTGTCGTTCAATGCGGAATGCGTGCTCTTACAGTTTTTGAAGTGTTCACGGGTTCGGGCTCTCTGGGCACAAGGTACGCGTGATAATCCCTTAGTTGCACTCACAACTCATTGCGCGTATATATGGAAGATAAAGGCATAAAATGACTACGGCAATTACACTCCGCGGTCAGCCGGTTCAATGCTACTGCTGCCGGAGGAGTCTGTGCGCTTCTGTCAGCGCAGGCGGGGTTTCCGAAGGCGGCTCCAGTTCACGAGTCTTGGGACCGCCGAACGGGCTGCCGGAGGGGCCAAAACACCTGCGCGCACAGTTCAAAATGAGACCGCATCACAGTTCCACAACAACGTGGCAACTTCAGGGGTAGAGACGGCCCACCTCACTTCGGCGGCGCCGGTAAGCGCTCCAGTCAGTATGGCACTTCTCCCAAGGGCGAAGGGGGGTTCCAGGGGCTCCGCGATCCTCCCTCCGAGCTCACTCACGGGGGGGGGTTCCCGCCCACACACCAGCTCCAAAGTCACTTGGGCAGGGCAGAGACAGTAATCTCGCCCCAATGAAGGCCAGCCTTTCCCCGCCCCAGCGCAGCACCTCACCTTCTATCCACAAACAGCGCGTCGACGGCGGTGGGTACGGAGACGTCCGAACGCCCGCCAGGAGGCACTTAAGTTGAAGGTGGCACTTTAAGAGTTGCGGTTGCGATCTCACCACTGGGGGGGCGGGGAGGCTCTAACTATGGCCAAAGTCTCTGAGGGGCAATTGGGCACTCGCTGACCAGGCGCTGAAGGCTAGAGGACACTGCTCACGCTTCTGACTGGAACGCCAGTCAGGGTCCACACCAGCAACCTCTGCTGCTCTTCTGCCTGAACTATCAGCTGCCTCAGGGGGTTAACAGGGCAGGTGTCAATCTGGGGTCAAGTCCTCTTCTTCTGGTGTTCTTTGATCATTCTTCTCCAACATGGCCGCCAGGGACTGGGCCTTTTATAGCCAGTGCCCTAGGATGCCAGCACGAGCCAGAAGGTTCTAGAACCTTCCCTGGCTATGTCAATGACATGGCCCTTTCAAGGTATCTTTTTGGTCATTAGGAGCCACCGTACTGGGCTTCCTAAGGCAGCCATTTTGTGTACTTGTAACTCCTGAGGGGATTCCTGTCAGGTTTGCAGGTTACACAAAGTGCGCCAAAACCTTCAAAGGGTCAGAGGTCAGAGGGGCTCCAATGGGAGTCACTCTCATAGGGGACAATGGTGTCCACCATTTTAGGGTTGACAACCCCAGTTGGTTATGCCACCGGTTCCGTCAGGCGCCTTGTACATAGGTGCCAGGAACTTGGTGAGCAACTGGGCATCAAAGAGCATCTAGCCCCATGGGACAACACACAAAAAGGTCCTGGTAGACAAAGAAAAAGCGACAAATTTTAGGAGGCACGGGGGAACAAAATAAATCATAGTGTGAGGGGACTCTCAGAAGCAGACAGGTCTAACAGTGGTCCACTTAGGGTTAAAGTTAAAAGCCCACAAGATATCAATTTAAAAAAGCCACCAAAAAAAAGAATAACTCTAAACAGTGTAGTAGATTAGGGAAACAAAGTATTTTGGAGCAAAAACTTAAGACAACTTCATCTCTTAATTCTTTTTTTAAAACAGTTCCAAAGACCCTGATATTAAAACCTAACCCCGTGCAGCTCAGTCAAAGTACAAAATCCGAGGTAGAGAAAGGGCAGGTTATCAGTGTTGAGGGCTTACAAGACTGGTCCTTCCATTTGAGTACTAATCGCTATCAGGCCCTTGTGTTAGATATGGATGGGCCAGGGCAAGATCCGCACGATAAAAAAGAACCAGCAGACTCTGTAACACCTAGTATAGTCCAGTCGGATCTTTCAGGAGAATTTGCGGAAGCTGCAGCGAATACTAATATCCCTGATCCTGAACATAATTCCTTAGAGGGAAATGAAATCGAGTTAGACAACCCAGATTTGCCAGTCATTGCTCTTCTGAAAAAACTTGATATGGATATGCATAAGGGGTTTGAGATTTCAAAAATGAATCAGGAAAGTATTCGCGCCTCTTGTAGCATATTCGAGGCAAAATTTAACGCGCTAAGCTCTCGTACCGAGTTGTTAGAGGTTAAGGAGATCCGGGAGTATGTGGCGGATAATCGTAAGGAAATTGAGGAAATTAAGTTTAGGGAGAGGACACAGGAGGATAGAGTGGAAAGGCTCAAAAATATGCAAAGACGCAACAATCTAATAATTTTGAACCTACCTGAAGGGAAAGAGGGATCTGATATCAAAAAATATGTGGTACATCTTCTCAAATCTGAATTAGAGCCAACAGAGGATGAAGAGGTGAATTTGGCAGATATACAGCGGGTCCACCGTGACCCCTTCAGGTTGAATCCGAATCACACTAACCCGAGAAAAATCTTAGTTAATTTTTTGACGTACAATTTGAAAGAAAAAATTATTTTGGCTGCTCTTAAAAAGAAAAATATTTTAGTTGATGGGGCAAAAGTTGAAGTAAGATCTGATTTGTCACCAGTGACGGCTAACAGACAATGGGAGCGAGGCAAGCGGATGGAGCCTCCCAGGAACTTGAGTGCCACGGTTCAACTTAAGTTTCCAGCATTTCTGAAAGTTATGTGGCGGAATAAGATGTATTCTTTTCGAATGGTTGAAGAAGTGGACCCATTTAATGAGCAATGTCAAGAGGTGAGGCAAGAGGCGAGTCTATAAGTTTGCAGTTTGGAAACTTACAAGTTAGCTTAAAGTATAGTTATTAGATTAAGCTTGTATGTACAATATTTACTATCACTAGTTAGGTATATAGCACCACCACTGTAGGCACCCTTAGGGCCGAGGCCATGGGTAAGTCGGTTGGGTTTTCCAGGGTAGGGAGGGGAGGGGTAGGGGGTAGTAGGGAGGGGGTATGGGGTTGTGGTTGGGGGAGGGTATGGCACAGGAAAAAACAACAACAAAAATCCTCAGAAGCTTATTTGTCACCAGATTGATTGGATTATTTTGTTTTGGGTTTGATGAGTGGGTTAATTTACCGGAATTGTGATTTCTTTCATGGAATGTGAACGGCCTACGTGTAAACTCCAGGAGGCAGATAATATTGAAATATTTAGAAGATTCATTGGCCCAGATTATTATTTTACAAGAGAGGCATCTAACTGCCACTGAGAGTAAGGAAATTTTTTCGGCCCAAAGGTGGATTGCCCATTCATTTTATACGCCTCAAACTTTAGTCACGAAAGGGGTGGCAGTTCTGATAAGGCACGGAGTCAATATTATAGTGGAATCCACAGTGGCAGATGTGAAAGGGAGATGGTTGATTTTGAAAGTAAAGGTCGCAGGGGAAACGGTGATTATTATCAGGTATTATGTTCTGAATCAGGATGATGAGGGGCCCTTAGATGCTCTAGCCAGTGAACTATTAGGTCTTGCGGGAAAAATCATTATGGCAGGAGATGTTAACACGGTTTTGGATAATAAATTAGACCGGTCAGAAAAATCCGGAGGGTTGGAAAATGTTAAAATGGCCAGTAGGGTCAGGTTATTAATTACTCAGTACGGGCTGTGTGATATCTGGAGGGTAAAGTCAGGTCAGCGGCCACGCTACACATATTATAATAAAAAATACAATCATAGATCTCAGATAGATTATTTTTTGCTTGACTCCAGACTAAAAGATTATGTGATGAAGGTGGGACATGTAGGGGTTCATATCTCAGATCATTCAGCTATTTCACTGACTCTGAAGTTAAGTATGTGCGGATCGGGTTCAACCTGGAGGCTAGATCGAACGGTCCTTCTACACCAGGAAAGCTTAAAAACTGTAAACGAAGAGTTAGAGTTTTTTGGGAGAAAAATCTGGGCACGGCAAGGATCGAGATAGTCTGGGAAACTTGCAAGGCTTTTTTGAGAGAGGGATTGGGAGCTCTGGGTGCAAAGAAGCGGAGATCCTATTATAGCAAAGTGTCAGAGTTAGAAGAAAACATTTTCTTGAGTGAAGCTAAGAATGTAAGCAATGGGGAATCTGTAACAGGGGAGCAGGTACTGTATGATTTGGCGATGTTGAACTCAGAACTTACAGTAGTTTTAACTCACAGAATTAAATAAAAATGGGAAGCTAGTCAATTGGCCCATTTTAGCTACGGGGAGGGATGTAGTAAACTCCTAGCATGGAAAGCGAAAAAAGATCAAGTTCGCAACTACATCAAGGAAGTGAAAATTGTAGAGTCAGACATCAACATTACAGACAGTAAAGGAATAGCAGATGCCTTTTTTGATTATTTTTCGAAAGTGTACAGGGAAGATCTTAATCCTGAATCTTTAGCAATAAGGGGTTGGCTACAGCTCATGGATCCACTTCCAGTTGAGTTTAAGCAGGTTTTAAACAGTGAAATATCTTTACTGGAAGTGGAAGGAGAGGAAAGGCTCCTGGGCTGGATGGCCTTCCGGCTGAGGTGTATAAAACCTTGATAGGTATTATTGCCCCTATAATGTTAACAGAATTTTTCAGGGGGAGGCTGCATTGCCCGATTCATGGAATGAGGCAACCATTATTTTAATACCAAAACCAGGGAAATCACCTAAATATTTGGATTCCTATAGGCCAATATCGCTATTAAATTGCGATTACAAACTATTTGCAAAAAATATGGCGGATAGGTTAAGTTTGGTTATCCCAAAATGAGTACATGATGACCAAAAGGGTTTTATAAAGGAGCTCACTTTTTCACTTATAGGTGCAATGGATATGGCATCGGTCTACAAACTTCCTTTGGCGGTAATAGCACTTGATGCCGCCAAGGCTTTCGACCGAGTAAATTGGTCCTTTCTAAAGGCCCTTTTAGGTCATCTTAATTTAGGGACATGCTTTACCAACTCTTTGTTATCCCTATATCACTCACCCACTTCTAAAGTCTTGGTTAATGGAATTTTAACTCAGTCTATCAAGGTGATGCGTGGGACAAGGCAGGGGTGCCCTCTGTCTCCTCTACTGTTCAATCTGTATATAGAACCTCTTGCTTGCAGGATTAGAAATGCGGAAAAGATCCCCCCTTTTGTTTTGGAGGGGTGGTCTAAGAAAATAGGACTATATGCAGACAACATAATTATTTATACCCCTAAATTGCAGCAGTCAATGCAAGTTTTATTAGAAATAACCAAAGAATTTGGGCTTGTCTCTGGTTATGAGATAAACGAAGACAAGACCGAGATTATGTCTTGGAATCTAGATACGGAAGGGGTAATATCCAAAGCTGATATGAGATACTTGAGGGTAAGGCTTACACATAACATTGGAGAGCTTACTAAGATTATTTTTTAAAGATAAAAAGGGAAATAGTTTCTACCTTGCGAGGATGGGTACATCTACCGCTTACTCTGTATGGCCATACGAATTTGGTAAGGATGGTGATTTTGCCAAAACTTACTTTTTTGTTTGAAACAATCCCCCTGGCGTTTAAAAAAGACTGGTTTAATAGGTTACAGAGCGAGATTAGCTCTTTTCTATGGGCCTCAAAAGGATCTCGTTTGTCCTGGAAAAAGTTAAGAAGAAAGCGTGTCAAGGGGGGACTGGCGGCCCCTGACTTTCAGATGTATTCGTGGGCCTTCCAGTTAAAAAACTTTCCGAATGTTGTTGGGTACCCCGACGGATTCAACTATTGGAAAAATGTTTAGTGTAATGCTTAAGAGTTGCAATTACAACGAACACAGCTTTTTGTGTAAGTTTGCTGATCCAAGGTTTTTTAAGAAAGTTAGGCTCAAGACTTTGCGTGAAGCGGCGGAGCTCTGGTTTAAAATCAGGAGGGTATTCCAAATTTAGAGATGACGTAGGCACTTGGCACACCTGATTATTTCTTGATTTTATCTGATTTTAGAACTTTTTTTGCTGCACTTTCTTCCACCTATTGCGTGCTTTCAGGTATCATGGGGTTGCCAATCACCTATGTGTATAGAACTGAAAATAACGGGTAGTAAACAACTGCTACTCCCTGACCTGATGCACTGCTGAAATGTATTTAACTACTGATCTCAATAAATTAACAGTTTGTACTCAATTTTACTTCAATTTATCTTGGTTTTTATTCACCATTCTTTTTCTGATGCAAACATTATTTCTTCACTTTTTATCAAATCATATTATTAAGTCCATATCAAATATTTTTAATTGCCTATACAATTAATCTTTGGGGTGATACTTCTCACACTTTAACACATCCCATAACAAATGTTACCGACGATTGAGGTGTGATTGGCCCGATGCATTTCGGGACCCAGTCCCTTCTTCGGGGGCCTTCCTGTAAACAAAATACATATGTATCACTTTCTGTTTCACTTTACACTTAAATACATATAGACATTCGTCAAGGTCACTTTTTTAGTTTCAAATCAACCACCAATGATACTAGCGAAGTTCTGTATGCTCACATTATATTCTGAACTATGGAGTAAATTTATGACGTGTATTGTACTGGTGCTCACTGACTCGAAGTTGAATCTAGTTACTTGATTGTACACGCGTATTAAAACAAATACTGAATTCAGCAAGCTTTTCATGTTACACAACATAGATAGCTCTCAGTTACAAAGTTGATGGTTCAAGCAGTTAAGCATTCTTAGTGATTAAACATTGCATTCCCTTTGTCTGAAATGAACGTCCGTGAGCGACTAACATGACATGATTAAATATGGAGGAGTTTACCTTATCGTTAACTATGGAGGTTCTTGTGGGTTATGTTTCACTCTTATTATGCATCTACCGGGAAGCTGTAAAACAACATGAGCCCGTTGAAATACTGCACTTTAGACCCAGAGGCAAATATTATCTTTGCTGAGCAAGTCTTACCGCGTTTAATTGCTTGTTCCGCAAATGCTTGCAAATGATGAATGGAAGCTCCGTTATCACCACTTTCGCCCTGCGTTCTACCTACGGGGGTAACATGGAGTTAAATTAGAGGTTAACTCCTGTATAGTCTGAGATCGTAAAAGAACTCTCTAATTCTCACTGTCTATTAGCTTACCGGCTGACGTTCGTGTTCCGTACTTGCTAGTCGGACTGAGTCATTCGATCTACTGCAGTGCTCTCGCGTACCGAAATCTCGAGAGATTAGGACGCGTGGCTCTCATTTGAAGTGTTAAGCTGATTACTAGCTAGGTCTTCGTTTTGTTAATGAGCGCCATCTTAGAGTGGTGTGAGCAAGCAAAGATTGTGTGGCGTATTGGTAGGATGACATGATGCTTACACTATTAGCTTACTAGTGATCGTGATCTCAAAGGATCGAGACATATAGTTTATTCGGGACACTTAGTTAATCTATTCAATGAGTTCAAATGTTGGTGACCACGTCAAAAACGGTATAAGAACACTGTAGATATTGTGAGATGGGTGTATGTATATATGATACGAAAAAGCGGGGTCCTCTTTCTCACTGATCATTAAATTGAAACAAGTTGAATTGCGTGCCTGAAGTATCTGATAGATACTAACTGAGTGGATATTACTATTGTGTTCGAAGTTCATAAAGGCATAATCATGGCGTTATCATACAATCATATGAAGATATTGTACATGTGTTTCCCAGCTGAATGATTGTATGATAACACATGTACAATATCTTCATATGATTGTATGATAACGCCATGATTATGCCTTTATGAACTTCGAACACAATAGTAATATCCACTCAGTTAGTATCTATCAGATACTTCAGGCACGCAATTCAACTTGTTTCAAACAATTGTGCAATAATCCCTCTTTTATTCAATTTAATGATCAGTGAGAAAGAGGACCCCGCTTTTTCGTATCATATATACATACACCCATCTCACAATATCTACAGTGTTCTTATACCGTTTTTGACGTGGTCACCAACATTTGAACTCATTGAATAGATTAACTAAGTGTCCCGAATAAACTATATGTCTCGATCCTTTGAGATAACGATCACTAGTAAGCTAATAGTGTAAGCATCATGTCATCCTACCAATACGCCACACAATCTTTGCTTGCTCACACCACTCTAAGATGGCGCTCATTAACAAAACAAAGACCTAGCTAGTAAACAGCTTAACACTTCAAATGAGAGCCACGCGTCCTAATCTCTCGAGATTTCGGTACGCGAGAGCACTGCAGTAGATCGAATGACTCAGTCCGACTAGCAAGTACGGAACACGAACGTCAGCCGGTAAGCTAATAGACAGTGAGAATCCGAGAGTTCTTTTACGATCTCAGACTATACAGGAGTTAACCTCTAATTTAACTCCATGTTACCCCCGTAGGTAGAACGCAGGGCAAAAGTGGTGATAACGGAGCTTCCATTCATCATTTGCAAGCATTTGCGGAACAAGCAATTAAACGCGGTAAGACTTGCTCAGCAAAGATAATATTTGCCTCTGGGTCTAAAGTATTAAGTGCAGTATTTCAACGGGCTCATGTTGTTTTACAGCTTCCCGGTAGATGCATAATAAGAGTGAAACATAACCCACAAGAACCTCCATAGTTAACGATAAGGTAAACTCCTCCATATTTAATCATGTCATGTTAGTCGCTCACGGACGTTCATTTCAGACCAAGGGAATGCAATGTTTAATCATTAAGAATGCTAAATCTGCTTGAACCATCAACTTTGTGACTGAGAGCTATCTATGTTGCGTAACATGAAAAGCTTGCTGAATTCAGTATTTGTTTTAATACGCGTGTACAATCAAGTAACTAGATTCAACTTCGAGTCAGTGAGCACCAGTACAATACTCGTCATAAATTTACTCCATAGTTCAGAATATAATGTGAGCATACAGAACTACGCTAGTACCATTGGTGGTTGATTTGAAACTAAAAAAGTGACCTTGACGAATGTCTATATGTATATAAGTGTAAAGTGAAACAGAAAGTGATACATATGTATTTTGTTTACAGGAAGGCCCCCGAAGAAGGGACTGGGTCCCGAAATGCATCGGGCCAATCACACCTCAATCGTCGGTAACATTTGTTATGGGATGTGTTAAAGTGTGAGAAGTATCACACCAAAGATTAATTGTATAGGCAATGAAAAATATTTGATATGGAATTAATAATATGATTTGATAAAAAGTGAAGAAATAATGTTTGCATCAGAAAAAGAATGGTGAATAAAAACCAAGATAAATTGAAGTAAAATTGAGTACAAACTGTTAATTTATTGAGATCAGTAGTTAAATACATTTCAGCAGTGCATCAGGTCAGGGAGTAGCAGTTGTTTACTACACGTTTTTTTCAGGGTATTCAAAATTCCCTTTTATAGCTACATGGCCTCAATATGGGATGCTCCAGGGTCACCTCTCTGGTCTAGGGACGCATTGGCTGTCCCTTTGAGAGCGGCGGGTCTTGAGCGCTGGGATGATTTATTCCCAGATGGAAAGTTGATTGCTTGGGGGCAAGGCGAACTGATGTGGGGGTCGGAGTTTTTCAAAATTTAAATATCTACAAATTCATAGCTGGGCGAGCAAAGTGGATAATGTTGTTGGAGTCCAGAATGAGTTTGAAGAAAAACTCTTTTCAGCTTACTCTTATAAAAAAGAAGTTGCCCTTTGGTACTGGTTGATACTTGAGATGTCAGAAATTTACTTTATTTGGTTTATCACAACCATAAAGCATACATGTACAAAAAAAGCAATTTAAGATAGCAACACTTAAAAGTTCCTTTAGTTAAAAATATGTTTTATCTGTGGTCTATTTCTGCTTTTTGAAGCAGGGTCTCTACTGAGTTCATGAATTTTACCCCGCCGCATATTAGAATGTTTGAACCAGCTCCCATCCAGCTGGTCACAGCTTGCCTGCAGGTACAAATCTATAGCATATTAAAAATTGGTTTCAGTAAAGTTTTCCTCTTTTCTTTAGAAGACTCGCATGTGCACAGGAGGTGGCACAAGGTCTCACTGTGATAATCACATAGTCTACATCTTTGATCCTGGTGTGTGACCTTCCATGACGGGATCAAGTCTTTGGCGAAGTGGTCGCCCATTCTGAGGGCCATAAATTTTATTTTTAAAGATAGCCGGAAGTGTGCCATAAGATAGGGCTGTGGTTTGAATCGTTTGTACGAGTTTAAAATGGTCCATGCATGTCGCCGTTTGGCCAAAGTCTTTTTATCTTCTACCAAAGATAGGGCTTTTGCATTCAGCTTGCAAATCTTTTTAAAGGATGTTTTTTCCGGTGGATTATTCCAGATCTCCACTATTTTGAGGGTTTCTAATGATGCTCGCAGATCGTTGCCCCATGAGTTGGGTTCCTGTTGGTCATATTGTTTTTTAATTTCTATCCAACATAAGTTGTTTAAAGATCCTATTTCCGCCGTTCTCAAATTCCAGCACCATTTCACTAGGGCTGCTTTCCTTTGGTATATTTGATTTTGCAAACCAAATTCCAGCCTTATTTGGGCCGGGGCTGCTCCTTTGTATATGTGAAATACAGCTTTATATATTTTTGTCTGGAGGTTGTTTAAAATAGATGCTTCTTTCCCATGCCATATTTCCAATCCGTATGAGAGGGATGGTAGGACTTGGGCTGCCATTACTTTTTAGCAGGTGGTCGTATGATGGACATTGCAGTTTCTCTTGGAGAACTTTGTACGCAAAGGTCAGTGATTGTGCTTTTGCAGCGATAATTCTTTTATGGTCTGAAAGGGACATGTTTTTACTTATTGTGACCCCCAAATATTTGTAAGCAGTTGTTTCCTCGATGAGTTTGCCTTTTGTATGCCACTTGAAAGAATTTCTACTGGTGCCCGTCAATCTCACCACTTTTGTTATTTTGATGTTTAATTCCAGGCCTTCTCTCTCGAAATAGTCTGTTAATTCGGATATTGTTCTTTGTAGGCCTATTGGTGTTTGGCTTAAGACTACAATATCGTCCGCATATTGGAGGAACTGGATGTATTCCTGGGATAATTTAGGTGGATGTCCGTTAACATTCTTGAGTTGGTCTTTCAAGTCGGCCAGATATATATTGAAAAGGCTTGGGGAGAGCACGCAGCCCTGTTTAAGGCCATTGGTTATTTTTTGTTCTGCAGATATTCTTCTTCCATCACCCAGGTTGATACTTGAGATGGAAGACGGCCCATTTCTACTTCCTGAGATCCTGTGGGGTGATTGCTTGCCGGACATCGCTACTGAGAATCAATGGCAAGTAACTGTGACTATGTTATATAAAATAGTTAAATCTGCAAACTTAAGGCGGAACCATTTGTTTACGATTCACAGGGCATATTGGTCACCTCGCAGACTTTCGAAATATAAGGCTGGTGGTGTGGTGGAATGCCCCAAATGCAAAAGCCCCAACGAGGACAACCTGCATATGTTTGTGGTTTGTTTGAACATCAGAGAGTTTTGGGAGGCCGTAAGTAACTGCTTGTCACAGGTCTCAGACCAGAAGATTGAGGTAAGCCCTGAATTAATTATAACCGGAAGATATGATTAGCAAAGTAAGGGCACCGATGATAAAGCCAAACTTCTTTTTTATGCTGTTTTGTTGGCCCGGAGGGAGATCTGCAAACTATGGGTTTCTCCAATATCCCCTACAGAGTATGGACTGGTTATGAGCCATGAGACACACTGCTAAATTGGACACCCTGGATCAGACAAAGAAAATGCGTAGATTTGGCTACCTTTTTTGTCACGTTTTGGGTGAGGGAGAAAAATTAGGTTGGGATCAGGTTAATCAAATAATAATAATCCAATGAATAAGGCCTTGGCCTATCTCACCGGCTGTTTCCTCCCACTCAGGAAACAAGTAGATATAGGTAGCGGTGCTCTAAGAGGAAGACTCTTTAATCCTTGGCGGTATACATAGGAATATGTTATGTAAGAGCTCCTTCACTCGTAGCAGTATTGCACAAGCCTTTGTCTTTAGAGCTGGTATATGAGATAAAAAGCCCTGGGCGGTATCGTTTATAGAAAAGGGCGGCTAAAAGGCTAATGAAAAAAATATGTTCACTTTAAGCTTCTTTTTAAAGGTCTTCTGCTTGAAGGGTTTAGATTAGAACTTTAAATGTTCCAGCAAGCCAGCTGGAGCATTTAAAGATATAAACCCATCAAACAGAATACTTTTAAAAAGAAGCTCAAAGTGAACATATTATTCTATTTGCTGAGGGGCTCTATCTGCAGTCTCAAAGATATTGACAATATTTTTTAAAGAGTACCCTTATGAAGATTCCTCTCTAAGAAGATAGAGACACGTTAGAGTTGATTTAGAAAGGATATAGCCAGATACTCTCTGGCAGAATTCTTTGCGTTATATGGTGTTCATCAAAATATGGGAATGTTGAACTCAACAGTAGTAAACGTATTCGAATTTATGGCATTTCTTAGTAAAATTCAGGGCCTTCAAGGTCCCACAAGAAACGCAAACTGTAAAAGAGGTGGTAGAACAGGAATGATAGGATAAGACATTCACGAAGAAGCATACACTTAGAGTACCACAAGGAAATTAATATTGTAAAGCAATTACTTTGGAGAATAGATCAGTTCTGGTTTAGATGTTCCAATAGCAATCTTTGGAATCTAATGTAACCCCACCTGTCGAGATGACAGATACAATTGTTAATTTATTTCACCACTTAAGTTTAATTTTTGAACACAGCATTGCTGATTTCTTCAACCACCCAAAAGTCTTCAGTTGCCTGCCTCTTTGGCCTCAATTCAGATGAGCAACATCTAACAAAAGATTTTAAATGTCCATTTCATACTCTAATTCATGTGTGAGGTGTGTCATGAATGAACTGATAGTAAAACATGTAAACTCTGCTCCTGCACCAACTTGTAATGCTGATGATGATGTTTATTTTCATGGGATAAAGCCTGCATTTTTTTTCTTCCTGGCCTACCTAACAATGCTAGTGTATTTACCTTGCTTGTCGATCGATGCCCCACTTCTCTGCCACAATGTTAGTGTGTTTGCATCTTGCCTGATGGTAAACTTTATACTCAATGTTCTGTATTTTGCCTCACAGTAAGGCATTACCTATATACTACAAGATGATGACCCTGCTCAGTCTGCATCCCATTTTGTCTCTCAATGCTGGTGCATACGTACCTTCTCAATGTTTAATCCCTGCAATGAGGTCTCCTTCACAGTCTTCCTAAAAAGACCAATAGGTACAATGCTGCTTATGCGCTGTGTCTCATGGATCACTGCATTGGTGTAGGGAAGCCTCTTCCGGTCCTCATAGTGAATGATCTGGGACTTTCCAAGGACATCATCCAGCTCCTTCTTAACCTTCTCTGGAGAGAGAGATATTTTCACAAATAAGGGAACTGGTGAAATTCTAACCCACTAATGTCTACACGTATTCACCTGCCAAAGTGGGTTAACTTTTAAATAGATTGACTCACCATGATCAACAGTAGTTAACACGCATATATACTAATTACCACATTTTCAGATAGAGCATGCCGCTTGCCAACCTAAATATAGAAAATAATAAAGTATTATTAATTAAAAAATATATATATATTCCTTTAAACTCTTGATCTGCCCTCCTGCCCCAATGGGCTTCCACAGGCAGGCTATAATGTGTAGTGGAAGCCTACTGTGGGAGGAGGGCTGATCAGGAGTTCAAAGGAATACAATTAAATATATTCACTTATAATACCACAATGGGAGAAAAATATTTTTTTGTTGAGCAGTGTATTTTTATATTTATTAGATGAGTCCCTTTACACAATTCCCCACAGGTGCCTAACTCTGTGTGTCCACAAACCAAATTTTTATTTAGTTTTAGGGTTCTGTGGGTCAACAATCAAATGATAACCACCCCGTGCCCAAGCGTATCTCCCCCCCCCCTCTTCCAGAATGGTACCAAAAACCTTGCACAATTTTATACAATACATTTATGTGGAAAATGTGCTGATAATACATGAATTGGGTAAAGTCGTTACTCTACTATCTTTATAGCCTACTGCTATTTTGTTCTTTTACTTTATAAAACAATAAGTAAAAAGTCTTTGAGATAAATAAAAATATGATCAAGAATGTGTATGGGTTTACCAGAGAATTATTATCAGCTCTTGAAACAGGTGGTCACAGCCGTAGGGTATGATAGACAGGTGTCTGTAACTTAATAATTCACTCTATTAGCAGTTAATAACACATGAAGTCTTCAGTTCATTGTATATTCTGACAAATATTTTGAGGCTTTCAAGACCATTGGAAAGTCATAAAAAGAGCTAAAATATAGTCACAAGAAACATGCATAAAGAAGGAGAAGATGCAGTTGTATTGTTGCATAAATAAAAGCAATATCGAAGCATACAATAACAAAGTTGTATCTACATTGCACTCTTGGAAAACAAGATACCTATACATTTTGGTGTTTGCTGAATTAATCGAATAGACTGCATATTCAGACAAATACTCACTCTGTTTCTCGCTTAAACGGGAGGAATACATTCATAAGCTTTGGAGTGGGACTAAAATTGGAAACCTTTGCTTGGTTTTTAATTATGTACTACATTTATTGTTAGGTATTTAGTTTTTAACAACTTTGTTTTAGGTTTTGAAAAAAACAAGACACATATTACAGCTTTGTTATGGTGGAAAATATATATTGAGTAGTATTTGACCCCATGAAAGCTCGCAGGATATTACTCATGCATTTTTGTCCCCTCGTCTGCCATCCAAACGCACCCAGGCAGACTCAACATCTCCTGCTTCCTGGGATATGTAAGGACATATTGTTGTCTAGTCCGATTGTTCAGGACAAGGTTTTGGACATTGTCAGATGTATCCCCATGCTTTGCCATCTTTTCATATAAGTGGTAAAAGGGTGCCATATTGACTCAAATTCTGTGACCCTATTATGAACAATGGCATTGGGGTTGTCATGGCATGCATAGACTACACCATCCCCTACCACATGCTGAGCCAGGGAGCCTATAGTTTTATCCATTTCTGGGCCAAATGCAGGCACGCGGCCAGAAGAAGTTGAGAGAACAGCCAGCCCTGATGAGTCATTGTAGGGTAAAGTCGATCCTCCCCTAGGTTCCCTAGAAGGATCAGTAATAGGTCATGGGGCAAGGAGACATTGGTAAGGGAGTGCATCCTGAGAAGGGCTTCCTCCCAGAATGCCTGGATTTGCGGCTAGGTCGGCTACCCCTGAACATCCTGTGAAATCACACTGGTATGAGGCACAAGCATGTGAGTATTTTGTAGGCATTCTCCTTGTATCAATAGTGAATGGATGACTTGGAATCCCTCTGCCTTATAGCGCCTCAAGACTCATTTGAAATGTCAGTGGCCAAATTTGTCACATATGCATGATTTTTGGTGGCGGTGAGAGCTAGGATGTAGTGGTATAGCCATAATATGCCTTTACAGCTAATGTTATTGTTGTATAGTGATTCAATTGGTCATTCCTCCCTTTGCACAGCTCTGCAATCATGGTCTCTCCCAGCCCAGTGTAGAGCCTGAGTGGCCCTATATGTAGTGCCCATACTTAGTGAGTATTTCTCTATGAGGTGCTCTCTTGTCTAAGGTCGTTGTTGTAAAAGTCCTTTGGAGAAGGTGGCCGGCCTTGGTCCCAAGAAAAGGAATCCAGATCCGACACACCTAGGGGAAATCTGTTTTATCAGCAAGTGTGGTAAGGGTAGAGCAGGAATGCTTGTTTTCTCTTTACTGTTTGCCAGTTGGCCAGGAGGTTGGCCATCAATGGCATGGGAGGGAAAGCATGCCCAAGCAGGGACCATCAGCCACAAAAGTCCACTAAGAGGGAACAGGGAAAAGACTTGTTCCACCTGTGTCCATGGCTTACCCTTCGGTCATGGTTCCAGTCGACACAAGGCTACTACTGAGCCACTAGCATGTACACAGTTATGCCTGGGAAGCCAAAGCCCCCAACAGCAGAAGAGCAGAATAAAGATGATTTTGCTACCATCTAGGATATACTCTCCTATACAACATTGAGCATTTTGGTCCGGATCTGCTCTTGGATTGATTTCGGGATAGCTAGTAGAGGAGTCAGAAGGGCATATAGGAGCCGAGGCATGACTTTGATTTTGAGGCTACTGAGCTATCCTAACCAAGATATCTCTAACTTGTCCCATCTATAGAGGTCCTTGAAGAGAGTTGTGGGAAAGGGTGGAATATTGCTGTTATAAAGGGCGCTCATGTGGGTCGGGAGCTAAACCCCTAGATGTGTTATGACTGATGCGGCCCATGTGAACCCACCTCTTTGGATGGGATCTTCAAGGGTTCTCTGAGAATCTGGTACCTCATTCCCCTTGATCAGGAGTAGTTCATTTTAAAGTATGATGTCTGTGTAAAGCAATCTAGTTCCTCCAATAGTGCTGGTATGCTAATTTCCAGATCATTGGCGAAAATGGGCGGTTTGTTCTCTTTGTCGTCCATCATCATACTATAGACTGCAGGATTATTCTTGTTTCTAGCTACTAGGGGTTCTATGGTCAAGGCAAAGATGACGGGGACGATGGACATCCCTGCCTCATACCCCTAATCAGTGGGATGCCAGGCATGAAGGCAGCGTTATTTTGAGCTTTGCAGACAGCTTATTGAAGTTTGCCTGTATCAACGTTTTCATCTTGGGGACTAAGTGACCTTTATCCAGTACCCTCGACCAATATGCCCAATCACTCGATCAAATACCTTTTGCGTGTCTAGTGAGAGGAGAGCCATCAGCTGGTGCGGCTTCTCTACCACCTACATGAGCGCCACTGTTTGATTGACATAGATTAACTTCTTAGCTGCCTCCTTCATCAGTATCGGTTTGAGCTCTCATTGAAGCCTGCATAGGGTTCTATTTGAGCCCCCTTTCTAATGTTGTCCCTCAGCCAGGGATATCTGAGTTTTTAATTCTCGCTTGAAAAATGTTGCCATGCGCTCAAATGCTGTCATGTGGGAGATGAAATTTCCTCAGAAGACCGCCTTAGCCACGTCTCAAAGGGTTGCAAGCGGGGCACCTCCCCGTTATCGTTCTCAGTGAAATTGTGTTGTATCATATCTTTGCTACGGTCCCATAGGGTTGGGTCTTGGCGCACTACCGTGGTCATCACACACTGCACAGTGGGATATCCATGGAAGTAATTCAGAGTAGAACTCTTCTCGCTCCCCATTGGGTCCATAAACAGATATTATTGTCATCTAAATACAGCCCAGCAAGCCCTGTCAGTCGCCCTTTGCGGTCCCTGTATGTGCTTTCCAATTTGAGGAAGAGATCACTACGGAGGTGGATTGCCATGCCTATAGAATTGCAGGTATATGAAGAGTGTTGGGCACCAATAGTAGTACAGGGGCTTGGTGTGGATTTTAAGGAGGTAAATCTCCTGAAACAGCGCCATGTCCACCTCCTTCTATATAAGTCAGTTTTCAGGCCTTTACACTTTACTGGGGAGTTTAAGCCTTGTACTTTTAAATGAGACTATTTGTAGGGTTGTCATGTCAAACTGTGTGACTATCTTTGAATATGTGGACGTTATGCCTACGTTAATGAAACGTGTCCCCATCATTTCATCTCGGACTACGCTATTTGTGTGTATTGCTGAAGTTAATAATAAACAAAATTGCAACAAAAAACGTAAGAACTGAAGAACTATAGTTGCAGTGTTCTGCAGACCTCTCTCCAGGCCGGGGTTCCAGGAGAACATCTTCCAGGATGAGAAGAGGGTAGAGAATAGTAGGACCATCAGATACTATATGGAAAAGTAGAAGCAGACTGCCAGGATCACAGGAGTGACCTCCCCCACCCCCAGTCAGCCTCCAGAGTCGAGGAATCAATGTCTAGCAGGAAGTGAAGGACTTTTATTTTGGCTCCTTCCATGGCACCCTGGTTGGGCCTGATGTGTCTCTGAGAAAGTTCAAGGTGGAGTGCCTGCAGACGCCAATCTTTGTACCCTTTCTCCTTGATGCCATTGATTGTGTGCTTTCTTGTTGAGCGAGTAGACTGGAAATGCAAAAACCCTCTTTGGTCCACTTGCATGAGGGTCCTGGATCCCTAGGGGGGATCCTCATCCAGACGGGGGCGGCATGCTGATTGTCTGAGCTGCAACCCTCTTGTCTCAAGCTAAAGTTGCGATGAAAGGGGAATCCCTAACTGTACTGTATTTTGTGATTTTGCAAGTGTTTTGTGATTTATCGGAACTCTCTCTGTCAGGCTAACTTGTGGGCAAAGATATCTTGAAAAAGTTAAACATTGTCTCCTTGGAACAGTATTTGCTCCTGTTGCTTGCAGTCTGTAAGATCTTCCGTTTTATGTGCAAATAATGAACTCTAGTGACGGTGTTCAGGAAGAGATTTGTTTGTGGCTGAAACGCCGAGTACACCCGGTTAGTGCAATCATGGAGGAACTCAGGTCATCGGGTGGTTGAAGTATGTGAGCAAAGTTTGATGCCCTTGATCTGAATGTTGTTCCTTCTGGAGAGATTTTCAAGATCATCAAGCTCGTCATATAGAGTTGCCTGATAGCGTTCCAACTTTTCTATGCACGCCCTGTGATCCATATGGTCCTGTGTATGGTCTGCCACAGTTGACTCAACCTGTGCCAGGCAAGAGTATATTCGACATAGAGATCAGTTAAGAGCCTAGTGAAATCCTGCTGGAGTGAACTCATGTCTTTTTGGAATTCGGAGATTAATAGCTGGATGTCTTATTTGGTCGCTCGGGCTTGGGGATCCGGTTTTCCCCCCTGAATCACTGAGTTCTGGTTGGAAGCTCTTCCCCACATTTCCTCTCAGGTTTCTGTAACATGTCTCTGTTGGACACTATGGGGCCGATTCACAGAACTAATTTAAGACAAAATCCTAAACTTACTACTTTTGGTATTCACAGAAGTTAGGATTTTGTCTTAAGTTTGTCTTAAGACAAACTTAAGACAGACTTAAGACAGACTTAAGTTAGGATTTTGTCTTAAGTCTGTCTTAAGACAAACTTAAGACAAAATCCTAACTTCTGTGAATACCAAAAGTAGTAAGTTTAGGATTTTGTCTTAAATTAGTTCTGTGAATTGGGCCCTATCAGCGCAAGGGAACATATGAGTCCAAGGGCACCACCAGAGAAGCAACCCAATGACGAAAGCTCTGATAAGCCCCACCCTTGGGCTCCAGGATATTTGGGTTCTATTTCGCTCCAGGCCTGCCAATAATATCTACAAGACCTCCAAGTCCATTCACTGTGCCTTCCAGGGTCCCTATAGTGAGCCAACCAGTGGTAGCTGCCGGCACGATGCACCCCGCCTGGCTAGGAAAGCCCCCTCCTTCCAATGACATGCTGTAGTTGTCTCCTTGAGGCCTCTGTGTCTTGAATGTTGTGCTCCTTTTTAAGCCTCCCTAACAGAGGTCACTGCAAAGCTCCACCTTGCCACCCTGTTATCCTCATGCAGCCACTGTTCACTGCTCAGACTGGCCAACTGCCACATCAGGGCCCACCAGCTCCTTCACACTCCAGGGGTCCTTTTTATGGCAGCCTACCTCATAGGGCCTGCCTGCTTTATTTGTTGTTCTGGGTGCCACCTTCGGCCTTTGCCGATCCCCAGGGCGGGCCTACTTCTGAGAAAGGACCCACCAGGATCGCCCCCCCCCCCAAGGACGCTGCCCAGGCTCGCTTTCGCCCTGTGTGAGAACCTCCGACTACTGAGACGGGACCACTGCCAGATCGGGTTCCACCCACTTCTTCTCTGCTCTAGGGATCATATCTAGTCTACTTCCACCCCTGCTTCAAGTTCGAGTTTAACTTGCTTCACAGCAGTTCGGGATGCCATCTCCAGCACATCGATGGGGACTCTGTCTGGCCCTGCTTATGAGCGCGGCCACGTGTCGCAGCGGGCCTAGGCCCCTAAAGGAGCCCCAAATCTCACTCCTGGCCTCCAGAAAAGGCCCACTGCTGCCGGGGCCCTTGCGCCATCTCCCTATGGCTGTCTTTGTTGAGGACTTGTCCTCATGGATCACTGGGATGTTGCGTCTAAGGTCTGGTGCTCGCCAGAAAGATGGCTGCGGCCTTGCCGGAAGATGCACCTTGCTAGGGCCTCCCCTCCAAGCCCGGCATTGTTTATGGGGTTCTCTTGCCTCCAGTCAGGCATGATGAGGTTGTGCCCAGGTTCAATACTGATGGGATTCAATGCGTGGGGGTAATAGGTGCTCTCACAGGGAGCTCATGGGAGACACATTTTGCCTGGTCTCCTCCCTGGCCACTCCCTTCTCAGCCCTTTCTCAATCAAGAACAATCAAGATATAAACCTTTGGCCATGTCCTTGGAGTAAGGCTAACTGTTGGCACAAAACTCCTTTTACGGTGGTCAAGCAGTCACACTATTCAGACACTTGAATAAACATCGCACTTGATCTTCCATCTGCCACCAGGGCCAGAGGAAGAGGAGATAGAGCAATATCCAACCAACGTGGAGGTAGTAAGTGTGCTTTGCCTGCTCACACTAGCCAGACAGTGGTGTGATTTGAGGCCCAATGTGTTTTACTGTTTCTGTTGTCCATTATTGGGACTACAAAAGTTTATGTTATAAGTGTATGTTACTACCAAAGTGTAAGTTACACATATATGTTATTACAAAAGAGTAAGTTGCATGTGTATGTTACTACAACAGTGTACGTTACTTCAAGTGCAGTTTGTGAATATCACTTTGTAGTATGTTTTGTAATACTACTTTAGTACTACATAACTTGCCACAAAGTGAAGTTTGTGAATCAAGCATGAAATTTGAACGCATAAAACGTGTAATTGTGTAGATGACCTAAGGGAGCACTGTACCTGACATATAGTTGGAATAGAAACAGAAACTCCTGAAGGAATACTTTCCATTGATTACATCGACTGTTGAAAGATTGGTCTCAATTGAGTCCAAACTCAGCTGTAAGTAATACATAAAGAGATTTATTCAAGCACATTTAGTTCTATGAATACTAATTCACACAGTGATTAATGTTTTTTCCATACATAGAAGAGCCAACACAACTAGCACAAAACAACACCAGTTTTCTTAAATTGGTTTGTGCATCAGTTCATAGTGATAGTGTATCAACTAGTCAGCAAAAAAGAGAAAAGTCTCTGTGTTAATTTATGAAGCATCAGCTATTGGTTTGTTAGGCTGATGTGGAATGAGCTGATAAATAGTTGCTGCACCCTGGGTGCTATATGTCGTATTAATTGAAATATAATTTTCCAACCTTTTAAAGATTTGTATTATTTTAAACGTTTTGTGGTTATATTAATCTTACACATTTTTGTACTATGTTTAATGCTCGTTTTGATATTTTTATGATTTCACCAGTGTCAAAGATCCCTTCACATCTCTTCATGTTGCATGTTAACATGGTCAAAGGTAATGAGATGTTACAAATTGTGATAAAAATAGCAGATGTATTAAGGTTGTGTGGTGTCATTTCAGCTACCCATGGTTTTTTGGTGAATTGATGTCATTGACCGTATGCCTATAAAACAGTGCTTGGTTTTGAGTGGGTTTGACAGCCCACATACATTGTGTCAAAACTGTAAATAAACATCCATCTCTTAGTGGAATATCATGCCTTCCAAAAACAATTATATGAAACATTTGCTAATCTACTGAACAAGCCCATTCCTTAGATTTCTGAGTTCAAACCATATGTGGCGCAACATACTTTCAGTTGTACCCATCCCAGCCCTCACCTTGGATTTCTGGGTGTTTCACCATGTAAAGGAGAGTCCAGCGTAAGGTGGTGGTGGTGGTCTCTGTCCCAGCTAGAAACAAATCAGCTGCCAGGCGGACCATGTTATACTCATCAAATGTAGAGGCGACATCAGGAGAGTCCTAAATAGAATATTAATATGCAAACTCAACAAATAAGAGTTATTGAAACAGCCTATTGTGAAGACATTGCAACTTTAGGAACTGATTGATGATGTAAAGTAGTCTAGTCTTGGTCACAAAATGGAATTGATGGAAATTTAGTACGGTCACCGGTTGAATTAATTTATACGGAATGCAGATTTCCTTTTATCATAAGTATAAATTACATTGGGTGAGCTAGTTTAGCACTTTCTGTGCTTAGGATGGCCAGGAGCCGTCCTGAGACATGGTGGACACATGCTCAGGATGGCTCCTGGCCGCCCTAGCACCCACCCATGAAGGAAGCGTTGGCGCTACCCCGTGGCCCACCCTTCATACTGCCCCTACCCGGAGGACAGCAGAAGCCCTTCCTCCGGGCCTCCTCCTTCAAGCCATCTAATGACATCAGCGTGCATCATTAGATGAAACTGGACGCGATGAAAGCCATTTGCTTCCACCGTGTCCAGGACAGAGGAAGGGAGTTTATTGTCGGGAGGGGGGATTTTGTTATGAAAGAGGCATCAGGGGAAGGAAAGGGTTTTCCTTTCCTCCAAAGTCTCTTTGAGCAGTCCTTTTTTTATTTTTATTTTTTATGTTTTTTTTATTATACTTCTGCTCACACATATTATACTTTCAATAATTTGTTCATACAGGAAAACAATCAGATCAAGGCAGTCTTATAATATTATGACATTAATAATATACATGAACATGAACATAGGTAATTTTTCATCAGAAGGCAAAACAAGAGCCAACTAAAGCAGAACCCTAAAAAAAATATGTATATATATATTAAAAAATTAAAAATTAAAAAACCGTATCATAATACTTTACGTGAATCAAAGGTCCCTCTGTTATTATTCACAATCATATGTAATACTGAGTAACAATCCTAAAGATATTACCCTATCCCATCCCTCCAGCGAGCTAAGGGTTCCCAGATTCTATCTCCTCGTGCTCTCCTAATCCTTCCCTTTCTGGCATATATAGGTTTCTCCAGGTTATGCACAGCTATTAAGTTTGCCAACCAGACTTGCATCACCGGAGGAGTCTTGTCCAACCAGGCCCTTGCTATCATTAATCTAAAAACTGCCATAGCCATAAACATGAAGGATTCGGCCTGCCCAAGAATACTCCCTTCTGGACCGATTCCCAACAAAATCCAAGTAGGGGTTAAAGTTATCTGTATCCCTAATGACACATCCAGAAAGCCCTCAATATCTTTAATTAAAGTGTGCAACTGAGGACAGATAGCAAACATATGTACGATATCAGCATTAGGTGAGTTACACCTAGGGCACGTAGTCCCCTCAGAGCCCCCCACTTAGCAATTCTAGCTGGTGTGTGGTACAGCGAGTGTAGGGTTTTGTAATGCTGAGATTGTAGTGGAGCTGAGCACAGAGTAGTGCGACCCAGATCCAATGACGCCTTGAAGGCTTCAGGATCCACACCTATTTTCTCCCTCCATTTATTACTATGTTTAGCCATATCATCCGGTTTGCCCCTCACCAAGAAAGCATATCCTGACCTAATAGTTAATTCACCGCCACCAACTATATTTTCCATAAGATCATTATCATTATATCCTACTGGGCCCCCCTGTTTATTACCCAGAAAACTCCTGACTTGTAGAAACTTGAAGAAATCTCTTCTGTCTATGCTATATTTCCTTACAAGGTCCTCAAATTGTACTATTCCCTCTTGATTCCTTAAATCCCCTATCTGTCTGATTCCTTTATCCTCCCAGGCAACCATTACCGAATCAGAGAATATTTCAGGGGGAAATGATTTATTGTTGCAAATTTTAACATATCTATTATATCTGCCCATCCCTGACTTCTTCAAACAGATATTCCAAGTTTTGAGGGCGGCATTTACAATCTTTGATTTTTTCCGTCTCAGATATCCTAGGTCAGTATGATATAAGAAACAGTTTTCTGCCTCCTGTCCTAACACTACTGCATATATTTCTGTTGACATATTTGTTACTTTCTGTAGCTGACCACCCCCTCCAATCAATCCGTGCATATATTGTAGTGCCGCCGCTAAATAATATAGCCTAAAATCTGGCGCTCCCCAACCCCCTCTTTCTCTAGGCAACTACATAAATCTATAGGCCCTCCGAGTTTTTCCATGCGCCCACAAAAACCTATTTAAAGTGCCTTCCAGTGTGTTAAACCATTTAGCATCAAACAGAAGGGGGATTGAGCGGAACAAATAAAGAAACTTCGGTAAGATCAACATTTTTAGCACATTTGTACAACCGACCAAGGAAAAATGCAGATTATTCCACCTCTCCAAATCCTTCTTAACTTTGGCCAATATAGGAGCCGTGTTTACCTCCACCACCTTGTCCAAATTCGCGGTGATTATGATCCCCAAATATGTTGCTAATCTAACCACCCTATTATCAGTACACCTCGTGAATTGATTTATAACAATTTGCGTCTTGGATTTGTTTAACCTGTAACCTGAGACTTGTCCAAATCTTTGGGCTTCCAGTTCCACCCCCCTGATAGCAATATCTGGATTTGGGGTTAATATAGCCACATCGTCTGCATAGGCTAGTGATTTAACTGTAGATCCATTCAATGTCATTGGTGGAATCCCTCCGTTTCTTTCTAATTTTCGTAAAAATGGCTCCAAATATAATGCAAACAGCAGTGGGGATGCGGGGCACCCTTGCCTTGTCCCCCTTAAAATTTTTACTACATTTGAATGCCCTCTGTTTACTCTGATGCTTGCAGTAGGATTATTATACAGAACGTGTATGGCTTTTAAAAACCCTTCTCCAATACCACTCCACCTCAGTACTGCCCATAAGAATTTCCAGGCGACCCTATCAAAGGCCTTCTCGGCATCTAAAAATAGTGCCGCGATAGGGTCGCTTAGACCCTCAGCAGCATCGAACATCGTAATCACCATTCTAACATGCTGGGTCGTGCCCTTCCCAGGTATAAAGCCATGTTGTGATGTGCTCACCAGATGTTCGATGCTCCCAGCTAGTCTTTTTGCTAGAATCTTGGAGTAAACTTTGACATCTGCGTTTATAAGAGTAATAGGTCTGTATGAGCCGGGAAGTGTTGTCGGTTTACCTTTTTTTGCAATAACAATAATATCTGCCCCGCCCCAGGACTCGAGAGGTATCCCTCCCCGCTGTGTATAATCCATAATTTCAAACATATCAGCCAGGAGAACGTTCTGGAATACTTTATAAAATTCAATCGGAATTTGATCCGGCCCGGCTGCTTTCCCTGAGGGGAGACTCCCCAAAGCCCAAGTAAACTCCTGCAGACAGAGAGGGACCTCTAACCTCACCTTTTCTTCCGGTGTTAGACGGGGGGAGGAATATCACAGAGATAGCTGTCTATCTGATTCTGACTTATTGTTTCATCCAAGGAATATAAATCATCATAAAATTTCCTAAAAACTTCCCTTATCAAATCTGGATCTGTAACAGGCACCCCCTGTGGATCATGAATCTCTTTTATATCAGCTGCAGCAGTACGCTGCCTAGTGCAAACGGCTAAGACGTGGCCAACCCTCTCACTTAGTTCATACACCTCGTGTTTTTTGGCCATATAGTTCTCTTCCGTTTTCCTACTGAAACCTTCTATGGCCTGTCCTTTAAGGGCTACGATTTTAAGTAAGATTGATTCCACTGCGATATTCTGACTTATAGCTGCAGCTAATATCTCTTCCTCTACAGCCAACCTTTGTCGGATCTCTTCCGTTCTAGTTCTTTCCCTCTTTCGCTTAGCTAATACATAACTAATTGTCTCTCCTCTTATGCCAGCTTTAAAGCAGTCCCAAACCACCCCTGGAAATGCTGAGCCTCTATTTATGTCCCAATAAAATTGTATCCAGGCTTCCATATGTTTCTGACATGCCCCATCCTTTAGGAGGATACTTTCAAAAGTCCACAGTGTTTTACTAGTTTCAGCTATAGGCATCTTAAAGGTTAACACCAAAGGATTGTGGTCTGAGACAATCCTAGGATGTTTTTCCACTTGCACCCTAGTGATTAATGTGTTAGAGACTAAAAAAATATCCAGTCTAACCAAGATTTTGTGAGGGGCCGAATAAAAAGTGCTGCTATCCAAATGAGGATGTTGCTCCCTCCAAGGGTCAGCTAAAGAATTGTGATGTACCATGTCGGCTAACGCCCTGTGTGTCTTTTTCTTCCTCCCCATATATCTACCCCCCATAAATGTGCTTTCTGGGTCGTGAATATTAAAATCCCCGCAGCATACAATGGGTTCGGGCCAGAGGGCAAGTTCAGTATCCATGAACTGCCATACATCTGGGTCGTCATCAGTAGACCCATAAATTGTAGCTAATGTAAATTTCACCCTTTGTAACAAATTTCCACAATGGCCCACCTACCCCAGAGATCCTCCTTTTTTCTATGGACCACCACATCTCTATTTCTCCCCGGAATTGTCACCCCTCTGGTCCTAGTTCCTTGTTTGCTAGCCGCTAATACCTTGAGCCCCAACTGATCCAGAAGATGCACCTGTGCGGTTTCGATATGGGTCTCCTGGAGGCACACCAGATCTAAATGGAAAGTTCTCAGTAATCCTGCAACTTTCATTCTCTTATTGGGATCGTTAAGTCCACATATATTGATTGAGGCAATTTTACAAGACATTAAAGCATATCCAATATCCTTCTTATTATTAACCTTCCTTCATAGTAGAGATTATAGAAAATATAAACAAATTCTGCCTTTTTCGCGTATAGCCTAATCTGTTTATACTGTTTATACTGTGATTGAACTTCAATGAAAATTTGTGTCATTATAATCGAAAAAACAACAATTTTAACCATGTTTAATGGCCCCCTACCCCTCCCCTAGTTTGCCCACCCCCTCTGTCCCTCCCCCCCTTTACAGGCAAATAGGTCATATATGACCTATGTATGGCCGTTTCTGAATTGTGACAGTCGCACCCCCTCCCATCATCTCTCACCGTTCACCCCTCCACCAGTCAACCTAGTAAAAACCTTTTTTGCACCCATGTGAGCCCTGTTGTTATCCCTACATTACACAGACCGATACATACTTATGTCAATTATTCCTTATCCCTCTTTAACTCTTCCAAGTATTGCTGTGCCTTAATTTCTGAGAGGAACATTCTGACTCCCCCTTTTGTAACCATTTTCAGTTCAGCAGGAAAAAGCAGGTAAGCCTCTGATCCCAGAGCCTGAAACTGCGTAATCAGCTGCCTCAACCTCCACCTTCTCTCGACTGTCACATGGCAAAAGTCTGGTCTGGCGAAAAAAGTGGAGCCCTCAAATGTTCTTTTACTGTCGGGCCTAGCCTTATCAATAATTTCTTGCCGCAGCAAAAAGTTCCCAATATAAACTAGGATAGCTCTAGGAAGGGGAGCCTGGCCGCCTCCTTCTGCGCCAAACGCCTTCTTCTGTTTAAACGGAAACCTGTGCGCCCTCTGAATTTCCCTGTCCCACTGCCAGTCGGACTCAGGAAATGCCCCCTTCAATAGGTTTACCACAAAACGCCTAGTGTCTTGGCCCTCCAGCCCTTCTGACACACCCAAGAGTCTAACATTGTTGCGCCTTTGGCGATTTTCTAAATCCTCCATCTTCCACTGGTAGTCTTCTGATAGCTTTTCCTGCGTTGACTTGAAAGATTGCCAGCTCCCTAGGTCATCTTCTAATTTGCCAGTTCTCTCTTCCACCTCTGTCACCCTCCCTACCAAATCATCATAGAGTTTGTTTGTTTTTTTCAGTGCAAATTGAATTTTTTTAGCGTCCATGTCTGAGGAGTTGGAGCTAAGGCCAGTGATCTCACCCTCATCATCGTCACCCTGCTCCTCAGATGACTCTTCTGTAGGCATTACTGAATCAGAGTCCTCGTTCACGGAGTAAAAGTGCTCCCCTTCCACTGATGTGACATCTCCCACTCTCATCAGCTCCTGGGCCCTTGTGCCTCCTCCAGTAAACAGATCATTATTTGCTAGGCTAACTGAGCTCCCCCATGTGGACTTGACGTTATTTGCAACAGCTAATTCCTTCACAAGTGAGATAATAGCGCTCATCATATCAGCGCTTCCAGTTCCAATCTCACCCTTGTGAATAGTCTCTGCCTCTGCATGTGCCGCTGCTGCGCCCTCCGAGATAGATTCAGGAGCTGCTTCTCTCTGCTCTGGATCCCGAGGCATGCCTACAGCCTGTGTCCCAGAATCGGTAAGCTCTTCACTCCCAGTGCTCTGGTCGGGCTGTTGCTTAGCAACCACCGGCATCGCTTTCGGTGCAACAGCGGCGTCCTCGAGGCCGGCTCCACCATTACTTGGCCCTCCCGAGTTACTGCCACTGAAATTGATACTTTGTGCTGTCGATCGCGCAGTGAAGACCTCCGTCAAGGTAGGCTGCCTAAAAGGTGTTTCTTTTACTTTTCCTGTGTGCCTTGAGAGCATATCAGGGCTGTTCACGCTGTTGTCAGGCATCGCGCTCGACTTTCCCCGCTGCTCCGTCCTCGTTCTCTGCTGCGGGGCCGCTACTTTCCTTACAGCGCCTGGGTTTTTTGCTGGCAGTGTTGCCTCTTGTGTAGATACCTTTTTTGCTGAGTCCGGCTGCGGCTGGTCTTTACTTTTGTCTTTGTCCTTCTTTTCGTTCTTCGCCGCGCGTTAAGGCATTTTTGCCGGCTGTGTCTGTGTGTGAGGCTGTGACTGTGACTGCCGCAGTGTCTGTGCTGATCTTTTGGAGCTGATGGTATTCATCAGCTCTCGTAGCTTCGTCCTCAACCAGAAAAATTCTGCTATTAGGTGAGTTTTCAAAGCTGCTTCAACAAATAGTGCAACTTGAGACTGCCACCAAAGTTCAGGGGCCATCAGAGGTTATCGCTCAGTCCGTGCAGAATCCGGCTCTGAACATGATGTTGGCGATGTTGACGATGGGAGAGAGGAGTAGATGCGACTTTTCACCACAATGCACCCGCGGCCATCTTGCCTCCCTGCAGTCCAGCCTGCTTAGATTCCTGAAACCATCTGTAGGAAACCTCTTTGAGCAGTCCTGCTGCAAGACTGCACGATCGTGCAGCAGGAATGCATGCTAGACACCATGGATTATGTTTATTTTAGCTTAATGTTTTTAATTTGCAATGCATGTGGGGAGTAGCCCCTTTGGGGGACATTTGTTTGGCCGTTTCTGCCCCCCTGGGGGGGCAGATCGGCCCAAATACATTTTAGATGGCCCACTAGGCCTCCAGGGATTTCTTTTGTGTTAGTTATTTTTTTTAATATTACTGAAACATGTAGGGAGCCTTGGGCAAGGGTCTCTACCCTTTGGGGACATTTTGTTTGTTCATTTCAGCCCCCTGGGTGGGGGCACATCGGCCCAAATAAATTTTAGATGGCCCACTAGGCCATCAGGGATTTTTTTTTATTACTAATGCATGAGGGGAGTGGCCCCTTGGGCAACGGTGGCTCCCCTTTGAGGGACATTTTGTTTGGCTGTTGCTAGGGGGAGATCATCCCATATTAATTTTAGATGGCCACCAGGGATTTTTTTTTAATTTCGTTCTTTTTTTATGGTATGAATGCATGCGGGGAGCGGCCCTTTGGGCAAGGGTCACTCCCCCCTGGAGGACGTTTTGTTTGGCCACTTCTGCCCCCTTCGGGGGGGGGCAGATCAGCCCAAAATGATGACAGATGGCCCATTAGGCCCCTTGGGCAAGGCTCGCTCCCCTTTGAGGGGCATTTTGTGTGTCCTTTTCTGTGCCCCTGGGTGGCAGATCGGCACAACAATATTTTAGATGGCCCACTAGGCCACCAGGGATTTATTTTTGTATATAAATGTTTGTAGGGAGTGGCCCCTTGGGCAAGGGCTCTTCCCTTTATGGGATGGAATATTTTGTCTGTTTCCGTCCCCCTTGGGGGCGGATTGGTCTTGCATTTTTAGGCCCACCTACCCCCCAGCTTGGTTGGTAGAATGTGTGTGGACTGGTTCATTATTTGCATATGTTATTGTAATGTTTTATTTCTCCTTTTTATTCAATTGCAAGGCTTTTTGTTCTTTTTTTTGCGGTTATAGCAGTAATTGATCTGCAGTTTTACGTAATAGCATTTATTTGGTAAGAATTTATTTTTTGTTGTGTTTACTTCAAATGAGTATTATTGTCATGCATGAGTGATTTTTGTGTAAGTGGTGTCATAACAGCAGCATATTTAGTTTGTGTTTCGAATGTGACATTCTTTGTGATTTCTTTTGTGTTGTATTATGTCTAATTTTCTTTTTTAGTGGAATATTTTTGGTCCTTGCTGTGTCTGTGCAGAGTAGGTGGTGGTGAGTTTATCTGCTTCTGACAAGTGAGTGGTATAGTTTTAGAGTATATAGGTATTTGTGATAAAGCCACATTTTGTTTATTACTTATTCTACAAAGTGTTTGTTGTTGTTGACTTGTTTGACAAGTTACCTTTGTTAGCAAGGATTATGGCTAGCCACATATTTACTGCTCAACAGGTGGTTGGTATGCTTTTTGAATCTTCCTCTGACCATGATTATGAGACTGACAGTGCGTCTGAGGCAGAGGAGAAAGTGCAAGATTCTGGCAGTGAGTTTTCTGTCCACGAGGAATCATCTGATGATGAAGCTACTCTCAGTGCGGATGAAGTGCCTGTTTCAGAGGACGACACTGATGTGTCGATGGTGCAGCAAGAAGGATTTGGGTTGCAGCCTGGGGCTGAAAGGTTTCCCATTGGAAGTTCTGGAATCTGGGTTGATCCAAACACGGTGCAACCGGTGTTGCCTGCCTTTTGTGGTGATGCAGGGTGTAAAGTGAATTGTGAAAATTATTTGCCTATACATTTATTTCAGTTGTTTATGGATGATGTTTTTGTGGCTGAGATTGGTAAGCAGACTAATTTGTAATCTGAACAGCATTTGAGGGACAACAGTGACAGAGTTAGGCCCCACTCTAGAGCTACCCAGTGGACTCTCACAAATCTGGAAGAAATGAAGGAATTTTTGTGTTTTACTTTTTCGAGGGGTTTGATAAGGAGGCCGTCCATGGTTTCATATTGGTCTATCAGTCAATTGATGTCACCAGCAATATTTCTTGCAATTATAAGTCGTTATTGGTATTTAATTGTGCTTTGGGTGCTGCATTTTGTTGATAATGCTTTGTTGTTGCCAGGAGATCACCCTGACTGTAACCATCTTTTTACGATGGGGCCTAATCTTGATCACTTTGTAGATTGATTTTCAGAGCTATATACTCTATGGAAAGAAATAGCTATTGATGAGTCTAGGGCCCTGTTCAAGGGCCGTTTGGTTTTAATACAGTACTTCCTAGCATGAGGGCACGTTATAGAATTAAGATGTATATGTTGTCTGATATTAGGACAGGATATGTTTTTAATTTCCGGGTGTACACTGGTAGGGATTTCACTATTGTCCTCCCTGGTTGTCCATCAACTTTAGGAGTTTCAGAGAAAATTGTGTGGGAATTTTCTAGAGGACTTTTTAACAAAGGTCAACATGTGTACCTAGATAACTTCTACACTGCTGTGCAATTGTTTAAGGAATTGTTCAAAGTGGACACTCTTGCTTGTGGCACATTCTGCTCTAACCCTAAAGGTTACCCAAAAGAGCTTGTTTGCAAAAAGCTTCAGAGGGGAGAGTGCAGTGCCTTGCGTAGTGATGAACTGCTAGCTGGGAAATTTGTCAACAGGAGGGATGTGTACATGCTGACTACCATCCATCATGAAAGTACTTCACCTATGGCTGTTTGGGGTCAGGTTGATGAAGTGCACAAACCTGTGTGCATTGTATACTACAATGAGCACATGGGCAGTGTCGATAGAGTAGATAAAGGTTGGAACCTTACACTGCTATTCGTAAGGCTTATATCTGGTATAAGAAGTTGGCCATCCATCTTTTCAATTTAGCAACTTTTAATGCTTTTGTTGTGTTCAAGGAGTGTTCTCATGCGTCAAAGATGACTTTTGTTAAGTTTCAGGAGATTGTGAAAAGCAGTCTTGTTGTAGTGGAACAGGCAAGTGTTCCTAGAGTTGGAGTGATGGAGGATGTGGCTAGATTGAAAGATCATCACTTTCCCAATTTAATTCCTCCCACTGCCTGGTCTGTATGGTTTTTAATTTGTTGTTCAGTTTCATGTTTGGTATTAGAATTATGTCTTTAGTTACCACTGTTATGTTTGTAGTCATAGTTTTGTATCAAATTCCAAGTGGTTTGTGTTTTCTTTCCTGTTAAAAAATAATTTGACAGTGTGCGTGGTCTGGCCCTTTGCTGGTGGTGTGCGAGACTGGCGCTTGACTGGCGGTGGACATGGACTGCCGCATTAGCTGGCAGTGTGCGAGGACTGGTACTTGACTGGTGCTTGACTGGTGGTGTGCGTGGACTGGCGATTGTCTGGCAGTGTGCTGACGCTTGGCTAGTGGTATGAATGGGCTGGCGCTTGGCTAGCGGTGTGCGTGGGCTGGCGCTTGGTTGGCAGTGAGCTTGGGCTGGTGCTTGGCTGGCGGTGTATGAGTAGTGACTTGCTGCTGGTCATTACATACTCTGCTAACCAAATGCCACTGCACACACTATGTCAACCACCAGCCGGTGTGATTGCTGTGTCAGTCAATGTGGGCATATGAAGGTGATGAGCCCCTGAATGGCGCAGTCTGTTGATGGGAATGTTGTAATTTTCTGGGCCCGAGGCTGGCGGTGTGAATGGTCTTGTGCATCATGTATGAAAGGTGTGTGAATAGGCTGTAAAGAGGTTGGTGCCTTGCTGTGGCTTTACAGCTCGCGAGCTGTGAGTCATTGGTTCGGGGTTTCAACTTTTTAATTATTAACAGTGTATTTTCTTTTTGTGAAATCTCTTGTTAATAGAATTTTACAATCTAAACCTTCACTCACCCTTGTGCCAAATCCAACCAGTATGTGTGTGTACTGAAGGAATTGTTTGTTTTAAAGTAATATTTCTCTTTTGTGCCTCTCTATGCCAGGGTGTAGATTGTCTCCACATTGTCTGTTGATGTGAGTGTTGTAATGTGCTGGGGCCGCAGATGGTGGTGAGAAAGTGGGTGTCAAGTATGAAAGGTGTGTAAATGGCCTTTAAAGAGGTTGCTACTTTTAATTATTAACAGTGCGTTTCCTTGTTGTGAAATCTCTTGTTAATAACACTTACATTTTGAACCTTTCACTCACCCTCGTGCCAAATCCAACCAGTATGTCTGTGTACTTGAGGAACAGATGGATAGGCAGTCATATTTGCCTTATCTGTCTTTCTGTGCTAAGATGTAGTCTGTCTCTAGGGAAAATTGACCAACTTTAGATATTTCTGTAAACCAAAAGCATGGGGAGTGCTGGGTGGTGTGCCTCTCATGGATCCCAACAATTTTTTTTTTACTCAGAGTGCCATGCAAACCTCAAAATGTGACTATAGCCACACATTTGTTGTCCATTACTGTGTCATATTAATCTGGTATCAGAAAAAAACACATTTCTTCTACTATACAGCATTACCCCCAGGTCTCTCGATAAAAACGGTACCTCACTCGTGTGGCTGGCCCAAGTACCCGCAACAGGCAAGGGTCCAAAATGTATCGAGGAGACATCAAAATGACCTATCACAAAAAAACCTGCTTTTGCAAGGGGGGTCACCTGGGTTTTGGGCCCTGGACTCAGCAGCCATCTTGGGAAACTACTAAACCAAAACATTTCTGAAAATGAGACACCTGGGGGAGTCCAGCGAGGTATGGCTTCCATGGACCCCCCCAATGATTTTCTACCCAGAATCCCCAGCAAACTTTGAATCTAGCTAAAAAAAAAAACTTTTTCTCAGCTTTCTGTGTAGGAAAGTGGTGGGATCACTGGCTGACACAAATTTCCTACCATCCACCATTCCCTTAGGTCACCTGATAAAAATGGTACCTCACTCGGGTGGGTGGCCCAAGTACCTACGACAGGCAAGGGCCCAAAATTTATTGGAGAGACTTGATGACCTATAAGAAAACATCCTGGTTTTGCAAGGGAGGGGGTCACCTGGGCTTTTGGCCCGGGCTTGGCAGCCATCTAGGGAAACTACTAAACCCATACATTTCTCAAAACTAGACACCCGGGGGAGTCCAGCAAGGTATGGCTTGCTTGTAACCCCCAACATTTTTCTACCCAGAATCCTCCACAAACATTCCCCTAGGTCTCCCTATAAAAATGTTACCTCATTCATGTGGGTGGCCCAAGTACCTGCAACAAGCAAGGGCCTAAAATGTATTGAGGAGACATTAAAATAACCTACCAGAGAAAACATCCTGGTTTTGCAAGGGGGGGGGGCTGGATTTTTGGCCCCCGGCTCGTGGCCTTCTAGGGAAACTACCAAACCCACACATATCTCAAAACTAGGCACCCGAGGGAGTCCAGCAAAGTATGGCTTGCATGGACCCCCCAACATTGTCCTACCCAGAATCCCCTGCAAACTTAACATTTTGCTGAAAAAATCTCACATTTCTGTGTGGGAAATTTGTGGGATCATGGGCTGGCACAAATTTCCTACCACTCAGTGTTCCCCTAGGTCTCTTGATAAAAGTGATACCTCACTCGTGTGGGTGGCCCAAGTACCTGCGACAGGCAAGGGCCCAAAACGTACTGAGGAGACCTCAAAATGACCTATCACAAAACAGCAAGGGGGCTCACCTGGGTTTTTGGCCCCGGGCTCGACGGCCAACTTGGGAAACTCCCAACCCCACACATTTCTGAAAAACTAGACACCCAATGAAGTCGAGCAAGGTATTGCTTGCTTGGACCCCCCCAAAGTTTCCTACCCAGAAGGGGTTAGGGTAAGGTTATGTTATGAACTTTGACATAGGGGCATAATGGATGTGGAAGAGGGCTCATGCCTGTAGTATTTATGGATGGCATTAATTGATTCCTCTATGTAGAGGAATTGAATTGAAGAAAGACTTCAGAAATTAGAGGGATGGGTAGTTTCAATAATCCCACGATGAGGAGTGATTGGGAAGAGCAGTTTCTCCCTCTGATAGGTGAAATATAATTACTTATAAGCATATATAAAGAGGTAAAGGAAGAAAGGACAATATAATTAGTGAAGTGTGATGTATTTATTCATTTTGCTTTCTGTAAATTGCCACATCTATTGCCTTTCACTTCCTTTTTAGAGGTGTGAAAGGATCTCTGTCAATAGTGTTTAGTTGACTTGTTGGGGCTGTGTTTTCTGTTGATTCCTGTAAGAAATGAAGTGAGGTGCTAAGTTTGCTGATGATGGGGGTCCCTTCTTTTTAAAGAGGAAGAAGGGTTTTCAAAGAACTGAAAAAATGCTGATGTATGACCTTAAAAATGCTTGGCTTCTGAAAGCTCATTTGGTTTGTTAGTTAAAAGCTGAGGTTATTCAAATTTTGTGAACACTGAGCTTTTTTATTATTTACTCACACACTTTACTCTTCTGTTAATTTTAATATAAATACCCATTTGCATAAGAAATCAATCTGTCATAAAGAATCATGTTGTGTGACATTTTTTCTTATCATTGCTTGTGTTATGTACAACACACCTCCTGGGTGCTCGACAAGAGCAGCCACCATGGGAGAAGAGAACACTTACACTTGATATTTTAGTGTGGTAGAAATCAATCATGTCCTGGGGCTCCTCAGGCACTCCGTTTTCTTTGTGACTCTGTATTTCCTTCTTCATGAATTCCTCCAGGAAGGCATTGCTCCTGAAGATATCCTGATGAGGTCCTGGAAGATGCTGCATCAGCCAAGGGAACGCATCAAAGAGCTAGAGTTAAAGATATTGTATTGATTAAGCAGAGTATCCTTTTCTGATTAAACATTTAACAAACATATTGAAGGAACTTAGCAGAATGCTTCTTTGAATGTTCTTGTTAGACACAATCTACCTCTAAAACAGATACATTCTGAATTATGGGTAGACAGTCATGAAGCCTCACACCCGCATTTATGTGAGTGGGTATGTGGGACAAGTGCTTGCGTGAGGGTCTAAGGCAAAACTAAATTAGAAACTGCATTGCAAGAAAAGTTTAGAACATAAGTAGGAGCATGTTGTAGTATGAACTGTACAACTACAATAAAACTATGTTAGGACTAGGCAAGAGAACATAGATTAAACCCAATCTACCCAAGTCCTGATACTCCTGCATATTCTCCAAGGAAAGTATTGCTGTTTGTGTCAAGCTTCTAAGTTCGAGCTTGGATGTCCTACCATGATTAGTGTTTAGTTCTTGGTGCCATATTGTGCAACTGTGTTAGAACTCAACCACAACTCACATCACCTTTGTGGCTTCTCTTCCTCAGAGCTTCAAGGTCTAGTTTCATATGTCCATAAATCCTCCTTACTCTACCTCTTGTTTGACTGGTCCCAGCTCACCCAATCCCCTAAGGCCTTTGGTGCCCACCACCCACAGCCGGGATCCATAACAACTACAAATCTCTGCTACTTGTTTGGAGAAGCGACTCCAATATATTGGCTGTGAAAGTAGATTTGTCTCTAATACAGTTTCCTACACTCCTATGATAAAGTTAGGGCACTAAAAACAAGTAATAGAGCATGCATGTAGTTTGTGATTTACATGAGAAAAGAATGTGCAAAAGTACAGGGTAGGATTTTTTTATTAAAAATGTGACAACATTAAGAGTTGAGGAGAGATGGATAAAGCTAAAGCACACATCTGCTGGGGAATTAAACACAGTCAATGTAAATTCAATTTCAGTGGTGATCAGTTTCTTACCTAAACCTACACATATAGGTGAGGAACACATCAAACTATACTGTTCGCTATCTGTACTGTGTTCTTTCTTAATGCATGATGTAAGCTCTGTTGCCTTCTTCTCTGTTTTGAATTATCATTCTGCTTCTTCTATTTTATGTATATTTTTAAATTGTTTTGAATTGGATTATTAGCAGACTAATGCAAATCATACAAACACCTAGGTGAACTCCCTACATAACTCTGTAAGAGAGTAAGGTACTAAAATAATCCCTGGTCATGGGAAAATGGAAATTATGTCAGCTGTGGTAGAGTATTTCTACCTTTGGAAACATTAGTCTTCGTGATAAATCCAAACTGCCCCTTGCTGTAAGTTTGATCCAAAATAGTCATGCAGGAATCTCTTTCAACTCAAATGCCCAGAGATCTGTTCCAGTAAGGGGTTGTTGCAAAACTGGGTAAGCTTGAGAATTACTTCATCTCATCCTGTGACTGATGTATTCATCTCTCGTCATCGCCTTCTATAACTCATTCTCTTAAAACATATATTGTATTCAACTTTTCTCACCTCACTTCTATTTTTTCTTCTTTGTCTTTCTATTTTCTCTCTTTTAGTTGTGTGCTCCCTCCCTTTTATTTTATCCATAATCAACTTAGGCCTGTTTTTTTGACCTTGCACATGTTCTTTCTTCTACTGCTGCAGTTTATTACTATACATGTCTTTGTTTTCCTATTTTAGCACACTTCCTTTCCTTTTACTCCTACTCGCCCCCTCTATTTTACATTATTCTTTGATATCCTCTCCCTCTGCTCTTCCTTTTTACGTTCTCTTTCTCCTTGAACTTCTTTCTCATTCTACAGACTCTTTTACTCAATCAATTTCTCTGTCCTTGGGCGTCAATCTTCTGCTTAATTTTCTCTTTCTAACTTTAACAGAGAGCTCAGGTTGCTTTCTCATTGGGGGAAGCTCCATGGATGCTTCCGGGTCCGTTTCTTTCGTGAAATGTGTTATCAACCCACAAGCAGTCGATTGGGGACAATAAACATTGGTCATTTCGGTTGCTCCGTCATTCAAGGTGATAGGAAATCCTGATCACCTGGTCCATGGATAGAAGACCCTCACTTCTAATCAGTACTTTCCAGGCCCCCCGGTGGGCACTTCATCTTAAAACTTGTCATAATTTTATTCACAAGGGTGCCCCAGTTCTCAGAAGACTGACCCATATGATCAGGGCTCCTGTTCAGTTCCTTTGGAGCTGATACCAGCTTAGGTTTCCCAGGCACCTGCAGCCTCTGTTGCATTATGTTTTATGTGCCCTGAAGAAGGTGTGACCCACATCTGGGGTCATTCACCGAAGCACGCGTTGGCGCTGGTGCCCATTGATCGGCATGTCTCATTCAAAATGTTCATCTTTTTGTCTCCCCTTGAAGTCTACATGAAGCTTCAAAGAATATGTCATAATTATTCATTGGGAACACTAGTCTAAACTGTGGCCATGCGGCATGGTGGAATAATTATGAAGCATCCTGTGTCTAATCTTATGTATAATACCTTCAGCTATCATTTATGGAAATTATTGTGTCTGATGCAGTGGATCGCCATTGTGGAATAGGTTGTGTGAGTGAGTGAGTATGGTTCTGTTAATAGTATGTGTTGCTGATTTGTATGTTTTGTCGTGCCCGGGCACCACTAGTATGTACAATCATTTGGTGATGTGGTATTGTATTAATTGGAGTATTTATTAAAGGTATATTACATGTATATTTGATATTTTGATATAGCGAGAATGGGTAGAATACATTTGAGATACATGCCCATATAACCATGGTTTCATTGCATTAGTTATACAGCAGCCTACCCCTTTTTGCTGTTGCACACTGTTTTTTGCCTCCTGAGGATGGTATTACATAGTTCCCTTTTTCTTTATCCGTGACGTACAGCTTTTTTCATAAATTACTTACAGGCAGTGGGTGTGTTCTTGATTGATACTTGTGTTTTCCCCTGTTCCCCTGCCTAGGTATCCTCTCAGGGACCCCCTTCAGTGTGATTGTGCTTCCTTTGATTAACCACTCCCTTAGAATATGAATTCATCTTAAGACTCACCCTGCCCCACGCGCTGCCTAGTTTGCGAGCAACAACATCATTGGCTTCAATGAGCTGATGAAATTCTTCATCGTCTCTGGCGAAGTGGTGCCCAAAAACCACAGCAGAGATCACATTAGCGACAGAATGGACAATCGTCTGAAAGGGATCCAAGCTCCTCCCTGCAACCACAAAATGAAAAAATAACTCACTGAAGCAATTTATAGTAAACCAGTGAGCTGTAGGGCCCTTGGCTGATCAGACCAGGCAAACTGAGGAAAACAACAATGAACTGAAATGGTTTGCAAAATACTTTTAAGAGATTTTTTCAAGAATTCGATCTACTCCTTCTTTTTTTCGAAATATTTAGCTTTCAGGGTTATTCCCGTGTTTTCACACGTGCAAGGACAACTTACCAATGAGATGTGAGAACCCAAGTGTCCGGCACTAATCAATAAATAGATTACTCTCTTTGCGATGGAAAATTGGTTTCCCAAGCCTCCTTGACTTTGGCAGTAACTTGCTTTGATCAGTGAAGGTCTGGCTCAAACGAGATGGTGTGAGGCTCGATGTTAGATACAGTGCAAAACAGACGAAGTTGTAATGAAGATGGATTTCCAGAGTTTCTTTTTTTTGTATCAAAGAACAAAAGAACAAAACCTATATATATATATACAAAGGCGGGGGCAAAGGAGGCGCAAAAAGATCGACCTCACCACCGATGACACGCAGTCGGAGGGGGTTCAACAGACGGAAGTAATTCTGGAAGAAAGTCACACGATTGTAAATCTCACGGATAAAATCCTGACAGCAGCTGAGGAGTCTGTGTTACTGTTAGGTTTGAACTTTTGTCCGCGGAAACATCTCGAATTTGCACAGACTCGGATCGATCTCTATAAGTTTACCCGCAAGCTTAAACTCCACAAGTATTTTAAGACCAAAGTACAATCTACAATTCAAAAGAAGACAACTAGGGAACCGTTGTCCACTGACATTCTTGCCACCAGAGATCTTGATACAATTATGGCACTGGAGGATTTATTTGATGGGAGAGAGGGTTATACTGAGTTGAGTGAGTCACAACAAGTCCAAGCAACAGGAGTGACACAAGTAGGTGAACCAACGCCCTTCAAACCAGTGTCAAGTTTCAACCCCCAATTAACTTATGATGCCATCGATGTCTTTTCCGATGCGGTCATAAAAGACCTGACTACATTTCGTAGGAAACTTCATTTCAGGAAGACTGGGGAGGTGGGTAATTTCTCAAGTGTACAGAATTTGGCCCTTAAATCTTTAAGCCAGGATAAGAACATAATATATAAACCTGCAGATAAGGGCGGGAACATTGTTCTGCAAACCAAGGAGAATTACAACAAGGAAGCAATCAGACAATTGGATTGTAAATCCACATACCAGAGAATAACCACTAAAGAATACCAGACCAGTGTGAATGATTATCATACACTTATCAGTAAATGGCACAATGACAGTTTCCTTGAAATGGAAGAATACATGTTCCTGCGACGCCTCAATCCGATTATACCGACATTTTACCACCTCCCCAAGGTGCACAAGAACCCTACTGCACCCCCGGGGAGACCAATTGTCGCTTCGCAGGGGAGTCTTACGGAACATTTATCTATGTTTGTGGACTATTTCTTATTACCTTTTGTTCTGTCTTTGAAATCACATATTCGAGACACCTCTGATTTTTTGGAGAAAGTGAAACTTATTGAGTGGAAAGAGGGCTACACCTTAATGGTGTTAGATATAACAAGCCTATACACCTCCATTAAGCATGCAGATGGCCTGGTGGCCATTAAGTATTATCTGGACCAGAGACCATTGAAATTTAGGAAGCATAGCCAAATGCTACTGGAATTTGTTCAGTTTTGCCTCACGAATAACATTTTTCTTTTTCAGACTGAATTGTTTCGTCAGCTGTCTGGGACAGCGATGGGTACCTGCTTCGCCCCCAGCTACGCGAACTTGTTCGTGGGCTGGTGGGAGGAGCAGGTAGCCTGGGGGGCAGATAATGCACTCTGGTCTCGTAACTTAATCAGTTGGTATCGTTTCATTGACGATCTGTTTATCGTCTGGGACGGTACAATTGAGAGTGCCAAACAATACATGGGGAGGTTGAATGACAACAGTGTTCACCTTGAATTTTCAGGGGAGGTGAGCAAAATCTCTGTGAACTACCTAGACGTGACTGTTTACGTTGAGGGCGGGACACTAAAGAGCAAACTCTTCAGAAAACCAACTGCGGGCAACAGTGTTTTGAGAGCGACCAGTAGCCACCCTGACAGTCTAATTAAAAGTATCCCCTATGGGGAATTATTGAGGATAAAACGAAACTGCACTGAAGATCATGAATTCCAATTAGCTGCCACAGAGTGTGTTGCGCGCTTCAGGAGGAGGGGGTATGGTGACCAAATCCTGGAGGACGCGTTTAAGAGAGCTAATTCCACTGAGAGGAACGATTTGTTCAAGAGCAAAAAGCCCACTAAGAGTGATGGGAAATTCAGGCTTATTACCACCTTTTCACAAGATGCCGCTTTTCTCAAAAAAACCATTAAGAAAAGTTGGCATATTTTGCAGACTGACCAGCTCATTAAAAATGATCTTCCCACCAACCCCCAGATAACCTTCCGCAAGGCACGTTCTATCAAGAACGATTTAGTTCAGAGTCACCTAGTCGAGTCCCCTAAAGTCACTGCCTTTGGTGAAATCTGTGGTTTTTCCCCATGTGGGAAGTGCAAGGCGTGCAAATTTAGTAGAAGAGTCAGGTCGTACACTATCCCTCATACAGGGATTCAACGTAGGATAAGCAAGTTTATAACCTGCTCTACATCATACTGCGTTTATTGTCTCACCTGTCCGTGTGGACTTAGGTATATAGGCAGTACTGTTAATCCCCTGAAGATGCGCATTTTAGAGCACATGCGCGCCATTGCGAATTTCGATGAGGCGTACCCGGTGGCACGCCACTTCGATAAAGTACATAAGCGCAACAGGGATCTCCTGAGCTTCTTTGGACTTGACCATGTACCAGTGAACCCAAGAGGAGGAGACAGGCTTGTTCGACTCCGTAGATTGGAATCACGGTACATAATTGACCTCCAAACTAAGATGCCCCTAGGGATGAATATACATGAGGAATTATCATCACATCTGGGGGAATGAGGGTACAGTGTAAATAGTAGGGTGACACTACTGTGTCTCTCTTTTTGATTATGCATATTGGATTTTCTTTATGTTTAGGATGAAATTTATGTATTCACCTAGGATCTACTGACTATGCATTATCTACACTGTGATGAGCTGACCTGTGGATTTATTTATTTATGAGAAATGTTATGAATTATCTCTCTCTCTTTTTTACTTGGAACTAGAAGTGTATTGAATTTTCATTTCTTGACATTATCACTTTGATATTTTTGATTGAGTCCCACTTAATTGTCTTTGCCTTGGTCATGATTGTTAGGAGTGTGGGTCCTGTTGGATCTACACTGCACTATTCGCCCATCTAGGGCTTGATTGATGGAGCATAAACTTATGTACTTAAATTGTGCGGGGTGTAGGAGTGTATACAGCATGCATTGGAAGGACTATTATATTTATAATAATGTTTTCCTTCCTTATGTTATATTGTTTATTAATTCAACTTTATTCACTATATTTGAATAATATTAGTGAATAATTGTGTTTTTTTATATTGGTGTACAGTTTGCCATGCCCATCCAGGGCTTTATTTTGCACTCAAGTTGTGTTGCATTATTATTTGTGACATTCAAAGATGGCGCTTATTTTCATGCTGTTTCCTTACCCGCCCCATAGGCTAGTCCTATGTCTATGATTTTGACCCGGATGCGGGAACATATGGTGGACGCCTCTGCCGGTTCGGTAAACTTCGAGGAAGGTTCCGACCGAAACGCGTCAGTGTGCTGTGTTACAAATAAATTTGTGTAATTACACCCCTGTGAGTGCTTCCTTCGTCCTGCGGATGATTGCCGCGTTGGGAGGCTGAGCGGTACTGGTTTTGCGAGTGCACCCTCGCAACGGGAGCACCCGCCTGGGAGTGCGACGCTTTGGTGCTTTTAGAGCTTCAATATATATATATATATATATATATATATATATGGTTCTGTGTGGACACGACCTTTATATTGCAGTCATTAGACCACGATGCTATTACAACGCGGTTGTAACAACAAACGTGTTGTTACCACGCAATGCCATTACTACGTAAGTCATTACATCGACTTGCAGTAGATGGCGCGCTAACATAAGAAATATTATAGTTTACTATTCCAACGCCTTCTCTACTGTTGCGTACGCTGGAGTTGGAATAGTATATTATACATTTATATTGTTAGTGCACAATCTACTGTAAGTCGATGTAATGACTTGTGTAGTATTGGCATTGCATGGTAACTACGCAGTCTTTGTAACAACCGCTTTGTAATGCCACGCAATGTAATAACTTGCAAAGTAACAAGTCATGTTCGGTTCTGTGCAATAAGATTAGTAGGCAAAAAAGAAACACAAGGCACGCAATAAGCTGACATACAGAAATATAGCTTCAACACTGAGCACAGAAGTTACAAACACTATATGCTGTTTTGAGTTCCCAAGTGTTTATGTACACTAAACAATTTGTAAACAAAAGAGAACCAAGTTCTACTTGCCAAAAACAATAACTCTGTTCATAGTAGGTACCAATGATGCTCAACCAATATCTCATGACAGCTTCCACAGGGTTCAGATTGCAATCGCTTTGGTTCTCTCCTACCTATTTTATGTTAATTAATTTATTTATTTATAAAGTTTTATATAGCGCAAACAAGATCCCGAAGGATATCAGTGCGCTTAACAATATGATGGAAGGAAGAACATAAATGCAATATCAACATCCAGTAGAGAGAGAGAAAGGAAAAAAAGACTGGAAGGGTCACGGAATGCGGGACAATTGCACCCAGGAGGGTAATACAATAAGCAGGTGTACACAGGCAACAAGGGGGGTCACAGTGTGCATTAAAGAAGAGCCGTTACAAATGGAGGTACCATGATAGTGGGAACAATGTCAATGAGCAAGTGAGCCTACCCCTCTCAGGGTAAGAATTTGTTCAGAAGGAATCGTTTAGCTTCCAATTTGAAAGCCTTTGTTGAAGAGATTCTGCATACTTCTGGTGGAAGAGAATTCCATATCTTTGGTGCAGTGCCGGATAAAGCTCGCTGACAAGTTTTTTTTTGTTAAGGATGAGTGGTTTCAAGAGGAAGGTAATGGCTCTTCTTGAGGCTCTTAAACCACAGGATAGTTCAAGTTTTTGAGCAAGAGGTACCTGGGAGTATTGAAGTGAAGGGCATCGTGCGCCAGAACAGCAATCTTTAACTGCATTCATGCTTTGTAGGGCAGCCAATTGAGAGATTTTAGGAACGGGGATGTATGTTCAGGTCGTTTGGTGCCTGTGACCAGTCTAGCCGCTGTGTTCTTTTTTTTTTTTTCCAGGGTTGTTTTGAGGTGACACAACAAATTAAATTTATACATTTGGCATAATCAATACATAAATAACGTAAATAACATTATTGCGAACTTCTAGTTTATCTGATAATATTTGCGATAGGGCTCAACTAGAATCTAAATAATCTGTTAAAGCACCCCAGATTGATGAGCCTATACGTTTTTTTCTTACCCCTTTCACTGCATATAAACTCCATTCTAGTTCATAAATATTATAAAGTTTGGCTCTCCAGAATTCGAACATTGGGGCCTCTGGCTGTAGCCATTCCGTAGCGATACATAGCCTAGCGACAGTCATTGCTAAGAATAAGAAGAATTTGTGTTCATTTAATACTGAATCATCATCCACATTTGGTTCAGTTCCCAATAACATAAGCATTGAAGATATCTTAATCGGTCTATACAATACAATGGAAATGAATTTCTCCAAACCGTTCATAAATGGGGACAACTTAATACAATAATAAAATATATGCGAAATATCAGCATCGGGATTTCCACAACGAAAACACTTCCCATCATATTTACTGCCCCAGTTGGCCATTCGCTTAGGGGTATAATATAGCCTAAATACCGTTTTGTATACTTGAGCTTTTAGGTTAGCTGCCATGCAAATCTCCATAGCCATGCATAAAGTATCATGAATATCAACTTCTGGGACAGCTAACTGATTTTGCCAATAAAGATTGAATTTATTCATATCATCATCTCTGCCCTCAAGCATTAGCGAATAAAGTGAACCAATCTTGTTCCTGAGGCGAATCCCTTCAACTAGTGCATTTGGTGCTGGTTTAATTTGTTTTTTTAAACAAAAATCACGAATTTGTAAATATTTAAAAATAGATGCCGGAGACACATCATATTTTTTAACAATGTTCCGAAAGTAACAAATGTAGAGTGCTCATCATATAAATCTCCAATTTTCCTTAACCCTTTATTTGACCAACCCTTTGTGACATTATCCCAAAAAATAGAAGGTAATATTTTATCTGCAGTGAAAGGGGTGTAATAAGGGATTCTTCCTAAATTAACTAATTTCCGAACACTTCTCCAAACTTTAAAGGCTGAAACTAACACCTTAAAGCGAGTATGCTTGTAGTAGTGACCCTCTAGTTCTTTTAATAAACTCCCTTTCGCTTGCTCTCCCAGTAACAGATAAAATATTGAGGGTGAATCTGCTACATCCTCTGTAGGTTATCCTGTCAGCATAAAGCGCAGCCTTTGCAAAAAACAAACATAGTAATAAATCAAAAAATCGGGTAAGCCACGCCCGCCCCTTTCTTCCCGGAGCGTTAGCCATTTCATGGCACGTCGAGTTTTACCCGGGAACCAGAAAAATTCAGACACACAGTCTGAAGCTGATGTAAGTATTTTTCTGGGGATTCTAATGGGATGCTCCGAAATAAATATAATACTTTTGGTAGAATATTCATTTTGATAATATTCCCTCTCCCTATAATAGAAATTTGCAGACGCTCCCATCTTTCCAAAGATTGCTTGATTTGGTTTTTTGTTTCTTCCCAGTTGGTATCTACTATTCCTTGCATTTGAGCTCTAATTTTAATACCCAAGTATGTAACCTCAGTAGTAACTCTTGAATCATTAAATTGTATAGTCTCTGTGCATAAGATTTGAGTTTTTGCTGAATTTAATTTATATCCAGACCTGGCGCCGAACACTTCTGCTAGTTGCTCTATCTCTCTTAATGCCTGCTCAGGTTTGGTAGTTGTGATCGCAATATCATCTGCGTATGCAAATATTGAATATGGGATCTCTTTGATAACGAAAGGTTTAATATTGTGTGAGTTACGTAAGCTAATAATAAAAGGGTTTATAAATAAAGCAAAAAGCAACGGGGAACACGGGCACCCTTGCCGGGTCCCTCGGGTGATATTAAACTTTTCAGATTTTAAACCCATAGCCACTATTCTTGCGTTAGGTGCCTTATATAGTACCTGAGTGGCAGTCATAAAAGCTTGACCAAATCTCATCCTCCTCATCACCTCCCATAAATATACCCACTCCACCCGGTCAAAAGCTTTCTCGGCATCAAGTAATATTAATGCCAAATCTCTCTTTTCCACTTCCGCTATATCAAATAATGTAATGACCCTGTTTATGTGTGAAACTGTGCCTCTTTTGGGGATAAACCTGTGTTGAACCGTTGATACTAATGGTGTAATAACTTTAGACAATCGATTGGCAATCATTTTGGAATATAACTTACTATCACAGTTGAGCAATGATATAGGGCGATATGAGCCGGGTAGCTCAGGAGGTTTCCCTTTTTTACTGAATACGACAATCGCGGCGTCATCCCAAGTGTTTGGGGCTATCCCCTGTGGTGCCATTCTAAAAGTATATAACATAACCTGTTTTAATGGTTCAAAAAAACATTTATATACTTCCCCCGGGATAAAATCAGGGCCCGCTGCCTTTCCATTTGGTATGCTTTTTACTGCTACCTCTAATTCCTCCATCGAGAAGGGACTATCCAGAAATTCCGCCTCGCTTTGACCCAGCTTGTTAAATAAATCGTTATTCCAATCCTGTCCTACCTCTTCATTAGCTTGCCTAGTATATAATTCCGTATAGAACTGTTGAAATATATTTAAGATAGCTCCCGGCTCTTCATGCATCACCCCGAATTGATCCTGAAGTCTATGAATCAGACGAGCCGTTGCTTTCATTTTTAATCTAAGTGCCAGGGAGCGGCCTATGGACTCTCCATATTCATGAATATGTCTTTTGTTGACTAGATATTTACTTGCTATCTCTTCCGACCAAACACTAGTAATACTAGACCGACAGCGTGCTACTCTGCCCTCTATTTCTGCTATCGTCTGTGAAGTGTCTTTTTTCCCAATTTTTACAGTTAGTTCCTCTTCTGCAACTCTTAATTGGTTATACAGATCTCTCATGTGTAAGCGACGTTTGTTTTGATGAAATATACCATAGCTAACTGCTTCCCCCCTAAAACAAGCCTTAAATGTATCCCATACCGTTTCAATACTGGCGGTGCCCAAATTGACCTTAAAAAAATCTGTTATCCATTTATTCATATGTGCTGTATATACCTCATCAAAACACAGTTTCCTATCAAATGAGAAACTCCTAGGACAACCAGTCTCTATGTAAATTGGGCATTCAATTAAAATTGGGGAATGATCCGAAGATATTCTGGGAAATGTCTGTATATTTATTCCAGTCTGAATAGATGTAGAGGTGAAAAAATAGTCCAACCGGACGAATTTCTTATGAGGGGCAGAGTAGTAAGTATATCCGGGAAGTGTCGGATGCTTCTTACTCCAGATATCTACCAGAGCATGGTCAGCTACTAAATTAAATAGGGCTCTAAACACTCGCGGTTTACGACCCTTATAATTTTCTGGGCCTGCAGCTAATTCCGTATTAGTTACATTTATATTCATGTCTCCACATATAATTAATGGAGATCTCCAAGTAGCTAATTCTATATTTAACAGCCCCAGCACCTCATCCTCATCCGCGTTAGACCCATAAATTGAGGATATTGTTAAGTTTTCCTGTCCCAGTTTTAACTCAGCAATTGCCCATCTACCCCATTTGTCACTAAGATTACGGACTGAGATACAGAAATTCGGCCTGACAAGAATCATCACCCCTCTAATCATATTAGTCTGCTTAGAAGCGATTATTAAAGTATATCCTTTTTTGTTAAGGATGAGTGGTTTCAAGAGGAAGCTAGTGGCTCTTCTTGAGGCTCTTAGACCACAGGATAGTTCAAGTTTTTGAGCAAGGTACCTGGGAGTATTGAAGTGAAGGGCTTTGTGCGCCAGAACAGCAATCTTTAACTGTATTCATGCTTTGTAGGGCAGCCAATTGAGAGATTTTAGGAACGGGGATGTATGTTCAGGTCGTTTGGTGCCTGTGACCAGTCTAGCCGCTGTGTTCAGTGATGACCTTAGTGGAGCCAGGGCGTATTTGGGTCGGCCACAGAGGGTAGCACTGCCGTAGTCTAGCTTTGGTAAGACAATCGCTTGGACCACCTGATTGAAATCATTTAGAGGAAGGAAAGGTTTGATATTTCTGAGTGACCTCAACAAATGGTTTGCTCCCTTACATACATTCCTGATATGATTTTTTATATTCAGGTGCTTGTCCATGGTGACTCCGAGAGATTTGGCTGAGTCTATGATAAGAGGAGTGCAATTGAAAGCAGTGAGGTGACTCAGCCATAGGTCTAGCTTGGTGATCTGGTTCAGAGGGGAGATGAGCAGGAATTTAGTTTTGGAAGTGTTAAGCAGGAGATGGTTCTCCATTAACCAGTTTTGAGTAGAAATTAGGGTAGTGTTGAGAGAGATGAGGTTTTCCAGGGATGAGATTTTCAAATAGAGTGGCATGTCATCCGTATACATGTGGAAGAGAATGTTCATGGAGTTTAATAAGTTAGCAAGAGGTTCCAAGAAAAGGTTGAAGAGGATAGGAGATAGAGCGGACCCTTGAGGGACCCCCATGAGTACAGGAGAGGGCTGGGAGAGAGAGTGGTTTGCCTTGACTCTTTGTGATCTGTGATGTAGGAAGGACGAGAATCATTGTAGCACCTGATCTGCAAAACCCATTCTGTTTTGCAGGATGGATAGGAGGTTGTCATGATTAACCGTGTCGAATGCGGAAGAAAGGTCAAGCAGAATCAGGAGGCAGGATTCGTTTTTGTCAAGCATTTTTAAAATGTCATCCATACGTGAGTGAGAGCCTATTCGGTGCTGTGCCCCTTCGTAAAACCAGATTGATGCTGGTTTAGGAGTTGATAATTCTCTATGTGAGCACAAAGTTGAGATTGAACACATTTTTCTAGAAGTTTGGCTAGGGTGGGGATGTTGGAAATGGGGCAGAAATTATTGAGATCAGATTTGTATGTGTTAGTTTTTTTTAGAATAGGTGATACCTGAGCTGCTTTTAGGCAATTGGAGATTGTGCCTTGTGAAAGAGAAGTGTTTACTATCCTTGTCTAGGTGGGGATGAGTGCGTTCTTGATTTCTTTGAAGATGGCCGGGGGCAATGGGTCACTGAAGTAGTTGGAAGGGTTGAAATTCTGAAGAATCTTGTGAATGTCATTTTCACTAAATGGGGTAAAGGTCCCCCATGACGCATTGTTCTTGGTGTTCTTAGTGGTCTATATGCCCTTTTCAAGGGGGTCAGGGTGTCTGCAATTGAGGAAGGCAATAGAGCCTTCTTAGAGGCGAGGTCAGCAGAGATGAATCTTGATTTCTCCGAGAAGAAAGCGGCACGTTTGTCGCCAGAGGGTGGACTGCCGCCAGGTTCAGAGTGGTTTGGACCAACGACTGATTTCTGTTTGACCAATTCAAACAGTTTCTTGGGGCGGTTTGCCTCTTGATCCAGTTGGTGTCTGAAGTGGTCAGCCTTGGCACTCTTTATTTGTTTGTTGTAGAGGCTCTTGACATCTCTAAGGAGTTTTAATTGGTTCGAGGAGGGATTGGATTGCCAGGAACGTTCAACTGCCCTAAGGTTGCGTCATTCTGTGTTTCGGTTGTAATTATACCACGTTTAGGATATTTTTGTTGAGGCATTTTTATGTTGGAGTGGAGCAATGTCATCCATGATGTTGGTGATTGCCGAATTGTAGGCGTCGGTGACTGATTGCACCTTGACCAAGTCATCTTGGGCGGAGAGGGCATATTTGCATTGGGCAGCTAGATCGCCAGAGTTTATTGATCTGAGGTCTCTTTTCCATATCTTTGATTTCAATGGTTGAGCCTTCCTCATCAACACCTCCCTGTTAATGTAAAAGAGGATGCTATGGTGGTCGGACCAATCACTAGGGGTAATGGAATCTAGGGTGATTGTCTGCCCTGTAGAGATGATGAGGTCTAGAGTTTCTCCTTTATTATGTGTTGGTTGGTCGCAGTGCTGAGTCAGATCTTGATCATTTAAGAATGATTTAAGGCAGCAAGATACAGCGGAATCATTGGAGTTAGACCAGTGAAGGTTTTTTTTTATTATTTTATTTTTCAGTCTGATCAGCAGATCCACATATTACAAATTTGTAACAGCAAACTCACAATATGGCAGGTACATTCTGAAAGCAAATTCGTATTGTCCATGAAATTCAGCAGTGTTAAACACACATAACGGTGTATTGTATCAACAATTGCATGGTACCGCACTCAATCTCCTCCCTCATTCATCCCTATACAGCTTATTGCCCCCATCTCAGACAATAACAGGGATGCCTTGTCCCCCTCACCAGTGCGGGAACTGATCTTTGTTCGTTTATCATGATTGTTCAGGGTTGTTCTGCAAGTAGGATGTCAGCGGTTCTCAAAAATCCCTGGGCCTTGATGTCATCGGTAAGTCCTCAGCGTAGGTCTCCAGAGACCTTTTACAGTACGTCATGTCGGTTATCCAATCTTTTAGTCTAGGCGGTTTCTTAGCGCTCCATCTTATCGCTATTCTGCACTTTGCCAGAAGCAGTGTACCGCCAGGAACTTCCTCTGACTAACTTGCTTAAGTTTCTTAATCCCCAAAAGGCATACCTGTGGTGTATTCGGGATATATTCTTTCAGCATGGTTTGTAGTGTTTCTGTAACTGCGCGCCAGTAATGTTGCAGGCCTTGGCAGGACCACGCCACGTGTAGAAAGTCTGCTCCTGGTGCACCGCATCGAGCGCAGGAGTCATTATCTCTCAGCCCTAATCTATACAGTTTTGTGGGTGTATAGTATACCTGGTGTAAGAATTTGAAGTGGAGTATGCGGAGATTACAATTAGAAGTAAGGAGTGTGAGCTGCGTGCAGCTATATTGCCAGTCCTGTGCGTCTAGTGGTTCACTCAGCAGTCTCTCCCACCTACATTTGGGTTGAGCATTCTCTGTGGCTTGTTCGTGTTGTGCCGTGGTGTAAAGCCTTGTTACCAAGTGCGCACGGGTCGGGGCCATTAGGAGCGCCTGTAGCGTCGCCAATTGCTCCGGTTCGCTGGAAAATGTGGGGTAAAGTGCCTTCATTGCCGTTCGGAAGCGCAGATATGCGAAGTTTTTCATAGGGGTCTGGTGTGCGCACAGGGCTGGGTCAGACCATCGGAGAAACGTAGCATGTGGAAACGCTTGCCCCATAGTGACGATGCCCCTTTCTTCCAGTAGGGTCTGCATTCTCGGTTCCTGTGTCACCGAGAGGTTAGAGTGTTTTGCCGTTGGCAGGGCTCTTGCGTATATGGGGGCTTTATTCGCCCTGCGCGCCAGTGCATGCCATGCCCTTGAGGTATTATGTGCAGTATTGATTGTATCTGATGGAGTGTATGCAATGGGATTAGTAAGCAATGTCAGTAGTGGCTTTGGGGAGACGCTGTCATGTTCTACTGCAACGTGGGGTATAAATGCATGCTGTCTCGTCCAGTAGTGCGCATGTTGGGCCTGTGCACAAAGATAATACAGTTATAGATCTGGCGCCTCAAATCCGCCCAGACGATATGGTTGGGTTAGGACCTTCCAGCTTACTCTAGCCTGTTTGCCCGCCCAGGTCAGTCTCTGAAGCACAGAGCGCAGTTTGTTGAAGAACACGTTCGATAGCCATATTGGCACATTCCAGAATAGATATAGGAATTTGGGTAATATGATCATCTTTTGGAGGGCTATTCGGTCAGCTATGGAAAGAGGCAATTTTATCCATCTCTCCACTTGCTCTTCCAGTTTGGTCACTGCAGTCCCATAGTTTTCTCGTAGGACTAATTCCGGGTCTCTGTGAACCCATATCCCCAGATACTTGACTGGGTCGGTGCTCCACTTTAAGGGGTAGTCTAGTTCCGGCTTTTCAGTTATTACAGTAAGTGGGATTATTACTGATTTGTCCCAGTTAATGCTGAGACCAGCGTAGCGTTCATATTGTACATAATTCCTTATTAGTTGGTTGAGGTGTCTATCTGGGTGCGTGGTATACAGCATCATGTCGTCAGCATATAATGAAATGTTGATCGGTCTAAGAGTAAATTGTAGGGCTGTGTCGGAGTGTCTCTGCCTAATTTTGCAGGCCAAGGGTTCAAGTATCACAGTGAATAATATAGGCGATAATGGGCATCCTTGTCTTGTGCCTCTGGTTATTGATATTGGGTCCGGTGTTAGACCATTTATACGTATACGTGCTTTGGGCACTGTATAGAGGAGTGAAATCCATTGCAGGAAGGGTTCCGGAAACCCCATTTTGCGCAATGTAACATTCATAAACCTCCACTCCACTGAATCAAATGCCTTCGCGGCGTCCAGCAAAGCGGCCGCCGCCGGCAGTTCCGGATCTAGTTGGTAAAAAAGGGAGAAGATCGTTCGTAGATTTTGAGCAGTAGATCTCGTTGGCATGAAGCCAGCTTGATCCGGTAGCACCAGGTTGCAAAGAAGTGGCTGTAATCTATTAGCTATTACTTTCGCCAGGATCTTTGCATCCATGTTAATTAGGGATGGGGTCTATAGGAGTCACATTTCTAGGGGTCTTTGCCTGGCTTCGGCAGCGCCACCAGCAAGGCTTCCGTTAGTGTGTCTGGCAGTGTGCCCTCTTCATAAGCTTCCTCAAGCATTTCAGCAAAGTGGGGTATGAGTATGTCGCGATATGTCTTATAAAATTCTCCTGGTAGACCGTCCAGGCCCGGGGCTTTGTTATTGGGTAGTGAGTTAAAGGCCTCTATCAGTTCGTGTTTGGACACTGGGAGGCATAGATACTCGTGATGTGCATCAGAAAGCCACGCCAGGGCTACGTCATCTAAATACTGCCATATTTCATGATCCGGAGGTACTTCTCGGGCCGTGTATAGATGTGTGTAGAAATCAGTAAAGCTGTTCAGTATAGATGGCGTATCATATACTGACTCGTCCGTCTCAGTCCTCAGCTCAGTGATGTGTGTCCCTGACTGTATGGGCTTAATTTTGAAGGACAATGCTCTCCCTGGACGCCCTCCCTCACCATAGGACCTCGCTACATGCCTGCGGGATATATATTTTACTTTGTCCGTCGCAAACTCGTCATATTTGTCTATTTGTTTCCTTATCTCTGCTAGAATTGAGTCAGGCGGGTTCGCTGCAAATCTGCTTTCCAGCACTGTTGGACTTGGCCCTTTTCCCCCCAATTTTTTTGCTTTTTGCCCCCCTAATTTGAGATGTCTCCCCCATGGTGTAGGTTACCGAATAGGCCATGTGTGGTGTGAGACACCATGTTAATGTTAAATGCAATGCAATGGTGTGTACATTTATTTTCCCCCATAGTAAACATGTACCCTGGTGAAATGCTGCATTTGTGTTTTGCATTTAAAATGGCTGCCAAGGCTATGCGTTGTGCCACCTGACTGCAGGAGGTTAGCAGTCTAGTTGTTAGGTACCCAGCCACCACTGCATTTGGAGGGAAAGCCTAGCACCCAGGGTGCTCTACTCCTCCCTCTGAGCCAGTTAGAACTAGTTTGCCTGTCTGAGGTGGGTTAGCGGTCTAGTTGTCTGGTACCCAGCAATCCCAGCATTTGGAGGGACCTTCTAGAAGCTTCCAGCCTTTCTGGTATAGGGAGAGCAGTAGAGATGTGATGTGCAGAGACAGAGCAGGGACAGGAATGTGAGGGGACCTGCTGTCAGGGGATACCGCCACTTGGGCCTGTGTGCTGGACCCTGCACCCATCCAGGACCCCCCTACTGTCCCCAGGGCTTGTGAAGCCCCCCTTCAGGAGTTCAGGCTGCCGTGTAGGAGGAGGGCCACGCTTCAGTGGGTATGGTGAAAGGTCTACCACCCTGCTTTGATGATGCCCCCACTACCTGCTGACCTGGCCCAGTAGTGTCTGCTGCTCTGTCCCCAGGGCCCCTGAAGAAGGAGGGCCCCCCTAGGTCCCTGAAGCTGCCGGGACCTTGCGCCACACAAGCGCTGCGCAAAGAAGCGCCGAGAAGGGAAGAAGCATCTTGGACCCCACCACCCAGGAGGTGAAGAGTGTTACCCTGGGGCTCGCTGCTGGGACTGTCCGCCCCCCTTGCGCTGGGTGCGCCTGGAAACTACTGTGCCTCGTGAGTGTTGCCTGCTAAGCGCTAAAGCTAAAGGATTGTGTCCCCCAGGAGCTATAATCTGGGAGCGCTACACTGCAGAATCCTACAGCGCTGTATTTCCCTGGGAACTGCTATTGGGGAGCGCTGTGCTTAGAAGAAGCGCTGTGTGCCTGGAAGCGCTGTGCCTAGAAGAAGCGCTGTGTGCCTGGAAGCGCTATCCAGCCTAGAACTGTGCCCTTGGAAGCGCTGGCCTGCAGAAGACTGCTTGTGTCCCCAGAGTGCTGTGACCAAGACTGCCCTGCTGATTGCCTGCCCAGCGCTATAATCTGGAAGCGCTGTATCTGCTAAGCGCTGTATGGGGAGGATTGTACCCCCAAGTAGCTGTGCTGTGAGGAGCTGCCTGTTAAGCGCTATAGCTTCGAAGCGCTAGAGAAGTGAAGCGCTGCTGGCCTTTCAATCGCGCTGTGATCTGCCTCCCAAGCGCTGTCCTGAGCGCTGTGCTGCGTGGGACTTGCCTGCTCCACCCAGAGCTGTGATCCCTTGAAGCGCTGTATGCCCCGTGGAACGCTGTAGCGCCCAAGACTGCTGGAGTCGGGGCACAGGGTCGGTGCTCGCCCCCCCTTCTTTTGGAAGACTGTTGGTGGGCCCTGTTGGCCCTCGCAAGGCGTCAGAACTGGGCGAGAGCCCCCATTAGACCCGTTGTATATCTGTTTAGGAGGGTTATGCAGGCCACATGTTAAATGTGATGATGCCCCCAGGGGCCCTATGCAAGTTGCTGGTGGGTACCCTGTGTTATTGATGCCACTGAGGTTCCAGGTTGCTAGTGAGGCCTGTGTAATGAAAAGTTGCCTAAGTTCTTCTACGCAAATTGTTTTATTCCTGCCTCAGGATTTAGGGCTGCTGCATGTCGAGGCTGGTTGTTAATATGGTATGCTTAATGGTTCTTTTTGCAGGAGGAGCTAATGCCGGGCCGGCTGTGTTTACGCCTAATGTTTCCTTGTATGCTTACAGCTTACTTCTAGGTGATGCCAAGGATTAATGCCTGAGTTTGCCCTGCACTATTGACCCTGAGGTTTCATGCCATTTGTAATGCTTTGTTTTTATTTCAGCCATGGACTCACGAACTTAATCTTTTATTCTTGTCCCATTTCCCATGTGAATAATCCCCCTTGCATTCATTGCCCTGGCGCCAGTTGGCGCCCCATTGTCGTTACTGCTATTATTGTGTTTACCTTTTCAGGTTGGAGATAATACACAACTTATTCTTTTTCCAACCAGAAGCAGTGTCGTGTCTCTCTTTTAGTGTGCCTGGTGTGTCGTCTGTGGGTACTGCGTGGACGCTTTACACATGTCCTCTGAAGTTTGGCCTGCCCGCTCTGCTCCATGCTACCCCCTGTAGAATTGGCAAACCCATTTCTGACAAGCACCTGAATATCTTTTTCAATTTGATCTAATTGTCCTTGAATATCTTTCAAAATACCCGCGTGTGTACTTATACAGTGGCCCCGGATGGTTACTTTAAAAGCTTCCCATAGCGTACGGGTGCTTGTGACTGAGCCAGTATTAGTCTCAAAGAAGCTCTCTATGGTCTCTCTCAGACCCTCCCGAAACACTTGGTCTAGTAGTGCCGTGGGTTGCAGCCTCCCGGTGAATTGTCTAGGCGTGTGTGTTGGTATTTCCAGCGTGAGTATAACCGGGGCATGATCTGACAACGTCCGAGGCATGTGGGTCACTATCTTAGTCCAGGTGCATACATCTTGTGTTACTAACCAGTAGTCTAGTCTAGACCACGTGAGGTGTGTGGATGAATAGCATGTGCCTTCCAATGTATTAGGATGTCTCTGTCTCCATATATCTAACATATTCCACTCAGCCATCCCTTTACGTATTACCTTGGCCGAACGTTTACCATACCTGTCCTGGCCTGTGGAGCTATCCAGTGTGGAGTCTAAGCAGGTGTTGAAATCACCCCCCCCAAATTATTGTGCCAGGCTAAGTGCCCCTCAATGTCGACCATAGTTTGTCATAAAAAACGGGGTCATCAGTATTTGGCCCATACACACTTACTATGGTCAAGATCGAGCGTCCAAAATCGCCCTGCAGTATCGCAAATCGCCCCTGATCGTCACACTTCGATTTAAGGTGTGTGAAAGGGACCGTGCATCTCACCCATATCAAGACCCCTCTGGCATATGACGAGTAAGAGGATGTCAATCGGTATGATGCCCAGAGTTTTCCAATAGTGTGTTCTCGTGTGTCAGTGAGGTGTGTCTCTTGTAAGCAGGCTATGTCAATCCCATGTCTGTCTAGGTATGCAATCATCTGTCGTATTTTTCGTGCGTTATGAAGCCCACGCACATTCCAGGTGAGGAGTTTTAGCGGTCTGTAATCTTTAAGTGGGTTCCCCATGTCGTGTGCATGTGTCCTGCATCAGTAGCTCGTGTATGTATCCTCTTAAACTATCAGCGCCAAATGTGTCGTCTGTTAATCTGCCGGTCAGAGTTTTCTGTGCCCCCCCCACCCCTCCACCGCCCCAACTTCAGTGGAGACATCCCCTAGGTTAAGTTGCAAGATAATCCCCATTCAGTCTAAGGAAAAAAAACATAAAAAAAGTAGACAATGTCAAGGTTATGCGATTCACGCAGGAGGGTCATAGCTGCCCACTCGTTACTTGCAACTAAACGTTGCATGAGTCTGAGCCTGCCGAGTGGTGTGTGCCCCAACACCTGTTCACCGCGAGTCTGTTCAACTATGACACCTAAAACACATTTTAAAGAACTGCAGTACATTTTCAGCATTATACCCTTTAAAATAGCAATCATTATGCGTCTCATATGAAATATCAGAGCAAATGTCCACTTATCTGGGCAAGGCATTCACGGTGGTCAGGAGGCCTGGGTGCTCAATTGTCCACCATGGCCAGGATAGCCAACATAGTCCTAGCACACCCCGTCTCCTTTCAAGACCTAAGGTTAATCATACATCAGTCATTCGCATCCAACATGCTAGGTTGTTCTCCTTGTTCACTTCTCGGTGATCTTCTTCTCCCACTGCTTTTTCCTTTCTGTTTCAAATATGTCTGCACCTCCAAAGCGTCATTAAAGATTTTAGCCTTGCTCTCCACTGTGATCTTGAGTCTCGCGGGGTATAGCAATGCATAGGGTATTTGGAGCTCACGTAGCTTCTGTTTTGCCTCCATGAACTTCTTTTGCGCCTCTTGTACCGTCGAGGTAAAGTCCAGATATAGTGAAATGGTCATGCCTTCGTGGGTTAGTGTGCCAAATTCTCTTGCTTTCCGTAACGCGGCGTCACGGTCCCTGTAGTTCAGTAGTTTTGCTATTATGGGCCGTGGCCTCATGCCCTCGGGCGGTCGTGGGGCCAGTGACCTGTGTGCTCTCTCCAGTATGAACTCTTCCGAGAAGGTGTCACGTCCCAACATAGAAATGAGCAGCTTTTCTACGTAGTGCTCCATGGGGCCCGTGTTCGTGGTCACCGCAATTCCCATCAGGCGTATGTTACTCCTCCTAGATCTTGCCTTCAAATCCTCCACCTTGGCCGCCGTCATCTCTAGTCGTTTTTCCATCTTAGTTTGTTTGGAGTCCATCTGTACCTGAGAGTCTTCAGCCTCGGAAATCCATCTTTCCGCCATGTCTAGACGCTCCGTGTGTTTATCTAGGCGTTCGGACATCCTGTCGACTCCGTACGTTAGGGCATCTAATTTCCCATCTATATTTGTTAGTGATGATTGTATTGTTCGGAACATTGTTTGCACTGCGTCATTGGTAGTTGTCCCCTCTGTCGATGGCGCGGTTGTAAGAGGGACCTGTGTCTCCGTGCCGCCATCAGGTTGTTTTTTGGCCTGGTCAAATGTTATCTTGGGCTGGTTACGGTCCGGCTTCCCCTTTATCTAACCGGTGTAAGACGTAGGCCACCTACAGATAGTGACAATAAGGGATTTGTGTTCTCCGTGCTCACATACCGGCCGCAGGCAAGATGGCGCTCCCGGTCTGCCGGGTGAGCCAACACAGTCAATGGCAGCACCGCCCCATCCTCGCCGCACCGGTTATGGGGTATATCAATCAGGTGCGCACCACTAGGAGCGATTCAGCAGTGGTCTACTCTCCCGGTGTCTCGGAGACGCCAATCCCCCCCGCCACTTCTGCGTCTCCGCCAGTCTGCAACTGCACCCGTAGGCCCCAGTGCGGCCAAATTGTAGTGTCCCGTGAGCCGCTCACGCTCGGTTTGGTTCACCGTAGTTTTGTCCCAAGTTACAAGCCCACAGTCGCTAGATCAGGGCTGTGTACCCAGCCGCTGCTCGCCCCCCCCCAGAAGACTTCAGCGGGTGTACAATGCAGCGCCAGACCGGCCGAGAAGCCTCGCCCTTGCTCGCCAACTTACTGTTGTCCGCCTTCCAGGCAGTTGTTCTGCATCGCCAGGCCAGGCGGTTCGCCGCCGATTTTGCCGTTCTCCGTTTCTCACCCGACCCGCAAGTCAGGTCTCAGCCAATTCCGGGTCTCTGGGCTCCAGACCAAAGCCCGATTCTGCCCTGTGTTGGTCTCCGCCGTCACGGCCGGGGGCTCACCTTCGGCGCGGCTGCCGCGCTCCTCCTGCACTGCGGGTCTCCTCTGCACCGAGGCCGCTGCTTCAGGCCCGTAGCTGCGTCACCAGGCCTCCACGTTCGTCTCAAGGATCGTCGGCGCCCCAGGGGCTGCGATCGGCGTTGTTCGGTGCTTCCGACTCCCCTCTGCAGTCCCAACAGTAGCTCACTCACAGCAGCACGGTGTTGATGGGCATAAAAGGATTTAAATGCAGGATTGTGTAGGGCTCAGGCGAGGAGCTCGCTCAGGCAGCAGCCATCTCGTCTCGCGGCTAGCTCCGCCCCCCTAGACCAGTGAAGGTTGAAATCACCAAGGAACATTTGGCCCACCACTGAGTCGACATTGCTAGTGATGATTTCCATTAGTTGCTCAATGAAGGGGAGATTGTCACCGATGGGTGGTAAAAGGTGTGAAGTTTGCAAACCGGTAGGTTCTTACTTGAGATGCTGAGAAACAGGTATTCACTGGAGGAAGGCGCAGAGGACGCCAAGTGAGAAATCGTGAGTGTGTTCCTGTGAATACAGGCTAGGCCAACACCCAACTACAGAGCTCTGGCTAGCCTAATTATGTCATGAGTGGGAGGTACTAGGAGGTCTAAGATAGGAGTAGAAGTGGGATTTAACCAAGTTTCAGTGAGGATAATAATGTCTAAATCATTGTGTTGGATAAAGTCAAAGATATCGGAGGCGTGTTTACTGACTGATCTGCAATTAAGTAGAACACATTTAAGTCGTAGTGGATTAGGGGGGAAGGAGTCTGGGTGATGTTCACACTGGTGAGGTTGTCGGAATCGCTGCATCTAGGATTGCGAGGAGGTTCTCAGTTCGGGTTAGAAAGGATGGAATGTATTTTTTGGACCATGCTAGAGTTGGACCAAGAAGAGCAAGAGTTGTGACTGTCCAGGAGATCAGTGGACACCGGGTGTGTCTCACATCCTCTGTGGCTGGTGGAGGAATTGGAATCTGGAATGGATTTTGAGATGGAGGGGGCTATAGGCTGATCCATGTGGTCCCTATCCCTGGTGGACGCTCTGGGCAAATTCAAAGAGGTGAAGAGAGAGCTCAACATGGGAAAAGATCATTTGAGAGGGCTTTCAGGTCATGTAGCTCAGAAGTGAGAAGGTGCAATTGTCCAGATATCTTTTCAAGGTGCAGACAAGTCTGAGTGTTGGTCTAGGAATGGAGGGTGTGAGGGAAAAACGAGCAGAGACAGGGAGCATCTGTGAAAACCAGTTGAGGCCTATGTGGAGGATCATTGTCCAGATTCTGGCATAGCATGTGGCAAAGTTATAGGGATGGGGGACGGAGCATCGTCTAATAATCGAGGAGACTGTAGGTCTTGAGGGAACCTCTCAGCTCAAGAGAAACCCTGTGACAGACGGTGAGGAGATTGAGCCCATAGATCCGCCAACCACCTGAGAGGGAGTTCTAGTGGGTTGACAAAATTCCACCGGGAACAAGGCAGGTCTGGGATCAGCTAATGAAGATGTGGTGTTAAGGAAGAGTAGGGTACTCACAACTGTTAAGGGGGGAGTACTGGTTAAGCCCAGCAGAGAAGTAGTGGTTGAGTAGGGGTCAGTGGAGTTGCCATATACTGCTTTTCTAACAGTGGGGTAAAAATTGGCCATCTTTGCTAAGTTGATATTAGAGGCTTGGATTATGATGATAAATATCTACTTTCATATCTAGAAGACATGGGGATGTGCAGAAAAAAGGTTTGTGCCACAGGACACATAGCGGCTATCTGTGAGACACCCATTTTTGGCAGTTTTTTGTAGGATGGTAGAGATGGCAAAGTAAGGTAATTGACATAAGGGTCCCTAGGGAAAGTATGGTTATTTCAGTTGAAACCCATGACAGCTCCAAAATACTATCCTGGTGAGTGAAATGTTCACCATGAGACAGGCAGGCAATAGCGTTGATGAGACAGGTTAAGTTGTTGGCTGATCATAGGCTCTCAAGGCGTGAGGGATACAGTTCCACTGAAAATACAGGACACTTGGTACCTGATTGACAAAGGAAAATCTACATGTAAAGATCTCCACACATACAGCTTTCAGCTTATGCAGATGTTGTCTTGTCTGTCCAGAAGATATGCATGAATTTAGTGCTAAAATATAGAGCTAAATGCCAATTTTGCATGATTTTATATACTTTTTGCGGCATTTTAATTGAATTCGCAAAAGCAAATGACACCCCTACCTAAAACATCTCACAAGACATATCTTGGACTATAAATCCATCATTCATTTTCCAAGAGCTGGAAACAAAACTGTGATCTTATTTTTATAAAAAGTTATTTTTATCCAAGAATATCCACAAATCCGGCTCATGATTTTCGTAACTTCATAAAGAATCATTTTGACAAAGAAGAAATCGACATATTTTTCACAACTGCAGTTCCATTTTCAGTGCTAATCACTCGATTGACAAATCTTGCACAAAATGTTACATAGAAAACGTCAGTTAAAGTCACAGTCATCTTAAGTAGTACAATCTGTTGTTAGTGGGAATAACTAGATATCTTCTCAAGTTAAATTCTGCAGAATATTCATACTCAAGATAAGGGTATCCCAAAAAATATTATTACCAACTCAATTGTGCGAATGTTGTAAAGCACAGAATGATGAAGGCTGAAGTCGGGACAACCTGACTTATCAATGAGGTGCTGATTTAGAATGTTGCTGAAAGAATTTCTGTGCCACTCTGATTTAGAATGTTGCTGAAAGAATTTCTGTGCCACTCTGATGGTGGGAAAGCTGCCATGAATTGAGTTAATAGTCCTGGCAGTGCAAGTTTCACCATCATAGATTCCGCCTCCATCGTAGGAAGAGGGGAATCTTTGGCTGATATTCAACTGGTGCCAGTGTAAGCAGTTTGGACTTCCTCCATCTGATGTGGATACTGGATCTATATCCATAAAGTGATGTTATGTTGTGAGTGTCCAGTGAGACCAGAAGTCAAGGCAAGGAACAAGAGATCACATGTTGGTGACCAGCCAGTAGTATGACTGCCTCCTTTCTGGCGATGGAGTTTGAGGTTGGAGATGGCCACCATGATGCTTTGTGATCACCACTTTGTGACTTATTTCAATATAAATTTAAACTAGGCTGATAATAGTAAGGCTATCCTTGTTCACTCTATCTTTGTCTGAGTATGGCAGCCATGTTGAAAGATATATGGTGCCCATTCACTTTTGCTTTTCTTTAGTTCTTGCCTTCAGTATGTTAATCTCCACTTATCCTCACAACTAATGCTAAACTTTCTGTTGAATCTGTTAATGTGTGAGGATGGCTGCTTTATATGTATGTAACTACAAAACATTCATGTGTATACTAACCCATACACCTGTTGTTTTGCAAGCTACTTGCATGCAGTAGTAACTTTTCAATGTAAATCCCTTAGATATCCCTTTGAGTCTCTCTTGTGCTATATGGAACCACGCAAATCAATAAATTCACATTACGTCAGATGAAACAGAATGGGAATCAGATGTTTTTTCATTACAGATGTGGCACCTGGGCCTGAGATAATTTACCTTTCGTCTTAACAAAGAACTCCACCAAGCTCTGCGCCTCCTCCTGGATCCGCGCTTCTAGACTTTTCTTGCCAACCCCGAGATTCCTCAGAGACGTCATACCAAAGCGTCTCTGCTGCTTCCAGTTGTGTCCAGAGGAAAACAGAACTCCTAAGTAATCAAATGTGTGTTAGGTTATTAGTTAATGGTCCCTTCAACATAATGTACGCATTTTATTTTTATGTTTGGCTAAAGAATGCTTTGGTCCTGTCTGCTAATGTAATATATGTACAAGTAAAGGTGCTCTATGCAAAAGGCTGCAAGAGTGACTGGTTTGTCAAAACTTTAATTTTTGAGTAGTCAAAATCATTCTTTCTCTCTCTCTCGCTCTCTCTCCATCTCATCCAGCTCTTGTTGCTGTCTTTACTAACTGGAGACAATAGAATGTGAAGATAGAGTCGCTGAAACACTGTGGGATCTACAGTTCTCCCTTGCACTTCCAGGAGCCCTATATCTGCAGTACAGGACACACAGTGGATTCATTCTGTTTTTGTTTAATGTATAGAATGCTATCTCTTAGATTCGGATTGTTGCACATGTGTGCCCGAACCACTGCTTAGGGCCACTCTCTTTTGAAAGCTAGCTCAGTGCCAGGATACCCACTCGGGTGATAGTGCACTCTACAAATTTGCATAACATACCAGTGTTCAGAGGTAGGTTAGCAGGATGACATCACTGCAACCACTGTCAGTAGCTCACACAGCATGGGCCTTGACAGAGAGAGCACAGATCTGTATCACGCTGGAGAGGGAAGGCTGCTGAGCAGGCTTCCTGACAGCCAGGTCACTATTCACACTCTGGCCTTGCGGCAGCAGCACTGTATTGTTTAACTAATGCACAGCGTCCACTGGCTGCCCACCTTGAAAGCCCTATTTTTCATCGTCTGCTAATACTGCTCCACACGCCATCAGTTTGTCTGCCAGTCCCTCCATCCATCCACTTACTCAATGTATATCCAATTTACAAAGCTTTGCTCCATGAGTAGGAATAGGTGAAGAGGATATCGCACAATCCCACTAAGAGATCCGTTTATATCCACCCAGTAAGTCATTACAGCTGTCATTAATGTCTACAAAGCTCATATCCCATCCATTCATAACCCAATGAATAGCACCTCATGCTTTCTGACCCCTGCTGTGTAATACTCTGAAAAGCTGAATGAATGGCTTATTGAGTTGCACCTTGAAAAGGTTGTGCAGATCACACATTCCAATACTTGCATCCCCTTGTTCTTGCATCCTCTTATTCTTCAAGGTTGGTAAGTTGAGCACCATTAAACTGGATCTGAATCATTTTACAGCACTGAGAAATTACTAAACTATATCAATAGAAGTTATTTGCTGCTTAACTATGCTGTTGTGAAGCAAGAGCTACCTACCCTTTCCCCTTGAAAGTTCCTGGTAAGTTGCGGTTGTAGGGCGTCCAACAAGCTCTTCGGAGTGAGAGATTAGACCATCTCTCATTGCCTGGTATCCATTCAGCACAACGGCCGGCTTCTGCCCCAGCCACACAGTGAAAACATTTCCATAGGTCTTCGCAAGCTGGAGGTAGAAAGTAATCATGCAGCGATTTAACAGAACAGAAAGCAAGTACTAACCTTGCCAACACATATATGATCTCTTGGGGGAAGGTAACTACTATCCATTTCAGACTCTGGGCAGCCTGTACAAGGCATGTTAGCTAAGTGCTATTTATGTTACTTAATGTACAGGATTGGTTTCTTCGTTTTGGCGGAGGATCGCCGCCCCATTGCTGAAATGCAGCAGTCAAAGGAAAAATAACATGACAATAAAACTATTTAATTGTCATTTTATTTTTATTTACAGCTTGCTGAGTTGAGTGCAGGGTGGGGCCAGGCCACAGTGTCACACAGAAGGGGGAGCGGAGTGGTAGGCACCAAAAGTGTGCACAGCGGTTTGGCTAGGCCTCCACAGCCAGCCAAACCGACATGCGCATTAGGATACCTCCAGGCTGTTCCTTGGAGATATCCTAGTTCTCAGGGGCACAGGCTACCCGACCGTGCTGGAGCACAAAACCGGCCCATTCCACCCAAATCCAGTGCTACTCTCATGCTGGAAGCAGAACTGGGATTGGGTGGGTTCTGGGAACCTGTGCCCTTGGGAATTGTAGTGCTGGGATGGGAACAGAGGAGCAGAGCGGCACAGGAGCAGAAGATTGCGGTGGCCGGCAGGAAAGGTGCGTTTATATTTTTATTATTATTATTTGTTTTTTTCTGCCCCCCACCTCAGATTGGCAGTAAAAGAGACAATGGTCCTAGACCTCGATTCAATGTGACACTAATCAATACTTAGTTGCTAAGGCAATCAAATTTTTGAGCATATATTAAATTAACAGCTCCATGTAACAAATACTAAACAAAGTACACCAAAACACAAAAATTAAAATTAAAATGCAACAGACCTAATTACTACCAAGTAACTTTTAATACATTAATTTTACGATAGTAATTTCCAAAGACAGTTTATAGAAATTAATTAACACTCAATGTCAATGATACATGAGAGACATTTACAGGTGATTGTACCCCCCAGGGGGAGCGTGCATAGATAGAAATGTTCAAGATTGATATAGGTGTTCAGAAAAGATAAGAGAGAATCAAGAAAGAATTAGTGACAAAAAATTAATAACAATTTACAAAAAAGGGAGCGGACCAATCCAAATTCACTGTCCACCCAGTCACCCGGCCAAGCTACTATTTATATATATAGACTTTTTTTACACAAAAGGCAAAACTTGGAAATGAATACCAAAGTTGCGCACGCCAAATCAAGGGATATATATTAAGGTCCAGGTGAGGTCAAAGGAGGGAGCATCGACGTTTAGACTCGTCTAGTGGCCCGATGGGTAGATTACACCTCGGCCGTGCGAGTCTTCATCAGGACAATGGGAGGGCAAAATCAGCAAGACTTGGTGGTCCCTACAAATAATCAAGGGAATAATCAGTCTGTTGCATTAACCCATACATTACAAAATCGCCCCTAAGGGACAGGGCTTACCCGCAAAGAAAAGCGAGGGAGCAGTTCTACCGTGTGTGGACTCTCTCACACCGGGAAGGTCTATCATTCACCTAAAGAGGAAATAGCCAAATATTAAAAACTCTGCAAAATCATGCCAGAGTGAGCTAATATTGCCTTAAAAAACCATTCCTACATACCTTATAATTTCCAAAGACGCTGCTTGGGTCAATAAATTATTGGTGTATCTCGGTTCCCAATCATCAGTTATAGTTAAATGCCAGTTGGAATGGGGTAGGGTCACACAAGAGTCTCTGGAAAACATGTCGATGGTCTGTTATCTAAATTCCATAATATACCACAACAGCTACATGTAAACATCATGGTGTATAAATACCTTATATGGTATCCAATTCCACAAAATCCAAATCATTCACTTGAACATCCGTCATGGATGATCTCCAATCATATGTTGTAAGTTGGATATATCCAATCATATAATATAAGTAGGGTATATCTTCCAAAACAGCGTTATCACCTGTAATCAATAGGAGCCCATGAGTCTTTGGACCATTACAACACTTCTGTACAAATTGGAAGTAGCCAGTTGTACCACTTTACCTAGTCCACCACGTATCCAGACCCAACCAGCATTACAGCAAGCACGCGAAAAACGCGGAAGTTACTTTAAAGAGACACAAACGATGCGTCATCATAGACAGAGTAAAAAGACTAAAAGACTCTGTTCCGTGTAGCGGTATCGAACAGCTCTCAATTCCCAAACGTAGCTACAAACCTCAAACCAAATCATACTATATTTCTGATTGGTCCATCTGAAATATATTTGGCCCCGAGCATAGTCATGTAGATTCCAAAAGAGAAAAAAGGGGGGGAGACGGTGGTGTCGAACCCGCCACTCAACAAAATATCATTAAGCCCGAACGTATCAGACGCATAAATACTTAACTAATGCTACGGCACACAGGATAACAGATGAAATGTGCCAATAGCTACAGAGTTGCAGTATTCTGAATGGCTAACAATCATTACCTACACATTTTTTTGGACAACCGGGGGCAGCTGGTATCGAACCCTTACATCAGTCGTTATGTTTGGGCAGACAAAGTAGCACGGTGCCACAAGGATTGTATAACCAGTCCCATATTCAGAAGGGGTGTAGCAATCCTATTTGTTTTGCTGCAACCACCTTATACGTTTACTATGTACTGCAGTGTCCCAGGATGTTAGAACTAGCTATCAGGGGCATTGAATGTTGCATGTATCATCAAATAACTTCAGGCACTAACAGGAAAGATTAACATAAATAATGAACACAATACCATTAAACATTCAAACACAATAATTATACCAGGGGGGAGACATCTACATATATTCACAAAATGATGTTTCACAGTTGAAGTTTTCAAACAAACATCATTAAAATAAAACAAATTTCAAAAAGGGGGATTAGCAATTGTTATACATCGTTATTACATTGCCCAATTATAAGAGATGGATAATTTTTGGTATTACAAATGGCATAACATAAGCCCAATGAATTGCCATATTGATCAGGCATAACAGTATAACAAAACACACCATTGAGAAATGCTGCAAGCTAATGAGGATTATTCGTTAGCACAGGTGTTCAAAAGTAACAGATTTTCATCATTACAGGTCGAGTAGGGAAACTTGTCTCCTAATTTCCTCCTGCTCGTTAAGTCCTTTTAATACAGTATCAAGGGAGTATATCCATCTGCATTCTCTCCGACTTAGGCAAGAGCCCAGATCGCCGCCTCGGGGATTCGGCATAACCTTTTCAATGACCCATCACTTAAGGGGGTCAGCAACATGTTCACATTTCACAAAATGGTCGACGAGTGGGGCACCCTGTACCTTGCAGAGAATGTGGCTGCAGTGTTGCAGTATGCGACATTTTATCTTTTGAATTGTCTGCCCAATGTACATGAAGCCACATGGGCAGACGATGGCGTAAACCACTGCCGATTTATTACAGTTGCTGAATTGTCTAAGGTTATATGACTGATTGTTATATGAAAACACAGTCAACTCCTTCGTCATTGAGCAGGCTTTGCATGACCCGCATTTTCTATGTCCTAGCACCGGCGGGAGCCCCCACAAGGTACTTTGTTTGACAGCCCCTACCACTGGGAGTAATGATTTAACCAACATATCTCTGATGTTCATACCCTTTCTGAACGCATGTAGGGGAGGAGGTATATTGCCCAACTCATCTTTCACCAAGTGCCAATGGTGGTTAATTACCTTTTTTATGGCATTACTTTTGGTATTAAAAGTTGTTACGCATATCAACCGACCTTCACTGGTGGATTTTTCTTTAGGAATCAATAAATGTTCCCTATGATTATGCCACGCTCGTTTCCTGGCTTTTTTCAAGAGTCTGGTCAGGTATCCTCGTTCGCTAAGTCGGGCCATCAAAAGGGCTGATTCATCAAAATAATCCACTTTTTTGGTGCAAGTCCTCCGCAACCTCAGGAATTGCCCAAAAGGCAGACTGTCCCTGAGATTGCGGGGATGGTGACTCATGTACCGCAACAGTGTGTTGCGCTCGCTCGTTTTGCGATATAGACTAGTATATAGCCTTCCACCTTCATGTTTAATGGTAATATCTAGGAAACTTATTGACTCATTATCCGCTTCTAGAGTAAATTTAATGTCCTATGAGTGGTTGTTCAACCATTTATGGAATGAGTTCAATAGTTCCTTACTTCCAATCCAGAAAAGCAGGACATCGTCGATATAGCGTGTCCACAGGGATATATGAGTCACAAAAGGATTGTCTTGATTGAGTATGTGTAGTTGTTCATATTCACTCATATATATAATTGCCAGATTGGGGGCAAAGCTTGCCCCCATTGCCACGTCTTTAGTTTGAATATAGTACCTGTCCAAAAATACAAAGAAATTCTTTGTCATTGCAATTGTTAATAGTTGCACTATAAACTCCGTGGGTACTCTATGTGGAGCTGGCCTATGATCTAATACATTTCTGATGCAGGATAATGCGCAGTTCTGAGGGATATTAGTGTACAAGACCGTGATGTCCATTGTGGCCAACAGGCCAGTCGTCGGATCATGTGAGCGTCCATCAACCAACTTAATGGCTTGCATTGTATGCTTTAAATAAGTAGGTGTGGCCATGGCAATAGGCTTTAAAAAAGCATCTATGTACTTACACAGCGGTTCTAACAAAGATCCGCACCCAGATATAATCGGCCTCCCTGGTGGATCCACCATCCTATTGTGGATCTTGGGGAGGGTGTAAATTGTAGGCATCCCCAGATGCTTCTTATTCAAGAAATAATACTCGTGTTGATTGATGTAGCCATTGCCCATAGCCTCCACAGTAACCTGTTTAATGGTTTCCGCAATCTCTTTGGTGGGGTCATTTTTAAGAAGCACATAATTACCCTCAACTGCGATTGAGATAGAATCTCTGATTTGTATTTCTCCGTGCTTTGCACCACTATGTCGCCGCCTTTGTCCGCGGGCTTGATAGTGATACCAACGTTGTCCTGCAGCAACTTCAAGCCCTGTTTCTCCTCTTTGCTTATATTGAACGGAATGTATTGACGTTTGTTCAGTATAGCATCTACATCTCACAACACCACTTGCTCATAGGCCAATAATTTATGGGCCATCTGGTGCGTTGGCGGATTAAATCTAGATGGAGGTCTAAGTCCACTAGCAGCAAAAACTGGGTTATGCGGAGTATTTTGAAAGTGATATTTTAATCTAACTTTCCGAAAGAATTGATGTAGTTCGATTTTCAAATTGAAATTGTTCAGGGCGATGTAGGGACAAAAGAGAGGTCCTTAGACAGCACTTGTTGTTCATTGGCTGTCAAGACATAATCCGAGAGATTCACTATTGGATTATCAGGCTCATATACAACCATCTGTAGTGTTGGCAGCAGCCCCCCCCCTGTTTATGTTGAGTACTAAAGCCGGCATACCATCCAGGAAGATAATACCTCACACAAACCTTGTCTCTTCCAATGCATTATTTACCTTCTGAGAATTTAACGTACTGTTAGGTAATCATCACATTTGACATTGTCTTAACTGAGTTGTATAAATGATTGAGTGTAAAACAACCAATTTAAAAGGTGCACAGCTTACAGTTCATGTATACAAGAGGGCATTACAGGATCCAAATGACAGAAGCTATGTAAATCATAAATTCTGTACTCTGGATTAAAATTAGGTCTTAATAGCAGTTAGACACACACCTGAATTTTCCTCACATGGTTCAGACTCTTACGTGAATGCTCTCATACACCTATTTAAAGACTGCTCTGGAAATAACATAAAGGAGTTTATTGAAGTGATGGTCCTCTCAAATCAAGTACACTCAATGGTCTAAAAGAATGAAAATGTTGCATCCATATACTGTCACTTAGTATCCTGGGTGAACCTTGTTTGTCTTGCGGTTCAAGTGCTACATAAATACTCAGTAGGCATTTGCCAGGGATTTGGTAGAAACAAAATGTCTTGTAGGAACAATGAAGATAGACCTGTGCCGCAGATACATGCTCTGTACTAGCAACATTTGCACCCTGCCTTTGGATATGAGAGCACATATCATGTATTATTTTAATGGCGACCACCACTCTAGTATAATACGCAAAATTATACATATTACCCGAAGAAAAAAGACCACTATTTTGCCCACCACACCAGACACAGCATCTCACTTCTAATGAGTTATTTATTTGACCTTATCACCTAGGAGACCCATCTTCTGAATGGAAGGTATTTTCTTAATGGCATATTGTACAATAATTCAATCAAAAGGTGGCCTGCTAGGTTCGCAGGTCAGCGGGTTGCACAGCCGTATGCACATTTGTATCTTGGAATAATACAATTTCACCAGTGTAATCCATTTTAATCCATTTTATTTTGCTGTGTAACATTGTGCCTGCATATCTTTCCATAGGAGTGAGATAGAAAATTGGAGTCTGGTATAACTGAACTCAGAATGTAATATCACACCATTTAGTAAGGATGTTGTTTAAATTCTGCGTTCGAAAAAAAGCCCTTTTGAAAGTGGCTATTTTCTTGTTCAACCTTTCTGTGTGCCTCTGCCTGGTTGTGGATTAAGTGTCTGGCTTTGGAGTGGCAAGAGCTGGGGTGGCTCCAGGAGTCTGGGTGAGTCAGCCTGAGCTAAATAGGACAACCTGCATTTGGTGTGGTGGGAGGAGTAGTATCTGTCCGTGACTAGGGCTGAGCCTGCCTTCCACAAAAGACTCAAAGAATCAAAAAAGGGTCTTGACTCCTAGCTCAGCAAGGCTGAGTCCAACCAATATAATATATCAAAACAAGAGCCAATGCTGAGAGCAACTTTTTTTGTCAACCAATAATTTCCCAAAATAGTTGTTTTGAATAAAACAAAAACAACCTGCTTGTAATATAGCACCATGCGAGATTTATTCTCTTTTGTAAACTTTTTTACCTTTTTTCAGCACACTTATTTTTAGTGCATGGAAATACAAAGAATTTTATGTACAATATATACAAACATAAGCATAAATCACAAAAAACATTTACAAATTTCATACACACTTGGCCATGCATTCATACCAAAAACATTCACACCAATGGAAAAAGCAAAAAAACAATGGGCCCGATTCACAGAATGAACTTAAGACTCAATCCTAAACTTACTACTATTTTGGTATTCACAGAATGCACTTACTACTTTTGGCATTCACAGAATGAACTTACTACTTTTGGTATTCACAGAAGTTAGGATTTTGTCTTAAGTCTGTCTTAAGTTTGTCTTAAGACAAACTTAAGACAAAATCCTAACTTCTGTGAATACCAAAAGTAGTAAGTTCATTCTGTTAATGCCAAAAGTAGTAAGTGCTTTCTGTGAATACCAAAATAGTAGTAAGTTTAGGATTGAGTCTTAAGTTCATTCTGTGAATCGGGCCCATCAAGTCCACGTATCGGTAACACATTAATGGAAATACAATCCTTTCGTGATGCTTTGATTTCTAAAGTCTGTGCATGTAAAATTAAATTAAATTAAATTAAATTGTGTGTCTTGTAAAGCGCACTGCTACCCGCACCGCAGGCCTCGTAGCGCTATAGACCGCTGGGGAACCCGTCCTGGCTTTCCCTGTGAGATGGTCCCTCCTGGGAGTCTCCAAGGTGAAACCAGGCATCCCCGGCGTTTGTGAGGGGCCGTTGTGGAGATGAGGCAAGCTTAATGCCCAGAGTTGCCGAGTGTGATCCCTGGTTAGAGTAGGCACCGAGGCGAGAATTATCGAGTCCGTTGATCCTGGTCCAAGACCCTGCCGCGTCGGGAATCGAACCCTTGTCCCAGGCCGTTCTCTGCTTTCGGGTCTGCTGCCTCTAACCAGTGAGCCACACCACTCCACTCCATAGTTCAACAGAGTATCTCTTCTGACAGATGTCAAGAGCTGTTTTAAGACACTAATAGTAGACCAGATACGGGACAAGGCTGGTCGACGCGTTTCAAACCCCTATATGTTGGTGGGGTTCTCCTCAGGACCGGAAGGGTTCTGAAAAATAACAAAGGCTTGCTTAGGATTTCTTGCTAAAAAGTGATTGAAGACAGGCTCCAGACAAACAACTGCCGCTCCCTACCTTATGGTGACTGCTGATTCATCGCTACCAATGTTTGGAAAAGTAGGTTCCCAATAACGGAGTAAATTTGTGTTTCCCACAGAAGGAGTGCTCACAGGGACTGTGAAGAGAAAAAACACAGACACGCGCTGTATTTAATCATGCATACCGCACTCATTCTCGTGGCCCTAACTAAGAGGTATCGCGCTTACCCGCTAATGAATTAGCTTCTGGCTCGCTAAAATCTCCTCGTTTTATCCAGGCGGCCGCTCCTTCGCTGAAAAATAAACGGGGGAGAGTCTAAGATCGTTGTGCAATTCCGACGTATTCAAGGTGTGAGTCAAATTGAAATAATACACACCGATAAGAGAAAAGGCGTCCGTCCTCTTCTCAGGTAAAGACGAATGATTCAGCTGAGCTGGTAGTGCTACCACGACAAGTACTTCCTGGCTACGAATGTATTCCCGGTGGTTCTGGGAATTGTAGTCCGATATCTGAGAGCAGAACAGATCGGTGAAGGAAACAGTGGACTGGATGGCAATCCAATCTGGCAAATGGACGAAACAATGTTGGAAATTTAAACGCTAGGTTTATATATTTCAGAAATTTCGTTTAGACCCCGTATTGCTGTGTTAAATTTCATTATTAGCATCGCCTCGCGCTGGGCTAATCTGGCATCCAGATCGCCGCCTCTTGGGTCTCTTTCGATTTTAGATAACACTGTCCATTTAAAATCAGTTTTAACATGTTTACATTTTGTCCAATGATTGACTAATGGGGCATTTTCAACTCCTCTGCGGATTCGCGATTTATGTTGCGTAATCCGATTTCTGACTTCTTGTGTAGTTTTACCAATGTACACCAAAGGGCACGGACAGATGATCACGTACACGACATTTTTAGTTTTACAATTCGTAAAACAGTCATGTTTCCAATGGATGTTTTCAAACGTGAATACAGAGTCTTCTATAGTTTCAATACAACAAGTACATGTTCCACATTTGTGGTGTCCTTTAGGTGGAGGTAATCCAAACAAGCTTTGCAATGTTGGAGCCTTAACCATTGGTAGAGCAGCTCTCACAATGTGGTTGGCCACGCTCTTCTCTTTTTTGTATGCAAAAAGTGGTGGTATAGTGAAATCCTCATGGAGGTTTTTAAGTAAATGCCAATTGGACATTATGAGTTTCTTGTATTGGTTTGCCGCTGGACAGAAAGTGGTGACACACACCATCCTTTTTAAATCCTGTTTAGTTTTCTTCTCAAGTAAAGTCTCTCGTGGAGTCCACCAAGCTCGTTTTAGGGAGTTTTTCAATAATTTTTTAGGGTAACCTCTTTGAATGAGACGATTTCTTAAGTGGTCAGCGTGTTTGAAATATTCCTCTTTTTCTGAACAATTTTGACGAATCCTTAGGAATTGCCCATATGGTAGATTTTGTTTCAGACTGCGGGGATGGTTGCTGTTGAAATGCAATGCTTTATTCCTATCTGAGGGTTTACGAAATAAGGTTGTACTTAGACCTTCCTCAAAGGGTTCTACTTTCACGTCTAAAAAAGTGATAGATTCATTGGATGCTGTGACTGAGAACTTGATGTCACATGTTCTCGAATTCAACCAACCAACAAATTTGTCCAAGTCTTCATGTCCTCCTGTCCAAATGAGGAACACGTCGTCTATGTACCGCATATAGTTGGAAATGCAATGGCCATAGGTGTTCTCGTTATAAATGAATTTTTCTTCAAATAGTCCCATGAACATTATGGCTAACTCTGGAGCAAAGGGGCATCCCATCGCTACCCCCTTTATCTGGTAGAAAAACTCTGCGTCAAAAGTGAAAAAGTTTTTTTGTAGTGCAAAGCGAGCGAGGTCAAGAATGAAATCAGTGGGGACTCTCACTGGCCTTTCTCTTTTTTCCAAAAACACAGTCAAAGTTTCCAGTGCTTGTTCTTGCGGGATTTGGGTGTATAAAGACACCACATCCAATGTAACAAGAAGCTGTCTGTTATGGTCAAAGTTGATGGTGGATATTCGGTTTAGAAAAGCAGTTGTGTCTTGAAGGTGAGCTGGAATCGTCTGGATGAAGGGTTTCAAGAAGAAATCGATGTATTTTGCTTTTGGTTCAAACAGTGAATCGCATCCCGAAATTTTGGGACGGCCTGGAGGGTTGTTTTCATCCTTATGCAATTTGGGGAGCACATAGAACACCGGTGTTCTAGGATTCTTATTTTGTAAGAATAATAGTTCTTTTGGTCCTACATAGCCTTGATCAAAGCCTCTTTGGATTACCTCGAACAACTGATTTCTTATTTCTGATGTAGGGTCTTTACCAATGCGTCTATAGCAATTCTGGTCATCAAGCTGGCGGTGTACCTCTTGTTTGTACTTGTTGATATCCCAAATTACCACGGCTCCGCCTTTATCGGCCTGCTTGACTACAATGGTGTTATCATTTTTCACAGTTACCAAGGCATCTTTCTCCGCTTTGCATAGATTGTATTTAACAAATGTTTTCTTCTTTTCAATAGAGGATATTCCAGATAGAACAGTGCGTTCGAACGTTGTGACCTCTTTGGGCACTTTGGGTCCTTTTGGACAGAAGGCCGATTTTCTTTTTAAACCTGTCGTTTCCTCTTGTGGGTTAGCTATTTAATCCTGGAAAAATGTTTTAAGACGAATCTTCCGGCAAAATTCTAATGTCTCAAGTTTCATTTTGACAAAATCCGTTGGTCTAGATGGTACGAAATTGAGTCCTTTAGTCAGAACAGAGGTTTCAGCTGATGTAAGCGTCCTGTCCGATAGATTATAAATTGGTGATTTGTCTAATTCTTGTAGAATTTTTGACGTGTCCTCATTTCCCATGGTTGGGTATAGCGTACTCGGCCTCTGGTTTTTTGTTGGCCCCGTCCTAAAAAAGGTTGCTGGTTTTGTGGTTGTTGATGATATTGGTCCGATCGGTTTCCTGTTCTATTTTGGGGTGGTCGGTTAGTGTTGTCTGATTCACTTCCTGACGATGAAGTTGTATCTGAGAAAGTCAAGAATTTACGACGTGATCGCCCCTGAAACACAAATTTACTCCGTTATTGGGAACCTACTTTTCCAAACATTGGTAGCGATGAATCAGCAGTCACCCTAAGGTAGGGAGCGGCAGTTGTTTGTCTGGAGCCTGTCTTCAATCACTTTTTAGCAAGAAATCCTAAGCAAGCCTTTGTTATTTTTCAGAACCCTTCCGGTCCTGAGGAGAACCCCACCAACATACAGGGGTTTGAAACGCGTCGACCAGCCTTGTCCCGTATCTGGTCTACTATTAGTGTCTTAAAACAGCTTTTGACATCTGTCACAAGAGATACTCTGTTGAACTATGACATGCACAGACTTTAGAAATCAAAGAATCACGAAAGGATTGTATTTCCATTAATGTGTTACCGATACGTGGACTTATTGTTTTTTTGCTTTTTCCATTGGTGTGAATGTTTTTGGTATGAATGCATGGCCAAGTGTGTATGAAATTTGTAAATGTTTTTTGTGATTTATGCTTATGTTTGTATATATTGTACATAAAATTCTTTGTATTTCCATGCACTAAAAATAAGTGTGGTGAAAAAAGGTAAAAAAGTTTACAAAAGAGAATAAATCTCGCATGGTGCTATATTACAAGCAGGTTGTTTTTGTTTTATTCAAAACAACTATTTTGGGAAATTATTGGTTGACAAAAAAAGTTGCTCTCAGCATTGGCTCTTGTTTTGATATATTCCACAAAAGACTGGCTCCACCTCCTGCGGTGCATCTGAAGACCCTGGCCCACATTCGCAAAGAAAGAAGTTGTGCACTGGCAGAGTGCACCCAGAACTGGTTTAGACTGGGTCCAAACCCCCAGACACATAGAGAACAAAGACTTTAGGGGTACAAAAATGTGAGCTGAAACCTCTGTAATTTAGACTACTTCATGATCAAGAGGACCTGTTGCAAAAGAAGACAGCTGAAGAGACTGGGGAGAAGTACTGCCCTTGCTGTGTGTCTGGGGCTGGCCTGCAGTTTGCTGTTCTGATAAGAAGAGGGCAAGGGACTTTGCTGTGTGCTGTGTCCCCCTGCTTGAGAAAGAGGACTTTGCTGTGTGCTGTGTCCTGAAGTGAAACGTCTCAAGGGCCTGAGGAGAGCTGGCCTCCTGTTGAGGTAACATATCAAAGGTTGCCTCTGAGAAGCTGTAAGCGTGTGTCTGCATACAGCTGGGACTTCATGTGCCACGCTTATAGCCAACACCAACGCTGTGACTGCACTCAGCCCTGCTGGGACCGTGGCCTTTGTGAAACCAGCGTGATCACCCAAGTACTACTCGGGGTGTGTCACTCCCGCCGGCACGAGTCAACTCAGATCGCTATCGAGAGGAAGGGAGCAGCACCGATGTGTGCGTGTGACAGAGCGACGTCCTGCCTGCATTGAGCCCATTGCAAAGCCTGCCATGTTTAGTTGGCAGCTACGTGCCCAAGTTTGCTGACGCTGAAAGGGAAAGCCACACTAGCACCCACGCCGCTGTGAGGCATTGCCTAGCAACCAGTATGCTCCTGCCCTGTTCTATTCCAGCTGGTGGAGCCGTCCAGCAGGACGTCGTCAGAGAGGACGCGAGAAAAGCAACCCCCCAGGTAACGTTCATAGTTTAATCTGAACGGCTGCGAGTGGCGCTGCCTGGGGCGGGTCGTGGGTCTGCAGGGGGCTGTTCCTGCTAGCAGAGCTCCTCTCCTAGGGAGATCAACAACCTGAGGGGATAGGCGGGACCTGGGGCCATATCTCCGCTATTACATCCCGACGAGTAAACATCTGGGGGCAGCCTGTCATAGCCCTTCATGACAGAGTCAGTTTAAAAATTAGGAGAGTGGTTTTCTTTGTTTTAAGAACAAGAAGGGCACCGCGCTTCGGTGTCAAGTGACCTGGGCAAATAATGATACGTTCACCATGGAAAATACAGTCTCTGCACGTGCCTTATTTTAGTTTTGAGACTGTTTTTGATCCCTTGTCATTGGCCTACATGAATACTGTAACTACCAGATGGTTTTTGATAATACTTGCAGAATACAGAATCTACAAGTTGGTTTTAAACCAGAACCTTCCAAAGAACATTTGAAAGAAAATCTTAATTGTGTATGTTGGAGTTTCGTCATCTTGGTCTTGCATAACTTTGATAAAAATACTTTATTTTTCTAAAACCTGTGTGGTGTCCATTTGTGGTGTTTCACTGTGTTACTGTGAGTGTTGGTACAAATACTTTACACATTGCCTTGGGGATAAGCCTGTCTGCTCGTGCCGAGCTACCAAGGGGGTGAGCAGGGGTTATCTACAGTGTGTTTCCCCCTTACCCTAACTAGAAGCAAGGGTCCCTATTTGGTCAAAGGTACCTACCTCTGCCAACTAGAGACCCCCCTTTCTAACACCGTCACCCCAGCTCATGCTCAGTATCAGAGTCTGAGGGGGAATCAAACTCCTATGGGGCGTGGTCTGACAGGAGGAGAAAGAGGACCTATTGGTTGCAACCCCCAGGTTCAGTGGGGTCTAAAGGCAGAGTTTGAGCATTGTCCATAAACACCTGCTTCAATCTGTCAAAAGCATCGAGGTCAACGCTGGACACAGGACCCCTCTTACATTTGCCGTGCAGTGCTGATAGGGTGAGCTTTCCCAGAGGTAAAAGGTTCATAAGCCCAGGGGTCTTTCCTCCAATGGGAGGGGTCTGAAACAATGTTCTGCATATTGTAGAAACGTCCTCCTCAGGGTGGGCCCCGCCTGTAGGACTGCTTAAGACATGGAGGCATCCACAACCTCACAGATGAGATCATCAATGGGGATGTATGTCAAAATATCCTTCTTCTGGTAAGTCTCCTCCACATCACTCATTATTGGGGAATAGTTATCTATAAGTAGGCAATAGGGCAGTCAATGGTATAAAGGGTGGGACCACCATCCAGTCAATGAGAGGTGAATAAGTCGGGTTTTCACAGCAGAGTTTTGCAGCCCAGGAGGCCGATGACAGGGTTGTTAAACCCTGCAGGACACCACAAACTCCTCCTAATCAATGGGGTAATGGGCATGCCTGGGTGGTGTCCCAATAAACACTGTGATCAAGTGTGCTAAGTCCTAACAATACAGAACATTCCTGAGTCCTTTTGGCACTACAAGCGCTCATGATTTCAGGCAATTAAGGTGCGTGCCAGCATGGGGCACTGAGATGCGCTAGATAGAATGCAGCTTCCTCTAGTGGCCGGTGGGCCAAAAAGCATTGCCCCAGGCGCTGAAAGAAAAATCACACACAGCTGCCGCAATGGAGCAACAAGCATTCCAACAGCCATGCAATATTGGCAAAGACAAACAGTGTAGAAAAACCATCAAACTCACAGTTCAACATATAATCAGTCAGAAAAATAATGCCACTGATAGAGCGCTTACAGCACTCTAAATTGTATGGGTTCACTATACTCATGGTTTAAACGCACTCACATGTATTTTCATCATTTCCAGTGTTTCACGATTATTAAGATGCATTCATTCGAGGTATATTAGCATTGAAATGTAGGGGCCGATTCACAGAACTAACTTAAGACAAAATCCTCAAAGTACTACTTTTGGTATTCACAGAAGTTAGGATTTTGTCTTAAGACAGAATTAAGACAGACTTAAGACAGACTTAAGTTAGGATTTTGTCTGTAAAATTCGATCCAACGAGTCCTCAAGGGTTTCGAGGTATTCTGTGGAAACCATGGCCTTGAGATTCAAGTTCAAGTTCAAGTTCATACATTTATAAAGCGCACTACTCACCCAGAGGGTCTCAAGGCGCTAGAGGGAGGGGTTCATTGTTTATCGAATAGCCAAGTTTTCAGTTCTTTTCTGAAGGAGATGTGATTCTGAGTAAGGCGGAGGTGGGTGGGGAGTGAGTTCCATGTCTTGGCAGCCAGGAAGGAGAAGGATCTGCCACCCATGGTGGTTTTTCGGATGCGCGGGACTGCGGCGAGGGCTTGGATGGATGATCTAAGTTGGCGGGTGGGATAGTAGAAGGACAATCGGGAGTTGAGGCATTCTGGTCCAAGATTATAAAGGGCCTTGTGTGCGTGGGTAAGAAGGCGGAAAGTAATTCTTTTGTTGACGGGAAGCCAGTGGAGGTTTTTTAAGTGACCGGTGATGTGCTCTTGGCGCGGGATGTCTAATATGAGTCTCGCTGATGCGTTTTGGATGCGCTGGAGCTTTTTCTGCAATTTTGTTGTAATTCCGGCATAGAGAGTGTTGCCATAGTCCAGTCGACTCGTGACCAGTGCATGGGTGACAGTCTTTCTTGTTTCGAGGGGGATCCAGCGGAAGATCTTTTTGAGAATGCGAAGGACGTTGAAGCAGGAGGACGATACGGCGTTGACTTGTCTGGACATTGAGAGAGAGGAGTCTAGAATGAAGCCAAGGTTACGTGCATGGTCAGTGGGTGTGGGCGCTGATCCCAAAGCGGAAGGCCACCAAGAGTCGTCCCAAGCTGAGGGGGAGGATCCAAGGATCAGTACCTCAGTTTTGTCTGAGTTGAGTTTTAAGCGGCTCTGTTTCATCCATTCGGCTACTTCTTTCATACCTTCGTGAAGGTTGTCTTTGGCGGTGTTGGGGTCTTTGGTGAGGGAAAGTACCAGCTGGGTGTCGTCGGCGTAGGAGATGATGTTGAGATTGTGTCGACGTGCGATGGAGGCGAGGGGACTCATGTAGACGTTGAAGAGGGTGGGACTGAGTGAGGAGCCTTGAGGTACGCCGCAGATGACTTCGGTGGGCTCTGAGTAGAAAGGGGGGAGTCGGACTCTCTGTGTTCTCCCGGCTAGGAACGAGATGATCCAGTCCAAGGCTTTTCCTTGTATGCCGATGTTGTTGAGGCGTTGTATGAGGGTGTTGTGACAGACAGTGTCGAAGGCGGCGGAGAGGTCGAGAAGAATGAGGGCCACTGTTTCACCGTTGTCCAGGAGTGCTCGAATGTCGTCGGTCGCCGCAATGAGGGCGGTCTCGGTGCTGTGTTTGGCTCGAAAGCCGTTCTGTGAGGGATCCAGGGAGTTGTTGGATTCAAGGAATGCTGCGAGTTGGCTGTTGACGGCTTTCTCGATGACTTTGGCCGGGAAAGGGAGGAGGGAGATGGGTCGGTAGTTTTTCAGTTCGGAGGGGTCTGCTGTTGGTTTTTTCAGAAGGGCGTTGAGTTCGGCGTGTTTCCATATTTCTGGAAAGGTGGCTGAGTTGAAGGAGCAGTTGATGACATCGCGGAGTTGGGGAGCGATTATGGAGTCAGCTTTGTTGAAGATGAAGTGGGGGCAGGGGTCAGAAGGTGAGCCAGAGTGGATTGAGTTCATGAGGCGAATGGTGTCTTCAATGGTGATTGGGTTCCAGGAATTGAGGTAGTTAGTTGGAGGGGTGGGATCAGAAGGGGGTGGGGTAAGTTGGTCATTGGGAGTGTTCTTGAAGCTGTTGTGGATGTCGGCGATTTTGTTGTAGAAGAAGGAGCATAGCGCATTGCAGAGGTCTTGGGAGTTAGTGATGTCGTTGGATGCTGCGGGAGGGTTGGTGAATTCTTTGACGATATTGAAGAGTTCCTTGCTGTTATGAGAGTTGTTGTCGAGGCGGTCCTTAAATGCTGATTTCTTGGCGGATCGAATCAGTTGGTGGTGTTTGCGTGTGGCCGTCTTGAGGGAGGTCATGTTGTCTGAGGTTGGTTCTTTTCTCCAATTCTTCTCCAGGGTGCGGCAGGTCTTCTTGGATTTTTTAAGGTCATCATTGAACCAGGGAGCATTTTTGCTGAATGATTTCAACTGGTGTTTCTTCAGGGGTGCTAGTTCGTCCGCACTGTGTGTAATCCATTGCCTGAGGTTTGTGGCCGCTTGGTCTGGGTCCGTTGTTAGGGTGGGAGTGTTTTGGCTGGGGGATGTGAGGAGTTGGTCGGTGGTGACCAACCACCGACAGATTAATGCTCTCAAGACCAAATATATGATCTTTAATCCCCCATCAAAAACACGCCCTAACCCATGCATCGGTGGAAATAGGCTGGAGAGGGTTCGAACCTTTGAATACCTAGGGGTGACTCTAAATGAGCATATGTCTTGGGGACATCATCAAACAAAAACACAACTTAAACTGGCCCAACTGGCGGGAGGAGTTATTACCCTTATAAATAAAAACAAATCTACCATCAAGGCAATCGGACCGCCGCTAGAGATATATAGAGTGCAGGCCAGGGGAGCGGTCATGTATGGTAGTGAACTCTGGGGCCATATGTGTAAACGTAAGTTGGTGGTAACGGAGAACAAATTTATCAGGCAGCTTTTATCTCTCCCCCCTAGTACCCCCCTTTTGCCGTTGAGGCTTGATTTGGGATTACGGCCACTTGATGAAGACTTGGGAGTTAGGCCCCTAATCTTCTGGTGTAGAGTTTGGACCACACCAGAGCTGGTAAACTACAGGTCTGAGCTGCAGAAAATTGTGAACTACTCGATTGTGGGGAATATACCCTGGTTTCAGCGCTTAAAAAGCGAGTTTTTGCGTTTGGGACTAGCCAACCTGTGGTTTGATCCTGCGACTGCTTGCTCCACGGTTTCTCGGAAGCAGTTACTTTCACTGTACCATGAAAGCAAATTTGTTGCACAAAGACTGGGCACACGGTCTGGTACCCTGACCGACTCCTTCCTAAAGACCAAGGATACTTATCAGCTGGAGGGAATCCTAGATGTTATATTTCCAACTAATACTAGGAAACTGTACCTACAGTGGAGGTACGGAAGTTTACCAATCCGAGCCTTCACTAGCAAGTGGACTGAGCCCTCCCTGAGTCACTGCCCCGGGTGTAATTATGACCAGGAAACTGAGTTGCACATACTGTTTTTCTGTCAAACTTATGCGCAGGCTAGAAGGCAGTGGATAGTTCCGGCCTGCAAAAATCTGGGCTTTACCCACTGCCTGCAGGCATATAGGGTTCTCAAAACGGACCTCTCTGGCATGATAGTGTTTGCGGTAGCCAAATACCTGGAAACCTTCTGGCAGAAGAGAAGACGTTTACTATCAAGGGTTGCAGAATAATTGTATAATTTTAAACATTATCAGCATGTAATTATCTTTTTAACAATTTTATTGTTCCTATGGACTAATTACAGCTCCCTTTATGATGATATGTATTAAGGAATCATGCTACTGTTTCTAAAAATCTCTGATTAATTGTCCAGGATGTAACTAATTGTTTTATCTTTATAACTGTTGTGTTTTATCTTTTATGGCAAATGAAGCCGAAATAAAGATGTTGATGATGATGATGATGATTCAGTTAGGCATCCTAGTCTGTGGGAGGTCCTTGAGAAGGTAGGGGTTGACCCCCAGATTATAGTTTCTCTAAAACGGCTGTATAATGGAGCTACCGCAAGTGTTCGGTACGGTTTGAGGGGTGAATGAACTCCGCAGTTTCCCATTAGTAGAGGGGTCAGGCAAGGCTGTGTGCTGGCCCCTTTTCTTTGTAACCTTTACATTAACGGACTGGGTGATGCTCTACTCTTGAAAGATAAAGATTTTCCCCAAGCTGGAGGGCGGTTTATACCCGCCCTTCTTTATGCGGATGATGCTGTGTTAATGGCATGTTCTTAAAATGGCCTCCAGAGAGCTCTGGATGGGTTCGGAGATTTCATGAAGGACTTAGGTTTAAACACATGGGGGCAGATTTATGAGGCCCTTGCGCCACGTTTACTCCGCTGCTGCGTCACGCAAGGCGGCGTAAACGTGGCGCATCCCTACGAACGATTTACAACGTGACGCATCTAGGCAGATGCGTCACGTTGTAAAGACCTGCGCCGCTTGTGGGCGTTCCGGCGCAGGGTGGGCGTTCCGGGGTAGGTGCGCCTCGCAAAAGTGGCTGAGTGAAATCTATAAGATTTCACTCAGTCACTTTCAGGCCAATGCTGCGTCAAAAGCCTGCGCCTGCTTGAAGCAGGCGTAGGTCTTGATGCAGCATTGGTCAGATAGGGCACCCCCGAGCCTTGCTGGAGCTGCGTCGCGCTTGCGACGCAACTCCAGCAATGCGCCGCCTTTACGGCACAGATGCGTCACGCATCTGTGCCGTTTTTGCCCCATGGTGCGCCGCATTGTAAATGCGGCGCACCATGGGTGGCGGAGCTGTGGCGCACTGTGGCGCACATTAACTGGCGCATCCCTGGGGATGCACCAGTTAACATAAATCTGCCCCTAACATCTCAAAGAAGTTTGTCATGAGATGTAGACAAGGGACCCAACGGACGCGGGAAATGTTTGTAGATGGTGAAAAGTTAGAAACTGCTAGAAATTTTTCCTACTTGGAAGTATTATCTAATCAGCGTGATCTATGAGCACAAACTATTTCCTCAAAAAAAAATGACTCTCATTAGATCAATAGCAGCTTTGACGAACTTTGCAATAAAGCTAGGTATGAAACCTCCCACAGAACTCTGGGAAATATATAAGACCAAATGCGTTAGAATGGCAATTTATAGGGCAGGGGTCTGGGGGTTCACAAATGCTATCCCACTACAAACGGTTGAAAACTCATTTCTTAGGTACATTCTTTCTGTTCCCCGAGTACCTCCTCATATGTTTGCCATGAGGAGTAGGACCTCCATTATATTGTTGATCTTATAAAATTCGAACCAATACTCTTGTAGAGTTTGGTGTGAAGATCAGACCAAGTTCAACAGAGAGATCCTGAAAGATACTTTGAGATTGGAGGGGGCTCTAACGATCCCTTGGATTTGCTTTGTTCATGATTTCATGAACGACCTGGGCCATCCAGAATAATTTTCAAATCTGATCTCATTGTTGGAGATCCCTAGAAAGATTCTTAGTAAAGAGGGCCTCCATCTATTGGATTCGATCAGAATGGCAGAAGACATTTCTAAAGTTAGTGTAAGGCAACATCAATCGTTAGGAACAACTTTGGGGATGGAGCCCTACCTATCTTTTGTACCCGGGACGTTCAATAGGTTTGTTTTAACCAGTTCAGACTGGGAATTTTACACAGATTAGTGTCTATAACGAAAATGAACGATTGGTTCCATGATCTGTTACCCTGTCCTTGTGATAATACCTCAGAGCAATCCACCATCCACTTAGTTCTGTTTTGTACATTTATGCTGAGCCAAAGAAAGTTTGGATTATTTATTCTTTTTAAACCAGGGGCTCAGGCAGTGTCGCCCCGCTATGTACTTACTCCAGCTACTTGAAAATGAGCATGTAGCGTAGAAAATAGCTATGTTTTCAAAGAGAGTGCTTCAATATAGGAAATGTTGTACAATTACTGAGCTGTAGTTGGAGTAACTTGTATTATATCAATTGACCTTTTTTTTAGTTATATTATTGTGTATATATTATGAATGAAAATGTATTTTTATATTTATGTGCTTTGAGGTCTGTTTTAAAAAAGCAGCCGAATAAAGCTTTCCTTGAACAACCTATAATTAAATGAATCCTTTTTATGTTCGAAGACAGTCTGTTCTCACCCTTCTGCAGGTGCAGGAATTCAACCTCGTTATTCTTAGATTTAAGGAGATACCCGAATGTCTTTGAAGAAGGCTGGAAGGCAAAAGAGGGAGGGCGCCTTTCGTGTCTGGCCTATCTGAGAACCAAGACCACTGAACAATGAACAAATTTGATTAGACCTTCTGTGGAATCTTACTGAAAATGTTGCAAATGGAAAACTTTATCTTATGACGTATTGTGGGTTGAACATTGCCTTTTTTTATGATGCGCAGGGACAGATTCAAGAGAATTCTACTTATTTTCGGAGGAGAAGGAGCATCTTAGAGTGAGCTCCATAGCTTTAAACTATCAGACCCTTTTGACGTGAGTAATTCTTAGGAAGTCAACACGTGCTGACACCTTTGGGATAGAGCAGTGTAGGGAAAGATACTTTTCTTTTCTTCTCTAATGAAAAGAGTATTGGACTTAGCATCTATTCTTTGTTGCATTTTGAATTTGGAGTTCATCATATTATGCCTTTTGTGCCAAATTAATTATTTTCGTAGATTCGGCTCTGTATTGATTTTTATATATTTGTGCACTCTGATATTGAGGTGTGTTTATATTCAATTATTTTTGGCCGTATAATAAATCCACAAAACTGAAAGTCGGAGCCTGTGGTCCTTAAAAGCATGACTAAATTGAAAGTATAACCTTGCATTGTTTTGCTCCCCTAAAACACTTTATGCGGCTATAAAAAAGACCATCTGATTTGAATTTAGTAGGGAAGACAAGGAGTATAATTTAGCATAATCACCACCAAAGGCTGGAGGCACTTAACTCAGCTGCGGAGCAGCGAAGAAAGAGTGGGCGGTAACAGCAACATGGATTATCAAGGGGTCATGCCCTCATTTGATTCAACATTGTTTCATTTTTATGGAGTGTTGACTTTTTTCCTGAGGTTTTTGAGAAATTACGTGGTTTTTTTTTGCCGTTCACTGATGGTTATTGTTAATAAAGTGAAGAGAGAATACAGCGTAATCCTCGCCTCCTGCCATGACATAGAATCCCAGTTACTGTCACTCTTGAGGTTGAGGTCTGGGAGAAGGTGGGGCAATGATGGATAAAGGTTAACATAGAATGTCAAGGCATCATGGTTTCTCTGTAAGAAGTTCCCTTCATTGAGAAAGGAATGGACCAAAAAAGCTGGGCCTAGGTGTAATAGGCAGCCTGGCCTCCATCAACGTTTTCAGGGCTACTATAGTGGATTTTGTCATCTCCACAGGCAGTGCAGTTAGTTCACTGTTTATGAAATAAAGTTTTGCAGGTTTCATCAGTGCAGGGGGTGAATAAGTGTTGAGGTTGCAATAATTCCATTCGGTTGTGACCATCTAGCAGGAATTGTGGTCTTGACTGCAGTTCAGTGAAATCTGTGAGCCTCCAATTTAGATGGGATTACTGCTGTGGTGTGGGGAGAATACCGGATTGTCTATTTACTCACAGATAAACTCCATTAACTCATGACTTAATGGTCAGGTAATGTTAGTGCGTGTGTCTGTTTTGTTTACTAATACTGTACAGTATAAGCAGAGTACCTGTGTGATGCTCATATTATAAATATGTTGCCTATGCCACCCCTGTCATCTGTGATTGAATCTTGCATTGATGTGATTATTCTGGGTGTTTGATGGACATCTGCATTGCTCCTTTAATCAGCGGCACCCTTTTCTGTAACACTTGGACTGCTGACGCCTGTGCGGTGCCTGTGTATGTGGGAAGGTTGCCATTATTATTATTATAGGGCATTTGTAGAGCGCCTGGTGACGCCACTGGCGTGTCCCCGCGCTATGATAAGTGAGTGGTTGCTGTCTCCCCCTCCCTCTAAGGCTACCTGCTAAAAAGGTGAGTTTTAAGCTTTTTCCTGAATACGATTTCCGATGGTTCAAGACGCAGTTCTGGTGGTAAGACATTCCAGCATCTGGGGGCTAGATGTCTGAAAGATCTCCCTCCCATTCGTGCCTTCCTTACTCTGGGTACTCTTAGTAGCCCAGTCTGAGAGGACCGTAGGTTGCGAGTGGGCTCATATTGGGTTACCAGACTCTGAAGTGGTACAGGAGCTTTGCCACTCAGAATGCGATGGCATGTTGAGAGGGCCTTGAACTCAACCCTCTTCTCCATAGGAAGCCAATGGAGAGCCTGAAGGGCGGGTTTGGATGGCGACCTCCTGGGGAGCCTGAGCACAAGCCGCGCTGCGGCATTTTGTAGCACCTGGAGGCGACCCATGACCTTGCCCGTGGCCCCCAGATACAGCAGATTCCCATAGTCAAGGCGCGAGGTGACCAGGGCGTGCACCAGGGTCCTTCGAGCAGAAATGGGAAGCAGGTCTAAGACTTTCCTTAAAGCTCTTAGGACACCGAAACACGTCCCCGTCACCCGGCTTACCTGGGGGCCAAAGGCAAGATCTTTATCCAGCCACACGCCAAGGTTCCTGGCCTCTAGGCAAGGAATGGGGACCTCCCCCAAGCAGGGAGGCCACCACGCCGACGACCACGCAGACGGTCCGCCCCCCACCATTAACACCTCGGTCTTGCTACCGTTCAGCTTTAAACAGTTTGCGGACATCCAGGCTGCAATGTCTTGCATGCAGTTCCTGAAGATGTCCGCTGCAAGACCGGGGTCACGCGATAGGGAGACGACCAACTGCGTGTCGTCGGCGTAGGACACTAGGCGAAGGCCGTGTTCCTCCACGATGGCCGCTAGGGGGGAGACGTAGATATTAAATAGGGTTGGGCTCAGGGACGAACCCTGAGGCACGCCCTGGCCCAACTCAATCTCCCTCGAATAGCATTCACCCAGCCTGACCCGGAAGCACCTGTCAGACAGGAAGGACTTGATCCAGCCAAGCGCAGCGCCAGTGACACCACCTATATTCAGACACTGTAGCAAGGTGGCATGTGCTACAGTGTCGAATGCTGCGCTTAGATCGAGCAAGATCAAGGCCATGGTTTGGCCCTCATCCACACCCTGCCGAAGTGCTTCAACCGCCACAAGAAGTGCCGATTCCGTCGAATGACGGGGACGGAAGCCAAATTGCGAGTTGTGGAGTAGCGAGGCCTCCTCTACAAACTGCATGAGTTGCACGTTGGCTATTTTTTCCGCTACTTTAGCCATGTACGGCAGGAGGGAGATGGGGCGGAGGTTGTCAAATTTCTCAAAATTCACATTGGCTTTTTTTGGCAGGGGAAGAACAATTGCTTGCTTCCAAGCTTTGGGGACACTCTGGGACTGAAAGGAGGAATCAAGTAGATGGCGGACATAGGGTTCAAGTACTTGCAGACTGCCCTTGAGTCGACTGGGAGTCGTCGAGTCTCTTGGGGAGCCGGATTTTATTGACCCACAGATACGGATAAGATAGTCTGTAGGCGGGGTGGTAAAGGAGATGAGCTGTCGTTCTCCTTTATTTTTAGCACCCTCCCCACGTGGGAGACAGTTATTAGCCCGCTGAGGAAAGGAATTGTAAATGTTGATGACCTTATTAGCAAAAAACTCTGCAATACGGTCGCAACCCTCCGTAGTGCAGAGCTTCGTGGGCAACACAGCAGGCTTCCCTACAGCAATAGATTTGTAGATTGAGAAGAGTTCTTTGGTGGAATGTTCGGCTTCTTCAATCTTAGTGCAGAAGTACACTGATTTGCCCTTTCGTAGCAACTTATGATAGCTACGCCTACAGTCTATGTACTCTGCTTTGGCGGAGGTGGAATAGACAATCCTCCATTGCCTTTCGGCCCTTTTGCACGCTGCTTTAGCACCCGCATGTCCTCATTGAACCAGGGAGCAGATCTTTGAGCCCGACCCCCCATTTTGGCCGCACCAAGTGGAGCCACCAGGTCCAGGGCCTCCGTAATACGTCGGTCAAGGTTGGAATTAATATCTTCCACGCCCACACCACCGGGATGACCTTTCGCAATTAATGCCGGATTGAATAGTGTTTGGGAGAAAGCTGCCCATCTCCGCCTAGGGTGTTTGTCAGCAGGAGGATCGATCGGAGCAGGTTCCTGACTCCCAATGGTGAATGGAATGAGATGGTGATCCGACCATGGGATGGGGACTGGGGTCTGAGCTTCCACTCGATTCCAGTTTGCGAAAACTGGATCAAGAAGGTGACCCAAGTTATGGGTAGGGTGTTGTACCTTCTGTTCGAACTGCAAGCTAGCCATGCTGCTGTCTGTGCTGTTTCTGCTATGTGTGTGAGGCAATCTTGCCTTTCTCCAACCTGTGCTTTACCTGTCCTAAGTGTGAGGAAAGCTTGCACTACACTTCTCTTTTTGTGCATATCTTTCTGTTATTATGTTAGTTCGTGGCGCGTGGCAATGTTGTGCTTTACTGGTCCAATGTGGACACCACCATGGTCATTTACTAGTCAACATAGAAACAGGCATAGCAATGTGTGCTTAGTTGTGGCAACGTGGAAGCTGGTGGGATAATGCATGCTCTCTGTGCTGTGTTTGTAAACTAGGTTATTGCACTTTTTTGCAACTTGAGGGTAAATCTCCTGCCTGAGCATTCAAACCTTTTAATCTGTGCCACCAACTCTGGCACCAACAGTGTTGATTTTAAAAGAGCAGAAGTAACAGGGACATGTGAGCAGGCAAATATAAAGTGGTCACACAGTTTCTGGAATAGGCGTCTGCTTGTTTTGAACCAACATCAATAGTGATCCATATACTAGTGAATCTCAGAGGAAAACCCTGGCTGATTCTTTGCACCTCAGTGAAATGCTGGATGAGGCGTCCTCATACTCTGCTGATGAACTGACTCACGTTTGAGCTACAAGGGGGAGCAACTCTCAGCATCAGAGATCACTGGCAAGCAACCAAGACCCTCAGTTTTCTTGAACAGAGCCTGTCAAAAGCCATCCTTGAGAGTTTGACTGAAATAACTTTGCAGTAAAAGTGAGTGTAGTTCAGTTTAGGAAAGTTTATACTTGGTGCACTAAAAATTGAACCTTTGCACCTGATTAGCACATACCTGGAAGAACCATCAACTTACTAACTAGTCTGAGTGTTCACTTACTACTCTCTGTGGGCACAAAAAAAACGAGTGAAACCAGCGAATGGGGAACTCCTCTGGCACTTGTAATAAGTTGGTTTATTTTTAAGTAAAAAAGGGAGCAAAATTAGGCGGCAGAGATCATTGGCAAGCTATCAAAATCATTGGTCTTCTTGAAAATACGCCTATGAGAAGCCCCCTTAAGGAGTTTGATTAAGGTGACATTTTAGTAAAACTGGTCATAGACTAGTTTAGGAAAAGATTCACCTTGGTACACAGAAGAACTAAAAATGCACCCATGGGAAAACATGCAGCATTACAAGTATCATTATAATTGAGCAACATTATCAGGGTGGACGGAAGAGCAGTAGAAGAAGCATTCCCATTATTAGGTAATTAATTCGGTGTGTGTGTTTGCATTCATTTATACACATATATGTGCATGTATGTTTTCATGTATATGTATGTATGTATATATGTGTGTTTGTGTGTGTGTGTGTCTGTGTGTGTCTGGGTGTGTGTGTGTGTGTTTGTGTGTGTGTGTGTCTGTCTGTGTGTGTGTGGGTGTGTGTTTGTGTGTGTCTGTGTGTGTGTGTGTGTGTGTGTGTGTGTGTGTGGGTGTTTGTGTGTGTGTGTGTGTGTGTGTGTGGGTCTGTGTGTGTGCGTGTGTGTGCGGCTGTGTGTGTGTGTGTGTGTGTGTGTGTGGCCAAAGACAAACTCTAGCTTGAGCCACTGTGCCAGAGCAACACAAACAAGCAATCTATGACAAGTGACCCACACTCAACCTTTTTCTAAGGCCCAAGTATCAGGGTGTGTGTGTGTGTGTAAAGAGCACTATAAACTACACACGCAGCTGGGAAACATTTACACACTCAACAGAAGTAACAACAACCTTATAGCCAGGTCTACAGTACCTGCATGAGGGTATCATGATGAAGCGTAAAGTTCAGGGTCCACAGGTTGCCAATGATGGGGAGGGGAGCTGGTCCAGGGGGGTATCTTCTCCTCAACCTCTGAAGCTTGAAGTAATTTGCAATGAAGAGGGTAAGAAACAGAGCAATTAACAGCTCAGTGATTAGCGACATGGTGGACGCCTGTCTCTGCTTCGAGCTTTTCCACTAAACAATGGACGTATACTTTTAAATGTTTCTACTTGCTATCTTTCCTATTGTCTTAGTAAGATTTCTGACTATTTATGAGTCCTTCATCTGTTTCTCTAGCTGTCTCTTATTGCTCTAGCTATCCTGTCTTTTTTCTCGCAATCTCTTTCACTGTCTATCTCTTTGTGTTTCTCTGTCTCCCTCTGTAATCTGATTCTAATGCAAGTCTTTCTCTGCCGAGAATGTCTGTTCTCTTCCCTTGCCTTTTCTGCTGACGTTTTATTTTACTCAATTTCACCCTCCTTTGGCTGCTTTCAGTTCCTCATCTATTTGCTTCCTTTTCTCCTTTATGGCAATGTCTATCTTGTATATAGCTTAGCCTGTGCACCTCTGTCCCTTTCTAGTTCAATAAAGGCTACCTTGCCTTACTCATTCTTTCTCACGTTCTCCCCTTTTATACTTTGTCTAAGTACTCCAGAGGAGGAGTATATCCTCGGTCTGTGACATCTGAGGGTTTGTTTGTGTGACAAACATGCTTATCAAATGTAAGTTGGAACATTTGCTCTTTCATCACTGCTCGTGATTGACCTTGTGGGACCTTTAAGTGCAAACAAATATACTGCCAATAAACACAGCTCTAATCCTGGGCTCCTGTCCAGTGCTTGGAATCTGTGCTACAGGACAGGATGAATCATTTCTATTGTTAAGGGCCAATTACATTTAAATTGACTCCTCGGGTGCAAATAAGGAATAATTACAGTGGGTATTTTAGTAAAAAAGGTGACCACAGCCATGTTTATTAGATAATGTGAATGGGCCCAATTCACAGAACTAACTTAAGACAACATCCTAAACTTACTACTTTTGGTATTCACAGAAGTTAGGATTTTGTCTTAAAACAGACTTAAAACACAATCCTAACTTAAGTCTGTCTTAAGTTTGTCTTATGACAAATTTAAGACAAAATCCTAACTTCTGTGAATACCAAAAGTAGTAAGTTTAGGATGTTGTCTTAAGTTAGTTCTGTGAATCGGGCCCAATATTCTCCAGTTACTCTGTACATGACACGCTGGTTGGATGATTTGCTGTTTGTCACTATCGTGGGATCGTAACTCGTTTCGTTTATTTAATATATGCAATTGCTTTACATTCGGACACCAGGTTTGTCACGGCCCCCAAAGCTCATATTCATGCTAAACATTCTTAACAGGTTTTAGTCACATAGCTGGTTTCTGCAAGTTAGACCAGCACTTCTCTATCTGCAGTTATTAAATAATCCCAGCATTATCTCTCATGTGGCAAATTATTTAGTGTGTGCGGTGCGCACAAAGAAAAGACTTATGGGGAATGGATAATTGGTCACATGGTTTTGATGCCTTACACCTTGCACTTTACTGGCTAAAACGGCACTTTATATCAGGAATTAGGCTGTTGGAGGAATGATAATTTTTCTAAATATTTTATGATGACATTTTTATGAATTTAGAGATGATTTTAATAATGATTTTTTATTTCTTGTTGTCTTTGTCTTTTTACAAACATGCCGTGGGCTTTTTAATATTTTTTAATATTGTATAATGTTTGTTTTTATTGTTATTGCATATTTCTTTCTGTACCGTGCCGTTTTTTGATATTCATTTATCGAAATAAAGATTTTTGACTGACTGACTGACATAGCTGGTTAACTTCCTTCTGTTCCTGATTCCCCATTGCTTGATTTAGGAATAACTAAGGTGTACATTATAATTTATTTCCAATACATGTTGTAATATTGTGAGGAGATACAAATGTTAAATATGATTCATTTCATGTGCTTGGCAAAACACGTGGTGATATCATGAGGCCTCAATAAAAGAGCAAGGTGTGAACTCACGAATCAAAAATGCTTGCAAGCATTAATCCCAGAAGGTGTTTAGAAGCCCTTGCACGTGTTAACTGTCAAAACATGATGCACGCGTCTATGGAAATGAACTTGAGCGCTACAACTATTTAAGTCGCTCGCACCTCCATAGACACGCTTACCTGATCCTCCACTTCGCGCTCGTTTCCTGCCTTCTCTTGGTGCCTTCTGTTGTCCTCTGGCGCCCTCCAGTGGCCATCTGAAAAACTCCGGATTTCCTTTCCTTCTAGAAAGCTGGACTCGTCTTCTCCACCATCTTCTTCCGGTGAACCCGCGTGCCAAGAAAAAAAAAGAGAACAAGGTGACAATGATGTATAAATACCGATAGAAGACTTCCATCGGAGTGCAGCATTTACTTGTCTTAAGAGCACAGCAAGAGGAACAAGTTGGAAACTCTTGAAGGAGTTATTTCAAGAGTAAATTACGATAAACTTTATTTTTTATTCCATTTTTGACATGCCATTTCAATTGCACATTTAGACTAATAAGAGAGACTTTGGTTAGGCCTTCAAATAGGGCTCAAGGAATTCAGTGTAAGACTCTCAAGAACAAGAACCAAAGAGTCATTGATCAGAGAACATGAGGAACAAACTATCAGAGACACTTTTAAGAGTGCATTAAGAACATTCATCAGACGTTTTATATATATGTATATACTAGCAGCCCGCCCCGACCTTGTCCGGGAGCAATCAGGATTCCCCGACCTCGGCCCGCCCCGACATAGCAGCCCGTCCCGAAATGAGTGTTCAGGGCCCCCACCCGCCCGCCCCGTCCCCCGCCATGAGTGTTCAGGGACCCCGCCCGCCCCGTCCCCCGTCTACTCCGACACCTGCCTGCCCCGACATTGTCCATGGGTCCCCCGGAGCCTTACCTCAGCTGCCGCTCCTTCCCCGCGCTCCTCAGTTCACCACGCTCCTCAGTTCACCGCTCAGACGCTCCTCGCCGCTCGTCACCGCTCCTCCCCGCCTATCCGCCGCTCCTCACCGCCTGTCCGCTGCTCATCACCGCTCCTCCCCACCGCACCTTCCCGCGCCATGTCCGCCGCTCCTCCTCGCGCTCCTGAACGCCGTTCCTCCCCGCGCTACTGACGTCAGCACGCAGTTCGCGGCCGGTGCTTCTTCCACTGGACTACTTTTTTTTTTTTCGCTACATTTTTTAAATAACGTATATTTTTTAACTTTATATAGCCTATGTCCATCTGCACACCCTGGCGATTACAACGATGTATCGGGTGTGTGGATTGGCACTGTGGTTCCCGAGTTTACCCGCCTCAAAGGTTCAAAGTTCTTCCTTTATAATAGTAGTATAGATTATAAAGAGAGAAGTGCTAAACTTTGTCCCCCAAACAGCGTTAGCGTAGTACAGTGGCTGTTACCAGTAGAGTACAGTACGTTAAAGGTCTGTCCTTTACAAAAGCAATATGTATACTACTATTATAAAGAGAGAAGTGCTAAACTTTGTCCCCCAAACAGCGTTAGCAATATGTGTACTACTATTATAAAGAGAGAAGTGCTAAACTTTGTACCCCAAACAGCGTTGGTACGGGCTCGTAGCGGTTAATGTTGTCTTTTGTGGTTTGTGAATTAATTTTAATTTTTGTTTGGAGCGAACAGTGGTTTTATGGAAAGCTCCGTGAATTAGCATCAATGACGTGTCTTTCTTTGACTATAATGATCCTTATTTAAATTTGGAGCCCCCTTGTTGAAGCTTTCATGTAGTGCAAATTGTGGAAGTCTGTCCGCCTTTGCGTAGCAATTACAGCAAGGCCTCTGATGTATGTTGTGTGAAAGTGTTTCTTTAGTGTTTATGCTGCAATGCCACAGAAGAGTGAACGTGTTTGTGTTTATTGTTTAAACAATGGGCGCACTTATTAAAGCAGCGATTGTGCTTTTTGAATCAAGTTTGAGGCTTGTTGCGACCTAATTGTGGCACCAGAAAGCGGCGTAAATTACCATGCCTCTTTCGGTAATGTAAATGATGCTTATTCAATTCTGGGTCTGCAACGGCAAGCGGCGTTAATTATCATAGAACCTGCCTCTTTGGGCAATGTAAATGAGGCTTCTTCAATTCGGCGTATTTTTGTTTTCCTGGCCGCCCCCCTGTCACAACGCTAATAATGTGGTCTCTGGCTCTGAAACTGTGTCCGTTTCTGCTCATCTAATGTCGTGCTCTCTTCCTCAAACGCGTCGGTACAACAGCAATAATGTGCCTTCGTGTTTTTTGCATGAATGTCATTGAGCCGTCCGTGAAGGGCTTTGTCCTTACGACGCTAATAATGTGGTCTCTGGCTCTGAAACTGTCTCCGCTTTTGCTCAGCTAATGTTGTGCTCCCTTTCTCAAACGCTTCTGTCCGTACGTCAGCAATAATGTGCCGAGTGCGTCAACCAATCCTTGTCTTTTTTTAGTTAGAGTCACGTGCATTTCGGACCAATGTGTGAAAGTGTAGCATACATTGTTTGTGAATTACTGAGCAACTTGTCCAAAATGTAGCATGATTGGTTGTTTTCATAAGGCGCGCCCCTTTGGTGTGGTCTGAGTTGAGTGACACTGATCGCATTTGTTACCGCGCCCCTATATCCGCGCCCCTTTTGTTGATGAAGCCGCACCCCTTTGTTTATTTCTGATTCTGATCCGAAGCCTGCAGAATGTATCGCGGAATGGGTTAGCGATGTAGGCCCTGAAGTGAGTACCCAGCCCATGCCACTTTGTGAACTTTTAATGTTTTTAGGCATGCCTCTATCATAATGTATTCGCCGCCATGTGTTTACTTGCCCATGGATGCCAAAAACACTGTGTTTTTGAAATCGCTGGGTAGAAAACGGTGTTTATGTTAAAGGTTTGAATTTTTGTTCGTGAAGTCGCTGTGTTTTGTGAAGGTGCTGTGTTTTATGTGTGTTTGAAGCTCACAGCCCCTGTAAGCGAGTGAAGTGTCATGCATTTTGGGACATGCCCCTCCGCCAATGTTACCGCCCACATTATTTTGGCATGCCCATGCTACTCCCAAACAGCAGAACAACGCCCACAAGGAACTACTTTTGCCTGAATGTTGTTTGCTCTTTGTAATGTATATGTTGTACAAATCTATAGCCTATGTCCATCTCGTCGACCTCCCCTTTCCAACGCTGTATTGGGTGTTGTGATTGGTGGTGTACTTCTGGAGTTTACCCGCCTCAAAGGTTCCCAGTTCTCGCTTTATAATAGTAGTATAGATATATATATATATATATATCATGAAGCCAGAATGGGTTCTTCCGGGACCCGCTCCCGCAGTCAGGTGGCGCGAAAACGGCGAACCATTTGCCGCATAAATTAATCAATTCAAGGTTGCTAATAAGCACTGCGCGCACTCGGTGATGCAGATTCCAATTAATTTATTTTCTCAAAACAAAACGTTACGCGTTTCGACACAAAGTGTGTCTTGATCACACGTTGGTCAAGACACACTTTGTGTCGAAACGCGTAACGTTTTGTTTTGAGAAAATAAATTAATTGGAATCTGCATCACCGAGTGCGCGCAGTGCTTATTAGCAACCTTGAATTGATATATATATATATATATATATATATATATATATATATATATATATATATATATATATATATATATATATATATATATATATATATATATATATATATATATTTATTTATTTATTTATTTATTTATTTTTCACGGAAACTCCACAACACCTCCGGCAAGCAGTCCTGCAACGCCAGCGAGAAAGGAGATGGACCACAGGATCAGGTGCAGTGATTTTATTTTGGCACAGAGAAAAACAGCTGCGCGTTTCAGGCTCCACGAGCCCTTGTTCACGCTGCAAGTCAATAAAGTTTTTGTTGCTTTTTTATATGTATACATAAAGGTGCTCGCCCATAATAGTGACATCATGCATCACATGGTCATAGAAAGAAAAGATAAACTATTAAAGGTATGTTTTCTTATTATACAACAGTTAGAAGTGATTCCATGATTATTTCAGCATAAATGCAAAACCCAATAAATGTACTTAGGTCCATAATAACATAATATTGATGGATAAATCCAATATTAACCTTGTCAAATAATTACATTGTATCTGTGTGAACACAAGACAAGTTTCCTAAGAACCTAGTTACTGAAAATCATTCCTAGCCTCCATGAATATTCTGTACATGGGTGACTTAAGTATGCTATATTCAGCATGACCATAATGAAATGCAAAATTTGGCAAAGCAGCAAAGAATTTAAAGTGCAAATAGTTGTGCAAAATTTAAGTGCAAAGAAGACATCTTGAATATAAAGTGCAAATGACTGTTTGATTTAAGAAGCGTATCAATATTGCTAACTGAAGTCCATTACAGAGCCCTGTAACGGATTTGTTAAAATCATATAAATTAAATTCTAAAATTCATCAAAACAGTAAAAATAGTGCTTAGGAAATTAAATGAAGGGGGGTTGGGCCAAAGGGAAGTGAGCAATGGAAAAATAAGAATATATTAATATATATACAAATATACACATAACAATTATTTCATTAAAATATTTCATATACCAAAGCCAAGAGATACAAAGAGATGTTCAAATTGATACTATATACACATAAATTAATATCCAAGATATCAAAATTGTGCAAAAATAGTATAAATATAAATTTAAATTGATGTATATATATATATATATATATTAAAATCCTATTTTACAGGTATGTTTGTGGTAAAAAAGAAGATTGTATTATTAATGTGTGGTTACCTGAACTCTGAATATTGTTATTTTCTGTCTGTTTACAGAATATCAACGCAGACCATTAACCAAACCATAATTCCAGAGAGAAGTTCCTTAGGAGTTCTACAATGTTTTATAGGTATTGAAAATAACTTAATCCTGTAATCTGTTAATTGTCAAGTATTAACGTGTCAGAGGTTTTTATTGATATCATTGTATATTTCTTACATAGACACACAACATAAATCTTCCAGCATCTGAAAGAAGAATCCCTAGAATAATTGCAAGCAGCCAGTAAGGACAGAGGCTCGCGCTAGAACGAAGATTCTGTATTTCTCTTCTCTCATTCCCATTCCACCTTTCCCCCTGGAGTCTTTCTGAGTGACAGAGAAATTTACTACTTCTGTGGTTTGGGGAGTTTCCGGGGAGACTGGAGTTTGTTCGTCGTCAACAGAGAGCAGGAGTTTTCTCCTTGTAAGCCTTCTTCGCCAAATGATTAACAAAGTGAGCTTCAGCTCCACAGCAGAACCCTCCAATGCAAAAGTTAGCCTCCCATCCCTCCCCCCCTTTCCCCACATGGCCGACCTATACCACCCATGACCTCGATAAGAGGCGGGTCAGCCCAACCCACAGCCTGTTTTTTTTGGTGGTGCGCTGTTGATTCTCCAGGGCGTGTTTCAGGTAAGTCGTTCCTGCTGTAGGAGGGATATGGGTCCCTAGTTTGTGGCCCTGCTCTAGCAGGCTCTTGGACTTTGGGACCCTCCTCCGTCCTTCCCCCATTGGCCTGTCTGGGGACGGTTAGGCTCTGCCGTAGCGAGCCACGGGTTTACAAGGGGGGGTGGCCATGGAGGTATGGGGCTCTGTCTGAGTGGCCCCTTCTGATCCCTCGGCAATAGGGGCAGGTTGGTTGGTGCGCTTACCTGCTCCCAGGGTGTTTACGATCCGTGTGAGACTGCTTTCCATGTGCAACATTTCATATGCAACATTTGAAAGAGAATGTTAAATGTATCTTTAATACATGCAAGAGTATCAACAATATATTACAGTTTGAAGCAATTTGTGATTATTCACAACCCAAAAAATTATTGCGCCTTTTAAAGTGACATTAGCCCTGCCCATTTTTCTACCTCCTAGCCCCGCCTTCTTGCCACGCGCCCAGGTCACAGCTCAATTTGATGAGTACCTGCATTATTTCTAGATTTTAAAGCACTGGGCATGGCTTAATTTGAGCTGGTAGTTGCTAGTGCAGCATTCATTTTTGGTGACCGACAGCGAGGATAGAGTTACTTGCTCAAGAGCACAATGCTTGTCAGAACTGACTCAGGACCGACTGTGTGGGGGAGCTCTTTTCAGAGCGATTGCGGAGTGGAGTACCAATGTAATCCATTGTAGCTTCGTGCTGTCAGTAAACAAAAGAATTCTGGGGAAAAAACTAAATAAGCGAACGTTTTGCGACGACTCCGACATTTTCGATGCACAGATTCGTACTTGTAACTCATGGTGGGTGAAATGCAGGTGCCCGGCGCTTGGCAAAGTTCTGCCTGCGGAGTTCGTGCGGTAGAGTGGAAGTGAGGAACTGACAATAAAATGTAAATATCATTTGTGTCAGGCAGGAGAATGCCACGGCTAATTAGATCCCCTTACAATAAACCATTATCCAAATGACATACTGCCAGGAAGCACGGCAGAAAGCGCTAAACCTCACCCCTTGCATCATACACCTCGGGGCATCATCTCCGTGGTTGGGCTGGGTCTAGCGACAGCCCTCACGGCATATGTGTAGAACAAGCGGCGCTTCCAATTGGTCACTGTGTTAATATCAACAGTGAACACAAAAGGGACAGAGGCGTGAAAACAAAGACGACCACACAAATGTGTAGGTGTCAAACTCACACACAGAGGGTTGATTGATTAGGATTAAATGGTTAATTTTGATAACAAACCCGCAGGGGGAGCTCAGACATCAATTGATGCTGTGTCCCACGGTGAGGAGCGCACAGTGAAGTCGATAACTGGAGATTGTGGGGCATATTATCAAGGGGGTTTATCTCCGCTTTTTTGGCTTTAAAAGCCAAGAAAGCGGAGATAAAATTATCTCCCTATTACCTAGCTGTCGCTAACACCAGTTAGCGACAGCTAGTAGGAGATAGTGACCATCTTGGGCCCCACTTTGCATGTCAGTGATATTTATCACAAATGACATGCAAAGTGGGCGTGCCAAGATGTTAGCGACTGGAAACAGTCGCTAACATCGCTATCTCCTATTACCAACTTTTGGAGATATTCGCGCTAAGCGCGAATATCTCCAAAAGCTAACACCTGCCCCTGAGCAGTTCTTAGCCATGTTATCCAATGGGAGGTGGATAACATGGCTAAGAGCATTAGCTCGGTAATGCATGAATATCGCTGACTTTTCAGCGATATTCATGCATTGCGGCCGTTTTTTATCGCATTTGCGATAAACCTTGGTAATACCAAGGTTTATCTGCGGTAAAAATCGCCGCAGCTTAGCGGTAAAACTTTCTCTCTAACCAAGTAATAGCGATAATTATCGCTATTGCTTGGTAATATGCCCCTGTGTGTCCTGGGACTGAGAAACTGAGAAGATTGTTGCAAAACCAACGGATGCATCCTCGTACACTGTGGCAATATACCTGCGGTAAGTGAAGTGTTGTGTGGAGAGAGGTGTGTAAACGCATATCAATAAACATCTCCGGATTAATAAACCTAAAAATCGTTTCTACAGCACTTCGCTTCACTTTTCTACCAAACCAAAGCGCTATAAAACATATTATTATTGGCCAACTCAATGATACTCAATTTATAGACCACACGTGAGTGGAAGGCTAAGTCAACCATGCCGAGGTTTGAGTTTGTGAATGACAGACCATCGCACAGCTCAGGAGCAGGTGTTCCACTTACAAAGCTATCCATGTGTAAGTAGAGCACACAGAAATGTATCAGTATATATGTTTGTGTATATGCAAACAGAAGTGTGCAATATTATTGATTTATATATATATATATATTTGTGCTTTGCTGAATGCTTGGATGTCCTCTGACCGATTCAAAGCGCAAGTGGTTTTTATGCAATGCTATATTAAGCAAAATGTTGGGTATGTCCATGCTGAGTTGATCATTGTAATAATGTCTTTACTGACTTGCAGAAACCATGCCCAGAGGAGAGCTTCGGGAGGCCATAATGGTTGGGAAAGAGGCAGACTGGCACTCAGAAGGAGCACTTCTTCTGCACTCATGACTTTTTTACATTTTCTCCATTCAACCACTCACTAGTTACTTTCTGCCTGTACTCCATTTCCACAGACAGCAGCAGCCGCACCTAGCGCTTCCTGAATCACAGGAAACCCGCTACCATGGGCAACCCAACATTGTGGAGTTTCATTCTGGTCTAATCTGGTGAGAGTAGCACCTTGAATCGAGCCCTTTTAGTCATGATTCGTTTAGTGGAATTTTAATTATGTAGGTGTTGCTCGCTTTATTATTATTCAAGATACAGCAGATTATTTCTCCTAGATTGCACGCAAGAATGGTTTGATTTCAGTTTCCTAAGTAACAAACTCGTATCTAACTGTACACAAAGACATGCACAAAGTAGCGCTGAACGCTATATTCCCTTTAGGTGCACTTACTGTACTCTTCGCTAGTTTCAGGGCTTCCACTTGGCAATGGACCAGTGCCCTCTGTGAGAGGGAAGAACATATCAAGGACCTTAAAACTACCTCTCTCTCTCTCTCTCTCTCTCTCTCTCTCTCTCTCTCTCTCTCTCTCTCTCTCTCTCTCTCTCTCTCGCTCTCTCTCTCCATCCATTCATTCCCTTTCAGTCCAATGATCTTCTCTCTACCCCCTCTCTTTCTCTCTTTCTCTCCTTCTTTCTCTTGAAGCCCCCCTTGCCTTCTCATAGTTCCCAAGTTTACAGTTTGCTTATGTGTGACATTTCCAGTGATTGGGTTTGCTTATCTGTGACATTTTAAGGCCATATGTGTGAGACTTTGAGTGACCCTTTGTTGTGAATTGAATAAAGCCGTTATAACCATGAAATAAGATAAATATTGGAAAACTCTCACTTTGCATATTAAAATGGTTTAGAAATTGCATTAAAACAGACCAGAACGCTGAGAGATCTCTCAATGGGAAACAAGAACAGACTGAAGATACTTTATTGAAAAGCGGTTATGGGTAGAAACTCGTTTTAGTGCTGACAAGCCAGTTAATAAAAGCGTCAGCACTCTGCTGGTGAAATACACAAATATTGTCCTCTATAACTCAAAAAAATTGGCAATTTCTTAAGTGATAAATAATTCAATCGTATTGCTTCTTACCTTCTTGCTTCCTCAAGTTTGCTTGATATTTGATATGTGCACAATATGTCCACTCTTTTTTTCAAAATGTTCTCGAGGGAGAGCCCCCCCGAACCCCTCTTAAATTGTTCGGGCTGGCACGCTACACACGCTCGCCATAGAGCAGTACAGCAATAATTTTATGCCTTACCACTTTCAAATGTCACCAGCCGCCACTGCACTATCCTATTATCATTTGCTCTCTCCAAAGTGCATGCAAATACATTGGCAACAGAATAGGTATTCTGGGCTGTGGCCCTGTGCTTGGAGGATAGGTCAGTGAACCTGGCTGCTCAGGGGTGTCTCATTCGTCTGTTAAATACATTTTTAGACACAAACATGGAGTGATGACTGTGGAAGAAGTGCAGTAAATGACTTCAAGTGTGCACGGAACATTATCCTTGAAAGCAGAATGTGAAATAAGCTCCAATGGCACAGCATATGGATCGATATGTCAGTGCTTTATTCCAAACATACCTCATCCACCAGCTTTCTCATCAACTGGCTCCACATAGAAACTTTCCTCCACATTCCATGACATCACATTCTTTAACATAAACATTCCACAACATTATACTTCTTCCCCTTTTTGTTTGCTTTTTTACCCCCAAAACAGAGATACCAGTAGACTACATATAGAACAATGTAATGCATGCAATAAAAACTCCTTTTTCTTCTTCTTTTCTATGTTTTGAACATTTTCTTTCAGGTATTTGGGGTTCTGAGTTTTCTTAACTCTCCTGCTTCTTCCTTTGCTTTCTTGATGATTCTCATCACTCAAGTTTTCCAACTTGGACAAAGGAATTCTTCCTTTTGCTTCGGTAATCGATATATCATCACCCTTTCAAAAACATACATTTTTGCAATAACTCATTTTTTTCTAAACTCTACTTTACCGTAAAAGTAACCCCACATTGGAATGTCCTATCTACCATAACCTCTTGGTTCACATCGAATATGTTCTGATTATTACATTCTCCAACAAACATTGGTAGTTTTTCTAAGACATTACTATCAATCTTGAACATGAGGCGAAGAACATTCTCACCTTCGTACCCTCCACACTTATGGCTTCAAACAGGTTGCCCATGTTGCTACACAATTGTAAAATAACTTCACTACAACTTTCATTTGTCTCTGTGACATTTATTAATGACCTGCAACACTTCATAAAATTACCTTTTTCTACCTTTGTTAAAAATATTTTCTTGGGCTGGGCAATCTCTGAAACTGGCCATATGCCCTTTCTGTACACACCTATTATATGTTCCCTTAATTCTCCCATCATTCTTTCTACTTTCTTTTCTTTCACACTTTTCAAAGCACTAACTTCTGTCTGCGTGTTTACGCTTGAATTCCTCTTTAGTTCCAACGAGTGAAGTGATCCACTCTTTTAGATTTCATTAATTCTTTATGTAAATGTGGCTCATCATTTGGTCAAAATTCCTCCCTTAACCCCTCCTCCTTACAGTTGAGAAGAAATTGATCAGTAATATGGTCTTCACACAGTCTACCAAATTTAAAACTTTCAGCTGGTTTTTGAAGATTTGTAACATACTCCTCCAGACTTTTATTCTCTTCCAGCACTCTTACAAACTGGTAATGCTCCAAGCAGGTGCTTATTTTTTTTATAAACTAATAGAACTGAAGCTTTGTTACACAAATGTACAATTAATTTAACCCACAAACCTCCTCTGTATCCAACTCTGGTAAATCTTCCAGTACTACGTGGCCTTCCACCTCTGGACAATGTACCAATAGAACCATTTTGTTATCCACTATCATGTTGTTTAGACATACATAAATTTACCTTTTTTCGACCACTGTATTTGTGGTTCTCCAGGTCTGAGTAGGAAAAATGATAATGCAGAAACATGCACAACTTTTAATAACAATAACTTGCTCACAACAGATGAACACATTTAGCAATAACATTTCTGTAACTACATACCCCTATTTGACATAAATGAACATCATTTGCACTAAAATATGTTCTGTGCCATCCACAAGCGGTATGCCAATCATTGAAGGAGGCCCGGAAACAACTACGTTTGGATTTTTGTTTTGTAAATGAGTCTGTTGGTGTCATTTGTTCCTCACTTTACAAACTCTGTGTATTTGCCCAGAAAATGTTTTGCCTGCCACTGGGTATGCTTTGAGTCAGCACACATACATGAAGCCTTCAGAAGATAAATGTTGTGTCAGTCACTTAATATGATCTAAGTAACAAACAATGATGATAGATCAAAAGCTTATTGATCTGTCAGTCACCAGTAAGATCTGAGTCAGCACACAACACTAATAGATCACGAACATATGCACTATCACTTCTGTATGTGTGTGCATACCAACAAAGTTAATTACAGTCAACTGTACCTTGGTCGAAGTTTACCTTGTGTGCCTATCACCTCTAAGACATGTTTACTATGACATCACAAGTACCCAATGTGGCACTGCTGGAGTTGCACAGGGTAACTTGTGAGCATGCTCAACACTTCCTTCCAATGCACCAATGTAATTGTACCATCTACTATGGAAGCCTTACCATTCAGTATGCAAAGCGTGGTAGTGTGCTTACTACAGCAAATTCGTCTGAAGCATTTCCAAAGAATCCAAAATTCTCAAGATGGCTGCCAAATACTACTCAACAAACCCTGTAACATTTGCCTACAATGTCTTGCCATTTCAAACTGCCGCAATCAAATTGAAAAGTGTCCCACTTCTTGCTACAGCCAAGCTTTGGGTCTTCCCCATTTCTACAAACTTGAGGTGGGGCTGGAATGGCAGGATGGTATTAGCGTAGGTGTTGTGTATTGTTTGCGCTGTATGATAGGGACAGATTTGTGACTTTTGAAAAAACTAGACCTAATTTTGCAATAGGGTCTGATCAAATACTGTTCTAAACTAGCATGACACAGGCTGCATACTGTACATGGGAGGGAAGCCCACTATAATCGACTAAACTGGCAGACCTTTTTGAGCTCAAAAAGGGAGTCAATTTCTGCTGTATACAAAACACCTAGATGCTGCCCCTAAAGATATCCATAATATGTAGCATTACCTTGTTTTTCAAAGCATAATGAATAGGGTGAAACACTAGTTTACTATAAAACTGTGGCAAGTAATACAAGATTACATTTTACCCAATTTAAGATTACACACAATTTTCTTATCCATAATTGCTGAGTAAAATATACATGCCATTTTAAAACACCACTTTTGATGACACCACTTGGAGGATGAATTCTGTCAGATACTGGTATGTGAGGAAATGTGGTTTAATATATGGTGTGGTTGTGCAACCTCACAGTGTAATAAACTCACAAACCAGTAATGGGTCCAGTCAGGCTCCTTTATAAAACCTTAGCTAAACCCTGGATAGCGGTAGCTTCAAGCTGTCTAAGTTTATCAAAGGAACAAGAGAAAAGCATGTAGACATACCAAAGCAATCAAATAAGAAGGAACTGTAACACAAAGGAAATTCAACATACTTTTTTAAATAAATATCTTATTTTTATGAATTGTTAGACACCAAAATGAATAAAATCCACTGGCGGCTTTCCGAGGTATACATTATTAAACAAATCATAAATCACTGCCTTTTCACAACAATCGCAAATAAGCATTGGCAACTACTGCATGTGCTGTTACTTTAAAACGTTGAAAACCTTTTGTAAAGTTGTGTTCAGTTACTCCAGCCAACTTTTGGCAACCATCGCAGCAGGGAGCTAATCTCAGGGGCCAATAATGCTTATCAGAACAGTTACCTCAATCCATAGATATCAATAGAGTGGTCCGGAAGCAAGGCTTTCATGATGTTGAAAATGCTTATTATGCCGTGAATACTGATCCTGTCAATGGGGGTCTTCCTAGGACCACCCCTCGGTCCATAAACACAGTTGGTAACTTTGGGCACAGAGGTCAGTGTACCTCGAAGTCCAGGCGAAGTCCAGCCAAACACCAGTTGCCACTGATCTACTTGCCATCACAGCAAAAGCTGCTGTTCCTTTAACTGAGGCTAGTGTTAATCTTGAGTGACTAAACTGCACCCCAGCAACTCTCTCGATGTCCAGCAGACTCAGGTACAACTTTTGAGTGTCAGGTCTTAGTCCCCCTGGTTGTCTTGAGCGGTCAGCTGCAATCAAGCAATTGTTGCTACCAACTCGCCAAAGCAGCTTTTTCAGGTTTTGAGACCCAAGATCTATAACAGGAAGTGAGCCAACTGACTCATGGCGTTGTCTGGGTTCATGGATGATTTTCCTTGAGCAGGGCACCACAGGCACAGTGTTCTCTTTGCTCACCAAAGAATCAGCAGATGTAGTATAGTATTTGGTGCAGCCTCTCTTTGTTTGGTTCAAGGAACAGCAGAGCAGTTCTTTGTTGGTCCTTTACCCAGGAAAGATGTGATCTGAGGTCTGGGTCCTAGGGGTGTCACTTTTGTGCCCGAAATTTGCTCTCAGGGGATACAGTGAGTACTAGCCTATGGGCTACCAAGTCCTGCCTGCCCTAATTAAGACTTCCAGCAATGTGTGGCATCTATCTATTTTAGAGTGCACTATTCTGACCACTCCCAAGATGGCAGAAACCTATTCTCGGTGTGTGGAGCTTGGTAGCCCACCCAAAAGGTGTATCTCCCTCATAGCTACGTGCCCACTCAAAAACCAGGTTGGCAACTGTTTCTCTATGTTCCTGATGCCAACCTGTATACGAAAAAAAAAGAAAAGTAAACAAAAGACCCTCTTGTGTGTCTATACCATTTGGATTTCAAGGAGGCTTCCCTTTTCAAGCTTGCTGTTTGGTCTCACACATATTTGGCTTTCCTGCCAAGAAGAGGTAACACCTCTTCCAACAGCAGGCCAATATTGTGTCCTTCACATCTCTCATAAGGAGGGAAGAAGGCTGTCTCATGGCCAGCAACTGTAACTTGCCACTGAAGATTTGGGTAAGGAAGTGGCAACTTTCTGAAATTGCCTTACACTCAACAGAGCCCTACATAGTGTTACAGTCAGCGGACTTACTCTAAAACCTGAAATAAATCTGCAGGATATGGGGGACCTCAGGGCCTGCAGGGTACCTGAGCCTTGGTTGCCATGGGATATTTGGTGGTAGCCTTTGCATGATGCTGGTGAGACACTCACCCCGTCCCCCACGATGGTGGAATGGGTCAATGGGATGAACATTATGGGCCTCATTGTGATGAGGATCGGATCGCAACCAACAGGCCGTCGGTGTGGTCCAATCCGCATCTGGTACCACAGTCCGACTGCCACAATATGATGCACGGCGGCCGGAGGAAGTGGGTGGAGGAACCGACTGACTCTTCCAACGGGCTCAAGAAGCCTCTCTGACCATCATTCAGAATGTAATCCCTACAGAAGGGTGGTGCCTGCTCAGGCACCCCTGTGGGGATTACAATTTCCCTTTCAAAGTATAGAAAGCCATACAAAGGGTATTGGAAATGTACTTTGGGGGCCTCCAGCAGGGCCCCGTCCCTCCACAGCCTTCGCTATGAGGCCTGGGGGGAGTTTAACATCAATACCCCGCTTGCCAAGCACAACATGGTGCCTGGCACACAGTGCATGGATGTTTGAAAACATTCATTTTTCCTATGTGGCTTATGCTGTGGCCCTTTCCCGACTGCAGCACAAGCCCCAAAGGAAAAATTGATGTTTCTGACCGCCTCATGGGCGGTCACATCCTAATTATTCAGATGGAACCACTGACTACTAGTCCAATTCCAGTTCAGGGAGGACCTGGCCTGTCAGCTTGGGCTGGACTGTTCCCATTTTTATGGCTGCCATTACCCAACTAACCAGCATGCTGGGGTACCATTGTATAGCTCGTATTGAGGTCCACCGCATTCTTCCTACCCCACAAAAACTCATGTGGAGCATGGTGAGCATGACCAGGACCTGGAGTAATGATTATTATCCATCGGTAATTAAGCTCCTACAAAATATACTCAGCTTCTCACTATATATAGTTCTTGGTCCGAAACGCCGTCAATCTCTACATACTCTTCTGAACTCCAAAGTGTCCTGATTAATTTGTTTTCTAAACTCCTGTGAGGCGATGCCTTTCAAGAATCGCTGGCTCTTGAACATGTCCTCTACGCTCCGTGAACACCTCCCTTTATGCAAATGCACTGACTACATTTCTGAGTTTGTGCTTGGCTGACAGCCTATCTCTGCATGTTCTGGTCACTGTGACTACTTTAAAATGTTTCTAGTGAATTCCAAAATCAGCTCAGTTGCACACACCTTTCTACAAAGTGCATACAAAACAGAGGTGTCCACTTCTAAAGAAGTCATTTACAAGTTCGAATCCCAACAAAACTGCTCCATCCATCCAAGCATGTTAAATTGTGTAGTATTAGAGTGGGTATTAGTAATATCCATTTTTTTCAGAACTAAGAAATGACAGAAGTGTGTCATGAAGTGTTAAAATAAAGGGACGTGGCTTGGATGCTGACCGAGGAAGCGGTGTGAGCGATCGGCTCCACGCCGGATCCCACCATTAATCCTGATATCACCCTGATTGAGCACCCCTGAGTAGCGTTTTTTCCGCCCTGGGCGTAGTGGGAACGAGGGTGCTCAGCGGAGGACCTGCTGGTGCCTGGGCGCTACACTGTCGACGGCTCCCGAACCTCGGTGGAGCTGAGCACTAACAAAGGAAAGATGGCGGCGCCGAGAGGCTGAGGAGACGAAGCTCGCTCGGGGAGAGGAGCCGGGCGGAGCTGGAGTGCCGCGATTAACTGACCACGACGAGTGGAGCGGGGACCCTCCGACGATATATTCCGGCGTTGGGCGGGACAGCCGTGCAGCTCTGGCCGGCAGGGAGGCCGCCGGGCGCGGCGCCCATCCCCCCGCCTCCCTGCACTGGTGAACGGGTGCGGAACTGTTTGCCCGCGAGCCGATGTGCCTGTCGGGGGCTGCGGCGACCGCGGCTGGGCGCTGACTCAGGGGTACTGCGGCGGTCCTCCGCCGCCTTGCGGAGGGCGCGGCCCTGGTGTGCGGCGATTGCCTGCCGCGCGTCCCCCCAGAACAATGGCGGATGCCGAAGATGTGGAGGGGCGATGACGGCTCGGCGTATGGTGCTGGCGGTGGCCCTGGTTGGGGACAGGTGGTGCTCCTTGAAGCGCTAGTGGGCTGCCTACGGGGTGATGGCGCAGAGCGCTCCTAAAGGGCGCAATGTTATTGTGTGGGCAGAGACCCTGCCTGGGGCGGACTGTCACCTCCATCGTTGAGCCCTTGTGCTGATAGCACACGTCTGCCCTGCACGTTCCTTGGATATTGAAGTGGAGCTGTCACGCTCCGGTACTGTGGGAAGCACCCTGGGTTTGGATGTGCTGGAGGTGCACGGGGAAGCAGCACCCTGAAGACGGTCTTTGGCCACGGAGGTTGGGCCCTGGCGCTGCCCTGGGCTGGGCCCTGCTGGGTGACGCTGGAGGCTGGTTTATCCACGGCGGGTGAGCGAGGTCGCTCGTTGGGGTGACCCCGAGGAGGTGCTGGAGGACCCTGGGATGGCCGCTACTGGTGGCACGCCCGATGAGGAGCAAGGCCAGATCGACGTGATTTCCATGGCCCAAGATGGCGGGGCACCTGCTGTTTGAAAATTAGTACGTTTTGGTGAACATTATCCGCGCCATCTTGCCTCTTCCCCTGATGCCACACTTTTGTCGTGCGCACCCGCCATTTTAAGACGCCCCGATCAGAACGAACCCTTTTGCATGCCGCTGGCCCCTGACATAGCCCTTCGCCTTCACTAAGCCTGCACGCTGACCACCCCCCCTGCTTGCACCTGCCTTGAATCATAAACCCCTCTTCGGCGCTGCTCTGCCCCAGGCCCTCATCCTGTTCCCAGCGCGACACCTCCCTTCTTCCCTTTCATGATCCCCGGCCCTTAGATGCAAACCCCCTTTTCCCCGTGTGCCCGTTTGTCTTCCCCGTTCCCAGGCCGACACCCAGCTCTGCCGATACTATCCCTTGCCCCTCCCCGTACAATAGAAAGCTTCCCTCCTCAAAGGACCCCCGAGTTGATCAAAGCCCCCCCACCCCATGAGATCCGATCGAACCCCGCATTCCATGAATTGGCGGAATATCCAGCTGCGCAATAGTTATCACCTGCTGTGACCAGGGTGGGGATTTCTACTGTAGATATGTGTGGGAACGGGCCCGAAGGGGGATTCCTGGAATGTCTTTTCGTACATCAAAGCTTTATCATATGTATGTAAACTGTAATAAAAACTACAAACACTGTATATAAGGGGCCATGCCCCAAAACGTAAGTTAGAGCACCTCAGAACGATACCTTCTGTCCGTTTTGCTGTGTTCTCCTCCGGAGAGAATAAAAACCTTGTTTCCTGCTTTCCAGTCTCCAGCGCCTGCCTCTTCATTGATTAAATAACTAGAGGGTCACAGAGGCAATACCGCCGGGCAAATATCGATTGTCCCCGACCCGACTCAGGTTTCAACAATTGGCGCCCAACGTGGGGCCCATCAGTGACTCGTGGATCCAGTGGGAGAGGTCCCGACGACAGAGTGAACGACTGCAACGATCGGGAGAGCTCTTGACCAATAGACCCTCGTCTGGCAGCCGATCATCCGAACTTCACTAGTTCCGAACAGACCTCTCTCGAGTGATCTACGGTCCTGACTGGGGACCATTAGGAGTGCCGTGAGAATTACGAGAAAAAGAGGACGATCGGGCGCTGGATTCGGAAGACAAGAAACTGTCCACATGGTCCGGGTAAGGTCGTGTAATCACGACAAGGTGCGAAATGATTGCTTGATTGTTTGATTGCTTGATTATTTATAAAATACTAGTATTACTCTTTGTTTGACCTAATTGGAGATTCACTGTCTGCACACGGAGAAACAGTAGGCTCCTTCTCTTTTGCAAACGGTGAAGGATAGGTAACGTAACCGTCGCGCCTATCTTTCTCCCCCACTGACTCTATTATTTCTCAACGGTTTTTGGGAGACTCCCCACTCCCTCACTGATTAACTGGGTTCTTTAACCCCGAACTACTGTTCACAGATTGTCTTCTGGAGATTCTCTGTCTGCAAACCGGAAACAACAGCTTCCTCTTTGCGGTTAGTGAAAGGGTAGAGGACGCAGACTTTTGCGCCCTACTTACTCTCCCCATTGTCCTTTTTCTATCCTATTTATTTATTTATTAATTGCTTGATTGTTCCGCGTTCTTGGTTACTCTTTTTTATTTTTGTTCATGAGGTATTCACTGCCTGCAAACAACGTAGAATAGGAATATTCTGTCTAGTCTTTGCACCTAGTGATAAGATAGGCACTGCTGACTTATTAGTCCCTCGTTACGAGCCGTCATGTCTGTCTTCTCCCCATTGATTGATAATTGGTTCAGCCCGGACCGTGTATTAGAGGTGGACCATATAGCTCCACTAGAAGGCACCCCTAATAAGGACATGTTCATAAACTATGGATTAGTTACCATAGCCTATAATAAATTGTGGCACAGGTATACCAAAGAAAGTCAAGACAAACAGTGGCCACTGGCAGGATCCTTTGACCTTGATAAAATAGAAACGTTAGAAATAGCCCTTCGAAATAATAAGACAACGCCTATTATGCTCGACAGTCTCGGTATGTGGCGCAGAGAGGCTATGCAACGACAGAGAAAAGACGAGGACAAACCAAGTAGAGAAATATACCGACAGGACAACCCCAGGACACCGCTACCCACAACTTATCCCCCGACACTATGCAAAAGACGACCAGACTTAGGGCCAGACCAATGCGCTTTTTGTAGATATGTCGGACACTGGAAAGCCCAATGCCCGACTCTACTGAGCGTGAGTAAAGGCAAAGGGCCGACAGGAACGACAGACCGGCAGTACGAGAAAAAGCGCGAGACAAAAAAGAACCCGACTTACATAGGCAGACCAGATAGAACCACCACGTTTGATTATGCCCGATGGCACAGATTTCGCCAGGACAATTTCAGCGGCATGCTCAAGTTCTCCTAGGTCAGGCAACGTCAAGACGGGAACCCAGCCTCGCTTTAAAATTCACAGACGGAAAGAGATAATCATGACCAATAACTGTTTTATATTCGTCTTGGGTCTTTGTATGTCGTACTTGTACTGTCCCCCGTCTGAGTTTGTGTGTATGTAATGTACGAATCTGCGTCATCCCTCTACACGTGTTTCCGTGTTACTCGACCTCTGCTAGCAGAAACTTAGCATAAAAGCAACCTGGAAAGAAAGAAATGGCAAAACAAAATCCGTAGACCATTGATGAACTTGAACTTTTAATTTAGCACAACAAACAAGGAATAATAACGGTAAAACTGTAGAAAATGAAAGTCAAACAGAACATTCACCCCCCCCCCATTCTGGAACCTTCCAAGGTAGGGCAGGGTTACGGCTACGCCCAACCAGCGACAACCCATATAAGGCGGGCCCCGCTGCCAACTCTTGGTCAGGAAATCTTAACGTATGGGGGAGCCGGAGGAGAGGCAGGAGCCAGCAGCCTGGGCAGTTGTAGGTAGTCCCGCCACATGTCTCCTCAGCCAGCCGCAACGGGCCTGGATAGACTTAAGTAGTCCCGCCACATGTCCAGAGAAGAACGAGGCACCTCTTTCTTTTCCCTTCCGTAACAGCCGCAGCAGCTCTGGACGGCGGGATGTCCTGCACGTACCTCCACAACAATTTGTCCAAGTTGGGCTGGGAGGGAGAGGCGACGCGGACGAGCCTCTCCCACCTCCACCGATAGGAGGTCTCCCAGCCCCCGGCCCGACGCCGAACACCCCCAGTCAGGCGATGGTGCCAATACTTCCACAGCACCGAACACACCATGGTGGCACCCCAGTACTTGCGCAGCACCGAACGTGCAATGGTGGCCATATTTTCGGAACACCGAACCAGCAATGACTGCACTGATACTCGTGCCGCGCCGAATGCGCGCCACAGGTGGCCATACTCCCACAGCACTGAGCACAAGACTTGGGGAACACCGGATGTGGAGAGACCTTCATGCGGGGCGATGAAAAAGAACAGCATGGAGTGCACCGGGAGAAGGAGACGGCGCGAACGAGTCTCCCTCGCCCCCCCCAGGTGGGGGCATCACAGCTGCACCCCAGCTGAACGTCCCGCTTTCACACAACAGGGACCTCTTCCTTTCACTCCGAAGGATCTCTCCCACTCTTGCAAAACTCGACGAGAGTGGCCCCTGTAGGGCCTCAAAATGGCGTCTGGGTCCGCTGGAAGGCGGGCCCCGGCCACTAGAGTAACTTTGACCAGCAATATAACTCAAACATTTGCCCGCTGGGGCACGAGCCCCCCATCTCCGACAGCATCTCCGCAGCCTTGAAGATCCTACAAAGGTCCCCGGCGGAACCTTCGGCCTCTGCAGGTTTCCGGTAAGGGACGGCTGCCTTGATCGCCAACGAAATAAACGTGACATTGCCACTCCCTCTGTTAGCATGAATTCTAGAACTGCCGAAAAGGACTCTGGTCCAACTGCCAGTAATGGGAACATTTCCCCCTGATGCTGCCTCCGGACTGAGCCGGCCCGGCCCAAGATGGCGCTGGTATCCATCGGAACTTACGAACACCTCGTGGTGTTCCTTCGCACTAATATAAACTTGATGTTCTGAGACTTTATATGATCCTTTGTACACTTGGCTAGAAAAGACAAGGAGAGCTCACTCGACGAACAGTATGAAAGGATCGCGTTACAAATGCTGATTACAAATGTACAATGTATTATATTTTTTTATAGCTGATGTATAACCTCATCTACGACGCACACATACGGTATACATATAGGAAATCTGATTGCAACTATTATGATTATGCTTCTAAATTATGAAAATAAATGCCCCCCCCCCGAACCCCCAGCCAATTAATAGACGTTTTAGTTTCTTACAAATGAATGAATAAAACTTTCCGATGTTTTTATTGCTGCAAACGACACCCCCCACTGTACGCACTTTAGCCATTGCCACGACCGGCCAAATACGACCGCACCCTCATAATCCACGTGCTGAAATGATTTTGCAAAATAAAGTTTTTTGAAACTATGGACGGGTATTGCATGCTTTATTTTAAAAATGTGGGATCGGTGGGAAAGTTCTTTTCCGTGCACCCTACTCTGCTCTCTCTTTAAGGTTAAAAGAAGATGGTTGCCCAGCCCTGGAGGACGGGTCGGATCGACAACACGACACCCCGCCTTCAAAAGTACGCGACTGACCCATGAACTCTCGCGTAGAGGAAGGCCTTGACTTCCAAGGATGGGTAAAACGAACGGTGTAAATGAGGGAATGTTAAAGGAGGGTAAAATGAAATGGTGTAAATGTTATAAAGTACAACGTTCCAAGGTATCAGGGAACGGAGCTGACCCAAGAACCGAAGAACCTTAGAACGCCACAGCGTTGAAAGAGGTTTAAGGATCCCGATAGTGAGATACATCCTTTTGACTAGATACCTCGTACTAGGCACCTCTGGTTTCCTTTTTACGTTTTCCCCGCACACGACCTATAAGGGCACACTGCCCCCCCCCCCCCCTGACTCCAGAAACCATATCCCCGGGGACTCTGCCCCGAGGAGGGAAGACGAGTAAGAGGTGAGTAAAAAGGACTCTTGAATACATGTATTTAAATATGCGCGAATGCTGTCTCCCCCACCCCCTTTTTCCTTCCCTCTGCAGGTTACATCAGAGATTACAGCCGAGGTGTGGCGAAGATCCGAAGCCTTGCCATGTCTAATACACGGAGCAGACTAGCACCGCAAGGTGGTGCCTAAGCACGCCTGCAAACTACTCACGTATCGAACAAACCCGAAAAATTAGCACAACCTGATAAAAAGTGATCACCCTTAAACCAGACCGGACGAATGAACCCATGTCACATATGATGCGAAACTATGAGAGAATGTGTGTGTGTGACTGAGGCGTTGACCCAACTGGTCGAAGGACCGAGAATGCGAGAAAGTGCGACAAAATGGTACCTCCTTTCTTCTTTCCTTTTTCTCAAGGCGCGTCCCCTCTACCCTGTTTAAATGCTCAAACTGCATGATTACAAGATTCTAACGCAGACCCATGAATGCCCTTTACTGTGTAATGCACTAAATAGCCTTTCTTGAATACACTGCCACCCTCTCTGTTGCACGTGTACTATTTAGCCTGCCGTTGCGCTCTCTCTCTCTCTCTCTCTCTCTCTCTCTCTCTCTCTCTCTCTCTCTCTCTCTCTCTCTCTCTCTCTCTCTCTCTCTCTCTCTCTCTCTCTCTCTCCCTCTATTTTTGCACTCCCACTCTTCCGAGTGATTAGCCCCGAAATTGGCAGACTGCCCCCCCTAGCACACCACCTAATTGGCTTCAAATACCGTCAGTATTTGCACAAAAAAAAAAAAAAAAAAACTAAAAACTTGTCTTTAATACAATCACCCCGAGACCGCGTCATTACCTCTCCTTTTCCGCTAGAAGTCAATGAACCGAGGTTGGGCCGTAAGGGAAAGGACAGGAAAGACGACAGAGGTTCCCTAATCTGGCCCGTAATAAGGGAACTACATGTCAACGGCTCCTATGGTATAAGAAAGGACCTCAGAATACGCGACCCTCCCCACCCCGACTTGTCGCAATACCCAAACAGGAAAAATGATCACCCCTGTTACATCCCCTGTATCAGCCGCCCAAAAACGGGAGTTATGAAACTACCCCTCATTTCCGGTTGTGAGAGATGGGTCGATTTACGCCCTTACCACAAGTTTCTATGTCCCTAGTCGTCTCCCACAAAACCCCTGTCTTTTCTGATTAAGTACTCAGGCCGTAGGAAGTTACGTAGGACCCAGAATGATGTTTTACAAGGTTAACTGACTAGTCCAAGGTGAATCATCGAAATGAACCCCGTAGTAGTTGAAAAGCAGGATGCATCGATAGAAAAGAAATGTTTAGCCATGTTCGTCTCTCAGCAAAATGCCTGTGTAGTACCATGTTGACAACTCACAGTACCCTTTGTAAATGTAAAACTCTAGAGAACGGCATATCTTTGCCAGGTTCGTCTCACGAAGGTGGGTCACCATCAGATGAACTGTCGTGACTGTAATAAATAATTGTGAAGGAAAGTCATAGTAGATCCAACAGGCCCGTCACCGGTCATTCATATGCCAGTTGTGAACACTAATATAACGGGCATTTTCATTCTTTGCCTGGAGCTGGGAGAGAAATAGACTTTTTGATTATCTTCTTCTGCAAATTCTCTAAAGACTGTCTTTTCAAACTTGTTTAAGGGTACTGCTGTTGGAGGAGAGAAGGACCGGATGTGGGAGCACGAGGCCTGACTGCAGACTAAGGAACACCTGCGACATTAGCCAAGGCGAGACCACGACAGAAAAGAGCTGCAGGACGAGGCACTGTTTTCGACAACATGAGAAGAAAGGGCCGACCTGATGCCCCTGCTCGATGTCCAGTGTTTGCCGACAAGTCCCCGCTCTCTGAATTCGGTCACACGCCCGCCTATCTGAAGTCTCTCGTTCCCCTAGTCTGTTCCTAATTTGGCCTTGCTCCATCCCCCTTTTTCTCCGACCTACCCTATGGACTGTTTTGTACGCTCTTCTTCCATCTGAACTTTCTGACAATCACCTCAAAGGACACAGGGCGAAAGGGACCTTTCCGACCAGAAACGCGAGGAAAGGGTCGTGCCCTGCAACGCAGAACTTAGAATAGAGCTGGACCCGTAGCTCCATCGCCGGTGCTCCACAGCGCCAACGAAAGACCACAAAGAATAATGAGAACTCGTTAACTTCGAACATTTGACATCCTCAATCACCGTTTCTGCTATGCCTCATTTCTCTCCCAGCCGCCATTGTATTGATCCTGCTCCAATCCGAATCTGAGATATGTAATAACCTGCCAGTTCACGTTATGATATGTACTTGCTGCTCTCGCTACAGAACCGTTTTTTGTATTACATTCCTATGACTTTCCTGCTGAACAAGTTTATCAAAGTTTATCCAATAGGTCCAGCTCCTAAAAACTAGAAATCTCAAAATGTATTGTTTACAACTCTTTCATCTAGGGTTCCTACCGTTTTCTTTCTCATGCCCACCGCAATAGAACCAAGTAGAAAATGAACCAGCAAGATGTCTTGAATATGTTAAAGGGAGGACTGTTGAAAATTAGTACGTTTTGGTGAACATTATCCGCGCCATCTTGCCTCTTCCCCTGATGCCACACTTTTGTCGTGCGCACCCGCCATTTTAAGACGCCCCAATCAGAACGAACCCTTTTGCATGCCGCTGGCCCCTGACATAGCCCTTCGCCTTCACTAAGCCTGCACGCTGACCACCCCCCCTGCTTGCACCTGCCTTGAATCATAAACCCCTCTTCGGCGCTGCTCTGCCCCAGGCCCTCATCCTGTTCCCAGCGCGACACCTCCCTTCTTCCCTTTCATGATCCCCGGCCCTTAGATGCAAACCCCCTTTTCCCCGTGTGCCCGTTTGTCTTCCCCGTTCCCAGGCCGACACCCAGCTCTGCCGATACTATCCCTTGCCCCTCCCCGTACAATAGAAAGCTTCCCTCCTCAAAGGACCCCCGAGTTGATCAAAGCCCCCCCACCCCATGAGATCCGATCGAACCCCGCATTCCATGAATTGGCGGAATATCCAGCTGCGCGATAGTTATCACCTGCTGTGACCAGGGTGGGGATTTCTACTGTAGATATGTGTGGGAACGGGCCCGAAGGGGGATTCCTGGAATGTCTTTTCGTACATCAAAGCTTTATCATATGTATGTAAACTGTAATAAAAACTACAAACACTGTATATAAGGGGCCATGCCCCAAAACGTAAGTTAGAGCACCTCAGAACGATACCTTCTGTCCGTTTTGCTGTGTTCTCCTCCGGAGAGAATAAAAACCTTGTTTCCTGCTTTCCAGTCTCCAGCGCCTGCCTCTTCATTGATTAAATAACTAGAGGGTCACAGAGGCAATACCGCCGGGCAAATATCGATTGTCCCCGACCCGACTCAGGTTTCAACACTGCCCCCTTGGAAGCGACGACACAGGAACAATGGCTGAATCGACGGCTGGACAGCATATTGGAAGCGATAACTGCGACAAAAGACTCGCTGCACCAGGACATTGCGCAGGTCGCTACAGGGCTGGGGCTCCTAAAGGCGGATCATGCAAAGCTTTCTGACAAGGTGAAGAACAACGAACAACTATTGCAGGAACTGAAACCGGCGGTGGTCACTGCAGAACATAAACTGAGCGATATCCTGAGCCGGTTGGCGACCCTGGAGAGACGTGCGGAAGATGCCGAAAGCCGTAACCGGAGGAACAACGTGAGGGTCGTGGGCCTTCCGGAAAAAATTGAGGGAGATGACGCTGTGGCCTACATGGAGGACTGGTTTAAAACGGTGGTGGCACCAGAGGGCCTCTCTCCCTTCTTCTCCCTTGAGCGAGCGCACAGGGTTCCGGCTCGGCCGCCTCAGCTGGGCCGACCACCTAGACCGATGGTGATTAAATGATTACACTATAAAGACCGGGACCTCCTGATACAGCGAGCGCGCTCGCAAGGCCCGTTTCATGTGGACAATAGCAAGGTGACGGTCTTTCCGGATTATACTCAGGAAGTCCAGAGAAATAGGGCGTCCTTCCTGCCCGTGAAAATAGAATTAAGGGACGAGGGGATTCAGTACTCACTGCTTTTCCCAGCAAAGTTGAGAGTGGTCCTAGATGGGAAGACACAATTCTTTCAGACCCCGGATGAGGCCTGGTCGTGGCTTGAACTTTATCGTGCTGGGACGGACCGCACTGGCAAAAAAGGTAGGGACACGCAACAACCACTCCGGGTCAGAAAATTACAACGCATACGTAAACGGAATAAACTTAAGAAAGCGCTGCAGGAGGCCCAAATGGCAGCGGACAGGAAGGGCGCGCTGGCAGCGACGGCAATCATCACGGGATCACAGCAAGAGAGGATATCTGAGGGGTCGGACTCTGACGAAGATGGAACGAAAATGGGAGGGGATGAGTCGGAAGCGGAGAGTTCGAAGGGCCCAGCGGTCACCCCACAAACTTCGGATGGACTGTTTAATGTGTGATGTATTTGGGCTGTACCCATCTCTGCCTTATGTACAGGGCGGTTTATCTGAATGCTGCACGAATACTCAGGTATGGGGCTGAGACTACAATGTGGGATTGAGGGCGTGGGGTGGGAGCTCGCTGGCTTTGGGTCGGCGCTGATACACCCCCTAGTGGCCCTTAAGGCCTTCTGCGGTAGTAACCGCGGAGTAGTGTAATGTGTATTGTGTTACAAGTTTGGAACGGGGCTGAAGCTGGGTTAGTACGTCCTGTCCTCGGGAGAGAGGGTTGGGGAGTTTTTTGGGGAGTTTGGGTTGGGGGATGCAACTGCTGCGCTGCGTGGGGTGATGGGTTGGTGCTGATTCTCTACGGGGTCGACTACTATGGGGACGTTACCTAATTTGAAATGCATTTCATGGAATGTCTGTGGACTTCGAACGATGGTAAGGCGTCACAGGGTGCATGCCCACTTGGTGAGACGTGGCGTTCAGATTGCAATGCTACAAGAAACTCATTTGACTGAAAAAGAATGCACTGCATTACAGAGGAGGTGGCGTGGGCAGGTGTTTGGGACCACGTACTCAGCGTTTGCCAGGGGAGTGTTGATATGGGTGAGAGCGGGGATTCCGTTTCAGGTCATGACCCAGCGGATAGACCCGGAGGGTAGATATGTGGTGATAGAAGGGAGGCTGTACGGCAGGGAGGTAACACTCTGTAGTGTGTATGCCCCCAATGTTGATCAGGCCCTCTTTTTTGGTAAACTAACGAGCTCGCTGGCCCATTTCCTGGCGGGCCCCATCATTCTGAGAGGGGATTTTAACTCGATAACTAATGTGGACCTTGATAGATCGCATCCACCATTAGCCGAATCGACGGTGCGCAGGTTAGCCACTCAGAGGAAGGAATGGCAGGAGAGATGGGGATTAATAGATGTGTGGAGAGAACAGCATCCTGAAACGAGGGACTATTCGTTTTTCTCAGCACTACACGCATTGCATGTGAGGATAGACTCGATCCTCTGTAGTGGTCCCCTGGCTGCCATGGTTAGTCACACGGAATATTTAACTAGGACACTCTCAGATCATAATCCTTTACTGGCATCGGTGCAATGGCAACAGGTGAGATCAGCGATCCCCACTTGGAGGTTGCAACCCTACACACTAGAAGATCCGGTGTTTAGCGAGGCAGTCCAACAGGGCATTGAACACTATTTTAGGGAAAATGAGGGCTTTGCGGCCACGAGATCAGTGGAATGGGATGCGATGAAAGTGGTGGTGAGAGGCGTGTGCATGGGCAGGTTCTCGTCTGTGAGGGCGTCACTTCTGAATGATCTGGTGAAGGCTGAGGATGTGCTAAGGGGACTAGAGCAGCGTAGACCTGAACGGCCAGAACTGCAGGAGCGGTTGCTTGAGGCTAAGGAGATTGTGGCGAAGGAAACTGAGCGGCTGCGGTGCTATGACTATAAGCTATACACTATCAAGGTGCATGCAGAAAGAGATAAGGTGGGTACGCTCCTTGCTAGGCTTGCCAACCCAGAACCTAGAGGGTGCCCGATAATGAGCATAAGAACGGAGACGGGTGACATAGTTTACTCGCAGTCGGCGGTATTGGAGCGCTTCAAGTCATACTACACGGCTCTCTATGAATGTCAGCTGGAGGTGGAGGCTGCCGAGATAGATAGCTATTTGGTATCTGTCCCTTTACCGGTACTTGCAGTCGAGGATGCGGAGGATATAGGGGGACCCATAACGCTGTCGGAGATCAAACTAGCCATTAAACAGATGGCCAGAAACAAGACGCCGGGGGTGGATGGACTGCCTATTGAATTTTACGTAAAATTTATCGATATATTAGCACCCAGGCTATTGGTAGTGTATTCGGAATCGAGACAGAAGGGATATTTGCCCGAAACGATGAGGGAAGCGCTGGTGGTTCCATTACTGAAACCGGGCAGAGAGGCATTGGACGTGACGTCCTATCGACCCCTGTCTATGCTGACGGTGGATTATAAGATCTTAAGCCGTATACTGGCCACCAGACTATTACCGTTTATGACAAGATTAGTTCATGGGGATCAAGCAGGGTTTATCCCTACCAGGAACACATCCATGAATATACGCCGCCTGATCCAGATACTGGATAATGCCAGGGACTCGCCACATAATCCGGTGGTGTTGTCAGTCGACATCGAGAAGGCTTTCGATAGCCTTGAGTGGCAATACCTGGATGTGGTGTTGGCGAAATTAGGCATAGGCGAGGGTTTTAGGAGATGGACGAGGGTTCTGTACTCCTCCGCAATGGCGAGGGTGCGACTGGGACCGATAATATCTTCGGCTTACCCTGTGCGTAGGGGGACGAGACAGGGATGCTCGCTCTCTCCTTTGCTGTTCGCACTGTCCGTGGAACCTTTGGCAGCACTGGCGAGATCGGGCGCGGTATTTCAGGGAGTGATGCAGGGAGCGAAGTCGCATTTTATATCGCTGTATGCGGACGACCTGTTACTATACCTAGCCGATTCCAAACGAGCTCTGGAGGGAGCTGTGGGAATGTTATCCAGATTTGGTAAGATGTCGGCCTTAAGGTGAACTGGACTAAGACCTATGTTTTCCCGTTAAGGGAGGGCACATTATGCCCCCCCCTTGGGTTGGACGTGGTTTGGGAACCTTCCAGCTTTACATACCTGGGCGTTCGCGTATATCATGAGATTGCGAACCTATTGGACGGTAATGTGGGGCGATGCGTGCGCGCGCTGAGGGGTTGCATGACCTTCTGGGCATCCCTCCCCTTGTCTGTGCTGGGCCGAGTGGCGCTATTGAAGATGGTAGCACTTCCGAGGCTACTTTATTATTTCAGGACTTTACCGGTATGGATCCCGCAGAGCGTGTTTAAAGACATACAGATGTTGGTGACTGGCTTCCTATGGGGTCATGGACGTCGCAGGGTGGCGTTGAGGACCCTGACTAGGCCCAAGCTCGAGGGGGGGATGGCGGTCCCCGATTTCGAACTATATTATCTGGCAGCTCAATTGCAGATATTGACGCAGCATATAGCCAGGGAATTCAGAGGACCAGAAGTCGACCGGGGTCTCGGTATTCAGCGGCATGTCTTATCCTACATAATCATGCAACAGAAACTGGATATGAGGGACCTTACGATGGAGGAAAGGACACTCAGACTCTGCTGGACCAGGAGTCTGAAGAGAGCGAACAGCACCCGATCGTATGCACGAGAGATCCCGCTAGGGATGCTGACTGCGCTGCCGCATGGGGGCGATTGGTCCCCGTTATCTGACTGGGAGGAACTGGGACTGCAAATGGTGGGAGACTTATACCTTGAGGGGACACTGGCCCCCTTCCGGGCGTTGCAGGAACAGTTTGGTCTACCGGATGGGAATTTTCTGCTGCACGCCGCGGTGGTTGCAGCGATACAAAAGCACTGGAAGGGTGGGCTAGCTGAACCGGAGACGACCATGGCGTGCCAGTACGTGGTTATGGCTGCGGGCACTACCAAGGCGGTGACCTGCCTCCATGTTAGAATGCAACGCGAGGGATTAGAACCGCTGGTGGCGCTGAAGGCGAGATGGGAGGATAGTATAGGCAAGCCCATACCAGGCACGGTCTGGGGTCATGTTCTGGGGCGTACATGGAAGGGTACGAGGAATGCCCGATTCCAACAGGTACACTTCTTCATTATACATAGAGCTTACCTGACCCCGGAGAGGATTATGCGATACTTCGGAGCCCAGGACGCCGTATGCCTGAGGTGCTTGGCGCCTGAGGTGGATCTGGATCATTTGCTGTGGGGGTGCCCAAAGCTGGGATCGTACTGGCCTGAGGTAGGGGATCTCCTGAACATGGTCACGGACAGGGAGGTAGACTTTGACATGGCGGCATGTTTGCTGCTATGGTTCCCTCACACAAAGAGGACGAAAATCACAAGCAAATTTATCGATCTGGGACTTATGCTGGCTCAGAGAGAGATAACCTGGCACTGGAAGTCTAAAGAAGGCCCATCAGTGAAAAGGTGGATGCATGATCTGTCGAAATGGGCCGGCTGGGAAAGTACTCTTAGGATGCGACAGGCTGCCAAGACTGATAATGACAAAAGTTTGGAAATGGCGAGGGCATGGGAAATGATAGTTCAAGCTCTGTGTGATTGCATGGTGGAGGGTGAGGACGAGGGTGAGGGGCAATAACTGTCCAGGGCTCCATGAGGCACAAGTGAGCAGTAGTTACCCCCGATTAGTGGCGTGATCCGATTCTACTACACCATATGTACACCCGCATCAGCAGCAGTTGGGGGGAGGAGGGGGGGAGGGAAGGTCACGTAGGGGTAGTTTAGCACACTGACGCAATTGCAGAGAGGGCTGGGCGATAGAACTACTGGGAGACAGCAGTGCAAGGGCCCCGGAGGTCTTGGGCGGGAACCGGGAGGCGAGCATAGTATGTCTCCAGGTGATCCTCCACTGGCAGATATGATAGGCTCATACAGCAATAGGGACCACACACTGATACTGACTCCGTAAGTTGTTTCTTCGTGATTGGTGTTGCAAGGGAAGTTGGAAGTTAGGGGAGTTAAAAGCGGAAACTGGATAATACTGGTAACCGACCACCCGTGATGGGTGGGCACTGTGGCATCTTATTAAATGTATGACCTGACACGCCGCCCGACCCCCGGGTTGTGGGCTGAATGGCTGTGTACGATATACCTACCAACTGTAAAATAAATTATTGCTAAATTGTAACATTTTAAGAGATGTGAGAGTTTCATGCTGGATTTATTGTCTGGAATTTGAGGCAAGTTTGGAGATGATGAATATCAAATGGTTCTGTGATTTACATCTGTTCAATGAGCTGCCCCAATTGCACAATAACTTGATTGGTTTTTTGTGGATTATTTTACAAACTGAAAATTATGTGTACTATGCATGAGTTTGTATGTGGAGTCCAGATACAATATGGTAAAAGCTGGAGCCAAACAAGTCAAGCAATCCTTAGGTGTGCCAAGGGTGTAGACTTGTAAGACAACTTTGAGTACCTTAAAACGTTTATAAAGTGTGTCTTGTGTTGCCATTCTGGGGCAAGACGAGACACCTTCTCAGGAAATTTGCTCAGACCTCTAGGAACTGAAGGTGTCAAATGTTTTGCATAGCAACAGATACAAAAATGATCTTACTAGACAGGATGAGCAACGTGGAAGGTTTTGAAGGAACACAATGCCTAATGTCAGAGTCGCAGTTACTAAAAAGGGGTAAACCCAAATTACGTCACTGGGACCAGGGTATCGAACAGTACATTACAAAAAGTGGTCCCAATAAACAATTCATCAACACCAAAAATACAATAATCAAAGGAAAATATTTGAACACACACGTAATGTAGTTAATATTCAGTGTTATTTAATCACACTGATTGTACATATGTTTATAACATTATTATAACAATACCAAAGATATAGTGCCCCTAGGTGGGAAAGGGAGAAGGTGTGGATATTTGTGATTAAAGTGAGGTTAAGTATCGAATATAGAGTGCAAATCACATAAATCGTCACTTAGAATACACAAGGTTCATTTATTAAGCCACAAGTTTAAGAATATAATTTAAAAAAAAATAGCCATGATCAGAGACAATGCCACAATATTTAATCACTGTTGGTCAAACTGGCAAATAGTGCAAATGCCGATGTTTCGACCCCTAAGGTTGTAGGTTGTTTAATCCCTTACGACGGGGTCTTTATCAGTACAGGTGTGGAGGGAATGGGGGTACCTATGGATAGAGCATAAAAACACCTTAGGACTAAGAACACCATCCCTGATCAAAAGCTAAACTTATAGAGCCAAAACCCCATGAATTACCATGAACAGCCCTTCACTGAGAGTGGAGAAGTGTGGCTGACTGGTTAGAGGAGGCAGACCCGGACGCTGAGATCAGACCCGGGACCAGGGTTCAATTCCCGACGCGGCAGGGTCTTGAGCCCAAAATGTCCACGGACTCGGTAATTCTCGCTTCGGTGCCTACTCGAATCACAGGTTCACACTCTGCAACTCTGGGAAATAGCTTGCTTAATCTTCGCTACGGCCCCCCGCAGCGGGATGCCTGGCTTTCACCTTGGGGATACCCAGTAGGGGCTATCTCACAGGGAAAAACCAGGACGGGTTCCCAATGCAAAGCGCTTTGAGACCTGGCGGTGATATTGCGCTATATAAAAACCCATCCATCAATCCATCCATCCACTGAGGGCTGATTAGTAGGCGTGGGCGCATGGGCTCCAAAATGGCAAGAGCGAGGACAGTCACTTGCAAGAGTAAGGTGCAAGGTGAGAGAGTCCCTCCCATGAGTATAGTTGAATGGATAGGGGTTAAAACAGATCAATCGACTTACTTGTATGGATATCAAATTCATCCAAAAATGACCAAGCCGGCTACTCAGCTGGGTCTTGCAATGTGTTTATGTTCTAAATTAAAATATGGAAAACAGGCGCTCGTCAGGACTAACAAATCAACCACCACTCGGGCTGCAAGTATATTATACAACTTGTGTTCTAAAAGGGGAATTAAGTGATAAATTCCTTAAATCAGGCAACAGTGGTCCGTACTTGACACAATTTAAAAATAAATGAAAAGAGGAGAAATTCCAGTTGAACAACCGAACAGCCACGGCCCGTGGAGGTAGGGCAGAAAATTAATTAAATTGTTTACTTACCTCCAATTATCCATATTCCGTTTTTTAGCATACCCACCCTGCCCCCCCCCCCCCCCCCGCTTTTCTGCCCCACCGTAACTCCCTCCACGGGCCGCGGCTGCAGCCAAACTCGACACTCTACAAGTAAGAAGACCGTCTGATGTGGCTAAGCACATTTAAAAACTCACCGCTGCTCGCAGGAAACGTCTCTGGTCATGAAAGGGGAACCGGAGCTCTGATCCCTGCTGTTAAAGTACGGAGGCTCTGCAAAATCAGACGCTCAATGCTTGTCAAACCTGTCAAGTACACTTTTGTAAGGGAAGACAGACTGTCGGTAGAGGCTGTCGTTGTTAACCTCTCCGAAGTAAATAAATATTGTGGGAATTTGGCCCGACCTATCTAATGAGTAGAATATACATATGTACTCTTTAATGCAGTATTATGGTTGCGGAATGAATACATGTCATCATCACAGTGAATACAGTTGCATTAGCGAGATGGACATTGCACATGGAGACAGGGGTTGTAGTTGCCGTGGGAAACAAATAACAATCTCATAACAATGGTAACACCTTCCTGCACAAAAACAATCCATGGAGGCATTTTCCTCATTCTATGTGTGCAGCAGAGTGCAGCACACATGGAAAAAGGAAAAAAGAGAAGAAATGACATGTCTGCTCTGGGGAGACGTAAGATTTTTGCACTGCCCCAGGTTTAGGTGATTTTGTAAATTTGGAGCTGTGTCAAAATCCAAGGGTGTTGCGTGGAAGCACCCACTGCAACACCCATGGAATGCCTCCTTGGCACAGAGTAAGGCAACGCACCGCTTTGCACTGCCTTGCCTAGCACCATTTTTATCAGGCCATGAAAATCCAAGCCGGGTGGCTTTGCGTCGCCCCATATATATGATTGACAGCCCTGCACCACCGGATCCTCAAGAAAAGAGAGGCTCCGGCGGCGCTGGCCTCTTGTATTTATTTATTTATTTATTTATGCATTTTTTGTCACCAAGATGGGAAAGTAGTGAAACAGAAGGTTGCTTGTCTCAGATGTTTGGCTCATTTTCTACATGTCAGGAAGCCGGGGACTCGAAATAAAGTAGATTACAGGTATTTAATTGAGTGAGCTACAACCTCTATGAAACTTCACATTATCTATACACTCATTCTCTGAACTCCTCCTTTCTCTGCAAAATGCTGAGCTCCAAAGTTTAATCAACAATCCCTTACCTTAACTCCAGTTAAGCTTTGGCTTTCCACATCATTTGAAACACGCCCTCTAAGCTCTCCTGAAATACCCCTGCCACCAAATCTGACCCTACAGAAGAGTTTACTTTTGGCTTCCAGCCCCTGGGATTTAGTGTGCCTGTTTACACAGGTATCAAAGATCACTGTACTCTCTGTACTCTCCCTTTTGGGAAGTGTCCAGTGGGTGTCTACCTCTAACAAGAGAATGTTCACATTTCAATACTTAAACAAACGGCAGCAAACAAAGAAACTTGAACCTGATAAAGGCAACTTTCGATAAACATGTTTCGCTGCCGACAGAGTGCAGAAATGCTCATTGATCCGTGCACGCAGTGTTTACAAAAAGATTCTCCTGTCCACAAATTATTATTGTGCAAGTCTTGCCCTTTGTCACTGGGAGTGTGCTTTTGAAGAAATGGTTCTATATTAAGTTTGTATTTGATTCCCATTTGCACTTAGTGTCCGTGTTGTGTAAATTGGAGGGATAGCTCTGCAGTGCAAACATCAAGGGCGTGATTTAGAGAAGTGTGATGAAGTGACAGTCCTATTATCAAGAGTAGTTTTAGAGTGCCAACTGGAGTGCTACCCTGAAAGTGATGTTATTCTAGCCCTGAAAGCACCAGCAGATCTGGTAGAATCGCCATAGTGATTGTTTTGTGTTGTTGATTTTTATGCTTTGTACTCGTGTCTGATTTCAATCCTTTTATTTAATTCAATACTTTTTTGCTCTTGAATTTGGTTTCTTTAGTTTACCAAATTTACATTTTTTAAGACCTTATGTACACAGCAAATACATTGATTAAACTAACAATTACAAAAACATTATATAAATTTTTAGAAAGATCATTCAAACATTCAGTCATACCCATCTCATACAACCACAGACAACATCAAATTATAAATACACGCTGGAATTCTACTATTCACAGCAAAGCCATCGAACTTTTTTGTTTTTTTCAAAAGACAATTATTTTTCAGTTTTCTTTAACTTGTTCTATCCTTTTGGCTTTTGACAGTCTCCGCGTTTCGAACTGGCATTATTGGGGAGTTCTCATCAGGACCATAGTCTCTCTTTTTTCAGAGCGCATGTGGTGAGAGTTTGTCCCCGACGTACAATCAGTTTTGTGTGTGTTAAATGCCCCACTGTTAGATGGACTGCCTGGCTCTATCTAGTAGGCTCAGGCTTCTGTGTACTGAAGTCGCGTGCTCCAGTCTGTAATGGTCGGGGCACGAAGCTCTTAGTGCTGGCCTTAGTTGTTTGTACAACGCGTCCACGCGGAAAACGCGTTTTCCAACGTGGACGCGTTGTACAAAGACTACTAGATAGAGCCAGGCAGTCCATCTTGTCGTGTTTTGGCAGCTCCTGAGTTAGCGTTTAGCACAGCTACACGGTCTTTTCTGTTAACTTGACCAAAACGAACGGGGGCCATTTTGAATCCCTCTGACTTCCGTTTCCTATGAACACGCTGCCTCGTGGTCAGTGTGCCCTTTCGTCCTTTCTCGATACCCATGGTCACTAGTCTGCTCGGCAACAGGCTATTTTTAGTACTGGTCAAGCGCACATGCGCACTACGCACCAATTGGTCACTCTTTAGGAATGTTCACACTAACTGACCAGTGCTGTTGAAACTCCTCCCACATGTTGGCTGTGTTCCAAAAATGACCTTATATGTACCTAAAATGTGTAACTTGTACCCGCCTATCTTTTTATTGCTATTAAACTGTATAAAAGAGGTCGCGCATCGATGTTCGGTGTGCTACTTCTTACATTGCCGAAGGGTGCTGTAGGAATGTATCACCACCCCATGGGGTCTTAATGAACTTGTCTTTTACCTTTTCCAGTGTCCGTGCCAACTTCTATACTAAGGTGTTCGAGAGTTTAGCAGAGTATGTAGGCCTGATTTGAACCCAACACCACAATTGGCGACCACGAAGGGACTCATCGGCGACTCGGATGCCCGAAGGAGAGGTCGTGACGAAGGTCAGGAAACTCGCCATGGACGCGTACGCTGCCACTGAGTGACCCGAGTCTCGGCACCCACGGTGTGTTTTCCCGTCCTTCCGATCTGACCTTCCAGGTGGCGCCGGTCTTCGACTGAGATTCTGATCTTGGATTGTCGTGATGTGCCGTTTTGGCTGATTTGACCACAGAACTTGGCAGTTGGACTTTGGACGTTTGAAAAGAAAATTGGTAAGCTTTTGATTGGTGAGGTAGTCTACTGACACTTACTGTGGCTTTTTGAAACTTTGAATTTGAATTTGAATTTGTTAGCTAACGTTTTGAATCTTTGAATTTGAATTTGAATATGTGAAGTGCACCTCACATAGGCAGGCATGTAGGGATATTTCTCTGATTTATTTGATTTGAACAGTGCACCGCGTTAGGTGGCATTTTTGTAGTATCGCGTTTTCGTGGTACTTTTTGAAACATGCCTGTTTTTAGCACACTCCGTAGGATGTGCTGTTCTGAAAATGGTACCAATTATCGATTAAGTGCAAAACAGCCGGCTCCCCCAGAGGGGACTCCGAATCGTGAAATGTATGTCAAATTCGGTATTCCACCAATAATGTATAGTACATTATGGCATAAGTATACTAAAACTGATCGTGAATTACAGTGGCCACTATATGGGTCGTTTGACCTTCGAAAGGTACAGTATGTAGAACAGTGTTTGTTTCAGCGAAGGTCTAGGCAAGATATGTTTGATTGTGTGCGTATGTGGGAGAAAGAGGTGCGTGAACGAGCGAAGCGTGAGGTAGCCTTGGCGGAGAAAGTGCAGCAGAAGGCTGCACATGACAAAGCTTTACAGCTACAGGAGAAGGAATTACAGGAAAAGAAAGAGAGGGAGAGACGAGAACGAAATTTACAGGTTAATGGTCAATTCCCTATCAGGCGTCCTCTTTATCCGGTCCTTACTAATGAAATAGATGATTTTTCCTTACTAGATCGTTGTCCGCCTCCGTACGTCGTACCTACGGCTCCGAACGAGGACTCGGACGAGGATAGTGATCGAACACAGCGTACCAGGTTACATGCGGAACGAGCTGCGGAATTACGCTCATTTGCACGAAAGCTAAATATTAATACTGTTACTGTTTCTGATGTTACTAAACAAATGGAACAGTGGCCTGATAAGGAACGACTGTATTTTTTAGATCATTTTGGAGATGAAGTTGTTGAGCGGTATAGAAAATATTCTCTCGAGTTAGAACCAAAGGAGATATCCAAGAGTCGTGAGAATTTTCGTAAAGGTCTTTTTGTTCTTTCAGATGCGGACGACTTCTTCAAGCGTTTGATTGAACTGCGTAATGAGGCGACACGACTACGGGAGTTGGGAAAGTCGAAGAATTCATCTACGTCCGGAGCGACGGGGATATCCAAAGAATGCCCTATCTTTGAAACAGATAAGATCGATGCGATTAATGTTAGACCTATGCGAGAAGCTGCGCCTTTATATGTCCCTCATAAAGGGGATGGCACAGATGATGATAAAAGATCCAAAGACGCGAAAGGGTATTTTGTATATAATTGGGTTTATACGCCTTGGAATAGAGCAGATGTCATGGCGCTTAAGAATGCTTTACCTGATCCCCGTAAAAACCCTGCGGCTTTTTATGAGAATGTTGAAAGTGCAATTTCTTCGTGTATCATGACGTTAGTTGATATTGATCTATTTTTCGGGTTGATATTGCCCCCTGATATGTGGAGAGCGATTCGTAGATTTGATGACCTCACGACTCTCGGGGCCACTTGGAAAGATCTTGTTCAGGCTGATTTAGATAGAGAACCAGCATGTAAGCCGTGTCAATTAATATTAGACCTTCCAGGGGCCATACTGACAAAACTAAAAACTCTTGCCCCCGCTAAAAAGATTGATTGGACTATATTAGCCTCTTGTAAGCAGAAAGCGGATGAATCAGTTTCCGATTTTTTCTCTCGCTTCGAGGAAGCGTTCCATGATTACAGTGGTCAATTATTGACAGAAGATACTGGCAGGCATCTATTCGTTGATAAGTATGTAGCTAATCTCCTACCGGAGATTGCGAAACGATTAAAAGCGAGTGAAAGTTCATGGACCACAGCAACCCCTGCTTCTTTATTGACTATGGCTCAATATTATGAAAGACAGGAATTGGAGGCGAAAGAAAGTAGTGAAAAGAAGGCGAAGGAATTGAAAACGAAGGTAATGTTAGCTCAGGTTCAGGCTACGAGAGGGAACAATAGAGGGGGGCGAGGATCGTACAGTAATGCTCCTCCCCCTCGTTCTGACATTTCTGTGAATCAATGTGCATACTGCAAACAGTTTGGGCATTGGATTGCAGACTGTCCGGTGTTTCGAGAGCAGCGTAATTTGAGGGGACGAGGAAGTGGAAGGTCTAGGAGTTATTATGGAGGGTCAAGAGGAGGTTATGGCACGAATGATCGTGGGGGATATGGAGCAAGGGGTCGTGGTCAGTCAGATTATAATACGTTTGATAATCGCAATCAATATCAGATAAATGAGGGTGGTCCTGCTGAACTACGGGATGAGCATTACGCATAGGACTGCGTAGGATGGGGTGTGGAATCGGTTGAGGTACCAGTTGATCAAAGGGGTCCATACATAGAAGCACATGTTCTGGGTTCCACTGATCAATTTCTGGTCGATACAGGAGCTACTCGTAGCGCTTTGTCCAAATACTTGGTTCCAAGGGCTCCCCTGTCTGGCGAGGTAATTACAGCAATAGGGTTCGATGGAACACCTACTTCTAGCCCACTGTCTCAACCAGTTACATTTCATGTTGATAAATTTGCTGCCCCTTGTCCCTTTTTGTTGTCTCCAAATACACCAGATAATATTATTGGACTCGATATGTTAAAACACTTTCGAGCTACTATTCGCTGTGCCCCAGAAGGAGTGCGAGTTGTGTTGAATGAGAATTACCCGGAATTAGAGCGAGTGTGTTTTCTCCATGAATCTGAAGTTCTGGCCTCCTTACCGAAAACGTTGTGGGCCACTTCCGATACGGATGTAGGGCAGATGACAATTCCTCCAGTGCGTATTACTGTAAAGGAGGGAGTATCTCTACCACGTGTCCCACAATATAAGATTTCTAGAGAAGGTGAACTTGCTTTGATACACATTGTAGATGATTTAATTTCGGCAGGAGTAGTTGAGGAAGTCCCCTACAATGTTTGTAATAGCCCAATTTTACCAATCCTTAAAAGAGATACAGATGCTAAGGTTTACCGTTTCATTATTGATTTGAGGGAAATAAACAAGATAGTAGTGCCTCAGTATCCGGTGGTGTCTGACATCACCACATTGCTTACGTTGGTTCCACCGACGGCAACTACTTTTACAGTCATCGATTTGAAGAATGCCTTCTTTTCGATCCCTGTACATCCTGACAGTCGATATCTATTCGGCTTTACATTAAATAATAAATCGTACAGATTCTGTCGAGTTCCTCAAGGCTATACTGAAAGTCCTAGCATTTATAGTCAGGCATTAAAAAGACAGCTTGATTCCTTTGACTTACAGGAGGGAGTGGTTCTCATTCAATATGTAGATGATATCTTACTTGCTGCAGACACGCCAGAACAATGTGAGAAGAGTACCTTTTCCTTGCTTTCCTTCCTGGCCAAACATAATCATAAAGTTTCGAAGAAAAAGCTGCAATATTGTAGACCAAAGGTGACCTACCTCGGTCATCTTTTGTCTAAGGAGGGCCGTGCATTGACACCAGATCGAATTCAAGCAATTCTAGATACTCCAGTCCCTCGCACTCAGAAGGATGTTCGCGCCTTTATAGGTTTGACGTCTTTTTGTAGGCAATGGATATTGGGTTTTTCACATATTGTTAAACCCTTGTTAGCATTGTTGTCTAAAGATACACCGATTCCCATTGAATGGACGGATGAATGTCAGAATGCTTTTGAACAATTGAGACAAGCTCTTTGTTCTGCACCAGTGTTAGGTACACCTGATTACACGAAGGTTTTTACATTATATGTACACGAGAAGGATGGGTGCGCATTGTCAGTCTTAGTGCAGACACACGGAGACAAACAGAGGCCTTGTGCATACTTCTCGGCGGTACTCGACCCTGTGGCTCGAGGATTGCCTGGATGTTTTCGAGCAGTTGCGGCAACAGCAGTTGCGATACGACAAAGTGAGGGAATAGTTTTGTCACACAAATTGTTGGTGCTAGTTCCCCATGCGGTAGATGCGTTACTGAATCAAACGAAAACGCAGCATCTAACCAGTGTCCGTCTGACAGGATATGAGCTAACGTTGTTGGCGCCTCACATCACACTAAAACGATGTGCAACACTAAATCCTGCTACTTTATTGCCGGACCCTGTTGCTGAGACCCAGAAGGAAGAACAACATGATTGTGTTTTTCTGACTGAGGAACAGACAAAGGGTCGTATCGACTTACAGGATACGCCATTTCCAGATGTAGATGGGGAACTGTGGGTTGATGGATCGTGCGTGAGGTTACCGGATGGTACGACTTCCGCAGCTTATGCGATCACGACACTTAAGACTGTGGTAGAAGCAGCACGGATACCCCAAAAATCGGCTCAAGCAGCTGAGTTGATAGCCTTAACGAAGGCATGTGAGTTAAGTGCTGGACTATGTGTGAACATTTACACGGATAGTCGTTACGCTTTTGGAGTAGTGCATGATTTTGGCCTACTTTGGAAGGAACGAGGATTCCTGACTTCACACGGAGTACACATCATGCATGGAGAATTGGTACGCGATCTCCTTAATGCACTGTTATGCCCAGAGAAAGTTGCAATAGTCAAGTGCAGTGCACACAAAAAGGTGACGGACAAAATAGGACAAGGCAATGCTTTTGCAGACCGTATTGCAAGAGAGACCGCTATGCTGCAAAATAATTTCCCCATGTATGTGGTGAAGTCACAAGCTGAACGGTGGCATGATGCTAGAGAAGAAATACTAGATATACAGAAGTCAGCATCAGCGGCAGAACTTGTGAAATGGGCCACTGAAGGAGTATTGGATGATGAGGGTTGCTGGCGTAGTAAAGATATGGAGAGATGGAAACTACCCATGGCCTATTTACAAACAATGGTGCAAATGACACACGGGCTGGCACACATTGGAGCTCTCGCAATTACTAAATTGCTTACACGAGTTTGGGAAAATGCTGACATTGCTAGCACGGCTAAGAGAGTAGTGCAGACCTGTCTGATATGTTTGCAGCACAATCCTGGACAAGGGACTCATACTCCTAAAGGTGGGTTTGTTCCACCTACTGCACCATTCGAAGTACTACAAATGGATTACATCCAGCTGGAGCGCTGTAATAATCTCAAGTATGTCCTAGTAGTGGTGTGTGCCTTCAGCAAATGGATTGAGGCTTACCCTACGAAGGACAATACAGCATTGACAACAGCTAAGGTGTTACTCAAGGAATACTTCCCGCGCTACGGAGTTTGTAAACTTATGTGGAGTGATAATGGCCCTCATTTCATTGGAAAAGTAGTGGAATATGTCCTGAAAGGATTGGGAATCAAGCAACGATTCCATGCTGTCTTTCATCCGCAATCAGCAGGTTTAGTAGAACGATACAATGCAACTCTGAAGCTGAAGTTAGCAAAGATAGTGGCATCGACATCTCTGAAATGGCCGGACGCTTTGCCTCTGGCATTGCTGTCCATTCGGTCAGTGCCACATTCTCGATCTGGCCTCACACCCTACGAAGTGGTGTTTGGAAGGCCTATGAATATTTGGGGGGTTCCAAAGCCTCGTTTGATACATGATATGCCTTGTATAATGATGAACGATTATCTGGCACGATTAACAAATGATTTGCTTTCTATTCATCAACAGGTTCGAGAGGCGCTCCCTGATAACTCCACTGGTGAGGCTCACGATCTCCGCCCTGGAGACCACGTGATGGTCAAAGTATTTGAGCGATCCAGCAGTTTGGAACCGAGATGGCATGGCCCTGAGCAAGTGCTGCTGGCTACGCGAACTGCTGTGAGAGTCACCAACAAGAAGCGGTGGATACATTCAACGCATTGCCGAAGTGTCTCTCCGGATCTGGTGAGCCCTGTGGTGCTATCCGATTACAGAAAGATTTTGGATACAGAAAAGAGCCCAGCTGTCACGCCTGATGAATTGGAGGAAGCCTTCCCGGACCACGTTGTTTCAGATAAAGTGAAGTACAATCTACGCCCCAGGAAATAAGATTCCTTTTGTGTTTTTGAAACTGGTTGGTAACCGCTCTGAGGTTTGTGAAACGGAAGCCGGGAATATCAAGGGGGGGGGATCAGTTCTGCCCAGTGTAGCGACACCCGTCTTGAATCCCGGAGAACAAATCAACGGCAGCCTCGGTTCAGAACCATCGTTTTATTTTTTCTCGCTTAGTGTTGCTTGTGAAGAGTATTGTTTTGTGAACTATGGCATCTCCTTCGACACAAAAAGGGAGAATTCTTGGTGCTGTTTTGTTTGTCTTGACCGTAGTGATGATCGCAGTATTAGCCTGGACTATAGAACTGTTGTTTCCTGTACGAGAACATTTGCTGCCTACCACTCCAAGTCCATCTGAACATTTTCATTTCACTCTGCCTTTTCACGAAGAAAGACATAGGCAGACTTATTTGAACAACAGCTTTATTAAGATTTTGCATCATACTCATAATATGACCAACACGTCCAATTGTTGGGTATGTGGAATGTTGCCCGGACACCAGAAGAAGGGAGGAACACCACTCATTCCTCTCCCGTTTTCTCATAATGGTTCTTGTCATGCTTGGTACACTCTTCTTTTTACTCTGCGATGGCCAACGAAAGGTGGATTACTTTTTCGGTTGAATAAAATATGCTATAACGATAAAGATGGCTATCCACACGCTGAAGGAACTAAATTCGAATGGGAAGAATATCGTCCGGACAATGTTTCTACACCTCGTGTATATACGAATCAAAGACTTATAAATGTGACGAGCATGCATATAATAACCGTTATCGATACAAAAGCAGATTTGTGTATTAGAAATAAAGGTACAATCCCTGTAGGCCGTAGTGAATGTAATATTACACTTACCTTTGATACACCAACTGGAATTGCATTTGTAGCTTCACGTAACACATATTTCATTTGTGGAAATAAGGGATACCATCGTCTACCATTGGGATGGTTAGGAACGTGTTATATAGCTTTTGTATTACCACCTGTATTTATTGCTCCTCCCATGTACCACAATGATTATGTTCTGTACCATGATTTCATACTGAACAGAGTAAAACGAACAATAGATCTTGATGAAATAGACCAGACTGATACCACCTTACAACAATATGTAGATTTCAATTTGGGGATATTTTCATTCGTAGGAGCTGCACTGAATAGCAGGAAGATAAGGTGGCTTACACGTGTGGTGGAAGCCGTCGCTAATGAAACTGCCTCTGCTTTAGGGAATATTACTGAGGAATTGCAAATTACCAGAATTGTGGCGCTCCAGAATCGAATGGTTCTAGATGTGATACTAGCTGATAGGGGTGGAGCATGCCGCGTCATCGGAAGTAGTTGTTGCGTGTACGTACCAGATAACTCACCTTCTGTATATGATTCGATTACAAAATTACATAAGATAGCTGCTGAGATCCACCCAGAAAATGGAACATGGACCTTTTCTGGTTGGTTCTGGACCTTGCTTAGTACTTGGGGTTGGAAATTATTAACGATTCTCTGTGTTTTTATTGGAGTACTATTTTTCCTTTGTTTATGTATTCAATGTGGCCCTACATTATGTTCTGTATGTATCACAGCCTGTATTCCGTCCAAACGAGCTATTGTCAAGCAAGAGAAACTGATCAATGATGAAGTATTGAAAATAATGGCTATTGACATTGAGGATGAACATTCCGACTACGTTCACTATGAGGTAGCTTTTGCTAAACGCTAAAAGGGCCGTCTGTCGTGTTTTGGCAGCTCCTGAGTTAGCGTTTAGCACAGCTACACGGTCTTTTCTGTTAACTTGACCAAAACGAACGGGGGCCATTTTGAATCCCTCTGACTTCCGTTTCCTATGAACACGCTGCCTCGTGGTCAGTGTGCCCTTTCGTCCTTTCTCGATACCCATGGTCACTAGTCTGCTCGGCAACAGGCTATTTTTAGTACTGGTCAAGCGCACATGCGCACTACGCACCAATTGGTCACTCTTTAGGAATGTTCACACTAACTGACCAGTGCTGTTGAAACTCCTCCCACATGTTGGCTGTGTTCCAAAAATGACCTTATATGTGCCTAAAATGTGTAACTTGTACCCGCCTATCTTTTTATTGCTATTAAACTGTATAAAAGAGGTCGCGCATCGATGTTCGGTGTGCTACTTCTTACATTGCCGAAGGGTGCTGTAGGAATGTATCACCACCCCATGGGGTCTTAATAAACTTGTCTTTTACCTTTTCCAGTGTCCGTGCCAACTTCTATACTAAGGTGTTCGAGAGTTTAGCAGAGTATGTAGGCCTGATTTGAACCCAACACCACAATCTAACAGTGGGACATTTAACACACACAAAACTGATTGTACGTCGGGGACAAACTCTCACCACATGCGCTCTGAAAAAAGAGAGACTATGGTCCTGATGAGAACTCCCCAATAATGTAAATTTGGTAAACTAAAGAAACCAAATTCAAGAGCAAAAAAATATTGAGTTAAATAAAATGATTGAAATCAGACACGAGTACAAAGCATATTGTTCAATTCAGATGTTTTGAAAAAAGGTTTTGTCCAATTAAATAGCGGCACTGGCTCCTCTTTTTGTTTACTAGTAGCTTGTGGCGAAGCTGTGCTGTTGGGAGCCTAGACCCAGTGGTGGTTTTTTGTTGATTTTTATGGCGCACTTATCACCCAAGAGGTATCCAGACTTTTGAGTGAGGTGTAGGCGTGTGGCCCTCGCTACATTTTTGGAAGAGCCAGGTCTTCAGCTGTTTGCGAAACTCAAGTAGCTAGGAGGACGCTCTAATATGTTGTGAGATGTCTTTCCATGTTTTTGGTTCAATCTGTGAGAATGGGTGACCTCCTGATCTGCATTTGTGAATGTCGGAGGTGTGTGTGAGTGAGTCTGAGGCTGAGCATAGGTGTATCGATGGGTTGAGAAGGTGTTTGTGGCTGTTGAGGTACACTGGTCCTGTGTTGTGTCGGGCTTTGTAGGTGCTGTGAGGAGTTTGAATTAGCAGTGTTTGTGGATGGGGAGCCAGTGTATTTCTCAGAGGTAAGGTAAGGAGAGATATGGTGCGGTGATAGAGGTTGAGTATGAGTCTTGTAGCAGAGTTCTGGATGGTCTTGAGTCTGTTCAGCAGATGTTTGATGATTCCGGCTTATGGTATGTTTCCATAATTGAGTCAGCTTGTGCTGAGTGCTCGCGTGATGGTACGGCTGGCATTTTACAGGAGCCACTTGAAGATTTTTCCTAGCATTTGTAGGATGTGAAAGCAAGAGGAGCTTACTGTGTTGACCTGTGCCTTCACATTGAGCTTGTGGTCCAGGATAATCCACAGTTTTCTGCTGTGTTGGAGTGGGTCTGAGTTCAGTTCTGCTGGCAACCAGTCCCACCCGTGACAGACAACAGCTCTATCATTGACAGTAACAGTGGCATTCTACTATGTCATGACAAGGACTGTTCTGTTCATGATAGTCTTGATAAAGAGAGTCCTCTCCACAAGGCGCATATAATGCTCAGCCCAGCTGTTTCTCCTTGCTTCCTACTTGTTCTGACCTACAGGGACCTCCTAAAGGATGTGTGTCCTAGGATGCTGCCTGTTTGCCTTTGGTTTGCTTGCTGGTGCTCTCGGTGCACTGTTGTTTTGGGGCTTGGGCGTGGGCTAGGGTGTGAGCTTGGTCTCATGGCTCTCCTCAACCTCTGGTATTTTTGAATAAAAAACAGGAGGGTCTGCATTTGAGTCCCACTCAGGTTGTTCCATTTTGTGCCCTGATTAGCTAAAATAGTGACAATTTGGTGGCTTAATTTTCTTTTTAAAAGGAATATTGATGAGTTATTTGCCAAAATATCTACAACTAACACACAATTATTTATAAGCAATACATGTGTCGCTTATGGTTCCACAATTTCTTTCCTCCTTTTTTTTTTTAAGCATAAAAATCGGTCCTTGATACGGAATGGAAAACATTTTATCTGCTACTTTTTGTGATGGACAATCATCAAAATGGAGCCCTGTTTGCCCTGTTTTTTGTGCACTGATACACCGATGCAAAGTTGATATGGCCTCTGGTCTATCAGCAACATTCCTGGCTTTTGGTTTGGGCTGTAATTTAATATTCATTTTGAGAACTGAGGCTGTATATTTTTAAACTGCAGCAGACCTTGTTCAACTTTGAATTGGAGTTGTTCATCATGAGGGATGTTAAAAAGGTAATTTTGTTAGAAAATGTCAAATAGATCTGATTCAGTGGTCTGTGCTTTTGGGCATGAGAGGTATATGTTTATAATGATATAGAGTATATGTAACAATGCTTCTGGCATTACTGTGTGGGAAGTGCTAGGATACATGGGCCCTACTGAGAAACTGCATTTTGTAGTACGTTTAGTAGTACTGCATTAGTATTACTCAAGTACTACAAAATGCTATCCACATAACTTCTCCAGCTCCATCTTGCCTGTTTTTTATGTGCAGAGATCTCTGCTCTGACTACAAAGATCTCTGCATATTTAGCTATGCATATTGGTTGTAAATGGAAGGGACAGATGTGATGGGCTGGAAAAGGTGAAAAAATAGGGGTCTCTGGAATGAGGTAGGATGGGGTAAGGGAGGTTCAGGTAGGGGTTTAGAGAGAGTCCTGCACCCACTTACAAAAGAGTAAGCCCATTGGTATGCACAGTGACAGTCCTATAGTTGCGGAGTAAGTCTAGCCCCACGTATGACCACTTATTTGTACTGCAACGCCATCCCGTAGAAAATAATGAAGCTAGGAACCTAGAATATAACCCCATAGGAACTAATGTTAAATGACATTTTAGAAATATACATTTATAAAACATATATATAAATTTTTATATGCATTAAAAAAATATTTTTATTTCAAATTCAATTTTAAATTATAATATAAATATTATTTTATTTTAAAATAATTTGTCAGTTTTATGAATTTAAAGAGGAATGTAGCTGTAATTAAAAAATAATTAAATGAAATGAAATGAAATTAATGTTATTCATAATGCTAGGAGATATTGTACTCATAATATAAAGCATACAAATATTTTATTTTAGGAGGGTTAGTTTAAAAAAAATATTTTCGAAAATTGAATTTATTATAACTTACATTGATCAAAAATATAATCTAACATTTAGCTACTAGTGCTGTAATATTTTAGAAATAAAATTCATATATACAATTATTTAAAATACAAAGTTGTTACAATATTTTTCATAGCTTTAATACATTTTTATACATTTCTTCATGGTTTACCGTAAGGACATCTCTGAATGTGTAGGTCTCCGCCCAGTGTGTACAATGTAAAATGCACTCATAAAGTCACTTCTTACAATTTTACAGTCATCTTTGAAGTTTTTACGAACTTCACCACCTATTTCAATGAGTGGAGACATGCATGTCTACACTTTTGAATGTCTTTACTCTCGTACATTGTGGATAGCCAAAAGTAGGAATGTTACTCAAAACTGATGAACCAAAAGTAGCAAAGAAATTAGAAAGTGTAAGATTAACTTTACCTGGGCGTGGTCTCGGCGCCGGTCTAAGATGGCTGCCTGAGTTTCGTTCTCCACCGCGCCGGAGCAACTAGCAGACCGTAAATGCGTTAATTTGTGCTGTTTTCATGTGGTTTTCGCTTTTTCTTCAATTGGAAGATGCGGTAAAGCTTGTAAGTGTTTTGCGGTCTAATGCGTGTCGTGCTTACTGCTATTTTAATCACCCGCAAATTCTCCTCAGAATCGCGGCCGCCATTTTCTTTGCCGTGACATCACAATTGCGTATCTGCATGGATTTCACTAGCGGAATCTGCTTCATCCAGGTACTGCTCTGCTCTAATTATAACCGAAACATGTTTTTCTTCTGTGGGATTTTTTAACTGTAGTTTGCTATTCCTGTTTTTCAAGTGCCCATCCCTTACAGCAAACTTGCTCAACATATCTACTTCAGAGCACCAGTTTGTCTTGTCAGCTGTCATTGATAAAGGATATAACCAGCTGTGCATTTATATTTGAACAATTTACACCTTTACAAAATGGTTTGAGGTATGGATTGTTCATTCTTCTAGATGTCACATCTCTGGAATGTTTTTCAACACAGTTCTCCTGATTGGCGGCTGCTAGCCTCAGTCAGGAGCATCTTTTTTACCTCCTGCTTTCTACTGTCTTCATAGCCTTTGTGAAATCCAGTGCACTTGTTTTACTCAGGAGTAGTGTTACTGCCCAGATTTTCATCGGAATAGTCGCTTCTTTTGTGACATTTTTAGGCTACTCAGCAATTTTATCTGGTACTAGATTGTCACTTGTTTTATGGGCAGAGTACGCAAAGCACAATTTATCTTTGTCCCCAAGGCTTCTTCCAAGACGTTATCTGCGCCTTCTTTGCCTTCTCCAGCGACTACTCTCTCTTCCACTGCAGAATTGGCTAGTCTATCTTCTGCTTGTGCTCAATCAACACATTCTATAACAAATAAAACTTCTCCGCCTGCGTCCACTCCTAAATGTCTGAAGCAGGACCCTCCATCTCCTGTCCAGGCATCACCTACTATCTCTTTGGAACTGTTGTTAGAGGAAATTTTCGCCTTACGCCCATTTGTGGAGGAAACAAATAACAAAATGCAATTTCTAGAGGATAAATGGTTGTCAATGGAGAATAGAGTCTCTGCAATAGAACAACAGCTTTCAATGGTTCAAAATGACTCCCATAGACTCTCTTCACTAGAGAAAGAGGTTAGGAAGCTTCAACAACATACTGAAGATTTGGAAAATTGTAATAGACGGAACAACTTACGCATCTATGGCTAACCGGAATGTTTGGAAGGAGAGAATCCCGTCCCCTTTTTCTCATCTTTTTTACCGAAATTACTGGACATGCCTCCTTAAACTTCACTCAATATCCAAAGGGCTCACAGACTTGGTCCACGTCCTTCACTCTCTTCATCTCCGGTCAGGCCCCGAGGAGTTATCATTCTTTTCCTCAAATTTACCGATCTGCTTTTTGTTGTATTTGCTGCCAGAGCCAAACGTCAAATCTCCTGGCTACAAAGAGTCTATCTTTCTCAAGATGTTTCTAATGTTACAGCTGCCAGGCGGAAAGAGTTTCTCAACCTGCGTCCATCTCTTCATTCTATGGGAGCTCGATATGGCCTCTTTCACCCCTGCCTCTTCAAGTTTACCTTTTAAAATTGTACTCAGTCCTTTGAAGACCCTGCAGAACTTAAGAAATTCATCCATTCTCAAGCTTCAACTAATATGAACACTGCTACTCCTCCTATGGATTGACTTGTTATATCCTGATTTGTTAAACTCAGATTTCTCACAATCTCATTGTTGCCATGTTGGTAATTCATGACTCTCTTTTGTGTATATATATGTTATTCTACTTATATCTTTGTATGATCATTTATGTATTTAATCATTTATTTAATCTACTTTCTTTCAATATTGTTCTTCTTCATCTCTTATGTTACTCTTTTATCATGCTATCTGCGCTCTTCCTCCTTTCTTTATCAATATTTCCTTGTCAATTTCTCTCTCTCTTCAATTGTTTTCATATCTGTCGTCTTCACAACTTACTCTTATGTCTGAATTTGTGTTTGACATCTATCTTATATTCACACTTTATTCATTTATTTCCCTTTTATATCTATATAGGTTCCGTCTGTAATCTTTAAAGTTGTTTGGTCCGTTAATACCCCCTATTTGTTGTCCTGGTCTGGCCGGTCTTCGTGGTTTTGGTGTATCATCTTCCGTTCGTCGCCACTGCCCCATCCTTATTTTGTCTTCATTCTCCTCAGGTATGTCCCCTCAGTCATCCTTTGGATTTGTACTGTCTCTCCTTGTAGTTCTCCTTTCCCCTCAATCTCTCCTAATCTCCTTCCTCACTATCTCTCGATCTTTTGCATCTATTTCTCCTTACCTGTTATTACGTTTTCGGTGTTGTATAAGGCTTCAGTCTGCTTTCTCTCATGCTTTTTCTTCTCCCTTTCTCTTTTCATCCCCCTCCCTCATCCCCTTTTCCCCTTATTACTTGGCATCCTCTTTTATCCTCCTATTATTGCAGTTCAGGTTTTTCTTAAATTGTTAATGCTTTTACATTCAGAGTTATATCCTGGAATGTAAAGTGTTTTATTATTCCTATTAAAAGACAGAGAATCATTTCCCATCTTGCCTCCTATAACCCAGACATAGTTCTTTTACAGGAAACACATCTTACAGATACTGAATCACTTAAGCTAAAAATAGGCTGGGTGGGTACGGTTTTATTCTCTCCATCTGCTAATAAACAGAATAATGTCACAAGAAACAGATACGGAAGGTAGATGGATACTTGCCAAATTATCAATTAATTCTGGTAATCTAACTGTTTTTAATGTTTATGGTCCCACACAACATGATTGTTCTTTTTGGCCTGTGATTACGCAAAAATTTATTCAATTTCGTGATGATTTCTTTATATTAGGTGGTGATTGCAACCAAATTGTAGATTCATTTCTAGACCGCAAGTCCACAGTCTATTTTATTCCATATAAGACTCACAAACAATTTCTTGACACTGTCTCTCAGACGCATCTCATTGAATCTTGGAGACTCTCTCACCCTTTTTTCTCTCCTCCTCATGCTTCTCTTTCTCGAATAGACTCTATTTTTCTTTCTCATTCTTTGTCTCAAAATCTACTATCTTCCTCTATTGAGCCCATAGTTATCTCTGATCATGCACCAATTGTAACAGATCTTGATTTGATCCCTCCACATCCGTAATACTCTCGATGGCGTTTTAATAACTCTCTTCTTACTGACCCTCTCTTCTCTTCCTCCTTCTGCTCTTTTACTGACAAATTCTTTAAACTTAAATGCAGCTCCAGCTCCTCCCTTCATGTTATCTGGGACTCTTGTAAAGCCACAGCAAGAGGTCACATTATAGACTTTGTTTCAAAGAAAAAGAAATACTTTCTTCAACAGAGGAAAAAGACCTTAGTACATATCAAGCTTCTGGAACATGAATTCTATATTTCGTCTAAACATTCCATTTCACCTGAATTGATTTGAGCGAAGCTTGCTGTTAACAAAGCTACTACCGACAACGCTTCATCAATACTTCTTCATAGTAGCGCCCGTTATTATGGTGGTCGTAATAAAGCAGGGAAGCTTTTAGCAAGTTACCTCAAAACTCGCAAGGACCACACTCTTATAGATTCCTTTTATTCTTCCAATAATTCTCTTCTCCATAAAGATCGGGAAATACTCACTGAATTGAAACTTTTTTTATCAAAATCTCTACACACCAGACTCTCCTCCCTCCTCTTCTCTTATTCAATCTTATCTTGATAAAATTCCAACTCCCTCTACTTCCCATCTTAACCTTCTTGATCTGGATAGCAAACTCTCCCTTAATGAGCTCTCCACTGCCTTAAATTCCCTCACAAAGGGGAAAACGCCTGGTCCAGATGGTTTTTCTGTTGAGTCTATGAAAATTTTTCTGATCTATTTCTCCTGAAACTTCTAATGCTTTTTCAATCTTTCTATTTAACTGGTAAGACAGAGGGCACCGTTCAGGAGGCCACTATTTGCCTCATTCCTAAAGAAGGTTGTGATCCACAATCTTGTAAAAATTACCGTCTAATCTCTCTTGTCAATGTTGACTATAAATTGTTTGCAAAAGTGCTAGCTTCACGCTTAGATCCCCTCATGCCTCTTCTTATTGGTAAAGAGCAATGTGGTTTTGTGAAAGGAAGACTTACTTCCGATAACTCTCGTCTCTTTCTCAATGTTTTAAATAAAGTACCCTCCTTATCTACTTCTCTGGCTGCTATCTCTGTCGACGCAGAAAAGGCTTTTGATAGAGTAGATTGGTCCTTTTTGTTTGCATTGCTACAATGGCATGGTTTTGGTCCTAAATTCATATCACTCATTTCTTTACTATATTCGGCTCCTAAAGCCTCAGTGTTAGTTAATGGTCGTGTCTCACCTTATTTTCCTCTCCAGCGTGGTGTTCGTCAAGGTTGTCCTTTATCTCCTCTTCTTTTCGTTCTAGCTCTTGAGCCCTTTTTGTCTTCTATCTGTAATATTGACTCCATTTCCGGTTTTTCTTATGGTGATCATCAGTTGAAACTTTCTGCGTATTCAGATGATATTCTATTATTTATTTCTGCTCCTGAGACCTCCGTTCCTCCTTTACTACTTGAATTCTAATCTTTTTCGCAAGTCTCTGGTTACAAAATGTATTCAGATAAGACTGAAATTCTCCCCCTTACAAAATGTTGTCTTCCCTACACCTTTTCTTCCACTGGGTTTGCCTGGAACAGTTCAAAAATCCAATACCTAGGCATCTGGTTTTTCAATTCTATCGCCTCTTCAATCAAATTGAATATGTCTGCAGCCTTAGCTCATATTGAGAAACTACTTTCTTCTTGGAACCCCCATTTTCTTTCTTGGTGGGGTCGGTTAGACTCGGTTAAGATGATGATTGCCCCAATTTTAATTTATATTCTCTCCATGCTTCCCGTTCCCATTCCTGCTGTTTATTTCACACTTATTGATTCATGTCTTTCTCGATTTCTTTGGAAGAATAAAAAAACTAGAATTGCTTTATCTTCTCTTTGAAAACCAAAACGGTGGAGTGAACTTCCCGGATTTTCGTCTTTACCATAAGTCTTTCTCCCTTCACCATGCCTCAAAATGGCTTCATTGAGAAAACCTTGTTATTGCCCTTTTCTCTCCAAGAAGTTAAATGTTTTTCTGCCAAAACTTCTCATACCTCTCATCCCTTATTTAGACATAAATGCTCCCTCTTGAGACCTTTGGTCCATCCCGCTACTATTTCTCGTGAATCTTTCTTAGCATCCCCTATTTGGCATAATTTGCTTATCCTCCTCAAGAATAGGCCCATTTTTGGGAAAGTGTGGAGATTAAGGGGTATTATTTGGGTTAAACGTCTTTTTAATGGAATTTCACCTTGTTCCTTTCCCCAATTTCAATCCATATTCCGTTGCCCTCGCTCCTTTTTGCAGAAGTTTATTACTCTTATGTCAATTATTCTCGACATTTACTATTCTCTCCCTTCTTCATCCTCATCTAATATCCAACATTCCCTTCTCAAAATACTCCTTACTCTACCCAAGGCCACTCTTATACACAAATTATTTTTAGCCCGCAATCCAGATTGTGCTTAATCTAAATTAGAACTTTCTTGGGAGTCTGATCTGAGATGCGAATGGTCTACCATTTTCTGGGAGAAACGTTGGTCTAGATCCTTAAAAATGTCTCGTTCTGCCTCTCTTACTCAATCTATGTTTTTCCTCTATCACAGACTTTATCTTTCTCCTACCTCTTTAGCTCGTTTTTCTTCCTCTACTGACTCCAACTGTTGGACTTGTGGCTCCTCTAATGCTGATCTCTTCCATCCTCTCTTTCTCTGCCCTACCGTTTCTGACTTTTGGGGTAAGGTTTGTAATATATCTCTCGAATGTTCACTATTTCCATTCCTTATTCTATTCCCCTCCTCTTTGCTGATAGCCTGTCTGACTCTTTAGATCTTCCCTCTTATAAGCATGGTCTTTTTGATCTTATGCTTGCCCTAGCCTTTCGACACATTTCCTTCAATTGGAAAACCCTCACAAAACTTTCCATACAACATTGGTGGATTACCCTCTGTCATTTTCATAGACTTGTTGTTGCTTTTGCCTCCTCTTGTAAACCAATGTTAAATAGAGACCTCTTCTGGTTACCCCTTACCACCTATTTGGATCGTATTGCTTTAAATATTATCTCGCATCGAAATTCTGAAAATGTCAAACCCCCTTCAATGTTTATTTTGTTCTTATCTTGTTCCTATCCTGGTAACTTCGTATATATACGTATCCGTTTGATAATTCATAGTTATTTAACTACAATTATGTAATCTAAAATGCCTTTCACTGTTTTCTCGTATTGTTGATATTCCATTCTCTCTCCTTATCCCCCACTCTTCCTGCTCCTCCTCCCCCTTCCTCTTTATATATAAATCCCAAAATTACTTTTACCCTTCTCTTTTAGTTACCAGTTATTACCGGTATTTTATCTCTGTGTTGAATTGTATTGCTGGTATGTTACATATGTTATTGTTTGTTAATAAAGCTATTCAAACAAAAAAAAAAGATTAACTTTACATGTAAATATTTACTCAAGTATAAAGTTACCTTTGTGAATGTCTTGATACTTACATTGTTTTGAGTGTCTGTTGTAAGAGGTTGCACGTGATTCCTAAATGTTTGATGTCAGGTGACCGTCTGTGCTTTGTACTTTCATCTCTACCACAGGCCTGTCACCAGCATTTATCCTTGTCTTAGTGGTTATAAAAGATTATGGTGCAGATTGATTCACAAAGGCATGTCAACGAATAAGTCTGTCATTATGTAAATTGTCCACAAAACATCAACAATTGGGAGGGAATTCCATAATCAAAAGTAGGCAATAACGTGTGCCTTGAAAGTAGTGATCAGGACCCAATGCACGTTAATGCCAGGTGGATTAAGGCAGCAAATAGACCAGGCACCAGCATGTTATAAATTAGCTTAAAATATATGTTTAGCTTGATGAGGGAGATTCCCGGAAAGGAGAACTTTCATTCTGCATAGGGATTCAAAAATTCTTTCACAGAAATGGTAAAACTGGGAATACTAGTGCTGCTTTTAGTTTTATAAGATTTTTGGCTAGTGAATGTATGTTTAGGTCTTGTTATCAATATGCATAGATCATTTTCAGGATTTTGGTGCACATTAGAAGCTGTAGTCGTGGCGGGCCCTGTGGTGACCCTCGGTACAACATACACCATTGACTGATCGCCTAGAGCGTCACTTGTTTTATTTATTTGACAGCAAACATAGGGATGCCAGACAATACTAACATCAGGCTACCTGCAGGGGGTAATGCACAAAAACATAATGGCCACCCCTACCAGCCTGGCCCACATGGGCACATCCATGCAGCCGTGGAACACTACATCCCTTCCTTCTTTTGGGATTTCAAAATAATAATGGACCTTTAAAACCATACACCCATCAACAAGCCATGAAAACACAAGTTCAGTCTCCATAGAAAGCTTAGGATGCTTATACCCAGTAGGACTCAGTGCCGGATTAAACCATGTGGAGACTCCGAAACATTCAAATTTTGCGCCCCCCCACCCCCTGCAAATGATCTCCTAATACCCAATGGACTGGATTTTTTTTCACTAACTACCAGCTGCTAGAAGATGAGCTTTTAAGAGACAAACTGTTATGTAAATCTGATGTCTCTAGTTTGTGTACTTTAAGTTGTTAATGTGTACATTACATTAATACAGTATTTTCTCTATAGAGTCTTTAATGTAAAGTTTTCGTTTCTTTGAGCTGATACATTTTTTCCTATGTTTTGGAAACAATATTTATGAAAACTTGATTGTAATTTTCTTTCAAAATCAAATCTACATTATTTTAATTCGTTGTTTTGGGTCCCCTGAAAGGAGTGGGGCCCATATGCCAGTGCCTACTTTGTTTATTTGGTCATCCGGAACTGGTAGGACTCAAAAATCTCGGAGCCTCGGGAAGGGAGGCGGATTGGTCGAAAGATGGTATGGTCCAGTCTCTGCTCATTGCACTTGGCAGGGTGTTGCTCTGCCACTGGCACTTAATGATTGGGCTTGATTGTCAGGACCCACACTGGTGGAGGACGGATCTGCCCTGTGCAAGCATGGTCTGGGCTGCCCTATGGGATCTGACCTGTGGCAGTCGTGTCTGACATGGCGTCATCGTCTTCTGCTTGTTGGTCCCCTTGATGAACTGGCAGGCCATACTTTTGTTCATAGCCCCTGACACTTTCCTAAAGTGGGAAATGTTCCAGGGGACAGATTCAGCCCGTCTGCTAGCAGTGACCATGGTGCACTTTCACAGTGGTGACCACCCCTGGGGATGACTCAAAAGGCAGAGGGAACTTCCCAGTGGTTGTCTATCTCTCACTGGTACAGAATCTCCTAGTTGGGTTTGGTGATGCTTGGCCCGCCTCTTCCTTGAGGCAGATTCAACGTCTGATTGATTGGGTGGATCAGAGCGTTCGTCCCATGGTGCGTGGTGAGGAATCATGTCTGTAATAGTGAGGCCTAGGCTGAGTTTGCTGGTAGCTGTCCTTGTGGTAGAGTGGGGTGTCACTCTATAATCCAGCAGGAAAGAGGAGATAGCTCCCTCCACATTCCTGCCTTCCACTGTTGCAATCCGGATTACTTTAGTCACAATTCATACAAATCGTTCCACCTCTCCATTTGCCTGGGGCACAGGGGTAATGCACCGGGGTTTGGTGCTGCGGCACTGGAGTTATTCGGCCCATTCACTGCTGTTGAACGGAGACCCATTGCCTGTACGAAGTTCCTTAATCAGGCCATGGGTGGCTATGAATTTCCTATTTTCTGCACCACTTCAAATGCAGATGTGTACACCACAATCTCTACCTCTGGATAGCGTCAGAAGTCATCTTTCACAATGAGCATGTACGTGCCATTGGGTAGGCTCATGAGATCCATACATTCCAGCTGTATTGGGGCCGTGGATCCCTCCTCCCTGATGGCCAGAGCAGGGATGTCTGGGGCATTGCTTGCATGTCAGGCGGCGCAGTCTCTTGCCACTGCTTCAACACTCTGGTCCAAATCTTGGAATCTTACTTTGCTTCAAAGACTGCTCTACATTTTTCACCATTCCCTGTTGTGCCCCATGGGCCAACTGGACCTCTTTCTGTTGAAGACTGTGGGGTAAGACTAGCCTTTGATCCCTCATCAGGCTGCCTTTGGTGGTTACGGAGAGTTCCTGTATCACTTTGTTGAGTGCTTGTAATGTCTATCTGGCTTCCTTGGTTCTCAGTAATGGCATTCCTGAGAGTCGTATATGTGCAGTGGTCTACTTCCACTATGGTTTTAAATATCTTGTATTTGGTCACCCTTCCTGGGTGGAGAAGAAGTGGGCTTTCCCTCTCATAAAAAAAAAAAAAAAACAAGAGAAGGGAAGGAGAGTATCACTGATGGATTCGTACTCCCTAGACAAGTTTACATAAACAGAGAGAATCCACCTACTAGTGTTTGGGAGTGTTCCACACAGTGGTGTGGAGCACTTAGTGTTTTTTAAAATACCCCTCACACACCAAAAGGATCCTTGATGTCATGCTTCATCATAGAGGTCTTCGCAACCCTCTACAGGAAGCGGCGTGCTACGACCTACGACTACGTGGGAGCACTTATAATAATAGACTATGTATGGTGCATGTGAGGGTATTTTTAAAGATAATGTGAGTGAGTGGTGGGATGAGTGAAAAGTTTAAAAAGTACCTGGCTCGTAGGACTCTGAAAAAACCTTTAACTAGGTCCCTGGGCTGGTGCTGTTAAAAGAAGTGAAGTGCGAGGTGTTGATGTCGTGATTATGTACATCACTTCATGTGTGCATCAACATGTTTCAGAGACCAAGCTCCTTCTTCAGGACGGGGTGCACAACTTCCCCACCTTACTCACTTTCACTATGCAAAAAACAATGTGGTATTTACAAAAAAGTGAATATATATATATATATATATATATATATATATATATATATATATATATATATATATATATATATATATATATATATATATATTCCAACCAAACTACAGAGACCCATTTAGCTGCAGCCACGCAAGAACTCCGTTTCCAACTCCTTTATTAAACAGCCTGCCAGCAGGTTACCAAAGGTGACGCTCTTCCAGTAATAGGACGCCAAATGCATTTCGAGAGTCTCTGCTCTCTTCCTCAGTGGCAAAGTCATCATATGCTGGCCCACTCCCTCTTCCTTAGTATATAGTATAATGTATATATGATCCCAAATTGCCTAAGCTTGCGAGAGGCACACTACAGGATTCTTCCCTCCGGGCTGGTAGGCTTTGCGTGACTCGTTGCTTCACTTTTCATTAGTGTGCCCGACGCGTTTCGGGGAACCACCCCCTTCCTCATGGGCTGCAACAAAAAGCACACGAGATTTGCATCAATTTCATCTGGACTTGATTTTATTCATAACAAGCCCCTCTGTGGGCGTATGCTAAGTGCATTTTGCTTACAGCGTATTATGGGACTTGTAGTCCGTTGATGCAATACAATTTTCAAGTCTTTAAGTAAGTTCATGTGTCCATTTGTAAAATAGTGCATGTCTTTATACTGCCTTGAGTAGGCTGCGTTGCAAACCTGTCACGCTGTGTCATAAGCAGATTCCTGTGCTTTTAGGTCCCAATAGTTCAGGATTCCAGGCCGCGCCTTGCCGCTATGTTCGTTTCTCAAGCAGCCAGCGCTGGTGCTCTCTCCACGGCTAGGCTGCCGTGAAAACATATAATCCCAAATTGCCTAAGCTTAGCATACGCCCACAGAGGGGCTTGTTATGAATAAAATCAAGCAGCCCGGAGGGAAGAATCCTGTAGTGTGCCTCTCGCAAGCTTAGGCAATTGAAAGGATTTTAAGGAGTCTCGGGGGAATCCTACCAGTTCCGTCGGCAGTGTGAGTAAAGGGCGCATGCATGTAGCTTCGTACTGCTCCGCGCATTCGCCTAAGTGAAATGCTTTATTCGGCTCTAGCTCGTTGGGCAAGTAATGCGCATGCGTACAGACCTTACGCTTTAGTTGTTTAAGTGAAAACCCTAGGACTATTCTTGTTTACAGTATAACGATATACAGAGTGCACTGACACGACTGATCCTAGCATTTTTCTACCAATACCCAAGTTATTTAAAAGCAGTTGGTGAGTGATATCTCAAGCACTTGAAAAAGTGCTTGAAAAAAGCGTGATGTCTGGATTTATACTAACCCATACTGATGTGGCTTCTGATATAAAGAATAATGCAATATATTTATATGGCAACTATCAGCAAGTTACAGACATCAAGGATAACATACGGTTGGTACTAGTTTTGGTGTGCTATGTATGTGTCTATATTCGTTATGTAAAAAAAGGGGGGCCGTGTGTTGTGACCCACACATCGATGAAGTAGATTCCCTATGTAGGTAACGGGAGGGCATTATTTATTATTGTACAGATGCTACGGTGTATTTTCACTGTTTGTAAGGCAATAAAAAGGTATAGGGTAAGGGCAGGCACCATGGTGAGATGAAGTACTACGGGATGAAGTGTTTTTCTAGTACTCACCCCTGGTTACCATTTATAAACCATATCAAGACTGATTGGTTATGTGGTTAGTTGGCCCCAGGGTATATCATCATTGAGGCCACTTATATGCATCCCCAAACGGAACACCCAGCTCTGTTCTTTTTGAAAAAGGTCTTCCTCAGACTGTAACTGTTCAATTACAGTCCATCGAAGGTCATTAACACAATGTTGGGCATTCAGGTAGTGATTGCGATCTTGGTTGTTGTCTTTTTGCAGCGCACGTTGCTCTTGTGCTCAATCATACGGGTTTTATTGCCCTGAGGTCATGTACTCTAGACCACACGGACAAGTGGTTAGGTAGACAACATTCTTATTGTTGCAGTTGGTCATTTTTCTCTGTTCCCAACCGGTCCCGTTGCTGAATGTCAATTGTTTACTATGACGTGTCAGGTGGCAACTACTGCAATTTCCACAAGGGAAATGGCTGTGGACCCCAATGATGGACACGGTGTGTTCTTGTGTTTTGCGGGGGCGTGTGTGGCCCAGTATGTCCTTCAAATTCCTGCCTCGTCTGTATGCAAACATGGGTTTTTCCAAGTCCAGGTTGCCACTCGTCAGGATTCCCCAATGTCTGTTCACTATCTTAGAGACATCGTTTGAAATGGTGTTGTACGTTGTGACACATATAGGTCGTCTTTTTCCAGAGTCTTGTGGTATCTTATTTCCAGTAGGGCTTCTCTGTTGTTGTTTTTAGCCCTTTTCATGGCTGAGTTGATTTTCCTTTCTGGGTATTGTCTCAGTTTCAGTTTATTTTTTAGATCGTTGGCTTGTGTTTTGTACTCAGCCACTTCTGTGCAGTTGCTTCGTAGATGCAAAAATTGGCCATAAGGCAGGTTCTCCCTTAGGTGTCTGGGATGGAAGCTGTCAAACCTAAGCAGAAGTCGACCCATGAGCGTGCAGTAGGCTGCTCCCTCTGTTCTCCCTACATCCCATGGGAGCTATGGGCCAGATGCATCAACCAAAATAGCGATCGCAACTGGTGCGAATTACCAATTGCGATCGCAAAAGAAAGAAAACCCATTCATGAAGGGAAAACCTAGCAAAATGCGAATTCGCAAACGCTAAATTGCGAATTCGCAAAAGAAATCGCAGAATCAAGGTAGTAACCCCTTAGCGAATCGCAATTAGCGAGAACGCAAGGATACTGCGAAATATATAGCGAAATCGCAAGATCAATGTTGCGAACTCGCAAGAAAATCGCTAATCCGATGCATAAAACTCGCTAATTGCGATTACATCTAAATTCACTATTTAGCAATAGCAGTTTAAAGGGAATCACAATCAGGTGGTAAAAAAAAAAATATCCCCACTCACCTGCTTTACATCAGAGGTGTATTTAAACAGACCCATGAGGCCATAGTGGCCTCCCACAATGGCAGGACTCTACATTTTTGCGAGGAGGAGGAGGATACTTGCAGCAGGCCAGGCCAGAAGGAGAATCCAGGAGAGAATCTTCCGGCTGCGCATCACATTGTTGGGACAGACTGGTGAGCAAATTTATGACAAGTACAGGATGAATGCAGCAATGATACTAGACTTAATAGATGAATTCGACCCACTATTGCAGCGCCAAACACGTAGGACCCAGGAAATCCCACCTCATGTCCAGGTGCTATGTAGCCTGCACCTGCTTGCGTCAGGTAGCTTCCAGGATATAGTGGCAGAAGCTGGAGGGGTATCACAGCGCTTCCTCTCGCGGTTCTGCAAATCCTTCCTGGCCGCCATGATGTCTGTGATCAACAACCACATCACCTTCCCCACAACTCCACAGGAATTGAGCCAAACAAAACAGGACTTCTACCAAGTAGCACAGTTCCCACACGTGATCGGATGCATAGATTGCACCCATGTAGCCATATGTCCCCCTGCCGTAAATGAGTATATATTTCGCAACCGGAAAGCATATCACTCAATTAATGTCCAAGCAGTGTGCAATGCTGATAACATCATCACCGACCTCGTTGCACAATACCCTTGAAGCACTCACGATTCCTACATCTTCCGCCATAGTGGCTTGCACACACGTCTGCTCAGGGGTGATTTTGGCAATGGACACCTGCTAGGTAAGTTGAATACAATACTCATCACTGACTTAGGTAATGGCAATGCATACCTGACACTAACATATTGTTCGTAACTCTGTAGGTGACAGTACATACGCAGTGAGGCATTACATCTTGACTCCATACCTGAACCCAGCCAGCCCACAACAACAGAGGTACAATGCAGCCCACATCGGGACACGTAATCTAATAGAACGGACATTTGGATTGCTCAAGAGTCGCTTCCGCATCCTGCATAAAACTGGAGGAGCAATGCTGTACCAACCGGAAACATGCTGCAGGATTATTGCGGCATGTGCAATGTTGCACAACATAGCAACAAGGAGAGGAATCCCTATTGAGGAATCCAACACAGAGGGCAACCAGCCCCCAGCACAACCACGCCAGGTACATCTTGGGAGTTCAGCGGAGGGACAAAGAAAACGTACAGACATTACCCAGCATTATTTCTAAGGTATGTAATAATGACACACAACACTCATTTGCATTTGAAGATGAACTATTTATTACCACGTCAGGCGGTAGGGGTGTGAAATTGAACAGAGTTGGTGTCCATTAGCACATTAACTGCATGCACTGAAGGACACAAGAGACACACAAAGAACTTGTAATGCAGTCACAAAGAATGTCTTGTACATGGTTACGTCACCATGATGTATTACACCCCTCTGAATAGGTTTAGCGTCTCCTCCCTCTCACACCCAAATGTCTTTTTCCTGCATCTGCATCTGCATTCCCGGATGCAGCGGGAGGTGCTTGTCTACGGCTACTGCTCCTCCTGACAGTGGTGAGTGGCGCAGTGATGCTGCTGAGGCTGGATGCCTCACTACCCTCTTCCCCTGTAACATCGCCCTGACCACCAGTGCTAGACTGCATCAGTTCTACGGCAGAGTGCCTTGGACACATCCCCACAACAATGGCCCATATCTATCTGCATTTCCACAGACCGACGTGACAGCTGTGCCATGCTTGCGCAGATCTTGTTGTTGGACCTGGTATAGCCGCCCATGCAGGTGACAAACTGGTGATGCCTCCTCCTCTGTGTGGTGTGTCCCTCCTGCATCACACGCGCCACCTCCAGCAGGGTGTCGTTGGATTCTCTGTGTGCTTCCACTAGTGCAGTAGTGAGCTCCCTCACACTCTCAGCCATTACAGATATGTTTGTGTTCATTTTCGTCATCTGCAGGTTGATGGCTCCCATGTGCCTCGCTTGCACGCGCTGCACCTGCACCATCTGTGACTCCACACCACCCCACTCATTGGGAGTTCCTGCATCCTGTGCCCAAGTATGGGGTCTTGTCCTGCGTCTTGTTCCCGGACGGACATGTGCCTGCGGTGTAGTTGTGTGGCTCGCACTTGGACGGCTTGTACTAGGAGCGGTAACTGATTCCTGTTCTGACTCCATTGGCTGCAGTGGTGTAACTGTGGCCCTGCGTTTTGCTGGAGCCTTGGATTTGGGTGGTGGTGTCACAGGTTTTAACACGGCAGCCTCTTGGATGACCTGTGTGCTGTCTCCAATATCACTGTCATCAGTGTTTACTTCTGCTGCATCTGTGATGTGAAACAGTGCAATGTTATTTTATGTTGTTGCATTAGTTGAGCAACATTAATAAATCTATACATTAATGTTCTCACTGTCTCTCATCAATGACTGTACTGCATTTTGGTAGCATTTGGGCTTACTATGTTGGATACTGACAGGCAATTGGGTTCTACTGACTACAAGTCCCATGATGCATTAGTGTCCCTATGTAAAAAGTGTGCTGGAACATTTCTAATGTGAATTTTCAGGTTGATTTACATTTGGGCACTATCAGTATGTACATTGTTCTGTTGATTGTCATGCATCTTACCTTGTGTGCTACTGGCCGCCCGAATGTGTCCAGCTGCGTTACTCCCACCACTGCTTCTGGCTCAATTGTGCCCTCAACCATGTCCTCCTGGGCTGTGTTGTCTGGGACTGTTGGGCCTCCTCCTCCAGTCCCCTTCGCCTCCTTCAGCCTTTCCGCTACCCGCTCCTTAGCACGACTGCGCAGGTCCTACCAGCGTTTCTTTAGGTCATCTATGCTGCGATGTGTGACCCCCACAGCATTCACCTTATCTTTAATCCGGTTCCAGATCCTTCTTTTATCTGCCTCTGGCACTTTAAGGGAGAGCTTCCCAAATAGCTTCTCGTGGTTGTTTGCAACCTCCTCAATGAGAAGGTCAAGTTCACTCTCACGGAACTTGATTTTTCGCTTCCTGGCCAGTGCACCCTCCTCTGTAGCTGTTTGGGACATGGCTGTCTCTACCTGTGAGAAGACTGCAGTTTGTGTTCTTCTGCTCTCTCTCCCTGCACTCAGCTTCTGCCTCTGTGTTCCTCTGTGCACAGGTGGCAGCATGGGCTGATTGACTTCCTGGTTGTGATGTCATCAGCCTGCTCCCAATGCGACTCTGTAGTTTTCACGTTCCCGCAATTTGCGATATCGCTATTTGCGATATCGCTATTTGCGAAATCGCTAATAGCGGGATCGCTAAATGCTAGTTTGGAGTTTTTTAACAATAGCAATTCCTTAACATGGAATCGCTATTGTATTTTGCGATTTTTTGCGATTCCTTATTTCTTCGCTATCCTCATCATGCATAGCCAACAGCGAGTCCTTATTTGCGATTCCTTAATAATCGCAAATAAGGAATCGCTATTTCTTTGCATGATGCATCTGGCCCTATGTCTGGTAATTTGTGGGGCTGGGGGCTGGATTAGGGCAGTGCAGTGGCTGAGGCCGCTTCTCCCTTCAGTCCCCGGGCGTCTGCAGGGTCGGGCTCTTCCAGTGCGACCTCACTTTGTCCGGAGTAGTTTTTGACTCAGCTCTTCTCACCGCATGTCACCAGCAGGGTTCCTTCGGGCCCCCGACGCCCCATCCTAGGGTTTCCATCCTGGGTGCGGTGCCTCGCCCTCTCTGGAGAGCGCCGTTCTGACAAGGGAGGCAATCACACACCACACTTTACGGTACAAAAGCCCACCCTAGGGCTCTGCAAACAAAGCACAGTGCTCCACCTCAGGGAAAGATGCATAAAATGAAACCCACTCAACAGCGCAACGTTTTCACTAGCACAGGACATTCAAACACGAGCAGCCCACAGGGCTCCCGACATGCTGGTCTCCCTGGAGAACAATGGTGGGCATGCCGGTTCATGAAAGCTCAAGGGGAGCCAACACATGAAAGCTGGCAGCAGACCAGCACACAGGGTCCTTGGGGCAAAGATGCAACCCTTCAGCAGGTCAGCACAGCCTGGCCAAGTCAAAGTTGTGGTTTCCTGGCAGCACAGCAATTCTCTGGTGCAGCATGTACAGCCAGAAGCGTCTGGTTACAAGTCCCACGCAGTGGCTGAGTCATTCTGGGTACAATCTGCAGCCCTCCTTGGCATCGCAAAGGTCAGCAGACACATGGGCAGCACAACAAAGCTGGGCAGCAGTTCCTAGGACCAGTCAGTCATAGCACTGGGGAAATCATTTCAGCGCAGCAGCCTTTACTCAAGCAGAGCTTCTTCCAGTTCCACTAGTTTACCATAAATGTGGGGTAAGAGCCCCTGTATTTATACTCTGATGCCTCACTTCTAGAAGGTGGGAGAAGGTTCCAGCTCGATCTGGTCAGTCCTAGGAGTTTCCCTCCACCCTTGCATTGGCTCCAGACATCAGCAGTGGGTAAATGAGCCCTATGTGTGAGTGCAGGACAGAACATATACAATTTAGAGTGTCAAAGCCTCTTACACTTCCATCCCAGGAAGAACATTCAACATACAGATGAATACAGATGCAACTCTGTTACATCCAGCCCTCCCTGTTTGATGGATGTCTGGAAAGTATTAACACACGCTGAGCTGTCAATCTGACCTAGATGTGGATTGGATTCAGGCTGCATAGCACATCTATCTCTATACTACTATTATAAAGGAAGAACTTTGAGGCTTTGAGGCGGGTAAACTCAGGAACCACAGCGCCAATCCACACACCCGATACATCTTTGTAATCCTCTGGGTGTGCAGATGGACATAGGCTATATAAAGTAAAAAAATACGTTATATTTAAAATAAATTACATTAAAAAAAAATTTGTCCCTGAGAAGTAGCTCCGGCCGTGACCTGCGTGCTCACGTCAGGACATGGCGCGGGGGAGGAGCGGTGATGAGTGGCCAGTGAGGAGCAGCGGACCGGGCGGACATGGTTATTGATTAGGGCTTCATGTCGTATAGTCCGATTTTCAGTAAGTTCATCTTGGGTTACAAGTTATGTGGTTTCTTTTCTGTGAATAAGTGGTTTTAAAACGGGAAATGTCCAAAGACTGTTGGCAGGTTTGCGCTCCGTACCCGGTCCCAGGCAAGCCAAGCACTTCACGGCCTGCTGTTCGCCCAAGTTTGGTTTCGTCTCTGCTTTCCAGGTCGGAGGGGAGAGAGCGGGCGGAGGGCAGAGAGCGGGCGCTGGACGGGTGAATCGGGCTTTCAGCAGCAGAAGAGAGAGTGAAAAAATCTGCTGCTAAATGAACCCAGTTTGTTCGTAACCGGATCACTGAAATTATATCGACCACAAAAATATCGAGATACAATAATATCGAGGAAAAAATATCGAGGGACAAAATATCGACTGGCTATCTTCAAACAGGTAAGTACTAAAATATCGACTCAAAAATATCGAGTTACAAAAATATTGACTGTCAATATATCATTTTTTTAAAATGTTTTTAAATTAAGTTAAAACTAATATAATAATAAATATATTTAATATAAACTTAGTTAAAATTATTAAATAAATGTAATATTAATAAATAATTAATGTAAATTAAAAAAATATATAACAAAAATAATACATATATATATATATATAAAAACATATTATTAAATAAACATATATAATATTTTTACCGTAGCATACCAAAATGGTTAAAATTTATTGTAAAAACTCTAGTGAGTTCAACAGTAGCAAAACCGTTGGATAGCGTAGGGGTAAAATTTACTATTCCCACTCCAGTGGGTGCAACAGTAGGGAAAGCGTTGGATAGCGTAGGGGTTACAATTACTATTCCCACTCCAGTGGGTGCAACAGTAGGGAAAGCGCTGGATAGCGTAGGGGTGAAAATTACTATTCCCACTCCATTGAGTGCAACAGTAGGGAAAGCGCTGGATAGCGTAGGGGTAAAGATTACTATTCCCACTCCAGTGGGTGCAACAGTAGGGAAAGCGTTGGATAGCGTAGGGGTTAAAATTACTATTCCCACTCCAGTGGGTGCAACATTAGGGAAAGCGTTGGATAGCGTAGGGGTAAAAATTACTATTCCCACTCCAAAGAGTGCAACAGTAGGGAAAGCGCTGGATAGCATAGGGGTTAAAATTACTATTCCCACTCCAGTGGGTGCAACAGTAGGGAAAGGGCTGGATAGCGTAGGGGTTAAAATTACTCTTCTCACTCCAGTGGGTGCAACAGTAGGGAAAGCGCTGGATAGCGTAGGGGTTAAAATTACTATTCCCACTCCAGTGGGTGCAACAGTAGGGAAAGCGCTGGATAGCGTAGGGGTTAAAATTACTATTCCCACTCCAGTGGGTGCAACATTAGGGAAAGCGCTGGATAGCGTAGGGGTAAAAATTACTATTCCTACTCCAGTGGGTGCAACAGTAGGGAAAGCGCTGGATAGCATAGGGGTAAAGATTACTATTCCCACTCCAGTGGGTGCAAAAGTAGGGAAAGCGTTGGATAGCGTAGGGGTTAAAATTACTATTCCCACTCCAGTGGGAGCAACAGTAGGGAAAGCGTTGGATAGCGTAGGGGTAAAAATTACTATTCCCACTACAAAGAGTGCAACAGTAGGGAAAGCGCTGGATAGCGTAGGGGTTAAAATTACTATTCCCCCTCCAGTGGGTGCCACAGTAGGGAAAGCGCTGGATAGCGTAGGGGTTAAAATTACTATTCCCACTCCAGTGGGTGCAACAGTAGAGAAAGCGCTGGATAGCGTAAGGGTTACAATTACTATTCCCACTCCAGTGGGTTCAACAGTAGGGAAAGCGCTGGATAGCGTAGGGGTTAAAATTACTATTCCCACTCCAGTGGGTGCAACAGTAGGGAAAGCGTTGGATAGCGTAGGGGTAAAAATTACTATTCCCACTCCCGTGAGTGCAACAGTAGAAAAAGTAAAAACTTCATAAATAAATATAATTATTAGAAATATTATTACCAAGTAAATTTAATTTCCTATACCAATTACTTTTATTTACCAATTCAATTTAATTTAATTGACAATTATTAATTAATTAACAATTTATTTTAATTTACATAATTAATTAATTATTATTAAATTACTTCCCACCCTAACCCCCTATAAACTCACAACCCACTACAGATTATAATTTACTACATATTAATTATTTATCAATTAAATATTTATAATTAATTACCAATTATATTTTAATTAATTACCAATTAATAATTATTTAACACTTATTAATTTACATAATTAATTAATTATAATTAAATTACTTCCCACCCTATTCCCCTATAAACCCACAACCCGCTACAGAAAATAATTTACAAAAAAAGTATTTATTTATCAATTAATCAATTATTATTAATTACCAATTATATTTTAATTAATTACCAAGTAATAATTCATTAACAATTATTATTAATTTACATAATTAATTAATTATATTTAAATTACTTCCCACCCTATTCCCCTATAAACCCACAACCCGCTACAGATTTATATTACACAATTATTACAAATTATTAAAAAATTACCTTATTTTGGATTTTTTTTGGTCTATATTATATCTAGTCGATATTATGTCTAGTCTATATTTTTGTTTCGATATTTTGGCTATTAATATCGATATAACTCGATATGTTTGTAGTCTATATTATGTCTGGTCGATATTTTGTCTAGTCTATATTTTTAACTCGATATTATGTCCAGTCGATATTTTGGAATCGATATTATGTCTGTTTACCTTCGTAATCCATCATCAGAAAGAGACATTAGAATGCACTGCATCTACCTGCAAAATAAACCCTTTGTGTGTGATGCATGCGCCAATGTTCCAGTCCAGGCCAAGCAAAAGAAAGCAAACAGTGCTCATCTGAGCCCCGTCTCCCTTCTGTTCTTGCGTCTTCCCTTGCAATCTCGGAGTCTGGGGGCCGCAGAGCGCAGGCCAGGGGTCGTAAGGGGCATGATGCCAAGTGAATTCCAGGAACATGAGAGGTCGGGGGCTGCTGGGGGGTGCCGTTGTGTAGTGCCCCCTGCACACACACAACCCCTCACAGCAGACAGCGCCTCCCGGACTCATCTTGAGCGAGTTTGGGGTGCTGCTGCTCCCCGGGCGCCAATTCTCTCAAGGAGTCGCACCCCCGGCCCTGCCTTGGCCCTGCCTTCGGACACTGCTTTAAAATACCAGAGGTAGAAGAACAAGAAATAATGCTTTAGCACACTGGTGACTGAGGAACGCAGAGGAATGTTTTAATCCATGGTGTAGACGTACAGGACGGCACAGCACTTTATACTCCCACACAAGAGGGTGAAGTGAAGTGCTTTGTAACACAGGAACAGCAAGGAGACAAACCTGGAAGACAACCACATTGAAATCTGTCTGCAGGACTCGTGCGCCCTTTTGTGATAAAAAGATGTAATGCACGGCGTGTGCACATAAGGAGGTAGTTACAGGGAGGATAAAACCAGCCAGACTTTGTGGGGATTCAGTGTGCAGCCTGTCAACTTTACCCTCTGGATCCTGGCCCACCATCACATAGCACAGAACCTGACCGTCTACCACACCCGGCCTCAACACAGCACAGGAGGTGTTGAATGAATACATCTTTATTGTATAAAATCTATTTCTATATCTATATCTATACTACTATTATAAAGGAAGAACTTTGCACCTTTGAGGCGGGTAAACTCGGGAACCACAACGCCAATCCACACACCCGATACATCATTGTAATTGTCAGGGTGTGCAGATGGACATAGGCTATATAAAGTATAAAAATATGCGTTATTTAAAAAATTAACATTTAAAAAAAAAAGTAGTCCCTTCGAAGTAGCACCGGCCGCGACCTGCGTGCTGACGTCAGGAGCGCGGGGAGGAGCGGCGTCCAGGAACGCGAGGAGGAGCGGCGGACATGGTGCGGGGGAGGAGCGGTGACAAACGGCAGAATGGCGGTGAGGACCGGCGGACAGGCAGGAGGAGCGGTAAGCAGCGAGGAGCGGCGGAGTGGTGAAATGAGGAGCGCGGGGGAGGAGCGGCGGCTGAGGTAAGGCTCCGGGCAGGCGGGGGTCGGGGCAGGCGGGGGTCGGGGCAGGCGGGGGGCGGGCGGGGGCCAAGGCTGCTTGGCAATGTCTGGGCGAGCGGGGGGACGGGCTGCTAGTACAGTAATAAACGCAGAGAAATGCCCACTATCTAAATGTGGCATTTCTAAAATAGTAATAAAAATTCCACCAACACCAGTAAGCATTTTTCACTACTGTTCCAAACGTAACAAACATGGCAGCGCTATGCCTTTCAGATCAGAAATGACCACTGATAAACTTATCACGGAATTCCCATTGCAAACCTATGATAGGAGCAAGCCTCACAGCAGTGAGAAACAAAGTGGGCTGTTTGTCACTACCAGGACATGCCACACAGCTAAGGAACATGTCCTACCTTTTACCCAGTCAGCACCCTGGCAATAGTGTTAGCTAAGGCCAACCTAAGGGGTGACTTATATGTAGTAAAAGACGAGGTTCAGACTTGGCAACCACTTTAAATGCCACGTCACTGCAGCCGTAAACTATGCAGGCAGGCCCTGCGGCAGCAGAGGCAGGTTTGAAAGGTGGTGTAGATTGATCTCAAGACCTTTCTATTTAGCTACATGTAGATTTATTGTAGGACACAGCTAGAACTAATTTACAACAAAAGGCTATATCGGTGGGAGGTGCATGCAGTGCTGCAAGCCCAGCAGTAGCATTTAATTTACAGGCACTGGGTATATGGGATGCCACTGTACAAGGGACTTATAGGTAAATTAAATATGCCAAACAGGTGTAGGCCAATCTTACCAAGTTTTCTAGAGAGAGCACATGCACTTTAGCACTGATTAGCAGTGGTAAAGTGCACAGAGTCAGAAAACCAACAAAAACAGAACAGAGGAAAAAGCAGGAGGAAGGCAAAAAGTTCTGTGATAACCCTGCAAAAAGGGCCAGGTCCAACAACGATGTGTTCGGCGAACTGCTAGAGCTTGCTGCGCCTGCGAAGAGGCTGTTGCTGGTGATGTGAGTCCGGTAGGCTGTTGTGGGGTAGTGCTGTAGCTGTATACCACTGTTCTACAGAAGGGTGCATTCAAGTGTATGCCCTTTCCCTACTCTCCTGCCAGTGTGTATCGCAGTGGGGCAGTCTTGAGAAGCAGGACCCTATGTGCCTCCACTAGTCGCCCTGGTCCGGCAGAGACCTCAGGTTGTAGCCTCGCTTGAAGCTGGTGCACTGCTCTCACATAGTGGGTGGGCTTGCTGCTGAAGGCTGCCTGGGGTCGTGAAGTTGAACCCCTGCAATGGAGGCGGAGGCACAGTGCAGTGCTGAATGGGTCACTGGCATCCCCGTGCCTCGTGCTTGCATCCTGTTTCAGCCGTTATGCCCAATATGCAAGGCTACATCACGCAGAGCATGCCCTAGCCAATATCCATGGCACATCATGGCCTCAGGCACACCCATCTTGGAGGATGACTACTCGCCTGTGCGCATCGGGCCAACTTTGAGGGACGTCTTCAGCATGTGAAACTATCACTCATTAAAATTGCATGCAGAAATACATTCAATTTTACTATAACCCACTGAAGAAGGCTATACTGGTTGTTAAGGGCCCTGAACCAGAGTAATAGGCTGAGCCACAAGCGAGGGCCTATAATGAGGGAGATAGCCTTTAAGAGCGGTATAATCCAAGACAGAAGGGCTATAAGGCTATTAGAAAATTCTATCCACTAAGAGTAGAATGTATCAAATTAAAAAGGCAAAAATAAGAAGACAAATATTTGAATTTTGGAGCACCGGTTTATACCAGCCATTGAAAGCCTGGTGCCACTCCATTGTCTTCAGGGGCGCTCACAACAGTCCAATGTTCTAATACTCAGTTTAATCTCATGAGGTGAAATTAAAACTGCTAATATGAGTTACCTTTTTCCCCAAGTGGTAAACATAAATCACAGCTGAAACAAAGGCGAAAATGTCAAACTATTTATTAAAATTAATACAGATCAATAAGAACATGTTTTATTAAAACAATTATAAAAACAATGAATCTATTATCTTTAATTTATCAGTTTGAACTGTGCATTTTCTTTAAAATAGATGTAGACATAATTAGTATAATGCAAAAAGAACAAATGATGAACGGAATGCTGAACAATTACAAACACTCACCCCAGTACAGGGTTGTTATTTTACTCACCACGCCACCCCATTTTGGACCAAGCCATATTCAAATCAGTCTTGACCCTGCTCCCAATGGGAACAGTCCAACCTAAACTGCCAAACAAGGTTCTCCCTGGACCGGAAACAAGCATCCAAGGACCGGTGTTTTTATGGGGATTTCAGTCATCTTCCTTTCAAAGTCAGGTCCTGTGTTCATTACCAGCATCTAAACAAGTAGTGTATTTCTAATGCCACAGCAATAAATGGGTATCTATCCTCTTGTGTGGTTGCCACGTCAGAGATCCCTTTAAAATCCATCAGGTACCATATTTCTTGGTGGGTGTTTGTCCAAGGTATGTTCTCTTCTCATCATCATCTCACAAACCTGAATACCTGGTAGAGACCTAGCAAGTATATGAGCCCACTTGCCCTAGCTGAGATCTAAAAAAGACAACACTAATTGGGGTAGTGGGCCTGCTATGCCCCTCACAGAAACATTCAAACTAAGCACTCTAGCCCACATCACTCCCAGGTACCAATTTTAGATTATAGCTCCAATGCAGTCACAAAGTCAGAATAAGAGCAGTCACAGGTGCACAAGCTGGAAGAATGAGAGACACATGTAAAGTCATCAGAAAATGTAAAAAGTGTCTCAAAGCATACATTTTACAGCAGCATTGTGTACTTTAGCAAACTAAAGTGGCCGATGTTAGAGTGAAAGTGCTTCAGTTGATATACAGCCATTGTAGATAGTTATGAGTTGGAGCCAGGAGGCTAGTGATACTGTACATAGAACAATTCTGAATTATGGGCCCTTTCTTCTGTCCAGGGGCCATCTCTGCCTAGCGGCATACAACACAGATCTGATATGGCTGAGGCTGCAGTGTTCCACCGAACATAGGGTCCATGTTAATATGCTTCACCCCATTGGGAAGCCGGAAGTTGAAGGACCGGACGAGGCTTGTGAAGAAGATGAAGAGCTCGATCCTGGCCAGCGTTTCCCCCAAACACACACGGTGTCCTGCACGAGCGATAACAAAAACATTATAATCATTTCTCTTACAACAGTCACATACAATGTTTAACATACATAATCCACAATAACGTGGGAGTTGGAATACCCCTGATGTGAGTGTGGGCAAGGTGCATAAGAGTGCACATGGGGGAGGCTGTAGTGCTTCAAACTGCTTTGAATTCAGACAGGCATCTCTCTACAAAGGGCGATAACTTAAAATAACAGCTTTGAATGCAGAGAGGCATCCCTCTACAGCCAGATTTTGGCCAGGTTTACTATAATTTTGTGTCAGGGTTGTGTCACTTTTTTGGCGCAGCCCAGACGCAAAATTCATGGTGTTATTTACTAAGCAACGTAAAGTGGAAGTTAGTGGCTTTGCGTGGTTTAATAAATAAAATGCTACAGCAAGGCAGTGCATAGTGCTGCCTTATGTTACTTTGCATTGGGTAGGCGTTACAAGGGTGGAACAGAAGCTTTCCCATGCATCCACCCATGTATTTTGATGCAAACCCAGATTTACAAACACTTGTTAACATGGGTTTTCATCATAATGGTGTGCCTAACCGAGAGAGGCATAACAAGGAGAAATATCTTTATTTATTATCGGTACTTTCTCTTTCCGCGTGTGCTGCTTTCTAAAGCACACATTGTAAGAAGAAGATGGCTCTATGAATTGTTTTTGTGTAAGAAGGTATTCCATCCTGCACAAAAACGATGCTGCTCGTAATGATGGCATCCTTGCACCATGGTGCAAGCATGTTTGCTTTGGCTGTAGACAGCCTTAAGTGCGCTAGCACAGAGAGAGAGCTGGATCGCTCCATTTCTTTGCGGATATGTCACTGTTCAGCCCTCTCCCCTTCTTGTAATGCATCACAGCAACTTTGCTCGCCATCCTACATTAGGTGAACTTTTAATAAATAAGCATCTTTGTGCAATGGTCTCCTTGCTTGGCCATCTCATGGTTTTTCTCAAAAACATTTTGGTTGGAAAATGGTCCTTTTAAGAATAGGCCTTTCTGCAGTAAAAACCTTCTTACAGCAATATATTTTAGCCAGCCACCTTTTGAAAACTTTGCAAACAACTATAGGTTACATGGTCAGATCTTTGCAAATTATTCAGACTGTCTGGATCTTAAGGGAATATTGAGGTAAAATAGGAAGCCTTTTGAAAGGAAAGTAGTGACCATGAATAATAAGTGATTATTTTGAGTTTTGGGATAGACTTGTTCTTGAGAAGTGTTGCAAACGAAACTTCAGAGTTGAGAAGGAAGGCCTGGAGGACAGGAAGAGAACTACATACCAAAATTCCCTAAGGTATTTTTTAGTGTGATCTCCCCCCACAGATAAAACAGGCCAAGGAGAAATCTGCATGTTTGGACGCATGTAGAACTTATATTTCAGCAGTCTAGCTGGGGATAAAAGGATTTTACAGACATACGTATAAACAAAAGGGACAAATTTGAAAGAATGGAATTTCTTAAGAAGTGTGATGTCAACCTTAACCACAGAGGAGCAATAGCATTTAATGGACCTTTTTAAAAGTAATACACAATATTTGCACCTTGGACCAGGACTCAGATCTGCTTCTGCACAAGTTTGCCCCAACACATGCATAGCTCCTCAGTTCGACACCAAAAGTCAAGTGGAGTAGTCACTCTCTATTATGTTTTATTTATCCCACAATTTGTTCTGTATTTTGCTAGAACAAGATGTGGATGTCTTTCCTATGATTTCACATGTATTACTCACCTCTGACCATATTTAGTAAAGAAGAAAAACTTAAATCTCAAACTAGTCATAAATAAGTATTTGTTTAAAATTAAAATTGCCAATACCATATCAACTTGAACAAAGGCAGAGAGTCCTCAGGTGGGTGCAAGGAGGAAGAGATTGGCATTGCTTGATAATAATATATTAGGGGTCGTATTTAGAGTTTGCAATAGGGAACTCCATTGCCAATGACATGACGTACCCTGCCCGCCAAACCCTCAGTTAGCCTAGCCCAGCCTATTTAGAGCCTATTGGAAATTAAGTATTCCATCTATGAGGCCTGTTGACCCCATCAATGGAAAACGTCCTCTAAAGGCCCAACAGAGTATGGGTCGTTAGAGGAAGAATATTACACAATTTGCCCTATTCAGGTAGGATGGTGTAATAATGCCTTTTCTCCTGTCTGTCACGAGGACAGTAACAAAATACAATAATGACACCCACGCCCTGGAAGAAAATTTCTACAGTGTGGTGGAGATATTTTTGTTTTTTAGAAGCAAACTTCTGCTTGGTAGTTTGTTTCTGAAAACAAATTGGTGGACATCTGTCAAAATCGACAGGAACCATCCACCAAAGTTTTAATACATTGAAAGGAACCTCCCTAATGGCGATTGCCTTCAAGGTACAGAGATGACCGCTTGGCTGAGGGTCATCTGTAAATTTTGTGGATGAAATGCCGGCAAGATGAAGGAGATAATGTCCTCAAAAATGCTGATGGACACTACTCCGTCTGCCAAATTCTTAATCAGGCCCTGAATCTCTTAAACTCTGACTGGCATACCTGCAGAAAAGGGCATGAAGGCCTCATTATTCTTGAACTTCCCTTCGTTGTCAAGGAAATGTCCTGGATTGAACTGTTGAGGTGTCTCCCAGTGGTCAGGATCAAACAGAGCAGAGGAAAAATTAGGTATGATGAGGGAACCCTACAAGGAAAAAACAGGTTATTGGATTAGAATGCTAGGTGAAAAGTGGTTGTTAGACTTGACAGCCTTAGGGTGGTCTTCCCCGAACATTTTGACTGCCACCCTCTATTTTTATGACCTCATTTTTGCTGAATTTAGGATTCTGTGAACTTTATCACTGCTAACCAGTGCTAAAGTGCTTGTGCTCTTTCCCCTAAACATAGTAATATTGGTTTGACTCCAAATGGAATATTTATTTTACTTAGAGGTCCCTTGTAAAGTGCACTATATCTCCCCATGGCATGTAAATTACTGCTAGTTGGCCTGCTTCACTGATCGTGCCACCAACATAAGTAGTCCCTTAACCATGTCTCAGGCCTGCCACTGTAGAGCCTGTGTCTCAGGCCTGCCACTGTAGAGCCTGAGTATGCAGTTCTAAATTGCCATGTCTACCTCGCAAGGAAACCCTCTTACCAGGCATAAACCTTCCCTTTTATAAATATAAGTCACTCTTAAGGTAGATCCTGTATAGCACAGAGGAGCAGGGTTCAGTGTGGTTAAAAGGCAGTACATGTTTGTTTCAGTTTTACATGCCTTGGTAGTGAAAAAAAAAAACAATATTGTTTTTTACTACTGCATGGCCTATTTCTCCCATAGGATAACATTAGGATTACTGTATTACATATTTTAAGAGTAATTCCCAATTGTGAAGAGACAGAATTTTTCAGATTAGTGTCATTGGACTCACAATTTAACATTACAACTGATGGTGAACTAGGATTTTAAATCACAGTTTAGCAAATGCCACTTTTAGAACATTGACATTTGGTGCCTGCTGTTTGTCTCTGTTCAGTCTGGGTGGGATGACAGCTGGGATGTGTGTATTTCCTCTTGCCAGCCACACACAAAGGACTTGTAGGTAGGGCTGTTGGATCTTCCTGGGAGATTAGGAAGGAAGAGCTGCAGACAGCCTCACATATACTCCTGAAGAGGCTGTGCCCTGCACACACACAAAGGGCTTCATACACCTTGCTGTTAGTCGGAGCCAGGGCAGTAAAGGTGTCAAATCTGTCAGAAGATGCCTACATCAAATTCCAAAGGAACTGAAGATGTACCCAAAGCCCCTACACCAGTACCCAAGTCCACCGTATATTATCTGTAGTCTCAGGGCAACAGTGGGAGGGGAGGGGAAGTGGCTAAAAGAGAGACTGCCTTGAAAACAAGATAGTCTGTAGTTCTTTTCTGTCAGCTCTTATCTTTTCCATTGGGATTTGGTGTGCCTTTCCTGCACAAGGAGAAAGGTTAAACAAACACACTATTTAGCACCCCTGTGAAACTACTTTCGAGGATAGGAAAGCAGACATTTGAGGTGAGCAAATCTAGAGTGTCGCTGGTGTTGACGGTGCTCTATTCAGAGGCTGCCTTCCACCTAAACTTGAGAACGACCCAGGGTTCTCTTTGTCTTTTTTGCATAACTTATGCACCACTCTATGCCTGCAAGGGTATTCTTTTAATATACATATATATATATTTCTTTTTTTTCAACAATGTGGCTAAAAAAACGGCGCTCTCAATTGCGGGTGCATAAGTCAGGCCGAGCCATCAGCCTCCATTGATTCAGTAACAACAATTTGCTACGCACTCAGAAATCTGGGAACAGTTCATTTATTTCATACGCAGAGCCAGTCTGGCTCCACGAACAAGTTTCAGCCTTACGGCCTTGCTCACGGTTGAGTGACAATAGGCTAAGTAGTGTTTTTATACCTCTCCCCTTACGTGGCCTTCTGGGAGTTGTAGTGTTACATAATAAAATACAGTTTTGTCAGCACAAAAGGTGGCAGATAACCATATTAATACATTGCCAAACCATATGTATGCTGATATGTTAACTGATTAACTAGATTTACATTTATCAGACAGCAATTTTCACTGAAATTATTAGTGCCTTATACATAGTATTATTAGAAAGCAGGCATACAGATTTATTTTATATCAACCTTTGCTTGGTATAGATGACTCCAGAATTCAATACTGGAAACGTGCAAATGGAATCCAAGCAAAGTCTTAGTGCTGACTTAGTGGCTGAGGGGAATCTTTTTCAGTGAGGATATTTACTCGCTTTCTGGTAAGCCTCATTCTTTTTAGCTTGAACAATCATTGAGCATGTGCCGGCCACTACATTCCTGACAAAAGGTGACCCTCTATGCACTTCAAAGCTTTCTTTTAAGTCTCCCCCACTTCAAAGGCATGCCAGGTATAAGTACTGGACCCCAACACCCAAACTGGAGGACACTTCTGGACCTGTGACCACTCTGCCAGGATGAAGAGGAGCTGCTGTGTTGCTAAAAGACTGCTATTTTGCTGAATCTACTATTTGCTGAACTATTTCCTTGCTGTGTTGCCATACTGCCTTCTGATCTCTCTCTTTTGAACTCTTTTAAATTCAGGTGACTCCAAGGTCTTGCTGGCTTGCTTGCTATTGCCTAAGTCTCATGGACAGAAAAGACTTAGAGCTCTCCTTCCCAACTCTGAGGCTCATCTGCTTGTGAGTCTGTCCTGCCAAGTGATGCCAATCCAGTCCTGGGTCCTTGGAAGTGGACCTAGGGGTTTGCTCCAGGTAAATTGATGCATCCTTAGCAGCAAGAGCATAAGTGGTACATTGCTGCTGGTGTGGGAATTGGACCTGTGCATCGCCCTCGGAGTCCGCTGTATCACACTCAGACCCGCCATAGCAGAACCTTACATTGCTGCCACTGTGTGGGAAAAAATCAGCAGCCACTCTATATCATGGAGAAACCGGGAACATCGCCTACAGAACCACCACACTCCAGTACTGATGCATCGCTCAAAGACTTGTCACATCGCCGCTGCTAAATGGAGAAATCCAGCGCATCACCTAAACTGCATGAGGATCAGCAGCGTGTTGTTCAGCTTTACCCCACATCTGTTGATGCAAACCTAGGACCAAGTTACTTTTGATCAGCGGGCCTAAGTGGTAGATGTTTCCCACCCTGGATGTTTGATACCCAACTTACAACCCAGCCACGGAGACAGTTCACGATCTGTCTTTACCGTGACTTATTTGGTGTATGTGAGCTGGTTGGGTATTGATTATGTATGAAGAGTGAGTGAGAGTGTTTGGTATGTCAGGTTAGTATCCAAGTGGGGTCATAATTGAGGGGATATGTGATAATAATGAAATGATTAAATTATTGTCTGCAAAGAGAAAGCAAAGTATATATTACCCAGTCACAACTAATGAAATTGCTTTAAAAAAAGAATCATGTAAAAACATCTTTTTTACAACAAAAAAAGTCAATCTTTTATTGTTTTGTATGTGAACATAAATGAAAGAAACAGTATGGAATAATGTAATAAAAAAATAATAAAAGGTTATCGATATTGCAGTTTGTATTGTGGATTGTCCCGCAGACCTGGTGTCAGCCTACATGAAAGCAAAATAGGTCGCGTGGGATGTTTTTGTGATTTTTCTTTGATTGTTCCCCCTTCTCCCAGAGCTCAAAATACCTCTTAGAGGTACCTTGGACAATGATGACATGTTTTCGGCCCACACTCCATCGCGGTCGGCCTGAACTCTCGACTTTGTCCCGGTCCAGCGCCAACAATTAACTCTTTAGCCGCTATTTGCTTTTGCATTTATTCTTCACAAATTCATATCTAGCCTTATACATATTGGATTTTTGTTGTTTTGGCCTTGTCTCACTTATAAAATCATACTTTATTTTTCTAAATTGTTGTGGAATTGTTTTGTGGTGTTTACACTCTTTTATTGTTTAAGTGTTGCACAAACACCTTACACATTGCCACTTAAGTAAAGCCTGACTGCTCTGTGCCAAGCTTCCAGAGCGTGAGCACAAGATAATTTAGGTTGTGTAGTAACTTAACTTGACTAGGATTGTGGTTCCTGCTTTGTCAGGGTGCAAAAGCTGTAAACAGAAACCCCATACATAATAATGGCCTATTATTTAAATTATTTAAATATTCATTATTTCAAATGTTCATTTGGGAGTTGGACGTCTGTCTTAATCTTTCCAGACTCCAAAACTCATGCAGTCATCTAAGTGAGTTCAACAATGATCGTTGGGAGTTTGGTGGGAAGATGACCATTGAGTCATATAATCTACAGAATTTTTAGAGGTTATACGTGATGAATTTAAATAGGCACATCAAAACTAGGCCTGTGAGGAGTACACAGGACCCCCAAAATTGCACTTTACTTCACAGAGTTCCGCTCATGGGCTACTACTGTACTGACGGAAGCTGCACACCTCAGCACTAGAGTGTGAAAGATTGTCAGTGGCAGTGCATCTTGTGCTCAAGAGATATTTTACACAATTGTTGAGCTTTTTTCACAGCGGATCAGCTTCTCAGTGCTACATGTTCCACAGTTCTCATGCATTTTGTCATACAGTGTTATTTGTGCGTTGATGCTTTGCGTTTTGCTCCAAGGCTGCTTGGTCAATTAATGGTGCTGGCATTCTGAGTAGAGTCATTCTGTTGCAGAAGGGCATGACATCATCAACATCACAGCGTGATGTTCCAAAAGGATGCGTTATTGTTATGTTCAACAACACTGCTTGATGTTCTAAAATTTAAAAAGAACAATTGATGGACAGAAGGCAGAACAATATCATACATTCACCCCAGGACAGAGATCTGGACCTAAATCGATAGTTTTTTTGCTCACCATGCCATTCCAGTTTGGACCCAGCCATATGCAAATCAGTCTTGAACCTGCACCCAATGGGAACAGTCCAGACCGAACTGCCAGGCCAGGTCCTCCCTGGACTGGAAACAAGCATCCTAGGACCGGTTTCGGACTTTCAGCCCTCGTCAGCCAGGATAGCTTGACTCCAGTGGCGTGGAGAGCACAGGACCAACATCTGAGCATACCCGTCCCACTCAGGGTGACAAATTCAAAAAGAACAATTGATGGACAGAATGCAGAACAATGTCATACATTCACCCCAGTACAGAGATCTGGGCTTAAATCCATCGTTTCTTTGCTCACCATGCCATTCCAGTTTGGACCCAGCCATATGCAAATCAGTCTTGACCCTGGGCCCAATGGAAACAGTCCAGCCTGAACTGCCAGGCCAGATCCTGGATTGGCAGATCGGGCTGGACTGTTCCCATAAGGAACAGGGTCAAGACTGATTTGGATATGGCTGGGTCAACACTGAGGAGGTGTGGTGAGCAAAAGAATGATGGATTAAACCCAGATCCTTTTGACTGGGGGTGAATGTTTGCATTGTCCAGCCTACCGTACATCAATTGTTTCTTTTATGTATATTGCCTTAAGTTGGAAGGGTATGCCCAGACGTGGGTCCTGTGCTCACCACACCACTGGATTTAAGCTAGCCTGGCTGAGGAAGGGTTATGCAATGAAACCAGTCCCAGGATGCTTGTTTCCGATCCAGGGAGGACCTAGCTTGGTAGTTCATGCTAGACTGTTCCCATAAGAAACAGGGTCTAGACTGATTTGCATATGGCTGGGTCCAAACTGGGGTGGTGTGGTGAGCAAAGCATTATGGATTAAACCCAGATCCTTGTGACCGGGGGTGAATGCTTGCATTGTCCAGCATTCCATCCATCAATTGTCTCTTTTGCGTATGTTGACCTAAGTGGGAAGGCTATGCCCAGACGTGGGTCCCATGTTCACTACACCACTGGATTCAAGCTAGCCTGGGTGATGCCCTGAAACCGGACCCGGGATGCTTGTTTCCGGTCCAGGGAGGACCTGGTTCGGCAGTTCGGGCTGGACTGTCCCAATAAGGAACAGGGTCAAGACTGATTTGCATATTGCTGGGTCCAAACAGGGATGGTGTGGTGAGCAAAAGAATGATGGATTAAACCCAGATCCTTGTGACTAGGGATGAATGTTTGCATTGTCCAGCATTCCGTCCATTAATTGTTTCTTTTGCGTATGTTGCCCTAAGTGGGAAGGGTATGCCCAGACCTGGGTCCCTTGCTCATTATACCACTGGATTCAAGCTAGCCTGGCTGATGAAGGGTGATGCCCTGAAACAGGTCCCAGGATGCTTGTTTCCGGTCCAGGGAGGACCTGGCTTGGCATTTCGGGCTGGACTGTTCCCATAAGGAACGGGGGCAAGACTGATTTGCATATGGCTGGGTCCAAACTGGGGTGGTGAGCAAAAGAATGATGGATTAAACCCAGATCCTTGTGGCTGGGGGTGAATGTTTGCATTGTCCAACATTCTGTCCATGAATTGTTTCTTTTGCATATGTTGCCTTAAGTGGGAAGAGTATGCCCAGACATGGGTCCCGTGCTCACTACGCCACTGGATTCAAGCTAGCCTGGCTGATGTAGGGTGATGTCCTGAAACCGGTCCCAGGATGCTTGTTTCTGGTCCAGGGAGGACCAGGCTTGAAAGTTTGTGCTGGACTGTTCCCATAAAAAACAGGGCCATGACTGATTTGCATATGGCTGGGTCCAAAGTGGGGTGTGGTTGTGAGAAAAAGAATGATGGATTAAACCCAGATCCTTGTGGCTGGGGGTGAATGTTTGCATTGTCCAGCATTCCGTCCATCAATTGTTTTTTTTGCGTATGTTGCCCTAAGTGGGAAGAGTATGCCCAGACATGGGTCCGGTGCTCACTACACCACTGGATTCAAGCTAGCCTGGCTGATGTAGGGTGATGTCCTGAAACTGGTCCCTGGATGCTTGTTTCCGGTCCAGGGAGGAGCTGGCTTAAAAGTTTGGGCTAGACTGTTCCCATAAGGAACAGGGTCAAGACTGATTTGCATATGGCTGGGTCCAAACTAGGGTGGTGTGGTGAGCAAATGAATGATGGATTAAACCCAGATCTTTGTGACTGGGGGTGAATGTTTGCATTGTCCAGCATTCCGTCCATCAATTGTTTCTATTGCGTATGTTGCCCCAAGTGGGAAGGGTATGCCCAGACGTAAGTTCCATAATCTATATTGACTACACCACTGGATTCAAGCTAGCCTGGCTGATGAAGGGTGATGCCCTGAAACGGGTCCCAGGATGCTTGTTTCCAGTCCAGGGAGGACCTGGTTTGGCAGTTCGGGCTGGACTGTTCCCATAAGGAACAGGGTCAAGACTGATTCGCATATGGCTGGGTCAAAACTGGGGTGGTGTGGAGAGCAAAAGAATGATGGATTAAACCGAGTTCCTTGTGACTGGGGGTGAATGTTTGCATTGTCCAGCATTCCATCCATCAATTGTTTATTTTGCGTATGTTGCCCTAAGTGGGAAGGGTATGCCCACACGTGGGTCCCGTGCTCACTACACGTCTGGATTCAAGCTAGCATGGCTGATGAAGGGTGATGCCCTGAAACCAAGCCCGGAATGCTTGTTTCCAGTCCAGGGAGGACCTGGCTTGGCAGTTCGGGCTGGACTGTTCCCATAAGGAACAGGGTCAAGACTGATTTGCATATGGCTGGGTCCAAACTGGGCTGGTGTGGTGAGCAAAAGAATGATGGATGAAACCCAGATCCTTGTGACTGGGGGTGAATGTGTGCATTGTCCAGCATTCCGTCCATCAATTGTTTCCTTGCGTATGTTCTAAAATGGCATGACATATTCAGCAACACTACATGGTGTTCTAAGAGGGTCTGACATATTCAGCAACACATCTCAATATATTAAAAGGGCACAAGATATTTGTTCCTTGTACTCACCTCCAGGTCTACTCAGGCTTTTCCCAGCCGTGGTGCAGTTGCTGTGGTGCGCCTTCAGCCAAAGAGAGGGCTGCATAGGAAGGGCTGCACTGAATGATCTTACACCAAGCTCCGCCAAGAGGTCACGGGCCACACATAACAAGTAAAAGGGCACCAGGCACATGCACAGCGTACGAGTGTGACCAGAGAAAGAGAAGTGGGACAGACTGCAGCCCAGCTGCGAGAGATGGTACTCGTATAACTTAGGCATGAAAATGAAAGAGAGAAAAGAACTCCACACATAGCATCTCTCAATGTGAAGGTTTTGAAGGTAGGGGTAGTAGTGCCAGAAAACTACACTGATCGGAGGATGGCAGAGTTTTTTTCCAACTCCGTGCTTCAAGCGGAGCAAGGAGTAGCAAAACTCTGTGTCCTCCACTGGCGGAGCGAAATTCACTGCCCAACCCTAATCCTAAAAGAATACTAGTTAAAGGGGACTTCAATATCCTTGAGAAGCCAGGTAGAGCACCTCAGGGAGCAGATGAGGGCCAGACAATGGCGCTCATTCTCTTAGATCCGAGCGCCGCCTTTGACACTGTGGCACATTTCACCTTGCTACAGTGTCTGAATAGAGGTGGTGTCTCAGGATCTGCTCTCAAGTGGATACAATCATTTCTGAGTTAGGCAAGGTTCACATTACTCTGATTCTGTTAATCTGGACCAGGGAGTGCCACAGGGATCTGACCTTAGCCCTACCCTATTTAATTTATATGTTTCCCCGATGGCTGGGCTAGTGGAGGGCTTTGGAGTCAGAATTATGTCATATGCAGATGACACACAGCTGGTCATCTCGCTATCACGGGCGCCGGGTGTTGATGTATCCAACTTCAGAGCATGTATGCAGGAGCTTGCCACTTGGATTGCGGACAACTGCCTAAAGTTGAATGGTAGCAAGACAGAGGTGATTGTGGAGGGCGGGGACCCCTTGTGTGGTCATCGGTATGGTGGCCGTCGAATCTGGGTCCTGCTCCAACACCAAGCCCCTTGGCTAAGAACCTGGGTGTGTGGGTAGACTCCAACCTAACTTTTAAATCCCAGATCAGACTAGTGGTGGGTAAGTGTTTTGGTGTCTTGAAAAGCATGCGAAAAACCATGGATCTCCTCCCGATTGAGGCAAGGAAGGCGCTAGTGCATGCACTTGTTACGTCGCGCCTGGACTATGGCAACATTTTATATCTGGGTGCGATGGTTAAAAGTTTGAACCGGCTCCAGGTGATGCAAAATGCTGCTGCACGGTTTGTGCTAAGACGGCCGAGGTGGACTGACTCTAAAAGAGCATTGGACACTCTTTACTGGCCTCCTGTCAGGAAGAGAATCATGTTCAAAGCGCTCTGTTTATGCCACCGCATTGTCCAAGGCAGGGGCCCCAGAGATCTTCTAAGTCTCATCACCCTATACAAGCCCGCACAGTCCCTTAGATCTAGTGGAGCGGGTCTAGTACTCGTTCCAAGAGTGAAGAGGGATCGGATAGGTGGAAGGTCTTTTAGGCTTCTGGCGGCCAGGAGGTGGAATGAACTTCCCGTTGAGCTCCGGCTGGAGCCATCGGAGGGCAGTTTTAGATCAGGGCTTAAAACGTACCTGTTTTGAAAATAGGGGACCACGCTGAAATTGCAGGGTAGGGGGTTCACTCGGCTACTCACTACAGCGCGGGAACACACCTTCTGGCGTAACCAGGCGCTTTATAAGCTCCCTTATTATTATTATTATTATTATTAAATATAGATAGGCTGTCCCCTTTTCAGTTTCTATTTTTGGTAAATTCTGGTGGGGTTTTTTCAGTGTTTTCAATATCTTAAAAAACTGTTGTTATCAGTGGTTACACATTTTCACGCCACTAAAAACAACAGAAAAAGTGTTTTTCCGGTGTTCATGGAATGTTTTGCTTTTATCATTGCTTGCTTTCTGCACTGAAAGAACATGGTATATAGACAGTGTACGTATAGTGTATACGAGGTCCAAAGAGATTTTTGCAAATTAATCTTATTGTAGTACACCATAAAATACTTCTTAAGTGAGTCTTTGGTCATGTGCGCTCGCGCTTTCCTTCCCAAGTCAATTTCTGTGAAAAGGCCCTCTCAGCATTTATAGCCCCTTGGGCTGAGAACGGTCAGCTAAGGGACACAGTTGGGATGACTCTTTCTTTGATGCCACATAAAGCACGAAATGATAAATATTTGCGTTTTAGTACCTGGGCATAAGAAAACAGTGCACCAGAATGGACTAAAAAGTCAATAGCATCCCTCATTAACTCTGAAGATTGTAAAGATGCTTTCAGCATACCATCTAACAAGTGGCAAGGATCTCCTACAGGGAATCACTTCAGCTCGGGTATCAATTTTGACAGGTAATCAGACAAATTTTTTATATACGTAGGTGAATCACTGCAAATACAAACAATAACACTCCAATCTTTGTTGAACTTGGAAAGAACCTTTTTTGCAGAGCATAACAAGTGACACTGCATTCAATGTTTTCCACACGTCTGGTCTCACGTTTTCACCGCTATCCCAGATGCTTGGTGATATATATACTTGTCACTATACCTTGCATTTAATGTTTAAAGCCTGAGGTGTTGGCAATTCACCTACTATCAATACTGACACACTAGAAACTATGGTCTGATGTATTAAGGGTTTTTACCTATTCTTTGTGGGTAAATGTGATGACACATATTAGGAAAGATTTTTATGAAACTATGGATCTCCTCCCGATTGAGGCAAGGAAGGCGCTGTGCATGCACTTGTTACGTCGCGCCTGGACTATGGCAACATTTTATATCTGGGTGCGATGGTTAAAAGTTTGAACCGGCTCCAGGTGATGCAAAATGCTGCTGCACGGTTTGTGCTAAGACGGCCGAGGTGGACTGACTCTAAAAGAGCATTGGACACTCTTCACTGGCCTTCTGTCAGGAGGAGAATCATGTTCAAAGCGCTCTGTTTATGCCACCGCATTGTCCAAGGCAGGGGCCCCAGAGATCTTCTAAGTCTCATCACCCTATACAAGGCCGCACGGTCCCTTAGATCTAGTGGAGCGGGTCTAGTACTCGTTCCAAGAGTGAAGAGGGATCGGATGGGTGGAAGGTCTTTTAGGCTTCTGGCGGCCAGGAGGTGGAATGAACTTCCCGTTGAGCTCCGGCTGGAGCCATCGGAGGGCAGTTTTAGATCAGGGCTTAAAACGTACCTGTTTTGAAAATAGGGGACCACGCTGAAATTGCAGGGTAGGGGGTTCACTCGGCTACTCACTACAGCGCGGGAACACACCTTCTGGCGTAACCAGGCGCTTTATAAGCTCCCTTATTATTATTATTATTATTAAATATAGATAGGCTGTCCCCTTTTCAGTTTCTATTTTTGGTAAATTCTGGTGGGGTTTTTTCAGTGTTTTCAATATCTTAAAAAACTGTTGTTATCAGTGGTTACACATTTTCACGCCACTAAAAACAACAGAAAAAGTGTTTTTCCGGTGTTCATGGAATGTTTTGCTTTTATCATTGCTTGCTTTCTGCACTGAAAGAACATGGTATATAGACAGTGTACGTATAGTGTATACGAGGTCCAAAGAGATTTTTGCAAATTAATCTTATTGTAGTACACCATAAAATACTTCTTAAGTGAGTCTTTGGTCATGTGCGCTCGCACTTTCCTTCCCATGTCAATTTCTGTGAAAAGGCCCTCTCAGCATTTATAGCCCCTTGGGCTGAGAACGGTCAGCTAAGGGACACAGTTGGGATGACTCTTTCTTTGATGCCACATAAAGCACAAAATGATAAATATTTGCGTTTTAGTACCTGGGCATAAGAAAACAGTGCACCAGAATGGACTAAAAAGTCAATAGCATCCCTCATTAACTCTGAAGATTGTAAAGATGCTTTCAGCATACCATCTAACAAGTGGCAAGGATCTCCTACAGGGAATCACTTCAGCTCGGGTATCAATTTTGACAGGTAATCAGACAAATTTTTTATATACGTAGGTGAATCACTGCAAATACAAACAATAACACTCCAATCTTTGTTGAACTTGGAAAGAACCTTTTTTGCAGAGCATAACAAGTGACACTGCATTCAATGTTTTCCACACGTCTGGTCTCACGTTTTCACCGCTATCCCAGATGCTTGGTGATATATATACTTGTCACTATACCTTGCATTTAATGTTTAAAGCCTGAGGTGTTGGCAATTCACCTACTATCAATACTGACACACTAGAAACTATGGTCTGATGTATTAAGGGTTTTTACCTATTCTTTGTGGGTAAATGTGATGACACATATTAGGAAAGATTTTTATTAAACTAGCCATTTTACCTATCAGTGAAAGAATCAAATGCAGCCAAAATATCCAAGATGAGTTTGATATGTCCTGATTCTCTACAGTTTATAAAATAATTAAACTAGACCTAAAACATGAAACTAAAACCTGCATCTTTAGACCAAAGGCCATAAAACTGAAAAAAGTAAAAGGAAGAAGAAACAATATTTTAGTGGCATCCCTAAAGAACAAAACTCAAGCAGAATAATGTTAGCCAGTCTTTCTTACTGCTAGCGTCTATAACAAAGTTACATTTTATTGACCCCTTCAGTAAGAACAAAATTACTCTTTCACTTTCTTTTTCCTTTCTTTGAATGGCATTTAGTTTGTGGTTGTGCAGGTGTTTTTTCAGTGTTTATATGTTTTCACCGGTGAGGGCTATTTTTCTTTTAGTGGGGTTTTATCAGTTATTAAATGTTTAAACCTAAAACCCCACAGCCTAAATATAGATCAATATGTCCACTGTGACCTCCATTACGAAGGTCATCTGTTTGATGTGTTTAGACCTTTGGCAGCTCCAGCTGGCTTGTTGGACAATATTTTTTAAAGAATACCCTTACCCTTACCTCTGACACAGCAAGAATGAGTGTAGAGATGGGTAAGAGTTGAGTTACACAAATTAAGGCAAGATAATTTCTGGCAGGATTCTTTGAGTTATATGGTGTTCAGTTTATCAAAATGTGGGAAAGTTCAACTCAACAGTAAAAAATGCATTTGATTTGAAGGCATTTCTTAGTAACATAAGGTGCCTTCAAGGTCCCACCAGAATGCCAACTGAAAAAGAGGTGGCGGAACAGGAATGACACGGTATGACATTCATGAAGAAGCATAAACAGAGAATACCAGAAAGAAATTTAGATTGTTAAGAAACTACTTTGGAGAATAGATCAGATCTGGTTTAGATGTACACATAGCAGTCTCTGGAATCTAAGGTAATCCCTCCTGTTGAGATGCCAGATAACAGTATTAATTTGGTTGCCCACTGAAGTTTTATTTTTGGACACACATTGTTGATTTCTTCAACACACAGGTCTATAGTTGGATCACTGACATAATATCGACGTCACAAATATCGAGATACACAAATATCGAGTGAAAAATATCGAGTGACAAAATATCGACTCCCTATCTACAAACAGGTAAGTACCAAAATATCGACTCCAAAATATCGACTTACAAAAATATAGACTGTCAAAATATCGATTTTTTTAAATGTCTTAAAATTAAGTTAAAACTAATATAGTAATATATATATATTTAATATAAACTTAGAAATAATTATTTTTAAAATGTAATTTTAATAAATAATTTCTATAATTAAAAAAATTATATCACCAAAAATAATTATATATATATATATATATATATATATATATATATATAAACATATTATTAAATAAACATATATAACATTTTTAGCGTAGCATAGAAAATGGTTAAAATTTATTGTAACAACTATAGTGAGTTCAACATTAGCAAAAGTGTTGGATAGCGTAGAGGTAAAATTTACTATTCCCACTCCAGTGGGTGCAACAGTAGGGAAAGCGCTGGATAGCGTAGGGGTTAAAATTACTATTCCCACTCCAGGGATGTATGACGTTACAACGCATACTTTTACAACACCTACCATTACATCAAAACTTTTACAACACAAAAACTTTTACAACTCATACATTTACAACGCAAGATTTTACAACGCATATACCTTTACAACGCATACCATTACAACATAAGTATTGGTAAGTATATAATATTATTTTTAATATAAATTAATTTAAAATATTATAATATAATTTAATTTTATTTAATTGTATTTAATTAATGTAATTTAAATGTAATTTTACTTTATTTTTACAAAGTACCCCTGTACCCCAAAAACCCTAAACTGACCCTGAACCCTAAAAATACCCCTTTACCCAAAAACTGAAAACTGACCCTGAACCCTAAAAATACCCCTTTACCCAAAAACTGAAAACGGACCCTGAACCCTAAAAATACCCCTTTACCCCAGAAACTGAAAACTGACCCTGAACCCTAAAAATACCCCTTTACCCAAAAACTGAAAACTGACCATGAACCCTAAATATACCCCTTTACCCCAAAAACTGAAAACTGACCCTGAACCCTAAAAATACCCCTTTACCCAAAAACTGAAAACTGACCCTGAACCCTAAAAATACCCCTTTACCCCAGAAACTGAAAACTGACCCTGAACCCTAAAAATACCCCTTTACCCAAAAACTGAAAACTGACCATGAACCCTAAATATACCCCTTTACCCCAAAAACTGAAAACTGACCCTGAACCCTAAAAATACCCCTTTACCCAAAAACTGAAAACTGACCCTGACCCTAAAAATACCCCTTTACCCCAGAAACTGAAAACTGACCCTGAACCCTAAAAATACCCCTTTACCCAAAAACTGAAAACTGACCCTGAACCCTAAATATACCCCTTTACCCCAGAAACTGAAAACTGACCCTGAACCCTAAAAATACCCCTTTACCCAAAAACTGAAAACTGACCCTGAAGCCTAAATATACCCCTTTACCCAAAAACTGAAAACTGACCCAGAACCCTAAAAATACCCCTTTACCCAAAAACTGAAAACTGACACTGAACCCTAAAAATACCCCTTTACCCAAAAACTGAAAACTGACCCTGAACCCTAAAAATACCCCTTTACCCCAGAAACTGAAAACTGACCCTGAACCCTAAAAATACCCCTTTACCCAAAAACTGAAAACTGACCATTAACTCTAAAAATACCCCTTTACCCAAAAACTGAAAACTGACCCTGAACCCTAAAAATACCCCTTTACCCAAAAACCCAAACATATAACATTTTAAAAATAATTATATACTTAGCAATACTTACGTTGTAATGGTATGCGTTGTAAAGGTATCTGCGTTGTAAAAACATGCTTTGTAAATGTATGCGTTGTAAAAGTTTTTGCGTTGTAAAAGTTTCGTTGTAATGGTAGTGCATAGTAAAAGTTGCGTTGTAAACGTTGCATACCCACTCCAGTGGGTGCAACAGTAGGGAAAGTGTTGTATAGCGTAGGGGTTAAAATTACTATTCCAACTTCAGAGAGTGCAATAATAGGGAAAGTAAATACTTCACAAATAGATATAAATAACATAAATAGTAATACCAATTACAAATAAATAAAATATTTTACTTGTGTATAAAAAATATTAAATATTTATTTATAAATACAAAATAAAATTATTTAATTATAAAAATTGCCTACTCATACTAATTAATTACCTATTAACAATAAATTAATTTACAATTTCAAAATTAATAAATTTATTTTAATTACCAATTATATTTTAATTAATTACCTATTAAAAATTAATTAACAATTAATTCAAAATAAATACCAATAATTTAAATGACATATTTAATTAATTATAATTAAATTACTTCCCACCCTATTCCCCTATAAACCCACAACCCGCTACAGAAAATACATTTCTTAAATTAAAATATTTATCAATTAATCAATTATAATTAATTACCAAATATATTTTAATTAATTACCAATTAATAATTAATTAACAATTAATTCTAAATAAATATCAATAAATAAATTAACATATTTAATTAATTATAATTGAATTACTTCCCACCCTATTCCCTTATAAACCCACAACCCGCTACAGAAAATAAATTACTAAAATTAAAATATTTATCAATTAATCAATTATAATTAATTACCAATTATATTTTAATTAATTACCAATTAATAATTAATTAACAATTAATTCTAAATAAATATCAATAAATAAATCAACATATTTAATTAATTATAATTAAATTACTTCCCACCCTAGTCCCCTATAAACCCACAACCCGCTACAGAAAATAAATTACTAAAATTAAAATATTTATCAATTAATCAATTATAATTAATTACCAATTATATTTTAATTATTTACCAATTAATAAGTAATTAACAATTAATTCTAAATAAATATCAATAAATAAATTAACATATTTAATTAATTATAATTAAATTACTTCCCACCCTATTCCCCTATAAACCCACAACCCGCTACAGACTTATATTACACAAAAAATACAAATTATTATTAACTTACCTTAAATTCGATATTTTTGTTGGCTATATTATGTCTAGTCGATATTATGTCCATTCTATATTTTTGATTCGATATTATGTCCATTCTATTCGATATTAATTTCTCTAGTCGATATTTTTGTTGTCTATATTATGTCTAGTCGATGTTATGTCCATTCTATATTTTTCACTCGATATTCTGTCCAGTCGAAATAAAAGACTCGATATTATGACTCTTTACCCTATAGTTGCCTGCCTCTCTGGCCTTAACTCAGATAAGCAACGTCTAACAAAAGACTTTCAATGTTCATTTCATACTCTACTTCATGTGTGAGGTGTGTCTTGAAAGTAACTAATGGTGAGATGCGTAATCTCTGCCAACATACCACCTAGTAATGCTGATGAATATGTTTCTTTTTATGGTATAAACTCTGCACTTTTTTTTTCTTCCTATCCTACCTTACAATGCTATTAAATTTACTTTCCTCGTCGTCAGTAACAATGTTAGAGTGTTTGCACCTTGCCTGATGGTAAACTTTATATTCAATGTTATGTATTTTGACTCCCAATAAAACACTGCCTATACACTGCCTAATGATAACCATGCACTGTCTGCTTCACATTTCATCTCTCAATGCTAGTCAATAGGTCTCTCAATGCTGGTGCATAAGTACCTTCTCAATGTTGAATCCCTGCAATGAGGTCTCATTCACAGTCTTCCTAAAAAGACCAATAGGTACTATGCTGCTTATGCGCTGTATCTCATGGATCACGGCATTGGTGTAGGGAAGCCTCTTTCGGTCCTCATAGTGAATGATCTGGGACTCTCCAAGGACATCATCCAGCTCCTTCTGGACATTCTCTGGAGGGAGAGATTTACACAAATCAGGGAACTGGTGACATTCTAACACACTAATGTCTACAGATGAGATAGTTGACATTGCAAGCCTATCCGGTTCCTCGACCCATCCTAATTCAGACCAGCTGAGTTGAGCTCAATTCACTGCAACTCAAATCTATTCAGTTCAATTCAAACCACCAAAGCTAATGACATAAAAAAAATCCTCAGACAAGTGCAGATAATATAATCTTTTATTTGAATTAAGGAAGAGACTGGAATTCCAGCAGCAATTTCACAAATTCATTTATAACAATGCTGTAAGGATTAACCACATCAATGCCTTTGGCTTTACACAAGCCTTGGTCACAACGTGCACCACCATTTTTGAATGTTCTTTTTATTTATCAGTACTCACCTGTATTACATCATCAAGCCTCAGTAGGTTAACTTTTAAACATATTAATCTGCAATGCTCAACGGTGTTTAACAAGCTTATTGTTAGACCTGATAATCTTCGAATAGTGTTTTCCTAACCTTTTTGCTGTTTTCTTCTGAGTTTTGTTAATTCTCTTGCTGTGGGCTTAGGGCTTTGGGCACTTTCCCCCTGTAAATGCAGTGTGAAAGTGGGCACACCCTTCCTACTTATAGTAGGAAGTGGTGCTTACACGGTGTTTTCAAACGTGTGTCCGTCCTGCCTTTGCAGGCCGGCATGTGCACTCACACGGATCATGCTTTTAAACATGTGTCTAAACCTGCCATGGCAGGCCTGTGATGGTGCCATTGCAATTGTACTCAGGCTGGTCTCTCAAAAGCACGGGCCATCGTAATGGGATCTTTCACTTCTACGCGAAGTGGCAGGTGAAGGACCAGGCAGGTACACAGATGTGTTCCCTACCCAGGTAGCAGGGAATACCCATGCAGGATTATCCAACTATGAGGCTTGCTCTTCCCATAGATTAGTATGGGGAAGTGGTTAACAGTACTTAAAGCTGCAATAGAGGATTGCAATGGTGCAGCCTCATGATGTTTCCTATCAATGGATTTGCAATGCCAACCCCTTTCCAGTGATAAGGGTGAGCTTGGCATAACTCGCTTAGAAACACCAAATACAGAATTGAGGACATTTCTATGCTCTGAAACACTTTGTCTGCCATGGTGCCTGGCGCCAGTCAACAGCGGAGGCCTAGGGAGCCCATCTAGGCATTCCCCAGTGACAGCCATGAACCATTGTGCATGTAGTTGAAACGGCCCACCTCTGCCATTTGCTGGCCTGGTGCAATAGATGGGAGGCAGAGGTTGTGACACTTGGCCTCTGGAGCCATATTATGGCCCCCACAAAGATGGGGATTTGCATTCCACGGTCTAATGGTAGACAGGACGGATATTTAGAGGACACATCTGTGAGTCAAAGAAATACCCTTTGAAACCCCCCAACTTCGAAGGCCCACTACAGTATAACTATGGGTGCCACCCTCCTGCAAAAGAGAACGTTGCCTGTGGATATGCGGGACCTGAGAACCAGGACTGCGTGGTGCACACTGACAGAGGAATCTTTTGGGCAAAAGGAGGATTAATGCCATTGGAAGGGACCGGGTATCCTTCGTGAATAGTGGCTGACTTGGGCTGACTACCTGCTGAAGTGTGGCACCCTGAAGTGGGCTCTGCAAGGACCAGTTGGCTGGTCCCTGCTCTCTCTGAGATCTCAGGGATTTCAAAGATCTCCTATGAGAGACCCACACCATCTACTAGTGACATCTGTAGAGCGGTGCCTCCCTCAAGTACCCATATCGACTGCTGAATTCCAACGAACAGCACGGCCTGAGTTTCAAACTAAGAATCGTGCCTGGAGACTGGAGTGCCTAGTACAGAGCCCTAAATGTATTGGCCACATCTAAAGCGAGTGGCACCTGTACTGCAGGGGCCGCAACATGCATAAGTAACTTATTGTGGCGAGCTGATTACCGGTTGCAGGATCCAAAGTTGCCTGCTTTGTCAACTGTTTTGCATTTCTGTAGTGCAACACGCCGACGGCATGCTCATTGTGGGCAGTATCCGATTCACAGGTTGCGGCCCTCAGAGGTGGAGGATGTACCCATTGTAGTGTCTCATTCTACCTCATGAGATATTACTGAACTTGTGCCTTTGTGTGTCACTGGAATGGTCTGGTGCAACCTACATCAATGTGCACAAAACAGAGTGCCTCATTTCCAGGGTGGTAAAGAATTAGCATTTCTTGGTTGTGTGAACTGAATTGTCTGGTGGACCCAACTCGTTGTGTGCCAGACCTTGTGCCTGGATTGCCTCGGTACATCCCTGATCAATTTGTACCGGACGGGGTGCCTCCTCAGGATGGAGGGTTCCCTCCTGTGTTATTTCCCATTCACCAAATGCTCCCTTCCTGGCCCCTATCATGGTGGAAACAACTGCCCCCTCTCCACCTGGCCCCGCCCGACAACATATTGGCGCCGGGTAGGAATGAGGTTGATTGACTAGGCTGGTGAAGTGCTTCAGAGAATGAGCAGGTAAAGAGGCTGCATGACCCACTAGTGCTTCACAGATGGGCTGAACCGTAAGGCCCTGAAAACCCCCTGTTTCTACACAATTATTGCGTAGGCCTGCTTCTGCTTCGCAACCTGAAGGTGAACTTCCTGAGTGGTGCAAGAAACCCCTTGTTTACGTCTGCCTCTCAATTCTTCTTGCTACTTATCCTTACCTGCTCTCCTGGGACCCAGGTTAAGTGTGACCTCAGCTGTGTGCAGTCTAGTATCCAGAGGGAGGGTCTGGTGATCTTCCATCCGGGAAGAATATAGAATACCTGGGGTGAGTTGGAGTGTGGAAGGAGACTTGGAGCCACGGGGTCTGCAGCGTGTTAACCAAGGATCTGCTAGGCATCAGTTGTACCACACTAGGGTGTGGTGTGCATAGGTGTGTACGAGTGTCCTGTTAGCGCCAGGCTGGTACCTTTTCCACCGTGTAGTGGTGCAGAGTAAGTGTGTGTGTGGAAGGTACAGTCTGTGTTTCGCCTATGATTCATGACAACGGTCGGAGGTGTGGTTTTTTAACGTTGATTTCTTGCCAAAAGTAACTTACATTTGGCTTTTACCCGTGTGGCCATTGCCCACAGTGCTGATAAAAAGTGTTGGAATTCTTTGTATGTACATATTTCTGATGTAGTTGCGCCCCCCAGTGTACACCCTTTAACTATGTGATATTGAATTATGAGGATTGTTGGGGTAGGCCTGGGGCTGACAATGTGTCGCACCGCATACGGGTGTTGTGCGGTTTAGAATAAGAATTGCCCATGTGTGGATACTATCAATATCTTATCAACACAATTGGGCCTAGTACTGCTAGTAAGATTTTCAAATGTGATTTATGCCCAGAAATACATGACATTCATGTTACATTGATTAATGTGTGTGTTGAATGCAAACAATATTTATCTAAACCCCGTGTGTAGTCTCCCATTTGTGACGTGCTGTGTATTTACCGTGGTTGAGTGCTGTGCCTTTGCTTTACACATTGCCTCTGTGATAAGCCTGACTGCCCAGCGCCAAGCTACCCGAGGGTGAGAGCAGGTTGTACAGTGTGTGTGTAATCACCGGCCCTTGACGGGAGGGGTGGGTTCTACCTTAATGGGGCAACCAGAAAGTGCTGGTACCAACACATATATTTTAAGTAACAAATATTCATATAGAGTATGCTTCTTCATACACTAAATACAAAAAATAATAAGGTATAGTAAATTAATAAAAGTTATTATATTCCTTTGAAATCCTGATCTGCCCTCCTGCCCCAGTGGGCTTCCACGGCCAACCTCCGAGGTATAGTGGATGCCCACTGGGACAGAAGGGCTGATAAGGAGTTAAAAGGAATATAATTAATTTTATTCATTGATAATATCTCAGTGAGAGGAACATATTTTTTTGTTGTTGACTGTATTGTTTTTTGACCAGTTTAGTTTTGTACTTATTAGACTAGGTCCTTCATCCAACTCTCTACAGGCGTCGAACCCCCACGGGCTCACAACCGTCTTTTCTAATGGCATTTTGGGGTTCTATGGATCAGCGATCAACCACATTTTGCCCTAGCATATGTCTCCCTTATGAAATAATCCTGCACAGTTTTACACAATACATTTATGGGAACAATGTGCTAATAATATATGAATTTGGTATATTCTTTACTCTTCTATCTATATACCCTTCTACTGTTTTGTTCTTTTACTTTATGAAACATTAAATAAAAGGAGTTTGAGATTAAAAAAACAAGGTCAGTATAAAATGACCAAGAATTGGTTTTGTTTTAGCAGAGAGTTATTGTCAGATCTTGAAATAGGGTATCCCAGCTATAGGCCATGAGAGATAGCCATCTGTAACTGACGTATTCACTCTATTGGCAGCTGATAGCATGTAAAGTCTATGAGTTCATTGCATAATTTGCCAAATAGTTTGAAGCTTTCAAGACCATTGCAAATTTGTAAATAGAGCTAAAAGCTATTCAGAAGAAACATACACAAGTAGAAGATGCAGTGGTATTGTAGCAGAAATAATAGCTACATAGAAGGATATAATAACAAAGCTGTATTTACATTGAGCTCTTAGAAATCAAGATGGCTATACATTTTAGTATGTGTAGAATTAATTGAATAGACTGCATAATCCATTAAAGATATACACTGTTGTATAGTTAAATGGGAGGAATACATTTATAAGCTTTACAGTGGGACAAAAATGCGGAAATGGGAACATTTTAGCTTTGCGTTTTAATTTTGTGCCACATTACACATAGTCTGAACTGGGGTGGCAGAGGGGGTTAAAGAACGGTGATGGATTAAACCCAGATCTTTTGACTGGGTGTGAGTGTTTGATTGATTCAGATGCTCCGTCCATCACCACACCCTTTTGTACCACATTACAGCTTAGTCATGGTTGAAAATATATATTGAGTAGTATTTGACACCATGAAAGCATGCAGCATATTACTCATGCATTGTTGTCCCTTCTTCTGACCTCCAAACCCACCCAGGTAGACTAGATTCCCCAACCCCTGCCTCCTGGGATATACAGGGACATATTGCTGTCAAGTCTGATTGTTCAGCATTTATTGTGTTCCTCCCTGATTCTCAGGAAGCAATATCATACACCCCAGATGCATGCAAGGGTTTGGACATTGTCGGGTGTATCCCCTCCTGTGCTCTGCCGTCTCCTATTGTAAGTGGAAAAAGGGTGCCATACTACATCAAAGTTTGTGATCCTATCATCAAAGCTGGGACGCCTCAGGGTATCCATCGCGTTCTACAAATGCTATTTTCATTTCATTTCATTTAATGAAAAATGGCATTGAGATTTTCCATGGCATACAAATATCCCACCTTCCTCCACCACATGTTGATCGAGGGTACCTGTGGTTGTTTCCACATCTGGGCCAAACCCATGTGTGTGGTCAGAAGGAGATGAGAGAACAGCCACTCCTGAGGAGTCATTGTAGAGTAAAGTTAAACCTTCCCTTGGTCCCCTAGAAGCATCAGTAATGGGTCGAGGGGCAAGGAGACATTGGTAATGGAGTGTATTCTGAGGAGGACTTTGTTCCAAAATGCCTAGATCTGTGGCTAGGTCCACTACCTCCAAACATCATGTGGAACCACACAGGGGTGAGCTACCAGCAAGTGAATATTTTGTAGGCTTGACTTGGAAGCCCTCTGCCATATAGATCCCCATCGCCCATCTGAAATGTCAGTTGCCAATTTCCTCTCCCATTGTGTCATGTATGCATGATTTTTGGTGGGGGTGAGAGCTAGGATGTAGTGGTACAGCCATAATATGTCTTTATGGCAAATTGGTGTATAGGGGTTGAATTGGTTATTCCTCCCTTTGCACAGTTCTGTGAGCATGACCTCTCTCTGCCCCGCCCACTGCAGTGCCTGAGTGGCCCTATATGTATTGCCCCTAGTTAGTGCATATTACTCTATGAGGCCCCCTCTTGTCCCAAGGTAATCATCATGGTAAAAATCCTATGTAGAAGGTGACCAGTGTTGGTCCCAAGAAAAGGAATCTGGGCCCGACACACACCTGGGGGGCAATCCATGTTATTAGCATGGGTGGTAAGGGGTAGACCAGGAATGCTTGTTTTCTCTTTACTGTTTGCCAGTGACCAGGAGGTAGGCTGTCGATGGCAGCGGAGGGAAATCCTGCCCAAGCTGCGTCAGTCAGCCACAAACGTCCACTCAGAGGGATCGGGGAAAAGACTTGTTCCACCTGTACCCAAGGCTTATCCTCGGGTCATGGCCACAGTAGACAGAATGGTAGCGCTGAGTCGAAAGCATGTACGCAGAGAAATGCCTGGGAAGCACAAGACCCAAAAAGGCAGTAGAGCAGAATAAAGATGATTTTGCTACCATTAGGGATTTACCTTCCTATACAAAATTGAGTATTTTTGTCCGGAGCAGCGCTTGGGTTGATTTAGGGAGAGCTGTGAGAAAGGTCTGGAGTGCATATAGGAGCTGGGCATTACATTCATTTATAAGCTATTGATCTGTATTAACCAGGATATGATTAACATGCCCCATCTATAGAGGTCCTTAAAGAGGGCAGTGAGCAAGGGGGAAAGGATGCTGTTATAATGGGAACTCGTACGGGTCGGAAACTGAACCCCTAGATATGCTATGGCCGGTGCGGCACCTATGAACTCGCCCGTTGGATGGCGTCTCGAAGGCTGCTTTATGGGTCTGCTACCCCATTCCACTTGATCTGGAGTAGTCCATTTTGGAGACCGACACCTGTGTAAAGCAATCTAATTAAACCAATAGTACCTGGATGCTTGTTTCCAGATCGGTGATAAAGTATTACAATATCATGGGTTAAAGGGCCAGTTAGTTCTCTTTTCCATCCACCATCATGCCATTGATTGCAGGATTAATCTGGATTTCAATTATTAGGGGTTCCATGGTCATGATTTCTTAGGGTTCTATTTGAGTATCCTTTTTTTGTGTTGTGCTTCAACCTGGGATATCTGAGTTTCTAATTATTGCTTGAGGAGTTTGGCCTTGCGCTGAAATGCAGTCATGTGGGAGATGAGTTTCCCTCAGGAGACTGCCTCCCAGCGGTGTGTGGTTGCACCTCTCTGTTATCGTTCTCGGTGAAGTAGTGTTCTATTGTATCTTTTATACAGCCTCATAAGGTTGGGTCTTGGAGCATCCCCTTGCTCGTCACCCATGGTTTAGAAACAGTCTATGCAGCTCTGCAGGCCCCACCAGCAGCCACACTGCTGTGCAATCGGAGAGGACCTTGACATCAATTTTGGAGTCTATGGGCCTGGGTTGCCAGGACTGGTAACCAGGAGGTAATTTCTGTATAAATAGGTTTTGTGAAATTTGGAGTAAAATGTATAGTCCTGTTCATGGGGGTATATTTACTACAAGGGGTGGTGAGGGACAGAGTCTCTGAATTAAGCAGAATACTCTCACCCAGTCAAGAGATCAGGGCTAGATCCAACACCTGTTCATGGGGGTGGCAGTGATGCGGTGCTTACACTAGTAATAAAGTAAAACAGTGGTGCTATGGACTCTATGTACATGAAAAGTGACTGACTGAGGATGCAAAAGGTGGTTGGTACACACTCTGACACAGAGTGAAATGCTCAGGTATCAAAATATAAACAGTATACTATTATTGTGTCAATCTTTCGATCCTATGGATACAATGTAGATAGGGTCTTCATCTGGATGCAGGTTGGGAAGCACCTGTGGCGTAGAAAATGCCTTGGTGGTCCTAATTTGATTTAACACAATTTAAATGTATTAGGTGTACTGTTGGGTGGGCCAAACTAACTTATGTAATTGGTAAAATGGATGTGGAGACAGCGGGATATACTTTTGAGTGGTACTGTTATACAGGAAGGCTCACATGTGGCAAGGAATGTATCCAAATCTGTGGTAGAAAAGCAATGAGGTTACGCTCAGCGTGTATGTGTCTCTACATTTGAGTGGTTATGGATGGATGGTAATGATGGATTGGGTGACTCATCTGTGATATATAGTGTCCAGTCAAAACATGCATAGGACAGTATGGGGACCGTGGTTGGAGTCGTACTGTGTGGAGTAGATGGCCCTCTGGGATTCTTCTAGTAAATAGAGGAGGTAATAATGAGTGAACGCATGAAAGTGTCATGTGGTGGTTTGTACCAGGAGGTAAAACTCACCACAACAATCTTTAATTAAGGTCATCCTGAAGCTCAAGGTTGTTCCAATTTCCAGTTTTTCTTAACAATTTTTTTAATGTCATTGCTTGCTGTGTTGTAAATGCAGACGCAAATAATACGTTCGCACACGTTGTCTATTTGCTGTGGTAGTAGGAGTACATCCCCTTGCACCAAGCCCCTTTTCGTGCTTGCCTTACAAGGTGCCTTGGATAACCAAGTTTGATTCATGAAAATAATCAGATCTCTTAGTGCAACTGAATGTATATGTCACTTTTATTCTCTGGTTACCGTATAGACGTGGCGATTTTAGGCTACGTGGGTACTCGTAACACATCATAAGTTAGCGTGACTTACCACGCATTGTTTGTATGTGATAGCCAGTACTACGATGTGTGTATTGTTTAGACACATATTGGCTATGGTCATTAACATGCTGAATGGGTATAGTTGATCTATCACTTACTTGTTCCACCAATCAGAGAGATATATACTGGTCTTTTCCCATTACAGACCTCAACCTTAATCTCAACCTATCTTGTTACACATATCCGGTCTACACTAGGATTTACTTGAAATCCTGAACACAATGACCATTCTCGACTACTTTGAAATTGAGGTTAGTTATAGCTCCCTTATATCCGTGGTAACAATTGCTTTAAACTACTCACAATTTGCCACAAATGCATCCACACTTTTGCCCACTAATCTAACCATACTCATGACTAGCTAAATTATATGGTATGTAACAAGTATCTTTGGCACTCTTCACTAAATTTAATGAGAAGTACACTGCATTGAGTGCATCAATAACAACACCTCTTTATTCTCTTCACTGACACCACTTATAAAAAATATTAAATTACTTCATGGTCTGACTTTTAGGATTAAACACAGCACAAGTTGGGTGCCATTTGGGTCATTGACCCTGGTGATTGGACTCTTTGATTTTCCTAGAGTTTCCTCTGTTTTTAATACACCTGTATTCATAATATAGCCTTGGGGAAGTCTGCTGTCACTATTACAGCTTAAGACAAAACATGTGTTGGGTATTGGGCAAGTGAAAAGCCAGAGAGTAAGGACTAGACTTGGATATTGCAATAAAAGAACAGTCGATAACACAACCTCGACATATGATCGATTTTCTTGAGTGCTCGGAGATCCCGTTTGCATTCAAATTGAAAATGTATTTTCCAGAAGAGAATGATTGGGTGGCTCTTCATCCTCCAGAGCACCATACAGTTAATGGACATTTAAGATACAGACTCCTAGGCACTCTGTGCCTATAAACCCAGCCACCATTCTGCTTGCCTAAGGTCTTTTAGTGTAGTTCTGGAGGAATTGCCCAAAGTGCAAATTATCCTCCAGGCTCTGTGATTGGCCACTAGAGTAGAGAAGTAACACAATCCTCTCAGTAGGTTTCCTGTACAGTGAAACATAGCTATAGCCTTTCTTGACTTTGACCCAAAAATCTAGAAATGGAATAGCTGTGTTGCTGAATTCACAGGTGAACCGCATGTCTGTAGACAGTTTATTAAGCCATGTGTGGAAGTTGTGTCGTTCATGTTCTGACCCCATCCATAGAAAGAACATATTATCTAAATTTCTCACCTACTTTAAATTTTCTGTAGATGAGGGTTCTGGGTTGTAAAGATGTGTCGGTCTACGTAGTCGGCCATAACAAGGTTTGCTACGTCTGGGGCAAACCCCACCACCATAGCTATGCTCTTGACCTGAAAGTAATAGTTGCTGTCAAATTTGTAGTCATATCTTGTCCTTGCTATCATAGTGAGTTCTGTGATTAACCATCTGGGTACCTGTAGGGGTTGTAGCCTTGAAACCTTGAGCTCAGAGATCACTCTCAATACCTCTTCATGGGGTATGTTAGTGTATGGAGACTGTAAGTCTGTCTGATGTAGGGATTGGTTGAGATCGGTTAAGACCCTGGTGAAATCCAGCCAGAGTGAAGTCATGTCTTTGTGCAATTCAGAGAGTGATAGCTAGATGGCTTCCTTGGTTTCTGGGGCCTGAGGATCAGAATTCCCCTCCACCCCGACTCAATCGGTGTCGGCTAGGAGCTCTCCCAATGGTTCCCCTTAGGTTTCTGCAGCATGTCTCTGATGGAGGAAGAGCAAGGAGCCTTTGCTCTGTTGAACACCTTTGGGGCAAGGGACAGATGAGTCCAAGGGCCCTACGGGACCCACCACTCCCAGAGAACTCCACACTGGCAAAAAAAGGGAAGAGCCCCCCTCAGGACCCCTTGATCCTATGCCTCTCCTCATATTCTATTTTGCAGTAGGGCTGTTGATTAGATCTACACGACCTCCAAGTCCTTTTCCACTCACTGTCCCTTCTAGGGTCCCTAAGTGGGGCCAACCAGTATCAGCTGCCTGCTCGGCACCCCCCCCCCTCCCAAACAGCCAGGAAAGTTTCCTCAGTGCCTGAGTCCAGTGCCATGCTGTAGTTGCATCGGTGCGGCCTCTGTGTCTTGTTGGTCGTGCTCCTTCATGAGCCTCCCGGCCAGCGGTCACTACAGAGCACTCTTGCGGCTCCAATATTTATTTATTTATTTTTTAAGTTTTATATAGCGCGAACGTGACCCACAAGGGTATCAGAGCGCTTTACAGTATACAGTATAAAACATAAAAGGATGAAGTAGTATACAAGCATATGAAATTTGTCATTACGTACAAAAGAGGTATATAGTATATGGATAACATAGGTGACCCGTAACCAGCAGGACATTGCACAATATACAGTTATTGAGCATTAGGTGATTGTGCTAATAAACATACATATATTATTCTCCTTTGATCCATCATGGATATGAGCAGATATGGGTATGGATGACATAGGAGACCTGTGGCCAACTAAGCTGTACACTAAATACAGTTATTGAGCATTAAGTAGCTGTGGTAATAAACATACATATAATAATCGCATTCATTCCAACGGAGGTAGGCAATGATATGCAGATAGTATAGGTGACTCGGTGTCAGCATATAATTAAGCCTTAGGATGTGGATTTGTTCATTAGTAGTATTTTTACTTCTTTTTTGAATGCAGTAAAGGAAGAGATTCCACATACCACTGGAGGTAAGGAGTTTCAAATCTTTGGCGCAATCCCTGAGAAAGTTCTGCAACCAGTTCTCTTCTTATGGAAGGATTGTGGTTTCAGGAGTAAAGTACTCGCACTTCGTAGTTGTCTGCAACCTCCCGACCTTTCTAGCTTTAGAGCTAAGTAACTGGGTGTATTGTTATGTAGTGCTTTATGGGTCATGCAGGCAACCTTTAGGTGTATTCTTGCCTCGTCGGGCAGCCAGTTCAGGGCTTTCAGGGCCGGAGAGATGTGGCTATTTCTTTTAGTTACTGAGACCAGTCTTGCTGCTGCATTAAGTGATGCCCTCAGCGGAGCCAGCTTGTATTTGGGGAGACCGCAAAGAGTGGTGGTTCCATAGTCTAATCTTGGTAGCACTAGGGCTTGCACTGCCATTTTTAGGTCGGCCTGCGGGAGGAAGGGTTTGAGTTTCCTTGGTGTACTCACCTTGTGATTAGTTCCCTTGGTGGCATTAGTGATGTGCATCTGCATATTCAGCTGTTTGTCTTTGGTGATTCCTAGGAATTTTGCGGAGTCAATGATGAGGGGAGCACAGTCAAAGGAGGTTAGGTGTTTCAACCAGGTCTATCTTAGGTGTGTGATTCAGCGGAAAGATGAGAATGAATTCCGTTTTTTTGGTATTCAGCATGAGGTAGTTGTTAGTGAGCCAGCTTTGCGTGTTCTGTAGAATAGCGTTGAGGGAAACAAAGTCTTCTGGAGTGGAGATTTTCAAATACAGTTGGGTGTCGTCCGCATACAGGTGGTATAAAATATTAGGTGTTTCAACCAGGTCTATCTTAGGTGTGTGATTCGGCGGGGAGATGAGAATGAATTCCGTTTTTTTGGTATTCAGCATGAGGCAGTTGTTAGTGAGCCAGCTTTGCGTGTTCTGTAGAATAGTGTTGAGGGAAACGAAGTCTTCTGGAGTGGAGATTTTCAAATACAGTTGGATGTCGTCCGCATACAGGTGATATAAAATATTCGCTGATTTCAATGCGTTTACCAGAGGTTCCATTAATAGGTTGAAAAGAATGGGTGATAAGGCTGATCCGTGTGGAACGCCCAGAGTCACCACGGAGGGTTGAGAGAGTGAATTCCTCATATTGATTCTTTGTGTTATGTTATTTAGGAAGGAGGAGGACCATTGTAACACTGTGCCCGAGAGGCCCATCCTTTCTTCCAATAGGACAATAGGTTGTCATGCTCATGGTTGACCGTATCAAAGGCAAGAAGTCAAGAAATATCATTAGTTTAAGTGAGAAAGACTCTCAACTAGTTGCGCACTGTTCACTATGTGTTATCCAACACTCATCAATGTAAACACAAAGCCAAACTGAAACTTCAGTTATTTTAATTCATAACCTAATGCTTCTATGATCATCTGAACGTTTTTACAAAATGCAATAATGAATCAACTGAACATATAATTTTGTGATTCTCAATTCAATACATGAAACATTTTTGTTTTCAAATCATCACAACGCAAAACATATAGTACTTGATTTTCACATTTTCATATCATGCCCAATGCATTTCGGCACAAAGGGTGTGCCTTCATCAGGGGCTGATCTGTAATAAAGGTAGAAACAATGGAACAGGTGAGTGTGTTATGTGTGATGTATTCCATGGGGGTGTGTATATACAAATGAAACGTCATCATACCTCTAGTGGACGTTAATTCCTCAAGTAACACTGTAAAAATAAAGCGACAAAACCGAAGAAGAAGCCAGTATTAAAGTTGCCTAAACCAGGTAAAAAACAATGACACAAATAATTCAAATATAATAATACTGGTCCAACAAACAAAAGATCCGCTTACCTAGATAGAACTGAAATGTGTTGCCCTGTAAATACAAGTAACAGCCACAACATTTATGCCTGTTTAATCGCATGATGTTCACAACGTAAGGTCTTAATAATTAAAAAACATAGGTCCTACCTGATCTGCGTTGACTATTCCAATCTAAAAAATAATGTGATATGTTTGAATAATATCCAAAACGGACTCCAAATGTCCATGAACAATCCGCTAAATATCAAATCACCCACCTCATACGCGCTAGGTGCTGACCTAAAACACAAAAACGAATGATTTTTAGCTCCATGGTGTTTCACTACGACTGTTCTGCAACAGTAAGGCTAGTGTAACTCTCAATCCCATATGTAACCGAAATGCCCATTTACCTTCTAAAAGTGTCGCCAGTATTTTAAACAATAGTCCTCAGCCTCGTATCCCGGTATAATCCAAACTGCCTTGAAACAAGACGTCTCGCGCCATTGCTTGAATCAACCTCGTTTGTAGTGTGTAGGGGTCACCAACACTGAAAACGGACTCCACTCACCAGTGTACCGATAACCGGAGTAACCACTGTCTCCATTTTTAAAAGAAGTTAAACATAATTGTCCAAACGCTATCTCCCAAAAAAAAGAAGCGCCATGCAATATGTGCTGTAGTCAAACACTATCAAAAACTTCACGTTAATAGCGCTATGCTTACTGTAGTCCTATTACGTTCCTGGACTCTGCCCTGGCAATACCATCAACGACACTAAAAACGGACTTGGACCTCAGTAATCTACCGTCTTTAAGCTCCTATCAACCTAAACAACACTAAGAACAAACTGTCAACTCATCATCTAACTCGTATGCAAAATATAAATTGCATTTTTACACAGATTCAATCCTAAATGAAAGACGGTATAGTGTGAAAAACTATCAAGTATTATCAGACTCAAGACGGCAGTAGGCATTATAAAACACAGCTCCAGAGTGTAAACACACACGATAAGTGGTAAATACAAAAGTGTTGCTGGTTCAATCCATAATATGACATCTTAGTGATCATGCAATGATCTATTCCGAAAAGGTAATAGAGAATGGGGAATAAATAATAATGCAGTTCAGTAAAGATATCTTTTCACGTTCACTATTCTTGTGATGAATAGACATACATACTCACTTTACCCACTCAGCTTAAGAATTATTTTGTATGAGCTGAGCCTTAGTTACTCTGTCTCAAAACAATACATACAATGGAGCGTTACAGATTCATTAGTCACCGTTGTTTCTCAGTGCATAGACATTCATATAAATATACAATTATCATCCTTACTATACAATTATAAACCTGTGATCAAATCGCAAATCATTAATGATTATTTTGGGTATATATATACGAGTGCCAGTAATACATTAAATAAACAGGATTTACATCATGATATAATTGAAACTTATGACAATATCAATATTGTTGCTATGTATTTCAGGGGTAAGCCATTTAACATTTTGCGAAAGAAACCTTGACATTAATCAAAATAACATGTAATGTGATACAATATAATAAACTTAAGTAAAACTGATGTGTATAAATGTCTAATGTGTAGAACCCTATAGATAACATGAAAGGTCATATCTATCATTTAGTCCCTTGGGCTGCATTGTCTGTAGAAATTTAATCCAGTACAACTCACGTTGCAAAAGACGGAGTCTGTTGTCAGTGCCTGATTTAATCTCTACCTTCTCAATGATAAAGCATCGTAGTTGAGAAATTGTGTGACTGGACTCTTTCCAGTGGGTGGCTAATGGAGATGATAAATTCTGATTCCGTATCCGACTCTTGTGCTCATTTAATCGTGTTTTAAGCTTGCGCTCTGTCTTCCCTACATATAACTTGCCACATGGGCACTTAATGCCATAGACTACATTAAGGGTGTTACAATCACTACTGTGTCTGAGTTTGATTGTCTGGCCAGATGTCGGGTGCGAAAAAGTGTTACCAATGATGATATTATTACAGTTCACACAGTTCAGACAACGAGTTGTTCCTTTGTAGTCTCCATGTTGGTCGTCTTCTCTCCCTTTCAGGATTTGTCGTATGTTGGGTCCTCTCTTATATGCATGCATTGGTGGTTGGGCAAATATCCCGTTGAACTCTGTCTCTGTGGAAAGCAGTTCCCAACGTTGGTTAACAATCCGTTTGATCTTTGTTGAAACAGTGGTGAACTTGGACACAAATACCACTCTGTCCTGGTTTGTTTTTGGTTTTGGTTGTAACAATGTGTCTCTATTCATTTCTGCCACTCGCTCTCTGCTCCGTTGTATAATGGTATCAGGATATCCACGACTTTGATATCTTTGTGCAAACTTCTCAATATTAGTTTCACTTGTAGTAGTCAGTGAACAGATCCTTTTGATTCGAATAAATTGAGACAAAGGTAAATTCTCAATCAATCTTCGCGGATGAAAGCTGGCGTAATGTAATGCGCTATTTCGGTCAGTGTCCTTAGTGAACAATTCTGTCTCAAATCCTGAAGGTTTTTTTTGAATCCTCACATCAAGGAAATCCATTGTGTTAGAATCAATTTTATAAGTAAATTGAATCCTGGGGTTTACGGAGTTCAAGTACTGTATTGTATCAAGTAACGCTTTCTCAGTACCTCGCCAAATTAAAAAGATGTCGTCTATGAAACGACAATACATCTTAATTTGTGTCCACGCTGCTGTGTCGAACACATGTTCAGCCTCAAATTGCGCCATAAAAATGTTCGCATACGCAGGAGCCCCTGCAAAGCCCATGGATGTACCAGTCATTTGAGCATAAAACCTTTTATCCCATTCAAAGTAGCTGTTGTGCAAGCAGAATTTCAGTAGCTGCAAGAGGAACACTTTCTCCGTGGGTAAATCCTCCATTTGTAAAAGAGCCCATTCTACTGAATCTAATCCATCTGAGTGTGGAATCGAAGTATAGAGAGAGACTACATCTATTGTACATAGAATCCAGTTCTCATCTGTTTCACCTCCAATTTCTGAGATCTTTGATAGAAAATCACTCGTATCCCGAATGTAGGATCTCCAGTTTTGAACGAATTGCTGCAAAAAGAAGTCCAAAAATTTTCCAAGGGGGTCAAAAAGAGACCCACATCCCGAGACAATGGGTCTGCAGGGTGGGTTCGTCAGATGTTTATGCACCTTGGGGAGCATGTAAAGCTTGGGACAGCGTGGATTGGTCGTCGTCAAAAAACTTTGGATCTTCTCATCTATCCATTCTTGTTCTCGTGCTTCTGATAAAAAAATTTTAAGCATTGATTGCAGCGTTATCGTGGGATCTCTGTCCAGAATTTGATAGGTACCAGGGTCTGAAACATGCTCCTCAACTTTAGCCGTGTAAAAATGCTTATCCATCACCACCATTGCTCCTCCTTTATCTGCTGGTTGAATTTGGATGTTGCTATTCTTTGCCAAGTTATACAGAGTCCGTTCTTCTGATCTTGTGAGGTTGCCACGTGTTCGTGATTTGTAATCCAGACCTTGTATATCTTTTTTCACCATTGTCTCGAAAGTGTCAAGCATTTTATGAGAAGTAGGTGGTTGGAAAGTACTTTTTGGTTTGAACCGTAAGCTATATTCAGACTGCATTGTATCTGTTGCTGGTACAATATTGTGAAAAAAATGTTTCAGTCTCAATGTTCTCATGAAGCGATAAAATGCTGCTTCCAACTCCATTTCATTTGCTCTAGCCGTCGGAACAAAAGATAAACCCTTGTTCAGGACCCTTATTTGTTGTTGATTGAGAGTAGTTGAAGATATATTAATTATCAGACTACTGTCCTCCCGCTCCTTAACGATTTTCCTGTTGCTTCCTCGTCTGGTTTTCCGCTTGATGTTAAGACTTCGCGGCGGTCCGTCGGTTGTAGCCCTTGATTCTGGGTTTGTGACAAAAAAGCCACATTGCCACTGGTAGTCGGCTGTTGTGTACCTTCGGTCACAGTTAATGCTGTTTGATCCGTCAGTTGGACTGGTCCACGAGTGATTGATGTCTCTTTATCTGTGACTAAACTCTCTTCTGAAGAATGTGCCGGTGTTTGTGGTTTCTTTGGATGGTATTGTCGTCTGGCATAGATTTCTGCCCAGGTGTACACCTCATTAAGTTTGTAATCAATGGTGTCCCGTTTGTACTTTCTCAATTTACCCTCCTGAAGTTCTCTACTGTATTTCTCTAGTTTCTGTTTCAGCCCATCAATGCTTATCTGCCATGAGTCATTTTCCATCCTGGACTCAAGTTCAGTTTTCAAGATTGAAATTTCCTCTTCAAGGTCTCGTATGGTCTTAGCGAGTTCCTCAACTATTAGCAAAATTAAATCAAGGGAGCATTTGTTAAGGATATTATACCACTTCTCCATAAATTTCGCGTTCAAGTTAAACCTGAACAACATCGGCTTGATAGATAGTCGCAATCCACGGGGAATTCGTTGAGCCTTGTGATATTGCACCAATGTAGATGCGTGCATTTTCTGGTTTAGTTGTCGTCTTGTGAGGTATTCTAATTGCCTTAATTGTTGACTAATGGAACCCCCATGTGCGTCCATTGTCCTGACTTTGTCCTGACTTCCTGTATCATTAGGCATGATTCATTGCAGTCAAGCATTTTTAGTATATCATCCATAATGTGTGTGAGTGCAGATTCTGTGCTGTGACCTTGACGGAAACCAGATTGGTGACAGTCTAGGAGGTTGTAGTTCTCAATATGGTTGCATAATTGAACTTGTACACATTTCTCCAGCAGTTCCGCCAAAGTGGGGATGTTGGATATAGGGCGTTAGATGTTGAGATCAGATGGGGTGGCGTCAGCTTTCCTAAGTATAGGTGTGACCTGCCCTATTTTAAGGCAGTCCGGCATGGAGCTTTGTCTCAGAGAGACGTTTACAATTTTTGCCCATACAGGTAGGATAGTTGTTTTTAACATTTTGAATAGGGCAGGAGGAAAGGGGTCAGAGAAGTAATTGGAGGGGTTGACTGCTTGAAGAGTGTTATAGATTATTTGTTGAGAAAATGGCGAGAAGGTGTGCCATGTGGCAATATTTTTTGTGACTCCACCTGGAATATTAAAATGGACTTTGTGATGTGCGCCACATTTAGTATCTTGGGCCACAGACTGTGGGAGGGCCTTTTTAGATTGGATGTCATGCTCGGTGGCCTTAGTCTTTTCGCTCAAGAAATTGGCAAGCACATCGCAAGAAGGTGTAGCCAGGTCATTTAGTTCCCTAGAGGTTTTTTTGACGGTTGATTGCTTGGTTCAGCTGGGTTCTGAAAAAGTCTGCCTTTGCCTTAAGAATCTCCCTGTTGTATGAGTTCCTTAACCTTCTAAGGTGATCTAGATGATCAGTGGTGGGTTCTGATTTCCATGATCGCTCCGCAACTCTTAGCTTGCTTCGCTCCAAGTTCAGGGTCTCATTGAAACAAGGTTTGGAAATTTTGGAGGAGATGTTTTTTTCTTGGAGAGGCGCTGTACAGTCCAGAATTTCAAGCAAAGTGGAATTGTAGAAGGCTGTGAGGTCATGTACATCAGTCATGTCCATCGTGGGGGTCAGGGCGGGGTTGCATCGGTTTACCAAGGTGATGGGGTTGATATTTTGAAAGTTCCTTTTCCATTGCTTTGTTTTTTGAGGGTTGGCCACTTTTTTGACTTACCTCGATATTGATGGAGAAGAGGATGCAGTGATGATCAGTCCAGTTGCACGGGGTGATGGATTTTAATAAGATGATGTTCGTTTTTGCTATGATGAGGTCCAGTGTCTCTCCCTTGTTGTGAGTTTGCCTGTCACAGAATTGAGATAGCTCCTGGTCTGACAGAAACTCTTTCAGACTGCATACACCAAGATCGTTTGCATTGTTCCAGTGGAGATTAAAGTCACCCAAGAAAATGTTAGGTACTTGTGAGTTGATGTTGGATGCAATGACTTCCATTAGGTCGTCGATGAAGGTCAAGTTATCCCCCGGGGGGTAGAAGAACATGTGAAGCTTGCTGGCGATGCGCTTATCATCAGCGATATTAATACGGAGATAATCGCAGGAGGATAGTCCGATGGAGTCTGCTTGCTTGACTGAGATTGAGTTACGATAAATGCAGGCTACCCCTCCATGGGTTTCACGTTTCTGTCTAGGCGGATTAGGTCGTGAGTAGGAGAAACCAGTAAGTCAAGGATGGGAGAGGAGAGGAGGAACTATTTAGCAATGTTTTGGGGAGGACAATAATGTCTAAATCATTCTCTAGAATGAGGTTGAATATGTCAGGAGCATGTTTGCTAGCAGATCTGCAATTAATGAGCGCACACTTCATCTTGTTAATAGAGTGGGTTAGGGTATTCTGCTCTATGTTGATATTTGTGAGGTTATCTCTATTTACGGATCTGTTGTTGTGAGTCAGTTCTCTGAGGGGGTTGGTTACAATGGATTGGATTGTGCCACAATGTGACTTACTGTTATCTGTTGCCCGGTCATAACATATGAGGAGGTCGTCTAGGTCTCTGTCAGATAGTTCATCACATGCCCTCCTAGGCCAAGATGCGGAAGGTAAATTACCCTGATTAGTGTTCTCGGGGAATAAGAACTTGGGTATGTGTCTACTAGGTTGGAAACTGATTTGGTTACTCTGACTAATGTTCTTGGGTGTGAGTTCGTGGGGATGTAATTTCTTGTTTGGAGACTGATTTGGATCACAGTGTTGGTGGCTCTGTGTATGTTTAGAAGTTCTTTAGTGATAGTTGATAGGTTATGCATCTCGACCTTGAGATGGGATAGGCCTGTGGCTAACTCATTGAGTCGTGTGTTCCAAACGGAGTTCGGAAAGTTGGTAGTAAGTGTGGGTGTATGATCAGTTACGTAGTGCGATCTGCCGGTAGTGTCTGTTTGCATGCTCACGTTCTCCAATTGCTTGGGGATAACTTCATATGGGGTCGATCTGAGAAGCTGAACCAGGAGGTTTGTTGTGGGGTTCAAGTCAGTGTGTGGTATGGTAATTAGGCTAGGCAGCCGGATAGGGACTGCCGCATGAGGTTGGGGAATGGTCTTTGTGTGCTGTAACTGGATGGGTGGGATGAGTGTAGCGGGTGTTAGGGTCCTCTCAGATATCGAGGAAGACAGTTGGTGAGGGGGATCTTTGCAATCTGCTTTGGATGAAAAGGGGGAGAGGAGGGCATTGTGGGTGGCATTCCCTTTGATGCCTTCCCCACATACGTCAGGGATAATGGAGGTGAGTCTGCAATGAAAAGATCGGTAGCTAAGACTAACCCTGTCCCTTCTGGGCTGGGGGATCCAGGTGTGGCAGCGACCAATAGGACTGGGGGTTTCTTCACTGCTGATATTGGTGGCTAAGTGCAACCCTGTCTCTCCTGGGCCAGGAGATCCGTGTGTGTTTGAATCCGATGTGTCTGGGCGATAAGGCTTTATTTCGGTGTCGGCATTTGTCGGGTTCAGAAGAGTTTGATATGGGATTTTGTAGAGGAGTTAGGGTGGCATCTAGTTACTGAGGATGAGAGGTTGTGGTGAGTGTGCTATTCTTACTGTTTACTGCTTTCTTGAGAGTGGGGAAGATCCTGTCTATGGTATCGAGATTAGCGTTGGAGGCTTGTATAAGGATATTACCGTTGTTGTAGATAGTAATGGTGGCATTCGCAGGGCATAGTGCTGAGGCTCTTACCGACAATTTGAGGGCATGCAGGTTTTTTTTCGCTTTGAATATTTGGAGCAATGAGTAAAAGATATTCCTCCATTGGACATGTTTTTTTGTGTGGAAGATAAGGTCATTGGATATTACACCTTTACTAACGCAGAAGTATGGGTCTAAAATAAGAGTCTCAGGATGGTTTATCATTAGCCTGTGCTTGAACTTCTTTGCAGCATTTTTGGAGGGAATGGGATGGTAGAGAATGGTGAAAGCATGGTGGCCTGAGGGTTCAAGGTATCCTAATGCAGACACCATTGAGTGCAGTTCAGAGCCTGCCCAATCGCTCACCCACTGGGGATTGTCAACAGATCGTCTAGGCACTAGTCTGAGAGAGATGAGCTGTATAAAAATGAAGACGGTGAGAATATTGATTAAACAGCCACTTTTCAGTGCTTTCCTGAAAACTAACAGATCAGTTTTGCTTTTCAGTTCCCTGGGAAGAGAATTTCATAGCCTGGTTGTGCCTACAACAACGCCTCTGTCACCCTAGCTGGCTTTCCTGTATATAGGCACTCTGAGATTATATTCTGATGCAGACCAAAGTGGTCTTGGAGCGATGTACCATTGAAAATTCAAGGGCAGTCAAGAACAATCAATGTGTAAAACATTGACAATGTCATTGGAGTAAAGCTAACTGCTGGCACAGGACTCATATTGCAGTGGTCAAGCAGTCTCACTATTCAGCCACTTGAGTGAACTTCACCCCATCTGCCTTCAGGGCCACAGGAAGAGGAGACAAAGCAATCTCCTGCAAACATGGAGGTATAACTGTCCTCTGCCTGCTCAACACTACCCCAAACCCTAATACACTACCCCCACCCTGGCCTAATCCCCCTAACATTGCTCTCCTTGTGGTCCCTCTCCCTGGTTCCTGCTTCGCTTCACGTCGACTGAGGGGTGGTACAGGATGCACGTCGTTGTGAAGAGACGGAAGAGCCTCAGTTTACTCACAACGAGGGGGATTGCCATTACATCGCGTGCATTGTAAAAGTGCATGCAATAAAATAACATGCGTAGTAATGGCTACGCGTTGTTACATCGCATGCATTGAAACGCATGCGCTGTAATGGTATGCGGTGTAAAAGCCGCGTTGAAATGGCTGTTTAGCGCTGGACATATCACACAATTGCAAGTTACTACAAAAGTGTAAGTTACAAGTGTAATTTACTACAAAAGTGTAAGTTACACATATGCATTATTACAAAAGAGAAAGTTACACGCCCATGATACTACAAAAGTGCAGTTTGTAAATAGTCCTTTGTAGTATTGGAAAAGAGACTGCCCGAGATGGTGTTGGCGGTCCCGTAAGAGGATTTACAAAGTGACCGCCACCACGGCGAACGCAATGCCTATGTTTTGCATTACGGCGGATGCTGCTGGTTGCACCACGGCCCCCCAAACTCCCTTTTTGCCTACATGAAAAATGCAGGTGGAAAGGGACATCATATTCCCTTTGGTGTGCCAGGTAGGCACTGCCAACGTTGTAGTGATATGCTTCCCCTCCGACGGGCCGTTGAAACCTGCTTACGATGGCGGTGAGACCATGATCTCACCATCATCGTAATCAGGCCCTAAGTTCTTTCAATACTAACTCACACAGTGGTTAATGTTTTTTTCAATACATAAAAGAGTCAACTCAACTAGCACAACACAACAACAGTATTCCTAAATTGGTTGGTCCGTCAGGCCATAGTGACATTTGCTTGTGGATCAACCATCCAGGAAAGAAGAGAAAAGACTCTGTAGGCTGATGTGGGATGATCTGACATATATAATGGTTGCACCCTGGGCTATATGTTGTTGTGAATTAAAATATAATTTTTCAACTTTTTAACAATTATTATTATCATTAACTTTTCTGAGTTGTAATAATTTTACACTTCTTTTAACTTTGTTTACTGCTAGTTTTACCAGTGTCGAAGATCACTTCCTTAATATCTCTTCCTGTTGTGTTAACATGGTCAAAGGTAATGTGATGTCACAAATTGTAATAAAAATAGAGGATGTATTAAGGTTGTGTGATCTCACTTCTGCTACCCATGGCATTTTGGTGGATTAATGCAATTGACTGTTCACCTATACAGGCCATAAAGTACATTCTGCAAATGGTGCTTGTTTTTGAGTGGATTTGACAAGACACATATATTGTGTCAAAACTGTAAATAAACATCCGTCTCTTAGTGGAATATCATGCACCCTCAAATATAATTCTTTAATTACATTTGCTAATCTACTGAAAACGCCCATTCCTTAGACTTCTGAATTCATACTACGTTGGGCAAAACATACTTTCTGTAGTACCCATCTTAGCCCTCACCTTGAATTTCTGGCTGATTCACCAGGTGAAGTAGTGCCCAGCGTAGGGTGGTAGTGGTGGTCTCTGTCCCAGCTAGAAAAAAATCAGCTGCAAGGCGTACCATGTTATGCTCATCAAATGTAGAGGCGACATCCTGGGAGTCCTGAATGGGATATGAATATGAAAACTTAGCAAATCTGAAATACTGAAAGAGCTTATTGTGAAGACATCATAACTTGGGGAACTGAGTGTTGATGTAAAGTCCTTTTCATAAATGGAATTGATGTAAATTAATATGGTGAATTGCATAATGAATTTATACAGATTGCAGAATTCATTTCCTCCTAGTTATGGATAACATTGGTTAACTAGTTTGGGGTAAGGTTATATTATAACTCTGTTATGGGGACATAACTATTATGTGGATGAGGGCTTGTGCCTGCAGTATTTATGGGTGAGAATAATTGTTTCCTCTATCCAGAGTAATGGAAGCGAAGAAAGACTTCAGAAATTGGAGGGGTGGGACGTTTCAATAATCCCACATTGAGGAGTGATTGGGAAGAGCAGTATCTCCCTCTGAATAGAGGAATGGAATTACTTAGAAGCATATATGAAAGAGGTGAAGGAAGAAAGAACAATAGAACTAGTGAAGTGTGATGTTTTTATTCATTTTGTGTTCTGTAAAATGCCACATTTATTGCTTTTCACTTCCTTTGGAAAGCTGTGAAAGGATCTCTGTCAATAGGGTTTTGTTGACTTGTTGGGGCTGTTTTTCTGTTTGTTCCTGTAAGAAATTAGGTGAGGTCTAAGCTCGCTGAGGATTGGACCCCCTCCTTTTTAATGATGAAGAAGGGTTATTCAAAGAATCAACCAGGTGCTGATTTATTACCTTAAAAAGACATGGCTTTTGAAAGCTCAGTCTGGCTGTTAGTTAAGAGCTGAGGTTATTCAAAGATTGTGAACACAGAGCTTTTCATTATTTATTCACACATTTTATTCTTCAGTTATTGTAGGATGAATACCAATTTGCATGAGAAAACAATCAGGTCGAAAGATTCCTGTTTGACCTTTTCTTTCTTATCATCGCATGTGTTTTTTCTATGCACAAAGCACCCCCTGGGAGCATAAGTAGACCAGCCAACATGGCTGAAGCAAACACTTACTCTTGAGATTTTAGTGTGGTAGAAATCCAACAAGTCCTGGGGCTCCTCATGCACTCCATTCTCTTTGTGACTCTGGATTTCCTTCTTCATAAATTCTTCCAAGAAGGAATTGCACTTGAAGACATCCTGATGAGGTCCTGGAAGATGCCGCATCAGCCAGGGGAACACATCAAAGAGCTGGTGTGAAAGATGTTGTATTGATTAAGCAGAGTGTCCTTTTCTCATCATACAATCAACAAAATTATTGTATGAACTTAGCAGAATACTCCCTGAATGCTATTGTTTGAGACAATCTCCCTCTAATACAGATGTATTCTGGATTATCAGAGACAGTGATGAAGCATCACCCTCCTATTTATGTGAGCAGGTGTGTGGGACAAGTGTTTGATCGTCTGTGTGTCTAAGACAAAATTAAATTACGAACTGAATTGTCAGAAAACTCAGAACAAAAGAACAATGATGGGTCCTATTACGATGTCGGGCGGAGTTTCCTTCACCTAACATCGTCTCAGTTATGGGACCGACTGACACCCGGTCGACTGTCCCAACTGACTACTTAGGATGTGACCGAACAGTCCTATACTTTACAATGGGAGCATGTATTCCAGCTGGAATGCATGCTCCCATTGTTAACTAGGAGATGCAGTTCATCCCATGCAGGGATCAATGGGGGGGCACCATAGGTGACTCTTCGGCCTTCAACCAGAAGCCGTGCACCCATGGGGGTCCTGCTGGGGGCCCTCAAAGTCGAGTTCCGACAGCCTCTCTGTGTCAGAAAGGCCAGCACAGAAAGGGTGCCAAATCGCAACATCATAATCCCTAGGGCGGAGCAAGCTGTCCTTTGGATAACTGCCTGCATTTCGACTGGTAGATGGGCTCTCCGAGCCTGTTGGAATTACCATTCAGATTCCTTTTTGACCGCCTCCATCATAAGGAGGCAGTCGGAAAGGAATCCACCTGCATATTATGATGCGGTCAGAAAGGCTCTAACCAACGGTTGGAGCCTTTTCCGACGGCATCATAATCGGCCTCTAAGTTGTGGTATGACCTGTACAACTACAGTGATAGTATGTAAGAATTGGCAAGAGAACACAGATTAAACTCAATCAATACAAGTCCTGGTTCTCCTGTGTATTCTCGAAGGAAAGCCTTGCTATTTGTGTCAAGATGCTATCGTTGTGCTCAGATTCCCTACAGGGACTTGTGTTTAATTCTAGGTGCCATATTGTTGTAACTGGGTTAAAACTCAGCCACAGCTCACATCAAATTGAAGGCTTCTCTCCCACAGCTTTAAAGTTCAGTTTCCTATGCCCATGAACCCTCTTACTCTACCTCTTGCTCAACTGGTCCTTGCTCACCCAATCGCCTAAGTCCTTTTGTGCCCACCACCCTCAGCCGGTATCAACAAGAACCACAGATCTCTGCTACTTGTGTCCCTAACCATCTCCTACATCTTGCTGCTGTGGAAGTAGATTTGTCTCTGATGCAGCTTCCATCTCTCCAGGGAGAAAGGTAGGGCTCCAAAAGCAAGTGACAGAAGGCTCATGTCGTTCATAATTTTAAACGTGCTCTGAGATCGACGTGCTAAATGAGAAAATATGTAATGTGCAAAAGTACAGGGCAGCAAAAATAAAATCCTAATAAAAATGTGAAAACAGGAAGAGTTGGGGACATTTGGAGAAACATTGAAGCACACATCAGCAGGGGAATTATACAGACTTAATGTGAATTTGATTTTAATGGTGATGTCCTTTGGAAGTGAGGAACACATCCTACTATACTGTTTGCAAACTTTAATGTGCCCTTTCTTAATGTATGATGTTGCCTCCTTCTCTGTTTTGAATTATCACTGTGCTCCTATTTTGTGTATATTTCAATATGCTCGAAGTGAATTAAAAGTGGATTGATGCAAAACATACAAAACATATGTAAATCTCCTACATAAATCTGTAACAGTGAATGGTGCTAAAATATTCACTGATCATGGGAACATTGAAATGATGTTAGCTGTGGTAGATTTTCTCTACCCCTGGAAGCGGCAGGTTCCCTGATAAGTGGAAATTGCCCCCAGCTGTGAGTATAATCCAAAATAGTCATAAGCACTCCTAAACATCTCTTTCAACTCAAATGCCCAGAGGTCTGATCCAGAAAGAGGTTAGTGCGAAATTGGGTAAGATTGAGAATTGCTTCATCTCATCCTGTGACTGAGGTATTCATCTCTCTTCAGCTCCTTCTAAATCTCTTTCTCTTAAAACATATATTTTATTCCACTTTCTCATGAGACTTCTACTTTTGTTTTCTCTTTCTGTTTTCGCTGTCTTTGGTTGTGTGCTTTCCCCCCTTTATTTTATCTGCCTTTAGTTTTACCGTGCACATGTTCTCATTTCTACTGCTGCAGTTTTTATTGTACATGACTTTACTTTTGTATTTTAGCATACTTTGTTTTCTTTTTCTCTTACTCGCTCCGTCCAGTTTTCATTTATGCTTTACTTTCCTCCTCCTCTGCTCTTCTTTTTCTCGTTCTCTTTCTCCTTTAACTTCTTGCTCATTCTATAGACTCTCACTCAATCAGTTTCTCTCTACTTGGGCATTAATCTTCAGACTAATTTCCTCTCTCTGTCTGTCACAGAAATCATAAATTTTCTTATTTATCAGCCTTTCTTTCACAAGCTAACTTGTAATCTGTCTCAGGTCACACACTCAAGTTTCTGTGCTCAGGTTGCTTCCTTTGATGAACCACTCACTTAAATATGAAGACATCTTAAGACTCACCCTGCCCCATGCGCTGACTAGTTTGCTAGCAATGACATCATTTGCTTCGATGAGCTGAGGGAATTCTTTATTGTCTCTGGAGAAGCGGTGCCCAAAAATCACAGCAGAGATCACATTAGTGACGGAATGGACCATCGCCGGAGAGGGATCCAGGCATTTCCCTACAATCACAAATGCAAAAACATAACTCACGTTATAGTACACTTTCAGTATTTCCCCTTCTGGGCCCAATTTGGTTCTCCCTTGTTACACTTGTTAGCAGCTTTAGGCTGCCTGTGCTTTGCACTGACACACATAATGCATTTGTTTTTGTGACATGATATCATTTTAGTACGCTATGCATATTCTATTTTATTCAGTGACTTTTCCTGGGATTTGGTCTGAACATTATATACAAGGTTGAACAACATTAGGGCTCATTGCTACGTCTGGCGGAAAGCCTCTGCCCGACAGTTGGAATCTTCCCTACGGCATTGAAGCCCTTCCGACCGCCAGATTACAATGTTCGCGGTCGGAATGTGAACAGGCTGGTCATTCCGACTCGGTTCCAACCAACTAGCAGAGTATTCCTGTAGGTCTGAACTGCACAGTAACTAAGGGCGGGCAGAGAACTCTGCTTTGGCAGCGGAGTGTGTGGAGCTTTGCCTACTCCTCTCCCCGCTGAGAGCGTGGAGTTTAAGCAAAACTCGACTCCGCAGCGGAGCGGAGTTAGCTAGCCCCCAGAACAAAAATAGGCTCCCCGCCTCCACCCCTCATAATAATAAAATTAATTAAAAAAGAAAAAAGGCACTTACCACCAATGTGGTGTCTCTGGCCAGCCCTCCTCCTCTTCGTGGGCTCTCTCCCACAAACCCCTATGTCGGACGTAGGTCTAGGTAAGACTGCGCATGTGCACGCAAGCGCGCATGCACAGTTCTCGCAACCCATAAATCCGATGTAGGGGTTTACAGGAGAGAGACCATGGGGAGGAGGAGGAGGGCAGCCCCGAGACGCCACAGCAGATGTAAATGATTTTTTCTTTTTTAATTTTTATTTTTTATTAGATGGGGTTGGGGCGGGGAGCGGAGTCCTGCCGAGTTTATTCCCAACTCCGTGGAACTCCAAGTAGTAGCACTATGGCAGCTTCGCCCTGGTTTAACCGTAACCTCCTATATATGGCATTTCAGCCGTCGGGATTACTATGTAGGTTTCCATCAACCTTTCCATGCAGGCCTTTCTGACACGGAAACGCTTTTGGAAAGTGACTATTGGACCCTTTGCCAGAGCCTCCTAGCCCCCTAGGCCTACGGTTGGAGGCCAAGGGGGTACCTAAGGTACCCCCGGTAAATCCCTGCACTGTGTGGTAGGCACCATGATTGGGTGCCTGGGACAGGGTGCAGGGTTTTACACACACACACCACATTTCCCCTTAAGGGCCTGGGTGATGGCCGGTTCTCAGGACTAACATTAGCTCCTGTAGGAACCAATGGGAATCTGACTGAACAGTGTTCGGATGCATCATATTCTTCCGTCGGATCTGCAGACTGCTTGTCAGATTGTCCGGAATTCGAGACCGTGTCAGGTGGAGGCTTTTTGTCCGACATCGTAATGAGCCCCCTAATGTACTGTTTTTCTTTCTGCCCAGTCAGTAATTTCTCCTAACGTTGCTAGACATAACACAGCAGCATAGCAGGTTTTTGAACACAATAGTTTCTATACTATAAATTGTGGCTTGACCCATTGGATGTTGAAGAGGAGTATTCCAGCAGAGGGACAGGTTGCAGCCTTGTGTAAACAGAGTTTACACCTATGATGCAGACCACCTAACTACACACACCAGGTATGGGGTTGGGTGCTAATCCCGGAGTCACAAATATTTTCCTGTGAGCTGTGGGGCCACGGTTGACCATACCTGGAAAACACAGGAAAACAACAGTAGACTGGAATGCTTTGCAGAATAATTTGAGAAGTTATTTGAAGAATTTAATCCACTTCTCTTTTTTCTTAATATTTTGCTTTCAGGGTATTCTCATGTGCTCTCAGGTCCAAGGACACCCTACCAATGAGTTGCAAAGTGTCCAGCACTAACCACGATGTTGATTACTCTATTTGAGATGGAAAGATGGCTTCCCAAGCCTCATTGACTTTGGAAGTAGCGTGCTTTGATCAGTCATGGTCTGGCTCAGAGGATATAGTATGAGGCTCAGTGTGAGAAACAGTACAAAATGCAGTTGAAATAAAGAAGATTGTCAGAGTTCCTTTTTTTGTATCAAAGAACAAAGCTTTAATATCACCTTATGCATATGTGTTTCTGTGCAATTCAAATAGTAACCAAAAATTGAAAATAAATGCAACCAATAAAATAACATGCAGAAATACAGCTTTAACACTGAGCACAGAAGTTACAAACACTATGGGGCATATTATCAAGGCAGGCGATATTAAATTATCGCCGCTTTAGCGATAATTTCATTATCAACAAGTAGCGATATTTATCGCTAACTGAGCTTAGTGAAATTTTTTTCTATCGCTGTGCATTGCCGGATTTTATCGCAGAGATAACGTGCTATTTGCAACATTTATCTCAAAAGCGATAACATTTCCGGCGTTAGCGGCGAAATGCGTGAATATCGCTGGTAATCCAGCGATATTCACGCATTATCGCCAATGGGGACTTAGCCAGAATATCCACCTCCCATTGGATAAAATGGCTAAGAAGTGGTCTGAGCAGGCGTTCGCTTTCAGCGATATTCGCGCTTAGCGCCAATTTTTTAATCGCTATACCTACGTTGATAATAGGCGATAGCGATGTTAGCGACTACTTTCAGTCACTAACAGGTTGGGTACGCCCACTTTGCATGACATTAGCGATAAATATCGCTGACATGCAAAACGGGCCCCAAACCACTCGCTATCGCCTACAAACTGCCGCAAACTGCTGTTAGCGACAGCTTGCTAATAGGGCGATGAAATTATCGCCGCTTTGCGGCCGAAAACAGCTGCTAAAGCGGCGATAATTTCATATCGCCCGCCTTGGTAATATGCCCCTCTGTTCATAGTCGGTACCAGTGATGAACAGCCAACATCTTATGACAACTTCCACAGGGTTCAAGCGACTATCACTCTAGTTTTCTCCTACCTATATTACGTCAATGGACTTAATCTTGAAGACATTGGGATGCAAAGCAGAAATGTTTGTGCTACCGGACACAAAGTGGGCATCTGTGAGGCATCCTTTCTTAGCATTTTTTTTAGGGGCGTAGAGGTGGTGAAGTAAGGTCTCTGGCATGAGGGTCCTTAGGGAAAGTATAGTTGGTTCAGATGAAACCCCTGACAGCCCAAAAATAACATCCTGGTGAGAGAAAGTTCCACATGAGGCAGGCAGACAATGGCATGATGAGACAGTTTAAGTTGCTTGCTGATCATAGGCTGATCAAGGCATAAGGGATACGGTTCCACTGAAATTACAGGACACTTGGTAACTGATTTACAAAGGGAAATACGCATGTAGCAATCTCTACACATGTAGCTTTCAACTTATGCAAATGTGGTGATCTCTGCCCAGAAGGTGTGAACTAATTTGTTGCTAAAATATAGCGCAAAAAGTTGATTGTGCATAATTTCATGTAATTCGCAAAAGCAAATGGCACCCCTACCTAAAACCTCTCACAAGGGCATACCTTGGACGATCAGTTCATCCATCTTTTTTTCAAAAGCTGGAAACAACACAATTGTAATTTTTTAAGAAGTTTTTATAAAAAGCTATTTTTAACAGCAGTGCCATCTGCAGGGCTAATAAATGAATTGTCCTGGTCATGCACAAAATGTTACAAAGAAAGCGTTCGTCAAAGTCAGAGCCATCTAAAGTAGTACAATATGTTGTTAGAGAAAATAACTAAATATTTTCTTGAGTTAAATTCTACAGAATATTCATACCAAAAATATGGGCATTCAAAAGAATATTTGACCAACTCAATTGTGCGAATTTTGTGAAGGACGGCAGGATGAAGGCTGAAGTATGGCCCAAGTAATTTATCAAGGTGATGCTAATTTAGAATGTTGCTGGTGGAATATCTGTGCCACTCTGATGGTGAGAAAGCTCCCATATTTTGAGTTAATAGTGCAGGTTTCACTACCAAAGATCCAGCTAGAAAAGAAAGAATGTGGAGACAACACCATGACACAGCCAGTCAAAAAAGTGTATAAGGACATTGTAAAAAAAAATGTCATTATGCATAAGGAAGGCTAGAGTCTCCTTCCTTTGTACGAAGATAGAAAATACTGGGAACTCAGCAAAATAACTTTTTAAAGGTGACAATTAATTTATGGATCCGCCCACACCACAAGGAGGCCCTGTTAGCTTCCAAAGCCAGATTGCACAATGTGAGCAATGTACTTTGTGGAAAAAGTCAATATTATCTGTACCACTCTGCCTCGGGCTGTGCCCCAAATTACCACGGTCAAATTAACACCCCAGGTAGAGAAGGCAAAGAAGAACCTCTCATCCTTCAGTAAGATCAAAACAGAAGATTTACTCATCTAATTAAAGCAGGATCTCCACTGTACTCTGCACCCCCACAGCATTCTCCTTGGGGCTGTCCGAATCGTGCATTGTACTCACTCGGTTGGAATCCGGCTCCATTGTCCGGAACAATTCATCTACAAATGAGTCGTACTGACATGATTGCGTTTGGAAACGATTCAGTCAACGTGTACTCAATCTTCTCATCATACTTGGTTGTTTGGACCAGTGTTCGATTTGATTGTAAACAAGGTGATCCGGTAAAGCCAAATTCAATTAGGTGGCCTTCTGAACAACATCGGAATCGGGCCCTCGTCCGGAAACAATTCCTTGGGTTGGAAGGGGAACCATTCGGTCATTCCAAATCAGTTATAACCAGCAATCAGAGAATTTGAGACACTCGGAGACGATTTTTACAGCTCAACGGACAGCATTTCCAACCAACCAATTACAATGTCGGATTTCAACAACCTTTCAAAACGCGGTCTGTCCGACACAAAAAGGCTGTTGGGAACTGACTTTGTGGGCCCCTAGCAGGCCCCTCTTCACCCTGAGGCCTCTGGGTTGGGGTGTAGAGGGCACCCAAGGGACCCCCCCCTGTAAAACCATGCACTGTGTGGCAGGCACCATGGGATGCCTGCCACAGGATGCAAGGATTTCCGAAGGCACCCATTTTCCCATATGAGCCTGTGTTGTCGGTCTGAAAACAGGCTCCCTTTGAAGTCAATGGGAGTCCTTCCGAATTGTGTTCGGAAGCATCATAATCGGTTGGGCGGAACCGCCAACCGCGAGTTGGTTGGAACCGAATCCGACAAGGAGTCAGGCAGTTTAGTTTCCGACCGACATTGCAATGCGGGCACATCATAATTGCGGTGTCTGGACCGCCGAACGGAGGCCGGTCGGTCCTAAGACCACAATGATGTTAGTTGAAGGCAACTCCGTCCGACATCGTAGTTAGCCCCTTAATATTTCCACTCCAATAACTGCAATAGTAGAGAAAGTGTTGGATTGCGGAGGGGTACAATTTACTATTCTCATTCCACTGAGTGTAACAGTAGGGAAAGTGTTGAATTGAGGAGGGATAGAATTTAATATTCCCACTCCAGTCAGTGGAACAATAGGGAAATGTTAGATTACGGAGGGGTAAAATGTAATATTCCCACTCCAGTCAGTGCAACAGTAGGGAAAGTGTTCGATTGGGGGGGATACAATGTAATTTTCCTACTCCAGTCAGTGCGACAGTAGGGAAAGTGTTGGATGGCGGAGGGGTAACATTTACTATTCCTACTCCAGTCAGTGCAACTATAGGGAAAGTTGGATTGCGGAAGGAAAACATTTAATATTCGCACTGCAGACAGTGCTACATTATGAGCAAACTCTGTACAAAGCAATAAATGAATTCCAAAAACAAAATAACAAATTAAAATATAAATATTAAATATATATATATATATATATATATATATATATATATATATATATATATATATTTCATTTTTTTATACATGCGTATTATAATATTAAATGCATATCATAAATACTTACAAACATTATAAAAAATCCCAAAATAATTGTCATATAAAAAATATTTTATAACATAAATGTTATTATAGTTACCCTACACCATATCCAAAACTTACAACCAACACCTAAAACTTAACTTTAAAAAGCTAATTAGTTACACTATTGTGATAAGTATATATCAACAAACTAATTATCAATAATTAAAAATTAATTATTTAAATTATTTTGTTTCACTTTCCACAACATAACCCCACAAAAAATACAACACACTCTTATAATGTGATAAAAAATGAATTACAGCATTAACATAATTAGTTTTAAATTAACTAGTCATTATTAAAACATATATAAAATATTTCCTTTTTAAATTTACTTCCCACACGATACCCCAGTAAGCACAGCAACCCATCCCATAAATTAAAAAAATTGACTTACCCAAATAACATAAGTAATTATCAATTAAATAATTAGTATTAATTAACAATTAGATATTAATTAATTAAAATTCAATTACTTCCCAACCTGTTACCCTATAAACCTCACAACCCATATCTAAAATGTAAATGAAAATAAATTAGACTATTAACATAATTATAAATTAAATAATTAATATTAAATAAGAATTATTAATAATTAATTAAATCACTTCCCACCCTAAACCCCTATAAATCCCATAGCCCACTCTTGGAAATTGAATTAAAAAAATATATAATATAAACCTAATGAATTAATAATGAAATAATTCATAGTAATTAAAAAATGATCATTAATTTATTATAATTAAAGGACCAATTACGATAGCAGGTCACCCTGTTGCAGACAGGACCACCCAACAGGCTGTCGGCGGTCCCGCAGTAGGCATTAGAATGTGACTGTTACCACGGCTATCGCTATGCCTATATTTTGCATTGCTGTGGGTGTTACTGGTGGCAGCACCCGCCACAATGCAGAAAAGGGACACCATACATATCCCTGCACTACTTGGCAGGCACCAGGTGGTGCCTGCAACATGGTGCAGGGATCTGCACCATGTGCACACAGCTTAGGGCCAGGGTGGAAGAGGGCCCACTATGGGCCCCCAAGTCTCATTCCGCCTGCCTGTTCATGGCGGGTTAAACGCCATGAACAGGCCGGCGGAGGAACATCTTAATCCCATGGCAGTGCCTGGCAGGCACCGCCACCATTGTAGGGAATGCGAGGCGCTCCACTGCACCAGCGGGCTCAAGGAGCCCATCGGATGTGTGGCGGTCGGGATTTCCGACTGCCATCCTTCCGCATGTCATTATAATAGGGTGAGTGAAAAACATGCAAACGATGGCGGTGTGACCGTTACTGACAGGCTGTCGGTGGCGGCCTCACGTAATCGTAATCTGCCCCTAAAGTACTTCCCACCCTCTGCTCATATAAATGCACAAGCTGCCATAGTACTAAAAATAACCAAAATTACTTACATCATATACATTTAAATATGTACCATAATACATAACAACAATTAAAAATCGATATAAACAACTATATTATTGTAATCGATAATAATGACCTCAATATTTTAAAAATCAATATTACTTACCTTAAAATGGATATTCTTGACGACGATATTCTGGCTGACGATATTTCCATGTCACAATATTTTTGGCTCGATATTTATGCAAGTCGATATGTACAACTCTATATTTTGTCTCAACATCCCACGTTTGACATGGCATCTCACCTAATACTCATTAAGGGACTGGAAGAAACAGGAATCAATGGTACAGCTCTTAAGTGACTAGTTTCATTTTTAAGAAACAGAAGCTTTCAGGTTTGCGAGGAATCATTCTGCTCAAATACTCTTGCCCTAGAATATGTAGTGCCACACGGTACATCATTGAGCCCCACTCTGTTCAATGTCTATGTTCGACAATTGGCAGATATTATAATGCAGCATGGATTTTAAATGGTATCTTCCACTGATGATACTCAAATATTCATTTCCCTAACAGGCGATACAGCAGCACTCTCTACCCAACTTAGGGGTCTATTACAATGTCGAGTGGATCGCCACCGCCCGCATGGCAGTGGTGATCAGCCCAACATTAACTCCTACCCCCCTCCCATTTCCCCCCACCATATTATGATGAGTGGTACCGCGGCGAACGGGAAGACCGTCCACCACTTTTCTGCCCGGTCGATGAGTCGACCGGGCAGAAAAGGGTTGAATATAGTGGCGGTGTCTGTTAGACACCACCATCCATATTACTATGCATACGGGATTCAGCCTTTCCATGGCAGTAGATTTCACAGTTGGGGGCCCGTTGCAGGCCCCCAGGATGTTAGGGGAGTGGGGGGTACATGGGGGTACCTATGGTCCCCCCCTGCGTTTGCATGCACAACGTGGCAGGCACCGCGCGGTGCCTGCAATGTTGTGCATGCAAATGCACAGTGTGCAGGCACAGCATTGTGGCGGGTGGCGCTGTGTGCACCGCCTGCCACAATGATGTGGATGGGGGATGCTACCGCCACCGTGGCAGCGGCATCCTAATTGCCTGTGCAAAACCGCCACACCACTGGCGGTTGGTCCCAGCACTGCTAGCCACCTGCCATCCTAATAGACCCCAAAATGATTGTCTAAGAGAAATCACTGGCTGTAAGCCTAACAGTAACTTGAAACTCAATGGAGACAAAACTGAAGTCCTGGTAGTCAGTAACAATCCTACTCTTTGGACTGAGTTACTGTGCCCCGACTGCTTAAGTGACCTATTGCTCCATAAAACAGAAATAAAAAGTATTGCCGGATTGACAGCCACCTAACTATTAAGGTTTGAGTATGAAAATTAGCAGCCTGTTCTGAGTTGGCTCCCTCTTGCCACTCGAAGAACTGCAGTCCAGGGTCTTATGCTGTCCCGTCTTGACTAGGGTAACTTAGTTGAACTGGGAAGCCTTTTGTATGTGGTCAAGCGACTAAAAGTGGCTCGGAATGCTGCAGCGTGCACTCAGTTAATGATTCCGAAGCATCATTTGGTTTCCTTGTCCCTTGCAGCCTTTTACTGGCTGCCAATATCCTAGAGAATTACATTTAAATCTCTCTGTCTTGCCCTTTGGGTCATGTATAACAAAAGTTCCCTTCTAACACAGTGGTTGCTGACCCCCTATAACGCTAAGAGATCATTACACTCCGTTGACCAGAGGCTTTTTGCTGTGCTCAGAATTGAGAAAACCAGAAGCAGCGGGTGTTCTTTTGCCTACCTGGCATCAAAACTCTGGAACATGCTGCCTTCACCCTTTAAAATGTTTAAAGAAGAAATCAAATTCAGGAAATTTCTCAAGACCCACCTTTTTTGAGTGATATGCATTACATCGGTTACTTTGTGACGGACATGACATTCAGCGCTGCAGGGCCTGCGGATGCTGGAAATGTATCTGTAAAGCAATGTTAAGTTGTGAGTGTCCAGCGAGACCCAAAGCCAGGACATGGGAGAGGAGATGGCATCTTGGTGACTTGCCAGTGGTATGACCACCTCCTTTCTAATGATGGGAATTGAGGTTGGAGATGCCACTATGAAGCTCTGGGACTGCCACGTTGTGACTTATTCCATCTTGAATTTCAACTGGGCTGATAACTGTTCTGCTCTCCTTGTTCACTCCATCTTGGTCTGATTATGGCGGCCACATTGAAATGCAAATGATGCTGCTTGCTATTGCTTTCCTTTTGTTCTTGCCTTCAGTATGTTGTTCTCCACTTACCCTCATAGCTAAGGACCTTAGGTTTCTGTTGAAATGTATCAATGTGGGTAATTGATGTTGTATGTAGCTACACAAAATGTTCACATGTATCCACCTGTTCTTTTGCAAGCTGCTTGTATACAGTGGAAACCTTTCTACGTAAAGCGCTTAGACATCCCTTTGGGTCTGTCTTGCAATATAGAAAACCATTCAAATAAATAAAAAAATATCAAATGAAACTGAATGAGCCCAATAAGGGGCTCAGATGTTTAATATAATTTACCTTTCGTCATCGCAAAGAACTCCAACAAGCTCTGAGCCTCCTCCTGGATCCGCACTTCTATAATTTTCTTGCCAACCCCGAGATTCCTCAGAGACGTCATGCCAAAGCGTCTCTGCTGCTTCCAGGTGGGTCCAGAGGAAAAGAGAACTCCTAAGTAATCAATGATATGTTATGTTATCAGTTCATTGTCTCTTTAGCGTAATATACTCATTTAATTTTGAGGTCTGGCTAAAGAATGGTTTGGTCCTTTCTGCTAATGTAATGCATGTACAGGAAGAATTACTCTATGCAAGAGGCTGCAAGAAACACTTGTTTGTCAATGCCATTCATTTTTGAGCTCCAAATATCATTCTCTCTCTCTCTCTCTTGCTACCTTTACTAACTGCTGAAAATAACATTTGAAGATAGTCAGAGTCGCTGAAACACTGTGGGATCTACAGTTGTCTTCCTCCCTTGAACGTCCAGGAACCCCATATCTGCAGCACAGGACACACAGTGGATTCACTCTGTTTTTGTTTGGTGCATAGAATGCTAGCTCTTAGAGTCCAATTGTTGCACCACTGGGCGGGCCCACTCTCTTTCGAGAGCTAGCTCAGGTCCAGGATACCCTCACGGGTGATAGTGCGCTCTACAAAACTGCATAACATAACAGTGTACATTGGTAGATTTGCAGGGTAACACCACTGCAGCCACTGTCAGTAAAACACACTTCAGAGCCTAGACAGAGAGAGCACAGATATGTATTCCACTAGAGGGGGAAGGCTGCTGAGCAGGCTTCCTGACAGCCAGGTCAATATCAGGGGCATAACAAACGCCCCCGCAGCCCCTGTGGTGCGGGGGGCCCCACTCTCTTCAGTAGATGAAGGGGCCTCCCTCAGCTCTTTGGTAAGAGCTGTGAGAGAGGCTTGCGCTGAAGCAAGCCTCTCTCCCTCTAAAGCAGGTGCAGGCTGCAGCATGCTCTGAGCCCCTCCCCTGACTGAAGAGAAACAAAGTATCAACATACATTGTTTCGCTTCAGTCAGAGGCTCCAGGACCCTGATTGGGGGTGCAGCCTGTTCCGGAGCGAGACAACACTGCAAATTAAGGAAGAGGTCCGGTACACGGTACAGGCTCAGGGGTGGAGAAGTGTGGCTCAGGGGTTAGAGGCAGCAGACCCGGAAGGTGAGATCGGTCCTGGACCAGGGTTCAATTCCCCGCCTCGGCGGGTCTTGGGCTAAAAATTCCACGGACTCGATAATTCTCGCCCCGGTGCCTCCTCGACTCTCCGGTTCACACTCTGCGACTCTGGGCAATAGCTTGCTTAATCTCCACAACGGCCCCTCGCGGCGGGATGCCTGACTTTCACCTTGTGGATACCCTGATATCTCACAGGGGAATACCAGGACGGGTTCCCTAAGCAAGCGCCGGGAAACCCACTGCGGGTAGATAAGCTCAACTACATTTACATTTACATTTACATTTTACCTCAGATTTGGAGGGGAGTAGAGCTGAGCATGGAGGGGCGCCCAGCAGCAGCAATGAGGGAACAGCTTGGAGGGTGGTGGGGGGGCGATTTGTGCTTAGAGTTGTATCCCTCCTCCATTAAAACCCCGGTGGCTGCAGATACCCACCCATCCCACAGCTCCCACGAGGGACTAGGGGACGCCCCAACCAGGGGCGGCGCTCCGTGCCCCTGCAATCTGCCTAGGTGTTTGCAAACTGGCCCTGGGACAGAGAATACACTCCCCACTCCCAGAGTCCGGCACAATGAGCTGCCCCCTCACTTGCCTCGACCCCAGAGCTTTCCGTCATTCATCACAAGCAGCAGCGCTACCTCGCTTGTGACAGACATCAGTTATCAATTCCTCAGCTGACTGCACCCTCACTCGATGCTGACAGCAGAACTATCCCTCACTTGGCTACAGACAGCAGAACTATGTCTTGCTCCACTGATATACCCCTAGTGAGGCACGTTCATGTACTCATGAACTGAGGACACAGGGAGACACATACCAAGCACACAGGAAGACACAGGGTGCTGTGGAGCCAGGGAGACAAGGGTACAGTGGGCATAGGTACTGAGCAAACATGAAGACAGGTAGCGAGGACACAGGAAGACACGGGTACCGACCGATGACACAGGAAGACACGGGTACTGAGGACACAGAGAGACACATGTACTGAGGACACAGCAATGCACAGGTACTGATGGCACAGGGAGACACAGATACAGAGGACACAGGAAGACACAGGTACTGATGGCACAAGGAGACACAGGAAGACATGGGGTGCTGTGGACACAGGGAGACAAGGGTACAGCGGGCATAGGTACTGAGCATACAGGAAGACAAGTAGCGAGGACACAGGAAGACATGGGTACCCATGACACAGGAAGACATGGGTACTGAGGACACAGAGAGACACTTGTACTGAGGACTTCAAGACACAGGTACTGATGGCACAGGGAGACACAGATACAGAGGACACAGGAAGACATGGGGTGCTGTGCACACAGGAAGCCAAGGGTACAGCGGGCATAGGTACTGAGCATACAGGAAGACAGGTAGCAAGGACACAGGATGACACAATACTGAAGACACGTGAAGACACAGGTACTGAGGATGCAGGAAGACAAGGGTACTGAGTACACGTGGAGACACATGTCCTGAGGACACAGCAAGGCACAGGTACTGATGACACAGGGAGACAAAGATACCGAGCACACAGGTTAGACACAGATACAGAGGACACAAGAAGACATGGGGTGCTGTGGACACAGGGAGACTAGGATACAGTGGGCATAGGTACTGACATACAGGAAGACAGGTAGCGAGGACACAGGAAGACACAGGTACTGAGGACACAGAGACACATGTACTGAGGACACAACAAGACACAGGTACTGATGGCACAGGGAGACACAGATACAGAGGACACAGGAAGACATGGGGTGCTGTGGACACAGGGAGACAAGGGTGAGCATACAGGAAGACAGGTAGCGAGGACACACGAAGACAGGGGTACCGATGACACAGGAAGACACGGGTACTGAGGACACAGAGAGACACATGTACTGAGGACACAGCAAGACATGGGTACTGATGGCACAGGGAGACACGGGTACTGAGGACACAGAGAGACACATGTACTGAGGACACAGCAATGCACAGGTACTGATGGCACAGGGAGACACAGATACAGAGGACACAGGAGGACATGGGGTGCTGTGGACACGGAGACAAGGGTACAGCGGGCATAGGTACTGAGCGTACAGGAAGACAGGTAGCCAGGACACAAGAAGACACGGGTACTGAGGACACAGACAGACACATGTACTGAGGACACAGCAAGACACAGGTACTAATGGCATAGGGAGATACAGAGGACACAGGAAGACACAGATACAGAGGACACAGGTAGACATGGGGTGCTGTGGACTCAGGAGACAAGGGTACAGCGGCATAGGTACTGAGCATACAGGAAGATAGGTAGCGAGGACAGGTAGACACAATACTGAAGACACGGGTACTGAGGACGCAGGAAGACAAGGGTACTGAGGACACAGAGAGACACGGGTACTGAGGACACAGAGAGACACAGGTACTGAGGACACAGAGAGACACAGGTACTGAGGGCACAGGAAAAATGGTACAGAGGACACAAGAAGACACGGGTACTGATGACACAGAAAGACACGGGTACTGAGGACACAGCAAGACACAGGTACTGATGGAACAGGGACACGGGTACTGAGGACACAGAGAGACACATGTACTGAGGACTTCAAGACACAGGTATTGTTGGCACAGGGAGACACAGATACAGAGGACACAGGAAGACATGGGGTGCTGTGGACACAGGGAGACAAGGGTACAGCGGGCATAGGTAGTGAGCCTACAGGAAGACAGGTAGCGAGGACACAGGATGACACAATACTGAAGACACGTGAAGACACAGGTACCGAGGACACAGGAAGACAAGGGTACTGAGGACACGTGGAGATACATGTACTGAGGACACAGGAAAACTGGTACCGAGGACACAAGAAAACACAGGTACTGATGACACAGGCAGACACAGGTACTGAGGACTCGTGGAGACACATGTCCTGAGGACACAGCAAGACACAGGTACTGAGGACACAGGGAGACACAGATACAGAGGACACAGGAGGACATGGGGTGCTGTGGACACGGAGACAAGGGTACAGCGGGCATAGGTACTGAGCATACAGGAAGACAGGTAGCCAGGACACAAGAAGACAAGGGTACTGAGGACACAGACAGACACATGTACTGAGGACACAGCAAGACACAGGTACTAATGGCATAGGGAGATACAGAGGACACAGGAAGACACAGATACAGAGGACACAGGTAGACATGGGGTGCTGTGGACTCAGGAGACAAGGGTACAGCGGCATAGGTACTGAGCATACAGGAAGATAGGTAGCGAGGACAGGAAGACACAATACTGAAGACACGGGTACTGAGGACGCAGGAAGACAAGGGTACTGAGGACACAGAGAGACACGGGTACTGAGGACACAGAGAGACACAGGTACTGAGGACACAGAGAGACACAGGTACTGAGGGCACAGGAAAAATGGTACAGAGGACACAAGAAGACACGGGTACTGATGACACAGAAAGACACGGGTACTGAGGACACAGCAAGACACAGGTACTGATGGAACAGGGACACGGGTACTGAGGACACAGAGAGACACATGTACTGAGGACTTCAAGACACAGGTATTGTTGGCACAGGGAGACACAGATACAGAGGACACAGGAAGACATGGGGTGCTGTGGACACAGGGAGACAAGGGTACAGCGGGCATAGGTAGTGAGCATACAGGAAGACAGGTAGCGAGGACACAGGATGACACAATACTGAAGACACGTGAAGACACAGGTACCGAGGACACAGGAAGACAAGGGTACTGAGGACACGTGGAGATACATGTACTGAGGACACAGGAAAACTGGTACCGAGGACACAAGAAAACACAGGTACTGATGACACAGGCAGACACAGGTACTGAGGACTCGTGGAGACACATGTCCTGAGGACACAGCAAGACACAGGTACTGAGGACACAGGGAGACAAAGATACCAAGCACACAGGAAGACACAGATACCGAGGACACAGGAAGACACGGGTACTGAGGACACAGGGAGACAAGGGTACAGTGGGCATAGGTACTGAGCATACAGGAAGACAGGTAGCGAGGACACAGGAAGACACGGGTACCAATGACACAGGAAGACACAGGTACTGAGGACACAGGGAGAGAAGGGTACAGCGGGCATAGGTACTGGGCATACAGGAAGACAGGTAGCGAGGACACAGGAAGACACGGGTACCGATGACACAGGAAGACACGGGTACTGAGGACACAGAGAGACACATGTACTGAGGACACAGCAAGACACAGGTACTGATGGCACATGGAGACACAAATACCGAGCACACAGAAAGACATGGGGTGCTGTGGACACAGGGAGACAAGGGTACAGCGGGCATAGGTACTGAGCATACAGGAAGACAGGTAGCGAGGACACAGGAAGACACGGGTACCGATGACACAGGAAAACACGGGTACTGAGGACACAGGAAGCCATGGGTACTGAGGACACAGGTAGACATGGGGTACTGAAGACATAGGAAGCCGTGAGTACCAGGCATGGTGGTGCTGAGGCGCACACACGGAGTTATATCAGCTAGTTAATACCAGGGAGCCCCCTCAGCACAGGAATTTCGCCTGGGAGTTCCAGACAAAATTAGGAGCGGGGCTCCTCCATGCGCCTTGCAGGGGGGCCCCCCTCATATTTCGTTACGCCACTGGTCACTATATACACTGTGTCCCTGTGGCAGCAATACTGTATTGTGTAAATAATGCACAGCGTTCACCGCCTGCCCACCCTGAAAGCCCTAGTTCTTCATCGTCTGTGCTATTATTGCCCCACAGTCCGTCCATCTATCCACTTACCCAATAAATACCCAATTCACAAAGCTTTAGTCCATGTGTTGGTATTGGTCAAGAGTAAGTTGCATAGTCCCACATAGAGATCCGTTTATATCCGCTCAGTGAATCTTTATAGCAGTCATATATATCTACACACAGCCTGTATCCCATCCATTCTTAAACCAATGAATAGCACCTCCAGCTCTCTGGCCCCTGCTTTTTATTTCTCTCAACAGCTGGATAAAAGGCTCATGGAGTTACACCTATGATACTGGAAAAGGCTGTGCAGATCACACATTCAATTACTTGCATCTTCTTGTTCTAGCATCTTCTTGTTCTTCAAGGTTGGTAAATTGAGTGCCATAATATTCAATCACAATAACTCTCTATTATTTACAGAACAATGAAATTCTATATAACAAGGTATTTGCTGCTTAACTGCGGCATTGTGAAGCGAGAATTACCTACCCTTGCCCCTTGTAAGTTCGTGGTAAGTTGGGATTGAAGGGCGATCAACAAGCTCTTCCGAGTGGGAGATTAGACCATCTCTTAAAGCCTGGCATCCATTCAGCACAACCACTGGCTTCTGCCCCAGCCACACAGTGAAAACATTCCCATAGGTCTTGGCAAGCTGGGGATGGAAAGTAATCATGCTGCGATTTAATAGAACAGCAAACAGAGAAAAGCAAGTACTATCACTATCAATTAAATATATGATCTTTTGGGGGAAGGTAACTATTATTAATTTCAGAGTCTGGGCAACCTAGACAAGGCATGTTACCCATGTACCACTTATGTTACTTTTGGCCAGATGTACGACTCACCAATTTGCGGCCTGCAAATTGCGTCGCATTTGCGACTCGCAAATTGGGATTTATACCAGTGTCTCAGACACTGTTACCGATTCCTAATGAGGTCACAAATTGCATGCCTCATAAATATTAATGAGGCTGTTGCAATTTGCTACCCCATTGGGAATGGCTAGCACTCCCAGGGATGGTGGCCTGCTGCGGTCAGCAAACCACCATGTCTGGGACTGCTTTTAAATAAAGCAGCCATTTTTATTTAATGCAGCCCATCTTTCTTCAAGGAAAACAGGATGCATTTAAAAAAGAAAAATGAAAGTTTCAGTTTCATATTTTTAAGGGCTGCCTGCTCTTAACAATATTTTCTCACATACTCACAACGGGGAAGGGGTCACCTGGGGACCCCTTCCCATTTGCGAGTGGTTTACCACCTACTTGAAGTAGGTGGTAAACTGCGAGTGTTTTGCGGTCGCAAAACAATTGTACATGGCATGGTGACTCACTATTAGGAAGGCACACCCCTTCCTAATAGCGGGAGCCGCAAATGCTATTTTGTGGTTGCAAGCGGGAGGATCTCCTGTTTGCGGACACAAAAAGGGTTGTACAACTGGCACTTAATGTAGGGTAGTAAGGCTGGTGTACCATCCAGGAAAATAGTTACTCAAACCTTGCCCCTTGCTAGGCATTATTTACCTCCTGAGAATTTAAGGTACTCTTAGCCAATCATCATATCTGACATTGTCTTAACTGAGTAGTATAAATGATTGAGTGTAAAATTACCATATTTAAAAGCTGCACAGATAACAGTTCATGAATACAAGAGAGCATGATAGGATCCAAATGCAGAAGCTATGTAAATAACGAATTCTCTAGTCTGGATTAACATGAGGTCTTAATGGCATCTACACACACACCTGAATTCCACTCACTTGGTCCAGACTCTTACATGAATGTTCTCACACACCTGTTTAACGACTTTGCTCTGGAAATAGCATACAGTAGAATGTTGAAGTGATGTTCCTATCACATCAAGCACACTAGACTGTCTAAAATAATGAAAATGCCACATCCATGCACTGTAATTTACTATCCTGGGGGAACCCTGTCTTTTGATATGAGAGCACATATCATATATGATTTTTGTGGAGATGGCCACTCCTGAGTAATACACAAAATGATCGATATTTCCTGCAGAAAAAAGAACACTATTTTGCCCACCACAGCAGACACAATATATCACTTAAAAGGAGTTATTTATATGGCCTCTTCATCTAGGAGACCCACCTCAAAGGAATGTATTTTCTTAATGACATGTTGTACAATTACCCACAGCTTACGATCAGACATATACCTTTTTGGTCATGTCAAAGCTTTAATCTAGAGGACAAAATTCCAATGCTTTGCAAGATCATGAGAGAACTTGAATGTTGGCCAACTTCAGACACCCTTTCCAGGGGTTGTCCACTTCCTCCCTAGGTGCTGTTGATAATGTCAATTGAGACAAGCAATGGACGAAGTGTGAAAATATGGCAATATCTTACAGTCCAGGGCATCCATGTGGCACTAGAGAAGCAACAATTCTCTCACTAGAAATAGTTGTTAGAAGTCTATAAAGTACTTTGGAGTTTCAGACATGGCCAAGAGATCATACCACCACAAACATGCCACCAAGGTTGTCAAAGATCACATGACTTAATCTGACACTAAAACACACAAAAGGTGACAGGAGGAATTCTTGCAATTTGTCTAAGCACTGGCAGATGAACAGGGTGGCGTCCTAACCCATCGTTCTTCTGCTTACCATGGCTCCTTAGTTTGGACTCCGTCATATGCATTCCCCATTCCTATTGGTTGGCTTTACGATTATCTGTACCATGCCCCAATACCTTTCTGATCCTAGCTCTGCTACATAAATGTTCAATGGTGAAGAAATATTCCTAGAAAGAAAATGGACTTATATATTACGGTTACTCTTTATTATTCCTGGGACTACCACAATATTCCATTACCTAGCCTTCTTTCTTCAGGGCGCTTCTGGGTACTCTCTGAATGGGTTGGCTTGGTATTTAGAGTAGCTTATATCTAAGAATCCTAGTTACAGTTACCCTCTGGGTTGGGGTGTGGAAGAAGGTGGAGCTATGACGGGCAAAAGTTATTATAGAATGTTGAGGTCTTGTGGTTCCTCTGGGAGTAGTTCACATCTCTGAGTAAGGAATGAACGAAGAAAGATGACCCCCAGGTGTAATGGGCAGACTTCCCTCCATCAAGGTTGTCAGGGCTACTATAGTGGATTGTGAAATCTCCACAGGCAGGATAGTTAATTTAATGTTTGTGAAATAAGGTTTAGAAGATTTCATCAGTGCAGGTGGTGAATAAGAGTTGAGGGTGCACTAGTTCCATTCGGTTGTGACCATCTAGCAGGAATTGTGTTCTTGACTGTAGATCAGGGAAACCCGTGAGCCGCCAACTTCGATGTGATTACCGCTGCGGTGTGGGGAGACTACCAGTTTGCCTATTTACTTATGGATAATCTTCATTTATCAGGTGGACACCCTTGACTTAATGCCCACATAATACTAGTGTGTTTGTCTGTTTTTCTTACTAATACTGTGCAGTATAAGCAGGGTACCTGTGTGATGCTCATAATATACATGTATAGGCGGCAGTAGAGAAGTGTGCATTGTTCCTACCATGCTTTACATGGAGTGAGTGACTTTGTCTGTCTGTATGTAGTGAGTCTCTGTGACTGAACGGCAGTGAGTGTGTGTGTGTGTGTGTGTTTGCATTTGAGGGTTGCACTGCCTGTCCCTGCACAGCTATTGCCTATACCACTCCTGTCACATGCAAGTGAATCTTGCATTGCTGTCTGCTATGCTGTGGTTATTCTGAGTCTTTGCTGGACATTTGTATTGCTGCTTCATTAGCTGCATCTTTTTTTTATAACACTTACACTGTTGATCCCTGTGCAGTGCCTGTGTATGATGGAAGGTTTCCATGCTGATGTCTGTGCTGCTCTTGCTTGGTGTGTGAGGGAATCTTGCATCTCTCCAACCTGTGCTTAACCTGTCCTAAGTTTGAGGAAAGCTTGCACTGCACTTCTCTTTTTGTGCATATCTTTCTGTTATTGTGTTTGTTTGTGTGGCGTTGCTATATGTTCTGTGCTTTACTGGACCAATATGGACCCCACCATGGTCATTTAACAGTCAACATTGAAACAGGCATAGCAATGTGTGATTAACTGTGGCAATGTGGAAGCTGGTATGATAATGTTTGCTCTCTGGGCTGTGTTTGTAAACTAGGTTATTGCACTTTCTGTAGCTTGTGGGTAAATCTCCGGCCTGAGCATTCAAACCTTTTAAGCTGTGCCACCAACAGTGTTGATTTTAAAAGAGCACAAGTAACAGGGACATGCGAGCAGGCACATATAAAGGGCTTACACAGAGGTTCTGGAATAGAGGCTGCTGGTCTTGAACCAACATCATTAGGAAACCATAAACTAATGAATCTCTGAGAAATCCCTGGCTGATCCTTCACACCTCAGTGCAACGCTGGATGAGGCATCCTCTTACTCTGCTTATGAACTGACTCACTTTTGAGCTACAAGGGGGAGCAACACTCAGCATCAGAGAGCACTGGTTAGTAACCAAGACCCTCGTTTTCTTGAACAGAGCCTGTGAGCAGCCATCCTTGAGAGTTTGACTGAGATAACTTTGTAGTAAAAGTGAGTGTAGATCAGTTTAGGAAAATGTATACTTGTGCTAAAACCTGCACCACAGTAACCGTTTCTTAACCTTCGCGCCTGCGCACATATCCAAAAAGAACCATCAACTTACTAACTAGTCTGAGTGTTCACTTACTACTCTCTGTGGGCACAGAGAAGCCCAGTGGAACCAACGAATGAGGAACTCCTCTCGTGCTTGTAATTAGTTGGTTAATTTTTACATTGCATAAGGAAGCAAAATAAAGCGATACTGAGCATTGACAAGGTATAAGAAACCTTGGTCATCTTGAAAACACCTTTAGGAGTTTGATTGAGGTGACTTTGTAGTAAAACTAGGCATAGAAAAGATTATGCTTGGTCCACTGAAGACCTAAAAATGCACCCACAGAAAAACATGCAGCATTACTAGTATCATTATAATTGAGCAACATTACCATGGTGCATGGAGGAGCAGTAAAAGAAACATTCCAATGTACAGGTAGGTATGTGTGCTTGTGTGTGTTTGTGTTTTATATATATATGTGTGTGTGTGTCTTTGTGTATGGGTGTGTGACCAAAGACAACTTGAAGCCTGGCAAGAGCCACAGTGATCGAGCAACAAAGAATCTATGATCAGTGACCCACCTTCAACTTTTATCTTAGGCCCAAGTATCAATGTGTAAAGAGCACTATAAACTACACACGCAGCTGGGAAACATTTACACACTCAACAGAAGTAACAACAACTTTCTAATCAGGACTACAGTACCTGCATGAGGGTATCATGATGAAGAGTAAAGTTTAGGGTCCACAGGTTACCAAAGATGGGAAGAGGAGCTGGTCCAGGAGGGTATCTTCTTCTTAACCACTGAAGCTTGAAGTAATTTGCAATGAAGAGAGTAAGAAACAGAGCTATTAACAGCTCAGTGATTAGTGACATGGTGGACGCCTGTCTCTGCTTCGGTCTGTTTTCCTAAACAATGGACTTTTACTTTTAAATTATTTTACTTGCTATTGTTCCCTATTGTCTTAGTCTAATTTATTCCTTGTTATTTGTGAATCCTGTATCTGTTTCCTGTCCCCCTTTCTCTCTCTTTATCACTTTCACTCTTTATTTCTTCCTGTCTCTCTCTTTGTCTCCCTTTGTACTCTGATTCTTTTGTATGTCTTTCTCTGGTACAAATGGCTGTTCTCCTTCCTTACCTTTTCTACTGACCTTTTAATTTACTTAATTTCACCTTCTTTCTCTTCCTTTGCTTGCTTTCAGTTCCTCATCTCTTTGCTTCCTTTCCTCCTTTATGTCCAGCCTGAATGTCTATCTTCTTGTATATAGGCTTAGCCTGTGCAACTCTGTCCCTTTTGCTATTTTAGCAAAGGCCACCTTGCCTATCTCATTCTTTCTCATGTTCTCTGCCCTTTTATACTTTGTCATAGGACCCCAGAGGAGGCGTATATTCTCGGTGTGTGCCATCTGAGAGTTTTTTGTTTGTCTGCGTAACGCACTTGCTAATCAACTGTAAGTTGAAACCTTTTCTCTTTCATCACTGCTTGTGACTGGACTTGTTTGACCTCCTTTAAGTGCAAACAAATATACTGCCAATAAACACAGCTCTAATCCGGTGCTCTTGTCCAGTGCTTGGAATCTATGCCACAGCACCTGATGACTCATTTATATTAAGAGTCAATTACATTTAACATAACTCCTCAGATACAAATAAGGAATAATTACTGTGGGTATCTTAGGAAAAGGTGACCACAGTCATGTTATTAAGATAATCTGAATATTCTAAAGTTAGTCATTTATATAAAACACCGGTTTATCACCTCCTGCTGGATCATTTGCTGTTTTGTCACTATCCTTTCATCAAATTTAAAAGTGTTCTATCTCTTGCAAAATCCAAACTTTGGGTCTTCACCATTTCCACAGACTGTGGGGTGGGGCTGGAACGGCAGGATGGTATCAGGGTGGGTTTTGTGTAATGTGTGACCTGTACAATGGGGGCAGATTTCTGACATTTGAAGAAACTAGAACTAATTTTGCAATAGGGTTGGATCGAATCCTGTTCTACACTAGCCTGGCACAGGCTGCACACTGTACATGGGTGGGAAGACCACCCAAATCGGCTGCATTGGCAGTCATTTTTGAAATCACAAAGGGTAATACACTGATTTCTGCTGTATACAAAACACCTAGATGCTGCCCCTAAAGATATTCGAAAAGTGGGAAATTACCTAGTTTTTCAAATTATAATTAATGGGGTGAAAAACTAGTTTACCATATAACTGTGGCAAGTAATGCAAGATTATGTGTTACCCAGTTTAAGATTACCTTATCCATAATTGCTGTGTAAAATATACATGCCAGTTTAAAATACCACTTTTGATGACAACACGTGGAGGCTGAACCCTATCAGATACTGTGCTGTGAGGCAAAGCTGTTTATTTCATAGTGTGGTTGTGTAACCTCACCATGTAATAAACTCACAAACCTGTCATGGGTCCATTATGGCTAGTTTATAAAACCTTAGCTAAACCTTGGGTAGCTGTGGCTTCGAATAGTCTGGCTTAGAAATATAGATATTATTTTCTGGGTTGTTAGACACTAAAATTATCAAAATCCACTGGAGGCTAATGGAGTTATAAATTATTAAGCAAATCCTAACCTCAATTGCAAACAAGAAATAGCAACTACTGCAGGGAGCTGTTACTTGAAAACTTTTGTAAAGTGTTAGGTTATTCTGGCCCACTTTTGACAGCCATCCTGCCAGGGAGCAAGTCACAGGGGCCAATAAGGTTTAGCAGACATCAATGGAGTGGTCCTGATGTAAGGCACACAGGATGTTGAAGATGCTGAGGATGCTGTGGATGCTGATACGGTCAATGGGGACTTTCTTGTACCACCCCTCGGATCAAGACCTTGATGGGGTGATTTGGCCAATGTCAATGTCCTTCGAAGTCCAGGTGAAGTCCAGCCAAAAACGAATTGCTGCTGGTCTACTGGTCTGCCATCACAGCGAAACTCAGAGTTCCTTTAACTGAGGCTAGTGACCATCTCGGATGACCAAACTGCACTCCAATGACTCTCTCAGGTCCAGCAAAATCAGGTACAACATTTGAGTGTCAGGTCTTGGTCTCTCTGGTTGTTTTTAGCAGTCAGTGATGATCAAGCAATTGAGGATACCAACTCACCAAGGCAGCTTCTTTAGCTGTTGAGACCCAGGAAGTGAGCCAACTGACTCTTGGAGATGTCTGTGACTTGTGGATGACTTTCCTTGAGCAGGGCACCACAGGCACAGCCCTTTCTTTGCTAGCCCAAGGATCAGCAGTTGTAGAGCAGTCTTTGGTGTAGCCTCTCTTTGCTGGGTTCAAGGAACAGCAGAACAGTCCTTCTTCAGTCCTAATTCCAGGGTGCCGGGGGTGCCAATGTATGCCCACAACTTGCCCTTAGGGGATGTAGGGACTAGTACCCAATGGGCTGGCAGGTCCTGTCTGCCCTGATGTGGCCTCCAACTATTTTAGAGTGAAATATTCTGGCCACTCCTAAAATGGCAGAACCCTTTTCTTTGTGTGTGGAGCTTGATAGCAGACCCTAGATTTGTGGCTCCCTGAGAGCTACATACCCAAGTGAAAACTCGTTTGGCAACAGCTTCTCTCTGTTCCTGATTCCAACCTGCCTACCAGAACAAAAGAGCAGACCCTCTCATGTGTTTCCACCATTTGGATTTCGAAGGAGGCTTACCTTTTGAAGCTTGCCTTTTCGGATCACATATGTTTTCAGGCAGCTCTCGGCTCGCACAGGTAAATGCTGTGGGGCGGTTAGGTGGGGCGGGGGCGGGCGTGTTGGTGGTAGTGGAGTCTGACATTCAACGACACTTTGAAAGCCAACTAAAGAAATAAATAAAAGCACTTTCCTTGTGCTTGTACGCCATCGCAGACTTCAGCGATGTAACGAGTGCAAGAAAAGTGCTTTTATTTATTTATGTAGTTAGTTTTCAAAGTGTCTTCATATGTCAAACTCCACTACCCCCCACCCCACCTCATCACGTCCCGTCTCACTGCCCCACAGCATTTAATGCATGCAGAATGAATGAACATACGCAACATGACATGGCTGATGTTTGGAAGCCTATTGCTCTCATGTGCTGATAGTATGTGTTGTGTAAAAGGGTGCTGTGTAGTGCATGAGGAATCCTAGTGCTTGATTTAGTGTAATTGTACGTGGCATGGGACAGATCCCTACACAAGCTCTATGTTATTTTTTGGATAGACTCCTATTGACTAGGCATTTCCATGACAGAGAATGCGTGGGGTATCATTCATAGTAGATAGAGGTTACATAACAGTACAATCATACTTAACTTCTTATTTGACAATGCAGATTTTGGCATGGGTCCCTAAAGAAGTGTCTGAGGCACTCCATTGGTTTCCCTTATCAGTTCAAATAAAAAGTTTGCAGTGTTAGTTCAAAGTCTTGACTTTTACACTTCTTATCCATGCTTGGGTGTTTGATATGGCAGCTGGGTGGTGGTGCACTTGAAGACTCTGGGCCCGATTCACAGAACTAACTTAAGACAAAATCCTAAACTTACTACTTTTGGTATTCACAGAAGTTAGGATTTTGTCTTAAGTTTGTCTTAAGACAGACTTAAGACTGACTTAAGACAAAATTCTAACTTAAGCCTGTCTTAAGTCTGTCTTAAGACAAACTTAAGACAAAATCCTAACTTCTGTGAATGCCAAAAGTAGTAAGTTTAGGATTTTGTCTTCAGTTAGTTCTGTGAATCGGGTCCAGAGTGGTTGACCTGTTTGGAATGAGAACTTGATCATTTGTTAACTTGGAAACCTTACATGTGCACTGTAATCAATGTTTTTCACGGTTCCTCTATTTTCCTTAGGAGGGTATTCTCCATGCTCCACTAGTCACGATTTTAGTGAGGCACTGGAATGTGGCCCCTGTTTGGGTATCGTTTAGGGGAAATTAAAGATGGTTATTGGTTATCAGTCAGGTAAATCCAATGAGCTGTTAAGCCCACTCCCATCCTCTATACCTAACTGAATGCTTAGATTAGTGCAAAATATTTATGAGGCGGTCTCATGAGCATAGGCGATGGATCATATCATGTTTTAGCAAAGGCTCTATGGGCGCCACTAGCTTTCCAAGAACTTGTCTCGTCTGGCGACCCATAGATCTCTGCTCATGTTATGCCTGTCTCTGGCATCTGTCTACCAGATGGCACATCCTGGCTCACTCTCTAGGGTCTGGGTGCTGTCAACCTCCCTGGCCTCTACTGCTATGGCTGGGTGGAGAGTTTCCTATGAGACTGGTGCTATTTGCACGCTGGTGGCCAATGCGGACCTTTCAAGGGCGGTCTTTTTCAATTTGCGTGGGACAAATTTAGCAGTGTCTCTCTGGGCTTGCTCCTGTTTTTCTCTGCCATTTTCTTGCTTCTTTTTCTGGTAATGTAATACATGGGCTTGTATCTCCTGCCAGGGTTTGGGGTCCAACCCAACCACGCTGTCCAGTCCACTTCATATCTAGCTGGGTAACCCCTTTTTAAGAATATTGTAAATAAATGTGACTTGTGGGCCCATATCGGTCCCTGGCTGTCCTGTGACTTGTCCCCGTTGTGCCCTCATTTTATTCAAGAAATCGGTTGTACTCTCCCCTGGCTCCATAGTCTCTGCCATTAACTCTACTACATTTGGGCGGTCAGGGAACATATCTCTCTTAGGGTTATCCGTATTCAATACCTGTATGAGTTAAATGCAGCCCCACCAAGCTCGGAGTTTGGTAGCGTAATTGCTTTTCATGCGAGCTTGGGCAAACACCACGTTAGTCTGATCTCTGATGAGGCTACTTAGCAGACTTTTAATATCACCTCTTGCTACGTTTATTCCTGCAGTGTTCTTTTTGAAGCATGAAATTAATTCCCTGGCTCCATCCACCAACAATGGTAACATTGTCTTTAACCCATGTTTATCATTTTGAGCCTTGGCACGTATATATATATATATATATATATATCTGCCATGCCTTTCTGTAGTAGCGGGTACATTTTTATTTCAGGTGACTCTATGAATTTCTCCCTAACATGGCGTTCCCATCTTTTTTTACGCATTCATGCATGTAGGAGAAGTTCTGCTTGGGATCTCCTCCTCCATGTTAAATGGAGTCCTCCGCTATGGCCATGTCCTCTGGCGCAAATGATCCTTCCTTTGGCCAAGGTATATCAAATTGGTCTCTTTCCTCCGGGCATACAAAGATCTCACCTTCCTCTCTTTCTATTATCACCCTCAGGGTTACCTTGTCTGTGTCAGGCGCTCTGGTGGAGCAGCGCTCATCCTCGCTTCTGCTCCTCTGCAAGGATGCCATTTTATTCTTTCTGCATCTCGGTTGGGTTAGTACCAGGCTGCCTTGGTCTTCTATTTCCTCATCTGCCCCTCTCCTTTGTTGAATAATTGGTGAGGCTCTGATCCCTGCTAAAAGCCTCTCATCAATTTCTGCATCCAGTTATTCCCGGAGCGGGGCCCTGTTCCTGCCCCTACTTCCCTCTTGTGAAGAGCGCCTTGATGTGTTCTCTTGCTGCACTTCCTGGGTGCAGGCTTTTTTCTCTCTCTAACCTTAGCTTGTGCCTTCTTCCTCACCCCGTCTAGTTTGCCTCCTTTTCCCTGAGATACACACTGTTCTTTTTGGCCAACTTCACCATTAAACTTGCTCTCTGTGGTCTCCTTGGCTACTTTGGCAAATCCTGTAGCCCTACCCTCACCAACAGTTCCCGGGGCAGTGAAATTCCCTTCCTCACCCCCACTCGCTGAACCGCTATCTAGTTTTTATGCATGTTTTAGTGTGTTCTAATAAGTTAGTGTCAAATGTTCCCTCCTTAGGCCAGGGAAATGTGTGTGCCTTTGTGTGTGCTTGCCATTCTTGGAAAAACTTATTACGCTTCTTTACCTGTGTAGGAACCGGGGTTTCCATGATAACTCTAGTGGTTTTGTGGACAACATATGACTTGACTCTTTTGGGAGCTGTTGTTTATTCTAACCATGGGTATAAGTGTACGCGGCTCACTCTTACAATTTTACATACTATAAGCTCAGCGCTATTCACAGATGCATCAAGCAATTCAACTTGTACCAGTGCTTAATTGTGTAATTTGTGCTGGTGCTTTCTGGTGCTTAGCACCGGCACGTACATTTCAGAGCTAGGTCTACACACGTCTGCATGACTGCATGTCACATATGACATGATGTTAGCTTGCTGACTACGTGTTGTTCTAACTTCTCAGTCTCCCGAGTCCCTGGTGAGTGCTTCGGTCAAGTCACTGAGTGTGAATGTGAGCCGGAGTCCCGGAGACTGCATTCATTGAGCAAAGATTACTACTTACTGCATTAATGATATATGTGATGGCGTCATGGCGGCCCTTAATTCAGTGTTGCCAATGGTGGGCAGGAGTCAGACATTGATTGGGCTGTGCGGGATTTGGTTGTGCGCGCAGCGTGCAGTTTTATTTCCGATTGCCACGTCCCGGCACATCCGCTCCCCACGAGTCATCAGCCCGACCACGTTAAGGGCAGGCAGTGCAGCAGTAGCGGCACCAGGCGGCCTAGTAATAAAGGCAGTGCCCCGCAGCCCCGCCCAACTACGAGTGTAATCGTAAGTAGTACTAAGCACTTAGGGGCATATTTACGTTGCCTGGCGCATCTCTGCAAATCAGCAGAGATGCGCCAGGAAAGATACGATACGCAAGTTTATCCTTGCGCCACCCATTATGCGCCGCATTTACAATGCGGCGCACAATGACGCAGAAATAAACAGATGCGTTTCACATCTTAGGCGTAAAGTTGGCGCACTGCTGAAGTTGTGTTGCGAGCGGCACGCAACTCCAACACTGTTCCAATTTGCCCTATTTCTAACGTGGTGCGTCAAGCCTTACGCCTGCTTCAAGCAGGCGCAGGGTTTTGACGCATCAGCTTTGGGAAAGTAACTCAGTGAAATCTTGTTGATTTCACTGAGTCACTTTTCACGGGCGTTCCTGCGACGGAACGCCTCCCCCTGTGTGGACACGCCCACATGAAACCTGACGCAGGTTTCATGTGGCGCAGGGCCTTACACTGTGACGCATCTCCATAGATGCGTCACATTGTAAATGCCTCACAGGGATGCGCCACGTTTACGCCACCTTGCGTGACGCAACAGCGGCGTAAACGTGGCACAAGGGGCTTGTAAATATGCCCCTAAGTCATCATGCAATGCCACGTCTATTGCCGAACCAACTCACGCTATCTTTTTTTTTTTGCATAGTGACATGACCGCGGTAACTCCATGTCCTCTTCACAAGAGTCTGCCCACGGAACACATTAATACATAGCAGAAGACACATTCTGGCCCTTGGCACAAAGAGACCATTGATAGGTGAAAGGCAGGGTGGAGGGAGCCGGGGGGAGGGGAGGTGGCTGAAGAGCTGTGTTTAGGGTGCCCAGATCCTACTGGCCCGCAAACCTGGTAGCTTCAAACCGGACTGGCATGCAGATTGGAGAAGAGCCAGTCACAAGTCGGGTGCCAGCCTCGCCCGTGACTGACTCTGCCCCACCCCTGCTGGCCTCAAGTGTCTCTGGCTTTTAGCGCCTGAGTGCCAGAGAGGCTGCTGACAGGAGCTGTGTGAAAACGGCAGAATGTGGGCTGAGGCCGTCCGCGTGTGTAATAGAAGGGATGCAAACCTGCAGGATGTCTTTCAAAGTTCTGTGGGAAAAATTCACATTAATGTTTGTTAGAAAGAGAAACATAATGAGGACAGTGCATCAAACTGCTCTCACCACAATTATTTTCAACATTCCTGGAGAACGATATCTTAAAGTAAATTGGGTCTCTGTGTCCTCTTCACGCACATCTGTCTGCAGCTAGGTTTTGTGAAGTCATGGTCTGTGCCTCCCCAACACACTGCCCCTCCCACACATACTACTCTCATCAGCGTCGCTGTGGATGTTCACTGTAGCACCTCTCTCTTCGCCCCCTCCCATTATTAATTCAATGTACATTAAAAATGACTGATACCTGCCCTTCAAGCCATTCTTATAGATTTGATGGCCTGGAATAGTTCGTACTGTGACACTTGTGGGAGTGTGATGGTCAGTAGTTGTGTTGTTACTGTCATTGGCAGCACTGGCATGGGCAATGGGTGGTGTCAGCTGCATTAGCCTCCTGACGAGAGCCCGGCACTTCTCTTATTACAAATTAAGCACTGACTTCTACAATTCAATAACCACAGATAACATCATATGAAGGGTTGCAACATAGGTAAAAATTGTAATTCTTGAAAACAGTATTTGAATGATATCAATTTTCTGTGCTAAATATGGGTTTCAAGAAATGACAGCACCCTCATAGGAAGTATTGAGACATAGATGAGAAAATGAACATTTAGGGCAGTCTCTGATCAACTATTCTACAAAATTTAGTTTGCAATAAATACCAGCACCATAACATCAAGTGTACACTACACCAACCTAACAAAGGTTGACAGATGGATTGCGTTGCAAAACAATTCTTAGCCTGCTCCTAATGCATGCTAACTTGTAGACAGGGGAAGCTCTGCATGGTATACAGTACTAAGTGAGCCTGATAGTATGCCAAGATCTGCTCCTGGGAAAAGGTAATAAGAACAAAGGCAGAAAGAGGAATAACTCGGGAACCACAGGCCCTTTTGGCCATACACAAGTTATACCTAGTTTCCCAGATCCAAATCTTTTTCTCTACGGGCCAAACGTGCCATCTGTGTCATGCCCAGTGGTCCAAGCGTACCAACTGTGTTACGCCCGGCGGTCTAAGCAACTAACACCCCTTACTCCTTCCAGATACTACCAGTGTTAAGAAACCAGGGGCACTGAGAAATGTATTTAGACTAAAAAATTAGACTGAGGTGTCCAATCAGACACAAACAAGGCATCCTGGGACTTATTAAGTGCTAATCAATAAATAATGCACTTTCCTTGCATGCTAACTAGCACAAAAAGGTGATTCCTGTGGGATCTCCACTGAGGCTGCATTACGACCACTCAGCTAGGACATATAACATAGGTAAATTTCCAGGTTCTGTCAGTGTCCCGGTGCTTAGGTTATCTTTTTACGCTTATCCCTAGTTTACCATATGCCAGATGCTTTAAAATTAAGTTCTGATGTAGTCTCTTACTGTCTGTGACAGTTGCCTCAGGACGGAGCTCCACCCCATGGATTCAGCGGAACTTCCAATCAATTGCAGTGTCTGCTCACCTTCTTTGCTGCGCAAATATGAATCCATCTATGCGGGGTCACCTTCCTTTGGCCTCAGTTGGGGTCAAGGTACCAATCAAATCCGATAGCCGCTCGCCAAAATGTTACTTGAACATTATATAACTTGAAAAACAAGAGAAAAGGGACGTTTGACGAAACAGGAACAGTTCATTTAATTGAACAGAGTGGCCAGGAGAACAGTTACAGGCACAGGGTCTGAGGACTGTCTCAATGTACAAGCTGTGACTTTCTTATATACAGTTCATTGTAGGTAATGAAGATTTCTGGCGAGCCTTGTATGGTGAGGAATGTAATTTGCTGTCTTTGCAGTCATAAATTAATTGTCTAAGGGATGATACAGTTGGGCCTTGACGTTGTGTGGACACAATGTGGCCAGTAGGTAACATGTCCAGATGTCTGCCATGGAGAGCGCATGATCACTGTGTGTGCTGTGTTCTGAATGGCTCCATATTCCTAACTTATGTGGCATCTGACTTTATTGTGTTTTAGGAGCACGTGTAACCCTGTCGTACAGGCCTCAGCCAGGCCCGCTAGTGCAAGGGGTTCGCCCTTCTCTGCACAAAGTCCTTAGACCAAACGAAAGAAGTTGGCACAGGAACTGGAAATAGAAAACATAACATTTATTACACCTCATGAGGTGGTGCTACAATTCAAACAGTACCCTGCGGCATTGCAAGAAGTAGCATACTGAACTAAGGATGCATGGTTCATTTATACCCACACAGGGGCTCAGAAGAAGGCGGTACAAAGTACAAGAGCACAGTTTATGTACATATAAGGTAATATCGAGAAGCACGATCGATCAGTGGGAGGAGCTAACAGTCTTGGGGGTTTCGGCTAACACATTCCAATCTAGGGCTAATTACTAACAGATGTGGACCCTAACGGTCAGCGGCAAAACAAGGGGACGCTAATAATAGCCTGTTGCTGGGCAGATTCAAGTGTCATGGGCAGAAAGATAGGACAAAGCACATGGTTGACACGAGGTAGCGTGTGGCAGACAAAATGGCTGCCATGAATACAAAATGGAGTCCGCTAAATGCCAAGATAACGACTGGAACTAAGATGTCTTTCGCTAAAGCTCAACCTAATCGCTGTTAAATTACAACAGACGACCCTTTTAGCGTTAGCTAAAGACATACGCTCTTTTGGGGTAATCTAAACACTCATCTCGTATATCTATACACATTATGTTAGTCACTTCCTTATCCAACATGTGTTGTGCTTTCACAGCATTCCTTTTGGATGGTATACAAGCAGTTATGCACATAGAACATAGCATTGGGCCACAGTGGATACACATACAACAGGTGAAAATCACTGCAATTGCAATACATAGTACAGTCAGTAATTTCCAACCCCAAGCAGAGCCCAAAACCAACCAGCAAAAGTCCAGGTGCCATTTTTGGTATGAATATCTGCAGCTATCTTATGCAGTTTAAGAATTGCTTCATACACTGAAGGCGAATTATCAGGGATAAAAACACAACAACTACTACCGATAACTTTACATGCTCCTCCTCTATCTGCTAACATAACATCTAACACCATCCTATTTTGGAGAGTTACAATTCTAGCAATTTGCAACTCTTCTGTAATATTGCCAAGAGCTATAGCAGTTTCATTAGTGACAGCTTCCACAACTCTAGTCAATCATTGTATTTTCCTGCTATTTAATGCAGCACCCACAAAAGGAAACAGGCCCAGATTAAAATCAACATATTGCTGTAGACTAGTATCCATTTGATCCACGTCATCAATTCTTATTGTCCTTTTATAACGGTTCATTGAAATGTTTCTAAAAATCTCGGTGGTATGAAGCAGGTGCCAGAAAAACAGGAGGCAATAGGAAAGAAACATAACATATACCTGACCACCCTACTGGTAGTCTATGATACCCATGACTTCCACATACTAGATATGTGTTATGCGAAGCCAAGAACGAACTATCATTTATTCCATCTATGTTTAATACAGTAACACAATCCCTAGTTCCAAGTGGAATTCGTCCAGTACTTTGCACACATAAGTCGGCCTTAGTCCTTGTAACGGTGATTACAGACTGGTTGCTTGTGGTAGAGTCTCTCGTATGGGTAAAAACATATGGCGTAAAAGCATTGTCCGCTCGGTATTCCTCCCATTCCCATATAGTTCCATTTGCTTGAGGATACCCATGTTCATCTTGATAACACTCTTCATTCAGACAGAAAAGAAGTCCACCTACTGCAGGTTTCCTAGTCGCAAAGAGAAGAGTGTACCAGGCTCGACAAGAACCATTATGCGAAAAAGGAAGTGGAATAAACGGTGTTCCACCTTTCTTTTGGTGTGCTGGAAACATACCACATATCCAACAATTTGTGGCTTTTGTTGCATTGTGGGTATGGTGGAGCATCTGAACAAACGTATTATTGAGATAGGATTCTTGATGCTTTTACTCATGATACGGAAGAGTAAAATGCTGATGCTTTTCTGGGACTGGAGTAGTAGGAACCACAAAAAACTCACGAGCAGGAATCATCATTTCAATGGACAGGGTAATCACTGCTATAATTGTCAAAACAGCAAAAACACCTAACACTCCTAAAACCTTTTTCTTAGTGGTTATCATAGCAGCAAAGTCAGCTCTCTCAAAAATACTACAAACAACAAAAACAAAAATAGTCAATGAGCTCTTCTCCCGTGGGTAGACGTTGTTTTCTTCACCACAGATCAAGACAGGTGTCACTACACTACGCAGGGCTGATCCCCCTCCCTTGTCATATTGGCATTCCGTTTCCACTACCCAGGGCGGTTGCTCAACCTGTCTCTCTCAAAAAATAAACTGTAAATCACTTCCTCGGTCTCAAGTTGTATCGCGTTGCTCCAGGAGTTGTCTGGTCCGGGAAGAACTCTGCAGATCCGTCAGGTGATACAGCAGGGCCATTCTCCGTGGTCAAGATCTCTCGATGATCAGTCAGCACAGCAGGTTCCACCAAGGTCGACAATACCTTCCAACAGGGAGTGCTATGCACCCAATTCTTTTTGTTGGTGACTCAAACCGCTGTCCTTGTGGCAAGGAGCACCTGTTCTGGTCCACGCCATCTCGGCTCCAAGCTGCTTGACCTCTCAAACGCCTTGATCATTACAAAGTCACCAGGATGGAGTTCATGGCCTTCACCTTCGGATTTATCGGGGAGCGCTTCTCGAACCTGTTGATGAATAGAAACCAAACTGTCGGTTAACTGTGCCAAATAGTCACTCATCAAGACACAAAGTACATCATACACAGAACTCGGTTTCGGAACTCCCCAAATATTCATCGGTCGTCCAAATACCACCTCGTACGGGGTAAGACCCGTTCTAGAATGTGATACTGATCTGATGGACAACAATGCCAATGGCAACGCATCTGGCTAAGTCAAATGCGTAGAAGCTTGAATCTTCGCAATTTTCAGCTTCAGAGTAGCATTATACCTTTCCACCAATCCTGCTGATTGTGGATGGAACACAGCATGGAACTTCTGCTAGATTCCTAATCCCTTCAAGACATATTTGATAACTTCCCCAACAAAAGGAGGTCCGTTATCATTCCATAAAAGTCTGTAAACACCGAACCTCGGGAAGAACTCCTTCAATAGCACCTTAGCAGTAGTAATAGCAGTATTATCTTTTGTGAGGTATGCTTCAATCCATTTACTGAAAGCACAAACCACCACTAGAACATACTTCAGGTTATTACAACGCTCAAGCTGAATGTAGTCCATTTGCAGGACTTCAAAAGGTGCAGTCGGTGTAGCAAAACTTCCTGCTGGAACCAGGATTGTATTGCAAACAAATCAAGCAAGACTGTACTACTCTTTTAGCTGTGCTAGCAATTTCTTGATTCTCCCAAACTTGCGTTAGCATTTTCGTTATTGCGGAAGCTCCAACATGTGCTAGCCCATGTGCCATCTGAACCATAGGTTGTACGAAAGCTATAGGCAGCTTCCATCTATCCATCTGTTTATTCCGCCGACAACCTTCGCATCTAACTCTCCTTCTTCAGACCACTGCTCACGTTCTTTGTCAGAGGCTGTCCTCTGTATCTCTCGTACTTCTTGCCTAGCATCATGCCATCTCTCAGCTTGTGACTTCACTACATACATAGGAGTAGTGTTCCTCTGCATCGCAGTTTCACGTGCCACATGGTCTGCAAAGGCGTTTCCTTGTCCAATCTTGTCTGTCACTTTCTTATTGAGGTACTGGGTTTTTCAGCACCGGTACCGAACCGGTAACCCAGTGGTGTCAGGGTACACACCCAAAGACCTCGAGTACTTTCCTGATTTAGACCACAGAAACTCAGAGTCTATTAGGTGAAGTCAAGGATCGATTTTATTGGCTGCAACCAAGTAACAGGTCCCAGAAGTACAACAACACGGGATGTATATTCTCAGGAGACTGCTCAATCTTACAAAGCCAGGCTTCTCTTCTTATACAAAATATTCAGCTCCAGGCAAACATTCTTACATTTACAGTAGACTATTCACATATTTTCACTACAAAGAAAAAGCAGAGTCATGATGACAAGCCCACATTCCAATTTGTTCAGCCCACAATAAATTACCCGGCAAGGCCCAACATTTTCATCAGATATCGGTGGACCCCCAATAAAAACGGGCACCTCCTCCTCGTAAAGCAAGTCAGAGAGAAAGGAACAGGGACAGGTGGGAGCAAGATTAGGCAGGGTGTGTGTGCGATGAAAAGGGTTTATGGCATGTTGTGCCTTGATGCTATCTCATTCGGCCACTGGGAGAGGAACTGACCAAACAGGTTCGGCCTGGGGCAATGGTTTCAGCTTGCTCAGGTCAGAGAAAAGTCAATTAAGGTGTACGTGTCCTTTGATATCGAATTTAGCTGTATTATAAGCCTATGTCAGGGCAACCCACAAAATGGCTGCCGTACACAAAATGGAAGCCAAGGGTTCAAGACGAAAATGACGATTTCGAGGTGAAATCGTCACTCGAATATGACGAAAATGCTTGTACATAGTGTACTAGCCATTTTCGGTCTGTTGATATAAAAATCGTCATGCTACGACAAAGTTTTATTCACGAGTTCAGAATTTTCAGAACTACAAACCCTCCTTTTGCCCTTACGTAGGCAATTAACCTATCCTCATGCTAATCTGAGTCCAGGTCTATATTCCTAAAGTCATTGAGATGTTGCTGTAACATCATTCTATTACTTAGTTCGTCTTTTGATACAGGTTTCCTTACACATGATGTAGCACAGAGGCCACATATTGCAGGAGCACACTGCACGCACAGACAGAACAGGAAAAGAATGGCTAAGACCATCCCAATGACCATCAGAATTTTCCATCCCCAGGCGGATATCAGTTCCCAGAACCATCCCATTAACGACCAATCTCCTTTATCCACATGAATAGATTCGGAAATCTTATGTAGTTTGGAGATGGCCTGGTACACTGTTGGAGCGTTATCTGGAATGAAAACACAGCAACTCGATTGGATCAATCTACATACCCCACCTCGGTCTGCAAGTATGACATCTAATGCGACCCTGTTCTGAAGGGTCATAAGACGATCCGACTGGAGCTCAGCAGTCAAGTTACTAAGGGCACCAGCAGTTTCAATTACGGTGGACTCAACCACCCTTGTCAATTGCCTTATGTTCCTGCTGTTAGCCATCGGTCCCCAGAACGGCAGAAAACCCTTTACGAAGTCCCCAAATTCTTGTCCTGCAGTGTCTTCTTCGCTGAAGGCACCTCTAACTATCCTTGTCTTGTGGTAATCTGCCGCCGCTGTGTAGGTAGGAGGCAGCAGGAACGAAACAAAACATGTGCCCGAAAAGTCAGGGGGCAACCATGTATAGGCTCTATCATGGCAGATGAAATAGGTACCCTTAGCTGCTAAAAACGGAGGGGAAGTCTGAGATGCAAAAACATATGTTTCAGTGCAGATGCTTCTCCCTAGCTGAGCTCTGGGATTCTTGCCAGTACCTTGCAGACACAGGTGACCCTGATGGGGTACAATCCAAATCGGGGAAGATCTCTTAGCTTGCTGTTTCTCACTCAGAGTAGCTCCATATCCGGTTACGTTCCATCCTATGTATACTAGTGTCTCATCTCTAGGGATAGTCTCGTAGGAAATATCTTCCTTAATCATGTCTACTATACCCTTGACTAGAGCACTATTCTTAGGATTGTCTTCCACAGAACGTAGAGGGTAGACTTCATGTGCATAGATGAACATTGTTCTGTATGCCCACACAGAACCATTGTGGCTGAAAGGCAGGACCAGATAAGGGATACCTTTATCCGTTGTGTGAGGCATAAGACCACACACCCAACAGTTAGTCGTGTTCATTACTAGTTGGTGTTGGTGCAAAAGCTGAACAAAGGAGTTATTAATAAACTCTAATCTCCTAGCGGATTCGTGTTCAGGAAGGGGTTGAAAAGAATGTGAGGAAACAGTGGAAGGAGGAGGTATAGGCGATGTAGTGGGTGCAAATGTTACTCGAAAAGAGAATAAAACATAACTTATTAAAAATATCATCACACTGAATAATATGAAAATGCACAATATCAAAAAGCTTTTCTTTGTCATTATTTTACGTATCCTGGCTTTAAAGTTCATTGTTTTGGCAGGTCTCTCCATCTCGAAAAACTCCATCCTCTCTAAAGTGCTGCCCGCGATGGGAGGTTGTTTCTGCTAAGGAATGCTTCTGTCAGTCTAGGGCAACTCCCTCGGACCAACCAGAACTGTCGACCTAACGTCGTCAGCTGCACCCCAAAGACTTTGGGCAATCGCGGCACTAGCAGCGGAACCCGGATGGCGGTTCGAAAAACAAAAATAAGCAAGTTTCTCAAATGGGAGAGCTGCGCTTTCAAAAATAGTACTTGGAGGAGAAAAAAAGAATTTTATTTGTCCATAGGTCTCGGCCTCAAATTGTATCTTTGCTTTCCAGGTATGGTATGATCTCGGAAAAGGAGTTCAGGCTCTGTAGTGTCCAACGGAACTGACGGCGATACAGCTGGTTGCAAAATGTTGTCGCTCTCTTTTTCAGTAAGTGTTCCTTTTACACGTGCATCACTGAAAGGCAATTTTCAGAACTACATTATGCGCGCTACACTTCACTATGGCTACTTTCTTTGGACATGTTAATGCAATCAAGAGATTGTGCACTCAATCTCCGTGCATTATCTGCATTCCGTGAGATGTAAGAAAGCCTCTTTCCTTCCAGAGTAGGCCAAAATCATGCGCTACTCCAAAAGCATGGCGGCTATCTGTGTAAATGTTCACACACAAACCAGCACAAAGCTCACATGCTCGTGTCAAAGCTATCAGTTCAGCTGCTTGAGCCGATTTCTGTGGTATGCGAGCTGTCTCCGCTACTGTTTCAAGCGTAGTGATTGCATATGCACTTGAGGTCGTACCATCTGGTAATTTCAAGCAAGACCCATCAACCCACAATTCACCATCCTCATCTGGAAGGGGCGTATCCTGCAGATCAATGCGACCCTTTGTCTGTTCCTCAGTCAGGAATATACAATCATGCGTTTCTTGTGACAGAGGCTGAGTCACCGGATACGGCAACAAAGTAGCTGGGTTCAAAGTTGCACATCTCTTCAATGAAATGTGAGGAGCTAGCAATGTCAGTTCGTATCCTGTCATACGCGCACTAGTTAAAAGCTGCGTCTTTGTTTGATTCAAAATGGCATCAACAGCATGGAGTACCAACACTAACAGCTTGTGTGACAAAACTATTCCCTCACTCTGCCGTATTGACACAGCTGTTGCCGCAACTGAGCGAAAACACCCAGGTAATGCTCTAGCAACAGGATCAAGTACTGCTGAAAAATAAGCACAAGGACGTTGCTTATCGCCATGTAACTGGACTAAAACTGACAATGCACACCCATCTTTCTCATGTACGTAAAGTGTAAAAAGCTTTGTGTAATCTGGTGTGCCTAACACTGGCGCTGAACAAAGAGCTTGTCGTAACTGTCAAAAAGCACTTTCACATTCATCTGTCCATGGAAGGGGTACTGGAGTGTCTTTCATCAAAAGTGCTAACAAAGGCTTAACAATGTGTGAAAATCTCAAAATCCACTGTCTACAAAAGGAAGTAAGACCCAACAATGCACGTACTCCTTTCTGTGTAGTAGGAACTGGCGTATCTAAAATGGCTTGTATACGATCTGATGTCAATGCACGTCCCTCCTTAGACAAAAGGAGACCTAAGTAGGTTACCTTTGGTCTACAATATTGCAGCTTCTTTCTAGACACTTTATGATGATGTGAAGCAAGAAAGTAAAGCAAAGATAGCGTACATTTTTCACACTGTTCTAGGGTGTCGGCTGCCAGCAAGATGTCATCGACATATTGTATGGGAGCCACACCTTCGGGCAAAGCAAAAGGATCAAGTTATCTTTTTAATGCTTGACTGTAAATACTCGGACTCTCAGTATAGCCTTGAGGAAATCTACAAAATCTATACGATCGATTATTCAAAGTGAAACCGAACAGATATCGGCTGTCAGGATGAATAGGGATGAAAAAGAAAGCGTTCTTCAAGTCTATCACAGAAAATGTAGTAGCAGTCGGAGGAACCAAAGTAAGAAGTGTTGTGATGTCAGAAACCACAGGATACTGTGGTACAACAATCTTGTTCACTTCCCTTAAATCGATAATGAACCTGTAAACTTGTGTATCAGTGTTTCTCTTCAGAATTGGAAGAATTGGGCTGTTACAAACGTTAAATAGGACTTCCTCAACAACCCCAACTTGGATGAGATCATGTACAATTCGTATGAGTGCCTCTTCACCCTCCTGTGAGATCCTGTATTGTGGCAAACAAGGTAACACAGCTCCCTCCTTGACACTAATCTGAACCGGTGGGATAACCATTTGACCCACATCAGTGTCTGAGGTAGCCCACAAAGTTTTGGGAAGTGAAGCTAATGCAATATCTTCTTTAACAAAACAAATTCTTTCAGGCTCGGAGTAATTATCATTCAGAATGACACGCACTCCTTCAGAGGAACATCGAATTGTGGCTCTAAAATACTTCAACATGTCAAGACCCACAATATTATCTGGTGTATTAGGGGAAAGCAAAAATGGAGATGGAGCACTAAATTTATCAACATGGAATACAAGTGGTTGTGACAATGGGCTAAGGGAAGGTGTTCCATCGAAACCTATTGAAGTAATAGTCGTGCCAGACAGGGGAGCCCTCGGAACCAATTGTTTAGATAAAGCGCTACGAGTAGCTCCTGTATCAACCAGAAACCGATCAGTAGAACCCAAAACATGTGCTGTAACATAGGGACCCGTCTGATCTACTGGAACTTCAACTGATTCCTTACCCCATCCTAGGCAATCCTATGCATGAGCAGAATCGTAAAGATCAGGCCGGACATAATCAGACATTTGATATTGATTTCGTCTATCAAAAGTGTTTTGACTATTCTGTGTTCGTACATTCGTATCAAATCGGGCACGGTCATTCATATTTTCCCTAGGCCCCGAAAACCCTGAACGATTTCTCATTTGTCCCCCCCCCTCGTGAATTCTGCTGGGCGCGCAACACCGGGCAATCAGTCATCCAATGGCCAAACTACTTACAATACGCACATTGATTGATAGACAAATTCGTACGAGTGTAGGGAGTATTAAAAGATCCTCGTCCGCCTCTATCATAACTCCTATCATAGCCTTTATCAGAGCCTCTAGAGGGCGGGCCGTAAATCTGGGCCAACATAACTTATGTTTTTAATTCTTTGTATTTCTTGTCCTCACTACCCTTTGTTTCTAACTCTTGACGCTCATAATATTGAGCCATTGTTAAAACAGATGCTGGAGAGGATGTAGTCCAAGAACTTTCACTAGCTTTTAAGCGGCTGGCTATCCCTGGTAACAGATGCGTGACATATTTATCGACAAACAGCTGTGTACCGGTATCATCCGTTAAAGACTGACCGGTAAAGTCATGAAAAGCTTCCTCAAAACGTGTAAAGAAATCAGAAACCGATTCACCTACCTTTTGTTTTCATGATGCCAAAACAGTCCAATCAATCCTTTTAGGGGGATAACTGTTTTAAGTTTAGTTAAAATCGCTGCAGGAAGATCTAATATTAACCGATGTGGCTTTTGGACCGGCTCTCTATCCGCATCTATTCGTTCCAAATCTTTCCATTCTGCACCAAAAGTAGCACGGTCATAAATTTTACGAACAGTCCGCCACATATCTGGGGGCAAAATTAAGCCGAAAAACAAATCTATATCACATAGGGTCATAGTACAAGAATTTAAAGCGCCCTCAACTTCCTTATAAAAGGCGGCTGGATTTTTACGCGGATCAGGTAATGCTGTTTTAAGCGCCATTACATCTGCTCTATTCCAAGGAGTGTACACCCAATTATAAATAAAATATCCCTTAGCATCAACAGAAGTTTTATCGTCACTGTCACCCGTTCCTTTAGGAGGAACATACAAGGGCGCGGCATCCTGCATTGGTCTCATTTCGACTGGTATTATCTTATCTGTCACAAAGATAGGAGACTGCGTCTCTCCGGGCAGATTGGACTGTGGAGCGGCGTCCGCATTCTTTTTCTGCTCCTTCAGGTGGAACGCCTCATTTCGTAATTTAACCAATCGTCTAATCGCGTCTTCTACCTGGGAAGAAACAAAAGAACCATCACGTAGCTGTTTACGATCATTTGCTATATCGTTAGGTTCTAATACTGGAGAATATTTGCGAAACATTTCCACAACTTCATCAGCAAATGCCGCAGTAAAATATATCTGCTCCTTTTCTAACCAATCTTTCATAATAACTAAAATATCGGGAGCAGAATTAGTATTACGTAATGCTATACGAGCAGCTTGTCTGAGTTCGGTCGATTGTGCAGTAGTCAGCATGGATCAAGTGTCCCGCGCTTTTCGTTGATCTGTGTCAGAATCCTCATCACCTTTGGCCGGGGCGGACGGAACGGCATATGGAGGTGGAGGTCGATCTAATAACAAAAAATCATCTTGTGGTTTATTAAGGACAGGATAGAGAGGCTGTGAGGATATTGGCCAGATACCTGCAACCTATGTTCGTTCTCCTCTCGCTCCTTTAACTCTTTCACTTCTTTCTTACTCAACTCCAGCGCTTTCTCATACACATCCTTTCGCTGTTCTTTCTCAATCAATGCTTGCTCACGCTTCTCTTGCTGTTGTACTTCTTTTTCTCACATACGCAAACATTCAAACATATCACGTCTAGACCTTTGCTCAAACATACATCGTTCCACATACTCAATCTTTCGCGCATCAAATGACCCATGCAGTGGCCACCGTAACTCAGGATCCTTTTTGGTATATTTGTGCCACAACGTGCTGTACATTATGGCAGAAAGACCAAACTTCACATACATATCTCTATCAGGCGTCCCTTCCGGGGGAGCCGGCTGTGATTCCTCAAGTCGCAAATTGCTACCATTACAAAAGCAGCACAACCTTCGAAGTGCGCTAAAAACAGGCATGCCAGAAATAATGCAAATTATGCAATATTATACGGAAAGTAGCACTTAAGGTACTTTCTTAGTACGTTGCGCCGTTCAAATCAAATATTACCTGCCTATATGAGTTGCAACACATATATTCATTCAAAATTCCAAATTCCAAATACAAATTCCAAATACCAAATTAGACTAGTCTATTCCAAATACAAATATGCCACAGTAAGTGTTCCTAAAACTACCTACCATACAAGGGCATCCAAAACCTACAATAGGTGCCGCAAAACGGCTCTTACCAATCATAGGCTGTCCAGATTCCAACTGCCAAGTTCTAAATTCGACCAAACGGTCACTGCACGGCAGAACAACAGAAGAGATCTCAGTCGAGGACCGGCGCCGCCTGGATGGTCGGATCGGAAAGAAGGGAAGAAACGCCTCGGGTGCCAAGACTTGGGTCTCCTCTGGTAGCGATAGCGTCCTTAGCGAGGTTCCAAATCTTCGTCACGACCAATCCTTCGGGCATCCGAGTCGCCGATGAGCCCCACGTGTCGGGCGCCAATTTGTCGTACAGGCCTCAGCCAGGCCCGCTAGTGCAAGTGGTTCACCCTTCTCTACACAAAGTCCTTAGACCAAATGAAAGAAGTTGGCACAGGAACTGGAAATAGAAAACATAACATTTATTACACCTCATGAGGTGGTGCTACAATTCAAACAGTACCCTGAGGCATTGCAAGAAGTAGCACACTGAACTAAGGATGCATGGTTCATTTATACCCACGCAGGGGCTCAGAAGAAGGCGGTACAAAGTACAAGAGCACAGTTTATGTACATATAAGGTAATATCGCGAAGCACGATCGATCAGTGGGAGGAGCTAACAGTCTTGGGGGTTTCGGCTAACACATTCCAATCTAGGGCTAATTACTAACAGATGTGGACCCTAACGGTCAGCGGCAAAACAAGGGGACGCTAATAATAACCTGTTGCTGGGCAGATTCAAGTGTCATGGGCAGAAAGATAGGACAAAGCACATGGTTGACACAAGGTAGCGTGTGGCAGACAAAATGGCTGCCATGAATACAAAATGGAGTCCGCTAAATGCCAAGATAACGACTGGATCTAAGATGTCTTTCGCTAAAGCTCAACCTAATCGCTGTTAAATTACAACAACCCCTCCGGCCATGTGTTCTTTATTAGGGCCAATCTCCCTTGATCACTGTAGTGTCGCTCCATCGGATGTATGACGGAACAACAAGGGCCTTTACCATGCACGCCTTAACCACACAGTTTTTACAATACACTAACTACTACAGCACGTTTTCACCACAAAACACACTACCACGCTTCTACATAGGATATTATTAAAAGACTCATTATCATGCATACCGTTACCACAGAGCACATCAGCACGAATACTGTTCCAAGCACCTTTGTAACAAATACAGAAAATCACTTTAATTCCTAAAATATAAAAATATGGAAAGAAATTCTATAAATAAGAACAACAAGTATACAAACACACATATTCCAAAACACATTCTGCAAATAAACATCATAAATGAAACATGAGGCAATACAACTAATATTGAAAAAAATTGCATTTTCAAATACATAGTCCTAACTTTATTTTAAATATAGCAGCCCGTCCCGACCTTGTCCGGGAGCAATTAGGCTTCCCGGACCCCCGCCCGTCCCGACATTGTGCAGCAGCAGCCCGGCCCCCCGCCCGCCCCGACATTGTCAAGCAGCCCGGGCCCCCGCCCGCCCCGTCCCCCACCTGCCCCGACATTGTCAAGCAGCCTGGGCCCCCGCCCGCCCCGTCCCGTCCCCCGCCCGCCCCCCACCTGCCCTGACCCCCGCCTGCCCCGACCCCCGCCTGCCCGGAGCCTTACCTCAGCCGCCGCTCCTCCCCCGCACTCCTCATTTCACCGCTCCGCCGCTCCTCGCCGCTTACCGCTTCTCCTGCCTGTCCGCCGGTCCTCACCGCCATTCCGCCGTTCGTCATCGCTCCTCCCCCGCGCCATGTCCGCCGCTCCTCCTCGCGTTCCTGGACGCCGCTCCTCCCCGCGCTCCTGACGTCTGCACGCAGGTCGCGGCCGGTGCTACTTCGAAGGGACTACTTTTTTTTTTAATGTTCATTTTTTAAATGACGCATATTTTTATTCTTTATATAGCCTATGTCCATCTGCACACCCTGACAATTACAATGATGTATCGGGTGTGTGGATTGGCTCTGTGGTTCCCGAGTTTACCCGCCTCAAAGGTGCAAAGTTCTTCCTTTATAATAGTAGTATAGATATAGATATAGAAATAGATTTTATACAATAAAGATGTATTCATTCAACACCTCCTGTGCTGTGTTGAGTCCGGGTGTGGTAGACGGTCAGGTTCTGTGCTATGTGATGGTGGGCCAGGATCCAGAGGGTAAAGTTGTCAGGCTGCACACTGCATCCCCACAAAGTCTGGCTGGTTTTATCCTCCCTGTAACTACCTCCTTATGTGCGCACGCCGTGCATTACATCTTTTTACCACGACAGGGCGCATGAGTCCTGCAGCCACCTTTCAATGTGATTGTCTTCCAGGTTTGTCTCCTTGCTGTTCCTGTGTTACAAAGCACTTCACTTCACCCTCTTGTGTGGGAGTATAAAGTGCCGTGCCGTCCTGTACGTCTACACCATGGATTAAAACATTCCTCTGCGTTCCTCTGTCACCAGTGTGCTAAAGCATTATTTCTTGTTCTTCTACCTCTGGTATTTTAATGCAGTGTCCGAAGGCAGGGCCAAGGCAGGGCCGGGGGTGCGACTCCTTGAGAGACTGGGCGCCCGGGGAGCAGCAGCACCCCAAACTCGCTTAAGATGAGTCCGGGAGGCACTGTCTGCTGTGAGGGGTTGTGTGTGTGCTGGGGGCACTACACAACGGCACCCCCCAGCAGCCCCCGACCTCTCCTGTTCCTGGAATTCAGTTGGCATCATGCCCCTTACGACCCCTGGCCTGCCCTCTGCGGCCCCCAGACTCCGAGATTGCAAGGGCAGACGCAAGAACAGAAGGGAGACGGGGCTCAGATGAGCACTGTTTGCTTTCTTTTGCTTGGCCTGGACTGGAACATTGGTGCATGCATCACACACAAAGGGTTTATTTTGCAGGTAGATGCAGTGCATTCAAATGTCTCTTTCTGATGAAGGATTACGAACAAACTGGGTTCATTTAGCAGCAGATTTTTTCACTCCCTCTTCTGCTGCTGAAAGCCCGATTCACCCGTCCAGCGCCCGCTCTCTCCCCTCCACCCGCCCTGGAAAGTAGAGACGAAACCGAACTCGGGCGAACAGCAGGCCGTGAAGTGCTTGGCTTGCCTGGGACCGGACACGGAGCGCAAACCTGCCAACAGTCTTTGGACATTTCCCGTTTTAAAACCACTAATTCACAGAAAAGAAACCACATAACTTGTAACCCAAGATGAACTTACTGAAAATCGGACTATACGACATGAAGCCCTAATCAATAACCATGTCCGCCCGGTCCGCTGCTCCTCACTGGCCGCACGTCACCGCTCCTCCCCCACGCCATGTCCTGACGTGAGCACGCAAGTCACGGCCGGCGCTACTTCTCAAGGACTATTTTTTTTATGTAATTTTTTTTAAATATAACGTATTTTTTTACTTTATATAGCCTATGTCCATCTGCACACCCTGAGGATTACAAAGATGTATCGGGTGTTTGGATTGGCGCTGTGGTTCCCGAGTTTACCCGCCTCAAAGCCTCAAAGTTCTTCCTTTATAATAGTAGTATAGATAAATGACTCTAGTTTTAAAACAGGAAGTGAAATGAATGATTTATTTTTTACAAATAAAATGCTAAACAACACATAAATATTAAAACTCAATGAAAAACAGACATTCACTCACATATCTTTGTTTAAATTTGTATCTACCACACTAAGTCACGTATAAAAAGGGCCTCCCACTATTTCACATCCACTACTATAGTGATTACGTTTGAAAGCACACAGAAAATAATACCGAATTGAGACTTCACTAGCACAAACTACACCATCTACCCATCCAAGTAAGTAAAACTTTCCCAATGAAGGGCCTCATTACGATGTCGGTCGGAATTTCTTCCTCCCGACACTGACTCAGAATCGTGACTCGCAGTTCGCTGTTCCTCCTACGGGAGACCGTGTTCCACAATACAAGCTCATATGAGGAAATGGTGGGTCTGCGGAAAACTCTGCACCCTGTCGCAGGCACCCAATGGTGTCTGCCACACAGCCTTTTCGGGTCAGACAGACAGACTCGGAAAGGTTGTTAGATACTGACATCGTAATCGCTCTGTCAGAAACGCAGTCCGTAGAGCTGTACAATCCGGGTCCGACCAACATGAATTCTCAGAGAGCCAGTAAGAACCGATTCGGAAAGACCATGTGGTTTACAAACCGCTTGCAAACATCGTAATCGGTCGGTAGGATTGTAAGCTGACCAAGTTGGTCGGAAGGGTTCGGACACAGTCTAGCAGATTCTGATTGTCGGGAGGAGGCTTTTCACCAGACATCGTAATCAGCCCTGCAATGTTTATATTTGCACTGCCTACTTATAGGACACACCTATTCATTTTAATTTTGCTACATTTACAAATTTCATCCATAAACGTTTCAATAGTTGACCCAAGAACAACATTCTGGGTTTGTATATTTAAAATGATTTTACATACAATATTTTCAGCTTGATAAAATATCCTCTTTCTAACTCAACTAAATGTTAAACTCAGGGCACTTGCAGGACAGTAACTAAAGGGTAAAATTAATATTTTAACTCTTCCACGTACTTAGCTCAAAGCCGATGCTGGACCCTGTGTAAAGACCAAAAATACTATTCTAACTCCACCATGTAATGCCCTCAGGGCAGGTGCTAGACACTATCTATGGAAAAAATTAGAATACTAACTCCAATTGCAGGACAGTGACTAAGGAGCAAAATTGCTATTCCAACTCCATCAAGTAATTACCTCAGGGCCGGAGCTGGACACTAACGAAGGGAAAAATAACGATTCTAACTCCACCAAGTACTTACCTCAAGGCAGGTGCTGGACATTGACTAAGGGGCAAAATTACTATTCCAACCCCACTAAGTAATTACCTCAGGGCAGGTGCTTGACACTAACTAGGGGGAACATACTATTCTAACTTCACCAAGTACTTACCTCTAGGCAGATTCTGAACAGAGACAAAAATCCAAAATTACTATTCCAACTCCACCGAGTAATTACCTCATGGCAAGTGCTGGACACTGAATAGGCAAAAATTACTGTTCTAACTCCACCACATACTTATTTCAGGGTAGGTGCTGGAAAGTGACTAAGGTTGAAATTACTATTCTAACACCACCAAGTATTACCTCAGGACAGATACTGGACAGTGACTAGAAAGCAAAACTACTCCTAAAACTTCATCAAGTACTTATCTCAGAACTGCTCTAGACAGTGACTAAAGTACATTTTTGATAGTTTAAAAGCACCAATTATTTAACTAAAACAAAATGCTCAAATTCATCTAATACATATTTTTCAAAAAAGTAATAACCTGTATTGTTTTCCTTGTTTAAACAGATACACCTATCTACCAAACAACTAAAAATAAACCCAACTACAGGACCTGTCCTAAACAACAAAAACTAAAATATTCACATAGGTATTGTAAATACCAACAGTAAATAATAAGAAAAATGGCATAAACACAAAAGTTTATGAAAAACTAATAAATTATATATAACAGATACCAACAAACTTGACAAAAGAAAAATTAACTTTCATAATCCTTCAAAAAAAGATACAACCACCAATAACATCCCTCAGTAACAAACAAATCACCAATTTCAAGGTAAATAAATAAGTTTTCATTAATAACAATATTTCCTTTTTCACCGGCGAAAACTAGTAACTAACAATAAATATTTCATAACCTTTATTTTTCACTCCACAGAAAAAACTTTCTTTCAATTTTAGAACAGGCAAGCAAAAATATAATACAATAGCAAAAACATAAATACACTTTTTTGTATTACTCTTTTTTAGCATGACCACCACCAAAGGCATCTCCAGCTAATGAAGCTAACTACGTCAATTCCCAGAGACTCAACAGACTACTAAAGTATGCAGGCTACCTTTATTGTAAGGACAGATTCAGTGAGACCAGGTGTCATTGGAAGTGTGTGACAGTACTTCTCATCCCATTGCACAGGCAGAGCAGTTACTCTGGAAGTACATACAGTATATAAAATATGAAGGGAAAAAAGTAAAAATTTTGCTTTTATTTAAAAAAGTTTTAAAAATTTTCGCTAACTTATTTGATACTTTTTCTAAACTGATTTTGAAAACAAAAAAACATCCCAACGTGAACATATGAACATAACCTGCATGGGAATGAAAATAAGACCAAAACACCAAAAAAACAGCAGATATTACTATCTAACTTACTGTACCATACAATAAACTTAAATCTCTAAATATTTAGTAATGTAATGTAGATTGTTCTTACCTGACTGCAGCTCTTCCTCGTTTCCGATCTTAACCTCAAAGTTCCACCAACTGTAGAAACATACATCCAACCGCGAGCGTCGAGCTGAAAAGGAAAAAAGGAAAAAGGACAATCTTCGCCATAGAACTTAATGGTAAACTGTGGAAAAATAACTTAGAACATGTTTAAATAAAAACAATAAATATATTATATTTTTCTAAAATAGGTTATACTATTTACTTTTTTAGTTTTTTACACTTTTCAAATAAATGATATAATAAAAATTTGCATTACATTTACATTTTTTCAACTAATGTATTAAAATATAGTTTCAAGAAATAAATGTTTGTAAACTAATAAATAATATTTTAGAAATTCACTAATGAATATTTGTCTATAATAAAAAAAGGTAACATCAACTTTTTCACTTAAATATATCCCCTTTAATTATTAATAGTCAGCTACTACAATTAATACCTAGGTATACAACTCATCAACATATACCCCTATATACTTTACATCCAATCCCTAAATACCAATTTTATTTATTTAAAAAAAAAATGATATTAATATTATATTTCCTAAATTCTAAACCTTGGCCATTAATACTAAAGTATTACAATTAATACCTGACTATTAATACATTTCCCACCCCAAAACCCCTATATCCATTGCAATATATAAAGTTAATTCAGGACTCCTAAACTGAGAAAAATCCTAACTTTAAGACTTTTGGTATTCATAGAAGGCATTTAGGAGTCCTAAAGTTAGAACTTCTGTGAATACTGAAATGAGTAAGTGCCTTCTGTGAATACCAAAATCAGTAAGTGCCTTCTGTGAATACCAAGATGATAGTAAGTTTAGGATTTTGTTAGTTCTGTGAATCGGGCCCTGCATCCTTCCCCGCCCGCCACCCATTCCCCCGCAATATAAGTATGGTGGGGGGGACCCTGGCGGACGGAAAGACCACCTGCCGGTTTTCCGCCGGTCGACCAGGTGGAAAAGGGGCTATCTATGGTGGCGGTGTCTGCTAGACTCTGCCATTCATATTAGCATGGGCAGCGGAGCATTGCTTTCCATGGCGGAGACCCCGCAATGGAAAGCCATGTTGAGTCTGCTTTTGGGGGCCCGTTGTGGACACACAGGGTATTGGGGTGGTCAGGGGTGCAAATGGGGGGTACCTATGGATTGTCATGGACATGATGGCAGGCACCTCGCAGTGCCTGTCACCTTGTGCATGACAGTGCATTCGCAGCATTGTGGCGGGTAGTGCAGTAGGCATCGTCCGCCACAATGCTGGGAATGGAGGATGCCACCGCCACGGTGGTTGTGGCATCCTAATTGCAGGTGAAGGACCGCCGCACCACTGGCGGCCGGTCCCAGCACTGTTAGGGTGGCGGGCGGACTAAAATCCGCCCACCATCCTAAACAGCTCCATAGTATTCAAAATTATGGCCGAGTATTAATACAGTTATCCACCGAATACCCCCTAGCATCTCATCCCTAAATATTTGTACAAAAAATCTAAAAACTGTAAGTTGTCATTCATTTAAAACAATTCAAAGCTATAATTATTAATATTAAAGTAATAAAACTAATACCTGAGTGTTAATACACTTCCCCACCGAATACACCTATATCTCTTACATCCCATCCCTAAAACGTATTATCATTAAAAACATATATAAAAAATGTTTATCAAATTAATATTTACCAAATACCTGTAACATACCCTTATATAGTTTCCCCTCCTACATATTTGTGATAATGGCACTAGTGATAAAACACATAAGTACCAATTAGACTAGCAGAAACACAATGCTTGGTAAGGACACTAGTTGTCAAACACATAAGTACTAACAACACCAACAGTTAAAGAATGCGAGGCAATGACATATGTGTGCTAAATATCTAACTCCAAAAATAGTTGTAAAGTAATGCGTGGTATTGACACTAGTTTTAAAGACATAGCAGGTGTTAAAGCCTGCGTGGTTACGACTAATGCATGGTTAGAACTATTGTAAAGGTACATTGTGGTTTAGACTGCGTTGTAAATGTTGTTTCCCCCCAAGCTTCTATCAGTGGGATTGATCTAAGGTTTCCTATCTATGTGTTTGTCTGCTGGCTTCGTGCCACCCCACCTGTGACCTATCAATCGATAACCTCGGTCCTAGGTCTCAGTGCTTGCCTGACTACGTATTTGCGAGTTGATTAGAAGTGGAGTTCACAGCGCGCAAATTCATTATTAAAGGCACAATTTCGTTTACATGAATAAAAGTATAATTTTCATGTTTATTCTTTCCCCTTCTATTGACTTGGGTAGATCGGTGGGGGAAAACTACTCAGATGTAGAAAATAGTATCAGAGCCACCTTAGACCAGCTCATCCCCATCAAACAATTGAAATTTGGCTCCATGGTACAGTGCCCTGCTCAAAGACTTAAAACTGACTGTAAAAATGGAGATAAAAAATGGCATACGTTTTACAGAGAAGAGGGTAATCCTAAAAAATGTTATGCAGAATTATAAGACTGAATTAATGTAAGCAAAAGCAGAACACCATTATAGAGCTATCTTGGCTGCACCCAACAGTGCAGAAAAAGTGTTCAAAATAATGCGAGAACTGTCATATCCTTATTGCTGGAATCCCTCTATACCTGCATCTCATGAGTTGTGCAACAACCTCACAGGGTTCTTTGTGTAAAAAATTATCGAAGGTATTGACAGTACTCTTCTGACTCAGGCCTATTTCAGAGACAGTTCTATCCAAGCTGGCGCTACAGGCATGCAGACCATTTATAGTAATGTGCATCTGAAGCAGATAAGTGAACTAGAACACTTTGAATGGGGATGATTTTCGAGCCTCAGCATTGGCCATGTCATCTGGCTCACCTTTGGACCCTCTATCTCACAGGGATTGGAAGGAACAGGCGGGAGAATTTTTCCCATTCCTTCGTCAAATGTGCTGCCAAACTTTGCATAGAGGTGTGGTCTCAGCAGCCTGGAAAAAAGCAATTGTCATACCGTTATTAAAAAAGGCATCACTGTGACACTAGGCAACTACAGGCCTATATCCCTCTTACCCTGTAAAATTCCTGGAATGTGTTTTTTTTAAATTCTAAATAGGGCAAATAAGACCCAAGGATATCAGGTATCAGAGCGCTTTACTTGAGCACCAGTTCCATTACAGATGGACACATTCATTTTCGTTAGGCACGGGAAGATTAAGTGATTTGCCCAGAATCTCAGGATGTCGAGCGTCATTGCCAAGACTTGAACCCGGTTCCCCAGCTTCGAAGTTGACCACTCTAGCCATAAGGCCACATCCTCTCCCTGTTTTGTTTGCAAAACTTTATCTCACTGAAGGTAACCAAATCCTGGAAGAAGAGCAATTTGGGTTCCATCCAGGCCACCGGACTGAAACAGTTTTTCTCACCCCTATGGATGGGTTTAGACTGCGAGTAGATAACGGTCAATCACTGATTTTACTGGATCTATCTGCAGCTTTCAATACCGTGAACCATAATATCCTTTTGGCGAGGCTGTCATCGATTGGAGTCAGGGGCATAGTTGCAAAGTGGCTGCATTTCCATTTGTCAAATAGACAGCAGGCAGTGTCCCTCCTGCCTTACTGCTCTGAGCTCAGGCCCATTAAACGTGTTTCACAGGCGTCATCAATTAGTCCAATACTTTTCAATATTTATTTGAGCCCTTTGATTTCACTTATCAAGTCGCATAATGTCAGCTTGGTAAACTATGCAAATGACACTCAATTAATTTGGTCATGGGAAGGAAATCAAATGAAGACAATTAATTCCTTCCATGAATGCATGAATGATATTATAGGCTGGCTTAAATCCAACTCTTTGAAGTTTAATGGAGATAGGATAGAGTTTCCCTGCTGCCCAGCGACCAAGGCCCCGGCTTTACTTCCATCCAGCCTTTCGCCAATTCCCAGTGACAAGCTCCTCATCCTGTCAGAGGCTGTCAGAAATTTAAGGATAATATTTTTATAGGTAGCTTAGCTTTGAATCCCATGTAATTCATGTAAATTAGACAGCAGGGATCGGCTTTTGTTTAATTGAAGCGCTGCGTAAGATTCCCCCGCTACTTCATCTCTCGTCTAGAGCATTGGTAGTTTGTAGTGTGATCCTAAGCAGGCTATATTATTGTAGTTAGGAGCTCCATAATATCTGCTCAATCAGCTTCACAGAGTTCTAGCAGTAGCGGCGAAATTGGCCATGAAGAGACCCTGAAGATCTTTGGTATCCTTTTCTATGAACATTTTTCACTGGCTACCTTTACGGCAAAGATTAATTTTAAGTCCCTTTGTATTGTTTTGAAATCTTTACATGGATGTGGTCCGATACGCCTACATAAAGGAGAATAAAATGGTATATTCCTGGCGGGAGCTTATGCTCCTCGTCAACGAATCTGGCCCGTGTGGCCAAATTCTGAAAAATCAGACTTGAGCGACGGGCCTTCATGATTAAAGTAGGTCATCTCTGGAATCCCCTTCCAGATGCCCACGTCTCTCCTCCGACGATTATAAGACAGATTAGCCTTACCCCCCCTCCTTTCTATTAAAGCTAAAGGATTATATATTATAGATCTCTGGGATTAGTGGCAGACCCTGTACCTTAGCATACATAGGTGGATGTTCTACATCTCAGCTGATGCTGCACACTTGCCTTAGAACCTTCCTTCAGTGTGTATTTTTCAGAACCCTTGTCCTCAGTTATATGACAAGATGTGTGCTCACAAACAGCAGTTACATTCTCTTTTTATGTCCAGGTGCTAGAGTCTGACCAGGGAGAATAACAAGGAGCATTGTTGTTTTACCTTGTCTACTACGTTTAGACCAAATCCAAGGAAGAGAACAAAATAAGAAAACATGGGCAAGCTCCGCGCGAAAATGCAATGTGCCAAAAAAACAAGCATATCAAATCGTAACATGTGCAAAACAAAAGGGACCTACATTGCATACAGTTAGGCTAACATAGGGAAAATGACAATGGGCATTGCAAGAAACACACAGCACAGTAATTTAACCGTAAGTTTAAACCCTGGTAGCTCTGGTGAAACCAGTCTGTCCACCATCATAGTCATGCTGGTTCCTGTATCCCTCAGAGCATCTACCGTATGCCATTGATGATTGGCCAGTGCCAGAAATTGAGGTAGTGAAGCGAGCAGAAGAATGTTGATGGATTCAATCCAGATCTAATAGTGACTGGGGGTGAGCGTCTGAAAAGTTTAATCGCTCTGTCCATCATCCTATTGTGTTTGCATTGCCGGTAAATTACCATTCTGTTATGTTGATTAGATTTGTATAGCACACTAATTACCCGTAAGGGTATCTAGGCACTTTGGCAGGTGAGTCGGTGTGTGGTCCCCATTGTGTTATTCAAAGAGCCAGCCCTCAAGCTTCTTGCTGCACCCAAGAAATGAGGAGGAGGATCTGATGTGGTGAGGGATTTTGTTCCATGTTTTGAGCACAATGTAGGAGAATAAGCAACCTCCTGCTTTGTTTTTGTGAATGTGAGGGGTGTTTGCAAGTGAGAGTGAAGAAGAGCATAGGTGTCTAGTGGGCTGCTAAGAGTGTATGCAGCTATTAAGTCTTTCTTGTCCTGTGTTGTGTAGGACTTTGTATATGAGTGTGACACGTTTAAATTGGCTGTGCTTGTGGATGGAGAGCAAGTGAAGCTTCTAGAGGTGTGGCATGATGGAAATGCAGCATTGTAAGTTGAGGTTGAGTCTTGCTGCAGCGTTCGAGATTGTCTGGAGTCTGTATAGGAGCTGCATTGGCATTCTGCTGTGGAGAGTGTTGCCCTTGTCCTGCCTGCTGGTAATGAGTGCTTGCGTGATGGCGCATCTGGTGTTCTGTGGCAGCCGTTTGAAGACCTTTTGCAGCATGCTGAAGAGGTTTTCTTGCTGTGGCCAAGTACGTAGCCAGAGCTATGCCAAAGTTAGTCCCACTGGTGATGCCCCTTCGTTGCGCCAGCTAGTAGGTAGGTCCCGGTCTCCTGAAAGATTTTGCAGGTCCCAGGTTTTGTCTTCTAGTAGGGAGAGACAACTTAAGCACCATTCCAAGGATCCTGAACCTGGGAGAGCTACAATTTGGGGATAGGACTTAATCCAGCAGGGACCAGCAGCAGCAGGAAGGCACGTTGCAGAGGCTCTGAATCTGTTGTGCCTTGCAGCTCACTCTAGAGGCCATAAAGGTGGCCCTTGAAGTCACACTGGTGGTCTTGGGTTCAAGAAGCTGGTCCATTCTTTGTACCCCAGGGAGCAGGGTAGCCGGGTAGCCTTCCCAGCAGCAGGGCAGTTCCTCCAGCTGCACAGACTTTTGAATCTTCCACAGGTCCACATGTGATTTGATTTGGGGTTCGAGAGTGCCACGTTTTACTCCCAGATCCCTTCCTTCCTTATTCATGAGCCTGGCTCCAAACTGTCTGGGGTAGCAAAAGCAAGGGCAGGCTTGGTGTCATGTTCTTTTATGTATAGAGCAGACAAAGCCCTTTGAAGAGTAAGTTGGACTGGGCACAGCTCCACCCTCAGCCATCCTGGCAGGATGGTGCAACCTTGCAACACTGGGTCCCCTTGTCTCACTGTCTGGCTGCAATACACCACCCACAACAGCAGAGTCATGTGAGCCAGGATACTGGCAGAACGGTATAGTGGATTTGTACGCAAAAATGCAGACTTTCTGAAAGTGGCATTTGTCAATACATATTAAATATAATAAGGCTGCACTATGTAAGTCCAAGGGAGAGGTAGGACATACAATTGTGAAAAACATCTTTAAGAGTTTTTCACTACCAGGACACGAAAACTTGAACCCACATTTCTTCCTTTTTATATGCAATGCACCCTGCACTAGGAGCTTTCAGGGGCTACTTTAGGGGGTGAATTATAGATATTAAAATGGAAGGTTTAAGCCTGAAACATGTTTTATAGTGCTACTTTAGTGGGTGGCAAAATGAGTGCTGCTGCCACAGGTAGCATTTAATTTACAAGCCCTGGGAACTGGTAGTACCATATACTAGGGTCTAGAAGTAAGTTAAATGTACTAATCAGGTGAAGGCCAATTACACCATGTTTTAGGGAGCACTTTACGACTGGTTAGCGAGGAAAAGTGCACAGAGTCCTAATGCCAACAAAAATGGGTCAGCAACACATGCAAAAAAAGGAAAATAACTGGGCATGACCCAGCAAAAAAGGGCCAGGTCCAACACTGGTCTTCTAAGTCAGTTCTCAGGTCCAACACTGGTGTTCCAGGTCAGTTCTCTTTGGGTGGTTTTCCGGAACTGTGAATGCTGGTCACAGGTTCTTTTTTTTCCTTCTTTTTATAGACTTTTGCTCTCTGGTTGCCCTGGCTTTTCTTGCAGGCTGGTCTTCTTGGACCCTTCAAAAGTGGAAGCTCACAGCTTTGGCTCTTGGGATCTATGACATACTCTGTTTCTACGGACCTACTTGACCTTCCTTACAGGATCTGTAATCTTGGCTGCTACAGTTTTGTCTTTGATTTTGTTTGGTGACACCCAAAGGCCACTACTGATTGTCTATCAAGAGTATTCATGGCACTGCTTCCTCTGGGCTGATGTCTCTTCGAACTTCGTTGCCCTTGTTCCAGAAGTGCACCCAATTGTCTTTGGCTCCACCTAACTCATTGGTAGATTTCACCACCCCCTCTGCACCATCTCCTCTGTGTTTCACTTCTCTGAGTGTGTAATGTGGTAGTGGGGACAGTGGGAGAGCATAATACTATTCTGAATGTATGTTTTATTTTGGGTGTGTAGTTCCACTGGTTGGCTTCGCGTTCTTATCTGATCTCCTTGCTTCGGGTATCCTGATGTTCAGTGGTCCCTTTGGCAGACTGTTTACATCTCTGTGGCTTATAAGAGGCAATCTTAATTACTGAGTAGCTGCTCAGCTGGCTAGATGTCACAGGCTCCCAATTCACAAAAGGACCATGTTCAAGTTTTTGTGCTGGTGCAACGCTGGTGAAACGCTCAGTTTTCAAGATCTGTCCTCATTTACAGTTACTAATATTTACATATTTATGTTCCTTCACAAACAGTGTGGGCTGGGAATATTGAATCTCAAATATTCACTGGACAGATTAACATTACAACAATATTGACTGACAATATATTGAATGGTAAATGTCTACACATTTCTATACCTAACTCCACATACATGTACCTTGGTGATATATCGCTTCAAGGTATTTAGATCAGGAGTGACCCATTACGTCCCGGTGGACACTTACCTTTTGATATGTTGTCCCTCGATATTGTAACGATATTCTGTCCTGTCAATACTGGGATTTGATGTTCCCTTCTACAAACCTTATGCTCTTCCACACGTCATTTACTTCACAATCTTATAGTCAAAAGAACCCAGGCAGTAGTCCATTTTTCTTTCTTTCTGGCTGCTGTGAGGGGCTGGGCCCATTTACAGGGGAATTTCCTGATGACGAACACTCAATGGTCCTTTATTGCAGTATTAAAGTGTAAAATGGAACAAGAAAATTCCAAAAAGCAAATGTAATGCGCAATGTAACCAGTCTGGGTAAACAATAACCCAGGTAGACAACCAAATGAAGATTAGTCAAAATGTATTACAAATTCAAAATTAGCTGCACATACATGAATCTCAGTATAAGGGTATAAAAATACAGACGAAACAGAAGGAATAGAGGGGCATATTATCAAGGGGGTTTATCTCCGCTTTTTTGGCTTTAAAACCCAAGAAGGCGGAGATAAAATGATCTCCCTATTACCTAGCTGTCGCTAACACCAGTTAGCGACAGCTAGTAGGAGATAGCGACCATCTTGGGCCCCACTTTGCATGTCAGTGATATTTATCACTAATGACATGCAAAGTGGGCGTGCCAAGATGTTAGCGACTGGAAACAGTCGCTAACATCGCTATCTCCTATTACCAACTTTTGGAGATATTCGCGCTAAGCACGAATATCTCCAAAAGCTAACACCTGCCCAGAGCAGTTCTTAGCCATGTTATCCAATGGGAGGTGGATAACATGGCTAAGAGCATTAGCTCGGTAATGCATGAATATCGCTGACTTTTCCGCGATATTCATGCATTGCGGCCATTTTTTATCGCATTTGCGATAAACCTTGGTAATACCAAGGTTTATCTGCGATAAAAATTGCCGCAGCTCAGCGGTAAAATTTTATCTCTAACCAAGCAATAGCGATAATTATCGCTATTGCTTGGTAATATGCCCCACAAATCTTCAGAAAAAAATCACTCTATAAAGCAACAAAAGGTCAAAAAGTTCCAAAATTACTACATAGGTTATCAGGAAGCAAAAATGGAGATTTCCCTGTATCAGTAGTTCATTTGAGAAAAGCATTTAGTCCCATCTAACCCTACTCTTACTCTAAAGTGGCATCCGTATTTTAGAATTTAAATCAAAAGGTTAAGAAAAAGTGTCAGTGTTTAGAGCCTTCCTAAGAAGTCACACCACCACCAGATGGGTTAAGCAGCATAAAACCTCTAACAGGAAAAAGCAATTTAGCATGCAGGGGCTTCGTATCTGAAAGGCAAAATGGAAATGGGCTGCTTATCCCTTGCTACAACACATCATATACCAAATCTCATTCAAAAGATGTCCCATAATGGTGTTCTCAAACTTTTCCCAGAATTGGTTCAACCACAGGTTTTTTCCATGACGTTGGTTCCTTCCACTGCCTTCTCCATGTATAATCCTTTGCAACAATTCGTCCTTGGTCTCCTCTCCTTTTCCCATGTGAGTTCACCTCCTTCCATCTTATCTTCGCCAGACTGTACCAACGGTAGCTTCTTCATACCTCAACTAGCTAATGAAACAATGACCTTATTCTTTACTAACGAAGCGTTAGTCCAACTGGAGTGTAATGCATGAAAACATGTAACATTTCTTCAAAACGTGCATGGGAATCTAAGATTTAATTCAGAACATCTATTCAATGTGCTCTAAAATCAGGCCTACGACGTATGCGAGAATCAGGCCTACGGCTTAAGCTAAAATAATAAATGCACCATGTTAGTTATGATTCACTGTTAACATTTTCATAAATTCATTAGCATTTTCAATAGGCACCTTTACTCAACTACATTAATTAGATTATTCCAACTACATCATTAGCATAATAAACATTCAAAAGGCATTTAATGTACCAGTTTGCCACATCACTAATAAACCCTATCTATGTAAGCATGTTAAATCATTTACACATGATCACTACAATTCTATAATAATTTATTAAACTCACATTAAGGGGTCGATTACGATCCCGTTTGGAAGGGCTCAGAATCTGATTCGGGTTTGCCGAATCTGATTTGGAACCCTTGTTTCTGACCGGATCGTATACAGTTCCCAACAACCGATAATGATGCCTGTAAACAAGTAGGCCTGTCCAAATCCATTCCGAAAGGCATGCGCACAGCTTGCGTCTTTCAGAGCCGAATCATACAGCTTTATAGACTCGTTTTCTAAGCGAGCGTTTCCGATGACCGATACGGACAGCCGTTCCTATTCGGTTTCTCTGGAACTATCGGCTGCCGGAATCTGGCTTTGGGGGCACAAAGCAGGCCCCCTTCACCCTGGGCCCTTCCAATCTAGTCAGTGGGGGTACCCAAGGGACCCCGCTTTCCACCCATGAACAGGTTGGCAGGCACCATGGGGTGCCTGCCACAGGGTGCAAGGTTTTCACCAGCCATCCCTTTCTTCAATGGGAGTCCGGCCGAATCGTATCAGGAATCATCCGAATGCATCCAAATCGCTCAGCCTGACTCACCCGATCCGAGTGGTCTGGAGAGCATGCCGGGACCGATTTGGTAGGAAAGCTTTCTGGACGAGATCGTAATCGGCCCCTAAATCATGTTAATATTACAAAGGTATGGTAATCAATACCACTAAATAAATGGCAATGTATACTAAAAGTGGTTATGTTGCACTCCTAACACATACACCAAGCAGGATACAATTTCTGCTCTCTCCCTGCCACTCACTTTTAAAGTCATATTTTCACTCTGTGTATGATACCCAACCTTATGAAAAATATAATAACTTCTATTTGCCATATTTCCCATTTTTTCATTAAATTGGTAGACCTGCAGCTGCGATCTAAATTAATCGCCAGGACATTTTAGCGTAACTCTGCTTTCTAGAGACTTCATAATTATTCATAAGTACTTCTTAGTCAGTCTTCCAGCCCTGCTATGCTCCTTCCAGGGCCTCTTATATTTGTTCTTTCTGGCATGGCTTATGGCTTTTGGGTCAAGGTTGTGGTGGTGCAACTTATCTTACAAATGGAGACTTTAGGGCTTTTTATAGCTCATGGGGTAAAGGGTAACACAATTTACAGCGGGAAAAAGAACTAAGGTCCTCATTTTCAAAATAATTGGCATAGGGCAGCGTCACAAGTCTTTTTGCTGCACTGCCCTTTGCCAATTTGAAAGAGGAGGAATGCACCGAATGCACAGTTTCTGCCTGCACTGGCACACAATTTGGTGCCCAGCACCAAAACAGGCACCCTTGCACCACAGTGAACGGGTGAACCATGGTGCAAGGGTGCATCATTGTGCATGGGTTGTCTGCGCTGTTGGCAGGATTGTTTTTGTGCAGGAAGGGGCACTTTCCTGCACAAAAACAATCCATGGGTGCCTTTTTCTTGTTCTATGTATTCTTCAGAAAAAAAGTGATGCTCCAGTGGCACAGGCCCTCTTGTAAATAGGCCCCCTTGTTACCAAAGAGGGTAAGTAGGGAAATACGGGCGGCGAATGCACGCCTTATTTTAAAAGTAAACAGAGGCATAAGGCAAGGATGAATTTTAGCACCACTTCTGTTTTCACTGTTTATCAATGAGATAGATACGATACTTAGAACAACCGCGGTGGATGCACCATGTATTGATGGTAAGTCATTCCAATTCTGCTCAATGCAGACGACGCGGTATTTTTATCATGCACTCAAAACGGTCTGCAACATCTCATGGGAAACATCACTTACAACGAAACTTTTACAACGCACTACCATTACAACGCAACCATTACAACGCAAACTATTACAACACATTGCTCTGGGGGGCGCTATAGGATAGGGAATAGGTTAATTTACTATCCAATAACCTTCCCTAGTGTCCACGGGGACTGGAGTTGGAATAGTAAATTAAACTATTCACTATCCAGCACCCAGAAGCACTTTGCGTTGTAATGGTATGCGATGTAAAAACCGCGTTGTGAAGGCAGGCGTTGTAATAGCCTGCGTTGTAACGTCATACATCCACATCTCATTGACAACTTTTCTGCTTTTATAGTTAAACGGAAACTGGTAATTAATAAGGCTAAAACGTTTACAATGGCGTGTGGGAAAAAGACCAAGCAAAACAGGACCTTCTTTTTAGATAAAGTCAGGCTAGAACCCGTCAAGAAATGTTGTTACCTAGGGATAACTTTTTCTGGGGACGGGGGCTGGACCAGTGAACAGGAGTGTGTACAGCTAAAACTGTTGAGGAACACCAATAGCATCTTTAGATTTGCCACTAAACTGGGGAACCGTAGAATAAAAGAAATGATCCACATTTACATCGTGAGGTGCTTGTCATCTGCACTGTACGGGGCTGGTGTGTGGGGACATAACACCAATAGTTGTAAGCTGCTTCAACATCAGGAAAATCACTTCCTTAACCGCTTATTATGTACCCCGGCATCTGCTTCTATAGAGATCATACATAGGGAAGTAGGTTTAGCCTACATTGGAGATCTGGCCGCATTTCGTCCCCTTTCCCTATTGAGATCCATTTGGTTTAAGGCTGAAACAGAATTTACACAAACTGTAATCAAGGATTGTTTAAAATTAGAACATCATATGCGTATCCCCTGGTTTAGGCACATCCGGTTTTGGTTTAAGGCAGTCTTTGACCATGATCCATTTTTGAACCCAGAATTGGGCATCCCGTTTTCAAAAAAAGAGCTAAAAGATCTGTTCTTGGAAAATGCAAAGAAGGTTAGGGCTGCCAGATATGTAAGTCAACACACATACGTTTTCTTTAACCAACATAATATCGTAGAAGGTCTCCAACAATACCTGATAACCGTCACCAGAAGTTCACATCGTTTTGCATTGACTCGGCTGAGATTGGGCACTGTGCACCACCTAGTGTCCTTCCCTCATACTGGAAGGAATAGCACTTTGCCCTGCCCATGCGACGGGTCATCCAAACAGAGCTGTTGCCACTTTATGCTTTTCTGCAAATTTTACATTTCTTATGGGAAAATATACTTAAAGCCTATGTTTTTAAAACATAAAAAAAGAACCACCAAAGAAGCCTTGTTGCTAATGTTCGAATTGAATAGCATGGATGTATGTTTCCATGTAGCCACCTACATTTTAAAATGTGTTTCCAGTAGAAAATCGATCATCCCATGATTTGGATTTACATGATCCCTGTAATTCTAACAGTCTGTATATTGTTGTCTGTATTGGTTTTATCATTGTATTTTAATTTAATTGATTATTTATCTAGATGAAATTATTACATATTATCAATAATTTTAGCATGAATTTATTAGAAACCATATCTCTAAATGAAACATGAGCTATCCTAATCCTATTTTATACATTTTTGGGATTAACGCATTTTGTCACTTTATTTAAAGGAAATAATGTAATAATGCAATTAACTGTTTGCAAAATGTCTCGAGCTAAGCACCGCAACTTTGTCCTCCAAAAATGAATTCATTTATCTAATTTTGTTGAGACCTAGTTCCTGCCCCTGTTTTAGTATGGTAATCGATTTTTATCTGTATATTCTTTTTTGTATGCTATATGGTTATATCTTATATACTGAATAAAGCATTTGAAATTTGAAATTTGAAGTAGGGAAATAGAAGGTTGCCTGTCTTAGAGTTTTTACTCATTTTTTCATATCAGTAAGCCGAGGATTCGAAATAAAGTAGATTTCAGGTAAGTAATCGAGTGAGCTACAACCTCTGTTGATCTTCAGATTTTCGATAGTCTCATTCTCCGCACTCCTCCTTCCTTCCTCTGCAAACTGCTGAACTCCAAAGTTTAGTCAACAAGTCCTTCTCTTAACACCAGTGATGCTCTGGCTTTCCACATCATTTGAAAGACGCCCTCTAAGCTCACCTGAAATACCTCTCGCCACCACCCTCTGACCCTACTGAAGAATTCACTGCTTGGCTTCCAGCCTCAGGGATTTAGTGTACCTGTTTGATAAAGGTGTCAAAGATCACTGTACCATGAGCTCTGGTGCACACTCCTTTTGGAGAGTGTCCTGTGGGTTTCTAACTCAAACAAGAAAAGGTTCACATTTCAATTGTAAGACAAATGGGATTACATGAAACAACTTGAACCTGATTAAGGCAACTTTCGTTAAACAGGTTTTGCTGTGCACAGAGTGCAGAAATGCTCATTCATCAGTGCACGCAGTATTTACAAAAAGATTCTCCTGTCCTCAAATTATTTTACATTCAATTTCTCATGTGCAAATCCTGACATTTGTCACTGGGATTGTGTTTTTAAAGAAATTATTCTAAATTAAAGTTTAGATTTAATTCTCATTTACACTTCGTATCCGTGTTGTGTAATTTGGAGGGATAGCTCTGCTGTGCAAACATCAAGGGAGTGATTTAGAGAAGTGTGATGACGTGACAGGCTGTACACTGACAAAATATCAACACTCTAAATATACATATACAAAAATATTGTGATCAAACTATTGATGTCAAAAATATTGACACCCTATACTTATAATCTTGAGAAAAAAAAATCAGCCATTAATATAGTTGTATAACACATCGATGTTTAAATATATATAAAAAAAAATATTGAATATATTACATAGTAAAATTAATTTTAAAAAATAAAAATATATTTAATATATATCTTAACAAATATAACAAATAAAGGTAATTAAAAATAGATAAATAGATATATATTAATTCTAATATATTTACATATATCTACTTACAATAAAGTTATTAAACTAATAATTTTAATTTATGTTATAATTTTAAAATAATATAAAAACAAATAAACATATATAAATATATATACATATAGCATTAACATCAAATCTTTAAAAAACTAACCGTTATAATTAAATAAAAAATTAAACAACTTAAAATTCTTTTAATGCAGCACAAAATATTTATAATTTTTAATAAGAAAAAACATATTATAAATATAACAGCATAAAATAAAATGTTAAATATAAAATGTAATACATATACTGTTCCCACTATCATTTATACCAAACTACGCAAACTATTAAAATAAATTTATACAAAATGTACTACTCCCACGTCACACAACGCAAAAATAATAAAACTGGTTAAAATTTACAAATTTCCCTCCAATAAATGCAACAGTATTAAAAGCATTGGTTTGGGGATATGTAATATTTACTGTACTCATTCCAGCCAATACAACAGTAGCAAAACATTTGGGGGGTCATTAGGATGAGGGGCGGACTTAGTGCAACCATAGGGAAAGTGATTGATAGCGGAGGGGTAAAATTACTAATCCCACTCCAGTCCGTACAACAGTAAGGAAAGTGTTGGTTTGCAGAGAGGTACATTTACTATTCCCAAAATAATTTACTCCCCACCCTTTCCCCCTATAAACCTAAAATGTGCACCTAAAACATGTAAACATACAATTAACATAATTATTTATCATTTAACTAATTACTATTAATTATCAACTAATTATTAATGAATTACTTCCCACCCATTACCCATATAACACCACAACCCACACCAAAAATAAATTACACAATTAACATATTTAATTATCAATTAATTAATTAATATTAGTTTGCAACTAATTAATAATGCTTTTAAAATATATTACTTCCCACCATTTACCCCTAAAAAACCCACAATCCACACATAACATTTACCAATTAACGAAATAATATTAAACAAAAAATAATCATTATTTTATTATAATTAAATTACTTCCCACCCTATTACCCTATAAACCCACAAACCTCTAAAAATTACACATATATTAAAAAAATATAAACAACACATATACAAATAATTACATCCCATACATTTTTTTTTTTTTTAAATCTTTATTGATAGGAAGGCAGAGAGTATTTGCATAATAACACATTTAGATGCCAGTGTCACAGAAGCATTGGTTATTATCAAAAGAAATGGATATCACAAATCACGTTCTGGTACGGGACGTCTGTTGTCCTGCCGTGGACATGAATAAATTGTCAGCAATTATTTCGTACAGAGTCTATCTATCCATCATACCAGACCAACTTTGCCCTGTGTGATCCGCCCAATTACAGCACAGTTATTAGTTCCTAGTAAATTCAACTAACAGAAAATGAAAAACAACAAAACTTCAACAGTTGTCATCACTCAGTAGAGAGGTATACCCATACATAGTTGGTTATTAATCACTGCCCACGACCAGCTCGTTATCAAAGGTTTTGTCATACCCTAGCGCCGCCCCAACACAAACCAGAGGTCGTTATTCATGCATGCCAGCCCTCCCTAGTCCTCCTCCTCCTCAGAGTCCAAGTCCTCATCCTCTGGCAAAGGTTCACATGGTTCTCCCCTGTATTCATTCCAGGGCTTCCACACCTTATTCCGTTTACGGGGGCAGGCCCGTAAGACGTACACCGCCCGTTCCTTCACCATAAGTAAGTCCATATTCCTGATCCATCCAGCCACCGTAGGCAGCTCCGGGGCACCCCATTTTTGTGCAATGTCCCGCTTGGCCACCGTCACGGCCAACGTGACCCACAGCTGTCCGTACCTGTCCAGGTCATTAGGTTCCCAAATGTTCAATAGGCACTTACGGGGTTCAGGCAGGATTGACAGTTTAATGGCCTGGGAGACTGTACGCATAATTTGCTTCCATACTTCTTGGATCAGTGGACAGTCCCACAGTGTGTGGAGTAGAGTACCCTCCTCCCCGCAGCCCCTG